>NC_135235.1:488104242-489474742 GCF_051348905.1 Ranitomeya variabilis
GACCAAATACTTATTTTCCACCATAATATGCAAATAAAATGATAAAAAAAACAGACAATATGATTTTCTGGATTTTTTTTTCTCAGTTTGTCTCCCATAGTTGAGGTCTACCTATGATGTAAATTACAGACGCCTCTCATCTTTTTAAGTGGTGGAACTTGCACTATTGCTGACTGACTAAATACTTTTTTGCCCCACTGTATATAGATATATGATAGATAGATAGATAGATAGATAGATAGATAGATAGATATGGGATAGATAGATAGATAGATAGATAGATAGATAGATAGATAGATAGATACTGTAGATATGTGATTGATAGATAGATAGATAGATACGGGATAGATAGATAGATAGATAGATAGATAGATAGATAGATAGATAGATAGATAGATGGATGGATGGATAGATAGATAGATAGATAGATAGATAGATAGATAGATAGATAGATAGATAGATAGATAGATGTGTGGTAGATAGATATGTGGTAGATAGATAAATAGATAGATAGATATGTGGTAGATAGATAGATATGAGACAGATAGATAGGGGATAGATAGATAGATAGATAGATAGATAGATAGATAGATAGATAGATAGATAGATAGATAGATTGATCAGGGGGAGGGGAAATGCTTCATCCTCTAATCTATTAGGTATTGCAGGCGTTAATAGGGATAATTGTGATACACAGTCCAGGTAATGAACTGTAAGCTATGTGGCTAAGTTTCATTAACCATTCATATGCCAATATGCAAAGTGAGGAATGTAACAGTAAAATAAAAGGGTTGCAGATGTGCAGCTACATGGGAGGTGGAAGGCTAGGAAAGAGTTAATAAAAAGAAAAGGAGAAGGAGGGAGAGTGAAAAGAGGGAAAGAGAGAGAGTGGGGAGAGAGGCCTGGGAAAGAACAAGAGAGAATAGAGAGAGGGGGTTGAAAATAGTGAGAGAAAGAGAGAGCCCACAGAAGGGATGTTTGAGAGAAGGAGAATAAATGATGCCCAACCCCCCCCCCCCCACCCTTCCCTCTCCCTCCTCTCTCTCTCCCTCTCTGTCTTGTTGTTTCAAACAATAGACACAGCCTCCCTCCCTCTATCACACACACATACACTCAGCAAGAGGCAGTGCAGCTCACACAGGAGCCTGCAGAAGAGAATTTATAAAAAAAAATCTATACACAAAACATCAAGCTGCTTTAATGCCCCTCCGGCCGACTTGTGATGGACGTTAGGTTCTACCCTCCTGCCCCCACCAGCGTGGGCACCTTATCTACAGACCCCACCTGCCTCAGCCCCCTGGACTTTTATCACTGCAACAAGGTACAGTGTGAACACTCTGCTGCCACATCTGCTCATAGCAATTGTTCTGCTCTTATGCTTGCTCTTACTGCTTATTGAGTGGGAAGGGGTTAAGACCAGAAGTGGATGGTAACTTTGTGTCCTTAGGGGCCAGTGTGACAGTGGTGCCTGGGATGGAAGAGTTTGCCGGTGAGAAGTTGTTGCACTGGGTTACATGTCCTCTGGTCCTGGCTGGCCCACCACTGGCTGCTCTGCTCCATTCTGATCCATCTGGGCATGGGGATGGGGCATGCCAGGTTCTAGCTTGGTGCATGCTCTGAACTTGCAGGACAGAGTGTAGGACTTTGGGATGACAGCTGCAAGGAAGCACAGGTTGTTATCAGGCAGGGATGCTTGTTTAACCCACTGATTGCAGGTATGTGTGTAGATATTGTCACAAATATATAGGAGAACAGTCACATCACTCAAATTGAAGACTTGCGAGGAATATCTGCCATATGTTATCTTGCTTGCATGGTTGTATGAACTATGTAGCATGAACATGGTCACTGCTTGGTCAATTACACTGGCCATCAGAAGGAGCTGTAATAACGACTATGACATAATAAAGCCAAAAGTAGTTTGGATTATCAGGATCATTTCAGAGAGGTCCAGAAAGTTGTCATGCCCACTATGAATGAAAAAGAGTAAGAGTAGATGTTATGTCCACTACAAATATTAAGAGATATTAGTAGCTGTATTGTTCATGAATTAATATACATACGCATAATAGATGTTCACTTATGAACAGAGACAGACATCGGTGGTTACAGTGGGCACCATGAATCTACTAAGGTAGAAGTAGATAAGGTGGACATCGGACTATATTTTGGTAGTAGTTGTCCTGGACATCTTGAATTCATAGAGATAGAAGTATATGTGGTGGAGATCCTAAATTTATAAGGTAGAAGTAGACGTGGTGGACATCGTGAATTAATAGGAGTAGATGTGGTGGACATCCTGAATTCATAAAGTAGTAGTAGATGCGATGGGCATGAATTCATAAAAGTAGAATTGATGGACATCATGAATTCATAGAGATAGAAGTAGATGTGATGGACATCACGAATGCATAGATGTTGAAGTAAATGTGGTGGACATCATGAATTCATCAAGGTAGAAGTAGTTGTGGTGGACATCCTGAATTCATAATGTAGAAGTAGATGTGGTGGCCATCAAGAATTCGTAGAGATTTGTCACGTTAACCTTTCTGTGACTTCCAATGTGTCAGTCCCTAAGCTTCGAACAGGTGACAAGTTCCTCAGACACAAGGCACGGTTGGTTGAGATCTTTCCTAAGGAATACAAACACCTCACAACTCTTTTCATTGGCTGCTATTGGCTAGAGTTTGTCCTTCCCACTTCCAAATCCCCCCAAAATCATTCCTAGCCTGTCCACCCAACCCCTCCTTTCTCCGGCCATTAAAAATAAATGATTATAAGATCACGCCTTCAATTCCATGTGTATGGAAATGTGCTTGCCTTTAACCCCTGTAATCCCAGGCATAAAATAATACTAAAAAAAAAAAAGAAAAACAAAAAAGAAAAGGAAATAAATCTGTCCTCCTGTATTGTATCTTCCTGTACAGTTGAGGTGTGCTGACAGACAATTTGAGATGTCAGATATTATGGTGCGGAATCTAACAGGAAAATGTCCTCATTTGTGTGGTAGTTGGGTTCATAGTAAACTTGCAGTGCATATAGGCAGACGTGCCAGAGGTGTTCTAAATAATAGAGGGTGTTCACTGTGGTGGATGTACTAGAACTTGTCATGTTCCGGATTTTAGACAAATATCTTAGGGTGAGTATTGCTTTATTATATTATACCTTTTTTAGATTTTTATTTTTTTTGTAAATGAGCTACATGGCACCAGGTCATACTTTATGTACAATATGCTGACATGTATACAGAGGGATGATCAGGCTTTTGCTGTATATGTATTGTTTTCTCTGTTTGCTTATGTATTATATTGATTGTTATACAGATGTAGGAGGACTGAATTCCTCATTCTTTTTAGTGCACCCTTATTTACTCATGGAAGATCACCGAAACCTTTTGTATCAGAAAGACCCACACACTGAGCCCCCCTGCACATCTGAGGGTGTATATATTAGTTTTTTGGGCTATAGTCCTTCATAGGCACAAAGCGGACTTAGACAAACGGCGATCAACAAAGGAAAAAAAAGCAGTCAGCATTTGTTGATCAGCAGCCTGATCGTGTCCTATAGACTGAAGTGGCCAGCGAGGCTGTGGAAGGTGCAGGAAACACTGTCCAGGCTGATTCTAAGTTCTTCTCGTGGTGACGGACCACCTCAAGGCCTTTGTGTCACAAAAAAGTTACAAGGACTGGAAATACCTCTGTATACACGGCTCTAAGCCCTATATACAGTGCCAGCTCTGGGCATAAACACAGCTCGCCCCTTTGTTACAAGAGAGGAAAGCTAAGGAAACAGTCTACAGGGAAATAGAAGGCGCTCATTCTCTTTTTAGATCTATTTTTGTGCATTTGGCTTATTTATTTGTAGCTGGTCGTATATTTTTTAGCATGTATGTATATGTTTGTGTGCACGCATAAGGACCTATAGACATTTATGTAGAATGCTATGTATACGTATATAACTGTAAATCTGTGAATTTGCATATATCTATGTGTATGCTATTCACATGCATATATTTACATATATACACAAAAGACCATTGGCGATATATATATATGTGCGTGTATAGATATATATTTCACTAATACAGACACACGGATAATGTATATCGTGGCCACGTAGACATTTACCTCAGAATTAGTCACAATTTCGAGCGCATATCAATCTCGTTAATACTGCCTCCTAATATAACCGCAAACAATAAGAGCGCCATATATAATAAAGTAATTGCGCCATTTTTCAGTGATTTACCAACAGCTCAGACCATTTCCTGATTCTTCACTGTTAGATACTTCTGATTAATGATGCCCACTGTCTTGTAAAACTTTATGATGTGCAAGGAATTGATTCCTATGGGCGTATAATATGCTGCACGACTTATGTTCATGTCGTCGTATGATATATCTTTCCTTTGAGGTACGGCAGTGCCTGTATGTATGTACGATACGTATAGCTCTATAGAACATAGCACCACGGTGGTGACCACAACGAGGACATTAGTGGCCGGTCACACAAGTACACAAGTGATTGGATGATTATTTAGCCCCATGGAGGTATTGTGACTGGGGTCTCAACTAGACATAGACATTGGGAATAATGCAATATAATCAGCATCCATATAGATGGACATTCTGACCATTCATATTATTAACCCACGGGTGCATAAGAAGCCAGGCCTTCACCTAGAATGGAGGCAGAAGCCTCCCTGCCATCAGGCACCTTTCCCGGGCAATCTGCCACAAGCTGGGTGCCTAGACGTGGTCTTTGGTGATAATACAGAATAGTATAGAGATTGCAGATAGTCATTTAGAGCATGACTATGACTTTCATTTTTACATGAATAAATCTTGCAGCTTGACTTTTCATACATTTTGCATTCATTTTGTGGTTCTAAATCCTAAACAGATGTTAGAGGTTTCCCGCAAGTAAATAATAGAGGGTCACCAGTTTACGTGTGCTGGCATTAACAAAGAACTCTCACCCTATTCTGTTACATATGAAGTCCACGATATCGTTGTATGTTGTATGAATATATACTAAACCATTGTGCCCATAAGTATATAGTAAATTGTCATGCAGAACGTCCATTGGCACTGTATTGAGATAGAATCAGTGTTATAGTTGCAGTTCCGTGACTGACCACTTGGTGCCACTGTGACCCCTGCTTCAGTTGCGCACTTTGGTAGGTCAGCGAGATAGCGCATTGAGTGAAATTGGTTCGCCGTTCCTGGATTAAGAAGAAAAATTAAACCTTGTGTTCAATGTTCTGCTTTTTTGTGCTATTAGCAAGCAAATATCAAATATCTCGACCTGGGAGCTTCTGTGGAATTAAGAGGGTTTAGGATTTGGTATCCTCATCTACTCAGCAAGCTGCTTTGCTATAATATGAGTTTAGTTAATTGGTTAATTTGATGTTAATTAGAAAGTTTAATAAACGACTGTGGTTGGATAACATGCTGTACCATGAACATTCTGCGACCCTGAAAACATCTGCTCATAGGGTTCAGGGGTATACAGATATGCTAAAGCAAACATGGCGCAGTGCCAGCTTACAGCTCCATAGCGGTTCATATTGTGCACCTGTTGCCTATAGACAATGCTTGGAGCCATTTTATTACCCTGACCATGAATCCCAAGAATGCAGCATGTCCATATATTAGACATCTTTTCCATGCTCAAGTGTAAAATATTGATTATTTATATAGAGAAATGTACAATATATAACCTAATTTTAACGTAACTTAAGGAGGAGGTCTAGGAGTGTTTATAGGGGTCCTCTGAAATTGGGAAAACACTTCTATAATAATAAACTGGGTAGTTTATTACATGAATGATGAGATGCTGGCCAACTACTTCTCATATCAGGATGTGGGGGTCCACTACTGCAAAGGGGCCCACCGGGAAATTCACCTATCCTCCCTGTGGGCCAGTCCGAGCATACTTATTATTGAAGATGAGCAAAGCTTTATTGGTCCTACAATGTGGCATGTGACCAAATTTGCTCTAAACATCAAACCACAATGTATTTCTTTCATTATAATACCGAAAGGAAAGTTGGAGACATTAAGTAAATGTAAGCATTGCACACATCTCCTCCCTTGTGATGTTATTTTAGGAAAAATATGTTATTTTCCATGGGGTGTAGCATGTGTATATAGTATAAGACATAGATCACAAATAGAAGCTCAATCATATTTTAATGTCTCCGTAAGAAGTAATAAAATCAAATTGCTATCTGTCACATGCAACTCCAGTGTCATTTCCTATTGAATTTCTATGCTATGCTGTAAAATTGTGCAAAGAATTTTGCTGCAATAACCACTTTAAAATACAAAAACAAAATCGAATTGAAATTTGAAAATTTCAAAAACGTCCTAATTAATTGTTAATTATCTCTTAGCTGTCTAGTCCTCTCTAGGTACTATGAATATTCACAATAAAACAGAGTCTTGTGGCCCATAAAAAGTTCTTGAGAGCAGTAGAATAACACCAATGAGATTTTATAAACATTGGGAACTGCCATGGGTACAATACATGTACCCGTCATTTATAAAAAAAAATTTCATTAAGCTTGGGGCTAAAAAACCTCCTTCTATATTTATTCTAAGGTGAAGTCTTCAGCAAAAATGACCAAAAAGGGCCAAAACACTACCCATATGAGGTAATCTTTTACCATCCAAATATAGTAAGGGTTATCGTCCAGTAGCACTAGCTCTAATTCAATTAGCAGAAAGTTCTTTAGTCTTCCTGCTCTAACTGCTGCCCCAGCCTTTTCCACAGGTTTGCCACACATTATTTAAACAAGACACCACCATTTTACCAGACACCAGTTGTCTAAATAGCACATTGTAAGAAGGGACCTGTTACAAATTTTAACTGGGGTCCAGGAACTGGATTCCACAAATCCATCAAAAAACTAAGGATAGAACTTTCAGTAAATGTTAACTTTATGATAGATTTCAGGTGTGCTATGAGTATTCACAATAAGAAGGCCCATAGCCCAGTTTAATAGCATGAAAGCCGTAGAAAAATACTAATGAGATTTTTTTAAACATTGGGAACTGCCATGGATACAATATGTGCACCTGTCATTGATAGTTTTTTTCCATCATGGTGACGTCATCAGCAAACTTATAGGTTAAGGTAGATTTCCACTTAAAATATAAGACTATCTCACATATTAGTTAATCATAAGTTAAAGGTAAAGATCAGGTTTGGTAATTATATTTCATTTACTTACAGATTTATGGTCTTTTGTCTATTTAGGTGGACATTTTGACAAAAGTGTAAAAAACAAACAAGTTACCATTGAAATAGCCATTCAGAAACCACTAACCAATCTTTTTTGTCATCTTTTGCTAAGTGACAGTGTGCTAAAAACGCACCCTTAAGTAAGGCATTTGGATGCATAGATGTGCTTCAGTGCCGTACCGCCAATGGCGACAGGTCACATGACTGCTAAGGGGTACCGCGAGCAATGATGATGGAGAAGGGAGCATCAGCTGATGCTTCTTCCCCCATCATTCTTCCTTGGAGTTTGACGTCTCAGTGCAGGGGATGCGATGACGTCATTACAGTGCGCACCCGGGGTGACTTGTGCTATAGTGTGATTGTCCTTCAGTTAGAAAGTTGGTGACTTCCTGGGTGTCACCCTTACAAAACATAAGTGCATATCTTACAATATGAGTTGGAACAGATTAGGGACAATATTTTAGTAATATCCCACAGCAATTTTAATATATAAAAATTTAAGTTAAAGTTTATGGCTTATTAGTGAGGGATTTCATTATGGGGATTGCCCCTTTTTGTTAATATGTAACAAATTCCTCCAAATTCATTTCTTTCCCCATGTTTTGGTATACTCTGTACTGAGATGTGCAGCGCTTCATGCCACACGCTCAGGAGACCGGAGCATCAGGTGGAATGAAGAGTGGAGAATTGAATATATTTTTTTAAATCAGTGACTGGTGTCCATAATAGAGTATGTAGGACCATAAGGAGTGCATTATATTTTATGAAGGATCATGGGGAGTGCATTATATTCTATGGAGGACCATGGGTAGTGCATTATATTCTATGGAGGGCCAAGAGGAGTGCATTATATTCTATGGAAGACCATGAGTAGTGCATTATAAGCTATAGAAGACCATGGAGAGTGCATTATACTCTATTGAGGATCATGGGGAGTGTATTATGTTTTATGGAGGACCATGAGGAGAGCATTATAATATAATGATGACCATGGTGAGTGCATGATATTCTATGGAGGACAATGGAAAGTGCTAAATATTCTATGAATGACCATGGGAAGAGCATTATATTCTATAGAGGATCATATGCAGTGCATTATTTTCTATGGAGGACCATGGGAGGTGTATCATATTCTATGGAGGACCATGGGGAGTGCATTATAATCTATGGAGGAAGATGGGGAGAGCAATATAGTATATGGAGAACCATGGGTCGTGCATTATATTTTATGGAGGACCACAAGGAATGCATTATATTCTATAGAGGACCATGAGGAGTGCATTATATTATCTGGATGACCATGGGGCAGGGCATATATTATATGGAGGACCATGGGGAGAGCAGTATATTATCTGGAGGACATGGAGAGAGCATTATATTATATGGAGGACTATGTAGAGTGCATTATACTATATGGAGGATTATGGGGAGTGCATTATGCTGTATGGAGGATTATGGAGAGTGCAGAATAATATATGCAGGATTATTGTGGATGCATTATACTATATGGAGAACTATATGGGACCCATTATACTATACGGAAGGCTATGTGGGGCCATTATAATATTTGGAGGCCTATGTGGGGGCAATTTTAATATTTGTAGGGCTATGTTGGGGCCACTGTACTGTATGCAATCAACTATATAGTGTGAAGGTTTGTGTGGAGGGCTGGGTGGGGGCCATTATATTGCATGGATGGCTAGTGCGGACTATTATACAATGTGGAAGAGGTGTGGGGTGATTATATTGTATGGTGAGCCATTATATTGTATGGAGGCCTGGGTGGGGGTCACAGTTAGGGGATCATACTGTGTTGGGGTCACCATACTTTGCCTTGGGAGTTAAAATGGGGTACAGTAGGGTCGTTATATTATGCATGTGGAGGCTATTGTGGAGGAATTCACCTTGGGGGTATCATATTGTGTTTGGGGGACACTTCTGTTGGCATTGAAAATTGTAGGATTATCAGAAAAGTGGACAAACTTTTAATTTGCTTTCTATGTGCAAAAAAAGCACAATTTCAGCTCCAAAGAGCCTCAATGCTGTTTAGGGCAGAAACATTGCTTTTTTGCACACAGGACAAATTAAAAGTATATTTCCTTTTTTATTCTTACAGTGTGCTGCCTGCTTTTTTGCATTTATACTATTAGGTTACTGAGCTGTAAACTGCAGGCTGGCACCTATCAAATGTACAGTATATATATATAATGTGTGTGTGTGTTACCATAAGACATAACAATAGTAAAGGGGATCTGTCACCTCATTTTGGCCCTATAAGCTGCGGCCACCGCCATCAAGGGCTTATCTACAGCATTCTGTAATGCGGTAGGTAAGCCCCCCCCCCCCCCCCCCCCCCCGATGTAACCTGAAAGATAAGAAAAACAAGTTAGATTATTCTCACCCAGGGGCGGTCCGGTTCAGTTCGGGTCCGATAAGCATCGCAGGTCCGGGTCCGGCGCCTCCAATCTTCATGTGATGACGTCCTCTTCCTTGCTTCTGTCGCGGCACCTGCGCAGGCATACTGATTTGCCCTGCTGAGGGCAGAGGAAAGTACTGCAATGCGCAGGTGTGGGGAAAGGTCATTTAACAATGTATCACTTACATTACTGGGTTCAGCCATTCTGACAATCAGAGTTTTTAGATTTAGCATGAAGCAGAGCTGAGGAAGCTAATCCTGCCCACTCCAGGCTCTGTACGTACAATGTCTATATACAGTGAGATGCTCATCACAAGAAGTCAGACCAGGAGGCACGGGCTTCTATGGCCAATAATAATAAACTCCTGGTGCTAAAACAATCATTGTAAGCAAACAAAACCACTTAGCTTGATAAGAGAGGCATTGCTTAAATCTGTGTTTTAACCCCTACAGCATTCTGTGTTCAGATTACATAGCAAAAACCTGCTGACGGATTCCCTTTAATGTCTGACTTTATTCTTTTTCTTTACATTTATAAAGTTAATTTCTGTTGAAATGTTCATACTAATGTGGTAACTATCCCTTCAATAATGCATGTGAACAATAGATTTGGCAAAATAGACTGACACTGGCTTGCCCATGCCTAGGAGGCAGCTTGCTGTTCTGGAAACCCTCTTACAATGAGTGCGTCAACAATAACAGACAGACTAGGCCATGCTTACTCCTTTAAAGGAAATTTGTCAACAGATTTTTGATATGCAATCTGAGGAGAGTGTGAGGTAGGGGTTAAAACAATAAATTCAACAATGTGTCACTTGCGCAGTGTGTTGTTTACTTATACTCAAGGTTTTATCACTAGGTCATTATCATTGCTGTGACTAGCCGCTGCCTAGGCACTCGTCTGATCACGCCCCCTCCTGTGATAAGCAGCTTCCTATCAATAGACAATATTGATACAGAGCCAGGAGAGGGCGGAGTTATCTTTCTCAGCTCTGCTTCATTCTAAATCTAAGAACTCTGATTGTGTCAGAACTGCTGCACCCAGTAACCTAAGTGATACATTGTTGGAAACAGGGTCTATTTTTTTCATACATTATGCTGCTCTCAGATGAGGTAGCAAAAACCTTGTTACAGATTCTCTTTAAGGTTGAAATTGCCTATTACAAGTTTACACTAAACATAAAGGACACCATTTTGTAATATTTAAGCTTAGTATGAAGCTAAAATCTGTATTAAAATTATTTTTCTAAAGTCAAATAATGTTTAAAGTGAAATTAAATATGGACATGCCAAAGACTATTTTAAGTGGATGTCCGTTTTAAGTCATGCCTTTTACCTATTTTTCCAAAGAAAATAATTTATATGGATATAATAATTCCCATAAGAACTAATGTTACTGTTTTAACTATTCAGAAAATACCGAATTATAATTTTCCCCGATGGTACATAAACAATAACAATAACACAATGAGCTAGTGGAAGTAGATAATAAAACATTAAAAATGTCAATATATTACAGCGAGCAAAACAATGTAGCCCGGAAATGGCCCAACAAGTAATTCTCTAACTATCTATGACCTCAGTTGTAGCAGAAAGAATTTGCAAAAAACGTGACCATCTATATTTGTGGACTGTATTATTGTGTTTTCTATCAACATGTTTATTAAAGGGAATCGGTCACCTCATTTTGCCTCTATAAACTGCGGCCACCGCCATTAGGGGCTTATCTACAGCATTCTGTAATAAGCCCCCGATGTAACCTGAAAGATAAGAAAAACAAGTTATATTATACTCACCTAGGGGCGGTCACGATGCTGTCCTGTCCGATGGGCATCGCGCGTCCGGGTCTTGCAACTTCCATCTTCATGCGATGACCCCAAACACACCTCCAGGCTGTGTAAGGGCTATTTGACCAAGAAGGAGAGTGATGGGGTGCTACGCTAGATGACCTGGCCCCCACAGTCACCAGACCTGAACCCAATCGAGATGGATTGAGGTGAGCTGGACCGCAGAGTGAAGGCAAAAGGGCCAACAAGTGCTAAGCATCTCTGGGAACTCCTTCAAGATTCTTGGAAGACCATTCCCGGTGACTACCTCTTGAAGCTCATCAAGAGAATGCCAAGAGTGTGCAAAGCAGCCATCAAAGCAAAAGGTGGCTACTTTGAAGAACCTAGAATATAAGACATAATTTCAGTTGTTTCACACTTTTTTGTTAAGTATATAATTCCACATGTGTTAATTCATAGTTTTGATGCCTTCAGTGTGAATGTACAATTTTCATAGTCATGAAAAATCTTTAAATGAGAAGGTGTGTCCAAAATGTTGGTCTGTATTGTACGTATTTTAAAGAAACTCATAAAAAGCATGGACTTATGAACATCTTCATAGACTATAATGGATAGGTGTTCTATCCGTGAAAAGAACTGAACACGCACATGATTCACACATGTCTGAGTGAGGCCTTATGATGTGGAAATAATATTAAAATTGTATACATTTTTTAACAGAAAAGAAATCTGTTTCCCACTAAATAATGTATCTGTGTATAGGAAATGGCTGCAATCAGAGACTAGTTGTGCAATATTTCACAGCAGGAGCAATAGTGAACAGGGCGTGTGACGCTGTGTCACCGCTTATTGGCGAGTGTCTGGCGCCCATATTGAGTCTGTAACATTATTCATCCATGATAAAATTGTGATCGTCTTCTTCCCTCCATTACAGGATTTACTCTGGGGAGCTAACAGTGATTGTATCATCCTCTGTTTACATGTTGCTTTCATGGGAAACTTAATTCAGTTTTCTGTTATCAGCTCAGTACAGAAATCAAATTTCAGCCAAGCTTTATGAAGCTTCTATTTTTTTCCATGCATAAAAGAGGGTACAGGGGACTTCTAGACCCTCACTGGAGACTGCCCTCGCTCCCCGTCCTGGTGGAGTGCCAGCTTCTGCAGTAGTCGCTCTACATTACCTTTCTGCTCTAGTTAGACAACCAGTGAGACTTTTCCAAGTTTCCAGATAAATTTCATGTTGTGTTCAAGTAATAGAATAAAAGTCAGATGCAATAAACCACAATGGAGCTCCAGAATAGTTATATCAAATATAAGGAAGACAAGTTACCTTAGTACAGTTTCAGAATGGTAATAGTATGTAGCAGCCTGTCATATTGACTAGTCTTCTTTAAATGGTCACTAAGTTATGGACGCTTTTGATATGGAAGTAAATGGTTTTTGCATATGTTAATGGGTACATTCAGTTGATAATATTGTGCTAAGTTTGAGACTACAGTCTTCATATATTTTATAACTAAGCAGTTTGTAACCTGATCCAAGTTTCAGATATTTTTTCTTGTTGGACTTTCTCTCCCAGTAATATAGGCTGGATGTGTGGAGTGTGTGTACATAGTGCTGAGGTTTTAAGTGGCTAAGATATCGGCACAACTTCTATCCCACTTTTCTCTTCATTTGCTTTCGTCCTTTTCTGTCAACTTCTCTTCTTGAGATACTTTTCCTCCTGCCTATGTTACAAATATGTGATGCAACCAGTATTGTACTAGGGTGCCAAGGGCCCACCAATAACATTGACTTCAGGACCCCACTTTCCAGCTACATGCAAAAATAACTTTATCCTCATTCACATTCAGTTAATAATATGGTTCTAAGTTTCAGGCTGCAGTCTTCATATGTTTTGAAACTAAGCAGTTTGTAACCTGTTCCAAGTTTCAGATGATTTTTCTCCTGGGGATTATCTCTCTAGTAATATAGGCTGGATGTGTGCTCTGTGTGTGTACATGGTGCTGAGGTATTTGGTAGCTAACATTGTAGCACAGCTTCTATCCTGTTTCTTCCTTTTCTGTAGACTACTCTTCTTGACATTTTTTCCTCCTGTCTATGTTACAAATATATGATGCAACCAGTATTGTACTAGGGTGCCAAGGGCCCACCAATAACATCAACTTCATGACCCTACTTTTCAGCTACATGCAAATATAACTTTATCCTCATTCACAAAATTCTATAGCAATAAACTGGGTTGATTGTTAAATTATTAAGGTGCTGCCATTGTCTGTATATGGTAAATGAAGTGTATTGTGCCAATTACTGCTCATATAAGAGGGTCGTGGGCCACTCGTGCACCGTAAGGCTACTTTCACACTAGTCCGTCGGTACGGGCCGTCGCAAACCGTCGGCCCGACGTACCGACGGACAGTGTGTTAATGTAGCACAATGTGGGCAGCGGATGCAGTTTTACAACGTATCTGCTGCCCATTGTGAGTTCTGGGGAGGAGGGGGCGGAGTTTCGGCCACGCATGCGTGGTCGAAAATGGCAGACCCGACACACAAAAAAAGTTACATGTAACATTTTTTTGTGCCGATGGTCTGCCAAAACACGTCGCTAATGCAAGTCTATGGAGAAAAAACGCATTCTGCGGGCAATTTTGCAGTATGCGATTTTTCTCCAAAATGACGCATTGCGACGTCTGTCACACAACGCAAGTGTGAAAGTAGCCTAAGAGTCTTCTGTTCTCCTGTTGGCCAGTCCAAGCCTGAATACAACCCCTTTCTGTTGCTATCTCTAACACAGAGTAGGTAGGAAAAAACTAAGAAAGCCATCAGAAGCTTTTGCACAAGCACTCAGCTACACCTTGTTCCAAATTATTATGCAAATTGGCTTTAAGTGTCATAAAGATTTAATTGTTTTGTTTTTCAAATAAGCTCATAGATGGTATTGTGTCTCATGGCTCAATCCACCACTGAAATCAATCTTAAACACATGTGATAATTAGTTTAACAGGTGATTCTAATTAAAGGAAAACTACTTAAAAATGATGTTCCACATTATTAATCAGGCCACAGGTTTCAAGCAATATGGGAAATAAAAAAGGATCTCTCTGTTGCTGAAAAGAGTTAAATAGTGCAATGCCTTCGACAAGGTATGAAAACATTAGATATTTCACGAAAACTTAAGAGCGATCATCATGCTATGAAGAGATTTGTGACTGGAACAGAGCACAGACAGAGTTCATGCAGATAAAGGCATGATGAGGAAGGTTTCTGCCAGACAAATTCATTGGATTAAGAGAGCAGTTGCCAAAATACCATTACAAAGCAGCAAACAATTATTTGAAACTGCTTGTGCCTCTGGAGTCCCTCAAACCTCAAGGTGTAGGATCCTTCAAAGGCTTGCTGTGGTGCATAAACCTACTATTCAGCCACCCCTAAACAGTATTCACAAGCAGAAACGGTTGCAGTGGGACCAGACATACATAAAGACTAATTTTCAAACAGTCTTGTTTACTGATGAGTGTCGAGCAACCCTGGATGGTCCATATGGATAGAGTAGTGGATGGTTGGTGGATGGCCACCATGTCCCAACAAGGCTGCGATGTCGGCAAGGAGGTGGAGGAGTCATGTTTTGAGCCGGAATCATGGAGAAACAGCTGGTAGTGGCCTTTAAGGTTCCTGAAGGTGTGAAAATGACCTCTGAAAAGTATATAGAATTTCTGACTGACAACTTTCTTCCATGGTATAAAAAGCAGAAACGTGCCTTCAGGAGCAAAATCATCTTCAAGCATGACAATGCACCATCTCATGCTGCAACGAATACCTCTGAGTCATTCGCTGCTATGGGCATGAAAGGAGATAAACTCATGGTGTGGCCACCATCTTCCCCTGACCTCAACCCTATATCATCAAGCAAAAGATCTATGAAGGTGGGAGGCAGTTCACATCAAAACAGCAGCTCTGGGAGGCTATTCTGACTTCATGCAAAGAAATACAAGCAGAAACTCTCCAAAAACTCACAAGTTCAATGGATGCAAGAATTGTGAAGGTGATATCAAAGAAAGCTTCCTATGTGAACATGTAACTTGGCCTGTTAGGATGTTTTGGAGTTAAATAGCTTTTTTGTTCAGTGAATGTGACCTCCTAATGCTGCAAATTCAACAAATGAGCATTTTCAGTTCGTTAAAACATATGTTCCAGGATCTTTCTTTGAAAAATTCACATTTTCTTATGTGGCATAGGAACCTTTGGGCATTGCTGTCACTAAGTACTAAGTATGGCCTCTACCTCTGTACCCCCGGACAACAGTGAAATAAGCAGTAGGAATGTGCCAAAGAGAAGGTGATTTCATGTTCACATGTAATTTTTGGAATGTGTGATGCAAGCCCCAAATACAGACCCCAGTCCTTCCGCTGGGCCTGTAGAGGAAGTTGGCACAACCTGCTTCTACAGGTCATAAATTATTAGTGAGGGAAGCAAGAAAGACAGTCCAGGAAATGCAGGGACCGCTGATAAGGGGAGATATACATGACTGATAATTAGGACAGGGCCAGCAAGTGGGAAACCACAAAAAGAATACAAACAGTGAAAGATGAAAAAGAACATCAGTCTTAAATTACTATCTGGGTCACAGCCCAGTGAATGATGAGAAGCATATATGTGTCCACCAAACTACAGGGGTTGGGGTTATGAGACATTTCTGAAAATACTGTTTTATTAATCAATTTTAACAATCATGGATTTTTGCAAAAAAAAAAAATCTAAGCAGTAGACTACATTTTTTCCTACAAAATTTCATGGTACAAAAAATGCGATTGAGGGATTCTCTGGGAATAGAAAACAAATAAAGTAAGAAAATGTCTTGAGGAATAAATTCCAAAATAACTTGAATTGGCAAATTACATTTGTTTTGTCTAAGGAGGTAATAATTATCGTACATTAAAATGTCTGCCGTCTTTTTAGACTGCCAGAAACCTGTCCTACGATGTTAGGACATGAGCCTGTGACCATGTGCAGTAGGAGCTCCTCTGCTGTGACTGGAGATAATTTATACCATGTACTGTCTAGCTACCAATACGTCACAGCAGCAAAGATTTCTACTGCACATGCTCACAGGTGCCTATCTTATCATTCAAGGATAGGATTCTCTGTCGGACTAAGACGATAGATGAGAGCCATTTTAATATACTATATGGATTACGTGCTCAGATAAAATAAATATGACTTGATAATTAAAGATAGTTAAGGAATTTATTCATAAAGACATCTTATTTATTCATTTTTTCCTTTCTTCCTCCCTTCTTTTTCCTTCTTTCTCCCTCTCTTTCCCTTGTTCTCTCTTTCTCCCTTCCTTCCTTTCTATAACCTCTTTAATATATTTTTCTCTATATAAGTCCAAACAAATCCAGAGGGCACTTCACAACACTATATTAAACTAATCCCACATAATTCCAGTGGGAAGGAAGAAGAGATCCCAATATTAAAAACATATGTTTATTGATATCAATTTAAAAGATCACAAATTTAAAAAAGCATAAATACCATAGGGGACACCAGAAGATCCGGAAAAAATTAGCATACCATACTCATAAATCAAAAATATTATCAGTGGTTAGGTACTATTAGGATTATGGCTCAATAGCTTAATGGTTTAGATGGCTCCAAGGGGAAAGGATAGCGGTATCAAATAAACTCATCTATCTATAGTGGTGATGTACACAGTGGTAACATCACCTAATATACAAAGCCCAAAGCCCACTAGGGTACACACATAGGAACCAATATATATCAAAAGAACCACTGATACAATAAGATATAGAACCGGTGGTATTACCTCGTGCTGCTGGCGTCCCCTCACCCCGACGCGCGTTTCGCCTCCTGCTTCTTCCGGGGGCGTGGGGACGTGGGGTAATACCACCGGTTCTATATCTTATTGTATCAGTGGTTCTTTTGATATATATTGGTTCCTATGTGTGTACCCTAGTGGGCTTTGGGCTTTGTATATTAGGTGATGTTACCACTGTGTACATCACCACTATAGATAGATGAGTTTATTTGATACCGCTATCCTTTCCCCTTGGAGCCATCTAAACCATTAAGCTATTGAGCCATAATCCTAATAGTACCTAACCACTGATAATATTTTTGATTTATGAGTATGGTATGCTAATTTTTTCCGGATCTTCTGGTGTCCCCTATGGTATTTATGCTTTTTTAAATTTGTGATCTTTTAAATTGATATCAATAAACATATGTTTTTAATATTGGGATCTCTTCTTCCTTCCCACTGGAATTATGTGGGATTAGTTTAATTTAATATATTTTGTAGAGTTTCTTTATAGAAATTTCATTAAAAATGTTAAATTGCTCCACAGCTGATACAAATAATCCCTCTGGGTCCAGTGGACCACACTGACTTACCACAGGGCATGGGTGCAGTCATCTTGATGGACAGACTTGCGCTGCATGCTGCGCTGTTTTTTATTTTCAGGATGGTTGGACTACTGGCGGAGAGTGCGATCACAGTCTCTCTGATTCCCACCAGTATGGTTTGAACTTGGTAAAGCCTCCTACCCTGATTTTGGAGCAATTAGTTTGTCTGGAACCAAAAGCCTGTAAAATCTTGAAAAGACTGAGTCCTTTGCACTTGTTACCTACTATCCTTGTCTAAAAGACCGGTAAATGGGCAGTATATCCATAGCCACCACATAGTCAGGTATCTCTCATCTGTGCAGTTCTAACCTGCCCTGTGTTTGCAGAAGTGTATTCATTCGCTAACCTATTTGAGGCTGTAGTATTAGTTGTTGTAGTCATTATTTGATTTTTTTGTCTTTTTGTTTTTTTTTAGCATACTGAGAACTTAGTTTATCCCTCTCTCATCCATCATTGAAACTTTTTTAAGTAAGATTTCTGCATGTCTATAAAAAGGCTCATATTGAACTTACTCTATTACATTTCTGGAGTTCCTGACAAAAATCAAATGAACCTATATACTCCATACATATAGGCACCCAGCGGTGGGAGCACAGTGCACCATTAGCCATTAGTACTTGTGCTTCCCTGCTCCTGAGCTGTGTGCCACTTTTCTTCTGGAAACTACATGTGAACCACCACATATATACAAGTAGATTTGTGGGCAGATAATTGGGGCATACTTATTATTGCAGGCCACATGTGGACCACAAGTGGAGTTCACCTGCCTTATGGCCTAATATCATTGCATGGACTTTGTGAAATTAGTAGTACAGAATCACTGTTCACTCTCCTTCATGTAGGCCTTGTTCATCTGTGTAAGTTGAGGTTGCCTCACAGCTACGTAACTCCCATAAAGACCACCATTTGATTTAATGCAATTACACGTCCTGAAGTGGTCACAGTTCACCATTCTGGTTCTTTCCTTACTTTTTTACCTCAGGCCTTTATTATGTCAGTAACTCCTGCATAATTGATAGGATGAATATTGTGACAATATCCAAACATGTCTGTGTGAATACGATTGATTCACCTACTGACTCTTTACATTTTTCGAAATGCCCAGTACACCAATTTAGTGACAAACTCCGTCATGCCACCACCAGTAGGCCATGTTTCTCCACACATCACCATGCTTCTCCCTGCCTCCACCTTTTATTGTACAGAGTTTCTAAAAATAATTGCCTGCATCTCTAACATGACTGGTGTTTCATATGTAAAATTTATGAGCTGCAGTAGAAGGAGAAAAAAACACTTTTTCATTGCATTATTCATGTCACTCTTATACGTTCAAGCATAGAGGTTGAAAAATAGGGCACAGCAGACACATTGATGTCTTGGTGAAGGTGGATTTGGTATATGGGGTTAAATGCAATCAGGATTTCACTTGTATCACAGTCAGAAGAAACATAATTAGTGGAGCAGCAATGTAAGATGAGATTTCAGGACTTTCAGGACTTTTCAATGTAATTTTGAGGATATTAAGAAGAGCTTCATGTCGGCCAATGGAGGAGCTTTACTGATTGTACATAGATGACATGGGAACTCATTGGCTTTAGATTATGTTTTTACTTTTTATTCACATGGTGAGGTCAAGTCTCAATTTATTGCCATGCCGCAGTTTTAAAGCGAAGCAATACCTTAAATTGACATTTTCTATATAGGTGTAAAATATAAAACCAACATATATATAATATATCATCACAGTTTTGCCCAACAGCACACTGCTATTGATGGTTTTTTAAATTAATTATTGTTTACTTTTTATTTTATTATTCAATGTTACCTATTATTATTGTACAAAGGAGAACTGTCTTTGGCTTTTCTTCACATACACTGGCACGTTAACATATGCATATCCAGTGCTTGTATTGAATTTGTATTTTTTGACTGTTTCCAGGAAGCAACACAAATATATTAAGGTAGATTAGTCATATTAGTATTTCATTTTCCAGTGTTGAGTATATATGATCTTCAAGACAAGATATATGTTAATATTCCAAGCTTTAGACGACAACGATCAGAGTGAGAGGCATTTCATTACCATAACTTTCTTTATATATAACATACATGTATCATGAGAAGTTCACTAAAGTCACCTAAGAATGTGTAGAAAGTGCTTGTCCATTTACATTGGTATACATAGAATCTGTCACCAGGTTTATGCTTTCCAATCTGAAGTCAGCACAAATAAGGCACAGAGACCCAAATTTCAGCTCTGTGACACTCTCTGTTGATTGCTGTAGTTTTGATGATTTGCTGCAGCTCTTCTAGTCCTCTCAATGATAAGTTTTGTCTAATCCCGTCCCACATTGATTGACAGCTTTCTGCCCATATTGTTTATAGGCAGAAACAAGTCAATGGTGTGGGGTGAGGATAACCAAAGCTCGTGAATAAAGAGAGGACTACATACTGTAGCAGTAGCTCATCACTAAGAGGACTAGTAGAGATGTGTGATTTTTTTGGAAAAGTACAGCAAGAAGCCCAGTAAGTGTCTGTCCCTAATTTATGCTGCTCTCGAAAGGGGCAATAAAAACCTGGTGACAGATTCTCTTAAGGTACCACATATAAATGAGTTTCATATAGTGACCTGTTTGAAGAGGGTACAGAAATAATGACTGCATCTTTTACCTAAGGGAAGTCCAAAGACCCATTGTCTATAAAGGAAAACATATGGTATGAATGGCACATAGCTGATGGGGACCCTACTACAAATTCTGTGTGGCTGATCAAGAGCTTCTAGTTCTACAGATTGTCTGCTAAACATTTTTTTAATACAAAGCATAGGTCATCGTACAAGTTCCTGACACCACTGCACCATATGCATCACATATCACTACATATAGGCCCGATTCATCAAGACCAGCATTGTTCACACTTCTTGATGAGGGGGCGGTCTGGAGTCAGAGGCGACTGATTCTTTAAGATGCTCATCTGAAAAGTGGCATGCGCCTCAATATGCCTTGCCATAAATCTTACGCCAGTCAGAAACAAGTAGGATTTGTGTTTTAAGGTACAACGCAGCTCATCATGACTTAGTCTCATAGCGCCTCTCAGGATTATATGCACAATATATCCAAAGGACCTCGTTGACTAGATGACATATGCCAGATGAGGAGTTTCCCTTTTTTAACTATATAGAATAATATAGTCAGTTGTGATATTCTATGCAGAGGCATCATACAAAAAGGTGACTTTTTACTTTACCTTATAACAGGAAGTTGGACATGTAGGGCAGTGTATGCCTATGTAGTCTGCTACCTGGGAGTCATTAATTTTCGATTTGTGCATCCAATTTACACAACAAAAACAGTGGTAACCGACCATAATGTGTCTGTCTGTTCATGAACCAATCGATAATTTGGCTGCTCCATGCTCAGCTCATCCAGATTCAATACATAGAGATGCTTACGTCAACATAGATCGCAGCATAATGTCACTGGTTCTAAGCCATGGTTAGGTTATTACCCTAGAAATGTGGGTCTAGCACAGGATTTCCCAATGCCTTTGTGATTTATTTATTACAACAGTTTCCGTACCATTGCTTTAGACCCTGTTTTATCGTAGTGTCATCTCATACAAAATGATGCACCACTTCCATTTCAATCAATAGTAATTATTTTCTCAAAAGTGACCATACATCAGAATCACTTAGATTAGGTCACATTAGCAGCTTTAGTACACTTTGAATAAAAATATATAGGGACAAATCCATCGACAATAAAATTTCGGAAAATAATTTTTCATTGTTTTTCACATTTTATAAAAAAAATGGATTTTTATACTCCTCTCTGATCTGTATTTACAAATTAAAGAGAATTCAAAAGTGGATCATATGGGTCAATGGATCTAAAAATCAGATATCACTTGTTTAAAGAGAGCAACTAGGAAGGGAATCAAATAAATTATACCTTGTTATCAGGTCTTATTTTGAGGGGGGGGGGAACATTCATAGGAATAAAACATATTAAGGTTTCCTTCATAAGACCAATGAAACAATACATAAGTGGTTGTAAAATTGTAGGATTGTGCCAACTCCACGTCGGTATTTTCCTGTGGAAAACAAAACTATATGTCTGCTCTTGATTCAGGAGTAATATAGAAACTGACATAGTTATATGGATTTTTTTCATGTATGGTGGCCCTCAATAGAGTAGAAGGACCTGAGAAAATCTCAGGAGCTTTAGTGTGTTCTGAGAAGGTGGGTGCTTTCTTAGTAGCAAAAATCATACAAACGTTGAGCGCTGTATATGTAGTGTAAAAAAGACTGTGGTTAACACCTGGAATTTTACCTTACTAATGGCTACTGAAGCTATGCGGTGACTAATTCTCTGAAGACGACGAGATTTTACATGTACGCCGCTAAAAGGAATTTAGAAAAAGAATGATGTGTGACGGATATTAAGTTTTTATGTTTTTTTTAAAAAAAGTCTTTTTTATTTAATAATAAGAAAAAACAGCCAGGCAAATTGTAAAACATCATGTTTTCTTCAAATTATATCTGTTGCCCAGGGTCATAGTTGGAGTTTCATTCACTTGGAATAAATATTTAGCCATGCATCTCAAAATCCTGGTCAAACCAGAGAGGTTTGTTGAAAACCCCACAGCAACGCCAAGTGAGACCACTTCCAGCAACGCCGTACAATTGGGGGACACATCGGCTGTAACATCATTATATCCTATGGATAGGCTACTTGTTTTAGGCAGCTAAATCTTGCTGTAAATTTTATCTCTACATTTTGTGAAATAGTCAAAACCTCAAAAATGTTCCAAATCTAAAGCAATATTTTACTTTAATGTCCTTACGGCCTAGTTCCCCGATAATGTTATTTGTCTTGAATGTGTGTTATCAGATGCTTAAGACAAGCAAAACATTTAGCTGATAGAACTGATAGAAACTGTTATGATCCTAGTGGCTGAGGATCACAAAACGGACTAGCTGAGTATATGAACATAGACACGAGCTCTAGGGAGGTGGTAACTGGACTGACCGCAAACCTGATCCTAACCAACACACTAAAGGCAGCCGGTGAATGTGCCTAAAATCCTGGACGTCTCGACGCAGCCTGAGAAACTATCTACTCCTGGAGGGAAAGTAAGACCTCACTTGCCTCAAGAGAAATCACCCCAAAGATATAGGAAGCCCCCAACAAATAATAAAGGTGAGGTAAGGGGAAAACACAAACGTAGAAATGAAAACAGATTCAGCAAATGAGGCCCGCTAATACTAGAAAGCAGAAGACAGATAGGGAACTGTGCGGTCAGTAAAAAACCCTATGCAAAATATCCACGCTGAGAATACAAGAACCCTCACACCAACTAACGGTGTGAGGGGAGAAACTCAGCCCCCTAGAGCTACCAGCAAGCAAGGAAATCACATATTTAGCAAGCTGGACAAGAAACATAAATAAACCAAGAAACATGTGACCACTGATGGTCAAAAAATGAACCAAGCAAAACTTAGCTTCTCTTGAAGAGACTGATAACGAAGGACTGCAGGAGAGCTCCAAAATAGCACTGAAGACATTGGCAGCAGGCAACAACTGAGAGTCCAGGTGAACTAAATAGGAACCAGCTAACAGATAACGAGACAGCTGATCAGCCTCAGACCTGCAGAATGACCCAAAGAACCACCAGAGGGAGCCCAAAGACAGCACTCACACAGTACCAGTTGTGACCACAAGAGGGAGCCCAAAAACAGAGTTCACAACAAGAAACATTTTCATTCTTAAGAGGGTTGTCCCCTTGGAAAATACTACTGTCCACAGGCTAAATGCAAACTTAGCTTTTCTTTCCCTCTCTGGTCTATCACCCTGTCCCCAACTGCACCCCAATCTCTGTTGACTGGCTACATCAACAGTGCTGTAACCAATCACTGAGCTCAGCTGGTACAACGCCGTATGCATCAGCAGAGATGCTGATCTCAGGAGTAGCTGCAGCACTGTTAATGTAACATCACTGCTGCAGCCAATCGACAGAGAAAGAGGCAGCAGTGGAGACATAGTTCTGGACCAGAAGAGGTAACTGAGCCTGCGGGCTGAAGTTTTTTAAAGGAAGAAATCTCTTTAAAGGTGTAAAAATTCAAAAATTATTACAGTTTTAGGATGACATAACCCGTGTCCTAAAGTGAACTTCCCTAGGAGCATTATCATAATTTATTTGAAGCAGGGGTGTAGTTACAGAGGGTGTGTGGTTTGCAATCATGCCCAGATCCTCATGCGAAAGGGGGAACAAAGGTCCCTTAGTTACATGAAGTGAAACCAGGAGTAAAAGTGAGAAATAGTCAGTAGTGGTGAGTGAGTATACTCGTTACAGCAAGTATGCTCATTACTCGGGTTTCCCCGAGCACGCTCGGGTGGTCTCCGAGTATTTTGGCGTGCTCGGAGATTTAGCTTTCGTCGCCGCTGCTGCATGATTTGCGGCTGCTAGACAGGATGAATACATGTGGGAGTTCCCTAATAGGCAACCCCCACATGTATTCAGCCTGACTAGCAGTCGCAAATCATGCAGCTGCAGCGACTAAAACTAAATCTCCGAGCACGCCAAAATACTCGGAGACCATCCAAGCGTGCTCGGGGAAACCCGAGTAACGAGCATACTCGCTCATCACTAATAGTCAGCGATAGGAGGCCATGACACAGATGTATTGGACCCAGGAACATCAAGTCTGATTTCAAGTGTTGGATAAGCCTCAGAAAATATTATTTTCAATTAGACAGACATAAACTTTGGAGGACTTTTCTATCACTTCTAAAATTTCCATATTTTAAATCTTACTAATGTTGTGAGTCACCAAATTTAGGGCCCGTAGAGAAATGGGTCCAGATCTAGGATGCATCCCTTTTTTATTGGGTGGTCAGGACCTGTATAGGAATACCCTCTGCATAGGTTCTAAATGTCAGCAAGGGGAATCAACAGGAAGATTGTGAGGATATGGGTGCAAACAAGCACTCAGATTCTTGAGCAGATAGTGGTATTAAAGCATTAAAATACACTAGAACGATGACCCATTTAAACTTTAATATGATGCCCCCTTACCTCCATGTATAACCCTACCCCCAAACACTTGGAAAATTGTGTATTAGAATTATCCTCAATCATTTAGTGCTGTGTTTCCAGACAAAGTTTTGATTATTTATTTATTATTATGCTTTGCTTATATAGCACCATCATATGCCACAGTACAGTATCATCGCTGTCCCCAATGGGGCTCTAAATCTAGCTTCCCTATCAGTATGTCTTTGGAGTGTGGGAGGAAACTGGAGAACCCGGAGGAAACCCACGCAAACACGGGGAGAACATACAAACTCCTGGCAGATGTTGTCTTTGGTGGGATTGGAACCCAGGACCCCAGCGCTGCAAAGCAACATTGGTAATCACTGAGCAAAACAATGTATTTCAAGGTTTGAACACTACATGTACTCACATTCATTTATTTACTATAAATCCCCTTGAAGTTTGCTGCTAGTAAGAGATTTCATCTTTCTACCTATATCTTCAATCCTGTAGCTCGGAATGAATGAAATCGAGTGTATAATTGTGAACATCAGACTGAAACACGGAGCTGTATGTGCTTTGCTTGTTTATTGTTGCAGTGGTAATTTGTGTTATGTTACAGGTTTAAAAGTGGTTGCGGATTTAACTGTCACAGATGAAGTGATATGCACAATCCTACCACAAAGCCACACATCCTGCTACTGATCTCTGAAAAGGTGTGTACACACATACAAACATTTTGTAGATTGTATACATCTATACAAGTATATTAGCTTGTATGATGTAAAGAGTGTGTACTTACATATACAAATATACTAGCGTGTATGATTTAGGGAGTGTGCACATATACAGTGGCTATAAAAAGGCTACACACCCCTTTATCCATGCTAAGTTTTTCAGAACTTTTTCCACCTTTAATGTCACCTGTAATCTGTACAATTCAATTGAGAAAAAAATTGAATTCATTATGAGGAGAAATAGAAAAATAACAAAATTCAAATAACTTGGTTGCATAAGTGTGAACACTCTTTTATAAATGAAAATGTAGTTATGTTTAAAATTAGCCAATCACATTTAAGCTAAAATTAAATGGCAGTGGACATGTTTTGCCAAAACCTACATCAAGTATGCCAAAAGCATGTGGGAAACATGTTATGGACTGATGAGACCAAGGTTCATCTTCATGGCCATAATTTCAAAAGGTATGCTTGGCGCAAAGCCAACATTGCACATCACCAAAAGAACACCATACCCACAGTGAAGCATGGTGGATGCAAAGTATTATGCTTTGGAGCTGGTAGTCAGCAGCTTAAACTGGGGTTTTAGTCAACGTGGAGTGAATTCTGAACAGTTTCAAATATGAATCAATTTTGCATCAAAACTTTCAGGCTTCTGCTAAGAATATGAAGAGGAATTTCACTTTCCAGCATTACAATGACCCTAAGCTTACCTCCAAATCAACAGAAGAAATGCTTTGCCAGAAAAAGATCAAAGTTTTGAAATGGCACAGCCAGAGCTCAGACCTAAATCCAATTGAAAATCTGTGAGTTGTCATGAAGAGAGCATAGTACACATTAAATGCCCTCACAATTTGACAGATTTATAGCACTACTGTATGCAATTGTGGGCAAAGATTGTCCATTCTAAATGTGCCATGATGATCGGAAAATGACAAAACATCTAGTTCCCATAATCCATATAAAATAATGGATGACTTTATTGAATAATCCACAGATATGAACAAGACACAGCGTGTAGATATGCCATGCTAATTAATAGACTTCCATCCGAAAAGGCTCAATGCTGTTGTATATTCAAGGAGTACTTAGTTTAAGGGTGCACATGTTTATGCAATCAAATTACGGTATTTTAGTTTTTTATTTTGCTATTTCCACTTATCAAGATTTCAGTTTGTTTTTCAATTGAATTGTACAGATTATTGGCTAAAAAAGTTCTGAAATTATTCTATTTGATATGATTTGTTTTATATAACACTTGGCATTTGGCGTAGACTTTTTTTTATCTATTGTGTATGCAAGTATACTATCTTGTATGATTTAGAAACATGCGGTGTCTTGTGTAAAGATATTCATTTTATTGTAGTTTTCTAAAAAGATTACAAAAATACAGTGCCATTCTAGCCCAATGTCTGTTTCTACCATCCCTAAAGACTATCAATGTGTTGCCATTCCGCCATTCAAACTCCTTGTGTGGTAAGGATGTATAGGTGTCGGAAGCCCAGTTCTACTGGACGCTGAAGTTCCTAGCAGTGGGTCCCCTGGTAATCAGGCATTTATCACCTATCCTGTGACTATTTGATAATTGGCCTTTGAGAGACCACTCCTGCAAATAATTGCATCTATATTGGGGAAGTTAGATAAGATCATTTGGTAGCAATCATGACTTCATACTGGTTTGGCCATATTTTGTAGTTAGCCAAATACTTTAAGGAGATATTTTCATGCTGTGGCCTCACAAGCCAGTGGATTCAAATGGATTATCATGAACCCAAGAGGTGAGGACCCATGAACCCTGTGTCAAGAGAAGTGACAGGTCCTCTCTGAATAAGCCCTATCATTCAGTCAGTTGGTTTTGTCTTCCAAGAGCAATAAAGAAAAATGTAGCTACAAATAATCCTAATATGCAGGGACTTCCAAGGTGTCAAATTGTCAGGTCATGTTATTAACAGTCTTGAATATTACTCATTGGGTTGTCACCCGTGTATCATGGACCTAGCAAAGATGATTTAAGTTAGGAATGCTTATGCCCCTGATTGACAATTCAGTCCACAGATTTTTAGACAACTTCTAATTCAGGAATGCAATTATTTTCTATAATTCAGGATTTTACTGCTGATTTTCAGAAAATAGGTTTTCCCACATGGCGATTTAATATGTAATTGTGAAGACTACTTTATTTGAGACTCTTACACACTGTGGCATTGGATGAAAATATAAAGACGTCTTCCACCTTATGAGCATATATTCTTTATGACAGTGCATCAGTCTTTATTGTTATCAATGTTTTGTATCTTATCACCTATAACATAGCGCTCTCTGTACTCGAGGTGCAAGGCGAAGTTAAAGGTTGAACTCGGGATGGTTTGTATACACGTTCTAAAGTTACAAAGATGATCGTCAGTCTGCAGGTGCAACCACAATGACCACAGATCAATCTGCTCCTTGGGTGCTATTGGCTTCTCTCCCAGCCTCACCTCTTTGTTTCTTGTTGTCGATCTGGTAATTTGCTTTAACAAGCATCAAGGTAGATTATAGGGGTAATTTTAATAAGATTTTGTGTTATTTCCAGGAGTCATTTGAGGGATAATATTGTAGCAGGTTGCATATACATTCCAGTTCGATAAAGATGACCATACCCAATATACAGAGGATTAACTTTAAGCTCTCAGCATCAATACCAAATGAGCAACATGGTCCCTAAGGTACCATGTCATATTTTTAATACTAGGGTCTTTTTATATGCCTTAGGGGCATTTGGGCCCATTATGGCTCCAAGCTCTGGGTGCGACTAGTATGTTACTGCCCCTAGAGCTACACCCTTGACAAACAAATTTTTCAAAGACAGTCTGTTAGGTGTCAATTTCCCACCTCTGCACAGGGGGAATCTCTAACCATCTCTGCTGCGGTCTCCCATTCTCCTCCAGCCACAGTGGAGCCTGCTTGGCAGAGACGTCGGTCCCAGCGTCTGGCTCAAGCTGATACTGTGCGACTGGTTAATGCTGCCTTTCCAGGCTCTGCCTTTGTAGCCAGCACTGATCAGCAGCGAGCAGGTCTTTCTGGGACAAAGTCATGCTTTTCCCATACTCAGCATGCCCACGGGACGACCTCCCATTGGAGGTCGGGGGTCACATGCTCAGGTCCTGTTGCGGCTCCTATTGGACCATCTGGAAGGTCCCATAGCACTGCTGCTGTAAAAGGTTTGCATGGCCGCTCGGCCATGCGCTAGTGTATACTTGAAGCCGTGTGTGTGCAGATGTGTGAAAGTTGCTCTTTAATCATCCCCCTTCCTAGTGTTGTTGACTGCTCGCGAATGGTGGATGCTTGCTTTCTAGTGCCCGACTGTGCTATCTGCACCTAACACACGATACAGCGTCTTATTGCTGTGACCACCAGTGCGGCGCTGTGCGCTATTAGAGCGCTTTCCTGACCCAAGTCTGGGTAGTTAGTGGCGTCCGCCAGAGCGGCACCGCACGCACTATTGTGCATTAAATTATTATTTCTGTTAAACTCTGATACCCCAGTAGCGGTGTCGAGCGCAAGAGGTCTAGAGGAACTCTTTCCCTGTGTCTTGGGACAGAGTTCTGTGACTCTTTGCTTGCGCTCTTTGTGCGGTACCACGGCCCTGTGACGCAACAGGGTTTGCTTCCTTCATACCAGGTGAAGCTAACCCGTGTGTGTATCCACATTATACCGCCATATAGTCCGTCATTACTCAGAGAACTTGACCCTATTGTGATTGTACAATATTGTGCCAGATGAAATTATTTTCTCACTATAATGTACTTGCATTATAATATGAGAATGTAGTGCCATAATAATGGCATATCACATCTCTGTAGTGGCCAATAACTACTCTTATTCGTATTTACTGATTATCTTGTTCCAGAAAATATCCAGCACAGTCATGTAGCATCATCTACAATGTAAGAACTGGAGCAGCAGAAATCCACACAAACATTAGCACTCTCAATTTTACAAATATATAGAAATTTAACTACTAATTGGTTCATAAAACTTTGATAATTAGCACTAAAATGAAACTCCATTAAAATCTCCATTAAGCTTTCCATTGTAATTATTCATTGGAGAGTATTTACTAAGCAGCTGCCCAAATGCGGATCTCGTATAGATTCAATAGTGCCACTCTCAGTATATAGAAATTCTGGTTAATAGCAATAACCACTAGCGCTAAAGGTCGTGGCTGTCAAGAATAGCAGTTGCGAGTCAACATTGGGAATCACATAGATTTAAAGAGCACATGAAGCGTCAATTAGTTTTGATCAGCACAAAATTGCTTGAAATAACAGAGTACCCAATAAATTATTAAGGGCTTATGGCCAAACCTACTCTAACAACTTGACAGTTCCACAATTACGACCCATTGGTAATTTGTTCCCCTTCTCGTGTACAGCACAATGGAATCAATGATGCTGTAAAAATAAATAATAATTAACAATAATGTGTGCCCCCGTTAGAGACCATATTTTTCACTAAAGCAATTATTTAAGGTAGAATAACTTAGTAATTCAGCATCAGATGTATCACTTGCCTCAGTACAAAGACCTACAGAAGTACAGGAATATATTTCAATGGGCACCATATTTAGCAGACAAAGGGCATGATTATATATTGATATCAATGCCAAAAGGGAACCGGTCAGCAGATTTTGCTGCTATAAGATACAGCCACTGCCTTTCAGGGCTTATCTACAGCATTCTATAATGCTGTAGATAAGCCCCCGGTCCGACCTGCAAGTGAAGAAAAATAAGTTTTATTATACTCACCCAGGGGGTAGTCCTGTGTGGTCTTGTCCGTTGGGTGTAGCATGTCCGGGTCCGGTGCCTCCCATCTTCATGCGCCGCCCTCCTGCTTCTTCATCGCTCCCCGACATCGGCACTCCTGCGCAGGCGTACTTCTCTGCCCTGTTGAGGGGAAGTACTACAGTGCGCAGGTGCTGGGAAAGCTCAGAGAGGCCCAGCGCCATTCTAGGTTTCTGTCAGTATAACAGGATAGCGGCTATTTTGATGTACTTTACAGATAGACAAAACAAATGTGATTTTCTAATTAAAGGTATTTAGGAGTTTATTCATAATGACATTTTCCTTCTTTCTTTATTGTTTTCAATTCCCAGAGAACCCCTCTAAAATAGTTTCATCAAGCAGCTCTGTAATATGGCATAAAAACAGCCTTATTTCTGAGTAACTTGCAGAAAGTGCCGTGAACCATATTAATGTCTTTCTAATTGTGTCTCGCATTGACATTAGTGACAAAGCCATCACGGTCTAAATTATAAAGTCACACCGAAGGGCGCAGTGGATGCTCACATTGAGGATAATGAACTTTACATAGGTTGTTCTCCTTTCACAGTTGTGGATGATGTTTTATTGCTTCTGTTTGTTCTCTGCCGGAAGTAAAGATTTATAGAGATAACTAATTATATTCTGGAGGAAACCAGAAGTATTTTTTTCCATGTGTCTTATCAGATGGTGTGGTGACAGGAGGAAATTCAAAGTACCTGACAAGCTAAGTCTCATTGTTATCGTTGGATCTCTGTTTTCCAGATTCAGTTAAATTGGTTTGATTTCTGAGAGCTTTCACTGACAGAATTACCTTATTTGCTCATGCAAATCTCTTAGCATCTTATGGTGCTATTGTTTTCTGGCCTGTTGTCCGGGTTCATTTAAGCACCCATCTCCTAAGGGTACCGTCTCACAGTGGCACTTTGGTCGCTACGACGGCACGATCCGTGACGTTCCAGCGATATCCATACGATATCGCTGTGTCTGACACGCTACTGCGATCAGGGACCCCGCTGAGAATCATACGTCGTAGCAGATCGTTTGAAACTTTCTTTCGTCGTCAAGTGTCCCGCTGTGGCGGCATGATCGTATCGTATAACAAAGGTTGTATACGATGTGCGCACAGTAACCAACGGCTTCTACATCGCAACTGCGTCATGAAATTATCGCTCCAGCGTCGTGCATTGCAAAGTGTGACCGCTGTCTACGACGCTGGAGCGATATTGGAGCGACGCTGGAGCGTCACGGATCGTGCCGTCGTAGCGACCAAAGTGCCACTGTGAGACGATACCCTAACTCTTATTAACTCATTTAAGCTTTCAGTCATATACTACACAGCTTTGAAATTATTTAACACGTGGCCTGTGTAATGAAAAGAGTTAATTTTGATATTAATTAAAATCAGCTCATTTATGCACAAATTTGACAACTATTTAGGAATAACTTCAATGCTGAGAAGAGAGAATCTGGCAGCATGTCTCTATCTGACTTCTATCAGGTAAAGTATCGTAAATACATTGATCCGAATCACTAAAATTAGGTTTTAGAAGTATGTAGATGTAGTGAAATATATTTATTTAAGAACAAATAAGTCCATACAAGGTTGGACAGAAACCAGCAAGAGTTCCCATCAGAATATTCCTTCAGGCTTCCAACTTGAAGATTGAGATGATCAAAGCAAAGTGTTAACTGAACTTGTCATGTTTGGGATCTTGATTTTGATGGCTATGGAGTTAGGGTGGCTTACATAGCAATTTTTTCTACATTCGGTGGCCCAGTCGGGGCTTACGTCTGATGCCCCCTGCAAAATGGGAAACGGTCATATGTGCTAATGGGGCCATTGACTATAATAATGCAAACTGAGTCACCATATGCTCTGTCGTGCATCATTTTTTGGCCGCATATGCTATTAGAGGTGGGCACCAAGAAATACAGTAGTCTACTGTAGCCAAAAATGATACACAACAGGGTACATGGTGACCCAACTTGAATTATTTTAGTCAATGGCCCCGTCAGCACATACGCCTGAATCCCATTTTGTGGTGGGGGAGGTTCAGACAAAAGCCCCGAAGCCACTGAACGTAGGTAATAATGTTATGTGAACCCACCATTAGATGGTGAACACTTCTAGAAACCATGTAGATTGTTGGTTAGGTTGTTTCGTGTTGGATTACATGGGGGAGATTTATCATGGGCAGAATTTTTTAATCGATTTTGCTGAAGGCTGTTGTACCTTTATTTTTATCAAAGTATCACACAATGCTTGATACATTTACTGTGTATTTAAATCTTACCCTTCTTCGGAGATGTTTATCCAGTCTTTACATCATTCTCTTACTGGAATGAGAGTTGACACTTTTTTTAGCAACCTTTAAAAAAGTTGCAATTCATAAACCTGGCATTCACCCGCTTACCAGGCTAACCACATCCACTTCTTAAAAGTGGCAGTAGTGTTGTAAACTAGCAAAATTTACTAATTTTCTGGCCAAAAAGAAAATGTATTCCATGATTGGCATTTTTTTTTTACGCCACTGGAGCTCAGGTCTTGAAAAATTCTACCTTATGTGTCCATTTGCTTCTAGAAGAAAATCCCTCCATATATAAAGTCTGATAGAGCATGCCACCATTTTTATATTGAATACCAATAGAACAGCATAACCTATATTTGTCTTCATATGAAACTGGAGGCATGGAAAGGTGGAGTAGATGCCTTGTTCACCTCTATAATTTCCATATAGCAAAATGGAGTTATAAAGTAGCCAAGTGCATGAGCCCTTAGGCATAGAATTGTGTTGTGGTGAAATTGAACCATAACCTTTCCAGAAAATGTTTTATTTCATTCATTTCATCCAGTATTTCTTGCTATTTATCAAATATATTTTTTTATTTCAAGGAATGATTTGATTCTTTGTTGCCTTTTTGATTCTTTTTTCTTTTTTGTTTTGTTCAGACTTGTATATTATGTTTGCGTAAAGTAAAATACATTTCCTTCCATATCTCTATGAGACAGTACTATCAGTAAGGCTTCTCTTTCATCTTTCATGTCTAGTTTCTTTTCACATAGTCCTCTATAGTCTCAGCAAATCTGGAATCCGTAAGCATAAAATAGAATTCTGGACCTTTGTGCACAATACCATTTATATCTGATCTTGGCGTATAACAAGGCTCATATATAGCTCTCTTTCCAGTGCCCTGTCTTCCTGTAACTTTATTCTAAAATATAAAAACGAAAAACTGAGTAGCATGAGAAATGAATTGTAAAGCTGAGTTAAAATATCCATAATTCAGTTCGGTTTTCCTCATGTAACAATAGCGCTATGGCCATGTGCCGTTGTGCTGTGATTCTAATCATTGAGTAAATTGGCTCATTGCTAATAAATGGAGGAACATGCTAGCTGCTATCACGTGTATGACCTGTGCCAGAGGTTGTCACTTACACAACACTATATTTCCACTTTTACTTGCACTATCTCACTGTAATAAGATACATTTACATTAAAATTACAATTTACAATGTGATTTTGGTTATGAGAACCAGAAAAAAGTATCAGGAATTGATACAGATCATTGTTTATAAAGAGGTTACTTTTATATGAGGTATCAGAGTAACCTCATGGACTATTCTCTGGCTATTCTTCATCATCTATGTTACATGCATGCAAGGTTTTACTATTATTTCATCACCTTGTAGAACCTCAGTTTTTTTCTTTCTAACAAACACATGACTTTCAATTTGGGTAACCACCATTTATGGTCATAAGAATAAAAGTGAAAATGTAGCAAAAGGCTTATGTTGCTATACAATTGACTTCCTCTCAATGCTATGCAGGCTATGTAGCCATCAGTTTTATCTGGACGGCATGCAAGTAGTTCAGTAGCCTCATGAATTTGTCTGACTGACTACATTTGCAGGGCCGTAACTACAACCGGGGCTGCCGGGGCACTGCCCCGGGGCCCCAACCACCCAATGGGCCCCAAACTGATGGTAAAAAATTGTATTTTACTACTTTAATTTCTCATAAAATACCCAGCTCCTATATTCCTGTCAGACAATGTCACCCGGAGGACAGGAGAGACTATCATGCGTAGCAGGCTTCACTACGTTCCGCACAACCTCTAGTAATTGAAATGTTGAGGGGCCCCACTATGAAGTTTTGTCCCGGGGCCCCGAAGTTTATAGTTACGGCACTGTACATTTGTGTGCATGTAGTCAGCGGGAGTTCTGTCTTCTATAGAAGAGAGCTTTATGTACCACCTGGAGATGGTCTTTAAGACGGGTCGTATCATTGTTTATACACATATCCCAGCCAGTGACATAGCTTGAAGCTTCTGGGCTCCAATACTAAATTTGTAAAATAGTACTTCAACTACTATGTAACATTTGTGGCACTGAGCTCCTTATATTGGGCAGAGGGAGCAATTTGCACCCTTTATTCTTCACTGTCAAGCACAATATTTCCAGGCCAGTGATACAGCTTGAAGCTTCTGGGCTCCAATGCAAAATTTGTAAAACAGTTCCTCAACTATTATGTAACACTAGATGGAGACCCAATGATATTGGGAGGGTGGTAATGTCATTATGGGGGCAGGCTTTGCAGCATTGAAAATCTCTTCCCCATGTGCTCACCCACCTATCCACTGTATCTTTCCCCATGTGCTGACTTCTCCCATCTGTGCTCTCTTCCTAGACCTGTCTACCCCATGTGCTATCCCCCTTGTCTGGTCTGCTGTTTCTCACAGCTCCTGGGCACGGGAGGAAGCAAAAGGCAATACTGACATTACAGCAGGAGATCACAGAGGATAAATTTTGTGAGGTAAAATATTGTTTAAAAACAGTCAGTGAAATATTTTACCTGACAAAAGAAATCCTCTGTGATCACCTGCTGTAATGTCAGTATTGTCTTTTGCTTCCTCCCCTGCCCAGGAGATGTGGTATGCTCCGTACACGGTCAGACACAGACAGTTTTTAAAATGAACTTTCGTTCATGGGAAACCCCTTTAATGTGACCGGCTTCCTCTGCCTGTAGACACGTCGCTCATCTGCTGCCGGGATCAGCCGAATGATTCACTGCGCACGGAATTCATGCAGGTGCAGTAAATCAGACCGCCATCATCTATGTGCAGACAGATAGCAGTGGTCACATTAAAACTGTGCATGAGCTCCTCCTGTACAAAGATGGCGGCGGTCAGTGAATCATTTGGCTGATCCCAGCGGTGGCGTGTTCGTGACGGTGTTCTGCTGGTGGTACTGCGCAAGAGGCTGCGTACGGCGTATACAGTGTGTGTGTGTGGTGCATAAGACATATACAGCATGTGTTTGTGTGTGTGTATGTGGTGTGTACAGCGTATACAGTGTGTGTGTGGTGCGACGGTGTTCCGTTGGTGGTACCACGCAAGAGGCTGGTACCACCAGCAGTTTCCATATTGAGACACCCATCACTTGGGTGTCTCAATATGGCGGTCGGTGAACTTCCGCCGCTTGGAATTCTGGGATCCGGACACATCTGGACGGAACAGGATGTGAAGACATTACAAGATAAGTATATATTAAAATTTGTGGCACTGAGCTACTTGTACTTGGCAGAGAGAACAATTCATCCTCTTTATTTTTTATGGCCAAGCACGACCATTTCACTCCGTGTAGTTGCACCCCAATTTCCAACAAGGCTATCCACATCACAAAAAAACAATAGAACTTTCAAACATGATGGAGTCATATTATTCCTAATAGACTGATAGATAAGGTTTATTAATTAAATTGTGCCAGAAATTCAGCCCATCAAGGTGGCATGGTTTAGTATAAAGGTTATTAAAGGGTTACATACTTACATAATTAAATAATTAATACAGTTGAAAATACATGTTCATCAAATTCATCCGAGGTATGGGAAAGGGGTATAAATATATTCATAATGCATGATCCAGTAGGCATCTAGTAGGCCCTAAACAACAAGTTATTCCCTCTGGATCCCAAGTGCCGATCAAGTGGATCATCTTTCAGAACCAGAATTTTACAAATGTACATAACATCAGTACAAATATTCCTTTCTAAAAGAATCAAAACCTTTTTTTAAACCACCAACTCTTATTGCTGTGACCAGCTCCTAAGGTAGGCTGTTCCACAGATTAATAGTTCTCATGATAAAGAAGTCTTGTCTTCTATATAGATTGATCCTCTTTTCTCCAGATGAAGGAAATGCCTTCTTGTATTTTGAGGGGACTTGAAAAAGCTTTTGACCATATATTTTGTATGCACCATTTATTTTATGTACATGAACAAGTTAATAATTTTCCCCTTAGATGGCTCTTCTAAATACATGTAGCTTTGTGGCTGTTTGAACTTTTTCTAACTGCAGGACTTCCTTTCTGTGAACTAGTGCCCAGAACTGAACTGCATCTTACAGATGAGGTCATTTTCATGCTTTATAAAATGGTAATATTAAGTCCCAATTTCATGTGTGCGTGCCTCTTTTAATACATTACAATGTCATTTTGGCTGTAAAAGCCACTGATTGACATTGCATTCTGTTATTTAGTCTGTGATCTACAAGGACACGCAGCTCCTCCCCTGTAAGTGACTCGCCTACTTTTACTATCCTAGAAAATAAAGTGCCAACAGTTTATTAGTTCGCAGATACATAACTTTAATTTATCCACATTGAAACACACCAGTCAATTAGATGCCCAAACATTCAGTTCGTCCAAGCCAGCTTGTAATTTATGAACATTTTCCATAGACTGCATTATAATACTGCTATGCTATATACTGTAGCTTGGTATTGTCTATAAAAATAGAAAAAACACTATTAATCCATTTTCTTAATAAATGAATAGTGGACCCAGCACTGACCCTGCGCACACCACATATAACTGGAGACCACATTAAGAGTAGCAGTAATTCACCACAACTCTTTGAGTGTGATTTATAAGTCAGTTGTCGATCTACAAAATTCTAGAGCCATTTTTGAAAATGTCCATGACATGACCTTTGCGTCAGTCACTCAGCAGAGTATCAGTCACTAGAGAGTCTCTAAAAAGTATGTCCAGGGGCTCCGTAATATCTCAGCTGAGTTCTTTAAGAACTTTAGGATGCAGCCCATTTTATTTAGTTTAGCTTGGACCACATCTACATTTAACCAGCCAACCATATTATTTGAAGTATTAAGAGTAGTGATGGGCGAGTATGCTTGTTACTCGAGATTTCCAAGCATTTTCGGGTGTTCTCCTAGAGCTTGGAGATTTAGTTTGTGTCACCGCAGCTGCATGATTTGTGGCTTCTAGACAGCCTGAATACATGTGGGGATTGCCTGTTTGTTAGGAAATCCCCACATGTATTCAGGCAGTCTAGCAGCCGCAAATCATGCAGCTGCAGAGACAAAAACATAATATACAAGCACGCCCAAACTACTCGGAGAACACCCGAGCATGCGCGGAAATCTCGAGTAACGAGCATACTCGCTCATCAATAATTAAGAGCACTGGGATCAACTACATAAGATTATTCTTTCCTTCTATCTATAGGAATGCACAGCTCCCCTGTCTCCTGGCCCCCCTGCTTGACAAGGGTTGGTGCGTATATTGATAGTTCAGACCAGCAGCATGGTTGAGCCACTGGAGAGTAACTGTGTGCCCTTCAGTTGTCATGACTAGGGCAGCTTTACCTCTGTGGCAGTGGAAGACCAAATCCAGATCTGCAGCCAATTTCAGAGCAGTGCAAGCATTTATTCCTTACCTAGGCAACTGGCTACCTTTCATACACTGCAGAGGTGGCTGGTAACCTGGATAATGATCAGTAAACTATGAAATTAAAAATCCCTTCATTCTTGAGAACGGAGAGGATTTTTAACAAGAGGTGAATTGCAAAGCTGCTTGTTGCTGGTTTTGACAAGCACTAAGCAATTTTACTCATTTAGGATCAAGAGAAAACGTCTTTAAGATACACCACACTGGGCCAAAATTTTGTTGCAAAAATTTGTCTATAGTAAACCAACCAAGAGATTGTGTAAAGATAGGCACAAGTTAGGAAGGCGACATTAAATTTATCACCCATGCATGAGTCTCTGTAATAAAGTTATCACATCTAAGCATTCTAATTTTGACACTATCTATAAATTTGCCTTTTTAGTCTGCTAAAACCACAGTACAATATTACCACTAACTTCAATATCACCGTTGACCTAACATTGTACATACAGCCCCTTCATATGCCATCTCCAAACGGACAAATCAGGCCGATCAATACTGAGCCCACCTTCCCTTCCATTACTACGTTCTCCTCACGTGTCTGTAAATTGAAATTAGTTTTTGCCTGTACTATTTAATGAGGCTGAGCAATTACAGAGAACAGCTTCCAAACGAGAATGTTTGTGGAAAACAACATGTGCATAATTAGTCCTTAATGAGCCATTGTGTGTGTGGTATTTTTTTCCCTGTTAAACGTGCAATTAAATTTATAATGGTTTAAAAGATGTAAAATAGCGTGAAAAGGGAGCAAGTGGATGGAGTCTGTACTGTTAACCCACTCCATGCCAGATTTTTAAAAATCACATTTTCTTTATTATGTTTACACTGACTGATAAAAAAAATAAAAAATCTATATTTCAGTATGAGCTTGTTAGGCGAATTAGCCACTCTCATAATACGCATCAAGAAATATAAATTACATTACATGAACGATAACATCAATTAAATTCACAAAACCATAAAATCGTTTTGAAATTTGTATCTTCTTTTTATAATTGTGCAAAAAACAAACCGCAAAAATAAAAAATTGACCGAAATCTTTAGTCCGAAAACACAGATTGGTTAAAGATTGATCTCCCTCCAGTCTTCTGGTCAAGATAGAGTTAGGGCAAATGGGCAATTGTCAATAGGCTGCTACTTAAAACACACAGATCCAGTCAGTCCTAGAAATGTGGGTCAAGAAAGGCTTGTATTTATTAATTCCAACATGCTAACCCTTGTTTATTCATAAACAGTCTCTGAGGAATAGAGACGTTCCCCCAAATTCATTAAATTGAGATTGGGCCCTTTCAACATCGGAAATAAGTGCAGATATTGGTATGTTGGCCACATATGATGCTAATATACGTCTACCACATTTAGAAGTCAGGAGGGGAGCTTATAACTCTGTCTAGGTCTACTATGGGTGTAGTTATGGTACACGGTGTGGCCACTCCTCCCCGCCAACAATAGGAACTTTCCTCCACACATAAGTCCCTATTCATCATTGCATTATTACTAATTGTTTTGGCATTAATATCTCTTGATTATTGACTTTTTGATTTGTGACAGGTGATGGCTGGAAGAGGTAAGTATTATATTTTTTATGTTTTACCTCTTTCTGACCATTTAGGCTGCGTGTCCACGTTCAGGATGGCCGGCGGTATCGCCGGAGTGGCGAAGCCGCTCGGCGCTAAGCCCCGCCCCCTTCTGGGACGCGATGATGCCGGATGTGTTAACTGTACACATCCGGGATCATCGCCCCCCTCCCATAGGGCCCTGTGTTATGCCTTGCGGGGACGCTGCGTCCCCGCAAGGTGTACGGACATGCTGCGATCTGAAAAGACAGCATGTCCGGAGTCGCAGGCCCGCCGCGTGCGGGTTTCCACGCATAGTGGACACGGGATTTCAAAAAATCCCCTCCACTATGCTGGAACATCTGGACGCAGCGTTTACTGACCGTGGACACATACCCTTAGAATCTAGCAAAATAGCAAGCAAAGAGCACCATGTTACTAGATTTTTCCAAAACAAATTATAAAAAATTTGAATTCTGATTATTTCACATTTTTTGTCAAATTAAACTTTGAATTTCACTTTGAATTTATTCACTCATCTCTAAAATGAAGGTGCTTCCACTTATTGCACTTATTGTCTTTTGGGTATATAATAGTTCATACTACTGACCATAAAAAAACATATTTTCTAAATAACAGAAAATCTCATAAAAATGGTGATTTTTACTGTTGTCCTAGTAAATCTGTAATACTTATTGCCAGAGGTCGAGGGTGATGTCGACATTTGCCCCAATGTCATCAACAATTTGTGGATCATCTGTTCAAGAGAAAATATGTGATATACAATGAGATTATAGCAGTACTGCTACAAAAAACGCCTAATAAAATTGTCAGCCTTTACATCTACTATATAATTGTCTAAGGGTCACTTCCGTCTGTCTGTCCTTCTTTCTGTCTATCTGTCTGTCACGGATATTCATTGGTCGCGACCTCTGTCATGGAAATCCAAGTCGCTGATTGGTCGCGTCAAAACAGCCATGACCAATCAGCGACGGGCAAGTCCTGCGGCAACATGGCCGCTCCTTCCTCCCCGCAGTCAGTGCCTGCTCCATACTCCCCTCCAGTCAGCACTCACACAGGGTTAATGGCAGCGTTAACCGACCGCGCTATGCCGCGGTGTAACGCACTCGGTTAACGCTGCTATTAACCCCGTGTGACCAACTTTTTACTATTGATGCAGCCTATGCCGCATCAATAGTAAAAATATCTAATGTTAAAAATAATTTAAAAAATAAAAAATCATTATATACTCACCGTCTGTCGGCCCCTCGGATCCACAACAGGCCTTTCCCGCTCGCGACGCTTCGGTAACCGGTCCATGCTGCGATCTCGCGAGATGATGACGTAGCGGTCTCGCGAGAGAGAGACAAGGAAAAACAAAAGGGCGGCGGGAAGGTGGCGCGAATCCCCACGGGAGCTGAGGCTGTGAGCCTGGGAAGGGGGAAGGTAACGTGGGAGGAGGAGGAGCAGAGCGGCCAAGGTGAGGCGCCTCAGTCCCCACGGTGAGCATGGTTCCCAGTGCTGCCGGCACTGTACGGCCTGACTGCTCCTACTGACAGGTGCCGGTCTGTGCAAGACCCCAGTTCAGGAGGCGGCGGGACATGTACGTGTAGGAGGGAATGGCAGCACCATGGTGGACGAACTGTTCTGTAAAGTTGTCTCCATTATTATAAAATGCCGAGACTGTGAGGAGAGGTAAGAAGGCATGGGGTGAGGACACCCACCTGTATATATGCTGCAGGACCTGGACGGTCACACGTTAGATGGCATGTGCCCAGTGATGGGCATCTATGCGTACAGTGTGTGCCCAGGGCTGTGCAATATACTATGTGGGCTGTACAATATACTATGTGGGCTGTGCAATAGGCTGTGCAATTACATACATATTCTAGAATACCCGATGCGTTAGAATCGGGCTACCATCTAGTTTAATACATAATAGGCCTGAGGATGGAGGTCCAAAAGCCTTTCTCTGCCACATAAGACACCAGGAACATAAATGGCGCAAGGTAGGTGGGGGCCTCTTGCAAACATAAACATGACAAATTTGCCCTGAAACAACTGAGGTAAAATTCTATGGCCGATTGTAAAGCCCAATGGCGCACCATAGTAGCCAGTAAACTGAGTCAGTGTGTGTGCCGTATTTATGAGCTTAGACGCCATTTTTTGCATGTCATCCTTGTGCGCTTATTTGGTAATATGAAATTTTTCATTTGTAAATTTGCATAAAACTTTTTTCCCCAGAAACATGCAAGGTCAACGTAAATTGTGGTTTTCACCGTGAATGTGCAGATCACAAATATATCTCATTTTTAGTTACAAACTTTTTATCAAGATGTGACTGTAGTCATTTAATTACTTTTCTTCTACAAATGTTGGGGAGTTGTGGATTTATAGAAATGTAGAAGATTGTGTAAATAGATTATTGGGCCAATTAGGAAGTTTTCCATTAATCCAGTATATGGATATTCTGATTATTCTTGGGTTACACACTAAAAATATTAAAGTATTGTACAATAATAGTAGGGGAAGTTGTACTATGGAACAGGGGTATAACCACAGGTCCTGCGTTGGACTCTGCCTTTTATTATTATTATTATTTATTATTATTATTCATTTTTATAGCGCCATTTATTCCATGGCGCTGTACATGTGAAATACGGGGCAAATCTAGACAAATACATTAGACATGAGCAAAAAAAACAAGGCACACGGGTACATAAGGAGGGAGGACCCTGCCCATGAGGGCTCACAATCTGCAGGGGATGGGTGATGATTAGTGTTGAGCATTCCGATACCGCAAGTATCGGGTATCGGCCGATACTTGCGGGTATCGGAATTCCGATACCGAGATCCGATACTTTTGTGGTATCGGGTATCGGTATCGAAACAACATTAATGTGTAAAATAAAGAATTAAAATAAATAAAAATAGGGATATACTCACCTCTCCGACGCAGCCTGCACCTTACCGAGGGAACCGGCAGCCTTCTTTGCTTCAAATGCGCACGTTTACTGCCTTCCGTGACGTCACGGCTTGTGATTGGTCGCGTGCCGCCCATGTGACCGCGACGCGACCAATCACAGCAAGCCGTGACGTAATTTCAGGTCCTGAATGCCTAATTCTGCATTCAGGACCTGAAAATTACGTCACGGCTTGCTGTGATTGGTCGCGTCGCGGTCACATGGGCGGCACGCGACCAATCACAAGCCGTGACGTCACGGAAGGCAGTAAACGCGCGCATTTTAAGCAAAGAACGCTGCCGGTTCCCTCGGTGAGGTCCAGGCTGCGTCGGAGAGGTGAGTATAGCAATATTTTTTATTTTAATTCTTTATTTTACACATTAATATGGATCCCAGGGCCTGAAGGAGAGTTTCCTCTCCTTCAGACCCTGGGAACCATCAGGGATACCGTCTGATACTTGAGTCCCATTGACTTGTATTGGTATCGGGTATCGGTATCGGATTAGATCCGATACTTTGCCGGTATCGGCCGATACTTTCCGATACCGATACTTTCAAGTATCAGACGGTATCGCTCAACACTAGTGATGATACACTAGGAGAGGGCAGAGCTGGTTGTGCGGCGGTTCAGTAGGTTCAGGATCACTGCAGGCTGTAGGCTTGTCGGAAGAGGTGAGTCTTCAGGTTCTTTTTGAAAGTTTCTATGGTAGGCGAGAGTCTGATGTGCTGGGGTAGAGAGTTCCAGAGTATGGGGGAAGCACGGGAGAAGTCTTGGATGCGGTTGTGGGAAGAAGAGATGAGAGGGGAGTAGAGAAGGAGGTCTTGAGAGGATCGGAGGTTGCGTGTTGGTAGGTACCGGGAGATCATGTCACAGATGTATGGAGGAGATAGGTTATGGATGGCTTTGTAGGTCATTGTGAGGGTTTTGAACTGGAGTCTCTGGGCAATAGGAAGCCAGTGAAGGGCTTGGCATAGGGGAGAGGCTGGGGAATAGCGGGGAGACAGGTAGATTAGTCGAGCAGCAGAGTGTAGGATGGATTGGAGTGGTGCCAGAGTGCTAGAGGGGAGTCCAGAGAGTAGGAGGTTGCAGTAGTCGAGGCGGGAGATGATAAGGGCATGCACTAGTGTTTTTGTGGTGTCACGGTCAAGGAATGTGCGGATCCGGGAAATGTTTTTGAGTTTGAGGCGGCAGGAGGAGGCAAGGGCTTGGATATGTGGCTTGAAAGAGAGGGCAGAGTCGAGGATCACCCCGAGGCACCGGGCGTGTGGGACTGGGGAAAGTGAGCAGCCATTGACATTGATGGATAGGTCTGGTGGAGGGGTAGAGTGAGATGGGGGAAAGATGATGAATTCTGTTTTGTCCATGTTCAGTTGTAGAAAGCGAGCAGAAAAGAAGGCTGAAATAGCAGACAGACAGTGCGGGATTTTGGTAAGTAAGGAGGTGAGGTCAGGTCCGGATAGGTAGATCTGCGTGTCATCAGCATAGAGATGGTACTGCATACCGTGGGATTCTATGAGCTGTCCCAGACCGAAGGTGTAGATGGAGAAGAGTAGGGGTCCTAGAACAGAGCCTTGAGGAACACCGACTGACAAGGGGCGAGGTGAGGAGGTGGTGTGGCGGAGGGAGACACTGAATGTCCGATCTGTCAGATATGATGAGATCCAGGAAAGGGCCAAGTCTGTGATGCCAAGAGATGAGAGGATTTGTAGCAGAAGGGAGTGGTCCACACTCCCACACGCAGAAGACAGCTCCAGGAGAAGGAGGACAGAGTAGTGTCGCTTGTTCCTGGCAGTTAGTAGGTCATTGGTGACTTTAGTTAGGGCAGTTTCAGTTGAGTGATGGGAACGGAAGCCAGATTGTAATCGATCAAAGAGGGAGCAGGAGGAGAGGTGAGAGGACAGTTCAAGATGGATGTGTTGCTCCAGCAATTTGGAGGCATAAGGAAGAAGAGATATCGGGCGATAGCTAGACACAGAGGATGGGTCGAGGGAGGGCTTTTTGAGGATGGGTGTGATCTTGGCATGTTTGAAGGATGAGGGGAAGACACCTGTTGTGAGTGAGAGGTTGAAGAGGTGCGTTAGGGTTGGGATGAAGACCGTGGAAAGGTTAGGGATGAGGTGAGATGGGAGCGGGTCGAGCGTGCAGGTGGTGAGGTGTGATCTCGACAGGAGGGTGGAGAGCTGATCTTCTGTCATGGTGGAGAAGCTGGTTTTGGAGGAGCAGGGGTGAGCAGCTAAGAGGGGCAGTGGGCGCTGTGGGCCAAAGCTTTCTCTGATCGTATCGATCTTCTGTTTAAAGAAAGAGGCAAAGTCTTCAGCAGAAATGAGAGGGGAGGGAGGGGGTGCAGGGGGACGGAGTAGAGAATTGAAAGTGTTGAAAAGCTGTTTAGGGTTGTGAGACAGGGAGGATATGAGAGATGAGAAGTAAGTTTGTTTTGCGGCAATGAGCACGGACTTGAAGCTGGCGAGGGACTGCTTGTATGCGGTGAAGTGGTCAGCAGAGCGGGATCGCTTCCATCTTCGCTCAGCGATCCTGGAAGCCCGTCTCAGTTCTTTAGTCAGGCTGGTCAGCCAGGGCTGCCTGTTGACTGTACGAGTTTTGCTATGCATGAGCGGGGCGGCCGAATTGAGTGTTGCTGTTATTGTGGCGTTATAAAAAGCAGCAGCAGCATTTGTGTCATGAAGGGAGGCTATGTCGGTAAGAGGGAGAAGGGACTCAGAGAGTGATTGTAAGTTGAGATGTTTGAGATTTCTGCGAGGGAGTTCGTGGAGTGGGGGTTGCACACTAGGAGAGGAGAGGGAAGAGAATGTCAGTAGGTTGTGGTCAGACGGGGAGGGGTGAGTTAGTGAGATTAGTAAGGGAGCAGAGGCGGGTGAAGACGAGGTCCAGCGTGTGGCCATCTTTGTGAGTGGCCTCAGAGGACCATTGAGTGAGGCCAAAGGAGGCAGTCAGTGATAAAAGTTTAGAGGCAGCTGAGGTGGAAGTGTCAATCGGGATATTGAAATCACCCATGATGATAGTGGGGATGTCAACAGAGGAAATGAAGTAGCCATGTGGTGAAGTGGTCGAGAAAGGTGGAGATGGCTAGTTCTGGGGGGCGGTAGATGACAGCCAGCTGGAGGTTGGAGGGGGAATAGATGCGGATGGAGTGCACCTTGACTTGAATATGTAGATACAGGGTTGGGGCTTTGATCCGGCTCATTGCTCCGGGTTAATAAAAGCTTAGCTGTTGCTGAAAGTTGGAGCCCTAAACAAACTATTATTTGAAGGCTTAAAACAGGGGTCAGAAACCTATGGCTCGCGAGCCAGATGTGGCTCTTTTGATGGCTGCATCTGACTCTCAGACAAATCTTTAACAAACAAAATAATGAAGGAAACCGATGATTTTCATAACGTTTGGTCCTTACGGCGCCTCGTACCTGCGGAGTCACGTGGGCTACACGTGACCACTGACGTCACGCAGGTCCTGCAATCTCCGGTCACCATCCTACCACAGGACTCGACCGCAGCACCCGAATGTTCACGCCTGTCTGGTAGAGCCACAAGGAGTGCCTGTCACTGGCCAGGACAGTGCTCCGCTCCTTTCCTTGCCTCATCTACTCCACAACAATACCTACAAACGGCATCTCCCCACCGCTTCCGCACTGGTATGCAGCCTCAAATCTGCCAAAAGATAAAGTAAACGCTACTGTCTACCATAGCATTGTGCCTAATATCAACACAGGCTCTCCCAGCCTCATCGGTTGAAACACTCATGTACTGCTTTGACTGATTATTGACAATTTTTCAGTGGAGCCACCTACGGACTGACCAAGAGTCTCTTAGCACTCATACCTAAACATATTGTATGACTCTCACGGAATTACATTTTAAAATATGTGGCGTTCATGGCTCTCTCAGTCAAAAAGGTTCCCAACCCTGGCTTAAAAGATTGTTATCTACAAAAAGGTGCCACTTAGGCTGGTTTCACACTAGTGTATGGGAGGGCTGTGGATAGCAGCATACTTTCTCCCTTCTTCCTCCATGAAACCCCGCCTACGCTCTGCCTACTACTCCTTGCATGCTGTGTTGCCCTGCGTACCTAGCTTTAACATTGGGTATGCAGGCCATGCGAATGTATGCGGATGCCTCCGCATGTGCCGTCTTGATGCTGCGCTGACTGCAACAAAATGCAACATGTTGCATTTGGCGCAGTTTGGCACAGCGTAAAATAGCACATGCGGAGGCATCTGCATACATTCGCATGGCCTGCATACCCAATGTTAAAGATAGGGCAATGCAGCATGCAAGGAGTAGAAGGCAGAGAGTAGGTGGAGCGTAGGCGGGGTTTCATGGAGGAAGAAGGGAGGAAGTACACTGCCATCCGCAGCTCTCCCGTACTCTAGTGTGAAACCAGCCTTACACTGCATCAGATCACTTTAAAAATGACAAAGACTCCAGCCACGTCATAACAGTTGGTGCCTAATGCAACCTTCATGACATTTTGCTTAATGTCACTAAATATAATGGTTGGTCACTACCGATTCAGTGATGGTGCTACAATAGTATTGGAAATCCACCCAAATGTAAAGAAAATAATCACTTTGACAAATGTGACCATCATACTACTTTGATAACAATTTCATGCTGCTTTGCTAGTGACTAATCTTAAAGAGGTTGTCCTCTAGTTGAAGAACCTCTTTCTAAATTAAGCACAATTTTTATATTAAAAATAACATATTCTTCTCCTGTATCAGTGCCATTGGCACATAGTTTACTGAGATTCATTGGTTGTAGGGCTCACATGGCATAACAATCAGTAGCAGCTATTGGGCTCTTGTGCTCTCACTTCTTCCACTTGTCTGAGGCTAGTCCAATATAATTGAGAGGGCACCATCCCAATTGTGGTTGCAGGGCTCACATGGCATAATAATGTAATGCAAGCCCCGGAGACTTGGCCCTAACATCATTGGAATGGTGCCAGTGAGGGAGGTAAGTATCTGTTGAGGGAGACTACTTTAGTTAAAAAGCAGGTTGTCCAGGTAGTGGACACCCACTTTAACTTTACAATTCATCAATACAATGGTGGCTCTCATAGACCAACCCAATGGGCTATAAGCTATTTCCCCACATGGAAGCTAAGACTCCTGAAAAGGTCTAACAGACCAGTGTTGTGATCTGTAAATATGCCATGAAATCTCATCAACATCCTACTTCTACCATATAAAAGCGTTCCTAGCTAATTTGTAAACTAGAAATACTAGACTTTTGTAGCAACGAGAGATTTGTGCTCACTAAGCCATGTTCAGTAATACAAGCACCTGTTGCATGGAGTGTGGTCTTATAATTGTCAGGATTATAAGCCTAGATATTAATGTCCCTCATCTAGAACTCCCAAAGACTATTAATGTTACTTTCAGCCTGTAATTCTTGTAATAAAATTGATTAAAGTCACAGGCTTGGCTTCTCCAGTTCGTGATTTAAGGAATCTGAGGAATTTCTTCTGAAGTAATAGCTTGATACAAAGTATTCCCTTCTATAATAATTTGCTTCATTTGCCCATTTCACGAGGATGTTAATAATGGATTCTATTCAATACTGGCCAAGTGTAATATCTAACCTTGGGTTGGACAAGAAACCATTTATCTACTCCCTTTCTACCATACTACATATGTCACTCCCGAAAATATATTTCACTGATTACAATGACTGATTGATCATTCTTATCCCCCTTATGATTTTAGTTTTCTATATGTTTAAATTTGTGTGCTTATATCTAATTATATAAATGTGTTTAATATGTTAACTTTTGGCACAGGGTACATTGGAACTAATAGCTGTCAATAACTGAAAAGTTCAAAGACTCATTGAGAACTCTACTAGAAAAAAATGCATTCTACTCTATCCCTAGTCTTATTTAAGACATACTTTTAATCTAGTGATAGCACAAGATCACCATATTATAGAGCCTTAGTGCTCTATGTGTTGCTGTTCCATATAGGCTTTGTATTGCCATATAGTTAACAACTACTAGTACTGACATTTTGGAATCAAAGAAAATGTGATGTCCACATGCCGAGACACCATGGAGTACCTCCCAAAAGCATTGATTGATCCTACATAGACAAAGGAGTACTTACTCACAATAAACAATATTAGATAAAGACTGAGGCTGTGTGTAAATATATAGTGAAAAAATATTTATTGATACAAAAACCTCATATAAAAGATATAAATGCAAAATACAAGTCAAGGCAAAGTTGAAAAAAACACGACGTAAGACATTGAAGGGGAAAGAGCAAGGCCGCACAGGTGCCACTGACCCCAGTAATGATTAAGTAAGGTACTAGCAAAATACTTAGCACAGGCAAAGTTGATGCATAACCCCTATAGGGCATATTAGGAAAGTTCCTATACTGGCCTTTATAAGTAAATCTGTGAGGTCACTTAGCTATGCTCCTAATTGTAAGGTAATAAAGTACTAATAGTGCCAAAGCTAGTGCTTACCCATATATAGAAGAGCGGGGGACGGCACAATCTGTGCATGCCAAAGAGAAGCCCCGACGCGCGTTTCGTGTAGTATTGCTTCCTCGGGGGGCTGTGTATTGCCATATGTATAAGGTCTGGCATACAAGAACATCCATGGCTAGCCTACTACTTAGTGCAGGTCTTACTATAACCAGCAGTGTTCTTCGACAGTGCTTAGGCAAAAAATGGCAAAGTGCCTGAAACTGTGCAATTATCTGGCAACAACCACTAAAGTGTTGCAGCTCTCTACACTAGAATTAAAAGCAATTCACGGAAAAAGACTTCAAATCCCCCCAAAAAATCACAGAAAAAACAACCATACTTTCCAATGCCCGGTCACAATACTAACGTACTGCAGTATGGAGTAGGCCCTCATGATAAAGGCGAAGGCAGCCCATATGCAAAATACTGCTAAAACAACCACTCGCACACCTATCCTCCATGGCTGGGCAGTTGCCTAGTATTCTAAATGTACATAAATAAGACTTGCATAGGGCATCAGTCACAAAGATACATGTAATTGCACCATGGCAGCTTACAGCCTATCAGTGTCGCCCACACTATTAGATCTAGCGAGATGCCTAGCACTGTAGAAGTACACCCCACAAGAACAAACAACCTATTTCCTCCCACCAACATTACAGGTACTGGCTGCATCCTGCAGAAAATAAAAATATACATGAGATATTAGTTAATATTTTTGCCAAAATATTCAAGCTCGCAACCCGCATCAAGCAGTTGCTTTTTTTTCATGAGCATTTTTGGATTTGTCATTTTCAAGCTTAGGTCACCATGAAACCTTGACAAAATGTATGCTTGTCGTAGAATCCCAAGGTTCTCACTGTTGTAACGGTAATATGGACTCTAGGGTTCGCTCACACTTACGTATAAAAAAATTGTTCCCAATCTCATCCAATCTCATCTCACTAGTCATGCATGTTCTGTCTGTGTGCTGTCCATATGCAATCAGTTTTTTTTACTCAGCAGCTATTGATATTTTACAAGACCATTTACAGTTTCCCATCTTACAGAATTGCAATGTATCCGCAAAAATTGGATGCCATACTGATGGCCTGTATGACATCTCGTTTTTTTCCCACCCATCAGATTTCAGAGTGAAATCGCAGCATAACACTGGCCTGAGTGCAATACCATTTTTCTTGTGTTGTCCTCGTCCGATTTATACACAAGTAAGAGAGAACCCTAAATGTGAGTGCGACAGATAATAATGACCTCATACATATGGAGCTGCAGTTATGGCCTTGTTCACATCACATTTATGGCCTCTACTTGATGTATACCCAAGGAAAAACTCCTGACATATACGTCCAAGAGACGCCACATAGGGCATTCTCCACCCAAAAGACTCTCATGTTGAGAAATCATTTACCGCGTAGTATATAGTTCTTCCTGGATACCATACTTTTTTGATGCTCTACCATAATCTGCATTATGGATCATTATCACTGATTAATGTGTATGCTCAGAGCTTTTTCAGCCGCATAGGCTAAAATAATGAAGGTGAATGACGTGATGTGAACTCTGCCTAAACTTCTAAAGGTGCCAATTCCTTCTCTGTAGAAAACTGAGCCATAACATGGCCACATACATGAGGTCTGACGCATTGGCACATCTCCTTCTCACATGATGGCAATCTTAGGCAACCTTTTGAGAACTTAAGCAGTGGCCAAATAAGTTTTCACCCATCTTTCCTACAAACATATGAATAAATCTTGAAGAAAAACTTTCCAAAAGCTTTACCTTATTTTTTTTTACTTTTGAGGTCAAACAATAGGAAAATTCCTAGGCCACGTTTCCTCCACACCTATGTTACTGAGAATACCTAAATCTTAGCTTCTGACATCTTTGTCCGTGTACATGAGAAAAAGGTTTTTAATTCATATTTTTGTCTTGTAGTTTGATGGGGAGAACATGTATATGAGTATGAATGAAAGTAACCAGGACTTCCTTTCAACAAATCAGGTAGGTTCCGCTCTGCTTCCCTTCTCACACTTGTGGTATAGTGGTTATAGATAATGGTAGATGTAAAGATCCTCCTGGCTTCTTATGTTAATGGGAAAGATGGGTGAAGCTGTTCAAAAATGACCAGTTTTTACTTTTATTTTATTCCTGCTGCTCCCCTGAATATTCTGTTTTTGTTTTTTCAAATTACGCCATATGGTTCTGGAGTTATGGACCTTTTTATTTAGAGCTAATTTCCTGGGGGCGGGTCTTCCGGCTGCTCTGTGACACGCCCCTTTGGAAAGACCATAAAATGTAGCACTAAATAAAAACACCCATATCTCTGGATCCTTATGGCAGGTTTGGAAAAAAAACAAAACAAAAAAAAAAACAACATAGTCAGGGGAGCAACGAGAATAAATAAGAGCAAAAATTGACTTTTGACTTTTTTGACTAGTCCCCTTTTAAACGTTTTTTTCCAGGCTGAAAAAAAACTGTGCAGTCATTTTATGTGTCTTACCCTGTAGGTGGTCACGTATCGAATAGAGTTTCGGCCCCTTCTCTTAATGTTCTATGAGAGAAGCGGTTAAGAATCTAAACAGACCATTATTACGGGTATGAAAATTTAATACATATGGCCATATTACCACCCACTCGCACTACAAGTACTGGAGAATTGTGACAGTACGTGCAATGCACCCTTTCACGATTCAGTAGTCTGCAGTCACATAGAGTAACTGCAGACTATTGGTTTCAACCTAGCAAATCCCTCTAATGATGCAGCCAATTATCAGTTTCACATTTTCATTTTTTCCTCCCCTTCTGCCAAGAGCCCTTTTACCTTTTAGTCAAATAGCCATAGGAGGGCTTGTTTTTTGCAATATGAGTTGTATTTTTGCCTGACATCATTCACTTTACCATATAATTTACTAAAAAATAGGAAAAAAATCCAAATGAGGAAATCAATGGTTTTCCAAAATTTTTTTTTTCCCTATTTTTAGCATTTTTTACAACATTCATTGTGCTTTGAAATTGACCCTCCAACATACGATTATGGGGATATCAGTTATTTATAGATTTTTGTTATTTATATGGTGAAAAAAAATTTGGGACTTTTGAAAAAAAAAAAAATTGGTCTGTGTCACCATTTTCCAAGACCCATAATTTGTTTTTATTTTTCCATTACTGGAACTATGTGAGGGTTAGTTTTTTTGTGTAGCGAGCTGTAGTTTTTAATGCTACTGTTTAGGGGTACATACGACAATTTTATAGCTTTTTGTTACATTTTTAGGGACCCCAAAAATAGTATTATTGTTGTTTCTACTTTTTTCTTTCCTTTACGGTAATTACCATATGGGTTAAATAATTTTATATGTTTCATAGCTTGGCCTTTTACAGACACACCAATACCAAATATATTTTTATTAATTTCCTTATTTTTAACTGACATACCGTAATTGGATTTTTTTTTTTTACTTTCCACTTTATTTTGTTATCATAGGTGACTTGAACCCACAATTGCTAATTGTTATGCTTAATACTGCATTACTTCAGCATTTAATACAATTCGTAGAACCCCGTAAAGGTCAGTCATTGATTAACAGAGGTATTTAAGGGGTATATAACATAGCCGCCATATGCCATGTGTGGAGCAGGTTCAGCTCCTGAGCCTGCTTTATACACTTTAACGTGCTCCGTGATGAATATATACATTATGGAGCATTAAGGGGTTAACAGAGCTGTGTTGCAATGCCTGAGTTAACCTTTGGACAGGTGTGGCGCTGTTTTGTAATGCTGTACAAACTCCTACAGTAACATTGTGGACTGCGTTGGTGCTATATGAGGTCCAGGGGAAAAATTAAAAAGTGCAGCCTGAATTTTCCTAAATAATAGCATTGGAGAGTACAGTTAATAAGTAATGACCTATGGGTGGAGGGAACACAGGGGGATATAATCTTTTTACAGTCTAGGTAGCCTAACCTGGGGGAAATGACCTACGAGAGTAAACAATTAGTGGTATCTCCAGCTAGAAACCTGAAGCTCCGTCACCATTATTATCGCTGTATTGATTATGTAACACATATCATTTATTGCATTATTATTAGAATGAGAGACATAAAATACGGTTAGTGTCACTTTAAACCTTCCATCCCCCTCCTAATACCTGCTGAATTGCTGGGACAGTCTTGTTATTCCCATCCAGATAAGTCACGGAGACAGCTCCCCCTCTCTCAGTGCACATTATGGCAGCTTTTAGGGCTGTCCGTGCCTGAAGGAGAAACACAAATTATATAATTTTACCTATTTAAATCAAATCATGGTAACTGCAACGCAGAGTGAGATTTTCCGTTCCAAGCAGACGCCGGCGGTAATGAGAGATGACATGCAGTCATTGAGCAGTGACCTATTGACCCCCTTACAGAGCGAAGTGGGGGGGACACAGGGGGATATAATTTGTGTGTGACTGGGATTGTATACGGAAGCCTGCTATTGTTTGGGCTGCACAAAGAGGGGCCTTTTCTGAAGAGTTAAAGGATGAATGGAGTGTGCAAATAATTGTGTCACTCTGGGCTCGCAGCCATTGGAGGATTCCTGATCACAAAGCTTTAATGGTTTCATACAGTATTCCCACTAAGGACCAAAGGTGCGGCCACCGTTCTATGAAGTTAAATGCCTATTTACTCTTAACTAACATGAACTTCATTAGTAATGGCCACTTCTGTATTTCTGACATAAACAACACTTTGTACAGAGCAATTTCTCTTACAAGAAGTGGCTGAAAACAGCTTTTGTTGTGTTTCCCTGTAGGCCCCGTCTTACCTCCTATTTTGCGTATTCTCACTGCATTGATGACTGTGGTGTTTTGTGTGTTACCATAGACTTTACTGTAGTGTGTCGTCAACTGGTTTGTTACTATACCCGCCGCACCTTGTTGGGTTCCATTGTCCCGCACCATTTTGTCGCCCATACAAGCCACTACTTTTGTTCTTGTCTGTTCCATACCCCAGTCCATATAAAACTAGTCTTTTCTTATTCCTCCATTACTATTTAGTCATAGTCAGATTGACAATGCTGCGACAGTGAGTAAAAGCCAATGCACCCCAAAGCAGTCGGCTAGTGCCCAAATAGTAAGTCTGCGTCCCCTAATTCATCACTAAGAAATATTGCTATAGTTATAATTGTATTCCTTTTTAAAAGTACTTTATCAGTCCTTATCCGACTTTGACAGTACCAGCCGTACCCTCAATACATGCTCATGACGTCTTGAATATTTTGATTGCTAATTTAGTTGCCCTCTTTCATTTTGTTATTTTACTCCCCGACATTGTGTATATCAAGAGGGTCTAATATGTGATTAAAGAATTTATTATTGAAATCCCATATAGTAGTAGCTTAAGGGAAGATATTTTTATTTATTGTGTAAAAGGGGTTTTCAGGTGTAAGAGGAAAAGTTTGCAGTCACTCTGACCCGAGACAATATGTGACGAGCACACTTTCACGATTCTCCTGTATTCCTTGTACAGTGGACGGTTACATGACTACGTGTATGCAATTTGCATACTGGCACGTGCAACTAGACTCTCCATCATTTCTGAATGTTCTAGCGGAGGAGAGTCAACTCACATACGTGCATTCACATAATCGCCCACCTGCACAGAACATACAGGGGAATCTTGACACTGCTGAATCGTGATAGTGTGCAAACACTCTGCTGTTGCAACCGCCTGAAAACTAACATGCAAGTTATCGCCAACTACCTACCATGTTCGGTGACGATTTCTGCTGGCATAGAGTGATCACACCCCGTTCCTTCCGACGATTCAGCAGCTCCTCTTCCGCTCTGCTGTGTTGACAGGGCGTGACTTAAAATGTCATGCTGATTGACAGCTGGATCCTTGCTGCATAACTGCAGGAAGCTGGCTTTCAATCAGCATGACGTCAGCAGTTACACTCTGTCAATGGAGCAGCCTGTAAGAAGAAGAGCTGCTCTATTGATGTGGAGCAGCTGAATTGCCAGCAGGAGTAGTAGAAACGCAGTTGGTTGCTTCTGTTAGCACCTACCTGCCTGTTAGTTTTTAGACCAATAGTAAAACAAAAGTCCTGGACAACCCCTTTAATGACCAACCAAGAGTCTTGAACCAGACATGGACCTACAAAATATGAGCCCAGTAGGAAGTCTTATTCCCATATACCTAACGTAGTAGCTTTATACTGCCTATTAGACTGTGTGAGGAACGCAACTAATATATTTCATAGGTTAACAGTACTGCTGAATTGTTAGAGAGATACCAAGACCTGGCCACATCTGCATAGTGACAAAGATTATGGATTAGGTTTGACCTCTGTAGTCCTCAACACCGAGGGCTAAAACAATACACATTGGATTAAAACAAGGCATACGGAGTTAAAACAAGGTGCATAAGGTTCCTTATGGGTGGTGAAAGGGGTTAGTGCATTAATAATGCCATGCTCCTCACATTATGATATACGTACCCTCATGTACCTAAGAATAGTAGCCCTAAGATGGCTGGTCCAAAGTACCAGGTGATTATGTGACTTACTTAGAAGCTAAATGGCTACTATTGGGCTACTAATGTAAGGAATTTACTAAAGTAAAAGGCCTGTCCAGTTCATCAATAAAATGAAAAATGTTCTGCATAAAAAATAACTATTTGGCTGCTTGGGAAAACCAATGGAACATCAGCAGGGGATGAAGAGGTGAGTACCGAGTAGTGAGTTTTTTAATGTTATTTTTTGAACATTTGCAACTCTTTCATGTTCCTCACATCATGTACCTCACATTAGTAACCCACATTAGTTACAAAATTAGTAAACTCATGTTCTTAACATTAGTAATCCCATGGGGTGGGGGGCTATATTACTTTTAAAATTCAGAGAGCCAGTAAAGTGCATGAGACATAGGATGAGGTCCCTCCACTTAAACCGTGGTAGCGTTCATTGCCGGGGACAGTTAACCATTCCTACCAGGAGAGTACTGTACCTCTCTCTGTCTCCACCTCCATCGTCTCCCTTTTTCCATTGCAACATAGGGAAACTATGACATTGGCTTCAAAAAGGTTCTGCAAGGCCAAAATGTCACTTTTGATATTTAACATTAAGTCTTAATAAAGGATAAGTCTAAATCTATGTCCATTCTGCATTGACTTGGAAACTGTTTTATCTCTGTGATTACCTGATGTGCTAAGAAACAGAACTCGCAATCTACAGACCGATCGCTCCCCTTACACCCCCCACAACTTGCCCAAAGCGGAGCGCGAGACTAGCTTATAGACACAATGCTGCCGTGTTTACAACAGACAAATCTGCTTCCTTCCAACAATTCTCAAAGAGTTTGAATCTCAGGAAATGTCGCTTTCTCTTGATGAACAATAACGGAACATTTATTAGAAGACCAAAATACACTGTGGGTTTAACTGCAGAAATATTAAGGAGTGGGGGCATGGGTACTAGTAAGTTAATTCCTGCTGCAAGCTTTACTTCTTGAGGACTTAGACTTTGACTTGAGACTTCGATAGCATTTGTGAATCATAATTCTGCAGATATGTGGTGGGGGGGAACGTGACTGTTATCCACTAAGTCTACATTGGTTAATAATTGGTTAATATGATTAGGGTACGGAGTACCATTGACCAGTATAATAATCTTTTCCCATTGCCTTGTGTGTGGCCTCATTTGTTGATTGAAGTAGCTATATCCAAAGTATCAGTGATCATCACCACATCTGAAAATATCTCAGTATGCGGGCACCATCTAGTGGTCACCGATACATAACGATAGGCCATGGAGAGGAGAATGAGAACAAAACAGAAGATTTAGCAGATACGGTAACATGAAATATTTTGTTTTGGGGTTTTCTGTCTGAATAAAGGTCAGAGTAATTTTTTTTAGCCAATAGTCTTTTCCGATATCTCCTTTTATTTGATTTTATGAGCTAGTCTGATGGAGAAGGCTTTTGATTGTTAAATTCTAAATCTTTCTTTCCGACATAAGCCTTCAATATGTTAAGCTTGGCCAAACAAAAGTGGACAGGGTCATCCCAACATATTTTATCTTCTGAAAGACAAATTCAGAGCCACCCTACCACACAGATCTTGTACAGAAAAATACAAAATACATTTGAAGATCCCACATGTGAGAACATTTAATACAATCTGGGGTATAGCTATAGGGGTATAGAGGTAACAGTCACACCCAGTCCTGGGGGGACACATACGAAGATGCCACTATTATAAATGACACTTGTTAGGTTGGGGTGGGTGGGGAAGGGTTTACAGATTTTGATATAACGTCTGGATATAGCCTTCAGACTCCATTAGACATGAAGTCAGAATGTAGAACTTGGCTATGAAAGTTCTATATAGGTTTGAGATATTAATGGAGGCCTATGGATGTCTTATAGTATTGGGGCAGATTAGCAATAGCAATTATTTCTGTATTGTACTACAAATCCAAGAGTCAATAAACCATTGACCATCAATGACATTAAACAAAACAAAGCGTACAAATATATAGCAATAAAGATTTGAGTGGATGATAATGGTATTCTAATACTTGTCACTAGATTTTACATTATGAAAGCTATCTCTTAGACCCAACAAAGCGGGTGTACTTACTTTGAAAATCAATAGTTACCCGTAGAAGCGTCACATGGGTCACAAAACGGCAATAGTGCTGAGTTTTATGAGTAAGGAGCCTTGCTAGCCTGTCTATGTACTTTTAATGGAATAAAAAAGCTCAAGTAGTGTCCTCCCTTTTCTTGGACTTTATATTATTTCTTCTGCATGGAATTATTTTCTATTTGTAATGCATGCATACTGAGCATCTTCTGTTGTACTGGACCCATTACATCAGATGGGCATGTTGGAGGATTTAGTACCGACTTCAAATTATATATATATATATATATATATATATATATATATATATATATATATATCAGTACAGACCAAAAGTTTGGACACTCCTTCTCATTTAAAGATTTTTCTGTATTTTCATGACTATGGAAATTGTACATTCACACTGAAGGCATCAAAACTATGAATTAACACATGTGGAATTATATACTTAACAAAAAAGTGTGAAACAACTGAAATTATGTCTTATATTCTAGGTTCTTCAAAGTAGCCACCTTTTGCTTTGATGACTGCTTTGCACACTCTTGGTATTCTCTTGATGAGCTTTAAGAGGTACCGTATTTTTCGGACTACAAGACGCACTTTTTACCCCCAAAAAAAGGGGGGAAAATGGGGGTGCGTCTAATAGTCGCAATGCAGGCTTACCGTGGCGGCAGAGGTGCGGCAGCAGAGGTGCGACGGCAGAGGTGTGGCGGCAGAGGTGCGGGGATGAGGAGGCGCAGTGAGCGGGGTCCCTTTCCCTGGTGAGGTGATGCAGCAGCCCGGTAATGCAGCAGAGCCGGGTGAATCCTGTTGTTACCGGTGCGAACTCGGCTTCAGGAAAATGGCCAGGATCCCCATCTGCGCACGCGTGGCTTCCCGCGGCCATTTTTCTGAAGCCCCGGGCAGCAGAGCGCTCCATCTGCGCACGCGCGGCCTCAGGAAGATGGCCGCCACCACCGGTAACAACAGGATTCACCCGGCTCTGCTGCATTACCGGGCTGCTGCATCACCTCACCGGGGAAAGGGACCCCTCTCACGCCATACCTCTCACTGCTCCTCCTCATCCCAGCACCTGTGTCGGTAACCACTGCTGCAACCCTCCCATGGACACCAGGCCATGGCATCGCCCACCTAAGCAGGAAGGGACCCTGCTCAGGTGCACGCCGTACCGCATCACCCCACCTCTGCCGACACCATGCCTCTTGTAACCCTGCTCTGCCACCGCCAGCCCTCAGGTAAGACACTGTAAATTCGGACAATAAGACGGACCCCCATCTTATAAAAAATCTTTTTTTCTGCAATTTTCACCCCAAATTTGGGGTGCGCCTTATGGTCCGGTGCATCTTATAGTCCGCAAAATATGGTAGTCACCGGGAATGGTCTTCCAACAATCTTAAAGGAGTTCCTAGAGATGCTTAGCACTTGATGACCCTTTTGCCTTCACTCTGCATTGTCCAGCTCACCCCAAACCATCTCGATTGGGTTCAGGTCTGGTGACTGTGACTGTGGAGGCCAGGTCATCTGGCGTAGCACCCCATCACTCTCCTTCTTGGTCAAATAGCCCTTACACAGCCTGGAGGTGTGTTTGGGGTCATTGTCCTGTTGAAAAATAAATGATGGTCCAAATAAACGCAAACCGGACCGAATGGCATGCAGCTGCAAGATGCTGCGGTAGCCATGCTGGTTCGGTATGCTTCAATTTTGAATAAATCCCCAACAGTGTCACCAACAAAGCACCCCCACATCATCACACCACCTTCTCCATGCTTCACGGTGGGAACCAGGCATGTAGAGTCCATCCGTTAACCTTTTCTGCGTCGCACAAAGACACGGTGGTTGGAACCAAAGATCTCAAATTTGGACTCATCAGACCAAAGCACAGATTTCCACTGGTCTAATGTCCTTTCCTTGTGTTCTTTAGCCCAAACACGTCTCTTCTGCTTGTTGTCTGTCCTTATCAGTGGTTTCCTAGCAGTTATTTTACCATGAAGGCCTGCTGCACAAATTCTCCTCTTAACAGTTGTTGTAGAGATGTGTCTGCTGCTAGAACTCTGTGTGGCATTGACCTGGTCTCTAATCTGAGCTGCTGTTAACCTGCGATTTCTGAGGCTGGTGACTCGGATAAACTTATCCTCAGAAGCAGAGGTGACTCTTGGTCTTCCTTTCCTGGGGCGGTCCTCATGTGAGCCAGTTTCTTTGTAGCACTTGATGGTTTTTGCCACTGCACTTGGCGAATATTTAATTTCCCAGAGGAGCATTGCACGGCGAATAAGCCTCCTTACCTTGACAAGCCAGATGGTATGTCACTCTCCATAAGGAGAAACGTTACCCCTTAGACCCCAGTCCAGAGCCTCTCACCTAGCCATATCAGTTCTCATGCTTCGCACTGACGAGGGCCAACAGCCCGAAACACCGTGTCTGCGAATTGAGATACTGATTTGGCTTTTATCCTAAGTCATATTGCACGACTCGTTAAAGGGTTGATTGTGACTTGTAGGATCGCTACTTCCAACAGGTGGCGCTATAGAGTTAAGTCCTCTTTTTCTCAGTAGAGGCAATTTGCATATAAGAGTGTGCAAAGCAGTCATCAAAGCAAAAGGTGGCTACTTTGAAGAACCTAGGATATAAGACATAATTTGAGTTGTTTCACACTTTTTTGTTAAGTATATAATTCCACGTGTTAATTCATAGTTTTGATGCCTTCAGTGGGAATGTACAATTTTCATAGTCATGAAAATAAAGAAAAATCTTTAAATGAGAAGGTGTGTCCAAACTTTTGGTCTGTACTGTATATATAAGAGAACTTTTGTTATTAAATTATTAAATTGAGCATAAACCTAAGACTGAAAAAAAAGAACATATACTCTGTTGTAGGTAAATATGCAAAAGCAATAATGCATATAAGTAACATAGGGTTCTTAGTATACACCGGTTTTGATTTTTTTTTAAAAAGCGCAAAAGCCATCCCACCAGCATCAAGGTATACCCACTTCGGGATGGTCCTAAGCTCTAGTACTAAAACCTTACCATATGTCAAAGTGAAGCCAATGTGAATAATGGCCAAGCAGGACCGGGTCCTGAACATGGATACCCAGCAAATGGAAAGCTATATAAACGTAATATCCAGCTTAAAATGAGCATGTTGTAAGTTCTAAACTGAAAAAATGCTCATATTTGATTAGACAACCATTAAAAAAAATGGATTTTCAAAGTAAGTACACCTGCCTCCTCAGGTTTGAAATAGCTATTTAATAACGTATGCAGTTTGTATTGTGATATCTGTCTATAGATCCACTTTAACCTTATTTTTCTTTTCTTTTTCTCTTCTTCTCTTAACTGCTGCTGTAATGTAACTTCTAGGCCCATTTCTCTTTGCTCCGAGGTCACCAAGGCTGCTGCAGATTTGCTCTGTAGGATCATCTTGTTATGTGACCTCCTCTTATAACAATACATTTGTAAAAATAGAGATCACATGACAAGATATATATTCAGAAAATAGCAAGTAGGTGATTGTTGTCATAGCAACCCGCGAGCAACCACAACATTTTGTTTCAGCAATAGTTTCTATTCATGGACTGGGTGATCAGAGCTCAATTTTATACCACAAATAATGTCTATAAACTAAGGACCAATAATAACAATAAAAGTTAAGGGTACAGAAGAAAGACAAATAGAACCCATGGGAATCACCAGCAAAATAATAAACAGTACTCTTGAAAAGGACATCAAGATGCTTCAGGGTTTCCAGTATTATTTTTTATCTGTTAGTTATTCAAAATATAACATTAGTAGACTAATATATATTCTGTGACACATATGTAGGAATATTGTGTAAAGGCTCTAAAGATCTCATTGAACAAATATAGCATTACCCTGAACAACTTATTGTACTCTAAAATAAAAACATATCTCCCAGTGAGATCAGCACCTCTTAGACACCAACAGATGAAAAAAGGGAAGAGGGAAGTGGTACTGGCTCTGCTGAGCCCATCAGTAATAAAAGTGCTGTCTTTATAAAACGTCCTTCTGTCCGACGCTGGGACGGGTGGCGCCTGCGCAGTGTGGCGCCAGAGTCAGCGCGTGCACATAGCATCGGAATCAGCGCATGCCCCACTACGACACCATTTTATTGAACACACTGTGTATGCAAATTTGCAGACACAGTGTATTCAACAAAATGGCGCTGGATATGACGGGATGCGCACACATTGACTCCAGCACCATTTTATTGAAGAATTGTGCTGCAGCATCAACATAGTGCGCATGCGCCGGCCAGGTTTACAGAGAAAGACCTAGTTAGAAACAAGCCAAGTCAAGATTAGGATAAACAAACTAGGAAAAATCACGAGTGCACAGGCAATATTCCAAGGACAATAACTGGCAACTCCTAGCATTTTGTTAAGAGTTCAAGTAGGGTAGGCTTCTGCCCCATAGGCTATACAAGGGATCTGATTTCTCAAACTTGGCTGCTGGACAGCCACACACATCCATTTTGCCTGACAGGGTGGCATCACTGTTCCCAACAACAGTATCCCTGCCTGGACAGTCTCTGCACCTTTCATTGATATAAGCCGTGATGGTGCTCCACCCCCAGCGCCACCTGCAGGATGAATATGACACTACCTGGTGACAAAGGAAGACGTTGTTGGAGCAAGTCCAAGTCAGGATGTAACGATTACATGAAAAACTTTGGGAATCCATTGTTTTGAATTGATACCCCAGAACAGAAACCATATTCTCCGAGAACAGCTGATCGGCAGAGGTGTCGGGTGTTGCACCCCCACTGATCAGACACTGATGACCTATCCTAAAGACAGCTCGTCACTGTTGAACCTGAATGAATGGCTGACTATGTACTGAACTAATACATGGAAATGTTTAGATTTTTTTCTATTTCCAAATAACTCCTCGTCCGATCATGACAACTACTTTTGAGATTAAAATCAACCCCAAAGTAATTTTTGATGAACCTTAAACAATCTATAGGGAAAATGAATGGCTGACTATGTATGAATATATGGAAATACCAGGTCCTAACGAATAAGGCATGGAACCGTTACTCTTTTAATAGGATATTGCATTTAACAAAGATTTTACAACCAAATGTACAATATACATATATTGTTCTGTATTCACCATATCCAGGGCTCCCATATTCTACATCTACTGATCTAACCTAACAATAAAGCATCTATGGACAGCTCCAAGTCCGGCAGGGGTTAAACCTTAATGAGAATGTTCTTTAGAATTCATTTCCTCTGCTCGTCCATTGTTCCTTTAAATAACCCTGCAATGTTTTCCTGCATTACAAAGAAAATGAGTGAATTCTAATCAAAACCACCGCAAATAAATGATTGATGCTAAAGGCTGCTCTGCAGATTGTGTCGTTTTACAAACTCCAAGCCTCATCCTGCAGATGAAATGTATTCTGCCTCTTCTTTAGAAAAGCAAAAAAAAAAATCTCGTTTTTTCATAACGTCAGTTGCTGTATAATGCCATCGCTGAAATGATTTTACTTAATAAAAACCGTTGCCATAGAAATCCCATTTCTCTCTCTCTCTCTTTGCTGCATCTGTCTCTCCTTATTTTTATCAAATCGTTCCGCAGAAGTCTCTTTCTTTTTTTTTCATAAATGCAATAACCATTTCTCCGATAACACATCCCATAAAAATGATTGCAATTCTACTATACATATCTTGTTTTTCTTTCTTCCTTTTGCAAATGCAGCAATTTTCTTCTGCCTAGCGACACATCTGCAGCAATGTTATTTATACGTCGTCCTGAATCTTCTGCTTTTATTAACATTTCTTTTACCTTAACTCTTTGATAGTCAGAAATTAAAGGGCCACTATACTTGAATATACTATTTTAATTATAGCCAGGATAGCTAGAAAGATTAAGGAAAATGCAGCTTCTTGGGTACCGCAATGCCAAGTTTATAGCTACCTGATGCAGATAGAACAAAATGGGATATAGAGGGTTAGAAAAAAACATTGCTGCTTTCCTATTATTGATTTGCAGCTCAGTCCTGTTGAAATAAGTAGGTTTCAGCTGCAATACCACATCCAACCTGTTGCCAGGAATGGCGCTGTTTTGGGAAAAATGCATTTCTAATCATGTGCAGCTGTCTCTTGCTATATAGAAATATTCCGCTGTTGATGGATATGTCATTCTTACGACATGCTTCTCTTTTGTATGGTTTACAATGATTTTATTAGCTATTCATGTAGTAATTAGATTTGCATATTTCCCGCTATTCTGCATTTTGTGCATTAGGTGTGTATGTGTAAAAGGGGTTGTCCAGAGTTAAAACAACATGACTGCTTTCTTTCTGAAACAGAACCATACGGTTTGTATTTGGTTTTGCAGCTCAGCGCCTATGAACGGCTGTGGAACTATTTGCGGGAGAAAGCAGCCATGTTTTTGTAATCCTTTTTGGACTACGTAGACTTGGGAAGCCATTGGGCATGGGATTACAGGAGATCTACAGAGCACACCATAGGTCCATGACTACTGAGAACCCAGGACAAAACATGCCCCAAAATAGTCCCATAAATAAAAGCCCATTTAATGGATGGAGGTCGGTCACAGTCAATAAAAACAGCTCATAATGTACATTTTCTAACAATCTCGGCATTAAGTCGCTAAACAGCCAAGAAAAACAAGTATGCAGTGTTGTGGAAACAGCCGGTCTCCCAGCAGAGGTAGCCTGTGTAAGTTGTAGCAATTGACCTCCTCAGTGACTTAATTAACTTTTTTAAAACACTTCAAATTAACTTCAAAGATGAACCATAAAGGGAGGGAAGAAGGGACAAGTATCCTCCAGGTCTTCATTGGCAAAGAGAGGCAGGAAGAGGCCGAGATTCTCCTTATAAAGAGGGGAAGGGGATAGGAGGAGCAAGGGGCCATTGGCCTGCTCACCATGGAGGGGAGGAGAGAGACATGGGACAGGAAACTTGAACCCTTTATTTGGGCTCAGCAGTCAGTGGCACACAGTTGAAAGACTGTAGTGCCCTACATTTCACATGTCTGACTAGAATACTGACCACAATGTCTATATCGGTTGCAGGTCTCATGACTCAAACTCAACAGCCTTATAGGCGTATATGAGATTGTTGAATTTGGGTCAGAAAACCCACAACCAGCCTAGGCATCTTAGTCCATATTTGGATTGTAAGTATAGATGTGTGAAAGGTTAAATTCAGGTGAAAAGAAGTGCTAAGATCAGAAGTGTAGTTTATTTGGGAAATGCATGTTAGGATTGGATTAAAAGGACCCGTCAATTGCTAAAAAAATGAATTTAGTGAAATATATATTTTTTAAATCCCTGAGCTCCCCTGATTCTGCTACTCTTTTCCATTTTTCACATTTGTCTCTTCTGAGGCGCATTATGTGAAATCTCTGCTATGCGGTCCGAATGGATGTTTCTTCAGAGTTTTCTCTGGGGGCGTGCACTTTTACCCATCCCAGATGCTACAAATCTGAGCGTAGCAGTAATAGACTTCTAGATCAAATGTTGAGCTACGATTGACGGCATCCGTGAGGGGAGATGTAAATGCACATGATCCCAGAGCCAAGAGAAGACTGAAGAAACACCCAGTTTGACTGTAAAGCAGAGATTTCTCATAGTGCACTCCAGAAGAAACAAATCTGAATATCTCTGCATTGGAGCACCTCAGCGCAAACCGTAAAAAAGCGGCAGAATCAGTGCAGTTCAGTGTATATAACACACTTTTTTTTAACAAGTGGCAGGCCCTCTTTAAATTCTAATTTATCATGGACCTGAATGCAGTATGGAAATGTGTTACCCAAATGAATGTTGTGAAGAACACAAGTGGTTTTTAGCAATGCTTCTCTGTAATATTGCATGTGATAGAACATGCTATTAAAAAGAATTCTGGCTTTACATAGAGAGTGAGAGGTAGCTGTCGCTGTCATACAGTCTGTACTCTATGGACCCATTATACGGCCTTGTGCATAAGATATTAGAAAACATGGTAATAATTGAAATCCCATCCCTATATAGGGGAACTACAGGTATCTGTATGTCTTACTACATTCACCAAGGTTCACAAATTGCTACAAACTGCAATGAGCCACGCCAGCTTTTGCTCTTAGTCCTGATACTCACACGTGCCCCATCATCTAATTGCTCATCACATCGGAGTTCATTCTATAACTTAACATTTAATAATTCATGCCTTTCTCTCCTGCAAATGAAGACTGCTTGCAATAAAAGCAGGCAGTGGGGAAGATTGTAAAGTGATCTGTCATTCCTGGAGCTATTTTATACCCCACTCCAGAGATATATGAAACAATAGCTCTTGTCTGTGGCTGCAGGTGTCCTTCTCATCTGCCAAATACTTGGGACTCCATGATGTATTACTTGTAACGTTCACACATGACCTTGTGTTTTCTAGGCAGGGGGTTTACTGATTGTTACTTGTATGTTTCTCACTCTGCAAAAGAAAGAAATCATTATGAAAGGCTGCATTACAGTGTATAAGAGAGATAACAGTGCCGGTAAGGCATTCATTGACCTAAGGCGAGGTAGAGGTGAACCCCTGCTTGCTGATTAGGGTAGTATATACATGGAAATTCCATAGTGTTCTTCTTTTATTAAGAGTCATCCATTAGTGGAAGACAGCAGTGGTCAGAGAGCTGTTCCGCCATACTACAGGCTCTGTCTACATTCGATATGCCTTTATATTTTTCTCAATAGGCAATCTGTACATCTGAAGAAGGTCAGAGACCTGACCGAAACGTCATATACATTGACTGTGGATTGCATTTATTCAAATAAAACTTCCTACGTTATATCTTCCTGAGTGCCAAGTTCATGTACATCAGTTTAGTAACTATTTCTAACAGGCGTGCCATGTGTATAGAGAGAGCAGTCAGCCTAAGGGTCCATTCGTTAATGATTTTTTCATACCAGAAAATCAGTCAGAGTTTCATCAGTATTTTTTTTTTTAGCAGTTTCACAGTCAAAGTTTGTTCAGAGTTTTATCAGTAATATCTGGACGGAAAATAAAAATATTGAATTTCTTAACATTTGCATAAGAAACAGTCCAGGAAAGATGGACAGTACACAGATGGCATCCAGATGCTGTTGGATTTTTTTACGGACCCATAGACTTTCACCTTTTCAGAATAAACCAGATGTGGTCGTGATTGCGCAGCCAGCGTCTGATTTATGCTGCCATGGTTCAGGTTCTTTTTAATGGTTCCAACAGAGTCCACCAATAATCTCATGTCTGTGGCAAAGCCACATTGGACACAGCCCAATATCATATGTCAGAAGAAACAGATGTATGTTCATATGGAACTTACAAGGGGTTGTCCGGTCTTAGAATAAAGTCGGGGATGTTCTCATTTCATTTTGGCAGTCTGTGGCCACTAGACCAGGGAACTGGGATCTGGTACTACTTGCTGCATGCTTAGCACTTCTTCTGATTAGTAGGCCCCGTGACTTCATTACATTGAAGCACAACGCAAACCCGACATCGAGCGGGCACCAACCATAAAAGGTGTGGGGGATGTTGCAAGTAGTAGTGGCGGACATGGACTACTAACGTGGTGGCTGGACCAAAGTCCTATGAATCTTTTTGCTCAACTCTAATTAAGAGATATAATAAATCATCACATTTTCACCGGTCTAGGAGCTTGTGTTGACAACTGTATAATTCAGATGGGTACTATCAATGTTTTTGACAGATAGCTATCGTTCCAATGTTACTCTATGTTGCTTTGCACATGTCCGATTTTGTCCTTTGCATTCATGATTTGCGTCCGATATGGCAATCATTCATTCATGTCTACAGGTCTGTGAAAAACAATGGACTGCACTTGGATGACATTCATACATTTTTTTTAATTCACCACATCTGAGAAAATCAGATCACACTCTGATCATACTCTGATCAGAGTGTGATTAGCATAATCAGACCATTTTTCTTAGATGAGAGAAAAATAGTGGTGTGACTTTAGTGTCAGGAAAGCAACTCTAAGGCCGGGATCACACATACGCGAGATACAGCCGAGTCTCGCATGTGAAATCCCTCCTCTGGCGCCGGCACTCCGGAGCGGAGCATGGAGCTACACAGCAATACATGGAGCTGCACGCTTCGCTACGGAGTGCTGGCGCCAGAGGAGGGATTTCACATGCGAGACTCGGCCGTATCTCGCGTATGTGTGATCCCGGCCTTAGTCTGCTATGAGTAGGCATACGTGTGCACTATAACGAAAGCCAGGTCCTGGTGTATATTCTATTGAATTTGTTGGACGGCTGATGGCAACATCCCTACCACTAAACTCCTGCCCCTTTTTTAAAGTGTTGGCTGCAGAGTGAAAAGAAAAAAAAGTTTCAAATTTTGGCTCAAAACTGATGGGTGCCAAAATTTGTTACCAGAATACTATCATAAGCTATTTATTAAAATGTTTTGCTTCCTAATATTTTTTGGCCTGCGGTTTGTTTTTTGTTTTTTTATTTTCAAAATGTGGCATGTCAGTCCTTGCGGTTTTTTTTACCCATTAAGGATGATGATCAATGAGATAGAAAAAACACTTAACAAACGCATTTAAAACGTGTATAGTGTATGCAGCATTTTTGTTTTTTTGCCAGTCACCCCTTCAAGTAAATGCAGATGAACTATGATACTTGACGCAGACATGGCACTGTTCCTAGAAAAAAGCCAAACCCTTGAATTCTAATCTTGTCAATCAGCATGTGTGTGTGTATATACTGTATATTTATTATCCAAGAAGTATTGTTTCTCCTTGCAGAGATTGACATGCTAAGCATGCCGAGATGAGGAGACTTAAAGCTGCAATGCTCCTCTGGGAAATATGCTAATTATGCAAATTGTGTCTTCAGAGAGGAAGAGAACTAGAACTAGTGCCACGCCTCTCACACAGCCAAACCAGATCTCCACTTTGCACTGTCGAGGGGCATTCCCCTGAAACACAGTGTCTTCAAATTCTGGTTTGGCGACTATCCTAAGTCATGTGGCAAGGCTCATTAAAGGGTCAACATTGTCTTGTAGGATTGCTACCTTCCTATAGGTGGCACTAGAGTTCTAGTTCTCTTCCTCTCTGAAGAGACAATTTGCATAATAAATATATATTTATTATTGAAGAACGAACGTGCTGGTGTTATCCCAGCATGCTCAGTTGCTATCCGTGTGACTTCGGTGTGCTCAAATAATATGTCCGAGTTCCCGCACCTGCATGTCTCACGGCTGTTCTACAGCCACAACACACACGCAGGGATTGTCTAACAAACAGGACATGCAGCCGTGGAGACTCGGACATATTTTTCAAGCACACCGAAGACACTCTGTTAGCACCCTAGCATGCTCTGATAACACCTTATCCCAGCACGTTCGCTCATCACTAATCATGACATATATGTACACATATACAGTATGTATATACATATATATGTAAATATAATGTATATATACATATATGTCTCTCTATATATATAATGGTCCTCATTCTACTTTGTTCTAAATTGCTCCATCCCACTCACAAGCTGGTGGTCTATATGAGGCAGTATATGAAATATTCAATCAGAGTGATGCATTTTCTGAATACTAGATGTGCCCCTCACAGGCCATTCCATTAGTGTATCCATTAGAACATGCTTCCAAGCTTGTCTGCTCTATTACATTCCAGCTCTCGGCTTAACCCCTTGCTGTACCAGGGAAGGCATTCACAAGCAGCAGGCACCTTACTTTGTATTACCCAATTTATTTTGTATGAAATTATGGACAATATGGTGTTTGCTAGTACTGGACAAATTAGTACAGTATTCTTTTCTGTAAATGCAACTAAATACAGTACATTCATTCTCACAATATATGCAACCCAATATACCCAAACATTGCACTTAATGATAAATTCTGCAGCTAACTACGACATTAACTATTGTTCTCTATCACATGGAAAATCATTGGGCAAATTAAATGTAAGCATTTATTTTAAAGAGCTGTAAACAGTCTGAGACTTTAAGAGCTTCTTGGGTATTTCATTATCATATAAGTAAATTTCAGGGCTCCTTAAACGGTATAATTTAAGGATGTCCTCCATAAATATATATATATATATATATATATATATATATATATATATATATATATATATATACACTCACCGGCCACTTTATTAGGTACACCATGCTAGTAACGGGTTGGACCCCCTTTTGCCTTCAGAACTGCCTCAATTCTTCGTGGCATAGATTCAACAAGGTGCTGGAAGCATTCCTCAGAGATTTTGGTCCATATTGACATGATGGCATCACACAGTTGCCGCAGATTTGTCGGCTGCACATCCCAAAGATGCTCCATACAAGGCAGGATGGATCCATGCTTTCATGTTGTTTACGCCAAATTCTGACCCTACCATCCGAATGTCGCAGCAGAAATCGAGACTCATCAGACCAAGCAACGTTTTTCCAATCTTCTACTGTCCAATTTCGATGAGCTTGTACAAATTGTAGCCTCAGTTTCCTGTTCTTAGCTGAAAGGAGTGGTACCCGGTGTGGTCTTCTGCTGCTGTAGCCCATCTGCCTCAAAGTTCGAAGCACTGTGCGTTCAGAGATGCTCTTAGGCCTACCTTGGTTGTAACGGGTGGCAATTTGAGTCACAGTTGCCTTTCTATCAGCTCGAACCAGTCTGCCCATTCTCCTCTGACCTCTGGCATCAACAAGGCATTTCCGCCCACAGAACTGCCGCTCACTGGATTTTTTTTCTTTTTCGGACCATTCTCTGTAAACCCTAGAGATGGTTGTGCGTGAAAATCCCAGTAGATCAGCAGTTTCTGAAATACTCAGACCAGCCCTTCTGGCACCAACAACCATGCCACGTTCAAAGGCACTCAAATCACCTTTCTTCCCCATACTGATGCTCGGTTTGAACTGCAGGAGATTGTCTTGACCATGTCTACATGCCTAAATGCACTGAGTTGCCGCCATGTGATTGGCTGATTAGAAATTAAGTGTTAACAAGAAGTTGGACAGGTGTACCTAATAAAGTGGCCGGTGAGTGTATATATATATATATATATATATTTTATTTTTTTTTTAATTGGAATAATAAAGCTCAGTGTCAAGCTTTTCTATTCATAGTTCAATGCCTGTATTCACTTGAAATGAAGATCTAGAGGATCTGAAGCGAAAAAGAAGCTAGAACCAATGGCATGAAGAAAAAAATAAAAGAACCTGGAAAAAGGCACCTAATCTTGACATATCTCACCTTGCAGTGTTAATCAGATTTTTGTATAAAAGGAACATCAGAGTGATCACAAGAAGCAATGGCCATGTTTTCCATGTGTACTTTACCATCTAATTTTGATTTTGGAAACCAGGCCGTTCTGTGTGTCCAATAGTTTAGTATGGTATAGATGCACCTGCCCACCCAACCGCACATCTTATCTACGGTACTGACAAGGATGTGTGCCATTGAGCTGGTGATTGCACAGCAGTGTCTGAATACCCGGTTTGTTGTGTAACCAGATTACTAAGCTCTTCTCAGTGTAATTACGCTGATTGATTATTGTACGGTCTGATTTTACTTCTATTTGAGTGTCTTGTATATTTCAAGAGTTTTTCCATCATTTTTATGCCATGAACAGGTGTGTGGCTGGGGTACATTTGCATGTTCCCGTAATGTGGACTATAAGTTACTCATCCAGCTGTTCAAATAGAGGTAGAACAATGTCACAATGGAGATCAACATGAGTTTAATGTCACAGACCTGTGACCAAACATGGACAACGCCAAGCATGGAGGTGTAATCATCATGTCATGTGTAGGTGTACATCTGTTAATGGATATACAAATATATTAAGCTATTGCTTTAATAGCAATTGCATCATATATTGTTATTTTCCAGAATACTTTCCTAATTTCAATCTTAGGCTGTTAGTAGATTGCTTTATTTGACCTGTTGACTGCTGAAGGATTAATAAGACACCAGTGGATTCATTGAATTTAATGTTAATAAGTCTAGCTCTTGTAAAGTATGGTGCCTCTTACTTCATCTTTATCTTCAAATATCTTTGGAGAGGAGCTTTGTTTTTCCAACCTGGTGAAATTATGACCTATTTTTCAGCCAGCATCCACCAGTAGAGGGAGCTAGCTTAATATAAATTTATACAGCTAGTACCACCCCTTGTGGTACAGGTAGTCACTTTCTAAGAGTGTAGAAAGCAGTTCAGTGTCAGAAAAGCAATGGAAGCAGTTCAGTGTATTTAAAGTAGTTGAAGCAGTTCAGTGTTGGGTAAGAAGCAAGCAGTTTAGTCCTACCAATAGCAATGATAACATATAACAGTTGTAGGTACTTCAGGCAACTTATTATGCTTGCAGGGATATTATTCTGTTCGTCTAGTTTTCCAAGTCATTATATTTTTTGATTATTAATGGTATAGTTTCCATCTAAGTATTTTTGACCATTCATACACACGAGATACTCATCAGAAAACAATTCACTCCAATGCATCAACTTTTGGACCCAATCAACTAAAAGCATCCAAAATGATGAACCATCCACATGGGAATGCAAAGTCCTTTACAGTCAATGAAATGACTTGGAAAATTAGATGAACAGAATAATATCCCTGCAAGCATAATAAGTTGCCTGAAGTACCTACAACTGTTATATGTTGTCATTGCTATCAATAGTACAATATAAGTGGTAGCGTTTCTCCTTATGGAGAGTGACATACCAGCTCTGGCTTGTCAAGGTAAGGAGGCTTATTCACCGTGCAATGCTCCTCTGGCAAATTGCCTCTTCAGAGAAAAAGCAGACTTAAACTCTATCGTATAGTGCCACCTGTTGGAAGTTTTGGCTTTTATCCTAAGTCATATTGCACGACTCGTTAAAGGGCTGATTGTGACTTGTAGGATCGCTACTTCCAACAGGTGGCGCTATAGAGTTTAAGTCCTCTTTTTCTCTGAAGAGGCAATTTGCATAGTACAATATAAGAAACTTTGTAATATATCTTTTCAGAGAAATCTGCTTCTTTGTCCATTTATGAGCTACCGCTTCCCCTTCCCCCATTTATTGAACACCTCTCTGAAACAAAACAGCTGAAATCCCTCTTGCCCCACACAAAAGAGACTTCCAGCACAGTGAGGTGTTGGATTATACCTACTATTCTACCAATGTACCATAGTTGTCATTGACATGGATCAAAAAATAGAGTGTGATTGTAGAAGTAGGGAAAAGCTTGTAGGACAGGTCTTGCTTCTAACATATGAGGGGGTACCCCCCAAAAATGAGAATTATTTTCTGTAGGCAACTGGGCTGGCAGTCCTGCCCTCTCCCGATAAGTACACTTACTAGACAATCTAAACTGTTCAGTTGGCCATGTAGCGTTCATGAGAAACCATTGCAGCGGGCCGAGTGATTGTTTTCTTAAGCCCCTCCTAATACACTCAGGGATTTTGGAATGGCAAATTGTAAGGAGCAATGAGCCAGCATCAAATTCTGTTTCCTGTTAAAGAAAATAGAGACAGAAACAGTATCATTGCTTCGAGAAACTTATGGGAAGGAAGCTTTAAACCAGGCAAGAATTTAGAAGTAGTTCAGAAGTGGCTAAACGTCTGTTAAAGATAAAACCTGTTCAAGTCGACCTTCAATGTCCAAAACAGACAAAATTGTTCAAAAAGTATGTGATGTCATCATGTTGGATCATTCCAAAACAATCGACAAATTGTAGACAATAGCTAGAATTTCCTGGAGTTCATACTAAAGAACCCTAAGTGAAGATTTAAACATGAGACGCATAGCGGCAAAATTTGTTCCACAACTGCTTTCCAATAACCAGAGGGAAAAAGTGTCAGAAATTGAAACAATAGGCGCAAACTTACCCTAATTTGTTGGCAGAAGTCATCACAAGGGATGAATCTTGGTATTACACCTATGATCCTGGAACAAAACACCAGTCCAGCCAGTGGAAGACAGCTTCATCGCCCAGACCAAAAAATGCACGGCAAGTGAAATCAATTTTGAAGTCCAAGGTGGTTTGTTTTTCCGAAATCAAAGGAGTCATTCACAATGAATTTGTCCCTCAAGGCACCACTTTGAACCAACATTACTATCTGCAAGTGCTGAAGCGATTGCGTGAAGCAGTGAGATAAACACCACCTGAATTGGGGGGACTAGCTGCTTCATCATGAAAATGCACCTGCCCACACAGCGTTGAAAATCAACCAGTTTTTGGTGAAAAACAGCATGACAATGGTTTATCATCCCCTTTACTTAGGCCTCTTTCACACTTCCGTCTGCTGGCGGGCGTCATAATGCGTTCTTGTGACATATCGACGGACGTCGTGCAAATATTGGAAAATATGTGTAACGCATCCAGTGTTTTGACGGATGCGTTACACACGTTGTTGCCTGAATTTCAATGGAGAAATATCCGGGAGAGAGAGAGAAGATTGAGAGAGAAACACACTTTTCCCCGGGTTGGAATATGTTTCCAGGCATGCTCAGAAGTAAAAACTGCATCCGTCACTGGATTCCTGCGTTTCACAGTGTGCGCAGGATCCAGTGTCCATAGGCTTCCATTCTGTGGAACGACGTATGCTGCAGGAGGCGTCGGGGAACGTTTTTCCACTGCAGACAAAAAACGTTTCATGGAACATTTTTTGGAAAAGATGGGTCATCAAATTCCGCAGGATCCAGTGCACAACGGACGAAACATGTGGCCATCCGTCGCGATACGTCGCTAATACAAGTCTATGAGAAAATGCAGGATCCTGTTTTCTCAAAAAACGACGTATCTCGACGGGACCACAAAGAAGTGTGAAAGAGGCCTTATCCGACCTAGCTCCCTGCGACTACTTCTTATTCCCAAGAATGAAGAAAAGCCTAAAGGGAATCGCTTTCAGACGTAGAAGAGGTTAAGAAAAAATAGCTGGATGCACTTAATGGCATTAGTTCAGAAGAATATAAAAAATGTTTAGAACAGTCCAAAAACTGTTGGGACAAGTGCATATCATCTAATGGACAGTATTTTGAAGGGCATTAATGTTTTCAAAATGTTATCTTGAATAAAAAAATTGAAATAAGTAATTCTCATTTTTGGATGGTAAATGCTGTATTAGGACAACACATAATTGTTAGATATTGGATACCTGACTAGATAACAGAATCAATGCCCTGAATGTAGGGGACTCGTTATGTCTTTAATACTCAGCACTAATGGCAGAAAAAACAAACAGAAACTATTATTTATACATATTGTTATTTGCACATAATATTAGTTATACATAATATACATAAGAAGAACCTATATTATGTAGGACATTGGTAGGTATTATGGGCTGGGTAAGGGAAGTGGAGGAGCATTTGAGACTGCTGTCAGGATGACTGATTTTATACACTGTGGCAGAACTATGTGCAGACATCTCTTTCACTTTTACACATTCAACTTAAAAATCTAATTTCTCCCAAACATCGATTCTTTTTACACCTAATAATGCAAGAAAGGAGACGGATCCTAGGTTTTTTTCTGGAGGTAATTATCTGCAAGAATGAATGTGCAGCTGTCACAATAGGCACATTATTAAGATCCCCATTCTATAGTAGTTTTGAGTTACTCTGACAGCACCAACATGGAGCTGATAACGCCTCGTTTGCATTTCTATTATGGACTATGAATGTGCAGAATATTCCCACAATACCTTGCAGCATTACTATGGTATTTTCTAATTTGTTCACTTCCCAAATATTGTATACAGTGTGTGAATGTATATATATATATATATATATATATATATATATATATATATATATATATATACATACACTGTATATACTGTATATACTGCTCAATACTGAGATAGCAACATCAAGAAAGTAAAGTCATGGAATTTGGGAGATCAGAGGATGGATAGAAAAGTTAATGATAGAAAAATGTAAACTAAATTTTCAAAACATTTTGATATGAGGGCCACGTGCAGAATTACACGCACTTACATGCCTTGGCTGCTATCAATGAGGTTATTAAGGGTTGTCTGAGGAATGTTCTGCAATGCTGAATGCACTTGGCATGAAAATCATCAAGATCCGCTGCTGGCAGCTCCCTTTGCATTTGCTGACCATGGAGGTCTCAGATGTGATCAATGGGACACAGGACCAGAGAAGCTGCAGGCCGTGGTAACACATTTAGGAGAATCAGGCTGCTTAATGTAGCATCAGCAACATGTGGCCTGGTGTTGCTGTGTTGAAAAACAGCTCCTGAGGGACTTTGGAGAAATGGCTGTAACACTGGTTCTGTGACCAAATCAGTATAATACCAAGTTGTTAGTGTACCTGGAATGAAGATTAGAGGCATCCGACTACTGTACATTATGAAACCCCACACCATAATTCCGGAGGCAGAAGTGGTGGGACTTCCCTTTGAAGGTTTCAGTTTGAAGGTGTCAACTTGGTCTCCAGACCATTCTTCAGGGATCATTGTATCCAAGACAAAAAGTCCTTCTAAAGTAGTGTTGCTGCCTTGCTCTGCATGATGATAGCCTTTGAGAGCAGTGGCATGATGTAAAAGTAACATACATAAACATCGGGCTCATAGCAAATGCCACCTGATGGTTTGTCTAGACACTATTTGAGGCTTTGTTTGTGACTTGCAGTACAGAATTGATTATTAATGGAACCAGTGGTACAGCAATTTCTCCAAAGTGTTCCAGGAGGGACTTGTCTCCCATCTAGCACATCTAAAATTATTAATTGGCAACTGCAAAAGGAGCTGCCGGCAGCAGATCTTGATGATATTCATGCCCAAGTGCATTAAGTGTGTCAAAACTTTCCTCAGACAAACATTAATAACCTTGTTGATAGAATCCCAAGTTGTATAAGCGCAGGTATTTCTGCACCTAGCACTCAATCTCAATACTGAATAAATCAAAATGTTTTAAAAAATGTTTTTCATTTTTTCATCATTTGCATATCATTAGCATCTATTCATCCTGTGATTTTCATAATCACACAATTTTTTCTTCATGTTGCAACTTCAATGTTAAGGAGTATATATATATATATATATATATGTATATATATATATATATATATATATATATATATATATATATATATATATATATATACACACAATGGGGAAAAAAGTATTTATTTAGCCACCAATTGTGCAAATTCTCCCACTTAAAAAGATGAGAGAGGCTCGTAATTGACATCATAGGTAGACCACAACTATGAGAGTCAAAATAGTGAAAACAAATCCTGAAAATCACCTTGTCTGATTTGGTAAGATTTATTTTGCATATTATGGTGGAAAATAAGTATTTGGTTACCTAAAACATGCAAGATTTCTGGTTCTCACAGACCTGTAACTTCTCCTTTAAGAGGCTCATCTGTCTTCCACTCATTACCTGTAGTAATGGCACCTGTTTGAACTTTTTATCAGTATTAAAGACACCTGTCCACAACCTAAAACAGTCACACTCCAAACTCCACTATGGTGAAGACCAAAGAGCTGTCGAAGGACACCAGAAACAAAATTGTAGCACTGCACCAGGATGGTAAGACTGAATCTGCAATAGGCAAGCAGCTTGGTGTGATGAAATCAACTGTGGGAGCAATAATAAGAAAATGGAAGACATAAAAAGACCATTGATAATCTCCCTCAATCTGGGGCTCCACGCAAGTTCTCACCCCGTGGAGTCAAAATGATCACAAGAACGGTAAGCAAAAATCCCAGAACCACACGGGGACCTAGTCAATGACCTGCATAAAGCTGGGACCACCAAAACAAAGGCTACCATCAGTAACACACTACGCTGCCAGGGACTCAGACCCTGCACTGCCAGACGTGTCCCCCTGCATAAGCCAGTACATGTTCGGGCCTGTCTGAAGTTTGCTAGACAGCAATTGGATTATCCAGACGAGTATTAGGAGAATGTCATAGGGCTGATGAAACAAAAGTAGAACTGTTTGGTAGAAACAAAACTCACCGTGTTTGAAGGAGACAGAATGCTGAGTTGCATCCAAAGAACACCATACCTACTGTGAAGCATGGGGTTGGCAGCATCATACTTTGGGGCTGTTTCTCTGCAAAGGGACCAGGACGACTGATCCATGTACATGAAAGAATGAATGGGGCCATGTATTGTGAGATTTTGTGTGCATTAAAGGTGAAACATGGATGGGTCTTTCAGCATGATAATGATCCCAAGCACATCGCCAGGGCAACAAAGGAGTGGCTTCGTAAGAAGCATATGAAGGTCCTGGAGTGGCCTAACCAGTCTCCAGATCTCAACCCCATAGAAAACCTTTGGAGGGAATTAAAAGTCTATGTTGCCCAGTGACAGGCCCAAAACATCACTGCTCTAGAGGAGATCTGCATGGATGAATGGGCCAACATACCACCAACAGTGTGTGCCAACCTTGTGAAGACTTACAGAAAACATTTGACCTCTGTCATTGCCAACAAAGGATATATAAAAAAATATTGAGATGAACTTTTGTTAATGACCAAATACTTATTTTCCACCATAATTTGCAAAATAAATCTTGCCAAATCAGGCAAGGTGATTTTATGGATTTGTTTTCTCATTTTGACAATCATAGTTGTGGTCTATCTATGATGTCAGTTGCAGGCCTCTCTCATCTTTTTAAGTGAGAGAACTTGCACAATTGGTGGCTGACTAATACCTTTTTCCCCTCTGTTTATATACTGTGTATATGTGTGCTTTTACTCATATATTCATACATACATGTACATTTTTTAAAGCGTTATTTTTCACCCATCCCAAGAATGGGCTCTAAAATGCCCTGCCAAGAGGAAAAGTGCTCGCATATGTTTCCGACCACTCCATTCATTCTATTTTCGATTACTGGGAAAGCCGAACACTATCTCCATGAGAGATGTCACTCAGATAGGAGGGCCATAACTATGTATAAATGATAACTTTAAGTACTAGGAATAAGTTTTAAATCTCCATTTCTTATCTTTTCAACAGTTAGCATGCTAAACTTCAGGGGCTTTGGCATCAAGAAGGACTTGTCCATCTCTGGTTCTGGATGTCCCACCACAATGCATTATTATAACCACTATATTATATGCCATGGAGCCAGGACTGTAGAGATACTTGGCATAGGAAATTAGCGTGTAGATGTATGTCTTTACATGTGTCTTCTTTCAAGCATTAGTTTTCTATACTGAGGATAATTGACTGCCTAAAAAATTTGCACAGATTGGCCTATAAATGATAAATTAGTTGGTAATACTATCTAGGGACCTATGATGTGAATACATTTTCAATTCTGTGATGTGAACTATGTAAGCATTATATCAATTAAGATTAATAAATAAAGTTAATGGTTGTTGACTTTAAAGGATATTCCCACCTATACCATTTTTAATATTGATGATGATTGGTTAGATATACCATAAATGTCTGATCAGTGCGGGTGTAATCAACTGGAACACATACATTTCACAGAATGTAGAGGTCAAACAGTGTATTAGTCCTTTTTGCTCCATCTTAACATTGTTCTTCTACTGACCAGATGCTGTATAGTTATTGCAACCCCATGTATTTCATTCTCAGAATCAGTAAAGGTCCCATCGACTAGACCACCAGATATTGGTGGCATAGTTATTTCACATATTTTCACAAAAGTAATTCCTAGTTTTATGTAGTATTAATAGAATAATTATTCAATTTCAGACTTATAATGGTCAAAATGAAAGCAATGAAGACTATGAGATCCCTCCCATCACTCCACCAAATTTACCGGATCATTCTCTCATGCACTTGGTTGACCATGAACCTGGATATCATTCACTGTGTCACAGCCTCCCTCCAAACAGCTTGATACCAGCCTACTCCTATCAAAACATGGACCTACCTGCAATCATGGTCTCCAGCATGCTAAGTCAAGATGGACATCTCCTTTCTTCTCAGCTGCCTACAGTAAGTCAACAACTCGTCATAATCTTTGTAGGATGGAGATTTCAGTTTGATGTTCTTTTCAACTGGCTATTTTTCCTGACATTGCAAGATAATTGATGTTCTCCACACGAGGCATTTCATTATAAAATAGTTCTTACACTGTAAAATGTTGTACATTTGTACAATTTGGATTTTGAATATGTCTCTAGTCTCAATATTTCAGATTTCTTGCTAAGTTTTGTTTAGTCAATCTGACAAATTAAAGAAGCCTTTATAATTTTGTCCTTCTGGAGGGTTAAACGTATGAAATCTATTTGATCCACCTACGGTAATTTCTGACAGTTTCAGCAAAAGAAATATGGCATTTGTTGATACTTGCCTACCAATCTGCCAATAACACTGTTCAAAAGAGTTGTTTTACTGTGTATGAACTTTATACTGGAACAATATAAATTCAGCATGCATCAGTGGAGTGGGAGCACACGGGCTCAACCGCCTTAATGATGATCATACATTTATTTTTCTACTAAGCAGGATCTAATGAAATCATACATGTGTTCTAATCCCACTGAGAGTAAGTCATTAAGCAATGGAGTCAACTGCATATTGCATATGTGCAGGGATTATACGATTGTATATATATGGGTTAACTATAATAAAAAGATAGTAAATAAGAAGATTAAGAATAAAAGCAAGACAGATGAACTTAAATGGCAATCATTCACTATGTGCCTCATGCACGTGTTAATTGAAAACTGGTACCAATCAGCACTATAAATATGGCCCAACCTTATATCTGTATGGTCCCATATAGTAACATACAGTGATGTAGTATGAGTGAGGGGGTACAGAAGAAGTTGGTCTGGGTACTAAATTGAAAAAAAAAGCAGCACAGGCGTAACTGTTGCCAAAGATCTTGTGCAGTGCATATGCCTCGGACCTCTGACCGATACCCCAGATTGCCGGATGAATGCCATTTTGAACTGTAGCATGGTAAACCTCATAATCATACAGTTGGATCCTGTAGTAGAGCAGGCATCCATAAGTTTCCTGCCCTATCTCTCTCTATCCTGTAGGCCGCCTCCTTCTGTAGGCCTATATCAATGTTCTGGGGCAATGATTTCACTGCATTGTGGTGCCTGTGCCAGGCAGCCAGATAAAGACTTTGACAGTCGGATTAGCTGAAAACAAACTTTATTTTTCCCAGGAATGATTACTATTGGAGGGGGCACTCGAAGCATCATTTATTTTTCCTTTTTTTGAAGGGCCATTATTTAATTAAAGTAGGCACTCAGAGGGCATTACTAGTGGGTTAGAGTGCACAATACATACCATGCCTCGGGAACTAGCTACTCACTTTACGACACTTATACCAAATTTTCTTCTTCAAAATGAGTCGTCTTCTTGTCAGCAGTACCCATACAGAGGTTGTTACATGAAACCATATACAGTGGGGCAAAAAAGTATTTAGTCATTCAGCAATAGTGCAAGTTCCACCACTTAAAAAGATGAGAGGCGTCTGTAATTTACATCATAGGTAGACCTCAACTATGGGAGACAAACTGAGAAAAAAAATTCCAGAAAATCACATTGTCCGTTTTTTTATCATTTTATTTGCATATTATGGTGGAAAATAAGTATTTGGTCAGAAACAAAATTTCATCTCAATACTTTGTAATATATCCTTTGTTGGCAATGACAGAGGTCAAACGTTTTCTGTAAGTCTTCACAAGGTTGCCACACACTGTTGTTGGTATGTTGGCCCATTCCTCCATGCAGATCTCCTCTAGAGCAGTGATGTTTTTGGCTTTTCGCTTGGCAACACGAACTTTCAACTCCCTCCAAAGGTTTTCTATAGGGTTGAGATCTGGAGACTGGCTAGGCCACTCCAGGACCTTGAAATGCTTCTTACGAAGCCACTCCTTCGTTGCCCTGGTGGTGTGCTTTGGATCATTGTCATGTTGAAAGACCCAGCCACATTTCATCTTCAATGCCCTTGCTGATGGAAGGAGGTTTGCACTCAAAATCTCACGATACATGGCCCCATTCATTCTTTTATGTACCCGGATCAGTCGTCCTGGCCCCTTTGCAGAGAAACAGCCCCAAAGCATGATGTTTCCACCACCATGCTTTACAGTAGGTATGGTGTTTGATGGATGCAACTCAGTATTCTTTTCCCTCCAAACACGACAAGTTGTGTTTCTACCAAACAGTTCCAGTTTGGTTTCATCAGACCATAGGACATTCTCCCAAAACTCCTCTGGATCATCCAAATGCTTCAGACGGGCCCGGACATGTACTGGCTTAAGCAGTGGGACACGTCTGGCACTGCAGGATCTGAGTCCATGGTGGCGTAGTGTGTTACTTATGGTAGGCCTTGTTACATTGGTCCCAGCTCTCTGCAGTTCATTCACTAGGTCCCCCCGCATGATTCTGGGATTTTTGCTCACCGTTCTTGTGATCATTCTGACCCCACGGGGTGGGATTTTGCGTGGAGCCCCAGATCGAGGGAGATTATCAGTGGTCTTGAATGTCTTCCATTTTCTAATTATTGCTCCCACTGTTGATTTCTTCACTCCAAGCTGGTTGGCTATTGCAGATTCAGTCTTCCCAGCCTGGTGCAGGGCTACAATTTTGTTTCTGGTGTCCTTTGACAGCTCTTTGGTCTTCACCATAGTGGAGTTTGGAGTCAGACTGTTTGAGGGTGTGCACAGGTGTCTTTTTATACTGATAACAAGTTTAAACAGGTGCCATTACTACAGGTAATGAGTGGAGGAAAGAGAAGACTCTTAAAGAAGAAGTTACAGGTCTGTGAGAGCCAGAAATCTTGATTGTTTGTTTCTGACCAAATACTTATTTTCCACCATAATATGCAAATAAAATGATAAAAAAACAGACAATGTGATTTTCTGGATTTTTTTTTCTCAGTTTGTCTCCCATAGTTGAGGTCTAACTATGATGTAAATTACAGACGCCTCTCATCTTTTTAAGTGGTGGAACTTGCACTATTGCTGACTGACTAAATACTTTTTTGCCCCACTGTACATAGACATAATTTTTAAGTTTCTTTTGACTTCTTTGGTGGAAAATTAGCCCTCATACAGTAATCGCATGGTGAAAAAAATAGGCCTCTTTGGACATTACAGGCCGAAGATGGATTTTTCTTACTTTAGCTTTGGCCTTGCAAAGCCACTTTGCTAGTGTTAGGATCCTGCCAAACAAGTCTGAACATCTCAGCAGCTTCTTGTGATTGGGAGATGGTGGAGACAGATCTTGTGGTTCCCTACAGACACACTAGCTTTTCCATTTTGAGCAATTGTAGCTTTAAACCAGTCCTGGTTAGTGGCAGATGCGCAAATTCTCCACTATAGACTACTACTTTTTAATAGACGAATCCATTAGCAATAAGCTAATTATTGTGTCCTTATCCCCATCTTAGGGGAGAAGATGCAAACATAGTTTCCAATTAAATCAATTGGTAAGATTTGGACAAGTCCTCTAAATCAAGTCATTTCCATTGTGTTCATACCTTAATATTTTTTTTTCCATAAAGGAAACCTACTAAGTTTAGTGCATTAAATCATTGTACAGAGAGTCAAAGAGTAAACCTCAGGTATTAGAATATCCTTACAAGGTTTTGATGTTTTGGCCTTTCTTAAGGTCATCACATCATAAATATTATAGTTTGACCATCCTGGATTTTTATCTTGTTTCATCCTTACTATTTATATAGTTATTCAATTGTATAAATTGTCTACCAATACTTAAGATCCCTCTAGACAAACCGAGAACATCTTCTCTGAGGGTTCTAAGTCAATTGAAAGACGTACTGCAAAAGGAGAAAAAAAAGGGGAAAAAATTAAAGAAGAGAATGTTTATTCTCCTAGCTGATTTTCACAAGCTGCAGTGTCCTCAATCTGAGAGTGTAATTGTCTTGGATGCATATGTATGAGTGTTCTCTGCTGATTGGTGATTGAAAGAGAGAATGGACCTAATGTCTGATGGGGCATGTTTGGCAAATCAAGCTTTGCAGGACAGATCGCATGTTATGAATTTGCATGATTCTCCCTAGCCTCTTTGCATCACAAGTTTCCATTTAGAAAATGCCTGTTTATTATTTTTCCCATTGCTTTAATTGAATTCAAAGGCCGGGTAGAAGATGAGAATATAAAAGCGATGTCTGCAGTACAGCAACAACTGTAACCCTGTGCTAATAATATCACTGGTGTATCCAGAGCTGGAATGTACATTTACACAAAAAGTCATTTTTAAATTTGTTACCATCTGCAATAATAGTTTTTTTTATAATCCCATTTCATGAAAGCATAACTATAGCTATAATTGACTAAAAGCTTTCTTAGAACATCCAATGAGCACGCTGAGAGCTGTACCTTGCTTTGTGCCATTTTATTTTTAATCTATGAATAGTGATTTTGTTTTAATTGTAATCAAAACTGTGAGAAATATATAGAAAACTCTACCACGTGCCTCAAAGGATCAGTCAGTTTTCCATTCCTCCTTCTCATAAAGCTATGTATGACTATTAAAGAAGCCCTCCCCCACTGCTCTGCCTAAAATTGGAGATTAGGCATGTGATGCTCCACCACTGTGCTAAGTCCAGTCTTCAGTGCCTGCCAACCAAAAGTGGAAGGTATCAAGAAGAAATTACATCAGTACACCCGTGTCCATATGCTTTGTTAAAGCACATGAATCCTACAGAAGAGAACCTACAGATTTCAATGACTCAAGCCACCATTGCATGTTCTTCAAGAGAACCTGACAGTTGATAGCTGTTGTTGAATATGTGGGTAGTATGTATCAGCCACTGTCTATATGAACTCAGCCAGGTTTGTTTGACTCTGAAAAAGCAGTGGCAAATCAGAGAAAAACATACATTAATAGCCACCATGGACCGAGTTGTCCTGAAGACTAGTCGGGCAGGCAGGTCCCTGGCAACTTCTCCCTGCCCGCTGCCCTGGATTGACAGGTCTCTGCCTATACGTGCAGAGTATAGGAGTGCCTGGATTGGGCAGCATGTATGAGCTGTCAGGTTCTTTAATAACTTTAATAAATATGTTGTTTGTTATGGTTCTCAATGGCAAGAGAACATAGCCCAGCATACATAGGAACTAGCTCTTGGAAGGATGGAAACTAAACTGACCATGAACTAAACCTGCCGCACAACTAACAGTAGCCGGGTAGCGTAGCCTGCGTTTTATCCCTAGACGCCCAGCGCCGGCCGGAGGACTAACTAATCCTGGCAGAGGAAAATATAGTCCTGGCTCACCTCTAGAGAAATTTCCCCGAAAGGCAGACAGAGGCCCCCACATATATTGGCGGTGATTTAAGATGAAAATGACAAACGTAGTATGAAAATAGGTTTAGCAAAATCGAGGTCCGCTTACTAGATAGCAGGAAGACAGAAAGGGTACTTTCATGGTCAGCTGAAAACCCTATCAATACACCATCCTGAAATTACTTTAAGACTCTAGTATTAACTCATAACATCAGAGTGGCAATTTCAGATCACAAGAGCTTTCCAGACACAGAAACGAAACTGCAGCTGTGAACTGGAACAAAATGCAAAAAACAAACAAGGACAAAAGTCCGACTTAGCTGGAAGTTGTCTGGTAGCAGGAACATGCACAGAAAGGCTTCTGATTACAATGTTGACCGGCATGGAAGTGACAGAGGAGCAAGGTTAAATAGCGACTCCCACATCCTGATGGGAACAGGTGAACAGAGGGGATGATGCACACAAGTTCAATTCCACCAGTGGCCACCGGGGGAGCCCAAAATCCAATTTCACAACAGTTGTTATTGCACTCTCCCATAAATCAATTGTTTGCTGGGAGTTTCAGAAGCCAGGCATGATTATCACTGCAGATCCCATATCCCAAAAAATATATAAATGCCACTCATCAATATCATTAACATGAGCTGGTTCTTGCTCATTGCGCATGGTAAACCCTCTATATCCCCTTATGTTTTGGCCCTTTATTCCACCATGGCAACAGCCTAAAATATAACACCAACGAAGCACCAACATGCTGAATAAGAAACCAATATTATTTTTCATAAAGAGCTTATCTGGCCCCAGTGATTTTGTAATATACCAACTGAGATGCCTCAATAACGGAATTTGTATGCTAATGATAATCATTTTCATGGTTTGACATTACAGCCAATTCCCCTCCCGTTACTACTGTATTTGACCCTATTTTCTGATTATGATCATTTACTCTCCCATTCTTGGGCAGAAATGGTATATGTGTAAATCAGCCTATAAAATACAGCCAGGGGAAAGTAATCAAAATGGGAGGGGGAATTAGGATTTATTAAACAGCTTCTTGGACTTGGAAATCATTTATTTTTGCCCGAGCCTTGGAAAACGGTCCATTTTTCTGTTTTATTGCCTGGTTTTACAAATGTAGCTTATGGCTGCTATAAATCAGAGTTAGCAGAGATGAGAACTGTTTCGTTTACCATCAAACCCCATCCAATAAAGATTAAAATGAATTCCCACATCCTCTCGGTTAATGTAAAGAAATGCACTTTGAAAGGGTTTTTCGGAGGCTGGTGCAATGTGCATTTGAAGTGTATTTTGAAATTATTCTTGTTTCTGCTCCCGACCATTTTTACCCTGGAGACAAATATTTGAACATGAATCAGTAAAGTGACATGAAAGAGAATTGTGAATTGCATTAGGCTCGATTCTGCGCATTTTAGAACCATATTAATGCAAGAGTCTTTACTGTAGGTAATGAGGGATTCTGTTTTATTTAGATGTGCTTTCACTGATGTAGACTTGAAAGTAAATGATCAGCCTCGGCGAAGGTGAAATCACATGATCTTCGGTGAATTGAGGTTAAAGAGGAGTCATTATGACAGTTAAAGCCTAACCATTCCTAAAATAAGTGGATTCTCCTAGGCTAGAATAGACATTTATCTCTTCATACATTTGCTGATTAAAGAGAAATGTACCTTTATAGCTAGGACTTTGACCAGGGTATATCAGTGATATCATACTTCACATTGAGTATGCTGTACAAATCCTGACACCAAAGTGATGACGAGACCTTAGGGGCAATTGATTATTTAGGTGTTAGGAGAAGAATGGCCAGAGGAACCACAGACCTCAATATTTTACTGCACAAATCCTGACACCATGATCAGAGTCCACAGTCATTGGTCAATTTGGGAACAAATTCAGACACCAAAGTGACAAATAGACCATAGGGGCTGCCTATACATTTTTGCATTAGGCTAATGCTGGAGGGTCCAGTAGGTCCACAAATCTTGGTAGTTTAGTATATTATTCAAAGTTTAAATATTCCCATAATAGCATTTTATTAACCAGGAATCAGTGTTTCAGGCTATAATTATTTTAGGGGTCCATAGCCTTCAGATACCCATATATTTCTTAGTCCATCAAGAGAAAATTAGAAGAAAACATCTAAACCTACAATGCACACCAATGTGTCTCCATGTTAGCAGACTACAAACAAACCTTGTTGTGTAGTGTTATCCTACAGGCATGCTACTTACATATGACACCTACTGCTTGATAGCTTACCATTGGCATGTTTAGCAAGAAATAAGTGGGCACCTGGAAATAATTATGGCTTTAGGATCAGACTACACAGATGTTGGCATAGGAGATATAGACAAGAAAGAAAAAGAACGCACATTGCTATTAATGTCCATATAATTCCGAGCACGGAAAGGAGTCTTTGCTAGTACGCAATAGAAATAGCATACGGGAGGAATCCAGCTTCACAGGATAAAACTGGCCTTTTTTAGTGCTGCGCAGTCGTCTCTCAGACAATGAAGCCGACATGATGAAATCATCCATGTTTTATTCCATCAAGCTGGATTCCTCCTTTATGCTATAGGAGATATCGACACAACACAACAGGAGATTTGCAAAGTTATTTTTCTTTTAGATTAATTAAGGAAAGAAGAAAAGTCACAAAGGTGTAAAAAGACTGTAAAGCGTAACCGTCATTGTAATTTTTATTTAATATATCAATCCTACATATGAAAATAAGCAACTTTGAAATTTATCTTATTACAGAAATCTGCTTCTGGACTTATCATTCACTTTCAAAATTCTCAGTTTACTGGTAAAATCTGTTTTCAGTGAAGACAGATTTTTTCCTAAAGGTACCTTCACACTAAGCGACGCTGCAGCGATATCGACAACAATGCCGATCGCTGCAGTGTCGCTGTTTGGTCGCTGGAGAGCTGTCACACAGACAGCTCTCCAGCGACCAACGATGCCGAGGTCCCCGGGTAACCAGGGTAAACATCGGGTTGCTAAGCGTAGGGCTGCGCTTAGTAACCCGATGTTTACCCTGGTTACCAGTGTTAAATGTAAAAAAACAAACACTACATACTTACATTCGCGTCCCCCGGCATCCGCTTCCTGCACTGTGTAAGCGCCGGCCCTAAAGCAGAGCGGTGACGTCACCGCTGTGCTTTGCTTTACGGCCGGCACTGACACACTCAGTGCAGGAAGCTCTGAGCAGCGGCGCGGACGCCGGGGGACGTGACAGACATCAGAAGGTGAGTATGTAGTGTTTTTTTTTTTTACTTTTACAATGGTTACCAGGGTAAATATCGGGTTACTAAGCGCGGCCCTGCGCTTAGTAACCCGATATTTACCCTGGTTACCATTGTAAAACATCGCTGGCATCGTTGCTTTTGCTGTCAAACACGACGATACACGCCGATCTGACGACCAAATAAAGTTCTGGACTTTCAGCAACGACCAGCGATATCACAGCGGGATCCAGATCGCTGCTGCGTGTCAAACACAACGAGATCGCTAACGAGGACGCTGCAACGTCACGGATCGCTATCGTTATCGCTGCAAAGTCGTTTAGTGTGAAGGTACCTTAACTGAAACATGAGATAACAGTTACTACTGATATGATTCTATGTAGAGCAGAGGTGTAAAACTGCATTCCTCAAGAGCCGCAAACAGGTCATGTTTTCAGGATTTCCTTGTATTGCACAGGTGATAATTTAATCACCTGCACAGAATGATTCCAGCACCTTGTGGAATGCTAAGGAAATCCTGAAAACATGACCTGTTGGCGGCCCTCGAGTTATGAGGTTTGACACCTCTGATGTAGAGGGAGGATAAGAAGAAGGAGGGAGGAGCTCGACCGCTACCTTCTCTCCCTTTCTTCCCCCGTCCATTATCCATAGAATCTGTCATCATTTACCTCAGTAATGGGAAAATCTGTCCTTACTAAATACAGATTTTACTCCTGAATTGAGAATTTTGAGAATGAATTATCAGTCCCGGAGGAGAAAGAAGCAGATTTCTCTGATAAGATCTATTACAATGTTGCTTATTTTCATGTGGACTATTGATTTATAAAATTAATATGAAGGTTACTCTTTCATGATTTCCTTTAGAATTCTATATTATTGATGTCTAAATAAGAAGCGGAGAAACTAAATGCTGAACTTGCATATTATTCATGTTTGTAAGCCTAGCCTTTAAGATTTTAGCTTTGTTTAACGGAGCAGGGATGTGCCAAAAGATGGATGCTTCAAGAGGTTTGGTATAGATATGAAATGAAAGCCTAGCAATAAAAATAATTTAGTGAGTGATATCATAATAATAGCTTTACCGAATGAATGTCTTCACAATCGTCAACCAGAAACCCTTATTGTAATGTAGATATAATTTCATTGTATTGTTGGTTTATTGTGACTTTCATCATGAACATATGGAGGAAATGGGTATCACGGCAAGGTCAAGGGTATGTGAATACCTTAGAAAATCCTATTATATCTTAAGTGATGTTAACTATAACCATTAGCGCGGGCACCAGAATTTCTTTAGGTCCCTGTTTTTAGATAGACTGTAACGTTATAATGTATACAGAGAATGGGATATAGTTATTACAGATTAATATCACTACATTCTTACCTTCATTAAAGAATAATAGTCCTCACATTGCTGCGGAGCTTCCCCGAGATCGACACAAATATAATAAAACACTGCCCCGCGTGGCCTAATTATAGCAAAGTCTTGAGAAATGCTGGCTGGGCATCACCACAATTACTTTTCTGCAGAATACATATTGCCAGAAGTTTCCTCAGCAAAATGTATTTTAGTGCGAAACTTTTTTTGATTGTGGTGAATATATTTTAAAAAAATATAATATCGGATGTTTTGCGATCATCCGAATTCTTTAGAGTTTTGTTCTTGCTTTATTTCTTGTCACAGCAATCTTGTTTGCAATTAAATTTTAATATTCTTATGTTTTATTAGTCCCCCAATCATTCTGCAATTTCTTAATACAAGACAAAAAGATTTTTGAATTTGTAAGAATAGTATCTGGCCCCGAAGTAGAGTGACATTACCACGAATCCTCTGGGAATGTCCAAATTTGATCAGGTTTTGTTTCAGGAAAATTTGGGGCACTGGGTAACAAGAAGAGGCTTTTTTTTTTACAGGTTTTATCATAATTTATAATGCCAATATGATAGTCACATATAAGTTTCACGTAATACCAGAAAATAGTGACAAAATGTTATATTAGACTCTTCACTATATTACGGCACCTAAACGGCTCACATATAGTTCCCACAAATTCAATTCCAAATTAATACTACCATATTCTGCTAAATTGCCCTAAAACTTGCTCTGCATCTGGGTCTAACTTAAATGATATCACGTAGCATGACCGCACCACTAAAGGCAATCCAGAACTTGTCTAGAAATTTAAATAAACTTTATGGTGCACGGGAGATGGCACTTGAGCTTGGAGCAGTGACGCACATTGACTTGTTATGACTCCAACTGGCATGACACAGCCATCTACATACAGTAGAAGAGAGATTAGACCCCTATTATTGTGCTCGTTTTGCCACCCAGGAAAAGGGCATAATGTATGCTTACTTCTCTACGGGGCGGACTGCTTGGGGTCCCTGTGGAAGAAATGTGTCTGCGCTCCCTCCCTGCCCCGCAAGCCGTCTATGATGAGGGGAATCTGGACATGTGAACCAACAAGCCAGATTGCCCTCATTATTATCAATCTGCAAGCAGGGACATACATAGAAATTACAGGGCCCCATAGCAAAAGTTCTATTTGGGCCCCAACACCTCTCTATATATTTTTCTACTGTGATGGAGATAGATATATATTTCCATTAGCATTTAGTTCTGCTGGTTCCAGCGCAGTCAGACTTGCAGTCAGGTGACAACTAGTGTCAGCTATGTCGGTGACTAGAACACTGAAGACGTGGCTGACATTCTAGTTGGCACATGGCAGCAAGTGTGCAAAGCGCATCCTCGTGGTTACATGATTACTGCTGGAACCGGCAGAGCCCGACAATGTTTATATTACATTACATTATATGTCTGGTTTCTGGTAGTACATCACAAATAAAAGTATGGAATGGTGTAGTAGGCTGCACTATTCCATATAACGGTATCCTCTACAGTAAAAAACGTACGTAGAATATATTTTTTTTTACAGTGGATGTTGAAACCACTCTATGGCATCCATAGGAGGCAACTGTGTAGCATATTCACCATGGTGTATACTCTGAATAGAAGCCATTTGGTATTAACCCCTTTTCAACATTGGGCATAATAGTACACTGATGTCACACTCCCTCCGGCGGTGAGCCCACATCTTTCCCGACACCTATCAGCTGTTTTGAACAGCTGACAAGCACCCGGAACAGCCACGGGTGGAATTGCGATCCACCCACAGCTGTTAACCCATTAAATGCCGCTGTCAAACGCTGACAGCGGCATTTAACATGCGCTTCTGGCAATTGTGCCGGAAATCCGCCAACTGGTGACTACGTCACGTGATCAGGGGTCACCGATGGGTTGGCATGACTGCCAGAGGTCTCCTGGAGACCTATATGGTTGTCACTGCCAGCTTGCAGTGAGCGCCGCCCAGTGGTCAGCTCTCATAGCAAGTGAGTAATTCAGCTACATACAGGTGAACTGTTCATCGCTTGTATGTGGCTGAGCCAATCAGGTTATGGCAGCTTCTAGTCTCCCATGGAGACTATTGAAGCATGACAAAAGTAAAAAAAATGTTTTTAAAAATATAAAAAATATAAATTATAAAATAAAATATAAATAATATAATAAAAAAATTATATATATATTATATATTTATATAAAATATATATAAAAAATATATAAAAGTTCAAATCACCCCCCTTTCGCCCCATTCAAAATAAAACAATAAAAAAATCAATCATATGCATATTTGGTATCGCCACGTTCTGAATCGCCCGGTCTATCAATAAAAAAAAGGATTAACCTGATCGCTAAACAGCGTAGCGAGAAAAAAAGTCAGAACGCCAGAATTAAGGTTTTTTTTGTCGCTGCGACATTGCAGTAACCCCTTAGTGACAGAGCCAATTTGGTACTTAATGACCAAGCCAAGTTTTATAATTCTGACCACTGTCACTGTATGAGACTATAGCTCTGGGCCGCTTCAATGTATCCCACTGATTCTGGATTCTGAGATATTGTAATTCATGTTACTGGTAACATTTCTTCGATATAACTTGTGTTTATTTATGAAAAAAATGCAAATTTGGCAAAAATTTAGAAAATTTTGCAATTTTCAAACTTTTAATTTTTGTACACTTAAAGTGGTGTCACACAAAATAGTTAATAAATAACATTTCCCACATGTCTACTTTACATCAGCACAAATTTGGAAACATAATTTTTTTTGTTAGGACGTTATAAGGGTTAAAAGTTGACCATCGATTTCTCATTTTTCAAACAAGATTTACAAAACCATTTTTTTAGGGACCTCGCACTCCACTGCCCTCCCTCCTGCTGAAGATGTAATTTTACAAGTTTGTGTAATAAAGCATGGATTTTATCTGGTGAGTGCCACGTTTTTCACTTTTTTGGATACTGCATCATTGTTTCTACTATGGTGAGCACCCGAAGATTTGGGTATTTGAATCTAAGAGGTATTGTTTTCAGCATTGTTTATTTATTTCTGACAGCTAGCGGCGGTGCTCTGCTCTTTTGAACTTTGTGAGATTCATTTTTTTAGGGACCACCTTACATTTGAAGTGAGCTTGGGGGGGTCAATATAACAGAAAATAAACAAAAGTGACACCATTCTAAAAACTGAACCCCTCAAGGTGCGCAAAATCACATTCAAGAAGTTTATTAACCCTTCAGGTGCTATACGAGAACTAAAGCAATGTGGAAGGAAAAAATGAACATTTTACTTTTTCACAAAAAATTTACTTTGGAACCAATTTTTTTTTTTTTTCACAAGGGTATCAGGGAAAAATGGACCACAAAATTTGTTGTGCAAATTCTCCTGATACCCCATATGTGGGGAAAAGCCACTGTTTGGGTGCATGGAAAGGCTCAGAAGGGAGGGAGCACCATTTGACATTTTGAACGCAAAGTTAGCTGGAATCAATGGTGGCACAACGTCGCATTTGGAGACCCCCTGATGTACCTAAACAGTGGAACCCCCAATTCTAACTCCAAACCTAACCCCCAACACACCCTTAACCCTAATCCCATCCCTAACCACAAGTCTAACCCTGACATACCCCTAAGCCTAATCCTAACCATAATCCCAACCATAATCACAACCCTAACCATAACTTTAGCCCAACCCTAACCCTAACTTTAGCCCAACCGCAGCTCTAACTTTAGCCCAACCCTGACCCTAACTTTAGCCCAACTCACTTTAGCCCAACTGTAACCCTAATGGAAAAATGGAAATAAATGCATTTTTTTATTTTATGATTTTTACCTAACTAGGGCGGTGATAAAGGGGGGTTTGATTTAATATTTTTTTTATTTTGATCACTGTGATAGAGTCTATCTGATCCCATGCATTAAAGCTGATAATCTGGAGCCAGTATATTCCAAGAAAATAGCCATATTACTCATCTTTAGATGCTAATGCTCCCCATGGGTCTCTATCTTTTCTCAACAAGATTCCCCTCTTGTTTATGGTTCATCAGGAGATCTATAGAGGATAAAAAAATGACTGATAAGTGTTTTTTATGAGCCTGTTCTAAATCCTTTGATTTAATTGTTAAGGGTTAGTCACTAAAAAAGACAAGCTAACCCCGATCCTGATGATAAGGGATAATTTACTGATTGTTGGGGGACTGACCACAGGGACCCCCAGCAGTCCTAAGACTGATGCTCTGCAGCTCAGCCATGAATGAATTGAAGGGGTACATGCTTGACTTCTGCTCTATTCATTGTCTGTGGAACTGATGGAAGTAGTCGAGCGCAGTGCTCAGCAGCTCTATAGATAATGAATAGAGCCAAGCATGAACAACTCTGCTCCATTCAAGACGAGACTACAGAGCCCTGTTCTCAGAATCTCAGCAGTCGGATCCCAAGTGATCAGCAATTTATCCACCCGATAGTGGGGATAACTTGACTATTTGGTGAACAAACATTAAAAAGAGCCAGGTCCTATCTTTACAATTACAGTATCACACATGAACCGGAAACAAATATGGGACTTGGGCCGAAAGGTGGCAGATGCGGTTTAACAATGATAAATGTAAGGTTATACACATGGGAAGAAGGAATCAATATCACCATTACACACTGAACGGGAAACCACTGGGTAAATCTGACATGGAGAAGGACTTGGGGGTCCTATTTAATGATAAACTTATCTGGAGCAGCCAGTGCCAGGCAACGGCTGCCAAGGCAAACGGGATCATGGGGTGCATTAAAAGAGGTCTGGATACACATGATGAGAGCATTATACTGCCTCTGTACAAATCCCTGGTTAGACCGCACAGTTTTGGGCATCAGTGCTCAGGAAGGATATAATGGAACTAGAGCGAGTACAAAGGAGGGCAACAAAATTAATAAAGGGGATGGGGGAACTACAATACCCAGAGAGAATAGCGAAATTAGGATTATTTAGTCTAGAAAAAAGACAACTGAGGGGTGATCTAATAACCATGTATAAGTATATAAGGGGACAATACAAGGGGGCATTCTCTGCGTCTGGAGGAAAGAAGGTTTTTCCACCAACATAGAAGAGGATTCTTTACTGTTAGGGCAGTGAGAATCTGAAATTCCTTGCCTGAGGAGGTGGTGATGGTGAACTCAGTCTAGGGGTTCAAAAGAGGCCTGGGTGTCTTCCTGGAGTGTAACAATATTGTATCTTACAGTTATTAGGTTCTTTAGAAGGACATAGATCTGTAGATTTATTCTGACAGAATATAAGATGAACTGGATGGACAAATGTCTTTTTTCGGCCTTGCTAACTATGTTACTATGTTACATATACTCACATTCATATACATACGCACATACACATATATGCATACACACATACATACACACACATAGATACACATACATACTGTAGGGTTTTACTTACTTGGGTGCGACGTGAGGAAAACAGATGGCTTGTTCCTTTAAACGTTCATGTGGGTTTATTGTTTCATAAACCACAGAAGCCAAACAGAAAACAAACAGCCTTTAGATCAGGCAAACAAAATACAAAATGTCCATAGCAGGGCTCTGCTCCACCAGACCTGTGGGCACACAGGTCTAGTACTCAGGCTCAGTCTGAAGCCAAACACACAGGAGGCCTTCTACTTCCCCATACACAGACCATGTGCGTAACAACAGCCTCCATTATATAGGCTGTTAACCACACCCAGAGGTGAGGTATGTGGGTACCTAGACCCGCCCATCTCTCACAGCTACCCACAATATGATCCCAGGTGCAACAAACTAGCCTCTTAGTGCTTTCATGCACTAGAGAAAATACTCTGGGTTAAATCACAGAGACGAGCCATCTCTGCGACACATACCTCCCATCGACTATGCAACCATTAGCCACACTACATACCACCCACCTCTTCCTAAAGTTGTGGGGCATGGCACTTTCTCTTACCAGACAAGGGATTCTTGAGAGAGCATCAGCATTACCATGTAGCTTTCTTGCTCTATTCTCTACATGGAAGTTGAAATGTTGTAGGGCTAAGAACCAACGGGTGACCCTAGCATTTTTCCCCTTTGTTTCCCTTTTGCATCTCAGTGGGGCATGGTCTGATATCAATCTAAACCTACATCCCACCAGATAGCAACGTAATGTGTCCACCACCCACTTTTTGGCCAAGCATTCCTTCTCTATGCCTGAATAATTCCTCTCACATGAGGATAGCCTCCTACTCAGGTAGAGAACAGGGTGCTTCTTCCAGTGTATCTCCTTGGAAAGGACTTCTCCTAAACCGACATTTGAGGCATCTGTTTGGAGTATAAACTCTTTCTTAAAGCTACCAGAACTGGTTGCTTACACAGAGCCCCTTTCATTTCTTTCTTCATCTCTGCCTCTTCAGACCATTTGACCATTACCAATTTCATCCCCTTAAGGAGGTCAGTCAGGGGCTCGGCCATCATGGCGAAATTCGGGGTGAACCTCCTGTAGTATCCCACGATCTCCAGGAATGCTCTAACTTGTTTCCTGGACAGTGGTCTCGGTCATGTTTCAATTGCCGCCACTTTACTGATTTAGGGTTTGATCTTGCCTCGACCCACTACATATCCTTGGTACTTGGCTTCTTCTTCCTGGTTGATGAATCTTATAGTTTACCTCACTATATATATATGTATATATATATACATTATTTATATATAAATAATGGTAACACGTAAACCATTAATATATATATATATATATATACATATATTGCTTTTATTTTTTATGTTAGTTGTCGCACATAGCGCAACTTAGTCCACCCTGCTTTACAGACATTATCATTGCTGTCCCCATTGAGGCTCACAATCTATGCATGACATTATACCTGAGGAAGACTCTAAGTCTACGTTCACATTAGCATTCGGCGCCGCAGCGTCGGGCGCCGCAGCGTCGCCGCATGCCTCATGCGCCCCTATATTTAACATGGGGGCGCATGGACATGCGTTGTGCTGCGTTTTGCGATGCATGGCCGCAAGCGTTGGGCGCAGAGAACGCAACAAGTTGCATTTTTTTTGCGTCCAACTTTCGGCCAAAAAGGACGCATGCGTCGCAAAACGCAGCGTTTTAGCATGCGTTTTGTTGCGGTTTTGTTTGCATTGTGCGTTGCGTCGCCGACGCTGCGGCGCACAACGCAAATGTGAACGTAGCCTAAGAAGTCGAAACTGGTTGTATTTTAGTTTGAAATAAAAAATCATCCTTGAATCAGAATATCAAGTTCCATCATCATCCTTCAGGAGCGCAAATTGCTGGGAGAAATATTTACAAAGAAATACAAAAATAATTATGAGCACAAAAAAGCAGATAAAGGTTTGTATAATTCATGCTGATTGTAGACATACACCTACTTAGGACAGCCATGCTGGTTGTGTAGATTCTGTGGAAAAAATATTATATAAATATAACAGGCTCTTACCATATGGAGTGGCCACGGAGATTGGACTGCAGGTGGAGATGCGCTGATAGGAATGTGACCTACATTGCTTTGGGCCAGAGAATTAATGACTGCATGGCCAGCAATCGTTTTAAACACCCAGCCCCATGTCACCTCCGGTGCTGAACCCAAAAGTGACCCTGACAGTTGACAATGGTTGGTTTGGAGTTTTATCATTTCTACAGTGTCTATTTGAGACAGGCCAATCGTGACCGACACGTCACAAGGTTAAAAAGAGCACACAACATTTTAGGCTTGGTTCAGACGCCTCTTCCAAAACTCTAGCCATTTACACTGACTGGCTCTGTAGGTAGCTCAGTGTGCTCATCTGCAAAGCTGAGAAGTGCAGGAGCTGCTTGCTGTTCACATGAAATAGATTGGACCAAAGTAGTGCACACTGATATTATTCAAAATTGGCCATGTGCACTGGCACCTTGGCTATAATGACTGCATTCCATGGCCTGTCCGAATAATACACTTGCTTCAAAGAGCCCTTTATTCATCCTAAAGTATGGCTGGGGTAGCAGAACTGTACCCAAACTTGAACCAGAACTTGAACCCATATAAAACAATGGGGACCCAAACTTTGGAGCTAGAATATTCTCTCTCTCCCTCTCTCTCTCTCTCCTTGACTTCCCCCGAAACTTCGAACATTGAAGTCCGTGTTCAGAGTTTAGCACCGGACACTAATTGGGCCCAGTATTCTCGCGTATCTACCTCAGTATTACCACCATAGACGGTCAACAAGGACTCAGGGCTGCAAGAAGAGGAAGCATTGCTACTGCGGTGTGTCATTTTTAGCATAAGCAAAAGCATGGAATAGCTAAATATTTCTTGAAAATCCCTTTTAAGCCTTCAGGAAGCACCCTACTGGTTCCTAAATATTGTACAGGTGATTTACATCAATGATTATCACGTTTTCTCTATGGAAACCTCGGCTCAGGATTCCTCGAGGACTAGATTAGGAATCACTGCCTTAGAAGAACAGCATGATTTCAGGACAGTTGAATAGCTTGCTACTGAGAAAAGAAAATTTCTATCCATGATCACCCAGCAGCTTGTTATAAATTTGGTAAATGACTTGTGGAGAGAGCACTCATTTGGGCAGTAATGTTTATTTTTAATATTACCGTGCAACGTTTCCTGCAATGAATCACATGCAATAGACCTTGCATATGTTCAAGCTGCTCCACCTAATCAACAATTCTGTGTGCAAGACCAAACATCTTAAAAATAATGTTTCCTAGGTAGATTACTCTATTAATCCATAGCAAGGGAAAGAAAATGAGAAACTAAGGCAAAATATTCCCCCGAATGAAGATCATTTATTTTTATATGGACATAAAAGGTCTGCAAAGATATAGGTCCAAATTCTGCCTAGAGGTGAATCTAGATTTTACTTTTCCAGGAACATAGATTGCGTTCAGTCAACTAGCCCTGTATGTAAGTACCAAAATCTAGGCAACGTTGTTTACTTGTCCCCCACCCCTCCTGGAGTCTAGGGCACTTGTTTCACCCCCTCCACCATCACACATAATTTTGTTTTCCCCTTTTTTCCAAGATGCAAATTACAAAAAGTAAGAGAAATGAAATAATTTTGGGCCCTGGTCCAAAAGCCACAGGATAGTAATACTTTTGCACATCAAAAACTAGAAATTTTAATTAGAAAAAAATACGTATTCTATAGATGACCCAAAAAACATAATGGTCCTGGTCCGATGGCCACATTCGGTAGTCGGTGGCCACCGAACCAAAAGCCTGCAATTCTTCTACCTACCAGCATCACCGGTGCCTCTTCTGGTTAGTAGGCAGGGTGCAACATCATGCACGTGCTTTGCCAGAAAGATAATGTTGCGCAGGTCCCACTAATCAGCAGAAGTGCCATGGATGTTGGCAGGTAGGAGGAGGTTTGCAGGGTTCTGACCAGCGGTGGTGGATTACCGTTGTGACTGCTGGACCAGGATCCTCAAATTTTTGGGTTGATCTGTATAAAATACATATTTTGGGGAATTTCAATTTATAGTTTTCAATGGATAAAATAAATAAAATCAGTTTTGAGTGTTTTGATAACTTAAACGAATATAAAATTTATTTTTGTTGAGTCAATAGAAGTTTTAGTGCAAAGGTTTGCAGTTCAGTATCTCACAGCTTTCATACAGATCTCATTCATTTTCTTATTGATGCTAAGTGATTGATTTTAATTGATTGACATGACACCCGGTGTCCCAATGATAACAATTCCTGTCCCATTACTTTGGCGTTCTGATGTCATCTGCTAAAGCTTCATAACTATCATTGATTTTTTTTTATTTGTTTTGATTAGTTGCCATGTCATAAATTATACCACAGGGTTTCAGAGAAGAGAAGCAGGAAGTATTGTCATGGGGACAAATATGAAAATCAACACTATACCAAGATAAGATATTTTCCTTCACAATTTGTAAAGCGGACCTGTCTGTAGAAAAACCATGCCCATGTAACGTCACCACAGTGTCAGACTCACTACACTCTACTTCTGGTGCTTGTTGGGATGTTCCTGGACTCCTTCGACCATTAAAGAAAACTTTCATATTTTCCCAGCATATATGTAAATCATGTTAAAGGGGAAGTTTAGAAGACTTGCACTTCATCACTATTCAGTTTCATGTGCTCCATCCTGCCCTCAGCATTTTGATCACCAGCCAAGACCTTCCTCAGGTATAGGCAAATTTGTCATGTTCTACCATAGATATAGGGGCAAATTCATCAAAGCTTCCATGCCATAAAACTGGTGAAAAACCTTCGGAAAGTCCCCAAAAAATTGTGCCACACCCAGTCTGTAGCGTTTTCATGAGAGTTTGAATTTGCTCTGTTGGAATGTGCGGAGCCAAGTTGGGACTGGTCGTGACCATGTCAACCCACCAAATTCATTATGAGTTCCAGCACTTTGAATGCCAGAAAAGCTACTTCAGTCATTGACTGGAGTAGTATCTCTGGTGCAGCACACAGAGGTGCATGACACTCAATAGCTTTGGTGGATCTTCTAAGTGTTGTGCACCTCTTTATTAATTTGGTGCTTTCTACTCCAGCAAAGCTGTGTGTATGCTATGCCAGACCTCATTAAACGGCCCCGCAATGTACAAAAAAGCAGATTTACCCATCTGAACATGGTTCGTATTATACACTGTTGATAAACACAAGGTGCTTCTGGAAGTCAGGATCTTTCTCACTATAGCGTTACGAAGGCAGCAGCTCCAACTGAGCATGTGCAAGATGTCATCAGCGGGTACAGTGAGGACAGTGAAAAGAACTTGTCTATCTAGCTGGGAGTTTGCAGCCTGAATACTCTTGGACCAAAAATCTGGCAGTGTATAGTTTGATTAAAGAGTAATTCTTTAATGGATTTCCAAAGTAAGTACATTAGAACTTGGTGATCTATTCCATGATGTATGTAGTGATCTTGTTAGAGTCAAATCTGGTGAGAGATTCTCTTTAAAGGGAATGTATCATAAAAAAAATGTTTTCAACAATTGAAGAAATGTAAAGTATTAATATTTTAATTAAAAAATATTACTTTTTTTATTGGTATAAAATATGAAAAGGCTTTGATAGCTTTCACTGTTAAACACTAGGAGGAGCAGCTGAAATTTTCCATAACAACCTAGAGCACTGCAAGCTCGTATTACGACTGCAGTAAAAGTGGGTGGGATCTGCTCACATGTGTGTGATGTCACTTCTCTCCTCCCCTTCTGGGTGTCTGCAAAAGGAAAAGGGAGGGTGAAGTTTAGGATCAAAATGCAGAGCCATTTTGTTGGTGACTGCAATGTGATCTTGACATGAAGAAAATGTCACCGAGGACGGCGGGCAGCGTCGATTCTGTTAGTTGCACTACAGCCGGGATTATATAATTAGTAATACATCTGTATTCTAGACTTTTGTTCTGCTCCATGACATTTTTTATTACAGGGCTCAGCAACCTTCTGCACTCCAGCCATTATGAAAGTACAACCGGCATCTTTCCTTGACCCTCATAGGCTGTCAGGTGGCTGTCATGGCATGTTGGCAGTTGTACAAATGCAGGAGTGAGAGCCAAAGGTTGTGTATGGTGACGCTAATGTCTGTAGAAATAAAAATAATTGCTGTGCTGTGGTCTGCCCTTGGGTTACCTGTGTTTGTGGACAGAATGGTATGGTCCATATATTCATGTTAATAAAGTAACAAAGAACATCTCTTCTATAATTTTTTCTGCAGGTGCTTTTTAATCATTAAATTATACCCCAATAAGCAAGTCACATTTTATCAACACCCAATTATGTCATTATACCCCGACCCGAACTGTTAGGTCAGTTATTCTCTGTATTGTCCCATTATCACACGTCCATGTTGTAAGGTCGCTTTTTATGGAACCTTTTATCTGGTTCCACCTGTCATTTATGCATTGCACAATAACTTTTGCCAATAAACGGTTATTTATGGTCTCTGAGATCCAGCACATTTAACGTGTCAGTGCCTTTACGTCCCACGTAAGGGATGACCCTGATATCTATGAAACATCTCCTGACCATAAGGGCGCTGTGTTTCTCCATCAGCCAGACACTTCACCATGTTAAACATAATGTTGCCATTAACTCAAGTGTAACTAACCCTGTAATATGGTCGTAAACTGGTGGATCCAATGAGAAAAAAAAGGAAAAGAAACAAAACAAAATGACTTTTGAATTTTCAAAAACACCTTGAAAAATAATTAAAAAAAGACCCTGAGATGTTTCTCCACATGTCTAACTGCTCAGCCACAATTATTTATTTTCAAACAGTCTTTTGGGGGTAATGTTCCATTTTCTTATTTCACACTCCTTTTTCTCATAAATGAACCATCGCTTCCATAAATCATTATGAAAACAGAGACTAACGTTGAGCCTGAAAGGTTGAGAGATTTATGTAACACGTTTATGTTTCCAATTTTCTCATCCCGGAGCTGAGCCTGCTACAGCTAAGCTAATAAAGGCAACTATTAATATTTCTTGTTGCCCGGCAACCATAGGGGAGAGAGTAATGGCTTCAGCTTGGAAAATAGATGACCGATAAGAGAAAAAAAAAATTTCAATTCTTTTATCATCTCTAGGGAAAGAGGTTTCACACATACATGATGATGAATGAGGGGGAGGCCAAGGGGAGAAAAAATACATATATATTTATATTTATTCTTTTCATACATTATGTGTTCCAAGTCTATAGAAAATATTTGTTGAAATCAACATAAAAGAACACACGCAAAAAAAAATCCCAAAATAGTCGACATATTTTTTCATAAGCCATTATTTACCCTTCAAGCATTCTTCAGCGTGGTAAGAGTTAATGGCAATTGAACCATCCGTGCTTGGAAATATCACATTTCTGCCATAAATTTTGCATTTTCCTGAGGAATCTTATTACAATATTTATTCAATATGTTTCATTATGGAGAAAATTTGCATTTGTTTGGATTTGCATGAAGGCCCCGAGTAGTAAGGACCATTTATAACTTGCTAGTGAACGCACTGACAGGCTTCATATATACAGCACACCCTAAACATGAAAAATATTCTCCCCCTCCACTAATAACTCTTACATTCCCAGACGGCACATTTCATATTAAAAATTCCACTTTAGATTTAATTTAAAAATATATATATATTTTTTTTTTTTTAATACTAGAAACATTTCTGGGAGCAGGATTTCTTTAGTATATTATAACATTTTATTACTTTCATCTATATGGTCTAATTGGAATCCGATGACAATACAGTTCTTGAATATGTAAGCGGCTTATTAATGCCACACTCACTGTGCATTGTAAATGACGAGATTTATAAAGAAAGCAAATAATAAAAAACAAAGCAAAGAGGTGCAACTTAATTGTATAATTTAGCATAAAGCAATGAAGGCTTCATCTCCATGCGAAACGCTGTCAGTTCTTCTAATATTCCTGAGAACTCATGAGCAAATAAAACGGCATATATTATTTATATGGGGATTAATAAAATGATTATCAGCTTTAAAATTCTGATTAAAAAAAGTAAATAGGAGATCATTAGATTAACCGGCTTCAGAATTGATGGAATAAGATTAGGATGATTTTATCACGTTAATTTTTTTTTCAATTATTTTGTAGATTGAGGAAGGAAATGTTATACTCATAATGACACAAATGCAATAGGTTATATAAATGGCATATAATAGAACCACGTCTTCTGAAATTTTAGCCTATGTGGAACAGACTACCACATCCCACACATAGATTGAGATCTGGAGGATTTGGTGGCCAACTCATCACCTTGATCTTTGTCATGTTCCTCAAACCATTTCTGGACTACTTTGTAGTTTGTCAGAGGCATTATCCTGCTGAAATAGACCACTGCCAGAAAGGAATATTGCCTTGAATGGTTCACTTGATTTAGGGGTTAGGCTAGGTTCACATTGCGTTAATGTGTGCACGCTAACGGACAGCGTTGCACGGCGAAAATGTCGCAATTAACGCCGTGCAACGGGTCCGTTAGCGTGCCCATTGACAGCAATGTAAATTTCTCCTGCAGCGCATCACTAGCGCGTGCCTTTTTCGGCTCGCGCTAGTGATGTGCCGTTCTTCTGTGACGCGCCTCGGACGCTGCTTGCAGCGTCCGCGGCGCGCCCGAGGTCCGTTCCCCGCTCTCGCAGATCGGGGATCTGCGAGAGTGGGGACGTTAACGCGACCCCAAACACGGCCCCTAAATAAACATTGCGTTAGCGCAATCCACTAGCGCTAGCGCTAAACGGATTGCCCTAACGCAATGTGAACCTAGCCTTACATGTCAAATTAAGATCCACATGAAGGCAAGGACCCAAGGTTTTCCAGAAGAACTTAGCCTAGAACAATAAACAGGCATTGTTGGCTTGTCTTCTTCCCAGATATCATTGTACAATCTCTCCTCCAGGTAAGTCACGCAGTGGTCAATCCACACAGTGTAAAAGCTGATACAATTCTTTAGACCAAGCCTTCTTGAATTGTTCCTTGGTCCAGTTCTGATACCCACAAGAAAATTTTAGGGTTTTGTGGTGACATCATGGATACTCTGTCCGTCGTACTGCTAAGCAGCCTTATGCACAGCATGCTGCACTGTATTTACAACACCTTACTATCCTAGACAATTTGTGCTACAGTAGCTCTTCTGTGAAATCGGACTACACAGGCTAGCCATTTATACCCCTACAGATCTATGAGCCCTGGGTACACATGACCCTCTTGTCTGTTCACCTGTTGTCCTTTCTTGGAGCATTTTTGGTAGGTACTAACTTCTGCATGCCAACAAATGCAAGAGGATAAGTAATTCATTAGTATAAATTGTATTATGTATATAAAAAGCCCCCCTCATCATCCAGTAATGCATTTTAAGTTTAGAGAGTTGATGGGATTTTTTATATATAACAAAATTTACAAAAATTAATTATTTATCCTCTTGCATTTGTTGGTGTGCTTGTCAATTCTGGAATTTTTGTGTTCCTTTCTTTACTAATTTGCATGCTGGAAATCACCTGCTGTAAATCATTCACTTTTTTGGATCATTTGGAGTACTTAAAGGTTCTTAGGTGTGGCCCTCTAGACTGTATATTCCCTTTGTTTTCCTTAACTACTGCATTCCAGGAATATCCACCAAGATCTACCATTTTGTAAATGTTCTGACCCGGACAACCATCAATTACAATCTGGTCATTGTCAAAGTCTTTCAGACAATTGTTCACTTGCTGCCTATCATAACCCACAACTAGATGTTATTTTCACAAGATAATAAATATTACTATGGATGTGTACAAATGTAATTGGTGGCATACCTCTTTTCACACATCCATCTGTTAAGAGAGTCTGTCAGCAGTTTTGACCCTTCAACACTGCAGACAACATGAGATTGGACAGGTGTAGTGGACTCCTGGTTAGACATTAGAGCTGTTGGTGGAATAGAGGGGAGGGGTTGTTCAGAAAGCCTAGACCGCTTCAGCTTTGGATACTGTATTTGGCCCACTTTCAGAAACAAGGCGAGCTGACATAACATTTCATTTTCTCATTCATACTGCTGCTAACAGCACATACAGTTATGTGAACAAGTGGTTTCCTCCTTCCTAAAATGAAGCATGTGGATCATCAGAAGGCCACCATGACAAGGTGATATGGAAAACACAAGGTTATGGGAATGGATCAAAAGCTCAGTTACATCCTGGTTGATCATTCAACAGGTGATCTGTATAAAGGCCAAAAGTTCTTATAAACCAATAATATAATGGACTATTTTTGACCAAGACCCTCTGGATTCATATTATGGACCTGTAATCCTCTGCGCTACTATATGGTGCGATTGTGAGGATAAGCAAGTATTCTAGAAATGTATACGTGATGCAGCAAGTGATGGAGCATGCCATCTCCTTAAAGAATCGGAAGTAGATGGAGAGAATGGGCCTATAGTAGGCGATGAGTGTCGTGTTTTGGGTTTATACTACATGGGTCAATATTACACCCATGTGCATAAGTCAAGATTAAATCCCAAGGGCTAGTTTTTGGAATTTCTATATTGATGACTTGCAAGTCTTCCTGTATATTCAGACCATTTAGAGGAAGTTCTTGTTTTGTTGTTTGGAGATATACTGGTAAAGTCTCTAATGGGGTTTTCTCAAATTGCTCATGGATGGCATGATTACTTTGTGATTGGTGGAGGTCCAATGCTGTTTCAGTCCTGATTCTCAGAAATGTTTTCTTGCACTTGCTGTGCAGGAATCTACAAGACAAACCAAGTCACTTAAAAAGGTTGTTCCGTTGCTCCATTCATAGTCAGGAACACCGATGTCCAAGGAATAAACTGGGGGGACCAAATGGTCAGATTCCTGTAATTGGAATGTTATGGAATATCCTAGTGATAAGCTATAACATTAGAAGATGGGAACACCCCTTTAAGGACTTTTTTTTTACAAATGTTTATCCTCACTCATAACAGTGTGTAAAATCTGTCCTAATCAGGTCTAAGATAAAGTGACATAAACACCGTTAAGCTGAGAATTCAGGTTGAAATATTGTTGTCTTGCAGCTGCTAAATAAACATGAAGGCTCATTATCTTGGTGTGGGAAATAAGTGTTTCAGGAGGAGCTTTTGGCAGTCACAATATAGAAGAAGCTGGTAAAAAAAAAGAATCTAAAACTTCTTTTCTAATGAGTCAGTTCATTAAGTAAAGCATTTGTCTGACGCATTGGAGAGGTTGACTGTACAAAACAGTGTGTATATATTAATAGGGTAATTAAAATATCACTCTGCGTGTGTTTGAAAGGCTGCCAAATTTGCAGTGGTTACCGCGTCAGGCAATTAGGCTTGACTATTTCCCAGGGAGAATACAGATTGTTCTTGGCGAGACAGGAGTGACTTCAATGAAAACGTTTTTTTTCTCACACGTTAATAAGCCTACTGGTCAAATGGTGACAGCACAACTGATCAACCCTCAGTGTAGAGCTGGAAGGACTTACCCGGCAACTTCGAAGTCATGTTTCTGCTTCAACCAAGGCAACCATGGATGCCAGGAGGAGCAGAGAATGGACTGAAATACTGCTTTAGAGGGGCACGGTCAGCGTTATCACCTTTTTCAGCAATTCCTGTACCCCATTGATTCCTGACCACGCTTTATTAACCTGTAACAATAACATTGAAAATATCACTTAACCTATGAAATCAGCCAATGTTCTTGCCTACATCTGGAACTTCTTCACAAAGTTCTATGAACCTCTTGTGGCTGCATTCACTTCTCTACTAGACTTGTGTAGTATAGTCCGTGTTTTATGGAGGCATGTCTAAGGCCTAAGTGTACCATTTTATAATACAACTTATTAACTTTTATTATATAACTTTGTCCTTTTGGTAGTGATTATACATGAAAAACTGCACTGAATAAACCTAATAACTAAGGGCGGACGCAGAAAGAAGTCCCCTGTACTAGAACTGTATATCGGCCCCATGTTATCCTATAGCTCATCATAAAGTACTTACTGTAACTATTTATCTTTAACCGTCCATTAGTAATTGTGAGCAATGAAGTTTATCAGGTAATCTACTTAAATACAATCTAAATAATAGTAGGAAACTGCTTGTAAGATGACCTATTGGGCCCCTTTACACAGCTTCCTAGGTTAAATAAGCAACTACTGGCCCAATGCATGGATGTTCCTGAAGCTTTGTAGACCAGATGAAATGTAGCCCAGCAATATACACCCATCTTGAGTAGTAATAATAACTCAACAAATCAATGGCAAGCAACTGTCAGATCAGCTGAACTTATTGGCACCTTGGCAAACTGGAAGCTTCAACATATGGATATATTGCCTTCTATATTAGCATTGACTGTTCTGGGAACACTGTAGCTGTCACTTTAACATAGGGCCCTCTGGCAATCACTTTTATGGGTGAAATGTACCTGTCAATATTACAGAGAAGGGCAATTAATAAAACAATATTGAGCAAAATTAAGATGGGCCTTTTAGTTTAACCTCCACAACAGTCATGTTCCCACATGAAGGATAGTGACTTCTGTGGAAAGTTAAACCGAAAGGCCAATCTTAATTGTGTTCAATATTATTTTATTTTATTTTTTATCATTTACTATTGTGCCGAATGACATATGTTACCTAGCTTCTACTGTTAATAACTAATCAAACCATTTACTTGACTGCTTTTTATAAAGTTTATAAATCATACTGCTCCTGTTATTAAGTCTTAAGTGTCCACAGTATGATGCTTCTCACACAGTATGATGCCCCTATTATCCCCACACACAATATGATACCCCCACATCTCCCTCACACACGGTTTGATGCTCCCACAGATGCTCATACACTATGATTCCTCAATACCTAGTATGATTACTTCAATCTTCCCCATATAGTATGATACTTACATGGCTCCCTCACATACAGTTCGATGCCACCACAGATGCCCATACAATGTAATTCTTCCCCACACAATATGATGCACCCACTGTCCCTCATGACGTAGGATTCCCAAACCCACATAAAATGATGTCACAGTCACTCCCAACCAGTATGATTCCCCCACAGCTATTCCTACTGCCTATCACACACAGTAAAATATTACCACTGTGACCCCCACACAGTATATTTCCTCTACAGGTCAACAACACAGTATGATGCCCTCACACCTCTCCCCACACACAGTATGATACCTCCACTGCTACACACAGTATGATGCTCCCACTGTTGCCTCACACAATATGATGCCACCACAGTTTCCCCTCACAGTGTGATAGACCTCACAGTCCCCTACACAAAGAGTGATGCCCCCACACAAAATAATTATGTCCCCACAGCCTACAACACAGTAGGCCCTCACAGTTTACCCCATATACTGACTTACCCTAAAAAAACCTACTTGCCTCGACCCGTTCCCCCAGCAGATTTGATCTAGTGACGTCTTGTACCTGCTGCTCTGAGACCAAAGGCTCAATCACACATCCTTGTCTCCAGTACAGTGGTGACAGTTTTCACACGTACCGGAGACACTGACACTCATATACCAATTCAAGTAAATGGGTCTGTTCACATGTCAGTGTCCGTGGGCAAAACACGCTGACATGTAAGTTTTTTAACGTCAGCACGGGCCGCAAATCATCCTGCACACAGAGAACACACATGGATGTCATCCATGTGACAAGCACCGGTGCCAGGGACGAAACGGTGCAGTAAGCGCTGTTCCACGGCACCGGGTGCTGAAGATGCTCTCATCATTTTCTCCTGCTCTGCTGGCAATCAGTGCGAGCAGGGGAGAATGATGAGAGTTGTATTCAAGAGATAACAATGACAGCAGGCGGCTGATGGGACTATTACCCCATCATCATTCACCTGCTGCAGCCAATAGCAGTGACATCAGGAGCAGCTGGTGAGAGTATTCCTCACCCGCCACCTGCGCTGTGAATAAATAAGTATCGGTAAATGAAAAAACCCGGCGTGAGTTCCCTTCTATTTTCTATAACCATCCAGACAAAACTCAGCGGTCAGGTTCAGAAAGGCTAGTTATCAAGAATAGAGGGTTCCCCATGCTGTTTTTTTAATTATTTAAATAATTTAAAAAAGCTCCCCCCCATTTTTGACAACCAGCCTTGCTAAAGCAGACAGCTGGGGGCTGGAATTCTCAGGCTGGTAAGGGGCCATTGATATAGGCCCCAGGCTAAAATTAGCAGGCCACAACTTCCCAGAAAAGGTGCATCTATTAGATGCGACAGTCCTGGCGCCTTGCCCGGCTCTTCCCACTTGCACTGTAGCAGTGGTAGTGGGGTTTATATTTGTGGGGTTGATGTAATCTTTGTATTGTCAGGTGACATCAAGCCCACGGCTTAGTAATGGAGAAGCGTCTATAAGACACCTATCCATTACTAATCCTATAGTTATATGGTACATAAAGACACAGCCAGAATAAAGTCCTTCATTAGCAATAAAACAAAACACAGTTTTCCATGTTTTAGATTCCTTTACAATCATTTGAGGACGTAGCACTGAAACCATAAAACAAGTTATGTGCAATTGCAAGTGCAACGATGAAGAAAGAAAGCGAGAGAAAGAATGGATTGGATTGCTGATGTATAAGTAGATGTAGAAGTGGGTTGGCCATTGCAGTGCAACTTGTTATGTGTGTCTTCCCATAGTCTAGCAAGTTATGCACAAAACTTACAGTAAAAGGACAAATACAGCTCTGCTGCACATATACAGTCAGTGTCATTACATTTTCTCACTGAATTTCCACTTATTGATTCATTCTGCAAATACCACAAAGAATTGCATTGACCGCACAGATCATATTACAGCGTGTTAAGGCAAAACTTGTGAATCTCATTATTTTCTGTGCAAACAAGCCAGATATGAGAAAACAGTGGCATTAACTGGCCATGTATGTGGCAGACCTCTGTTATTTTATTCGCTTAAGACAATACGCATATAGGCGCCTGCAATTTTAGGTGACTTTTCATAATTAGCGATATGTGTACACATTTTATGACTTTCGTCACTCAATTTTTAACAGTTTTCTGTTCTGCTGGCTCTATCTTTTATTTTCCAATTGTTACTGACCTCCTGGGTTGACATGAGTTGCTGTGAAATATTCCATTCTCAGCAAACAGAGAAGAGGAGATCTTGCACTCTTGTCCCTATATAGCATGTGTTAAGAAATAAGAGACAACATGGAGTATTTATATCGCAGTACTGAGCAGTGTGGTTGTGAATCCAGCACTGTGGTAAGATAAAGACTTACTAGAAATCTGCAGCAGACTCTGTCTCGCTGTCTGTTTTACTCTGCCCCGCCTCTTTCAATAGGCAGCTGTAAGCTGATCCCTCAGTGTCTGTCTTATTTTGATTAAAACAGATTTTAGCTGTTTTACCGAGTGAATGATGATTTCAGGAGACAAAAGGTGAAACAGAAGTGTCTCATACAGTAGTTGAAGAAAGAGGAACATTTCTCTGAATAGATAGATATATTATAGCATTTCTTATTTGTGCTTGTACTATTTATTTTTTTAGGAAACTGTGTTGGCCAGTGACTAGTGATGAGCGAGTGTGCTCGTTACTCGAGTTTTCTGAGCATGCTCAGGTGTTCTCCGAGTATTTTGGCGTGCTCGGAGATTTAGATTGTGTCACCGAAGCTGCATGATTTGCGGCTGCTAGACAGCCTGAATACATGTGGGGATTCCCTAACAAACAGGCAATCCCTGCATGTGTTCAGGATGTCTAGCAGCCCCAAATCATGCCGCTGCGGGGACACAAACTAAATCTCCGAGCACGCCCAAGATACTCGGAGAACACCCGAGCATGCTTGGAATACCCGAATAACGAGCACACTCGCTCATCACTTCCAGTGACCATTCAAGTATTTTTATCATATCGTCACATGACTTTATTATGACCTGGGTATTACAGTATTAATCTACCAGTTTATGTTTGCGATTCTAGAGGTCAATTTGTGACATACGTGAATACAAAAATTATATGTTTCTTCATGTTTCTGATTCTTTGTGGTCAAATGGTTTGGGGTGAACCATAAGTCCTTAGGTTAGTCTTTGCCCGTTTTAATGGGTAGTAAGATCCTGCACAGGGATTTTCTCAACATGCGGTGTGATGTTAGCAAACATATTGAAAATATACTTGAGTTATGTAGGGTTTTTAGGAGTGTGGAGGCGCTAAGCAGCCCCTGAAATGGGCCGCATCCTCTAGGAGACCCACTGTTATTACTATAGTGGATCTGTAATTACAGTATATAGTGACTACAGATTATACAGGTCAAACAATATGGCATCATTACTTGTGCCATGTCCTGGGTCTGCGCAGCTGCCCCTCTAAACCTGGGTCATGGTGTCCTTTATCAGGCCTCGACAGCAGGCACCAGCCTTAACCCAGCTAATGTAATCATTCTCCGTCCTGGAAATCATGCATCTCATGAATGGAGGAACAAGTCCCTGCTTGCCTCACAGTGTTGTCCTGCTGTTCCCCTGATATTCCCACTTCTAATAAGCCGATCAGAGCGAGCAAAGGCGCTTCTGTTATTTTAACGGATAAATTAGTTTGACTCTTAACTCAATAATTAAAACTGTTATGGCTTCAAGCCTGCAGAGATAATGTACCATTATTATGGTCGTTTGTTTCAATTAAATGCTTGCTGGTTTAACAATAGCAGCTGGGCACCTGTGTGTAAGCAGACATTACTCTGCACACAGAGACAGCTCCGGCTTCTACGCAAGAAATCTCTATTACACCGGGAACTTGGAGAGGGAGACTTTGTTATAAAAATTGCTACATACAAGCCGCTCATGGCGAGACGAATTAACGTTGCAGTTCAATGAGATTGTGAATTGGAGATTTCAATCAATTTTAGTCCATACAAGTATTTCCATCAAGAAGGCTTCGTATCTGTCATTCCTATAAATTAAGGATTAAATAACTTAGAAGAAAAAATATTCTAATTTCCAGGAAATATGAAGATCATTGACCATACAATTGACTTAGGGTTGGGTTGACAGTTAAAGGGAATCTGTCACTCCCTGGGACGTATATGACCTATTAATATGGGCATACAGGTGAAAGAAATATTACATTAGCCCTACCTGTCTGCCTCATATTAAAGGTCTTGTTGCTGAGAAATGTTATATTCTGTCTTTATGTTAATGATTTCTTCCAGGATTCGGGGCGTGCGGTGCTGTAATAAATCCCTTCCTCCTGTCTCCATTATAATCCTTACCCCCCTCCCATCAGCGTAAGTTAAGGCCCGGTAATCCCGCGCCCTGCACTCAGAAATACATACCCCATCCTCCATTCTATGGGCACGGCATTCAGTAATCTTCTGCACAGGCTGGGTCTCTGTGTCCTCCAGTGTGTGCCCCGATAATATGCTCTCCCCCCTTCCTCCCTGCACAGTCATCACTAGGAACCATGTGTACATGGCGATGACTATGCAGGAAGAGGGAAGAGCCTTATCAGCGCACACACCGGAGGTTACTGGAGCGGAAGTCACCTGCTGAGAAGATCCCTGAATGCAGTGCCCACCCTCGAGGGTGAGGTATGTATTGTGGAGGGAGTGCAGGGTGCAGGATTACCGGGCCTTAACTTACGCTGATGGGACAGGGTAAGTATTATAATGAAGACAGGAGGAAGGGATTTCTTCCAGGCACCGCAACCCCCAGAACCTGGAAGAAATCATTAACATAAAGACATAATATAACATTTCACAGCAACAAGATCATTAATATGAGGCAGACAGGTAGGACTATGTAACATTTCTATTACCTGTATGGCCATATTAATAGGTCATATACATCCCGGGGGTGACAGGTTCCGTTTCATGAGACCTTATCAAAGACTTGGACATCCAGTCACATCTATTGACTGGTTAAAGTCATAGAAAAGCTCTTTAATTACTCATCAGCATGATTGGTCACTGCCACATGATAGATTTATGATGGCCACTTCACAGAGGCTACCATGGACAGTAAAGAAAGCTAAAGTGAACCAAGACTTCTGCTGAATTTGGACTACCATATGCTACCACCTTGCACTAGCATGGACAAAGAATACATAGGTGTATATTTACTTCAAGGGAATCTGTTACCAGGTTTTTGCCACTTAATCTGAGAGCAGCATAATGCAGAGTCAGAGACCTTGATTCCAGCATTGTGTCACTTAATGGGCTACTTGATATAGTTTAGATCACAGTTTTATTAGCAGGAGATTATCACTGGAGGACTAGTAAAGCTGCTGCTATGTAGTCCTCTGTATAACCCCGCACCATTATTGATTCTAAACTTTCATGCACAGTGCTCACAGAAAGCTGTTAAACAGTGGTGTGAACAGGGTTATACAGAGCTCAGCATTAGACTAGGAAATCTGCAGCAGATATAACAGTGATTTTATCAAAACTGCAGCAAGCAGCCCTTTAAGTGATACATCACTGGAATCAAGGTCTCTACCCTTCGTGCCGCTCTCACATGGGGTAACAAAAACATGTTGACAGATTCACTGTAAGAATGGCATCCTAGTAAAAGAAAAAATACACTGGTGTAAAATGCACAGGGCTCCTAACAAATTTGTCATCTCTTAATACACTTTTTTGATGTATTTTCTGAAAGCTTCAAATAGTCAAATAGCAAGATATAAAAAAAGTTAAGTTCATTCTGGGAAATTAGAAACAAACTAAACAGAATATTGTGAAAGAATAACTAAAATCTTTTTTATATTTCATTATCTTCCAGGCATTGCAAAGTTCTGAATTTTGTGTAAAAAAAAAATAGTTCATACGTTTCATATTTAGATTATTTCTCTTCTAAACAGTATGATGGAGAACCTCTCTAATAGTGAACACATAGCAGGTCCCTAAATAATGCAAGCGACCTGTTATAACATTATGTCATTTGTAAGAACAGAAGTGTGAACATAACCTAATAAAGTATATTCTAACAATTCTGAACTTTGTAGTTCTTGGCACATAGTTAAATGCAAAAAAGACAATTTAGTTATTCTATAACCATAAGGAGCATTAAAGATAGTAAAAAAAATAAGAATTGCTCACTGCAGATAAACTAATTAGTGACATTGTTCTTGAGAGAATCTTTCCTTTTTTGAGGTATGAATTCATTTAGAGGAGTTCAACAAAAGCCACAATTTTGCTCTTTTTGACTTTTTGTTAAAGTTTTATTAATGTTTTTACTCACTGATAAAAATATCATACTTGATAGTTGTGCAGTAATAAACACGATGTATCCAAGAATGTCTAGGTTTCCATGGGTATAGCTATAGGAGGTATAGAGGTAGCCATTGTACTAGGGATACAAAATCCCACCGGCACTGGAATGGGTTTTTCCAAGACCTTATCTATCCTCATGAAAGGTCATCAATATCAGATTAGTAGGGTCCGACTCCTGATCCCGACACCTCTACTTCTCAGCTGATTAGAGTGAGCTTGTGGTCACTTCTCACAGAGCTGTGTCACCTCTGGTTCTCTATGGCACCTTAAATCAACTGAGAAGTAGGCGTCCAGGAGCATACTGAAATCGAAGATCTAACGTAAAGATAGGACATCAGTGTTAGAATCCTGGAAAATCCATTTAATTAAGCAACAGTAATATTAATTGCCCTTCGTAGCTGGAGTCCCTGTTATAGATTTTGGTGGTTGGTGATTGGAAGGTCTCAATAAAGAACCGTAAAGAAGAAAATGGGCCCATTGGGACTCCATGTACGACCATACCGGGCTCATATATATATATATATGTATCACCAATCACAATAGATTATGGAAGGGGTAAAATTGTCATAATGTCCAGATATCTCAGCTAAAGTCTACAGCCAGAAGACATGGTAGCATCTCCTACACCATGCTGTCATTTAATGATAGTTTAGACCATCCCCCCCGTTAATGACACTAATCAGCGGGATTGTGTATGATTCCCTCTCTTCACATCACTTTGTGGCTCAATCAAGCTGCTAATGAGTTGTTAATTGATAATTAAAGACATGATTCCACAGCACAGGCAGTATGTGAGATGATAGAGATGGATTACGTCAGTAAGTGGCATTTAGCAGAACTTTATATACGATGTGTAAACTTAAAGTAAATATCATTAGCAGGAATTAGGACAAGACTTAATAGTTTTGCCGATAACTTGCCCAATGTGTAATTCCTTCAAAATAGAAAGACGAGATAAAATAATATAGTGATTATGTTTGTAAAGAACTTTGGAAATTAATCACACTATATATGTGAGTAAAATAAATAAATATGTAAATAAAATTTCATATATAATAATTGATTATTAAAACTAAACAAATATATATATATATATATATATATATATATATATATATATATATATATATATATATATATATATATATCAAAACGACAAATAAAATCCACAAGTTGGTTCTAAAATCAGTCCTGTCACTGGATTAGACAAAATGGCTTCCAAATATTTGTTAGAATTCGAATACCCCAGTCCCTATATCACTGTCTCTACGCCTTTCTCTAGTCCACATTGGGGCAGTTCAACAGGAGCCATAAAGATGGTGATTTAATGTATAAATAAAATGGGGTCCCATTTACCTAGGAATAAGTATACTGAGCCAAGTGGTCCTACACCGCTGTGTATATGTGACTTACCTGGATCATTCTATAGTGTATATATTACACTGTGGACAATTCATAGAAAACACTGACTTCTCCATAACTGTAGTGTAATTATAGAAATACCAGAGGTATGTATGCACTGTAATCCCCATACTGGATTGTGGAGCTGTTTATCTTTGCCCAATAGGGTGACAGACTGTCTGCTAAAGCACATAGCCTCCATCTTGGCATCTGCATACTTTATAGTAATATCCCTACGTTATCTTGTACAAATCATCCACTGATGACTGCTCTGATGTCTATTTCATATTTGCATCACTCATTATTACCACTGTACACACTGGTATATTGTATGTTCCAGTCCCCGCGGTTGCATGTCTTGCCACTGTTTGTTAGGCAATCCCTGCATGTGTTGCTGCTGTCGAACAGCCGTGAGATATGCAACCGCGGGGACTAGAACTGTAGTTGTGAAAACAAATCACTATTATATCTGCAGGAGATAATAATAATATAATAATAATAATGGTTAACATTGATAGCAATGAAAATGCTCTCAATTGTACTGTACAATGAAGAAAATGATGAGAATGATGATATCTTAGCAGGCAAACAGGTACATTTCTATTTTGGTTGTTTTTTTATTTTTTCATATTGCTCATATTTTTGTCATTTCTACCCATCAGATACAGGAGCTGGTCCACTCTGAAGGATCCTCTTATGATCCCAATCATCAAGTTTCCTTGATAAACCGGTCTGGAATGCTCCCCAGTCACATGAGTGCACTCAGCCAATCACAGCTTATCTCCCAAATGGGAATGAGGAGTGGAGTTACTCACGGATCACCTTCTCCACCTGGTAGTAAATCGGCTACACCCTCACCATCGAGCTCCACCCAGGAGGAGGACACAGACTCCCACTATAAGGTAAGCAGTGAACATATAGTTTCTAGTAGTGTAAAAATAGACAGAATTTAACTATCAACTTTATATATATATATATATATATATATATATATATATATATATATACAGTACAGACCAAAAGTTTGGACACACCTTCTCATTTAAAGATTTTTCTGTATTTTCACTACTATGAGAATTGTAAATTCACACTGAAGGCATCAAAGCTATGAATTAACACCTGTGGAATTATATACTTAACGAAAAAGTGTGAAACAACTGAAATTATGTCTTATATTCTAGGTTCTTCAAAGTAGCCACCTTTTGCTCTGATGACTGCTTTGCACACTCTTGGCATTCTCTTGATGAGCTTCAAGAGGTAGTCACCGGGAATGGTTTTCACTTCGCAGGTGTGCCCTGTCAGGTTTAATAAGTGGGATTTCTTGCCTTATAAATGGGGTTGGGACCATCAGTTGTGTTGTGCAGAAGTCTGGTAGATACACAGCTGATAGTCCTACTGAATAAACTGTTAGAATTTGTATTATGGCAAGAAAAAAGCAGATAAGTAAAGAAAAACAAGTGGCCATCATTACTTTAAGAAATGAAGGTCAGTCAGTCCGAAAAATTTGGAAAACTTTGAAAGTGTCCCCAAGTGCAGTGGCAAAAACCATCAAGCACTACAAAGAAACTGGCTCACATGAGGACCGCCCCAGGAAAGGAAGACCAAGAGTCACCCCTGCTTCTGAGGATAAGTTTATCCGAGTCACCAGCCTCAGAAATCGCAGGTTAACAGCATCTCAGATTAGAGACCAGGTCAATGCCACACAGAGTTCTAGCAGCAGACACATCTCTACAACAACTGTTAAGAGGAGACTTTGTGCAGCAGGCCTTCATGGTAAAATAGCTGCTAGGAAACCACTGCTAAGGACAGGCAACAAGCAGAAGAGACTTGTTTGGGCTAAAGAACACAAGGAATGGACATTAGATCAGTAGAAATCTGTGCTTTGGTCTGATGAGTCCAAATTTGAGATCTTTGGTTCCAACCACTGTGTCTTTGTGCGACGCAGAAAAGGTGAACGGATGGGCTCTACATGCCTGGTTCCCACCGTGAAGCATGGAGGAGGAGGTGTGATGGTGTGGGGGTGCTTTGCTGGTGACACTGCTGTGGATTTATTCAAAATTGAAGGTATACTGAACCAGCATGGCTACCACAGCATCTTGCAGAGGCATGCTATTCCATCTGGTTTGCGTTTAGTTGGACCATCATTTATTTTTCAACAGGACAATGACCCCAAACACACCCCCAGGCTGTGTAAGGGCTATTTGACCAAGAAGGAGAGTGATGTGGTGCTACGCCAGATGACCTGGCCTCCACAGTCACCAGACCTGGACCCAATCGAGATGGTTTGGGGTGAGCTGGACCGCAGAATGAAGGCAAAAGGGCCAACAAGTGCTAAACATCTCTGGGAACTCCTTCATGATTGTTGGAAAACCATTCCCGGTGACTACCTCTTGAAGCTCATTAAGAGAATGCCAAGAGTGTGCAAAGCAGTCATCAAAGCAAAAGGTGGCTACTTTGAAGAACCTAGAATATAAGACATAATTTCAGTTGTTTCACAGTTTTTTGCTAAGTATATAATTCCACATGTGTTAGTTCATAGTTTTGATGCCTTCAGTGTGAATGTACAATTTTCATAGTCATGAAAATACAGAAAAATCTTTAAATGAGAAGGTGTGTCCAAACTTTTGGTCTGTACTGTATATATATATGTATATATATATACATATATATATATAGCGAGTACACACACACACACATATATATATATATATATACCGTATATATTACATACAGTGTATATATACAAGGTATAATTAATCCTGTGCAACTAATCAGCCATTAGTTCTACACATTTAAAATTATTTAAGTGTTACAAAAATGGTGTTATTTGGCTAGTTCCAATTTGTATTTAGTCTTGTATTGAAGAGGTAGTCTCACGAAGCACCATTCCAACATTTTTGGGGTGTTTATTTTCGGCGCTAGAGTGGTGCTACTAACCTAAGGTTCCTGACCCTAGTTTTCTACTACCATGCCACGTCTTCACTATTTATTGGCACCACTCCGGTCCCATGGTTCCATCTTGTGACCGCAAATTCAGAGTCAGAAGTAACAACAGTCACAAGCTGAGAATGTGCCACTCATAGATTTACATTAAAAGGGACTTCTGGCTCACCCAGCAAACAACTGGAGTGATCCTGCTGATCACAACCGGAGCGGTCCTGATAGAAGGTGAGTATAGACGCTGGTGAGTAAGGCAGGGAACTTAGATTAGAAGCACCACTCCAGATCTACAATAAAAGAAACCTTTGCTGTATTAGTGCTTTAAAAAGAGCAAAGAATCACTTATATGATGTTGATTTGCACAAACAGAATATACAGCATATTTTTAGGCATTCTCATGGTGAAACAATCTATTTTATTCATAGAAATTCAGTTTTTCATGTATACAGACCTCCACTCTCAGCAGCTAGAAAGCCACAATGGAACAACAATGTGTCTGTTTGCAGGTTGCTGGAGAGAAACGACCTTCTGCTGATCTGGGTAAAAAGCCGAAAAACCAGAAGAAAAAGAAGAAGAAGGATCCAAATGAGCCCCAGAAACCTGTGTCGGCCTATGCCCTATTTTTTAGGGACACACAAGCAGCTATCAAAGGACAGAACCCCAATGCCACATTTGGAGATGTGTCCAAAATTGTTGCTTCTATGTGGGACAGCCTGGGCGAAGAGCAAAAACAAGTGAGTGTTCTTTTCCTAGATGATTGCAGTTTCTCTTAAGATAAAATGTTATTGATGAGTACATTTTTATGAGATTTAATCCCTTCAGCAACGGCCGATTTTTCATTTTCTTCTTCCATGAGGCACAACTTTTTTATTGTTCTGCCGACATATGAGGGCTTGAATTTTTGGGGAGAAGTTTTATTTTTGAATGACACCATTCATTTTACACACATCATGTACTGAAAATGTCAGAAACATGATTATTTAAGGGAGTCTGATTACAGCAATACCAAACTTCTAAGAATGTTCAAAAATGCTGAAATTTGTAAAAAAAAAAAAGTTATTGGGCTGCCATTTTCTGAGACCCATATCTTTATTCCTTTTATATCGATAGAGCTGTATGATGGCTTGTTTTTTGTATGCCAAACTGTAGATTTCATTCCTACTTTTTGGGGCTACATATGACATATTGATCATTTGTAATCCAGGGAAATCCAGTTACTGAAAAAAAAAAACATTTGTTTTTGGAGTTTATCGTATGTTTTAAAACATCTTATATATTGATAGACCGGACGGTTAAGGATGCAGGGATACCAATTATGTTATTATTAATATTTTTTATTTCTTTATTTTACAACTGGGAAAAGCTGGATGATATAAACTTTTATATTTTTTTATATTTTTAAATACTTTTTTTCTTGACTTTTTACCTTATTTTTTATTCCCCCTAAGAGATTTTAACCTGTGAGCTTTTGATAGCTTATACTATATACTGCAATATCGCAGTATTGGAGCATATAGTATATATCACAGTCTCCTTTGAAGCTCAGCCCATAGCTAAGCTTCTGAGGATTACCAAGATGGTGGCGACTGAGGCCTTCAGCGGACACCTAACTACTATGACAACTCATCCTTTCCACATGATCGTATATCGGGGGCACCAGCCAGCATGCTCATTGGTTATCATGTTATTTAAATGCCACTGTTAGTGATTGACAGCTGCATTTAAATAGTTAAACAGCAGTAATTGCAGTGGTACAGGCAGAGGCTTAATCAGGTCTGCATAATAGATTAAACCAAATTGATAAATAGAATGTAAGATCCTATGACTGAAGAGGTTAAAAGGAAGCTATCATCACAAAATGACTTATTTCTTAAATCAAGGTTTTTTTTATATTTTTGGCATTTTTTTTACATATAACAATCAGGTTTTACAGGTAAAAAAATTATATCTTGCAATTTTCAAAAAATACGGCCACTGGGGCATTTCTAAACTCTAACTTCCTGTTGTTTCAGGAAACAACACATGTATGTAGTCACAGTGATCGGCTCCCGGCCATGTCTTTTGTACTGAAATGTCTAATGAGCCTATGCTAAGGTTATAGTTAAGGGAAGGGGAGCAGGGTCAGCTATGACATCGCCTTTTGTGATTGGTGTATCTTTTGTTATTAGCTGTGTATAGTAGTGTCATTACAATCCTGCCTCTTATAATATGGAGTGTTGCGGAAAACATTTCCTAAAAGGTCAGGAAGCACGAATCTTAAAAGTGTGAAAATTGTAAGATTCTCAACCCCTTCTTGACATGGTTATTTTCCGATTTTTTTTTTTTTTTAGTTTTTTCCTCCCCTTCTTTCAAGAGCCATAACTTTTTCATTTTTCCATCCATATAGTTGTTTGAGGACATTTTTTTGCGGGACAAGTTGTGTTGAATTTGCAAGAGAAGTGCAATTCCACAATTGTCGTTTGGGTCTCTAGGTCTGTACAAGTACACAGATGCCAAACATGTGTAGGGTTTTTTTCTATTTAGATGGTGAAAACAATTCTGAAACTTGTAATTAAAAAAAAGTGTGCTTATGTCTCTACTTTCCAAGTTCCATAACATTTTTATTTTTCAGGATATAATGCTGGGTGAGAGCTTATTTTTTTTGCTGTTTTTACTAATACCATTTTATTTTAGGGTTTTCATAGCCTCTTAGTGCATTTCATTGCAATGTTGCAGCTGCCAAAAAATGTAATTCTGGCGCTTTCATTTCTATTCTTGTTACGCCGTTTACCCATCAAATTAATTAATTTTATATTTTGATAGATCGGACTTTTACTAATGCAGCGATACCAAATGTGTATTTTTTAATGTCTTTATGTTTAAAGGGGCAAAAGGGGAGGGATTTGAACTTTTATATTGTTTTTTATTTTTTCTATAACTTTAAAAACCTTTTTGTTCTTCACTTTTTACTGTATTTGTTAGTCGCCTTAGAGGACCTGAAACTGCGATGGCCTGATCGCTTGTGCTATACATAGCAGGGCATCATCAACATTGCAAATTTAATTTAAAAAAAAGATGCATGCAGCACAAAAACTCATTTATACAATAAGTCATTTTCTAGTGATAGCTTCCCTTTCAAATAGAACATACACATGTACAGAATAATGGGCAGTTGTTTTTTCTACTTTGCTGTTTACTGATCCTCTGCTCTGTAGCATCATTGTTGTACCTTCATAGCTGCGATTCCTACAGGACTCTATGGACAGATGTGGTTACCGTTGGCACAGATCGTGCATTTCATGCTTAAAAGGTTAACATAAGACGAAGAGCTCATAGGATTATTGCCGCACACTCCACAAGAGAACGTGCGGTGAATAGCAGCACAGTCACAATACCTCATTTCAGAGAAATGTAATGATAGATCTCAAAACTGGATTAAACACTTGTCCGAGCCGTGAGGAGAGATTGCCTTTAGAATTGGCTCTATGCCGTATGAGACGCTGCAGGAGTAGCCTTCAATTCTAAGAAAGAAGTAAGATTTACTTACTTTACAGTGGTGAGGACTTGTGCAGGGATTTCTGCCATTCTGTAGGACGATGCAATGACTGCGCCAACGCTCTTGAAGACGTAATCGCTTGTTATGAATCTAGATATATTGAGTTCTTGTTTCTTCATGTTTTCTTCTGTAGTATGAGACCATGTTCACACGTTGAATATTTGATTAGTTTTTATTATACTTTTCCTCTGATTGTTCCACTCCTGGTTTTGGCTTAAATACTGACCAAAGATTCAGCGTGTGTATGTAGCCTTATGCTACGTTCCCATAATGAGTTTTTGATGATTTTTTCACCCTACCTATTTTTGAAAAAATGCAAGTAACCCATTTTACTTAAAGGGTGAAGAAATGATGCTGAAAATCTGCAGCAAGGGTGGTTTGCATGTTAATGACCGGGCCAATTTTTACAATTCTGACCACTGTCAAGAGGTTATAACTCTGGAACGCTTCAACGGATCCCAGTGATTCTGACACTGTTTTCTCGTGACATATTGTACTTCATGATAGCTGTAAAATGTATATGATATGACTTGCGTTTATGCGTAAAAAAACCCAGAAATTTGGCAAAAAATTTGAAAATGTCGCTATTTTCCAAATTTGAATTTTCATGCCCTTAAATTACACAGATATGTCACATAAAATACTTAATAAGTACCATTTCCGACATGTTTACTTTACATCAGCACAATTTTGGAACCAAACTTTTTTTTTTGTTAGGGAGTTATAATGGTTAAAAGTTGACCAGCGATTTCTCAATTTTACAATACAAATTTTTTCGGGACCACATCACATTTGAAGTCACTTTGAGAGGTCTATATGATAGAAAATATCCAAAAGTGACAACATTCTAAAAACTGCACCCCTCAAGGTGCTCAAAACCACATTCAACTTATTAACCCTTCTAGTGCTTCACAGGAATTTTTGGAATGTTTACAAAAAATTGAACAAAGTTTGACTTTTCAATGCAAAATTGTCTGGAATTGAGATTGGATGCCATATCGCGTTTGGATAGCACCTGTTGTGTCTAAACAGTGGAAACCGCCCACAAGTGACACCATTTTGGAAAGTAGATCCCCTGAGGAACTTATCTAGATGTGTGGTGAGCACTTTGAGCGCCCAAGTGCTTCACAGAAGTTTAAAATGTAGAGCCCAATTTTTTATTTTCCCATGGGTAAAACGAAAATTTGGACCCTAAAAGTTGTCGTGCAATTTGTCCTGAGTATGCTGATACCCCATATGTGGGGATAATCCACTGTTTTGGCGCATGGCAGAGCTCGGAAGGGAAGGAGCGCCATTTGACTTTTCAATGCGAAATTGTCTGGAATTGAGATCAGACGCCATGTCACGTTTGGAGAACCCCTGATGTGCATAAAGAGTAGAAACCCCCCAATTCTAACTCCAACCCTAACGCCAACACACCCCTAACCCTAATCCCAACCATAACTAACCACAAACCTAACCTTAACACACCCCTAACCCTGATCCCAACCCTAACCATAACCCTAACCACAAACCTAACCCTAACACACCCCTAACCCTAATCCCAACCCTAACCCTAATCGTAACCCTATCCCTAACTTTAGCCTCAACCCTAACCCTAACTTTAACCCCAGCCCTAACCCTAACTTTAGCCCCAACCCTAACCTTAACCCCAACCCTAACCCTAACCTTAACTCTAATGGGAAAATGGAAATAAATACATTTTTTTATTTTATTATTTTTCCCTAATTAAGGGGGTGATAAGGGGGCGTTTGAATTACTATTTATAGCGGGTTTGTAAAGTGGGTTTTTATGTTTGGCAGCTGTCACACACTAAAAAAACGCTTTTTATTGCAAAAAATAGTTTTTGCATCACCACATTTTGAGAGCTATAATTTTTCCTTATTTTGGCCTACAGAGTCATGTGAGGTCTTGTTTTTTGTGGGATGAGTTGACGTTTTTATTGGTACCATTTTAGGGCACATGACATTTTTTGATCGCTTTTTATTCCGATTTTTGGAAGGCAGAATGAACAAAAATCAGCAATTCATGAATTTTTTTTGGGGGGGCGTTTACACCGTTCTGCGTGTGGTAAAATTGATAAAGCAGTTTTATTCTTCCGGTTAGTATGATGACAGCGATACCTCATTTATATCATTTTTTATCTTTTGGCGCTTTTATACAATAAAACCTATTTTATATAAAAAATAATTATTTTTGCATTCCTTTATTCTAAGAGCTATAACTTTTTTATTTTTCTGATGATGGAGTTTTTTGGCTTCTTGTTCTTTGCGTGACAAGATGACGTTTTCAGCGTTGCCATGCTTATTTATGTCCGTCTTTTTGATCGCATGTTATTCCACTTTTTGTTTGGCGGTATGATGATAAAGCATTGTTTTTTTGCTTGTTTTTTTTAATTGTGTTCACTGAAGGGGTTAACTAGTGGAACAGTTTTATAGGTCAGGTCGTTACGGACCCGGCGATACCAAATATGTGTATTTTTATTGTTTAGATTTTTTTTATTCAAATATTTATTTAATGATAGAATAAATATTGTTTTTTTATTATTATTTTTTAAAATATTTTTTACAATAATTAAAAAAAATAAATTTATTCTTAGTTTTACACTTTGTCCTACTGTGGGACAATCATTTTGTGCAGACTGATCGCTTCTACAGCATGAAAATCTGCATGCTATAGAACTGTCAGCGCTGCAGCTTCTGTACACTAACTTTAGAGACTTCCTGACATGCACTGCACATGACAGGAAATCTCTCAGCTCTAGAGACTCGGATGTCATCATGACGATATCGGGTCTTCATGTCAGTGATCGGTATCCAAAGGTAGAGGGGCTGTCAGCCCCTGTGCAGGCTCCAGAATGCTGCGATCATGTTTGATCGCAGTGTTTTGGGTGTTAAAGTGCCGGGAGCGTCCGAGACCGCTCCTGACACTTAGTGCCGGGTGTCAGCTGTGACAATCCGCTGACACTCGGCCCCGATCGGCCGCTCACCACCCATGTGCGTGGCCGATTGGCTATGCTGTGCTATCCTATCCATGGTCAGACTGGCTCAGCCCACATGGACAGGATAGTACGTCGGATGTCAGAAAGGGGTTAAAGGGAATCTGTCAGCAGATATTTGATATGGAGTCAGAGAGCTGCATTATATAGAGAAAGAGAGGCAGATTCCAGGGATGTGTCATTTACTAGACTGCTTGGAACAGTTTTGATAGAATTCCTGTTTTCTCTGCTGTAGATGTAGCAGTGCTCAGAAAGCTGAGCCCTGATTTTGTAAGTTTGCCCACTGATAAAGACATGAACAGTCTATAATTTTAAGGTAGGTTAATTTTAACAGTGAGAGATAGAATATCAAAAATAAAATCCAGAAAATCACATTGTATAAATTATATAAATGCACTTGCACTCTACAGTGAGAAATAAGTATTTGATCCCTCTGACAAACAAGACTTAATACTTGGTGGCAAAACCCTTGTTGGCAAGCACAGCAGTCAGATGTTTTTTGCAGTTGATGATGAGGTTTGTGCACATGTAATAAAGCAGTGATGGGGCATGCTCTCTGATGCTGCGTTCAAAGTCAGAGAGGCCACGTTCTCTGCTCCGCTATTTCCATCAGTCCCATAGATTTAGACTGGAGTAGCAGTGCACATAAAAATGGGGGGTTCAGGACCCCCATCTTGTGATCATGTCCCACTGGTGAGATCCCCAGCAATAAGACACTTATTATTAATATGTTGTATTTATAACTTGATTTGGGTAAAACTCATGTAGGTATAAAATTAGTGGAAAGTAATAATAATCCGGATGATTTTAATCCCACAGTCCTGCCTTTACTATAAGTAAACAGCCACACACATCAGATTTGCTGCAGAAAAACAAATCTGCTACAAAAAAACCCCAAACTATATACCTCTGAAAGGAAATGTTTTATTGTCAAGCGTGAGAATTTTTGCAAGCACCATTTTAATAAATGGGACAGTTGCAGAAACTTCTGCAACATATTGGCAGAGGAAGAATAATGTCTAATACAGAAAATGTGTTCATCCTATGAATTTGTTGGTCCATGAATATTCTTTGTATATAGATGGTGAGATTCGTTCAGGTGTTATGTTGGCCTACCCTGTAAGAAATCAAGTGGGTTCCCCATTGCTTTCCGATATTAAGCGGTTTTTCATTTTCAGGTATCCTGTAAAATAGATGAAATAACAAGCAGGACAGGTACTCGCCCTACTTGGATCCAGTGATTGGCTCGCCACAGCTGCTCAAGTGTCTATGCTTCGGCTGCAACGGAGACATCACATTAACAGCGCTCATCCCCACTGTAGCCATTCACTGGGCTCAGCGGATGCGCCAAGGTAGACAGTAGGAGCCACCACACTCAGTGATCTCCATTGGACCTGGGGTAGACGGCACAAGCTGCTGACCTAAGTAATTGGCTACATTGGGGATGCGTGTCGTTGACGTGATGCCAAAACTTCAAGACCCAAGCAGCAGTGGGGAGCCAGCGCTGGACCTGGGGAGGGCGGGTGCCTGATAAGTTTGTTATTTTTGTTATTTTACAGCATTTGGGGTCCCTTTTTCTGAAAGTGAAAAAACCCTTTAATGAAAGCATCTGGATTTAACCCATGTAATGCCAATAGGAACCAGACTAAAATGACTCCACCCAAGGCAGGAGTGCATCTAAGACACATCCTAATGGCTGATTGTGTTTTTTTGCAGGCCTACAAGAGAAAGACCGAGGCAGCCAAGAAGGAATATTTGAAGGCCCTTGCAGCCTACAGAGCAAGTCTGGTTTCCAAGGTAACAGACTGAAATAATATTAATGTCGGTCCCCAGGGAAGTCCCCCAATAACTTGCATTATTTAGAAGCAAACACTATGTTCCAGTTCAATATCACAGACTCTACTTGGCGTATAAACATTACAATAATTATATTACACACTTATTTGTAGCGTTTGTAAGGCATGAGGTACATTCTGTTTGCACTGTAATGAGAATGTTTTCATATTTGACATTTATACCACTGTTATATTATTTATGGCGGTCGATGTTTGCTTCTTATACACAAAGTACAGAATAATCCACATTGTTTCTTCTTATACATTGGACAAAGGTGAACTTTATGCATAAAACCCAATGCAAAAATCAATTGAACATATTACTTACAATAATCTATAAAATTGAAGATGTTATATTCCATACATGAGCCCTATATGTGTGTATTTATTGAACATACATTTGAATTTTTTATTACTTTTATTATCCTAGAGCTACACTGACCAAGGAGAGACGAAAAACTCCCAGCCCAGTCAACCCTCCAAAATGATTCTCCCAAAGCAGTCTATGTATAATCTGCCTCCACAATCTTCATCCCCATATCCAGGCCTGGCTTCATTTCTGTCCCCAGCAGACCTGCCAAGTTACCGCAGTCATCCTCACCCAAGTCTCTCCCGAAGCCTCAATGCCAAATCTATGTTGCCCAGCATCAGTGCCTCACCTCCACCACCTTTTCAGATAAGCCCTCCCCTCCACCAGCACTTGCGCCACCCCTCCAGCTCCCTTCTTAATCAATCCCTCAATATGCAGCAAGTACCACAGCCACCCATCCTTCCCCCATCCATTGGACTACAGTCACCTATGAGTTCATCTCCCACAGGTCAACAGGTAAGGAAGTTAATGTCTGAATTTTTTTTAAAATTTTTTAATGCATGAAGGTTTTTCATGGTCAACTATGCCTGTCTTTCTCTGCCTGTGAATTATACTCCTACTTATTGTACCTTAAGCTAATTTTTATAAGGTTCTCCATCCATTGGTTCTGACCTCATGTGTCTCTGAGCTCTCATTGGGCATTTCCAGTGGTCCTTCACAATGTGTTAGAGGAATCAGGGAGAGTAACATATCTATTAGTAGGTCATATGTTTTTCTCTTTTAATTACAAATTTGGCTCAATATATATGGCTATATAAAAATTGGCTGGTGTGCTAACAAAGTTTGGTACATATGCCCTAGAAGTTCCATTTCTTTGTACCACTTTAATAATCCACCTGAAGGTTTGCAATTAGTCTGTCTTCTTCCTTACTTTTTTTGTCAATGGACCTGAAATCTGCCAACTCTAACTTTTGCGTTTGTTTTTAACTCTTATCTTTAGGACTTCTCACATCTCCCATCAGAATTTCCTAGCAATGTTGGCCCACGATCCCCAGCTTCCTCCAATCCCCCTGGAAGCACAGAGTGGGACAATGAGTTTTCCAGCAGAGAGTGTGGGATCAACCACTGCAGGTGAGTACATCTAAGCGCACAAAGGCCAACCTGTGTCCAAAGAGTTCAAAAAATTCTGAGTTGACCTGATTGGTATAATAAGCAATTAGTTCACTCTTTCTAAATTGATTGAACACTAGTGTTGACTTCTTATTGGGAAATTTAGACTATCGCAATACCAGTATAGAAGAACTTTACTTCATTATAAAATTTTACTTTCAGTTAAAAATATAAATATATTTTTCATATTAAGCTTGTTAGGTGCTTTTCTTCATAGTCTGTGATGTTCTACCTGTCTGTTTCATTGAAACATGGTTGACATTGAATACAATGGACATCATTCAGATGACCCATGGATAATATCCAAGTTTATTTTGTTTGAGGTTTTTCTTTACAGATTTATTAATTTGAGTTGGTGATTTTGGTCAGAAAATTGAATCAAAATCAGAAATGTTTCCAAAGGTTTCCCCATAGACAATAGACTATTATTGGTATGTTTTCTATCCATGATAGATCATGGAGGGGAGGGAGAGCAGGGGAAGACATAATAAATGTGCTAGTCAGTGGAAGATTTCTGGAGAAAAAAATACTGCTGTCGAACAAAGACCTCTGATGACTGCATCCCAAACTGAAGGGAGGTGAACAGATTGAACTAGACTTTCCTTTAGTAAGGATATAAGTTTCAGTTTGCTGCCAAAGTCCTTTATCTAATTACATTGGCAATGCAGAGTAGATGAGTACCTTCTTGGCACATCCAGCACCAAAGGCGCATGTCCGACCAGCCCCCCAGCTACACATCGGGACCCAGGGCTGCATTGTCTACATGGAGGTGACTTGTAGACAGCATCATTTTTTAAACAAAAGCATTAAAAAGCAAATGTAGTATTAAAGGAATATTGCCAATTAATCAAGACATAACTTGCTGATCACTGTGGGTCCAGCAGATCTTATGATCAGGGCTTTAGAACAATGACAATGGGTCTTTGATGCCCTATCCTGAGGTGCGCATGCTCGGCCTCTGCTTCCTTCACTGTCTATGGCACTGTCTAGTATGGTGCACAATTATTTCCAGCATTCCCTTAGACAACGAATAGCGAGGAGGCCATACATGTGCACCTCTACTCCATTCAGGACTGAGCTGCAAATCTTGGTTCCTGGAGTTCCAGAGCCCCGATCTCATAATAATATCATAATAATCTTTATTTATATAGTGCCAACATATTTCGCAGCACTTTACAATTAAGCGGGGACATATACAGACAAATTCAATACAAGTTAAGACAATTTAATCAGTGACATTAGGAGTGAGGTCCCTGCTCGCAAGCTTACAATCTACAAGGAAATGGGGGACACAATAGGTGAAAAGTGCTTGTTATTTCAGGTCTGGCAATTATAATACATAGGGATTTTCATACAAAGCTGCATGATCCGGTCATCAGCCCGTGTGTTTAAGTGCAATAGTCAAGTATCAAGTGCAGTTATCGTGTCCATGGAGGGTGTGGAGACAGATGGATAGTAGGGTGCAGATTAAGAATAATATTTGGAAGGAGGGAACAGGGCAAAGTTAGTTTACTGAGTAGTTGATGTGGTAGGCTTGTTTGAAGAGATGGGTTTTTAAAGCTCGCTTGAATAGGTCGGGGCTAGGTATCAGTCTGATCGTCTGGGGAAGTGCATTCCAGAGAGCTGGCGCAGCACGAGAAAAGTTTTGTAGACGGAGGTGTGAGGTTCGGATTACAGGGGATGTTAGCCTTAGGTCATTTGTAGAACGGAGGGCACGTGTAGGGCGATAGACAGAGATGAGAGAGGAGATATAAGGCGGTGCCGAACTGTGGAGGGCTTTGTGGGTGAGAGAGATGAGTTTATACTGGACCCTGTAGCGAATGAGTAGCCAGTGTAATGACTGGCACAAGATGGAGGCATCGGTGAAGCGGTTGGACAGAAATATGACCCTGGCTGCCGCATTCAAGATGGATTGGAGAGGAGAAAGTTTGGTAAGAGGGAGACCGATCAGAAGAGAGTTGCAGTAGTCCAGACGAGAATGAATAAGAGCGACAGTAAGAGTCTTAGCAGTTTCAACGGTGAGAAAAGGTCGGATTCTGGAGATATTTTTAAGATGCAGGTGACAAGAGCGAGTGAGTGATCGGATATAGGGAGTAAAGGAAAGATCGGTGTCGACCCGATCAGCGGGCATGCTGCTTGGGAGTTATGGTTGAATCCTCCAGGGTAATTTCGATGTTGGGAAGAGTGAGGTTAGTAGAAGGGAGAAACACAAGAAGTTCCGTTTTGGAGAGATTTAGTTTCAGATAGAGGGAGGACATGATGTTAGAGACAGCAGTCAGACAATCCTTGGTATTTTGAATTAGGGTAGGGGTCATGACATCTCATGATCGATGAGGGTGCCATCTGTCACACCCCCAGCAATCAGCAAGTTAGTCCTCATTTTTTTGGATAGGGGATAAATAGACTTTTTGGCAATAATCATTTTACACAATACCAACAAAAATGTAATCCCAGAGTACCCCTTAAGCTTTGGTAGATAATAGGGCAAGGAAAGGTTTGACATTTTGCATGTGTTACACCACATTGTAAAAGAGAGACAAACTTAAAGCTGAAAATGATGTTGAAAATGTTTTTTTCTCCGTAAACACACTTAGATGGCAATGACTAAACTGTAAAACCAATATCTAAAACCAGACTCTCTTGCTTCCTTTAAGTACTCTGCCAGGAGACAAGTCTCTCTACCTCACCTAAAACCACAAGCAAACTTGTAAATGAAGGCTGAAGGAATGGACATTTCGGAGAGTCTACAGCACTGGACATCTAGAACAAGGATGGCACAGTCACCAAGAAAAGCAAACTTAAGTGGTCTGTTCTTAGCAAGCTTTAAAGAATTGGCTTGGTTTGCAGAAATAAACTTGGTGAAGGCAAGAAACCAAGCTCCCATAACTTCTAAAGAACAAAAGAGACACCTCTTGTGGCCACCATATTTGCTATGGAAAGCATGGGGATGAGTTCATCCGGGCATATAAAATATGTAAAGAAGAGGTTTGTTAATATTGTATATTTGAAAATGACCCCACCCCCCGACCAAAACCAAACAATACTTCTTATAAGTGGGAAAACAACAAATACCTACATGAAATGTGCAAATATACAAACAAAAATCATGGAAATGTGATAAAAAAAAAAATAAAAGTATGAAAAATATAATTTGTTGAATAGTTGTAAGTAGATTTATCATGTGGTTTAGGACTGTGCTCAAGACATCTTTACAATTTTCTTTGTGTATAGAAATAAAGGAGTAGCTTACTTTATAGTAAAAGCATTTTATATTAATTGTAGCACATTTTTTAGTTATACATAGGATGTGTAAAATACTGCCAAATTTTTGTTCTTTTTCTTTCTTTTTTTTAATTTTTTTTAATTTTTACAGTATGAAAATAATTTCTATCTGTGCGGAGTCATGAACTTATTCTATTTTGTTTTTCAGTTATAATTTCACCTTATTCTAAATTGTTGACAATAATTTTATTTATGAGAAGAAAAAGATACAGAGCGGATTTCTGATTTAATAATAAAACTGCTTTTTTATGTTTCGATCTGCGCTGAATTCATGTGCAGTCAGAATATTCATTTTGTTTCACAACTGCTTATTTGACTTTTCTTTTTAATAAAAACATTTGAAAAATGGGAATGAAATTGCGTTTGTCTCTGTTTCTTTAAGTAACAATGTATTATGAGATCTAATGTTTATGGGTTGACAACTTTTTACAGAAAATCTATGTGACCATCCTTATAGGCTGATTTGTAGATACCAGCAAAATCGGATTGTCCCACCAAATTACCAGAGGATTCCCCAGTGGACTCAGGCTCCAATTAAAAAATGGGTTCTTAAAGGCAATCTGTCAGCAGATTTTTTCTATATAATCTGATAGCAGCATAATATAGGGCAAGAGAGCCTGATACCAGGGGTATATGGCTTACTGGATTGCTGAGTGCAGTTTCGATAAAATCCCATTTTTTTCTGGTGTAGACATAGTGGTCATCCTAATGCTGAGCTTTGTATAACCCACCCAGACCCCTGATTGGCAGCTTTCTGTGAACACTATACATGGTCAGTGGTGCTGGAGTGGTTACACAGGTTAGATGAAGAGTTGTGCACTTGAGTCATATTCAGGCAGTGATAATCTCTTGCTGATAAAACAGTTATTGTATTGAAACTACAACACACAGCCTAATGAGTGACAGTAGTGACACATCTCTGGAATCAGGCTCTCTTTTTCTATATTACGCTCCTGTCAGATTAAATAGCAAAAACCTACTAACAGATACCCTTTAAGAAAAGTCAAAGACAAAAGTATTGTATTTCAAGTATATTTTCGAGCCAGTCACCTACCTCTTCATTCTATCTTTTGAGTTGACCTCCAAAAAGTTCTGTGTGTTCAATGATCACAAAAAATTATCCTGCACATGTTCTTTGTAGATGGAGGGTGTTCATTTTTTTATATGAGGCCCAATATCTTTAAACATTCCATACACATCAGATGAACGTTGGTCGAATTATACTTTGGCTGATCATTTGCCTGACAGCTATCTTGGCTTGTTTCTCCATACACTGAAGCGCTCACTCGGGTTCTCCTGTGTTCTAAACGAGAAAGCTTCCCACAGGTATCTATGATGGTAGTTTATCTCCAGGAGGACAAAGTGATCGGCAATCTGAAATCAGACATGTTTGATCGATAACTTCCCCAACGATCAGTTAGCCGGTACCCCATACACATTAGAGTGTAGGCCAACACCCCTCATTATTGGTCGGATTTCGTAGACATTAATCTAATGTGTGTTCTTCAGGCCAACATTAGTCTATTGTGTGGCCTTCAGGCCAACATTAGTTTCAAAGTGTACTTGTAGTCATGTCTTACATTAATATAGTAAACTATATGGACTTTAAGAACCAGATCTTCAAGGTATAACCTCTGATTGCATATGTATGTAGGAAGCTAAGCAAACATTATATGCACATGCGGGGAAGTGTTAACTTTGCGGGGAGTTCAAAGGGTTTTCCTGGTCATACATACGGTTGGCAATTAGGGAAGACAGGTTTTCCTGCTAAAATACCAATTTCATCTACCCCAAATTTTATTAACAATTTTTCTAAAAAAAAGTAAATATTTTGAGAAAAATTCACTTATAAAATTCAGAGAATTTTGGATGATAATTTACAAAATGTTTGCCCTTTCTCACAATGCTGATCAGGTTGCTACTGGGAAAATTCATCCCAGATGCAGTCACAAAAATATTTAATTTCACTCCAAATTAGAAAGAATGTGAGAGTGTTGTATCGAAAAATTGCAGCACGCAATATGATAAATTTCATTTATTTTAAAAATATTGCATTTTGTGCCTAAGCCACCTGGCAGGGATGGCTTTTTGATAGCTGGCAGCTACTGTAGATACTTTCTATTGAGCATGAACATACATGGTTCTTTTGTAATAGGCAATCGAATCATGGAAATCTGGCATCAATTGTGGTGAACCTTGACACAAGATAGTATAATTTCCATGTAAGTGGATCACTGAACATATGTTTGTTGGGCACACAAAAGGAGAACTGACGAGCGGAGATGAAGGAAGAAATGTATGGAAAGCAGTAGGTGAGGATAATGATAGGCTGATGACAACGGCAAGGGACTTCTTGCTGGTGCAGACTGGTTACCAGCAAGATGCTCAAGAGGAGAGGAAGATGAACAGCTTGAAACTTGTTCATCTAGCTGGTCAACTTTTTTTTTCTAAAAGAACGGGTAGTGCCATTTTATGTGCTGATGAACTGATGGAGTTCCTATTCGATGTGTGCCAGGACATACCTGGCTTATATTCCAACAGCACAGCCTGCACAGCGCAAAAGGCTGGTCCTCCAGCAGCAAGAGAAAGCCTTCATATCTAGTCCCCATCGTGACCAAACCTTTCAGGGTCTCTAGAGCCTCTTCCACCAACATTATGTGTGACAACTGCTCCAGAGCTACCACAGGAAACGCTGGTTTGGCCCAAGAGGATGCTTTTGACACACGACACTTGCACAGTGTATCACTGATTCTAGCAACCTCCTTCTCTGCCTCAAACCATCACCATCCGTGATTCGACAGACAGGTGTCTCTATGTGTGAAATGGCCAACGCTCCTTCTCCAGCTCCATCAGAGTCGCACTCCAAGGTTTGCCCTGGTTTAGAGTGCCTCTATGATGAACAATGTCCATATTACCTTGGCTCAGAAAGTGCAGCACAGATTGGCATTAGAATCATATTGTCCCTCTCATCAGGCACAGTTTCCAAGAACAAAGTCTGACTGTTAATGTCTTCCAAAAATATCAACTGGATCAAGTAGCTTTTTCGGTGTAGTGTGTTCCTTAGTCCCCAGAGTGCTGTGATGTAGAGGCTTAGGGGGGGAAAATAGAAACAGGTGTCATTGATGGACTGGAAATTCCAATTTGTACAACCTTAACTGTTATTGGGACAAAGAGGGTGGAAAAGAGCAGAATGCTGACTAAAGCTTATGGGGTCATTGTCAGAGGCTACATCATCCTGCTGGAATTGAGAAAAGGGAAGGAACATATACTCTATAATGCTCTCCACATCCTGCTTGCTAATGCGCTTGATAGAGTCAAAGGAGGAAAAATGCAACTTGCATTTGCTACTATTACTGCCGGTATGGTTACTGCCAGAACTACTGTTGGTGTTAGAGCTGCTGCTAGTGGCAACCACATTCACATATCATGATATTAGTAATGTAAGGGTTAATTGCAGTTTACCTTATTGTTGGAGATTTGTGATGTAATATTTAATCTGGCAAGTAGAGGGCAGCGGTGTGAGGCCTGAGTTAGGGCACGGGAATTTGAGCAGTTGCTGAGCAATTGGGAAGAGACAAACAATAAACTGGAGGGAAGTAGAGGTGCTGAGCCTTGGGGAAGGTCTGGCTAGAGTGGCGCAACTCTGGATCTGGTGTTGGTGACTATGCGACACGTTGATCGACTTGACATGAGCCGTCTTGGTGAGGACAACCAAGTACACAGCATATTGGGCTAGGCCATGTGAGGCCTCATCTCTAAAGACTTAGGGAATGCCGAACTCTCCAATGCAGGGCTTACCTAAGTGCTTCAAGATGTCGTTTCTGATTATTCGAGACTCAGCCCAGCAAGACACCCTCTACCTCAGTCTCAGGACGTACCAGCAACATCTTACATCTGAATATATATGCACATATATAAATAGTCTTATAGAGGTCTAGTTAGTTAGGAAAAAAAGGCCTCTTCTGTATGAGACATTTTAAAAACTGCTCCGAATAGGTGATTACTAAAGTCCTGGCACAACACTATCATTTCATTAATTTATGCATAGAAAGGGTTAATCGCATTGTCATTTGCTTGCATATAACAGTTAATTCTGTTTAAGTGTACCTGCATATACTCTTAGTCGGTGTTATTTAGTGAAACTTCTGTCATTGTATTTGTTACTTATACATTGCTTATCTATCATCCTTTCCTTTGTTTTTATAAACTGGTTATTAAATATTTATATTATATTATCTAATCTTTGTACATGCCTGCTGATTGTTGTTGTATCCCTCGCCCTGTGGCCGTCTTTGTCCACGTTTCAAGCTCTATGCTTCCTCCTTGCTAATGCGCTTGCCAGAGGCAAAGGAGGCAAAATGTGACTTGCATTTGAGACTACTACTGTCAGTATGGTTACTGCCAGCACTACTATATATATACTGTTTGTGTTAGAGCTGCTGGTAGTGGCAACCACATTCTTATCATGATCATGGGCGGACATAAGGTCTGTTCAACTGGTGTGGCTTCACTGGGGCCCAGCTAATAATGAGGGCAATCTGGCCAGTTTATCCGGCCCCAAAGTTCCCTCATGTGCGGCGGGCAACTCCGCTGCCTGCAAGAGAAAATGGCAGCGGCTGAATGACATCATCATTCAGCACCACGGCTGTGTGAGACAGGAAGCTGCAGATGGTGCGGCTTCAGGATACCGTGCACAGAGGTGAGGTATGTGTATGTGTGTGCAGAGAGGTGAATGGTGCTGTTTGCGTCTGTATGAGTGTATGTAGAGGAATGGGCAATGATGGGGGTGATGGGGCAGAAGGCTATGATTGGGATGACGGAGAGGGCAGTGATGGGGTTATGGAGCAGAAGGCAATAATTGGGTTGACAGGGCAATGATAGGGGTGGTGGGGGAGAGCAATGATGGGGTGGTGGAAAGGGCAATAATGAGGTGGTGGGGAGGAGGAAATGATGGAGAAGATGTATGGGTAATAATGGGGGTGGTGGGGAGGAGGCAATGATGGAGGTGGTGGAATGAGTAATGATAGGGTGGTGGGGAAAAGAGAATGATGTTGGTGGTGGAAAGGGCAATGATGGGGATGGTGGGGGAGGAGGAAATGATGGAGGTCATGGAATGGGTAATGATGGGGTGGTGGGGGAGAAGACAATGATGTTGGCGGTGGAAAGGACAATGATGCGGTGGTGGGGAGAAAGCAATGATGGAGGTGGTGAAGAGGGCAATCATGGGGGGTGGGGGGAGGGCACTGAGGGGTGTGGGGGATTGGGATGGGAGGAAGGGGGATTTAAAATGGATTTAGGAACAGAGGGAGGTGGAGAAAGACGTTATTGTCAATTATTATGTCTAACACTGTCCCTTAGTATAAAGTGTACTCACTTATTATGTATAGCACAGTCCCTTAGTATATAGTGTACTCACTTATGTATAGCACATTCCCTTAGTGCAGTGTACTCACTTATTATGTATAACACAATCCTTAGTTATATAGTTTCCTCTTTTGTTATGTATAACACCGTCCCTTATTAAGTACCATCCTCTCTAGTAATAAATGATGCCCTTCCTTATTATATAGCTTTCTCTGCTGTTATGTACAGTGCTGTCTCTTATATAGTGTATTCTTGTTATTTTTGTTATTTACAGTGCCCTCTTTTATTACATAGTCCCCTCTCTTGTTAGATATAAAATGACTACTGATGGAGGAGCCAATGACCAGACTACCAGTCCATCAGCTCTTCCTTTAGAAAAGAAGCTTTCCCATACTCCATCAGCCATCATTGCATTATACTGCTAACAAGACAGAACGGTATGTAATAAAAAGCAGGGCTCTATAAAATCCAATATGTAAGGGACGGTGCTGTACATAACAAGAGAGGGCACTGTATAATAGGGAATGGCAATATACATAATAAAGGAGACTATGTAATAGATACATGTATGTGTGTGTGGCTATAGATATATATATAAATATATATATATATACAGTATAAATATATATAAATATAGCTTTATTGCCTTAAAAGGAGGGGGTCCCAGACACAATTCCTGCACAGGGGCCCCAAGCTGTCTGTGTCCGCCCATGATTATGATATTAGTTTGTTTTCTATCACCCTGCCATGTCCATCGGCTGTGCCATGTTTGGATATGGCATTCATTTTAGACAAAAGTATATATTTTAATTTGTTTGTAAACTTTAACAAACTTTAAAACTCTCTCACCTTTGACAAATAAGATTAACCATAAATAAAGAAGTCACTATGTAAGTATATTGGTAAGCACTTTGCGTAAAGAGCCAGCAGTATTGTTGTGGCACCTAGGATGGTTGATTGTGATTAGTCAAACAATTGAAAAACTTTAACCTCTTGTGTTTTTGTTTTTCATTTTTATTTTTTTTTCTTTAATAACAGCATTCAGCCAAAATGAAAAATAATTTAATGTACCCTAAAGTGCTAGGTTGCAATGTTGCTACACGTAGGATCACGATTGGTATGAAGCATGTGTCAACATAGTTTGGTTTTGGAGTGTACGCTATCTAGAACAGACAATTAAAAAGTAAATAAGTTCCAAAATAAAAAAAGAGGAACTTTTATGCTAAAGGTGAAAAAAAAGAAAAGACTATGTGCCTTAATAAATAGTATGGGACTAGAACTATAGGTAGAATTAAGAATTGGAGCAATAAAGAAGGTTCAACAAGTTATTTAAAACAATGCATGCACTTTAGTAGGTAAACACTTTAAGTTTCAGGATTATGTAGTTCTCTTTTTAAAAATATAAATTAATTAATGAAGCCCACATGCCATTACAAAATAGGACGTGCAACTGGCTTCTGTATTCGGGTGGCGTGTGTATGTACTCATCTAATATTAAACTATTGGAGCAATGAAGCGAGCTCAACATATTTTAGGTAGTGCTCACACTTTGGTAGGAAAACACATGTGCTTAAAGGGAACCTGTCACCCCAAAAATCGAAGATGAGCAGTGGCCACTGGCATCAGGGGCTTATCTACAGCATTCTGTAATGCCGGGAAAGGTCAGAGAGGCCCGGCGCCTGCGCACTGCAGTACTTTGCTCTGCTCTCAACAGGGCAGACAAAGTACGCCTGCATCGGAGCTGCGGCATGAAGACAAGAAGAGGGCGTCATCGTAAGAAGATGGGAGGACCCGGACCGCGACGCCCATCGGATCTGGACCGCAGCGGGACCGCCCCTGGGTGAGTATAATATAACCTGTTTTTCTTACCTTTCAGGTTACATCGGGGGCTTATGTACAACACTACAGAATGCTGTAGATAAGCCCCTGATGCCGGTGGCTGCGGCTCATCTTCGATTTTTGGGGTGACAGGTTCCCTTTAAGTTTCAGAATGAAAAAGGTTTTTCTTTTTAAAAAATGGCACATTTCAAAACAGTTATCACACATTCATTCAGAAACAAAAACAAGCGTTAAATTCAGAAATTGGATTTAGTTGCAATATCTGCAATAAGTGGTTTAACCCCTTAGTGACCGAGCCAATTTTGACCTGAATGACCTTGGCCATATTTTTGAAACCTGATTAATGTCACTTTATATATCAGAAAGTTATGTCATACAAAATAGTTAATGAATAACATTTCCCACATGTCTATTTTACAGCTGCATCATTTTTGAAACATAATTTTTTTTATTAGGACTTTAAAAGAGTTAAAAGTTGATCAGCAATTTCTTATCTTTCCAACAAAATTTACAAAACTATTTTTTAGGGACCACATCACATTTGAAGTGACTTTGGGGCCTATATGGCAGAAAATACCCAAAAGTGACACCATTCTAAAAACTGCATCCCTTCCGGTGCGTCACATGAACTACAGCAATGTGGAAGAAAAAAAATGAACATTTAACTTTTTCACAAAAATTTTACTCTAGCCCTAGGAAAACAGGAGAAAATGGTCCCTAAAATTTGTTGCACAATTTCTCTTGAGTACGCCGATACCCCATATATGGGGGAAATCCACTGTTTGAGCACACGGCAGGGCTCGGAAGGGAAGTAGCACTATTTGAGTTTTTGAACATAAAAAATGGCTGGACTCGAGAGGAGACGCCCTGTCGAGTTTGGAGAGGCCCTGATGTGCCTAAACAGTGGAAACCCCCCCACAAGTGGCCCCATTTTGTAAACTAGAACCCTCAATGAATGTATCTAGATGTGTGGTGATCACCTTGAACCCCAAGATTCTTCACAGAATTGAAAATAAAAAAATCACATTTTACCCATAAATATGTACTTTTAGCACCAATTTTTTTATTTTCACATGGGTAACAGGAGAAAATTGATGCCAAATTTGTTGTGCAATTTCTCCTGAGTACGCAGATACCCAATATGTGGGAAAATACTACTATTTGGGCTCAAAGCAGGTCTCTTAGGGGAAGGAGCACAGTTTGACTTTTTGAACTTAAAAATGGCTGGGAGAGAGCAGATGACATGTCACGTTTGGAGAAACCCTGATGTGCCTAAACAGTAGAAACCCCCCACAAGTGACCCCATTATGAAAACCAGACCCCTCAAGGAATGTATTTAGATGTGTGGTGAGCACCATGAACCCCCAAATGCTTCATAGAAGTTTATAACATAGAGCTGTGAAAACAAAAAATCACATTTTATACACAAAACTGTAGTTTTAGCTCCAATTTTTTCATTTTCACATGGGTTGCAGGAGAAAACCCCCAAATTTGTTGTGCAATTTCTTCTGAGTACCCCAATACCCAATATGTGGGAAAATACTATTATTTAGGCGCAGCAATGGGGATAACGGTATTTGCATATAGCCGTAGGGGGACAACCAAGAGTCCATTCCCCCTGTGGGCCCCAGATACCCCAGTCCGACCCTGTAGGTTGACCAAGGTTTATCAATTTTTCTCAGATCCTTCGATACTGTAATTTTTTATTTCATCACGCATTTCTAATATTCAGTACTTGTCATAAAATGATATTGTATTACAGCTGCTGAGTTTCCATTGTAATAGGCTGTGGTTTTCAGTTCATGTTAAGATTATTCTAACCATAGCAGTTCCCTAATATAGTGTTAATGAATATTGGAATCATGCATATCCTGATAGTACATGTGAAAATCAATGACAAATTTTTCAGAATTTGAATGTTGTCCTACAAAATCTTTTTGCAGACTTGAGTTTTTGTAGTTTTAAACTCCAATCTACAAGATTTTATGACAAAATTGTATCCTATTTCTTGTATACTATTCAAAGTAGGCAGAGACTGCTCAGGAAAAGTCTATAGGAGGTCATAAAGGCGTGTAGATTTTATTCTTCGGTGTATCAGCACTTTGAGCAGTTTGTCATTTTATTCTTATGGGTTAACCTGTGTGGAACTTTACCTCTTATAGCTCTCCTGTGTATTACAGAGCAGCAAAAGTGCCATGTATTACAACCCAGCATCTGTTATTCTATCCCATAGCGTGCGCCATCATAGGAGAAGATCCGGTGGTGTCACCTACTGGTCAAAGTACAGCAGGCCAAACGTAATCACAAGCTTTCTAGCGAAGCAAAAAAAATCACTTTGAGCAAGGTACTGCAATATTCAGTAAAGCACAGTTTGTATTTTCAGTGACAAAATAAATATGTTATTTTAAAACGAATTTATCTTTCTGTATCATTAATTTTAGCCCAATAGGTCATATTTAGCAGCAATTGTATTTGAAAGAAAAGCAATAAAATAAGTCATGCAATTCTGCATAGTGTGGAAAAGAGAAAGAAAGAAAGAAAGAAAGAAAGAAAGAAAGAAAGAAAGAAAGAAAGAAAGAAAGAAAGAAAGAAAGAAAGAAAGAAAGAAGAGCCATAATTAAACCCTTAGTTGTTCTGTGCCCAGATGAAATAATATACAATATGCAGGGATGGATTTAGGGTAGCCAAAGCCCTGGGCAGTTTAGACTGTGTATGACCCCTGTCACCTGATATATCATGGCAGGATGATGGGAGGGGTCATGTGATAGTTCTTGTGATTAAAACACAGATGTTCTGGTGCACTTTTGTAGATGAAATGAGACAGCATCAGGGGAATGTGCCACCACAGCTATTTCCTTTATGTACACTGCTATACCTAACAATAGACGATATTATGCAATAAGGGATGGTGCTAAACATAACACTAAGTGATAAGGGAAAGCATTGTACACAACAGAAAAAGGACACTGTAATAAGGAACAGCACTCTGCATAACAAGAAAGGATGCTATGTAAAACAGAAAAGCAAGGGAAATAAAAAGAGAGGACACTATGTAACAAAGGAAAGATAAATAACAATAGAGGGCTCTATGTAGTAAGAAACGGCACTATACATAATAAGAAAGGAATTACCAGTAATGTTTCTCTTTTGTTTATTCCTCATCTGGCTAGGCCTTCATATCAACATCTTCCAGTCATGAATAGGTTACTGAAGAGTTTGTCACTGATCACGTCGCCTCTGAAATTAATGTAAGGAGATGGACATACCTCTCATGTTCTCCATTGAAGAAGCAAGTTTAATATTATATGGTATAATGTGAAATGTGATGTATAATGTGAAATGTGATGTGCGTTAAAGTATAATATTGATGATATGTGTAGTTTGACAATAGGGATAGTGAGAGTTGATGTTTGGGACTAGCCCAGAGTGTGGGGCTGAGTTGAAAGGAAAGTGACAATTTCCTGGTAGGCTGTCAGATAGGGTCTGGAGTGCATAGTCAAATATCTTGAGGTACATTGTGAGCAGTGCCATATTCTGACGCGTCTTTAGAGTGAGAGGAGACCGAAGAAAAGAGATAGCGAGATCCAGATCAGAAGTGACTAAGAGACAGAGTGATCTTTCGGAGACAGGTCATGGGAGAGGACGCCTAACAGAAAGGCCTAGACTAGTTTACAATCACAAGGCAGGACTGAGTACGAGAGATGAATAGATTGTTCCAGAGTGTCAGAAATCTTGAAGCAAAGTTTGGCCATTATGGAACCCTAATGTTGTGAATTAGACTTCTTGGCTCCCTCTGGTGGTTATTAGTGATATGACTCTGGGATTTTCTTTCCTCAGTTTGCACCCACCTGGGTCGTTAGTCCAGGGGTGTTGCTATATAAACCTCCTGGATCCTTAGTCCAGTGCCTGGCATCGTTGTAATCAGATCCTTTTTGTTTGCTCCTATCTGCTGGTCCTGGTTCGTGCAAAATTAAGCTAAGTCCTGCTTCTTTGTTTTTTGGGTTATTTGCTTGCTCTCATTTTTGTCCAGCTTGTACTAAATGTGATTCCTGACCTTGCTGGAAGCTCTAGGGGGCTGGTGTTCTCCCCCCGGGCTGTTAGACGGTTCGGGGGTTCTTGAATATCCAGCGTGGATATTTTTGATAGGGTTTTTGCTGACCATATAAGTTATCTTACTATATTCTGCTATTAGCTAGTGGGCCTCTCTTTGCTAAATACCTAGCTCATCCTTACGTTTGTCTTTTCCTCTTACCTCACCGTTATTATTTGTTGGGGGCTTGTATCCAACTTTTGGGGTCTCTTCTCTGGAGGCAAGAAAGGTCTCTCTTTTCCCTTCTAGGGTTAGTTAGTTCTCCGGCTGGCGCGAGACGTCTAGAATCAACGTAGGCACGTTCCCCGGCTGCTGTTATTTGTGGTGCTAGGATTAGATATATGGTCAGATCAGTTACCACTGCCCTATGAGCTGGTTTTTGTGTTTGCAGACTTAGAAACTATTTCTGAGACCCTCTGCCATTGGGGTCATAACAGTATGCCAGGCCTACATTGAATGTTTATTGCATTGCAGAAGTGGGATAATAAGAAAGGAAATTCTGAGTTTTTGTTTTTTTTTTCCTCTCTTCCTCCCCTTTACCTTTGAGTGGCTTGTGCTTGCTACAGACATGAATGTCCAGACCTTGATTACAAGTGTAGACCAGCTTGCTGCTCGTGTGCAGGGCATACAAGATTTTGTTACCAGTAGTCCTATGTCTGAACCTAAAATACCTATTCCTGAACTGTTTTCTGGAGACCGATTTAGGTTTAGGAATTTCAGGAACAATTGTAAATTGTTTCTTTCTCTAAGACCCCGTTCATCTGGAGATCCAGCTCAGCAAGTGAAAATTGTTATCTCTTTTTTACGGGGCGACCCTCAGGATTGGGCTTTTTCGCTAGCGCCAGGAGATCCGGCATTGGCAAATATTGATGCGTTTTTTCTGGTGCTCGGATTGCTTTACGAGGAACCCAATCTTGAAATTCAGGCAGAAAAAGCCTTGCTGGCTATTTCTCAGGGCCAGGATGAAGCTGAAGTGTATTGCCAAAAATTTCGGAAATGGTCCATGCTTACTCAGTGGAATGAGTGTGCTCTGGCAGCAAATTTCAGAAATGGCCTTTCTGAAGCCATTAAGAATGTGATGGTGGGTTTCCCCATTCCTACAAGTCTGAATGATTCTATGGCGCTGGCTATTCAAATTGACCGGCGTTTGCGGGAGCGCAAAACCGCTAATCCTCTGGTGGTGTTGTCTGAGCAAACATCTGATTTAATGCAATGTGATAGAATTCAGACTAGAAATGAGCGGAAAAATCATAGATGTCAGAATGGGTTATGTTTTTACTGTGGTGATTCTACACATGTTATATCAGCATGCTCTAAACGCCTAACAAGGGTTGTCAGTCCTGTCGCCATTGGTAATTTGCAACCTAAATTTATTTTGTCTGTGACTTTAATTTGCTCATTGTCTTCTTACCCTGTTATGGCGTTTGTGGATTCAGGTGCTGCCCTGAGTCTTATGGATCTGTCATTTGCCAAGCGCTGTGGTTTTGTTCTTGAACCGTTGGTAAATCCTATTCCTCTTAGAGGTATTGATGCTACGCCATTGGCGGAAAATAAACCGCAGTTTTGGACGCAGGTAACCATGTGCATGACTCCTGAACATCGGGAGGTGATTCGTTTTCTTGTTCTGCATAAAATGCATGATTTGGTCGTTTTGGGTCTGCCATGGTTACAGACCCACAATCCAGTCTTGGATTGGAAGGCAATGTCTGTGTCAAGTTGGGGCTGTCAGGGAATTCATGCTGATTCCCCGCCGGTGTCTATTGCTTCCTCTACTCCTTCGGAAGTTCCTGAATATTTGTCTGATTATCAGGATGTATTCAGCGAGTCCAGATCCAGTGCTCTGCCTCCTCATAGGGACTGTGACTGCGCCATAGATTTGATTCCAGGTAGTAAATTTCCTAAGGGAAGATTATTTAATCTGTCTGTACCTGAGCATGCCGCAATGCGTTCGTATATCAAGGAGTCTCTGGAGAAGGGGCATATCCGTCCATCCTCTTCTCCTCTTGGTGCGGGATTCTTTTTTGTGGCCAAGAAGGACGGATCTTTGAGACCTTGTATTGACTATCGGCTTCTGAATAAAATCACTGTTAAATTTCAGTATCCTTTGCCTCTGTTGTCGGACTTGTTTGCCCGGATTAAAGGTGCCAAGTGGTTCACCAAGATAGATCTTCGTGGTGCGTACAACCTTGTGCGCATTAAGCAAGGAGATGAATGGAAGACTGCATTTAATACGCCCGAAGGTCATTTTGAGTACTTGGTGTTGCCTTTTGGGCTCTCTAATGCGCCCTCAGTGTTTCAGTCCTTTATGCATGATATTTTCCGGAAGTATCTGGATAAATTTATGATTGTTTATCTGGATGATATTCTGGTTTTCTCTGAAGATTGGGACTCACATGTGGAGCAGGTCAGGATGGTGTTTCAGGTTTTGCGTGAGAATGCTTTGTTTGTTAAGGGCTCAAAGTGTCTCTTTGGAGTACAGAAGGTTCCCTTTTTGGGGTTTATTTTTTCCCCTTCTGCTGTGGAGATGGACCCAGTCAAGGTCCGAGCTATTCATGATTGGACTCAACCCACGTCAGTTAAGAGTCTTCAGAAGTTCTTGGGTTTTGCTAACTTCTACCGTCGTTTTATCGCTAATTTTTCTAGCGTTGTTAAACCTTTGACGGATATGACCAAGAAAGGTTCTGATGTTGCTAACTGGGCTCCTGCAGCCGTGGAGGCGTTCCAAGAGTTGAAGCGCTGGTTTACTTCTGCGCCTGTTTTGTGTCAGCCTGATGTCTCACTTCCCTTTCAGGTTGAAGTGGATGCTTCTGAGATTGGGGCAGGGGCCGTTTTGTCACAGAGAGGCCCTGGTTGCTCGGTAATGAGACCATGTGCTTTCTTCTCCAGGAAGTTTTCGCCTGCTGAGCGGAATTATGATGTCGGCAATCGGGAGTTGCTGGCCATGAAGTGGGCATTTGAGGAGTGGCGTCATTGGCTCGAGGGTGCTAAGCATCGTGTGGTGGTCTTGACTGATCACAAAAATCTGATGTATCTCGAGTCTGCTAAACGCCTGAATCCTAGACAGGCCCGCTGGTCATTGTTTTTCTCCCGTTTTGACTTTGTGGTCTCGTATTTACCAGGTTCAAAGAATGTGAAGGCTGATGCTCTTTCAAGGAGCTTTGTGCCTGACTCTCCTGGAGTCGCAGAACCAGTTGGTATTCTTAAAGAGGGAGTTATCTTGTCAGCCATTTCTCCTGATTTGAGACGCGTGTTGCAGAGATTTCAGGCTGGTAGACCTGACTCTTGTCCACCTGACAGACTGTTTGTTCCTGATAGGTGGACCAGCAGAGTCATTTCCGAGGTTCATTCCTCGGTGTTGGCAGGTCATCCGGGAATTTTTGGCACCAGAGATCTGGTGGCTAGGTCCTTTTGGTGGCCTTCCTTGTCACGGGATGTGCGGTCATTTGTGCAGTCCTGTGGGACTTGTGCTCGAGCTAAGCCTTGCTGTTCTCGTGCCAGCGGGTTGCTCTTGCCCTTGCCTGTCCCGAAGAGGCCTTGGACACACATTTCCATGGATTTCATTTCTGATCTCCCGGTGTCTCAGGGCATGTCTGTCATCTGGGTGGTATGTGATCGCTTTTCCAAAATGGTCCATTTGGTGCCTTTGCCTAAGCTGCCTTCCTCTTCCGATCTGGTTCCTGTGTTCTTTCAGAATGTGGTTCGTTTACACGGCATTCCTGAGAATATTGTGTATGACAGAGGATCCCAGTTTGTTTCCAGGTTCTGGCGATCCTTTTGTGCTAGGATGGGCATTGAGTTGTCGTTTTCGTCTGCCTTTCATCCTCAGACTAATGGACAAACGGAGCGAACTAATCAGACTCTGGAGGCTTATTTGAGGTGTTTTGTTTCGGCAGATCAGGATGATTGGGTGACCTTCTTGCCGTTGGCTGAGTTTGCCCTTAATAACCGGGCTAGTTCCGCTACTTTGGTTTCGCCATTTTTCTGCAACTCTGGTTTCCATCCTCGTTTTTCCTCGGGACATGTGGAGCCTTCTGACTGTCCTGGGGTAGATTCTGTGGTGGATAGGTTCAAGCAGATCTGGAATCATGTGGTGGACAACTTAAAGTTGTCACAGGAGAAGGCTCAGCGTTTTGCCAACCGCCGCCGCGGTGTGGGTCCCTGACTTCGTGTTGGGGATTTGGTATGGCTGTCTTCTCGATTTGTTCCTATGAAGGTCTCCTCTCCTAAATTTAAGCCTCGCTTCATCGGTCCTTACAAGATATTGGAAATCCTTAATCCTGTGTCCTTTCGCTTGGATCTTCCGGTCTCGTTTGCCATTCACAACGTGTTCCATAGGTCCTTGTTGCGGCAGTACGTTGTACCTGTGGTTCCTTCTGTTGAGCCTCCTGCTCCGGTGTTGGTTGGGGGCGAGTTGGAGTATGTGGTGGAGAAGATCTTGGATTCTCGTCTCTCCAGACGGAGGCTTCAGTATCTGGTCAAGTGGAAGGGCTATGGTCAGGAGGATAATTCCTGGGTGGTTGCCTCTGATGTGCATGCGGCCGATTTAGTTCGTGCCTTTCACGCTGCTCATCCTGATCGCCCAGGTCGTCTTGGTGAGGGTTCGGTGACCCCTCCTTAAGGGGGGGGGACTGTTGTGAATTAGACTTCTTGGCTCCCTCTGGTGGTTATTAGTGATATGACTCTGGGATTTTCTTTCCTCAGTTTGCACCCACCACCCGTTAGTCCAGGGGTGTTGCTATATAAACCTCCTGGATCCTTAGTCCAGTGCCTGGCATCGTTGTAATCAGATCCTTTTTGTTTGCTCCTATCTGCTGGTCCTGGTTCGTGCAAAATTAAGCTAAGTCCTGCTTCTTTGTTTTTTGGGTTATTTGCTTGCTCTCATTTTTGTCCAGCTTGTACTAAATGTGATTCCTGACCTTGCTGGAAGCTCTAGGGGGCTGGTGTTCTCCCCCCGGGCTGTTAGACGGTTCGGGGGTTCTTGAATATCCAGCGTGGATAATTTTGATAGGGTTTTTGCTGACCATATAAGTTATCTTACTATATTCTGCTATTAGCTAGTGGGCCTCTCTTTGCTAAATACCTAGCTCATCCTTACGTTTGTCTTTTCCTCTTACCTCACCGTTATTATTTGTTGGGGGCTTGTTATCCAACTTTTGGGGTCTTTTCTCTGGAGGCAAGAAAGGTCTTTCTTTTCCCTTCTAGGGTTAGTTAGTTCTCCGGCTGGCGCGAGACGTCTAGAATCAACGTAGGCACGTTCCCCGGCTGCTGTTATTTGTGGTGCTAGGATTAGATATATGGTCAGATCAGTTACCACTGCCCTATGAGCTGGTTTTTGTGTTTGCAGACTTAGAAACTATTTCTGAGACCCTCTGCCATTGGGGTCATAACACCTAAGGGGAAAGAAGACATGGAACCGTGGAACGAGTAATGGACTCTTACTAAGCAGGACTGTAAAGTTGAGCTGGGTTGTGGTGAAGAAGTGAGAAACCGTGGAAACAAAGAAGAAAGAGTGCAGAGGAAAGGTGAAGATAGAAAACAATAGAAACGAGAAGGAAGGAACCTGTGTGAAAAATGATTTGAATTGTAAAGGAAATGTTTATAAGACTGGGTACCTGCTATTTCTTGTGTATATTTCATACCAAAATTCCGTTTAGTAAAAGTTTTATTTATTCCAGCACCTCAACATTGGTTATATGCGGCCTGCATGGGCGAGGCGCCCTCACAGCACAAATCTACACACCCAGCCAGGACCTCCACTTTCATGTAACATGCCAGCGCATGCAAGATGAGCACCTGGCCCATGGCTACCACCCCACGCCACGTTGCACTAACAATGTAACATATACAGTATATCTGCATTTATGTCTTACATAAAAAGTACCCTACATTGCACCCCTAGATACAAAATATGGGCCACACCATTAAAGCAAACTTGTCAGCAGGATTTTGCTCAGTAACCTACAGACAGTGTCAGTGATTAATATGATACCTGGGTTGATGAAATCCGTCTTGTGGTTGTTGTTAAATCATTATATGTAGTTTTCAGTTAATAAGATTCTTGTGCTCCGGGGCAGCCTGTGGGGGGGGGGCTTTATGTGGTGCTCTGATAGCTATTCATCTGTATTGCTTATGACAGGTTAGTGATCCCTCAGTGACCTGTCTCCTATTTTACATACTGCAAATACTATTGTGGGGTTACAAAAAAAATGCAACTTCATGAAAAAGGTGGCGGTGTCTGTGCCGTAGCATAATACCTGTGTACTATGCCTATATGTTTTATTCCTATAATATTGTGGGGTAATAAAAAATTATCTTCATCAAAATGGCATGGGCAGCGGCATCTGCGCAGTTGCATCTTTCACGTTCTGATAGATGCTACTGTGTAGTGCCACCGCCACTGCCATTTCGATGAAGATAAATATTTTTTTAACACCACGATACTATAGAAATAAAGCATAAATGCATATAGGCATATTAGACATGTATCATGGTACGGCACAGGCACAGCCGCCATTTTGTTGAACTTTTCTTTTGTAACCCCACAATAATATATGCAGCATGTAAAATAGGGGCAGGTCAGTGAAGGATCAGTGACCTGTCGTAAGCCATACAGATGAATATGCAATCAGAGCACCACATAACAAACCCCCCAGAGGACGCCCCCCGAAGCACGAGAATCTCATTAACTGAAAAATAAAAATAAAGGTTAAACAACAACCACAAGACGGATTTCATCAACCAAGGTATCATTTTAATCAGTATAACGGCGCCGACCTGACAGTGTCTGTAGGTTACTGAGCAAATTCCTGATGACTGGTTCACTTTAATATACAATTATCCACTGTGCAACCCACTTTTCAAAATATAAATTGATATGCCTGCTGTATGTCCCTTTTATTTATAATTAGCCACTTTCCCCTGCCCAATACAAATATAATTAACTAGCCCCCATTCTCTTTCCCCAATTCAATACCAGTCACTGTCTTGTGTCCTCACTACTGTGCTCCTCCCTCCTCCCTATTTCATTACAAGTCCCTGTCCTGTGTTCTCTCCTTCCTCAATTCATTGCAAGTCCTTGTCCTGTTTCCTCTCCTTCCTCAAATTCATTTCAAGTCATTGTCCCGTGTCCTCTTCTCCCAATACATTACAATTACATGTTCTCTCATGCCAGCATCCATTACAATTACATGTTCTTGCTCCCAGCTCTTTAATACATTACAATTACATGCACCCAGCACCAATGCTCTACAATTACATGTCTTAGCTTCTGTGAGGCCTCGGAACAGAATATGGTTCTAAACTCTACCCTTGTAAAACACATACTTTTTGCCATTGTTACCTTTACATACCCCAAAGGTGCTGTTCTGCATCATCGGCTTTTTCCATAGTTATATATGAGTTATTTAAAGGAAGCATGTCATACCCAATACTCAAATTTACCCCTTAAACATTCATATGAAGGACTTAGCCCTTAAGGAAATCATCCTTCAGGTAAAGATTTTTACTATTTTTCTTTATGTAAACAGTTTTATTATTATTATTATAATTATTGCAAATGAGGGGGCGTGGTACACCGTTTCAATCACTCAATTACTATTCTTCACCCTTCCCCTTCTCATGATTGACATCATTCCAAGAAGTGATGCCTGTATTCAATCCTCAGCTATGCACACACTGATATTGAAGGAGCTCACAAGAGGACAGTGTGTGCGGGCATCCTCTTCTACTTCTCCACTTTTTGCAATGGTAGCTCACTGCACCGAATACTTGGCCACGCCAAGGGTGTTGCAGGCCCCTCATTTACATATCGAATAAAATTGTTTTTTAACAAACAAAATTAATGAAAATCTGTATCATAAGTATTAAGTTTATTCGGTGTAAGGCCCTTATATGAATGTATATATATAGTTCAGCTATTGAATGGGTGCAGCAGACTACCTTTACGTTGAGGAACGTATGGCTTCTTATGTAATAGGAGACTAAGCGACTATATAATTGAGTGACGTTTCGACCTAGCAGCAGCATGAGGCAAGGGGCGGGAGCACGGCCATTATCCACAACCTTAAAGCATATCGCTTTCGCTCTGAGGACTATACAGCCCATTGTACACCTCACCACAACCAGGGAGGCTTCCCTATACAGTGTACATCCACCTTCAACACAACATTGACGACGTATTAAATAAGACCTGGGAATTTCTACTTTATGGGTCAGGGTCATCCGGCCCATTATACCAGCACCTCGAATTATGACAGAATGCAGGCCATTATCTTTCTTTAAATGCCGCTGTCAAACGCTGACAGTGGCACTTAACAAGCGCTTCTGGCAATTGTGCCGGAAATCCGCACACCGGTGACTCCCATCACGTGATTGCGGGTCACCGGTGGGTTGGCATGACAATGAAAGTTCTCCTGGAGACCTCTATGATTGTCACTGCTGGCTTGCTGTGAGCACTGCCCAGTTGTCGACGCTCATAGCAAGTGAGTAATACAGTTACATATAGGCGAACAGATCATCACCTATATGTAGTTGAGTCAATCGGGTTATGACAGCTTCTAGTCTCCCATGGAAACTATTGAAGCATGCCAAAAGTAAAAAAAAAATGTTTTAAAAAAATAAAAAAATAAAAAAAATAAAAGTTTAAATCACCCTTTCGCCCCATTCAAAATAAAAAATAAAAAAAATCAAGCATACACATATTTAGGATCGCCACATTCAGAATCGACCAATCTATCAATAATAAAAGGATTAACCTGATCACTAAATGGCGTAGCAATAAAAAAAAAGTCAAAAAGCCAGAATTACTTTTTTTTAGTCACCATGACATTGCATTAAAATGCAATAACGGGCGATCAAAAGAACGTATCTGCACCAAAATGGTATCATTAAAAACTTCAGCTCAGCACACAAAAAATAAGCCCCCACCCGACCCCAGATCACGAAAAATGGAGACGCTACGGATATCGGAAAATGGCACAATTTTTTTTTAACAAAGTTTGGAATTTTTTTTCACCACTTAGATAAAAAAGAACCTAGACATGTTTGGTGTCTAAAAACTCGTAGTGACCTGGAGAATCATAGTGGTAGGTCAGTTTTAGCATTTAGTGAACCTAGTAAAAAGCCCAAAAAAAACAAGTGTGGGATTGCACTTTTTTTGCAATTTCACCACACTTGGAATTTTTTTCCTATTTTCTAGTACATGACATGGTAAAACCAATGGTGTCTTTCAAACTCATCCCACAAGAAACAAGCCCTCATATGGCCATATTGACAGAAAAATAAAAAAGTTATGGCTCTGGGAAGAAGGAGAGCGAAAAACGAAAACGCAAAAACGTCTTAGGGGGTTAAGACTAAGAGGTTAAGGAATAAAAATATTTTGGAGCTACAATATATTATTGTATCCAGCATTTAGAGTCATAGAATGTTAGAGTTGGAAGGGACCTCCATGGTCATCATGTCCAACCCCCTACTCATTGCAGGATTCACTAACCCATCTCAGACAGTTGTCACCATCTCACCATCTCTCGTGGCAGCCTGCTCCACTCATTGGTCACCCTCAGTGTCAAAACGTTTTTTCTAATATCTTATATGTATCTTATCCCTTTCAGTTTCATTTAATTGCTTCTCAAATTTCCATGTGCAAATGAGAATAATGATGATCCCTCTACACTGCACTGACATCCCTTCAGATATTTGTAGACAGCTATTAAGTATCTGTGTAGCCTTCTTTTTTGAAGCTAAATATTCCCAGATCCTTTAACCGTTCCTCGCAGAACATATATTGCAGTCCGCTCACCATCCTGGTAGCTCTTCTCTGAACTTGCTCCAGTTTTTCAATGTTTTTTTTAAAATGTGGTGCCCAGAACTGGACACAGTATTTCAGATGAGGTTTGACCAAGGAGGAATAGATGGGGATAATTACTTCACATGATCTAGACTCTTTGCTTTTCTTAATACATCCCAGTACTGTATTTGCCTTTTTTTCCTGCTGCATCACACTGTTGACTCAGGTATAGTCTGTGATCTATTAGTATACCCAAGTCTTTTTTCACAGGTGCTGTTGCTGAGTACTTTTCCTCCAGTTATGAAGATTTAATTTTTGTTTTTCTTGCCCAGATGTAGAATCTCACATTTCTCCCTGTTAAATGCCATTCTATTAATCACTGCCCAAGCTTATTTAGATCTTTCTGAATCCTTTCTCTGTCTTCTCTAGTGTTAGCTATCCCTTCTAGCTTTGCACTGTCTGCAAATTTGATTAATTTACCTTCAGCTCCCTTATCTAGATCATTTATAAAATACTGGGGCCAGGACAGAACCTTGTGGTACCCTACTTGAAACACTCTTCCAATTGCATGTTCAACCAATTATAACCACTCTTTTAGGCCTGTTTCACATGTCAGTGGCTCCGGTACGTGTGGTGACAGTTTCCTCACGTACCGGAGACACTGACACACGTAGACACATTAAAATCAATGTGTCTCTGCAGATGTCAGTGATTTTTTGCGGACCGTGTGTCTGTGTGCAAAACAAGGAGACATGTCCACGTTTCTCCGGCAGCATGGTCCGCAAAACGTCCCGCACACATGCACACGGAGAACAGTGTGCACTCTCCTCTGTGTGCACGTACCGCCGCAGGAGAAACAGTGCTAGAGTTAAGTGCTGTCCCCTGCTTTTTGGTGCTGAAGCCAGCATTCATTCCTTCTCCCCAGCAGCATTCACTGGAGAGAAGGAATGAAAAATCAAGGTTTTTTTTTTTTCTTGTTAAGAATAAAGTTCGGGGTCACCTCCCGCCTCCCACCCCCTGTGCGCCCGCCCGTTTGCATTAAAATACTCACCCAGCACCTGCAATGTCTTCTCTCAGCGCCGGCAGCTCATCCTGTGTGAGCGGTCACGTGGTACCACTCATTACAGGGATGAATATGCGGCTCCACCTCCCATAGGGTTGATTTTTCATTCCTTCTCTCCAGTGAACGCTGCTGGGGACAAGGAATGAATGCCGGCTTCATTACCAAGAAGCAGGGGGCAGCGCTTAACTCTAGCGCTTTCTCCTGCACGGTCCGTGTGGTCCTCAGTCGGCACACGGGCGGCACACGGCTGCCGCACGTGTGCCACACTGATGTGCCACATGAGCACACAGACACACGGACACGGATAACTCCGGTACCGATTTTTCCGGCACCGGAATTATCTGGACGTGTGAGACCTTAGTATGATCACTGAGCCAGTTTTGAATCCACCTAACCGTAGCCTTATCATCCCATACTTGGCCATTTTTTTTCAATAAGGTTAGTATATGATACTTTACCAAATGCTTTACTGAAGTGGAGATATACTATATCTACTGCATTTCCCTGATCCACCCAGTCAGTGATTCCATCATAGAAGGAAATTAGATTAGTCTGGATTGACTTGTTTGCTACAAACCCATGCTGACTCTGGTTACTTACCGTAGTATTATCAAAGTCCTCACATGCGCACTGTATTTATTTAATTTGTATGTTATTTTGTAAATAATAACATTATTTTGTGGCTATAATACATATATATATATACAGTATATATTAAATTTTTCATACATTTCCAGAGATATGGGTCTCTGCTAAATGTGGTAGAGCAGCTGTCATAAAATAAAAGCAAAAACTGGCCACATTTAATCTTGTAACAGGTCCTATTTAAAGGGAACCCCGTAGTGTCTTCTGATTTATTCACATTGCGGGGCTGGGATTCACAGGCAGGGCGGCCGCACAGGCGCAGTCAGCTAGACTGCATATGAGGACAGAGGACGAGCAGCACTCACTGCGCCTGCTCAAGGCAGGAGAAAAGAGCACAGGCGCCAGCAGATTTCAAAACAGCGGTGAGGAGGCGGCGCCCGGCGCCAAGAAGATTTGAGTGACGGCTGTGTGGCGTCTGCAGCAGGGGGGAAACGCCTGCCTCCTTGACTGAAGACAAGGTATTTAGGACAAATTACAAAAATGATTATTTTGGCAGTTACAGCATCCAGAACTAAAAGAGCCACCTTGTCAGAATGCAGCATTACTGCTGCACAAGGTGGCTCTTTTAGTTTATAACGGCTGGGGGGGTGACAGGTTCCCTTTAAAACTGAACTTAAACATACACCAATATCCCAGCTCATACAAAATGATTGTATGATCTGTATGGCTACCTCTGTAGGTGGCACTGTAATGTCACCAATGACAAATTTAGGAGTCCCACCTATGTCTGTTCTAGACTGGGAACAACTGGGAACCAGCACTCACTCATTATTTTGCATTTGAGTGGAGACACGATATTCACAGGACAACTTCACCCCAGATGGTTGAGTAGTTCCCTTTTAAGAGGACGCCAATCATCTGATAATAGTTTCCATAATATATAAAGGAAAATTGAATTGTGCTGATATAATTGTGTTGATAATAGGCAACAAAACCCATTCAGTATAGTGTAGGCTAAAAATCATAGGTGTAGTAGTTAAAGGGAACCTGTAACCTCAGAAAACTGTATTAACCTGCTGGTATAGGGTTAACCTGCAGGTAAATAGCATTACAATGCTGATCAGCCGTCTTACTGAAAGTGCGGCTACCAGAAAAAAAAACGTATTTTCTCCTAGGAGCCGCCCTTTTTTCAGTCATAAGGGCACTTTGACAGCTCGTTTTGCACAGATGCACTGTGCTGGCTGTCAATCACACAGTACTCATAGCCCTATCTCACAGTATAGTGAGTGGTGCTGTGAGTGATGACTGTAGCTATATGCCCCCATGACAGACAGCCGTCGGCTCCTGGGGGGAAATAAGTTCATTTCCCCTGGTGGCCGCTTTTTCAGTACAGTACAGTACAGTACAGTAGGCCGGACATGCCTATAATGCAATTAAGTGCAGATTAACCCTATATCTGCAGGAAAATTGCATCTTCTGTGGTGAAAGGTTCCTTTTAAGCAAATTTATAAAAAAAATTAGTAAGATGTCAAGTTGAATTGAGAAAATTAAAGTGGTAAATCCCAAGAGTTATAGATGGAGCATTATGGCATTATCATTATCTAAAGACACCTCTAGAACAATAATCGTTAGAAGGTCATAGAAGGTTTTTAAAGTTTTGCTCTTCTGTTGCTCTTCCTATAACAGGAAACGTGTGGGTTTTCTTTACAAGAACAATTAATGGGGTTTGAGTTTAAGCTCTCTTTCTGCTACAAAGTAGGAAACCACACTGACACAATCAGACATTTGCACGCATTTCATTAGCTGAATTAACCCTTTTCAGTCTTAGGTCCAAGGAAAATCTATGCATTTTGGTAATTAAAATATCGCAGTCACTTCGGATTTATTTATATAATCACAATAGTTAATAGTGATAAATATGATTATTGCATAATATATCACAACCTTTTGGTGAGATCCATCTTTCCCTGTTTATTTAGGCTTGAGTAATAAGGGTACTGAGCAGTAAAACATTGCTGACCCCATAGAGAATACATTTTTGGGGTTTTTTTTATTTTGCAATGTAAAGGTGCAGACAACTGAAATTCACCCACTGTTGAGCCAATCTGATCTATACATGTTGTGCCACTCAATGTGATCATTAAGCAGCAGGATGCCAACTCCTGTGAGCAGACACATGGCAGAACATATAGTGTAAATGGAATTTTACAGACAAAATGTCCCAATTTTTCCTGTGAATTTTCATTGAGTGGTAAGTAGAGTTGAGTGAATTTGTTTGGATTTGGTTCCGAATACGATTGGCAGCAAATATTGTTTTTGCATTACTCGACAAACACAGCTGAACATCATTAGAGTCAATGAGAGTAGAAATTTCCAAGTATGTTAGGAACCGATCATCAAACATACATTCGGTATGTACCAATTGGGTACCAACATGGCACAAATATGGCAAATTCAGATTCGGCAACCGAATCTGAACAAATTCGCTCGACTCTAATGGTAAGTACAAATTTAAAAAATGTATAAATGCATGCTTGTATATAGATATGCTCTGATGATAGTGATGGAACCTGTGCTTTCAGTTATAGTATGTACTTCCAATTCCTTGAATACCATTTGTGTGATATAAAGTAAAATAAATTCAAATGTTATTTATTAGTATGCCATATACAGCTCATGATGAAAGAACAAGAAAAGGGGCTTGGAACTAGTGATTTCTAGTAAGTCAAACAGCGGTGCTCAATGCCAATAAGCAGCTGCAAAAGCAAATACATTTTTGGATGCCAATAAAAAAAAGAAAGAAAATGCTAAAATTTTATATTGTTTTAACTCCTTAGTGACCGAGACAATTTTGTACTTAATGACCAAGCCAATATTTACAACTCTGACTACTGTCACTTTATGAGGTTATAGCTCTGGAACGCTTCAACGTATCCCACTGATTCTGAAATTGTTTTTTCGTGACATATTGTACTTCATGCTAGTGGTAAAATTTCTTTGCTATGACTTGATGTACAATAACAAATTGTATTGTGGTACCGTGTTAGCCAAAAAAATCGATGTGAATACTTTTCTGCCCAATGATGACAGAAGTATTCTAGGAGTGATATCTTCACTCCTAGAATACTTCTGTCATCATTGGGCAGAAAAGTATTCACATTTAATATGACTTGCGTTTATGTATTTTAAAAAATAGAAATTTTGGCAAAAATTTGGAAAATTTAGCAATTTTGACAATTTAATTTTTGTGCCTTTAAATCAGAGAGTCATATCGCACAAAATAGTTAATAAATAACATTTCCCATATGTCTACTTTACATCAGCACAATTTTGGAAACTTTTTTTTGTTAGGACGTTATAAGGGTTAAAATTTGACCAGCGATTTCAAATTTTTCCAACAAAATTTACAAAACCATTTTTTTAAGGACCACCTCACATTTGAAGTGAGTTTGGGGAATCAATATAACTGAAAATACCCAAAAGTGACACAATTTTAAAAACTTCACCCCTCAAGGTGCGCAAAACCACATTCAGGAAGTTTATTAACCCTTCAGGTGCTTAATGAGAACGAAAGCAATGTGGAAGGAAAAAATGAACATTTTACTGTTTTCACAAAAAATTACTTTGGAACCAATTTTTTTTCATTTTCACAAGGGTATCAGGAGAAAATGGACTGCAAAATTTGTTGTGCAATTTCTGCTGAGTATGCCAATACCCGATATGTGGGGGAAAGCCACTGTTTGGGTGCATAGCAGGGCTCAGAGGGGAGGGAGCACAGTTTGACTTTTCGAAAGCAAAATTGGCTAGAATTAATGGTGGGCTCCATGTCGCGTTTGGAGACCCCCTGATGTACCTAAACAGTGGAAACCCCCAATTCTAACTCCAACCCCTTAAACAGCCCTAACACTAATCCCAACCATAAACCTAACCACAACCCTAACCCCAACACAACAGTAACCCCAACACAACCCTAACCCCAACCCTAGCCCCAACCCTAACCCTAGCTCCAACCCTTACCCTAGCCCCAACCATAAACCTAGCCCAGCCCTAACCCTGTTAGAATCTGTTTAGTTTGTGACTATCCGCCACTTTCTTTTGGAGTTCTGGCTGCTGGTCTTTTTCCTCTGGTGCTGGATTTGACTTGGGTCAGGTGTTTGTTCAACTCTTTATTAACCAGCACCTGCCTCCCTATCCTTGCTGGAAAACAGTGTTTATCTGCTTGAGCTCTAGCTTGGTGCTTTGCTTTGTCTTCTGTGTGTGTTATTTGTGCAGTGCTGGTACCTTTGGTTTCTGCAGCCTTCTCTTTGTTTTCTATTAGGAGGTGACCCATTTTTGTACCCAGTCCTTAGTTCTTTTAGGGAACCCCTTCCCCTTATCTATAGGTCTTCGCTTGAGATTAACCTAGGACCGTCGGTGGGTCTATTCACAAGGAATGGGTCGCCCAATCCATCGTACGGTTCCAGCCTAGTCATAGTGCAGGGTCAGTTTTCCCCTTCTACCTTAGTCCTGTGTTGCAGATCCATAACAAACCCGTACTCAGGACAAATTGTACAACAAATTTTGGGGTCTATTTTCTCCTGTTACCCTTGGTAAAATAAAACAAATTGGAGCTGAAATAAATTTTGTGTGAAAAAAAGTTAAATGTTTATTTTTATTTAAACATTCCAAAAATTCCTGTGAAACACCTGAAGGGTTAATAAACTTTTTGAAAGTAGTTTTGAGTACCTTGAGGGGTGCAGTTTTTAGAATGGTGTCACAGTTGGGTATTTTCTATCATATAGACCCCTCAAAATGACTTCAAATGAGATGTGGTCCCTAAAAAAAAAATGGTGTTGTAAAAATGAGAAATTGCTGGTCAACTTTTAACCCTTATAACTCCGTCACAGAAAAAAATTTTGGTTCCAAAATTGTGCTGATGTAAAGTAGACATGTGGGAAATGTTACTTATTAAGTATTTTGTGTGACATATGTCTGTGACTTAAGGGCATAAAAATTCAAAGTTTGAAAATTGCGAAATTTTCAAAATTTTCGCCAAATATTCGTTTTTTTCACAAATAAACGCAAGATATCGAAGAAATTTTACCACTATCATGAAGTACAATATGTCACGAGAAAACAATGTCTGAATCGCCAAGATCCGTTGAAGCGTTCCAGAGTTATAACCTCATAAAGGGACAGTGGTCAGAATTGTAAAAATTGGCCCGGTCATTAACGTGCAAACCACCCTTGGGGGTGAAGGGGTTAAAAAACTACTTGAATCATGTTCTCCAGGGTCTCAGCTACCCCCGATAACCAAGACCCCAGACATTTTCCGGCGCTGGGGGGAGCTATAACCTTACTTCTCAGCACCGTTAAAAAGCTGTGCTGAGGAAAAGTACCCTTAACTGCTGCCATTAAAAGGAGTATCAGTGGTCATGAAGGGGTTAAAAAAAGAGCTTTGACATCATTCTGAATATGGGTTGCAATTTTGAGTTCCACATTGCAAAAAGTTTTTTAAAGAGCTGGATATGGTAGCAAATGTCTAATAAAAACAGGTCCTTTAGAGGTGATAATATTAATATGTTTAAATATATACACGATCTCTATAAACAATCAGTATAGAAACAATGATTAATTCGACCTTTTGGTCCCGCTTTAAAGGGTAAAGGGTTGTATTTTGTTATAACTATTCAATAGTTATGGACTACTAAAGAATAATGATATTTGTATAGAGTATGGCATGTATGGCTTTAAGAATAACTGAAAAATAAGACAATTTTTTGGTTTGAATTGTTTAATATATTTTAAAACAGATTTAAATATTATTTTTCCACTTCTGAGAAACATTATAAGATCATTTCCGATATGAGTTTCACACGAGGTTTCATAAGTGAAGGTTTTGAGGTTATTATAAATAGGTTAGTCTCTAAGTGACTTAGCAAACAGTGAACATATTACCATTGGTTATGCAAGGAAATCAGTCCAAAGAAATTCAGGAATTTGCACAAACTATGAACGAGGACAGTATAGCTGAGATGTTTAACGACTATGTACACCTTGTTACAGAATTTTATTTTATTTTTCATTAGTTTACAAAATTCAAAGTTAAGCAACATGTTAGATAGCCTTCATTAAAAAAAAAATCTACCAATTTCCTGCTGCAGTTGTCTGTAAGGCCGGTGTCCACACTTTCGAGTTCAATGCGAGAAACTTGCATAAGTTTCTCGCATCAATACCCGGCACTGCCGCCGACACTCGGGACCGGAGCGTGCGGCTGCATAGAAATACATGCATCCTCACGCTTCTCTCCCTAGTGCTGGCGGCAGTGCTGGGTATTGAGGTGAGAGACTCACGAGTGTGACCCCGGCCTAAGACCTATACCCAGCTGAGTGCTTTAGCAAAAATTTTACAAATCCGTCAGCACTCATGGATTTTGCGCTCTTTTCTGTGCTTCCATTTTCACAGTATTATGCTAAGGTTACTAGACCGCATTTTCTTTCATCCAAGTGAATCGGGCCAATTATGCTAATCATACTCTAATCAGAGTTTGATCAGATTGTGAGCATAGTGTGATACGATTTTCGCAGATGAATAGAAGATGTAAAAAAACCTCCATCTTCTCCATTGTGTCATCTGAGTGTAGTCCATTTTTTTTCCATGGACTCATTGACTTGCATGACCAAGTAAGATCTGAATATCGGATGCAAATCATGCATGCTGTGATTTTTTTCCTCGGACAGAGTCAGTCCGAAGAAAAAATCGGACATGTGCACAGCCCCATAGAATAACATTGGTCCGATGTTTTGTTGAATCGCACTCAGTCTGAAAATTTGTCTATCTGCACAAGCACATCGTGATAATTCCAATGCTGGAAAAAGCAGTGTGGCATATGTATGTACGCGTATATCATCCGTGTGCCGTATGTGTACACTATCCATGAAAAAAGTACTGGAATAGAATGAAGAATACAAACGACAGATGTTTAGGTGTTAGATGTGCAAAGATAGAGATAGATAGATAGATAGATAGATAGATAGATAGATAGATAGATAGATTCAAAAAACATTGAAGCAGCACACCATATCCAGATTCACAAAGTGCTTTTCAATAGCCCATGTGGCGACGTTTCGGTCCTGGGTACAGACCTTTCTCCAGCAGTTACAAAAGTGCATGTGCAAGATATTTTAGGCAACCTAAACAACAAGTATTTAGCAGCAATGTAAACAATATGTGCCATTATAATGGTGTTTACAAAAATATATTTAACTGTATTTAAATGTATGTAAATTATGTGTAAAGTGACATAGTGCAAAAATAATTGTGCAACCATATACAGTGTCAATAATAATCTTAAAAAAGATATAATTGATCGTTTAAGCCAGCCGTGTATAATTAGTCATATTACATGACTCACCCCATCCAAAGAAGAATACATTGCGACAAAATCCGGCGTCCTGCAACAAGTAAGGCGCATGTCTTTAGAAAAAACCTTTACAGGTCGATGAAAAAGGCCTGGTCATGTGCAATAGAGACCAGAAGCTACTAAAGCGCCATCTTGGAAATGGTAAAGAGGATGTGCGCACGCACCACACATCGCAACTAGACACCATGTCATATATATATATATATATATACACTCACCGGCCACTTTATTAGGTACACCATGCTAGTAACGGGTTGGACCCCCTTTTGCCTTCAGAACTGCCTCAATTCTTCGTGGCATAGATTCAACAAGGTGCTGGAAGCATTCCTCAGAGATTTTGGTCCATATTGACATGATGGCATCACACAGTTGCCGCAGATTTGTCGGCTGCACATCCCAAAGATGCTCCATACAAGGCAGGATGGATCCATGCTTTCATGTTGTTTACGCCAAATTCTGACCCTACCATCCGAATGTCGCAGCAGAAATCGAGACTCATCAGACCAAGCAACGTTTTTCCAATCTTCTACTGTCCAATTTCGATGAGCTTGTACAAATTGTAGCCTCAGTTTCCTGTTCTTAGCTGAAAGGAGTGGAACCGGTGTGGTCTTCTGCTGCTGTAGCCCATCTGCCTCAAAGTTCGACGCACTGTGCGTTCAGAGATGCTCTTAGGCCTACCTTGGTTGTAACGGGTGGCGATTTGAGTCACTGTTGCCTTTCTATCAGCTCGAACCAGTCTGCCCATTCTCCTCTGACCTCTGGCATCAACAAGGCATTTCCGCCCACAGAACTGCCGCTCACTGAATTTTTTTTCTTTTTCGGACCATTCTCTGTAAACCCTAGAGATGGTTGTGCGTGAAAATCCCAGTAGATCAGCAGTTTCTGAAATACTCAGACCAGCCCTTCTGGCACCAACAACCATGCCACGTTCAAAGGCACTCAAATCACCTTTCTTCCCCATACTGATGCTCGGTTTGAACTGCAGGAGATTGTCTTGACCATGTCTACATGCCTAAATGCACTGAGTTGCCGCCATGTGATTGGCTGATTAGAAATTAAGTGTTAACAAGAAGTTGGACAGGTGTACCTAATAAAGTGGCCAGTGAGTGTATATATATTTGAAAAGATTCTCATCAATGATTCCTTGGAGCAATGCTGCATCCAATAAATTCTTCATAGCCTTAATATTCTTAAAATTAGGATCCCCATCCAACTTAACATAAACCTCAGTATCACTCAATTGATGTCTGATTTCAGCCATATACTTAGTTGTGTCCATGACGACAACATTTGTTATTATATTTTGCCACTAGGGGACGCTGTTGGTTGAAATTTTTTGTAATAAAAAATATGTGCTAGTTAAGAACATTTGGATTGACAATTGGAGTGGTTGCCCCCATATAGGGGTACCTCAGCCAGAATGTCTCCTTTGGTCAACGGGTTATCTGCTCCACTATGTGGGGGATGTTCCTGCACCAATGTTCAACTAGTTTATAGATCAAATATTTTGCCAATTAATTATATCTCCATAGTCCCTTTAGAGCCATATACTGTATCATGTTTCTTTCTTTTTTTTTCTCTTGAAATTAAATTAGAGAATCTTCTTCTTTATAAATTGTTTGCCTTTAGGCTGTGTGCACACGTTGCTGATTTTTCACGTTTTTTTGTGTTTTTTCACTATAAAAACGCTATAAAACCGCCAAAAAAAGCATACATTATGCATCCCATCATTTAGAATGAATTCCGCAATTTTTGTGCACATGATGCGTTTTTTTTCCACGAAAAAAATGCATCGCGGTAAAAAACGCAGCATGTTCATTAACTGTTAAATTCGCTGATTTTTTGTGGATTTCCCACTATATAATGCATTGGGAAATGTCCGGAAAAATCAGCAAAAAAAAACGCACCAAAAACGCACAAAAAACGCGCAAAAAACGCATGCAGATTTCTTGCAGATTTTTTGCAGAAAATTTCCGGTTTTTCTCAGGAAATTTCTGCAAGAAATCCTGAACGTGTGCACATAGCCTTAAGATAGAGGGCGCTTAACGCATCGGTTTACGCTACTGAGCATATGCTTATAGTGATATGACGTAGTGTCTAGTTGCGATGTGTGGTGGTGAATCAATGTAAACGGACTGGTATGTGCCTGTGAGACGTTTGCACCCTATTTTTTGACTGTGCTGTTTTTTCTATTTTTCTTAGATAGATAGACGGACAGACAGACAGACAGACAGATAGATAGATAGATAGATAGATAGATAGATAGATAGATAGATAGATAGATAGAAATATATCAGCGAGATATATAATCAGTGCAGTGTATGTGTATTTTTCTGTACTTGTATGTACCACAAAAATAAATAAATAATTTTAAAAAGTGGTGTGGGGTCCCTCTTATTTTTAATAACCAACTGAGGGAAAGCAGTCAGCTGGAGGCTGTTGTTTTTATGCTCTTAAGGGGCCAATTTCCATTGAGCTTCCCAGCCTATTAATAACAGCTCACAGCTGTCTGCTCATCCTTTACTGGTAAGTAAAAGGGGGAACAAAAAAATAACCTGGGGTCCTCCCTATTTTTCATAACCAGCAAAGGCTAAGCAGACAGCTGCAAGCTGAAATTAATAGACTCATAAGGGGCCATGGATATTGGCACCTTCCCAGACTAATAACACCAGCCATCAGTCACCCCCTAAATGGCACATCCATTGGATGTGCCAATTCTGGCACTTAGGGCTCATATTCACTTGCGAGAAACTCGGATGAGTCTCGCACGGCAACACCCGATACCGCACATGGCACAGAGGAGCAGAGCGTGCGGCTGCATGTATTCCTATGCGGCCTCACGCTCCAATCTGAGTGCCGGCAGCAGCACCGAGTTTTAACATGCGAGACTCATCCGAATTGCTCGCAAGTGAGTATGAGCCCTTAGACTCGGCTCTTCCCGTTTGCCCTGATGCGTTGGCAATCAGGGTAATGGTTTTGGGGTTGATGTCAGCTGCGTAATGTTTGCTAACATCAAGCCCAGGGGTTATTAATGGAGAGGTGTCAGTAAGACATCCCCATTACTAACCCCATAGTGAAAACAAATAAACAATTACCCTATTTTACCCATTTATTAGCAAAACTAAAAGTAATACATAGGAGTCTGCAGTAAATCTAGAATAAGGACATCCCACAACAATCTCTGACTCTGTTACATATGAAAGGCTGTGGTGAGCAGTGACATCAATAACGTTATCACTCACCACGACCGCTGGAACACAATGAGATTATTGTGAGAACCCGGCTGCGGTGACGAGCCAGACAGCTTTCACCTGCTGTATCCTTACTGTTGTTGCCACTCGCAGTGTGAAAAAGTTCTCACGCTGCGAGCATTGACATCAGTAAGGTAACCGCAGGTCACACATTGCCAACTCACACAGAGGATACCATGAGAACTGCCACTGTGATCTGTGGTAACCTTAATGACATCAACGCTTGTCACTGTAGCCAGGTTCTCACGATACTCTAAGTGTTTTCTGGCGTTGGTGGTGAGCGGTCACTTAACTGATGTCACCACTCATCACAGTCTCCGGATGTAGCAGAGTCGAGGATCATCATGGGACCTCCTTATTTTGGATTTACGGCAGACCCTTGGGATTACTTTTATTTTGCTAATTAATGGATAAACGAGGATAATTGTCAAGGAGTGCTTTTTACAATTAAAGGACTTTCTTTCTTTTCACTATGAGGTTACTAATGGGGGTGTCTGACACCTCTCCATTACTAACCCAAGGGCTTGATTATTATTATTATTATTATTTATTGTTATAGCGCCATTTATTCCATGGCGCTTTACATGGGAGGAGGGGTATACATAATAAAAACAAGTACAATAATCTTAAACAATACAAGTCATAACTGGCACAGGAGGAGAGAGGACCCTGCCCCCGAAGGCTCACAATCTACAAGGGTGAGAATACAGTAGGTGAGGATAGAGATGGTCATGCAGCGGTTTGGTTGATCGGTGGTTACTGCAGGTAGTAGGCTTGTCAGAAGAGGTGGGTCTTCAGGCTCTTTTTGAAGGTTTCGATGGTAGGCGAGAGTCTGATGTGTTGTGGTAGAGGGTTCCAGAGTAGGGGTGATACGCGAGAGAAATCTTGTATACGATTGTGGGAAGAGGAGATAAGAGGGGAGTAGAGAAGGAGATCTTGTGAGGATCAGAGGTTGCATGTAGGTAAGTACCGGGAGACGAGGTCACAGATGTATGGAGGAGACAGGCTGTGGATGGTTTTTTACGTCATGGTTAGGGTTTTGTAGTGGAGTCTCTGGGCAATGGGGAGCCAGTGAAGGGATTGACAGAGGGGAGAGGCCGGGGAATAGCGGGGGGAGAGGTGGATTAGTCGGGCAGCAGAGTTTAGAATAGATTGAAGGGGTGCGAGAGTGTTAGAGGGGAGGCCACAGAGCAAGAGGTTTGAGTAGTCAAGTGTTGTGAATTCTGCTCTTGGGCTCCCTCCGGTGGTTGTTGGTGGTAGTGCAGTTGTCTTGGGTGTCATGTTCTCAATGGCAAGAGAACATAGCATAAGCATATATAGGAACTAGCTCTTGGAAGATGGGAACTGAGCTGACCATGAACTAAACCTAACGCACAACTAGCAGTGGCCGGGTAGCATGCCTACGTTGATTCTAGATGCCCAGCACCAGCCGGAGGACTAAATAATGCTAGCAGAGGAAAATATTAGTCCTAGCTCACCTCTAGAGAAATACCCCGAAAGGAGACAGAGGCCCCCCACATGTATTGGCGGTGAATTAAGATGAAATAACAAACGTAGTATGAAAATAGGTTTAGCAAATTTGAGGTCCACTTACTACATAGCAGAAGACAGAAAGGACACTTTCATGGTCAGCTGAAAACCCTATCAAAACACCATCCAGAAATTACTTTAAAACTCTGGCATTAACTCATAACACCAGAGTGGCAATTCCTGTTCACAAGAGCTTTCCAGACACAGTAACGAAACTTCAGCTGTGAACTGGAACAAAAATGCAAAAACAAACATGGACAAGAGTCCAACTTATCTAGTAGTTGTCTAGGAGCAGGAACAAGCACAGAGAGGCTTCTGATAACATTGATGACCGGCAAGCAACTAACAGAGCAGCAAGGTTATATAGCGACTCCCACATCTTGATGGGAACAGGTGAACAGAGAAGATGACAACACCAGTTCAATTCCACCAGTAGCCACCGGGGGAGCCCAGAATCCAAATTCACAACAGTACCCCCCCCTCAAGGAGGGGGCACCGAACCCTCACCAGAACCACCAGGGCGATCAGGATGGGCCCTATGAAAGGCACGAACCAGATCAGAGGCATGAACATCAGATGCATTCACCCAACAATTATCCTCCTGGCCGTATCCCTTCCACTTGACCAGATACTGGAGTCTCCGTCTGGAAACACGAGAGTCTAAGATTTTCTCCACAACGTACTCCAACTCACCCTCAACCAACACTGGAGCAGGAGGCTCAACGGAAGGCACAACCGGTACCTCATACCTGCGCAATAATGACCGATGAAAAACGTTATGAATAGAAAAGGATGCAGGGAGGTCCAAACGGAAGGAAACAGGGTTAAGAATCTCCAATATCTTATACGGGCCGATGAACCGAGGCTTAAACTTAGGAGAAGAGACCCTCATAGGGACAAAACGAGAAGACAACCACACCAAATCCCCAACACAAAGCCGAGGACCAACACGACGGTGGCGGTTGGCAAAAAGCTGAGTCTTCTCCTGGGACAACCTCAAATTGTCCACCACCTGCCCCCAGATCTGATGCAATCTCTCCACCACAGCATCCACTCCAGGACAATCCGAAGTTTCCACCTGACCAGAGGAAAATCGAGGATGAAACCCCGAATTACAGAAAAACGGGGACACCAAAGTGGCAGAGCTGGCCCGATTATTGAGAGCGAACTCCGCCAATGGCAAAAAAGCAACCCAATCATCCTGGTCAGCAGACACAAAACACCTCAGATATGTCTCCAGGGTCTGATTAGTCCGCTCGGTCAGGCCATTCGTCTGAGGATGGAAAGCGGACGAAAAAGATAAATCTATGCCCATCCTAGCACAGAATGCCCGCCAAAATCTAGACACGAATTGGGTCCCTCTGTCAGAAATGATATTCTCAGGAATACCATGCAAACGAACAACATTTTGAAAAAACAGAGGAACCAACTCGGAAGAAGAAGGCAACTTGGGCAGAGGAACCAAATGGACCATCTTAGAGAAACGGTCACACACCATCCAGATGACAGACATCTTCTGAGAAACAGGCAGATCTGAAATAAAATCCATCGAGATGTGCGTCCAAGGCCTCTTAGGAATAGGCAAGGGCAACAATAATCCACTAGCCCGAGAGCAACAAGGCTTGGCCCGAGCACAAACGTCACAAGACTGCACAAAGCCTCGCACATCTCGTGACAGGGAAGGCCACCAGAAGGACCTTGCCACCAAATCCCTGGTACCAAAAATGCCAGGATGACCTGCCAACGCAGAAGAATGAACCTCAGAGATGACTCTACTGGTCCAATCATCAGGAACAAACAGTTTATCAGGTGGGCAACGATCCGGTCTATCCGCCTGAAACTCCTGCAAGGCCCGCCGCAGGTCTGGAGAAACGGCTGACAATACCACTCCATCCTTAAGGATACCTGTGGGCTCAGAGTTACCAGGCGAATCAGGCTCAAAACTCCTAGAAAGGGCATCCGCCTTAACATTCTTAGAACCCGGTAGGTATGACACCACAAAATTAAACCGAGAGAAAAATAATGACCAGCGCGCCTGTCTAGGATTCAGGCGCCTGGCGGTCTCAAGATAAATCAAGTTTTTCTGGTCAGTCAATACCACCACCTGATGTCTGGCCCCCTCAAGCCAATGGCGCCACTCCTCAAAAGCCCACTTCATGGCCAAAAGCTCCCGATTCCCAACATCATAATTCCGCTCAGCGGGCGAAAATTTACGGGAAAAGAAGGCACAAGGCCTCATCACGGAGCAGTCAGAACTTTTCTGCGACAACACTGCCCCAGCTCCGATCTCAGAAGCGTCGACCTCAACCTGAAAAGGTAGAGCAACATCAGGCTGACGCAACACAGGGGCAGAGGAAAAACGGCGCTTAAGCTCCCGAAAGGCCTCCACAGCGTCAGGGGACCAATCAGCAACATCAGCACCCTTCTTAGTCAAATTGGTCAATGGCTTAGCAATATCCAAAAAACCAGCAATAAATCGACGATAAAAGTTAGCAAAGCCCAAAAATTTCTGAAGACTCTTAAGAGAAGAGGGCTGCGTCCAATCACAAATAGCTTGAACCTTGACAGGATCCATTTCAATGGAAGAGGGAGAAAAAATATATCCCAAAAAGGAAATCCTCTGTACCCCAAAAACACACTTAGAACCCTTCACACACAAAGAATTAGACCGCAAAACCTGGAAAACCCTCCTGACTTGCTGGACATGAGAGTCCCAGTCATCCGAAAAAATCAGAATATCATCCAGATACACAATCATAAATTTATCCAAATAATCGCGAAAAATATCATGCATAAAGGACTGGAAAACCGACGGAGCATTTGAAAGACCAAAAGGCATCACTAAATACTCAAAGTGGCCCTCGGGCGTATTAAATGCGGTTTTCCACTCATCCCCCTGCCTGATTCGCACCAAATTATACGCCCCACGAAGGTCAATCTTAGAGAACCACTTGGCCCCCTTTATGCGAGCAAACAAATCAGTCAGCAACGGCAATGGGTATTGATATTTTACAGTGATTTTATTCAAAAGCCGATAATCGATACATGGTCTCAAAGAGCCGTCTTTTTTTGACACAAAGAAAAAACCGGCTCCTAAGGGAGATGACGATGGACGAATATGTCCCTTTTCCAAGGACTCCTTTATATATTCTCGCATAGCAGCATGTTCAGGCACAGACAGATTAAATAAACGACCCTTTGGGTATTTACTACCCGGGATTAAATCTATGGCACAATCGCACTCTCGGTGCGGAGGTAATGAACCAAGCTTGGATTCTTCAAAGACGTCACGATAGTCAGACAGGAACTCAGGAATTTCAGAGGGAATAGATGATGAAATGGAAACCACAGGTACATCCCCATGAGCCCCCTTACATCCCCAGCTCAACACAGACATAGCTTTCCAGTCGAGGACTGGGTTGTGAGATTGCAGCCAAGGCAATCCCAGCACCAAATCATCATGTAGATTATGCAGCACCAGAAAGCGAATAATCTCCTGGTGATCCGGATTAATACGCATAGTTACTTGTGTCCAGTATTGTGGTTTATTATTAGCCAATGGGGTGGAGTCAATCCCCTTCAGAGGAATAAGAGTCTCCAAAGGCTCTAAATCATACCCACGGCGTTTGGCAAAGGACCAATCCATAAGACTCAAAGCGGCGCCAGAGTCGACATAGGCGTCCGTGGTAATAGATGACAAAGAGCAAATCAGGGTCACAGATAGAATAAACTTAGACGGTAAGGTGCAAATGGAAACAGATTTATCAAGCTTTTTAGTGCGCTTAGAGCATGCTGATATAACATGAGTAGAATCACCACAATAGAAACACAACCCATTTTTCCGTCTAAAATTCTGCCGCTCGCTTCGGGACAGAATTCTATCACACTGCATACTCTCTGGCGACTTCTCAGTGGACACCGCCAGATGGTGCACTGGTTTGCGCTCCCGCAAACGCCTATCGATCTGAATAGCCATTGTCATGGACTCATTCAGACCCGCAGGCACAGGGAACCCCACCATAACATCCTTAATGGCATCAGAGAGACCCTCTCTGAAAGTCGCCGCCAGGGCGCACTCATTCCACTGAGTAAGCACAGACCATTTACGGAATCTTTGACAGTAAATTTCCGCTTCATCTTGCTCCTGAGATAGGGACATCAAAGTTTTTTCTGCCTGAAGCTCCAAATGAGGTTCGTCATAAAGCAACCCCAAGGCCAGAAAAAACGCATCCACATTGAGCAACGCAGGATCCCCTGGTGTCAATGAAAAAGCCCAGTCTTGAGGGTCGCCCCGGAGCAAGGAAATCACAATCCTGACCTGCTGTGCAGGGTCTCCGGCAGAGCGAAATTTCAGGGACAAAAATAATTTGCAATTATTTCGAAAATTCTGAAACCCAGATCTATTCCCCGAGAAAAATTCCGGCAAAGGAATTCTCGGCTCAGATACAGGTGCATGACAAACAAAGTCTTGCAAATTTTGTACCTTCGTGGCGAGATTATTCAAACCTGCAGTTACACTCTGAAGATCCATTACAAACAGGTGGACACAGAGCCATTCAAAGATTAGAAGGAGGAAAAAAAAAAAAAAAAAAAATTCTCAGCAGACTTCTTATTTCTCTCCTTTCTCAGCCAAGGATTTTAACCCTTTAGTGGGCCGGTCAAACTGTCATGTTCTCAATGGCAAGAGAACATAGCATAAGCATATATAGGAACTAGCTCTTGGAAGATGGGAACTGAGCTGACCATGAACTAAACCTAACGCACAACTAGCAGTGGCCGGGTAGCATGCCTACGTTGATTCTAGATGCCCAGCACCAGCCGGAGGACTAAATAATGCTAGCAGAGGAAAATATTAGTCCTAGCTCACCTCTAGAGAAATACCCCGAAAGGAGACAGAGGCCCCCCACATGTATTGGCGGTGAATTAAGATGAAATAACAAACATAGTATGAAAATAGGTTTAGCAAATTTGAGGTCCACTTACTACATAGCAGAAGACAGAAAGGACACTTTCATGGTCAGCTGAAAACCCTATCAAAACACCATCCAGAAATTACTTTAAAACTCTGGCATTAACTCATAACACCAGAGTGGCAATTCCTGTTCACAAGAGCTTTCCAGACACAGTAACGAAACTTCAGCTGTGAACTGGAACAAAAATGCAAAAACAAACATGGACAAGAGTCCAACTTATCTAGTAGTTGTCTAGGAGCAGGAACAAGCACAGAGAGGCTTCTGATAACATTGATGACCGGCAAGCAACTAACAGAGCAGCAAGGTTATATAGCGACTCCCACATCTTGATGGGAACAGGTGAACAGAGAAGATGACAACACCAGTTCAATTCCACCAGTAGCCACCGGGGGAGCCCAGAAACCAAATTCACAACACTTGGGGTTGTAATCCGGGCAGGTGTTTCTGCTGATTGCAGCTCTATTAGGTATTTAGGTGTGCAGGATCCATGAGTCCATGCCAGTTGTCCTTTGTACTTGGAGGGATTGCATCTCTCTCTGGCTCCTCATGCCCTGCTGCCAATTCAGCCAAGATAAGTGTCTGTTTTTTGTCTCTGTGCACACATGCAGTGTGCTTGCAATTCAGTGCAATTTATTGTGTTTTTGTCCAGCTTAGACTTTGTTTGGATTTTTCAGTCATGCTGGATTCTCAGGAGATGCAGATATACTTTCTATGTCTTTAGTTAGATGTGGAATATTTGTATTATCTGCTGTGGATGTTTTTAGGATTTTAATACTGACCGCTTAGAATTCTGTCCTATCCTTTTCTATTTAACTAGAAGTGCCTCTTTTGCTAAATCCTGTTTTTCTGCCTGCGTGTGTCTTTCCTCTTATACTCACAGTCAATATTTGTGGGGGGCTGCCTATCCTTTGGGGTTCTGCTCTGAGGCAAGATAGAAATCCCATTTCCATCTATAGGGGTGTTTAGTCCTCCGGCTGTGTCGAGATGTCTAGGACGTGTTAGGTACATCCCACGGCTACTTCTAGTTGCGGTGTTAGTTTAAGGTTTGCGGTCAGTACAGGTACCACCTAGTCCTGAGAAAGTCTCTCATGCGGCTCCAAGGTCACCAGATCATAAGAGTACAACTGGCCAACAATGAGTTAAATGCATCTCAGAAGAAGGGAAGAAAGAGCCTTTTTTTTCTGTAGCCTGCTTTGTCTTTTCTTCCCTCTTTTCCTCTGGGTGACTGAGGAGTCTTGTGCTAGCATGGATGTTCAGGGATTAGTTTCTCGTGTAGACCAGCTTGCTGCTAGGGTACAGGGTATTTCTGATTATATTGCTCAGACTCCGCTTTTAGAGCCTAGGATTCCTACTCCTGATTTGTTTTTTGGGGACAGGTCCAAATTTTTGAGTTTTAAAAACAACTGTAAACTGTTTTTTGCTCTGAAGCCTCGTTCCTCTGGTGATCTCATTCAGCAGATTAAAATTGTCATCTCCCTGCTGCTTGGTGACCCTCAGGATTGGGCATTTTCCCTGGAATCTGGGAATCCGACCTTGCTTAATGTAGATGCCTTTTTTCAGTTCAGGCTCTAGGATTATTATATGATGAACCAAATTCTGTCGATCAAGCAGAGAAGACCTTGTTGGCCCTGTCTCAGGGTCAAGAAGCGGCAGAATTGTATTGTCAGAAATTTAGAAAATGGTCTGTGTTGATTGAATGGAATGAGGATGCTTTGGCGGCAATTTTCAGAAAGGGTCTTTCTGAATCTGTTAAAGATGTTATGGTGGGGTTTCCCACGCCTGTTGGTCTGAGTGATTCTATGTCTCTGGACATTCAGATCGATCGGCGCTTGCGGGAGTGCAGAACTGTGCGCGCTGTGGCGTTGTCCTCAGAGCAGATACCTGAGCCTATGCAGTGTGATAGGATTCTGTCTAGAACGGAACAACAAGGATTCAGACGTCAGAATAGGTTGTGTTTTTATTGTGGCGATGCTTCTCATGTCATTTCAGTCTGCCCAAGGCGTACAAAGAGAATCGCTAGTTCAGTTACCATCGGAACTGTACAACATAAATTTCTGTTATCTGTGACCTTGATCTGCTCATTGTCGTCATTTTCTGTCATGGCGTTTGTGGATTCAGGCGCCGCTTTGAACTTAATGGACTTTGAATTTGCCAGGCGTTGTGGTTTCCCCTTGCAGTCTTTGCAGAAACCTATTCCTTTAAGGGGCATTGATGCTACACCTTTGGCTAAAAATAAACCCCAGTTTTGGACACAGGTGACCATGTGCATGGCGCCAGCCCATCAGGAAGATTGTCGATTTCTGGTGTTGCATAATTTGCATGATGCTATTGTGCTGGGGTTTCCATGGTTGCAGATACATAATCCTGTGTTGGATTGGAAGTCTATGTCTGTGACTAGTTGGGGTTGTCAGGGGGTTCATAATGACGTTCCTGTGATGTCAATCTCCTCTTCCTCCTCTTCTGAAGTTCCAGTTTTTGTCTGATTTTCAGGATGTATTCGATGAGCCCAAGTCCAGTTCCCTTCCACCGCATAGGGACTGTGATTGTGCTATTGACTTGATTCCAGGCTGTAAGTTTCCTAAGGGCCGACTTTTCAACCTGTCTGTGCCGGAACATACCGCCATGCGGAGTTATGTTAAGGAGTCTTTGGAGAAAGGGCATATTCGGCCATCTTCTTCACCGTTGGGAGCGGGATTTATTTTTGTTGCTAAGAAGGATGGCTCCTTGAGACCCTGTATTGATTATCGCCTCTTGAATAAGATCACGGTCAAGTTTCAATACCCTTTACCTTTGCTTTCCGATTTGTTTGCCAGGATTAAGGGGGCTAGTTGGTTTACTAAAATTGACCTTCGGGGGGCATATAATCTTGTTCGTATTAAGCAGGGTGACGAATGAAAAACTGCGTTTAATACGCCCGAAGGCCATTTTGAATACCTTGTGATGCCATTCGGGCTCTCTAATGCTCCATCTGTTTTTCAGTCCTTCATGCATGATATCTTCCGGAATTATCTTGATAAATTCATGATTGTATATTTGGATGACATCTTAATTTTTTCCGATGATTGGGAGTCTCATGTGAAGCAGGTCAGGATGGTATTTCAGATCCTTCGTGATAATGCTTTGATTGTGAAGGTGTCTAAGTGTCTCTTTGGAGTGCAGAAGGTTTCTTTTTTGGACTTCATTTTTTCTCCCTCATCTATAGAGATGGATCCGGTTAAGGTTCAGGCCATTCATGATTGGATTCAGCCCACATCCGTGAAGAGCCTTCAGAAATTTTTGGGCTTTGCTAATTTTTATCGCCGTTTCATTGCTAACTTCTCCAGTGTGGTTAAACCCCTGACCGATTTGACGAAGAAAGGCGCTGATGTAACGAATTGGTCCTCTGTGGCTGTCTCTGCCTTTCAGGAGCTTAAACGCCGATTTACTTCTGCCCCGGTGTTGCGTCAGCCAGATGTTTCTCTTCCGTTTCAGGTTGAGGTTGACGCTTCTGAGATTGGGGCAGGGGCCGTTTTGTCTCAGAGGAATTCTGATGGTTCCTTGATGAAATCGTGTGCCTTCTTTTCCCGTAAGTTTTCGCCTGCTGAACGCAATTATGATGTCGGCAATCTGGAGTTGTTGGCTATGAAGTGGGCGTTTGAGGAATGGCGACATTGGCTTGAGGGAGCCAAGCACCGTATTGTGGTCTTGACCGATCATAAAAATCTGATTTACCTCGAATCTGCCAAACGGCTGAATCCTAGACAGGCTCGATGGTCCCTGTTTTTCTCCCGTTTTGATTTCGTGGTTTCGTATCTTCCGGGTTCTAAGAATATTAAGGCTGATGCCCTCTCTAGGAGTTTTTTGCCTGATTTTCCTGAGAAAGGGGTGGTCCTTTCTGCCATTTCCCCTGATTTGCGATGGGTTCTGCAGGAATTTCAGGCTGATAAACCTGACCGCTGTCCTGTGGGGAAACTGTTTGTTCCTGATAGATGGACTAGTAGAGTGATTTCTGAGGTTCACTGTTCTGTGTTGGCTGGTCATCCTGGTATTTTTGGTACCAGAGATTTGGTTGGTAGGTCCTTTTGGTGGCCTTCTTTGTCGCGTGATGTGCGTTCTTTTGTGCAGTCCTGTGGGACTTGTGCACGGGCCAAGCCTTGTTGTTCCCGTGCTAGTGGGTTGCTTTTGCCTTTGCCGGTCCCTGAGAGGCCCTGGACGCATATTTCTATGGATTTTATTTCAGATCTTCCGGTTTCCCAGAGGATGTCGGTTATCTGGGTGGTTTGTGACCGGTTTTCTAAAATGGTTCATTTGGTGCCTTTACCTAAATTGCCTTCCTCTTCTGATTTGGTTCCGTTGTTTTTTCAGCATGTGGTTCGTTTGCATGGTATTCCGGAGAATATTGTGTCCGACAGAGGTTCCCAGTTTGTTTCTAGGTTTTGGCGGGCCTTTTGTGCTAGGCTGGGCATTGATTTGTCTTTTTCTTCCGCATTTCATCCTCAGACAAATGGCCAGACCGAGCTAACTAATCAGACTTTGGAAACTTATTTGAGATGCTTTGTGTCTGCTGATCAGGATGATTGGGTGGCTTTCTTGCCATTGGCCGAGTTTGCTCTTAATAATCGGGCTAGTTCAGCTACCTTGGTTTCGCCCTTCTTTTGTAATTTTGGTTTTCATCCTCGTTTTTCTTCGGGGCAAGTTGAACCTTCTGATTGTTCTGGTGTGGATTCTGTGGTTGACAGGTTGCAGCAGATTTGGGCTCATGTGGTGGACAATTTGGTGTTGTCTCAGGAAGAGGCTCAGCGTTTTGCTAATTGTCATCGGTGTGTTGGTTCCCGGCTTCGGGTTGGGGATTTGGTCTGGTTGTCTTCCCGTCATGTTTCTATGAAGGTTTCTTCCCCTAAGTTTAAGCCTCGGTTTATTGGTCCTTATAGGATTTCTGAGATTATCAATCCAGTGTCTTTTCGTTTGGCCCTTCCGGCCTCTTTTGCCATCCATAATGTTTTCCATAGATCTTTATTGCGGAAATATGTGGTGCCCGTTGTTCCCTCGGTTGATCCTCCTGCTCCTGTGTTGGTTGATAGGGAGTTTGAGTATGTGGCTGAGAAGATTTTGGATTCTCGCTTTTCGAGGCGGAGGCTTCAGTACCTTGTCAAATGGAAGGGTTATGGCCAGGAGGATAATTCTTGGGTTTTTGCCTCTGATGTCCATGCTGCTGATTTGGTCCGTGCCTTTCATCTGGCTCGTCCTGATCGGCCTGGGGGCTCTGGTGAGGGTTCGGTGACCCTTCTTCAAGGGGGGGGTACTGTTGTGAATTCTGCTCTTGGGCTCCCTCCGGAGGTTGTTGGTGGTAGTGCAGTTGTCTTGGGGTTGTAATTCGGGCAGGTGTTTCTGCTGATTGCAACTCTATTAGGTATTTAGGTGTGCAGGATCCATGAGTCCATGCCAGTTGTCCTTTGTACTTGGAGGGATTGCATCTCTCTCTGGCTCCTCATGCCCTGCTGCCAATTCAGCCAAGATAAGTGTCTGTTTTTTGTCTCTGTGCACACATGCAGTGTGCTTGCAATTCAGTGCAATTTATTGTGTTTTTGTCCAGCTTAGACTTTGTTTGGATTTTTCAGTCATGCTGGATTCTCAGGAGATGCAGATATACTTTCTATGTCTTTAGTTAGATGTGGAATATTTGTATTATCTGCTGTGGATGTTTTTAGGATTTTAATACTGACCGCTTAGAATTCTGTCCTATCCTTTTCTATTTAACTAGAAGTGCCTCTTTTGCTAAATCCTGTTTTTCTGCCTGCGTGTGTCTTTCCTCTTATACTCACAGTCAATATTTGTGGGGGGCTGCCTATCCTTTGGGGTTCTGCTCTGAGGCAAGATAGAATTCCCATTTCCATTTATTGGGGTATTTAGTCCTCCGGCTGTGTCGAGATGTCTAGGACGTGTTAGGTACATCCCACCGCTACTTCTAGTTGCGGTGTTAGTTTAGGGTTTGCAGTCAGTACAGGTACCACCTACTCCTGAGAAAGTCTCTCATGCGGCTCCAAGGTCACCAGATCATAACAGTCAAGGCGAGAGATGATGAGGGCATGGACTAGGGTTTTTGCAGATTCTTGGTTGAGGAATGTACGGATTCGTGAAATATTTTTTGAGTTGAAGTCGGCAGGAAGTGGAAAAGGCTTGGATATGTGATTTGAAGGAAAGATCAGCGTCAAGGATTACCCCGAGGCAGCGAGCTTGTGGGACTGGGGAGAGTGGGCAGCTGTTTACTGTAATGGATAGGTTCGTTGGGGGGGTCGCGTGAGATGGGGGATGGATGATGAATTCTGTTTTGTCCATGTTAAGTTTCAGAAATCTAGCGGAGAAGAAGGATGAAATAGTGGACAGACATTGAGGGATTCTGGTTAGTAGGGAGGTGATATCTGGTCCAGAGATGTAGATCTGTGTCGTCAGCATAGAGGTGATACTGAAAGCCATGAGATTCTATGAGCTGTCCCAGGCCAAAGGTGTAAATGGAGAAGAGCAGGGGCCCAAGGACTGAACCTTGTGGGACTCCGACAGATAGGGGGCGAGGTGAGGAGGTGGTGTGTGAGTGGGAGACGCTGAATGTCCGGTCTGTTAGGTATGATGAGATCCAGGATAGGGCCAAGTCTGTGATGCCAAGGGATGAGAGGGTCTGTAATAATAGGGAATGGTCCGCTGTGTCAAAGGCAGCCAACAGGTCGAGGAGGAGGAGAACAGAGTAGTGTCGCTTGCTCTTGGCAGTTAAGAAGTCATTGGTGACCTTAGTTAGGGCAGTTTCAGTGGAATGGTGTGACCGGAAGCCAGATTGTAAGCGGTCAAAGAGGGAGCAAGAAGAGAGATGGGAGGACAGTTCTAGGTAGACGTGTTGTTCCAGTAGTTTGGAGGCATAAGGGAGAAGTGATGTAGGGCGATAGCTAGATACAGAGGATGGGTCAAGAGAGGGCATTTTGAGGATAGGTGTGATGGAGGCATGTTTAAAGCTTGAGGGGAAAACACCAGTTGTTAGTGATAGGTTGAAGAGATGGGTTAGGGTTGGGATGAAGACTGTGGTGAGGTTTGGGATGAAGTGGGATGGGAGTGGGTCAAGTGCACAGGTGGTGAGATGCGATTTTGAGAGTAGAGTGGAGAGTTTGGCAGCATTGATTTTTGACAAATCACAGCTATCATCAAACCCATATATTTCCCTGGCTGTCACCGCACCAGGGTATTGGGATGAGCTGGATATAGCGCCAGAATTGGCATATCTAATATGATGTGCCAATACTGGGGCAGATGCGGGTTTCTATTTTTTGGCTCGGGTTGGGCCAATAACCATGGACTGTCCTAACCTGATAATAGATTCCTGCAGCTGTCTGCTTTATCTGCGCTGGTTTTATAATAATGGTACCCCACACCTTTTTTTTAATGTAATTATTTATTTAATGAAAACCAAAACAGCAAAACTTCACACAAGGCCAAATAATAAAATATATATCTTTATTCAAGAAACAAGTAACCATTAAAAACAAGGTGGACACCACAGGTACAGAAGAAAAAGGTGGGATACCTACAGAGAACGCCCCTAATTCATGAATGGCAATGCGATATACATATTGCACATAAATGTTATCGTAGAACCAAATTATTATTCGCCCTCCGTGTGCAAACCAAAATTAGTGGAAAGTATAAAGGATCAAATAATGGTAATATAAGTATGCAAGTGCAATTCAATTTAGCATAAAGAAATGTTCATGGTGACACAAGGAAGGCGAAAATAAGCAATATTGATAAAGTATAAGCATACACAAAGGATTAATATAAGTGTAGTTACCAGTAAGGCGCACCCAAGGATCCCACCAAACCCAACGTGCGTTTCGCACTGAAATGCTTCATCCACCCCTACAGCCCTCTATGAGAGGGAGGCATTTAGACAACTAAATAATAAGAGCTGTTATAAACGTCTTATATTTAACCCCCTATCATCCTTTACCGGGCAACTATTGAAAATCTTGGATGCCGCGGTGAGGCATGGTGTGATTACGAAGGAGCTGGCTTTGCCACTACAGATACAGAAACCTTTGGTATCAACTATGTACCTGTTACCAAAGATACATAAAAATCTGGAGAGCTCCCCAGGGTATCCAATCATCTCGGGGTCAGAGAACTTCTTGGAGGACATCAATAGTTGGATTGAATCCAAATTAAAACCTCTGGTAGAGAACCTTCCATCATTTGTGCTGCACACAAGTGAATTTTTGAAGAGGGTGGATGGTCTCCATGTCGAACCTGACATGCTAATGGTAACAGGAGACATAGAATCTCTCTATACCAACATTAAACATAATGATGGTCTAACAACAACCAAATATTATCTTGAAATGTCTAGTGTAAGGGGTCGAGTTCCTGCCTCTGCACGGGGGAATCTCGATCCATCTCCGCTGCGGTCTCCCATTCTTCTCCTGCCGCAGTGGAGCCTGCTCAGCGGAGGCGTTAGTCCCAGTGTCATGCTCAGTCTGACACTGTGCGAAGGGTTACTGCTGTCCTTCCAGCTTCTGCCATTGTGGCCAGTACTGGTCAGCAGCGAGCAGACGTCTTTGGGACTAAGTCCTACTTTTCTTCTTCTGAGCATGCCCAGGGTAACATCACTCGTTGGAGATCAAGGGTCACATGCTCAGGTACTGCAGCAAATCCTATTGTCCTCTAGGAAGGTCCTGAAGGTGTTCAACGTCTGTGGCAGTCTCTCATTGGTCCTTCTAGGAAGGTCCTGTACTTGCTGCAGCTATAAGAGGTGCGCATGACCGCACGGCCATGCGCTAGTGTCAATTTATGTACGAGCTCAGTGCCAGTGTGGTCATGTTTGTGTGTGTATTCAGGGACCTGGCTGAAATAAGCCCCTAGAATGCTGGCACCTCCGGCGAGGAGTTTGGTGTGTGTGTATTCAGGGACCCGGCTGAAATAAGTCCCTAGAATGCTGGCATCTCCAGCGAGGAGCTGCGTGTTTGCATTTGACTGCATGATCACCATCTGTTCTACTAAGTAGCTGTGTTCCTCTGTGAGCCAAACAGGGCACAGCGTTATCCTTGCTAACAGACTCTGTGAAGTAACAGAGTCTGTTTGTATTACTAAATTGTACCGCCATATCTAGCTGCAGGTGCTTTCCTGCACGGTGGATCCTGGGTTGCGAATGCACCAACTTCTTCTAATAAATATATGTATTCGGTGCGTTTCACCAACCCTAACATCTAGTTTACCAAGGGGGATCATCCACCTTATCCTTGAGCTCCTTGAGTTTTCACTAACTCACAACTTTTTTGTGTTCAAGGGGTCCTTCTACCTGTAGCTCCAGGGCACTGCCATGGGTGCTTCTTTTGCCCCGGCATATGCCAACCTTTTCCTGGGGCTGTGGGAGAGGGGCCTCTACCTTTCTGATCAGTCATTGATGGACCGCATCCCTATCGATGACATTTTTTTGATCTGGTAGAGATCTGCCAATCAGCTGCATGAGTTTATAAATGTACTCAACAATAATGATAAAAATATCTATGTCACCTATCATGTGATAAGGATAAGATTAATTTTCTTGATGTGACTGTGTGGCGAGATGGTGATAATATGTTACAAACCACTATATATAGAAAAGAGACCTCCATTAACATGTTGTTGCACGCCTCCTCTGCCTATCCTAAACATATGGTTGATTCAATCCCCACTGGACAGTTCCTTCGATTACGAAGGATCTGTTCCAATGATGAGGAGTTTGAAATGCAGGTACAAGATCTTGGTGAGAGATTCCGTGAAAGGGGCTATGGTAGACGCACCATTAAATGGGCCTATCATAGAGCAAAATATTCCACACGTCAATCTCTGTTACATGCCCGTGATGGTCGGAAAAACACTACTAAGAAAGTGTGATTCACCACAAACTATCATGACCAATTCTCGCGTATGAAAGATTCTCTCCAGAGAGCATGGCCCATCCTACAAATGGATTCTGTTCTTAAACAAATTCTCCCTAAAACACCAAGTGTAGTTCCAAAAATCTTAAGGATTGCCTTGTCCGGAGCCACTATCAATGGGATTCCAGGTCTGGTTTTATTGATGGTGTTGGCCCTGGGTGTGAATGTGTGCCTAGTGGCCGGTGTGTCACCAGCCCTAATATAGATCAGATTAATACATTTACCAGCTCTTCCGGTTCCAGGATGTATGTGTCATGTCGGACGCTGTTCACACTAGGGCGTCCGACAGACAGCGGTAATTCCTCATTCGTCCACTATATGCTCAGTGGCGCTGGCTAGATTGATCCAGATTGTCCGGGGTTAATCGGGCTGGTACTTGGGTTGGAGGCTTAGTCACGTCCATTGCCTTTAAATAGTTTTGCTGGGCTTTGGGCATCGCCGATTATAGCTTGTGTCTTGTGCCTGGTGATCTCGGTCTGGAGTGGTGGTCTAGGAGAGGAAATATCGTATCTGGTGGTGTATTATCCTTCGTTATATTTCTCCTTCCTATATTTGTATTGTTTTGCCCTGTGCACATTATAGTGTTTTCCTGTGTGTCTGCGGCGTGGTGCGTTTTTAGTTTTCCCTTTCTTTGCTTTCTGTAGGGGCTGGTGTGAGGTCTTATCACTGGGTGGCGGGTGGAGGTTTCAGCGTAGTACTGAAACAGGACTCAGGGTCAGGCCTGGCGGCCCAGACATGCACACCTTCAGTGTAAACTCTGGGAGAGGGACAGACAGGGTTTCCCTAGTTTGAGGGATATTGCAGGGGCCCGGGTAATCAGCTGTAGTCTACCCAGTACCCCCGTGACAGTATGAGATTAGGAGACATATCACATGTACCACTAAAAATGTAATCTATTTTGCTATATGTCCCTGTAATTTAATAAATATAGGGTTGACCACACGTCAACTAAAAGTGCGTGTCCATGAGCACGTACTTGGGATCGAGGCGGCCGCCGGCCATGACAACACACCCACACTCAGGACGCTACCCCGTCATTTTAAATTGCATCACAATTGTGACAGCTCTGTACTCAGAGTCAGAGGGATTGATGTGGTTGATCCTGGGATTCGTGGTGGTAAAACCAGCTCCAAACTGGCACAGCGGGAAACTAGGTGGATTTGGACATTAGATACAGTTTATCCTAAAGGGCTTAGGCTTCTTTCACACTTCCGTTGGTAGTCGCCCGTCACGAAGCGGCGCGACGTACCGACGGAAGCGTTTGCTTTCACATTTCCGTCTGTGTTGCTGGGCAGGAAAGAGTCAGAGAGAGACATTTCCTGCCGGGCATGCGCAGACGGGAAAACTGGATGCGACGTACAGAAAAACATTCCCTTGAACGTTTTTCTGTGACGACGTTCCGCCAAAACCCGACGCAATCCAGTGCACGACGGACGCAATGTGTGGCCATACGTCGCAATCTGCCGGCAATACAAGTCTATGGGAAAATGCAGGATCCTGCAAAATTTTTTGCAGGATCCCGCATTTTCAAAAATCGACGGATTGTGACGTGACACAAAAGACGGAATGTGAAAGTAGCCTTAATGAAAACATTAGTTTTTTTCCATTTCTGTAAATCACCGATGGTTTAAATATGCACATGTCTTTGTTTTTTTATTCTTATCTGTTTCTGTTTTACTGTTTTATTTAGCCCCATCAACCTGTGACTTCTTTTAAGAGGAACTTCTTAAATATACTGTGGAGCTTTGTGATGTCTCCAATTTATGCATCTAATTCCATCTATGGACACCATGATGATTTGGTAGTTGGTACTGAAAGGATACAAGCATTGAATCATATATAACACTTGGTGGATCATCATACTATTATCTACCAGCATTCACAGTCATTGTAATCTTTTAGTGTATTATTTCTTAAAGCTATCTATATATTGATTGATATTCTATGTAATATTAATTCCCCATATGAGTTATATATACAATTGCATTGATATCTTATGTAATATTTATCCCTTACATGTGTCATATATACATTTGCGTCTAAATAGGTGGTTCATGTGTATATGTATAGTACTTAAATATTGCGTCTTCCCAGTGAGTAAGTTCGCTGACCAACCACTGCATGCATGCGCGCCCAGGTCACCGCCCACCTATCGGCGACTCTTGTTGCTGTAGTGACTGTCATGTGATGTGACGTCACGCAGCACATGCCGCCGCCACTGGGTTTTCTGTCACGACGGCAACGCATGCTTCACAGGAAGTGGTTGCAGTGCTCCGGAAGCGCTTAATCGGCGGGCATCAAGTATCGTCATCCAATACTATGAGCTGATTAATGATTGGCGTCTGACGCTTCTGGGCATCTGCTAATTAATGGACTTTCCTCTGATTGGTTGCTGGGGGTTTTTATACCCGAATTTTCTCCTTATCCCACATACCTTGAGAAAGGCTGCATAGCCAAAACGCGCATCGGGGAGGACGCTCTTGGACCTACTCATGGCCTAATACGGGTAATGGCAGCAGTTGATGTATTCTTACTGCTGATATATACTGCAGGAGTTAAATATTGATTTATTGAGCCACATGGGATATGTGCAATATATATGACTACACTGTATAACATTGGTCTTAGTCTCTTAGCCTGTCTGATAGATTATATAATGTCCCCATGAGCGACCTACTTTTTGCATGTGCTATTTGGGTGTAACCCCACCCCCTCCGTCTGTACCTGACTATTTAATAAAATTATTCTTTGTTTATCTAAATTATCTTTTGGAATTTTTTGATCGCTGTTTTTTTGTTTGTACGTTTTCCCAGCCGCTGTAGCATTTCATTCCGGTACGTGTCATACAGATGACACACCTTATGTCATCCGTGCACACGTGTGTGGGACATATTGACGTCCGTGTTGCCAGGAAAAAACGGACATGTCTACATGTGGGTCACACGATCCGTGTGAACACACTGACATGTGCGCAGTCCCATAGAATTAAATGGATCTACATATGCAAGTGTCTCCCGTACGTGTGAAAACTGTCACCACATGTACTGGAAACACTGACTTGTGAATGGGGCCTTAGAGATTGGAAAGGCATTCTACACAAATTTCCACGGCATGGAGAAGTCAGAAAGCAAGGGAGGGAAAGAAAACGGGGGATAAAAACAGGTACAACATGGAAGCTGTGCTGAGGAGCTAATGAAGACAACAGCACCCTGGATACACACTGACTTCATGTCCAGCCTATATTACTGGGAGAGACAATCCCACAAAAGAAAAAAAAATCTAAAACTTGGAAAAGGCTACAAACTACATATTAATGAACCAATGAAGAGTGCTGATTGAAACGTAGCATACTTTATTAAGATAACAATCACTAACAAATCTAAAGAATAAAAAAATTTTTTTACATATCAACAGTGTCCATAACCTTTAAGCACTCACGAAAACATACATCTTTATACATTTTTCTTTTTTGTTACCCTAAAATGCTTTAACAATCTAAACTGATCCTTATATCTAAAGTAAAATCCAATGCCAAGCATTGTGGTGTTCAGACCCTTAAATGACAAATTTAACATTTCCAAGTAAACTCAGATCTGCTACATCTTATATACTCATTTTTGCTAAATCTGTCGTTTTATTGTTCAGAATACAATGTATTCTGCTGCACGGAGGTTGCTATATATGGAACCCGGTGATCAGTGACAATACAACAGTTATATGTTACACTCCAGGTATACACATTAACTCCCACAGGCCGCAAATATGCTAAGGTTAATTGCCTTGTGTGTCTGTCACATGGGAAATATAATGTATCCGGACCAACACGAATGCACTCTCTATACTGCACTGCAGAATATCTTATAGGGAAACATAGCACTGAAGAAATCATGGTGGACGGCTTGCAGAGTGGCTGGCTCTGCAGACAATGGAAGCCAAGGAACTAGGGCGTAACATATGGTAACTGCAATGCTATACAGTTAACCTGTAAAATGCCAGAGGCAAAGAGGCTATAGCAGGCTCCTCTAGAGATTTAGTCCTTATTTTGGTCACAAACCTCTTAGATTTCTGTCCTACTCAATATTATCTTCATTGTTATATGGATTTGAATTGCTCCCAGATAACAGTTAAAATCAGAGTTGGGGAGGGAACAGAAATGTAATTATGTTGCTCTCATTTTCCATTTTTACTGATGGAAAGAAGGATTTCTGAGTCTGCAGAAACAATTCAATATACTCTGAAAAAAAATGACAAAAAAATAAATTAAATAGTAAATGAGAAAAATACTCAGAACATTAAAGGCACAGTATATGTGTAACACTAGCTCCCCCTGCAGGTTGCACATAGAACAACGTGTCAATCAGCTTTAGTTGAAACGGTGTGACTGGATGCTTGCATTGCTATCTAGAGACCATCAAAATATACATCTTTGTTTCAAAACATATCAAATTAATTATTCTACAGAAACAACACTTTTCATAAAATTGGATTACTCATTCATCGGAAGATTCCTTACTGGTATCTAACTTGGATTGAGTACAAGAAAATTTTAGAAATATCCAAAGGTTGTGCGATAAGGGAAGATATAGAAATTAATATTTAGAGTGTCAGTTCTCGTGCCATATTGCCAACTTATTTAGTTGATTGCTGCAATCAACCTAATCCTATGCAAGGTTAATCCCATAGTAGCATTACACATCCAAAATATCTACCATAGGAAGCGTCCATCTGGGGAACCAGACCTTCTCTGAAACGCAAGCCCCCAACTCCAGGATCACCCTAATGAATATTTACTATAGGGATCTCACACTATGACACTGTAACATCACAGTATATGACATACATATGCTTGCACTATAGCGATGCAGAATATATTTTATGTTACATACCCTTTTTACTGTATATGAAAGGGCAGCCTGTGGGAAATTGCAATAAACACTATATACAGCTTAGTATCCATTATTTGGAAATAGCAGCCTATGGAGGATGTATTCTACTGTAGGTACATGTGTTTCACCGCTTATATTGGGTAATGTAAATGGCATAGGCTCTAAACATAAAATTATTTACTATAAATTTCTAAAAAATTAGTATGCAAATTGCCTCTTCAGAGAAAAAGAGGACTTGAACTCTATAGCGCCACCTATTGGAAGTAGCGATCCTACAAGTCACAATCAACCCTTTAATGAGTCTTGTAATATGACTTAGGATAAAAGCCAAATCAGTATCTCAATTCGCAGGCACGGTGTTTCGGGCTATTGGCCCTCGTCAGTGCGAAGCATGAGAACTGATTTGGCTAGGTGAGAGGCTATGGACTGGGGTCTAAGGCCGGCCTCACACTCAGCGTATGTAAATACGGTCCGTTTTTTACGGCCGTAATACGCAGAAAAGTCCCCAAAATAGTGGTCCGTATGTCATCCGTAGGCAGGGTGTGTCAGCGTATTTTGCGCATGGCATCCTCCGTATGTAATCCGTATGGCATCCGTACTGCGATATTTTCTCGCAGGCTTGCAAAACCGACATCTAATGGATTTATGTGCTCAAATGTTCGTTAAAACATATATACAGCATATATATATATATATATATGTCATTGAGACACATATATATATATTCTGTATTTATATTTAATTCAGCGCGATATATGTGAAATGCCGGTAATTCAATTGCCGGCTTTTCATTTCTCCTTCACAAACCCGACATGATATGAGACATGGTTTACATGCAGTAAACCATCTCATATCCCCTTTTTTTTTGCATATTCCACACTACTAATGTTAGTAGTGTGTATGTGCAAAATTTGGGCGCTGTAGCTGCTAAAATAAAGGGTTAAATTGCGGAAAAAATTGGTGTGGGCTCCCGTGCAATTTTCTCCGCCAGAGTGGTAAAGCCAGTGACTGAGGGCAGATATTAATAGCCTAGAGAGGAACCATGGTTATTGGCCCCCCCCTGGCTACAAACATCTGCCCCCAGCCACCCCAGAAAAGGCACATCTGGAAGATGCGCCTATTCTGGCACTTGGCCACTCTCTTCCCACTCCCGTGTAGCGGTGGGATATGGGGTAATGAAGGGTTAATGTCACCTTGCTATTGTAAGGTGACATTAAGCCAGATTAATAATGGAGAGGCGTCAATTATGTCACCTATCCATTATTAATCCAATTGTATGAAAGGGTTAAAAAAACATCTTTTTCTTCCAGATGTGCCTTTTCTGGGGTGGCTGAGGGCAGATGTTTGTAGCCAGGGGGGGCCAATAACCATGGACCCTCTCCTGGCTATTAATATCTGCCCTCAGTCACTGGCTTTACCACTCTGGCGGAGAAAATTGCGCGGGAGCCCACGCCAATTTTTTCCGCCATTTAACCCTTTATTTTAGCAGCTACAGCACCCAAATTTTGCACATACACACTACTAACATTAGTAGTGTGGAATATGCAAAAAAAAAGGGATATGAGATGGTTTACTGTATGTAAACCATGTCTCATATCATGTCGGGTTTGTGAAGGAGAAATGAAAAGCTGGCAATTGAATTACCGGCTTTTCACTAACACCGCTGCGTATTTCTCGCAAGTCACACTGCTGGTCCGTGTGGAATCCGTATTTTTCTCGCCCCCATAGACTTTCATTGGTGATTTTTTTGCGCAATACGGTGACAAACGCAGCATGCTGCGATTTTCTACGGCCGTACAAGACCGTATATTACGGATGCGTAATATACGGCAGATATGAGCTGGGCCATAGAGATTCATTGGGCCGTGTGTAATGCGAATTTTACGGACGTAGTTTATGCACTCATACATCCGTAAAACTCGCCAGTGTGACGCCGGCCTAAGGGGTAAGGTTTCTCCTTGTGGAGAGTGACATACCAGTTCTGGCTTGTCAAGGTTAGGAGGCTTATTTGCTGTGCAATGCTCCTCTGGGAAATTTTAAATGCAAATTGCCTCTTCAGAGTAAAAGAGGACTTGAACTCTATAGCGCCATCTGTTGGAATGAGTCAATCTGAAATAACAATACTACAGTAGTAATAGTAAGAGGTAATAGTGCCACTATATCTGTATGCACAAAAGTGATGTCAAGTAAAAGAGTACCTTAATGTGCATTTTTGTTTAGATTTTTTAACAATTGCAATTTTTTGATACCACAGCAGTAAAGCTACGTTCACACTTTGCTTTTTTCCTGATTTTCTTTTTCCGCTAAACCTGATCTCTTAGCAGTAAAAAAAAAAAGCTGCAGACACAAAGCAGGTTTTGCTGTTCTTTTTTACTGCTTTTTTTTTGCTACATTTGGCTGCCTTTTTTAGGATCTCAAAGTTCAGATTTGCTTCCACAATGCAAGGTGTTAGGCCACCAATACAAGACGTATGTGAGAACATAAAGCATTTTTGGAACAATAGGTTATTTGATTTAATTATTTAGTTAAAAAAAAATGTATGTCTGAAAAACGTGGTGTGACTATTCTGAGCAAAAAAAGTTCATGAGTTCAATTGAGTTGAATTAATTGGGGATAGTTTACTTAAGACATTAGTAGAGCATTTTGCAGGTAGGGCACTGTTTACTTTCACACATCGGTCAACCTTTGAGTTGGTCAGCCATAGGTCAATTTGACACATTGGTCAGGTAATGTTTACACATATCACTAATTTAATTAATCAATGCTAATACTAACAGCCATTCTCAGGAGAGGAAACTAAAGGCCCCGTCACACATAGCGATTTACCAACGATCACGACCAGCGATACGACCTGGCCGTGATCGTTGGTAAGTCGCTGTGTGGTCGCTGGGGAGCTGTCACACAGACAGCTCTCTCCAGCGACCAACGATCAGGGGAACGACTTCGGCATCGTTGAAACTGTCTTCAACGATGCCGAAGTCCCCCTGCAGCACCCGGGTAACCAGGGTAAACATCGGGTTACTAAGCGCAGGGCCGCGCTTAGTAACCCGATGTTTACCCTGGTTACCCAAAAAAACAAACAGTACATACTCACCATCTGATGTCCGTTAGGTCCCTTGCCTTCTGCTTCCTGCTCTGACTGAGTGCCGCCGTACAGTGAGAGCAGAGCGCAGCGGTGACGTCACTGCTGTGCTGTGCTCTCACTGTACGGCCGCACTCAGTCAGAGCAGGAAGCGGACGGCAAGGGACCTGACGGACATCAGATGGTGAGTATGTACTGTTTGTTTTTTTTTTACATTTACGCTGGTAACCAGGGTAAACATCGGGTTACTAATCACGGCCCTGCGCTTAGTAACCTGTTATGACCCCAATGGCGAGGGTCTCAGAGAAACAAGTAAGTCTGCGACGTACAAAAATCCAGCTCATAGGGCAGTGGTAACTGGGTTGACCATATATCTACTCCTAACGCCAACACTAGCAGTAGCCGGGGAACATACCTATGTTGGTCGCTAGATGTCTCGCGCCAGCCGGAGGACTAACTACCCCTAGAAGAGGAAAACAAAGACCTCTCTTGCCTCCAGAGAATAGACCCCAAAAGTAGGATAGTAGCCCCCCACAAATAATAACGGTGAGGTAAGAGGAAATGACAAACACAGAGATGAACTAGATTTTAGCAAAGAGAGGCCCACTTACTAATAGCAGAATGTAGTAAGATAACTTATATGGTCAACAAAAACCCTATCAAAATCCACGCTGGAGATTCAAGAACCCCCGAACCGTCTAACGGCCCGGGGGGAGAACACCAGCCACCCTAGAGCTTCCAGCAAGGTCAGGAAACAGATTATATACAAGCTGGACAAAAATGCAAACCAAAACAAATAGCAAAAAGCAAGAAAGCAGACTTAGCTTAATCAAGCAGGAACCAGGATCAGTAGACAAGAGCACTACAGATTAGCTCTGATATCAACGTTGCCAGGCATTGAACTGAAGGTCCAGGGAGCTTATATAGCAACACCCCTGACCTAACGACCCAGGTGAGCATACAAGGGATGAATGACATACCCAGAGTCAAATCACTAGTAGCCACTAGAGGGAGCCAAAAGGTAAATTCACAACAGTAACCCGATGTTTACCCTGGTTACCAGTGAAGACATCGCTGGATCGGTGTCACACACACCGATTCAGCGATGTCAGCGGGACCTCAACGACCAAAAAACGGTCAAGGCCATTCCGACATGACCAGCGATCTCGCAGCAGGGGCCTGGTCGCTGGTACGTGTCACACATAGCGAGATCGCTACTGAGGTCGCTGTTGCGTCACAAAACTTGTGACTCAGCAGCGATCTCGCTAGCGATCTCGCTATGTGTGACGGGGCCTTAAGACATTATGGTTTAAACTTGAGAAAAACACAAAAATTAATGGATTTCACATCATCCTGATGTACCTGCTGTTTCACTAAAACACAGCAAAAACTGATGGCAACATTTTTTTGCTGCTTTTTTTGCACTTAGTCATTGCTTTCTATGTGTGCAAAAATGCTGCAAAAATGCTGAAAAAAGTGACATATTGCAGTTTTCCAATTCAGTCAGAAAAAAAAATAATGTGTGTGCAAGAGATTTCTGAAATCTCATAGCTTTTGCTAGTACAACCCCTGGCAAAAAGTTATGGAATCACCGGCCTTGGAGGATGTTCATTCAGTTGTTTAATTTTGTAGAAAAAAAGCAGATCACAGACATGGCACAAAACTAAAGTCATTTCAAATGGAACTTTCTGGCTTTAAGAAACACTAAAAGAAATCAAGAACAAACAATGTGGTAGTCAGTAATGGTTACTTTTTTTAACCAAGCATAGGGGAAAAATTATGGAATCACTCAATTCTGAGGAAAAAATTATGGTTACTTTTGAATGTTGGTTGTGCTTTCACACACATGGTTTGCTGTGTCTGTCAGCGTAGTGTCCAGAGGCTGGAGGCGCTACGAGGAGACAGGCCAGTACACCAGGAGACGTGAAGGGGGCCGTAGGAGGACAACAACCCAGCAGCAGGACCGCTACCTCAGCCTTTGTGCAAGGAGGAACAGGAGGAGCACTGCCAAAGCCCTGCAAAATGACCTCCAACAGGCCACAAATGTGCATGAGTCTGCACAAACGGTTAGAAATCGACTCCATGAGGATGGTCTGAGTACCCGCCATCCACAGATGGGGGTTGTGCTCACAGCCCAACACCATGCAGGATGCTTGGCATTTGCCACAGAACACCAGGATTGGCAAATTCGCCACTAGCGCCCTGTGCCCTTCACAGTTGAAAGCAGGTTCACACTGAGCACATGTGACAGACGTGACAGAGTCTGGCGACGCCGTGGAGAGCGATCTGCTGCCTGCAACATCGTTCAGCATGACCAGTTTGGCAGTGGGTCAGTAATGGTGTGGGGTGAAATTTCTTTGGAGGGCCACACAGCCCTCCTTGTGCTCGCCAGAGGTAGCCTGACTGCCATTACGTACCAAGATGAGATCCTCAGACCCCTTGTGAGACCATATGCTGGTGTGATTGGCCCTGGGTTCCTCCTAATGCAGGACAATGCCAGATCTCATGTGACTGGAGTCTGTCAGCAGTTCCTGCAAGATGAAGGCATTGAAGCTATGGACCGGCCCGCCTGTTCTGAATATTTTCCCACGCTACAGAGTTCATATGAGTTCACGATGCCAGGGGGCGCAGCTTCGGTGACAGCACCGCTAGTCACTGAAACTCCGCTCCCTGCATTTCATTCATTCCCCAGTCGTTTACAGCCGGGAGCGGCCACATTAGCAGCGCTCCTGGTTGTAAATGTAAATTCCCCCAGACATGGATTACAGCTTGACTGTATGGCGGACAGGTATGGGATATTGTTGCTTTTTATTTTGGATATTTTTTTACAGAAGAACGAGGGCTTTGCTTGGATTGAGCGTGCAATAAACATGTTAAAACCTGTGTGTTTGATTCTTTCATTAAAATACTTTATTCTTAATGTGTGTGTATTTTTAACCCTTTCCTGCTATTGGATTAATAATGGATAGGTGTCTTATTGACACCTCTCCATTATTAATCAGGCTTAATGTCACCTTACAATAGCAAGGTGACATTAACTCCTTATTACACCATATGCCAATGCCACAGGGCAGAGGGAAGAGAGAGGCTAAGTGCCTGAATAGGTGCATCTTACAGATGCGCCTTTTCTGGGGTGGCTGGGGGCAGATGTTTTTAGCCGGGGGGGGCAATAACCATGGCCCACTCTAGGCTATTAATATCTGCCCTCAGTCACTGGCTTTTCCTCTCTGGAGGAGAAAATTACGCAGGGAGCCCAAGCCAGTTTTTACTGTGAATTAATCCTTTAATTTAACCCCTACAGCTCCCAAATTTTACACACACACTACTAACATTATTAGGGAGGGATATATAAAAATCTAATGGATATGCAATGGTTTACTATATGTAAACCATGTCTCATATCCTGTCGGGTTCTGCAATGATTTTACAGAACCCGACAATTGAATTACCGTCTTTTCTGCTATCTAGCTCTCTATGAAATATATATATATATATGTGTGTGTGTGTGGTGTGTGTGTGTGTGTGTGTGTCAATGACATATAGAGTACAGACCAAAAGTTTGGACACACCTTCTCATTTAAAGATTTTTCTCTATATTTTCATGACTATGAAAATTGTACATTCACACTGAAGACATCAAAACTATGAATTAACATATGGAATTATATACTTAACAAAAAAGTGTGAAACAACTGAAATTATGTCTTATATTCTAGGTTCTTCAAAGTAGCCACCTTTTTCTTTGATGACTGCTTTGCACACTCTTGGCATTCTCTTGATGAGCTTCAAGAGTTAGTCACTGGAAATGGTTTTCACTTCACAGGTGTGCCCTGTCAGGTTTAATAAGTGGGATTTCTTGCCTTATAAATGGGGTTGGGACCATCAGTTGTGTTGTGCAGAAGTCTGGTGGATACACATCCGATAGTCCTACTGAATAGACTGTTAGAATTTGTATTATGGCTAGAAAAAAGCAGCTAAGTAAAAAAAGTAAAGAAAATGAGGACCTATGGACACATCCCTGCTGCAAACAGTAAGAGTAGAGGCGATGCGCAGTGTATATGAACCATAATAGGATGTTATCGATTATCTCATTTAGCATTGTATTATTGTGTATCAGTTTTCCTCCGCAAGATTGAGTATCATTGTATTCATGTATGCTGGTTTTGTGTCATTTTTTGTCATTATTATGGTAAAATCTGCCAGTTATTTTTATAATTTTACACACCTTTAGCACTTTTGGCATGATTTTGGGATCACAGTCAAATATTAATACTCCCTCCATCAACTATTCTATTATAATAAACTAGATTATTACATTTATTTTGCAAATAATTTGTATTTTTTTGTCACTGAAAGGAAACAATATAAACAAACTTGTCCAAAATGGTATTTTCCTTCGGCACGTAACAGTTGCCTTTACAATTTGACATGACATGTTACTATGACAACGCCACACAAAAGAGATGAGAATGGGGGAAGGGATCAGTATAGTATAGGACACAGATATCATGTTTATATGGAGCCACAACAAGGTGATTATTAGGGTAATTATATGCACAGTTCTTTGCCTTCAGTGCAATTTGTGCTGTTATTACAGCCAGTCATAATGTATTTTGTCTTCTGCATGTCCTACAGGCCTCATTTCTCGTGTCAACATCACATAAAATCAATAACTAGTGACAGAAAGACGGCGTAGATCAAACTAAATTTTACTCTAATTTGTCAGAAGCTCTATATAAGTAAAGGGTCAGGTCCACACATTGTTTCATACCTCCAAACTTTGAAACATAGGAAAGAGGGACACTTACTGAGATGCCCATAGGTTTGACAATTTCCATTTTATGCTAAACCACTTTCCTAATCTCACACAGTCCTTTACATGTGCACGCAAAGAAATATTGCTCCTAGGGAAGCCCATTAGTATTCCCACAATGTATGGTACCCCTTTCATGGCCACCATAGTGCTCACCCCAGTATGATTCCCCTACAGTATACACTACCGTTCAAAAGTTTAGGGTCACTTAGAATTTTCCTTATCTTTGAAAGAAAAACACAGTTTTTTCCAATGAAGCTAACATTAAATGATTCAGAAATACACTCTACACATTGTTAATGTGGTAAATGAGTATTCTAGCTGCAAATGTCTTGTTTGTAATGCAATATTTTCATAGGTGTATAGAGGTCCATTTCCAACAACCATCACTCCAGTTTTCTTATGGTACTTTGTGTTTGCTAACTGTGTAAGAAGGGTAATGAATGGTTAGAATACCATTGAAAACCCTTGTGCAAGTATGTTAGCACAGCTGAAAACAGTTTGGCTGGTTAGAGAACCTATAAACCTGACCTTCCTTTGAGCTACTAGAGAATCTGGAGCATTACATTTGTTGGTTCCATTAAACTCTCAAAATGGCCAGAAAAAAAGAACTTTCATGTGAAACTCGACAATCTATTCTTGTTCTTAGAAATGAAGGCTATTCCATGCGAGAAATTGCCAAGAAACTGAAGATTTCCTACAATGGTGTGTACTACTCCCTTCAGAGGAGAGCACAAACAGCTCTAACCAGAGTAGAAAGAGAAGTGGGAGGCCTCGCTGCACAACTGAGCAATAAGACAAGTACATTAGAGTCTGTAGTTTGAGAAATCGACGCCTCACAGGTTCTCAACTGGCAGCTTCATTAAATAGTACACGCAAAACGCTAGTGTCAATGTCTACAGTGAAGAGGCGACTCCGGGATGCTGGCCTTCAGAGCAGAGTGGTAAAGAAAAAGCCATATCTGAGACTGGTTAATAAAAAAAAAAGATTAATATGGGAAAAGGACACAGACATTGGACAGAGGAAGATTGGAAAAAAGTGTTATGGACAGACGAATCCAAGTTTGAGGTGTTTGGATCACACAGAAGAACATTTGTGAGACGCAGAACAACTGAAAAGATGCTGGAAGAGTGCCTGACGCCATCTGTCAAGCATGGTGAAGGTAATGTGATGGTCTGGGGTTGCTTTGGTGCTGGTAACAGGGGGATGATGGGAGAGGGAGCGTAATGCTCCCTCTCTCATCAATGCAGTCAGTTGTATAGGCGTCTAGCCTATACAGTTGACTATGCGATGAAGGGCGGGGGCCCACTGCTGGCAATGGGCCCCTCACCGGCAAGGCGGCATTGCAGTTACAGTTACATAGCGTAGCTGTGGGTGGGCCCCCTCAGCATGCTGGACCCGGGGCTAAAGCCCCCCCCCCCCTCTGCTCTGCACACAGTTTAACCCCTTAACGACCAGGGGTATTTCAGTTTTTGCATTTATGTTTTTTTGTTCCCCTTCTTCCCAGAGCCATAACCTTTTTATTTTTTTGTCAATATGACCATGTGAGGGCTTGATTTTTGAGGGACAAGGTGTACTTTTGAATGACACCATTGGTTTTAACATATCATGTACTGGAAAATGGGGGAAAAAATCCAGGGCGGTGAAAGTGCAAAAAAAAAGTGAATTTCCACAATTGTTTTGGGGTTTTTTTTCAACCATGTTCAATAAATGCTAAAACTGCTATTATGATTCTCCAGGTCATTACAAGTTCACAGACACCAAACATGTCTAGGTTCATTTTTATTTAAGTGGTGAAAAAAAAATACCAAAGCTTGTTAAAAAAAAATTGCACCATTTTCTGATACCCTTAGCATCTCCATTTTTCGTGATCTGGGATTGGGTGAGGGCTTATTTTTTGCACACCAAGCTGATGTTTTTATTGAAACCATTTTGGTGTAGATACAATCTTTTGATCACCCGTTGCATTTTAATGCAATGTTACAAAGACCAAAAAAATGTAATTCTGGCGTTTTGACTTTTTTTCTCATTATGCCGTTTAGCAATTGGGTTACCATAATTATTTTATTATATTGATAGATTGGGTGATTCTGAACGCGGCAATACTAAATATGTGGATATTTGAATTATTTATTGTTTTATTTTGAATGGGGCGAAAGGGGGGTGATTTGAACTTTTATATTTTTTTTATTTCTGTAACTAGATGGAAGCCTGATGCTATCGCATCGGGTGGGCGGTAAAGTCACGATGGGGGCAGGCTTTGCAGCGTTGAGAATCTCTCCCCCCATGTGCTCACCCACCTATCGACTCTCTCTTTCCCCATGTGCTGACTTCTCCCGTCTGTGCTCTCTTCTTTGACATGTCTACCCCATGTGCTATCCCCCTTGTCTGCTGTCTTTCTCCTTCCTGTGATGTGTTCTCCCCTCATGTGCTGTTCCGTTTGAGCTGTCTCCCCCCTGTGCTCTGTCTCTTTCACCCCTGTGCGTTTTCTCTCTCTCCAACTGCTGTCTTCTCCTCTCATGTCATCTCTTCTTTTACCTGTGTAATACATTACAGCAGGAGATTACAAAGGATACATTTTGTGAGGTAAAATATTGTTTAAAAACAGTCAGTGAAATATTTTACCTGACAAAATGAATCCTCTGTGATCCCCTGCTGTAATGTCAGTATTGTCTTTTGCTTCCTCCCCTGCCCAGGAGATGTGGTATGCTCCGTACATGGTCAGACACCGACAATTTTTAAAATGAACTTTCGTTCTTGGGAAACCCCCTTTAATGTGACCGCCTTCCTCTGCCTGTAGACACGCCACGCATCTGCCGCTGGGATCAGCCGAATGATTCACTCGCGCAGGCGCAGTAAATCAGACCACCGTCAGACAGACAGCGGACGGTCACATTAAAGGGAACCTGTCACCCCAAAAATCGAAGATGAGCAGCGGCCACCGGCATCAGGGGCTTATCTACAGCATCCTGTAATGCTGTAGATAAGCCCCCGATGTAACCTGAAAGATGAGAAAAAGAGCAGTACTGCAGTGCGCAGGTGCTGGGCCTCTCTGACCTTTCCTAGCGCCTGCGCACTGCAGTACTTTTCTCTGCCCTCAACAGGGCAGACAAAGTTCACCTGCACCGGAGCTGTGGCGCGAAGACAAGAAGAGACGTCATCGTAAGTAGATAGGAGGCCCCGGACCGCGACACCCATCAGACCCGGACCGCAGCGGGACCGTCCCTGGGTGAGTATAATATAACCTCTTTTTCTCATCTTTCAGGATACATCGGGGGCTTATCTACAGCATTACAGAATGCTGTAGATAAGCCCTTGATGCCGGTGGCCGCAGCACATCTTCGATTTTTGGGGTGACAGGTTCCCTTTAAAACTGCACATGTGCTCCTCCTGTACAAAGATGGCAGTAGTCAGTGAATCATTCTGCTGATCCCGGCGGCGGCATGTTCACAACGGTGTTCCGCTGGTGGTACCACGCAAGAGGCTGCATACGGCATATATTGTGTGTGTGTGTGTGGGGGGTGCGTACGGCGTATACAGTGTGTGTGTGTGTGTGGTGCGTACGGCATATACAGTGTGTGTCTGTGTGTGTGTGTGGTGCATATGACGTATACACTATGTTCCAAATTATTATGCAAATTACATTTTTCTCGGATTCTCCTAAATGGTTGGTGCAAATGACAGTCAGTCTAATAAAAGTCATCACCAGTTAGATTATACATCGAATTTTATTGAAGAAACCTCCCAATGATAACAGTATAATCTCCAAAATGAATAAAAACTCAAAATGCACTGTTCCAAATTATTATGCACAGTAGAATTTTTATACATTTGATATGTTTTAAAGAACTGAAAATGCTCATTTGCGGAATTTGCAGCATTAGGAGGTCACATTCACTGAACAAAAAAGCTATTTAATGCCAAAACATCCCAACAGGCCAAGTTACATGTTAACATAGGACCCTTCTTTGATGTCACCTTCACAATTCTTGCATCCATTGAACTTGTGAGTATTTGGAGAGTTTCTGCTTGTATTTCTTTGCATGAAGTTGGAATAGCTTCCCAGAGCTGCTGTTTGGATGTGAACTGCCTCCCACCCTTATAGATCTTTTGCTTGATGATCCTCTAAAGGTTCTCTATAGGGTTGAGGTCAGGGGAAGATGGTGGCCACACCATGAGTTTATCTCCTTTTATGCCCATAGCAGCCAATGACTCAGAGGTATTCTTTGCAGCGTGAGATGGGGCATTGTCAGCATGAAGAAGATTTTGCTCCTGAAGGCACGTTTCTGCTTTTTAGACCATAGAAGAAAGTTGTCAGTCAGAAACTCTATATACTTTGCAGAGGTCATTTTCACACCTTCAGGAACCTTAAAGGGCCTTACCAGCTGTTTTCCATGATTCTGGCCCAAAACATGACTCCTCCACCTCCTCGCTGACGTTGCAGCCTTGTTGGGACATGGTGGCCATCCACCAACCATCCTCTACTCCATCCATCTGGACCATCCAGGGTTGCTCAACACTTATCAGTAAACAAGACTGTTTGGAAATTAGTATTCATGTATGTGTGGGCCCAATGCAAACATTTCTGCTTGTGAACACTGTTTAAGGGTGGCCGAATAGTAGGTTTATGCACCACAGCAAGCCTTTGAAGGAGCCTACACCTTGAGGTTCGAGGGACTCCAGAGGCACCAGCAGCTTCAAATATCTGTTTGCTGCTTTGTAATGGCTTTTTAGCAGCTGCTCTCTTAATCCGATGAACTTGCCTGGCAGAAATCTTCCTCATTATGCCTTTATCAGCACAAACACATTTGTGCTCAGATACAGCCACAAATCTCTTAACAGTATGATTATCACACTTATGTTTTTGGAAAATTTCTAATGTTTTCATCCCTTCACCAAGGCATTGCACTATTTGATGCTTTTCAGCAGCAGAGAGATCCTTTTTCTTTCCCATGTTACTTGAAAACAGTGACCTGCTTAATAATGTGGAACATCATTTTTAAGTAGTTTTCCTTTAATTAGAATCACCTGGAAAACCAATTATCACATGTGTTTAAGATTGATTTCAGTGATCCATTGAGCCCTGAGACACAATACCATCCACGAGTTTATTTGAAAAACAAAACAATTAAATCTTTATGACACTTAAATCCAATTTGCATAATAATTTGGAACACAGTGTACAGTGTGTGTGTGTGTGTGTGTGTGTGTGTGTATGTGTGTGTGGTGCGATGGTGTTCCGCTAGTGGTACCGCGCAAGAGGCTGGTACCACCAGCAGTTTCCATATTGAGAAACCCATCACTTGGGTGGCCCAATATGGCGGTCGGTGAACTTCCGCCACTTGGAATTCTGGGATTCGGACACATCTGGACAGAACAGGATGTGAAGACATTACAAGGTAAGTATATATTAAGATATTTTTTAAAAAAATGTTTTTGACCTTTTGCATGCTTCAATAGTCTCCATGGGAGACTAGAAGCTGCATGACTTCGATCACCTCTGCTACACACAGGCGATGATGAGATTGCCTGTGTGTAGCAGAAATGCTCACTTGCTTTGAGCTCCGACCACGGGGCCGCGCTCATAACAATCTGACAATGACAACCATAGAAGTCTGCTTCAGACCTGTGGTTGTTATGCCGACCCATCAGTGACCCGTGATCATGTGACAGGGTTACCGATGGGTGGGATTTATGACTCGCTTTCGGTAAGCGTGAGTTAAATGCCGCTGTCAAAGATTGACAGAGTCATTTAACTAGTTAACAGCCACGAGTAGATCACGATTCCACCTGCGACTGTTGCAGGCACTTGTCAGCTGTACAGATCAGCTGTCATGTGCCTGGAAAGGTGCAAGCTCAGCGCCGGAGCCCACATCAAACAGGGGGAGTCCAACGTGGACGTACTATTACACTGAACGTCGGAAAGGGGTTAATGACCACTATAGTACATTCCTCCACTTAAAATATGATACTGCCATAGTCCCCCTTGCATAGTATAGTGCCCGCCACAGTACATTTCCCCACACAGTGTATGATGTCCTCACAGTGCATTCCGCCACACACAGCATGTTGCCCCCACAGTGTATTTGCAGCACCCCAGAGTCCTGGTCGTTGCAGTATTGTCGCTCTTCCACAAGGGGGAGTGATGGTACGTCTGATGGCACTAAAGGAGTTCACCTGACCAGGTATCACAGTCACACACTACACTTCACACTCCGGCCACCAGGGGGAGCAAAAGGTTCTATGTATTAGGCCACTCCTCACACTCTGGTAAAACTGGGAGTCGGATAGGAAGTTAGGAAGTTAGAGAGAAGCTGACTGGGTTTTGCCCAGGTAACATCTAGTGAGAGAGAGCGTTGCTTGGGAGGACTCAGGGAGGTCCCTGTGAGGGGTGGGATCCTGACAGTGGCCTAGCACGAGACAGATCGTTACGGAGCCGTGCCTGCACCTCATTGCAGCAGCATCCTAAGAAAGGACACGAAGCAAAGTATATTGTGGAGAAGTGAGAAACGAGATCACAGCACAAAGGAGATAGAACCAGGAGGAGTCATGCCCCAAGATCAGCAACATCCTTCTGAGGCGCGTAGCCGGCAGCCGGAATGCCGAGGGAGTAATAGGCTCTACGCATTACTTTGAACTACGGCAGGGCAGTTAACTCTAGGTTGGCTGTCTCACCTTTACACCTAATGAAGACAATGGAGGCAATTGTGAGAGAGGGGCGTCTCTAGGGTCCCTATAAAATAACTCCAGGCCTACCCCGTCATATGGGTGCGTCCTATCCAAACCACCTGGGGGATGGAGAGAGAGAACAGAAACATACACGACAGTTGTGAGGACTATCCTGTGGTGCTCAGCAGGGAGGTACTACAACACACAGGCACTAGTAGGAAGGCTACTGATTTCCACCTGCAAAGGGAACTCTGGATGTGCCTTCAGACCGGCCGGTCTTAGCCAGCCCTGTTAGCAGTGCTCTGGATTGTGGATGCCGAAGCCTTCAGTAAAAAGGTAAAGAGACTGCAACCCTGTGTCCTCGTCATTTACTGCGACATACACCATCACCATCTACTCATCAAGGGAAGCCCTGGGGACATACTTCACCTGTGGGAAGTTACACCATCTAGCTGCCATTCCATCACCCCAGCGGACCCCTAGCAGCGTCGGTCACCCTGACCGAATACCACAGGTGGCGTCACGAACACTTGACAAACTCTCACCTACACCTTTAATTGGGCGCCCCTTAGCAGGGCCACGGACCAGGTCGGGCCACCGTGACACCCCTAGAACCGAGACCGAGGGACCCGGTACCGAGTACCCCACTGCCCTGCGTTTGGGGGCCGCTCCAAACTCCTCCCAAACACAGCATGGCGCTACTATTGTACATTCCCCCACATGCCCCCACAGCATCCCCAGCATCCCCATACACAGTATGATGCTCCACACACAGTATAATGTCTCCTCCCACACTGTATAATGCACGAACAGTACCCCAACAGAGTATGATTCCTCTCAGTCCTCCACACACAGTATAATACCTCCAAAGTACATTACCCAGAAACATAGCGTGATGCCCCTACAGTAACTACCCCACACATAAGATAATGCCTTCACAGTTCCCCTACACAGTATGATACACCCACACAGTATACCTTCTCACACAGTATTGTTGCCACCTACAGTGCACCACGCATAGTATGATGCCCCACAGTAACCCTGACACACAGTATTTTGACATTGATCCACACAGCATAATGCTGTCCACAGTGGTCTCCACAGTAATTCTAGCTTGAATGATGCCCATCAGTCCCCTCACACACAGTATAATGCCCCCATAGAAATCCTCACAAACAATGATGCCCTCACAGACCCCTCAATCAGTATGATGCCCCCACAGCCCCCTCACCCAGTATGATATCCTCATAGCCCCCTCACAAACAGTATGATTCCCCAGACTTACTGTTTCTCACTGTCGTCCTCACAATGCATGATGGCCCCATAGTCCCCCTCACAAACAATGATGCCCCCATAGCCCCTTTTACACAGGGTGATACTCCCACTGACACATTATTATGCATCCACAGGCCCAACAGTACACTCCCACAGTATCATACCCTCCCACACAGTATGAAGCAGAATCCTCTCACAATATGCTGCCCCCACAGTCTCATCCACACAGAATGATGCCTCCACACAAATATTGATGCCCCATTGACTCTCACACACAGTATGATACCCAACAGCTCCCCACATACAGTATGATGCCTCACAGTGCCCTGCACATTGAGGTATGCTCCCACAGTCCCTGCCACACAGTAAAATGGCCCATATAGTCCCACTCACACAGCACCTCCAATACAGTATGATTCCCCCACAGTACATTCCCTTAGATAGTTTTATTCCCCCCACAGTGGCCTCTACAGCCTCCCTGCACAGATAAATGCCCATACAGTCACTTTGTACACACAGTGATGCTCCCACAGACCCCTCACACAATATGATGCCACCACAGCCCCCTCACACAATCCACCATATGAAGTGCTTTTACACAGTATAATGCCTTCAACACGCACAGTATGATTCCCAACAGTACATTCTACATCACATTATGATGTCCCACAGACCTCGTCATATAGTATGATGCCACCATACACCCCAAGACATAGTATGATTCCCCCATAGCCCCCACAAACAGTATGATGACCCACAACCACCCTACAGATAAGGATGCCCACCACAGTCCCTCCCACACATAGTTTGCTTCCTCAATTTGTCACACTTTTGGATTTGATCCTTTAATTCTGAGTTGTGTGGTCAGCGTTTCTTTCCGCTAAGCCACAACTGATACACCTTTCTTTGGGTGTTTTAGCTCTTTGTGTCTGTCGGTATTGGGTAACAGGTGGTTTTCATTTACTCTGTTTGTCTATCCTATCACCTTTCGAGTACACCACCTTCCCCTACTGGTGTTTTCTGCTGGTGATAAACTTTGCTGAATTCACAGGGTACTGTCACACAGTGGCACTACGACGGCACGATCCGTGACGTTCCAGCGATATCCATACGATATCGCAGTGTCTGACATGCTACTGCGATCAGGGACCTCGCTGAGAATCGTATGTCATAGCAGATCGTTTGAAACTTTCTTTCGTCGTCAAGTGTCCCGCTGTGGCGGCATGATTGCATCGTGTGACAAAGGTTGTATACGATGTGCGCACAGTAACCAATGGCTTCTACATCGCAAATACGTCATGAAATTATCGCTCCAGCGCCGTGTATTGCAACGTGTTGACCGCAGTATACGACGCTGGAGCGATAATCAAGCGACGCTGCAACGTCACAGATCGTGCCGTCGTAGCGACCAAAGTGCCACTGTGTGACAGTGCTGTAGTTTGTGTTAGCTCCATTTGCTTTGTGTGTGATTCCTTTTCTACTTAACCCTTTCATGACCCAGCCTATTTTGACCTTAATGACCTGGCCATTTTTTGCAATTCTGACCATTGTCCCTTTATGAGGTAATAACTCAGGAATGCTTCAATGGAATCCAGAGATTCTGAGATTGTTTTTTCGTGACATAATGGGCTTTATGTTAGTGGTAAATTTAGGTCAATAACTTTTGCGTTTATTTGTGGAAAAAACGGAAATTTTGCAAAAATTTAGAAAATTTTGCAAATTTCAAATTTTGAATTTTTATTCTGCTAAACCAGAGAGTTAGGTGACATAAAGTAGTTAATAAATAACATGTCCCACATGTCTACTTTACATCAGCACAAATTTCAAAACCACATTTTTTTTGGTTAGGAAGTTATAAGGGTTAAAATTTGACCAGCAATTTATTTTTACAACAAAATTTACAAAACCATTTTTTAGGGACCCCCTCACATTTGAAGTCAGTTTGAGGGGTCTATATGGCTGAAAATACCCAAAAGTGACAACATACTAAAAACTGCACCCCTCAATCTGAACAAAACCACATTCAAGAAGTTTATTAACCCTTCAGGTGTTTCACAGCAGCAGAAGCAACATGGAAGGAAAAAATGAAAATTTAACTTTTTATTCACAAAAATGATCTTTTAGCAACAATTTTTTTTATTTTCCCAAGGGTAAAAGGAGAAAGTGGACCCAAAGAGTTCTTCTCCAATTTGTCCTGAGTATGCTGAAACCCCATATGTGGGAGGAACCACTCTTTGGGCGCACGGCAGGGCTCGGAAGGGAAGGAGTGCCATTTGAATTTTTAAATGGAAAATTAGATCCAATCGTTAGCGGACACCATGTCGCGTTTGGAGATCCCCTGTGTGCCTAAACATTGGAGCTCCCCCACAATTTACCCCATTTTGGAACCTAGACCCCCCAAGAAACTTATCTAAATGTGTGGGGAGCACTTTGAACCCCCAAGTGCGTAACAGAAGTTTATAACGTAGAGCCGTGAAAATAAAAAATCCTTTTTTTTCTCAAAAATGATTTTTTTAGCCTGCAATTTTTTCTTTTCACAAGGGCAACAGGAGAAATTGGACCCCAAAAGTTGTTGACCAGTTTGTCCTGAGTACGTTGGTACCCCATATGTGGGAGGGAACAACTGTTTGGCTGCACGGTGGGGCTCAGAAGGGAAGTAGTGACGTTTTGAAATGCAGACGTTGATGGAATGGTCTGTGGGGGGTTATGTTACGTTTGCAGAGCCCCTGATGTGCCTAAACAGTAGAAAACCCCCACAAGTGACCCCATTTTGGAAACTAGACCCCCAAGGAACTTATCTAGATGTGTGGTGAGCACTTTTTACACCCAAGTGCTTCACAGAAGTTTATAACGCATCGCCGTGAAAATAAAAAATCTTTTTTTTTTCTCAAAAATGATTTTTTTAGCTCGCAATTTTTATTTTCTCAAGGGTAACATGATAAATTGGACCCCAAAGGTTGTTGTCCAATTTGTCCTGTCCTGAGTACGCTGGTACCCCATATGTGGGAGGGAACCACTGTTTGGGCACACGGCAGAGCTCGGAAGGAAAGTAGTGATGTTTTGAAATGCAGACTTTGATGGAATGGTCTGTGGAGAGGCCCTGATGTGCCTAAACAGTGGAAACCCCCCAAAACTAACTCCAACCCTAACCCCAACACACCCCTAACCCTAATTCTAACCACAAACCTAACCCGAACACACCTCTAACCCTAATCCCAACCCTAGCCACAAACCAAACCCTAACAAACCCCTAACCCTAATCCCACCCCTAACCCTACCCCCAACCCTAACTTTAACCCCAACCCTAACCCTAATTTTAGCCCTAACCCTAACTTTAGCTCAACTCACTTTAGCCCAACTCTAACCCTAATGGGAAAACTGGGGTGGCAGGGGGTGAACTGCGGGGCAGGAGGGCGATCTGCTGGGCAGGGGGGCAATCTGCGGGGCAGGGGGCGACCTGCGGGGCAGGGGAACGATCTGAGGGGCAGGGCGTGGAATTGGACTGTGATGGGAGCAGAGGGCAGCAGAGGGGATGATGCCAAAGGGGAGCATACCAGATCAGTGGCGGCATTATCAGCGGCGGGGTCATCAGCGGCGGGGTCATCGGCAGCGGGGTCATCGGCAGAGGTGGCATCATCGGCAACAGGGTCATCGGCAGCAGGGTCATCGGTGGTGTGGCATCATCAGCGGCGGCGTCTTCAGCGTTGGCAGCAGGATCATCAGTGGCGGGGTCATCGACGGTGGTGGCATCTTCAGCGTCATTGGCGGGGTCATCGGCAGCAGGGCAGTAGGCATGGAGCCATTGTTAACTCCGTCCCTCCAGATCTGATTAGAGCGATAGCATCACATGGTCGCTAGCTCCAATCGGATCTGGGGGAGGTGACACTGAGGTCACCTAACTCCAGCCAATGGCCGATGATATTGCAGCATCAGCCATTGCTGGATTGTAATATTTCACCAAGTTTCATTGGTGAAATATTACGATTGCTCTGATCGACTGTTTCACTTTCAACAGCCAATCAGAGCGTTCGTAGCCATGGGGGGAGCAAAGCGACCCCCTGAGCTCAAGTACAAGTCCCCTTGTACCTGCAGGTCAGGTGACATTTCAGTTAACCCGTTCACCCGACCTGCAGGAACGTGATCCCGCCATGTCGCCACATAGACGTCACAGGTCGAATTGGCACCGACTTTCATAACGCCTATGAAGCTATGGTCGGGGAACCACCACGGTGCAAGGAGACTACTGTACACAAGATGAGGTGCAAAGAACAAAGGGTAAATTTATTGGATGGCAAGGAATGAAGTGGAAGAGGAAGGTGCAAACAGGGGTATGCAAAGGCAAAAGATAATGTACACGAGTTGCATTCTTTAGCTGGGCCGTCAAATAGCATGGTGCTCCAACTATTACAGAATCAATATACATACACAAGCAAATACAAACAATAAGCAAAGAATGATGCTACTCTACGTATAGCCTCCCTGGCCTCTCTAAGCAGGCCACACGGCTGCCGTGTTCTGTCTGTTGAAGCCTACACTAGGCCCTGATGGGTACAGAAAACAGGAACAAGCTCACGGTGATGTTGAGGACTAAGATCCAGTCCCGAGGGGCACCCAACAGTCTAGTATGGTGATACGCATGGCTCTCTGCCAGCTCCGTGAAACGTGGTCTTCTCCTTGCTTCTGGGTCCGGGAGGCACTCCTGGAAACTGTAAATCCCTTTCTCGGTATCTTCGTGGCCTCTCAAACTAGCACAGGACAGCCACCCTTGCTGCACCAGAAGAGTCTGTCCAATTTCATGACTCCACTCTGTCCCAGGCTGTGGGTCCTCTTTCACAGCTACAAGCACAGACGTTCTCTGCAGCAGCTTTTGCTCACAAGCTCTAAAGCCTCAACCCATCCCCTAAGCACAGGGCAGTTCATTCACACAGTCTATTGCAGGGGGGAGCAGAACATTCCATCACACCAGATAAGGGGGTGCTGTCTCTTAAAATGGCAGTGTGTTCCTTACTGTCCATAACAGCACCACCCCCCTACACCTACGTGGCATCACAGGTTGTTAAGGGGTTAAGGATGCTAATCTAGCGATCTTAGATGCTGCTAAGAACTTTTAGCATAAGCCATTGTTGAGTGAGGATGCCATTGCGTTACCTAAGGGTGCGAACCTCTGCTGTCAGTTAGGGACAGATCAGGGTTAGAGGAGGGCTTTTCCTAGTCTGAACAGGGGACTGTCAGGTTCTAGTATTTGACTTCCTGATTTGCATGTTGGCCGTGTGAATGTGCTTTGGCAGGCATAACATTATCACCAGCCCACTCCATTTGTGCCAAGAAATCATCATGCACTCCCTGACCGCACAATTGCAGACTTTGTCTTCTGAGGTGGCAGACATCAAGAAGCAAAAACAGCTTGCGTTTCCACTGCTCAGCAGGTTCTACTCCACCCTAATCAGTCATCTGAGCCTAAGGTAAAATTACCGGACTCTTTCAATGGGGACCGAAGTAAATTTTCCATCTTTTTTGCTTCATGTAAATTGTATTTTCAACTTTGTCCTACCATGTCCGGGGTAGAGAGTCAACACGTGGGTATTGTTTTGACGTTCCTTTGTGGCGACCCTCAGGCTTGGCATTTTCTTTGCATGAGGATTTTCTAGTGTTTTTCTCTCTTCATGTTTTTTTCTTTGCTCTGTGGCTCATTTATGATTGCCCAGTGAACACTGTGGTTGCTGAATCAATGATCAATAGGTTGGTTCAGTGAAATCGATTAGTGGTGGACTACTGCTCTCAGTTCAGATGCTGAGTAGTGGAGACCTCCTAGAATGACCCACCTCTCTGCAATCAATTCTACCAGGGTCTCTCTAGTAAAATACGTAATATGATGGCTTAAAATCCTTCCCCATTATCCCTGGATGAAGTCGTGTCCCTGGTGGTGCGCCTGGACCAAAGACTTAAAGATAAGGACACATTTGAAACAGTTTCTGTGTTTACTCCCTCTCATCGTTTTGAGGCAGGCGATCCCATGCAAATCAGAGAATCCAAGGAGGGAGTTGTCCGTGAAACACCTGCTCGCTCCTGTTTATACTGGGATTGAGTGAGTCATGTAATGATTCAGTGTTTCAAATACAATAAAGAATTTTTTAAATGTAAAGTGGATATAAAAAAAAAAGATTAAGATATAAGGACACTGATCCTAACAGTTTGAAGTTATCTCTCATGCATATGGATCGCCCCCATGCTAGGGCAATGGGGTACTCGGCACCGGGTCCTTCGGTTCGGGGGATGTCACGGTGGCCCGACCCGGTCCGAGGCCCTTTGAGGGACGTCCAATAAAGAAAAGAGTTTTTATGGTTTTGGGAAAGGTCTTTAAAGGGGAAGTTCGTGACGCCACCTGTGGTATTCGGTCAGGGTGACCGACGCTGCTTAGGGGTCCACTGGGTTATGTAATGGCAGCTAGATGGTATACCTTCCCACAGGTGAAGTGTGTCCCCAGGGCTTCCCATAAGTGTAGATGGTGATGGTGGATGATGTAAGGTGCAGTGAAAAACGAGGACACAAGGCTGCAGTCTCTTTACCTTTTACTGAAGACTTCAGCATCCACAGTCCAGGGTACAGACCACAGGGTAGGCAGAGTCCAGCCGGTCTGAAGGCAAATCCAGAGTCCCCTTATCCAGGTGGAAATCAGTAGCCTTCCTCTAGTGCCTGTGTGTTGTAGTACCTCCTTGCTGAGCTTCTCGGTAAGGTCCTCACAACTGTCGATCGTGTTCTAGATGTTATGTCTTCCTCTCTGTCCCCCAGATGGCATGGATAGGACAAACCCGTATGACTGATGGCCTGAGGCTTTTTACAGGGAACCTAGAGACGCCCCGACCCCACAAGTTGCCACCGTGCCTCCTGGGTATTAAGGTCGGGCAGCCGACTTGGAATCGACTGTCCTGCCGGTCTCTGGAGCAAGGCTTGGAGACGGTTGCTCCCTCGGTGTTCTGGCCACCGGCTTCTGTGCCTCAGAAGGAGGCAGCCTTTTACAGGGCAGAACTCCTTCTGGTTTTATCTCCTTGTACTATGACTTAGTTTCTCACCCTCTACAACACAATTCTCTTCATGTCCTTTCTTAGGATGCTGCCTCACGTGGGGCAGGCGCAGCTCCGTAGCCTTCTATATAGGCCTCTGACAGGATCTCACCTGTTGTCAATTTCGTTCTCGAGCTCCCTCCTGTGGTCATGAGTGGTACTGTGTGAGTTTGTTCTTGGGCTCCCTCTGGTGGCCTTTAGCGATATGGCTGGTCTTGGCTGGGCTCAGCTGTTTCATCTCCTGCTAGGCTGGGCCTATTTAACTCACCTGGACCTTTAGATGTCGCCTGCTGTCGGTGTATTCAGTCCTGATCCTGTGCTCTCCTGAATATTCCTTGTGACCAGTCTCCTGCTATGAGAAGCTAAGTTTGCTTGTTCAGTTACTCATTATTTCCTTGAAAACATTTCTCATTATATAATGAGTTCAGCCCAGCTTGCTTTTATGTGATTTTTTGCTTGCTGGTCAGTTCTGGGTGCAGAGTGCGCCCCTCACATCGTGAGTCGGTGTGGGGGTTCTTGTATGCTCTGCGTGGTTTACTTTTGATAGTTTTTGTACTGACCGCACAGACACCTATCTATTTTCTGCCTATCTAGTATTAGCGGGCCTCATTTGCTAAATCTGTTTCATCTCTACGTTTGTGTTTTCCCCTTGACTCACCGTTATTATTTGTGGGGGGCTATCTATAACTTTGGGGTACATTTCTCTGAGGCAAGTGAGGTCTTTGCTTTCTCTCTAGGGGCAGTCAGTTTCTCAGGCTGTGAATAGACGTCTAGGTTTTCAGGTAAAGTTCCACAGCTGCCTTTAGTGTGTTTGGATAGGATCAGGATTGCGGTCAGTATAGCTTCCACATCCCCAGAACTTGTCCTATATACTCAGGGTATATTTGTCAGGTCAGTTTGAGATCCTACCACCAGGATCATAACACCCACCCCTGTCAGGAACCCTCTGTCTACAGCTCCGATGTTTCTCCTTTCCCCCTGTCTGCCTGACAGGTGTTGCCTGGGCAAAGCCCAGTCAGCTTCTCCCTAACTTTCTATCCAGCCCACCAGTTTTACCCTTCTGTGAGGAGTGCCCTAGCAGATAGGAGCAAGGCTCCCCCTGGTGGACTGGAGTGTGAAGTTTGGTGTATGGTTTGTGATGCCTGGTAGGAAGATCTCCTTTATTGCCATCAGATGTAATATCACTCCCCCTGGTGGAAGAATGAAATTACTGCAACGACCAGGACTCTGGGGCGCTGCATTCCCCCCCCCTTCCCATTAAATCCAGTACTCCCGGACTGGGAAAAGAAAGCAACAATATATTAGCAAAAAGACATACAAAATTTTGAAATGCTATAAAACAAATTAATATAACAGTGCTTCCCTTTATGGGAGGTAAGAACACTTGAACGTTGCAAATAAGAACATATTTACATTGCCAGCTTACTTCTGTAGATTGACCAATTACGGATGCGCTAACTAACTCTGAAATACTATTACCCATACAGGTATACTATCTATTAAGTGCAAGTAGAAAACGATTGTTAAACACAATTATAAGTGCAATTACCTAAGGGTGTACTACCATAAAACCTTAAAGTACCGGTTAACATTTTCTTTATTCTCTCCTTCACATGCAGGACTATCTATCTACCCCTACGGGCTCACTGCATTTTTCTTCAATTTATTTAACCTCAATTTTATTTAAAGTACATCATTGAACATTTCCTATCCCTAGCTACATACTATCGGTTATGTATAAACATTCCTAGACAAAGTGCAACAAGTAAACATTCCCTTTAAGGGTGAACCCAAGTCTTTATCTGAGGTAAAGCAAACAATCACATCATTAGTTTCCAAGTTTGTTTAAAGCGATATGCCGTGATGCGATATGAGGGACCCGTTACGAACTCCCGAACGTTGGTCTTGGGTGGGCTACAAGACGTGTAATCCTGACCCGGAATTCTGCCACACCAATGGGTTTTTCTTCAGGTCTGTAAGGTAAAGTTATTTTTACAGCATAATTAACAGCAGTTTCTGTTAAGAGGCAGTCTCTGTAAAAGCCTCCTATGTAAAACCAGTAGAAAGCACCCTTAAGAGGGTGCAAACTATATACAAGAACAGTTTGTGATCATGCAACAGTCCATGATTCTGCAGTTCTTTGGTAAATTTAAGGAACTTGTGCAAAAACATAGGATCCCTTTAAACAGGGGATCCCTTTAAGAGTTAACTCTGGACGGGTTTAGTACTTGTAAAGCAGCAAAGAAAGAACAGTTAACTATTTACATTCTTGTCAGTGTTTCGAGGCTTAGTTGAATGGCTTCCAGGGCTTTACCTGGCACATAACCCTTCTTGGCCCGGGAAGGGTAGAATCCAAGGTTACACATGGCGCTGGATAAACACCGTTAGTCTGTCTTTCATGCACGGTTAGGTCATGCGCAGCGATGGAGGTCTGCATAGCTCGAGTATGGGCATTTGCTGCAGCAGAGGTAGCGGCTGCTGCCAGATCAGTCACTGGAACGGAGTCAGTAGTGGTGGCACGAGCAGTCACTGGAGTGGTGTTGGTCATCAAGGCAGGGTCGTTCTTCATACCTGCTTCAGATGCGGTCCCTCCGGTGTCGGTCTGCTCCGTCTCCGCTGGGGTCTGGAACGCTGGTTGCAGGGCCTTGTGCTGCGGCGTTGTCATCTCTGTTTGCAGCTTCTCGCTTCTCGGCAGGGCCTTGCTTTCTGGCTTCAGAGCGCTGGAACTTCTTTCTTGCTCCGGACCAGACGAGGCTGCCGACAGACGTCTGGTGAGGCTCCCGATGAAGGTCTTCTTCCACCCGGCCTCAGTGCTCAGCTGCGTCCGCAGGAGTTGGTCGCTGAGCTCTTCCATGCCGGCCTGCAAGAAATCAGGTCCAACGGGTAATGCCTGGCCGCAGTGTCTCTCCAGGTGGCTGGGGGAGTCCTCTGCTCCGACCCCACGCTCCAGTCCTGGGCGGCTGGCCATGGCGTCCTCCATGTGGCTGGCTCCTTCCTCGTCCTTTTCCCGCTCTCTCCTTCTGCGGCGGTTTAGTTTTTGTTGTCTCCGCCCGCCATTGAGGATCAGGAGGCGGATCTCAGCTGCTGATGGACAAGTCCTCAAGGTACAGAGATATTTAGCCTGGGCGGCTATTGTTTTTTGTGCTTCTCAGTTCGTCTACGCCCACAACTCCACACCCTTCTTCTTCTCCTGCGCTCCTCGTGGCGCTGTAATGGCGGCTGTTTTGACGGGAATTTTGGCGGTCTTTTGCAACACACAGTCTTTAAGCAAATCACAGTTCCAAATACAGTTCTGGCACAGTTCTTAGGCGCACATGACCCGATTTTCTGGCTTAAGTAGATCCTGTTCGTGACGCCAAAGTTTGATCGCCCCAACGCTAGGGCAATGGAGTACTCGGCACCGGGTCCTTCAGTTCGGGGGATGTCACGGTGGCCTAACCCGGTCCATGGCCCTTTGAGGGACGTCCAATAAAGAAAAGAGTTTTTATGGTTTTGGGAAAGGTCTTTAAAGGGGAAGTTCATGATGCTGCTTAGGGGTCCGCTGGGGTGATGTAATGGCAGCTAGATGGTATACCTTCCCACAGGTGAAGTGTGTCCCCAGGGCTTTCCAGAAGTGTAGATGGTGATGGTGGATGATGTAAGGTGCAGTGAAAAACGAGGACACAAGGTTGCAGTCTCTTTACCTTTTACTGAAGACTTCAGCATCCACAGTCCAGGGTATAGACTACAGGGTAGGCAGAGTCCAGCTGGTCTGAAGGCAAATCCAGAGTCCCCTTATCCAGGTGGAAATCAGTAGCCTTCCTCAAGCGCCTGTGTGTTGTAGTACCTCCCTGCTGAGCTTCTCGGTAAGGTCCTCACAACTGTCGATGGTGTTCTAGATGTTATGTCTTCCTCTCTGTCCCCCAGATGGCATGGATAGGACAAACCCGTATGACTGATGGCCTGAGGCTTTTTACAGGGACCCTAAAGACGCCCCGACCCCCACAAGTTGCCACCGAGCCTCCCGGGTATTAAGGTCGGGCAGCCGACTTGGAATCGACTGTCCTGCCGGTCTCTGGAGCAAGGCTTGGAGACGGTTGCTCCCTCGGTGTTCCGGCCACCGGCTTCTGTGCCTCAGAAGGAGGCAGCCTTTTACAGGGCAGAACTCCTTCTGGTTTTATCTCCTTGTGCTATGACTTCGTTTCTCACCCGCTACAACACAATTCTCTTCGTGTCCTTTCTTAGGATGCTGCCTCACGTGGGGCAGGCGCAGCTCCGTAGCCTTCTACCTAGGCCTCTGACAGGATCCCACCCCTGCCAGGGACCCTCTGTCTGCAGCTCCGATGTTCCTCCTTTCCCCCTGTCTGCCTGACAGGTGTTGCCTGGGCAAAGCCCAGTCAACTTCTCCCTAACTTTCTATCCAGCCCACCAGTTTTACCCTTCTGTGAGGAGTGCCCTAGTAGATAGGAGCAAGGCTCCCCCTGATGGACTGGAGTGTGAAGTGTGGTGTATGGTTTGTGATACCTGGTAGAAAGATCTCCTTTATTGCCATCAGACATAATATCACTCCCCCTGGTGGAAGAATGACATTACTGCAACGACCAGGACTCTGGGGCGCTGCACATACTACTGGTTGTTTTTTACAAGTATCTTTGGTTACCAAATCTGGAGTTATTGTTACCTCTGCATTTGTTGACTCAGTTTCAGCTTTCGATCTCATTGAAAGTGATTTTGCTATCGAGTGTGGGTACACAGTGTCAACTTTCGGTCATCCTATTCAAGTATCGGCAATTGATAATTCTCCCCTTACCCAAAGTCATGTTACTAAGGTTGAGAATGTGTGCATGAAGGTGGGAGTGTTACACAGAATCTATTTCTTTCATGGTGTTTCCTTCATTACCATCTAAAGTTGTGCTTGGTATGCCCTGGTCGGCGAAACACAATCCTTCTATCAATTGGGAGAGTAGTGAGGTTAAGTCTTGGAGAAATTTGTGTTTTTCCAATTGTTTGTATAAATCTCTGGCATGCACGTGATCTCTCCCTCCAGATTTTATTCAGGATTTTTAGGATTTTTTTCTGAAACTGAATATGAAGTGAAGGCTGTTGATTAGTGATGAGCAAGTACTAAAATGCTCGGGTGCTCATTGCTCGAGTCGAGCAAATTGGAATACTCAGGTACTCGACCCGAGCAACGAGCCCAATATAAGTCTATGGGAAACCCGAGTATTTTTACTGCGATTCCCCCGGGGGTCCTTTTAAGGTCTAAAAACATCTGAAAATGATGGAAACACTGCTCAAATGACACAGGAACATCATGGGGATCACCACTGGAAGCATTTCTGATGCCTAGGTCACAGCTGTAAGCAATGTTGTCAGAGTTTCACGCCATTTTTACAGGTGCACCAAAAAGCATACAAAAAAGAAACCAAAGTGGATTTTGCTGGGAAATATGTTAAGATACATACTTTCCAGGCTAATGACTTGCATATAAGGTAAAATAATTTAATCCAGACCAAAATGTTCCTCCACCACTTGGGCTATGTTCACACGCAGTGTTTTTGATGCGTTTTTTAACTTTAACATTGCTTTCAGCCAATACAAATGCATTCACTGGGAAATGTCATTGCAACATTTAACAACCCTAGCTGGCCATGTGTTGTGTGACACATAAGGAGAAACATCTTGTTTCAGTTATGAAGGAGGGACTCTTAAAGTCACAAAGCCTATTTTTAGACCGGCATCAGGCGGCATTAATATTCTTAAAGGGCCATTATTAAACAGTGGGTCTCCTATGCTGTTATTGCCTATGCAGTGAGTAGCTGGGCTGCCAAGAATTACAACGCACCCCAATACCCCTTTCACAAGACGTACAGGAGGGTCTCCTGAAAAAATGTTGCATTAAATGCAAGGCCTGCCCTGCTATAAAGTCATATGCACCCCAATAGGCTTTTGAATCTAGATACTGGATGGCCACAGGAAAACCCACTTCACAGTCTTCAGTTGTTCCTGCCATACAGTTTCCTTATGCATTGAATGCAAGGGCCGCCTTGACCCCAATTTGCACGCACCCCAATCCCCCCTTGGAAGAAACAAGGAGGAGGGCCTCCTAAAACAAAATTCCCATTACAAAGGAACGGGTCTCCTAGACTCGTAATGCCCATACACTAATTGTATGGGATGACAAACATATCCCCATGGGGGTACATTTTAAAAATTTTTTCAATGGGATCATAGACACCCTTGTCAAAAAATTGACTGGCTCTAGCAGCACGAAACACGTTAACCCTGGTGATCTAGTGGCAGTGGATAATGATATGTGGAGGAAGGCCTCATTAAAAGCTAGGCCCAATTTAAAGGAGCGGGTCTCCTAGACTTGAAATGCCCATACAATAAGTGTGTGGGCTGACAAACATTTCCCCATAGAGGTTAAATTAAAATAAAAACTCAGCCCAAAATAGTGTTTACTAGGGTTGAGCGAAACGGATCGGACAAATTCTAAAATCTCCGACTTTCGGCAAAGTCGGGTTTCATGAAACCCGACCCGATCCTAGTGTGGGATCGGCCATGCGGTCGGCGATCTTCGCGCCAAAGTCGCGTTTCGTATGACGCGTTCAGCGCCATTTCTCAGCCAATGAAGGAGGACGCAGAGTGTGGGCAGCGTGATGACATAGGTCTCGGTCCCCACCATCTTAGAGAAGGGCATGACAGTGATTGGTTTGCTTTCTGTGGAGTCACAGGGGGTATAAAGGGGCGTGCACGCAGACCGCCATCTTACTTCTGCCGATCTTAGCATAGGGAGAGATTGCTGCAGCTTCATCAGAAGAAGGGATATAGTTAGGGAGGGAAGATTACCCCCAAACCGCTTGTGCTGTAGCGTTTCCACTGTCCAACACCAACTTTTTTTGCAGGGACAGTGGAGGGTACATTTTTGTGCATCAGCTCTGTAGCTTATTAGGCTGCCTTATAAGGCTCCGTGATAGCTGCATTGCTGTTTGCACGCTGCTGTGCAAACCAACTGCTTTTTTAAAAGCAAAAATCCTGTTGCTCCTTTCTGCAGTTATCTTCTTTATTTGTCCACACTTTTGTGTGCAGCAGTCCTTTTTGTTGCTGCCATAATTGTCCTGAGATCATTGTAGGGAGATTGAAATTGTACTACAGTCCTTGGATTTTTTCAGATACTTTCCAGCCACTTTCTGCCACTTACATTGTGTTGTGTTACACACTGGGCCTGAGTTGCGGTGCAGTCTCCCCCCAAAAAAAGGGTGTTTCAAATTGTCACAAAGTGGATGTACGTCAGTTCTGTTAGTTTGTCGTATATCAGCCAGCCACGTTATGCCACTTACATTGTGTTGTGTTATACACTGGGCCTGAGTTGCGGTGCAGTCTCCCCCCAAAAAAGGGTGTTTCAAATTGTCACAAAGTGGATATACGTCAGTTCTGTTAGTTTGTCGTATATCAGCCAGCCACGCTCTGCCACTTACATTGTGTTGTGTTATACACTGGGCCTGAGGTGCGGTGCAGTCTCCCCCCAAAAAAAGGGTGTTTCAAATTGTCACAAAGTGGATATACGTCAGTTCTGTTAGTTTGTCGTATATCAGCCAGCCACGTTCTGCCACTTACATTGTATTGTGTTACACACTGGGCCTGAGTTGTGGTGCTGTCTCCCACCAAAAAAAGGGAGATTCAAATTGTCACAAAGTGTATATACCTCAGTTCTGTTAGTTTGTTTTATATCAGCCAGCCACTTTCTGCCACTTACATTGTGTTGTGTTATACACTGGGCCTGAGTTGCGGTGCAGTCTCCCCCCCAAAAAAGGGTGCTTCAAATTGTCACAAAGTGGATATATGTCAGTTCTGTTAGTTTGTCGTATATCAGCCAGCCACGTTCTGCCACTTACATTGTGTTGTGTTACACACTGGGCCTGAGTTGCGGTGCTGTCTCCCCCCCAAAAAAGTGAGATTCAAATTGTCACAAAGTGGATATACGTCAGTTCTGTTAGTTTGTTGTATATGAGCCAGCAACATTCTGCCACTTACATTGTGTTGTGTTATACACGGCCTGAGTTGCGGTGCTGTCTCCCCCCAAAAAAAGGGAGATTCAAATTGTCACAAAGTGTATATACGTCAGTTCTGTTAGTTTGTTGTATATCAGCCAGCCACGTTCTGCCACTTACATTGTGTTGTGTTACACACTGGGCCTGAGTTGCGGTGCTGTCTCCCCCCCAAAAAAGGGAGATTCAAATTGTCACAAAGTGGATATACGTCAGTTCTGTTAGTTTGTCGTATATCAGCCAGCCACGTTCTGCCACTTACATTGTGTTGTGTTATACACTGGGCCTGAGTTGCGGTGCAGTCTCCCCCCAAAAAAGGGAGATTCAAATTGTCACAAAGTGGATATACGTCAGTTCTGTTAGTTTGTCGTATATCAGCCAGCCACGCTCTGCCACTTACATTGTGTTGTGTTATACACTGGGCCTGAGTTGCGGTGCAGTCTCCCCCCAAAGAAAGAGTGTTTCAAATTGTCACAAAGTGGATATACGTCAGTTCTGTTAGTTTGTCGTATATCAGCCAGCCACGTTCTGCCACTTACATTGTGTTGTGTTATACACTGGGCCTGAGTTGCGGTGCAGTCTCCCCCCCAAAAAAGGGTGTTTCAAATTGTCACAAAGTGGATATACGTCAGTTCTGTTAGTTTGTCGTATATCAGCCAGCCACGTTCTGCCACTTACATTGTGTTGTGTTATACACTGGGCCTGAGTTGCGGTGCTGTCTCCCCCCCAAAAAAAGGAGATTCAAATTGTCACAAAGTGGATGTACGTCAGTTCTGTTAGTTTGTCATATACCAGCCAGCCACGTTCTGCCACTTACATTGTGTTGTGTTATACACTGGGCCTGAGTTGCGGTGCAGTCTCCCCCCAAAGAAAGAGTGTTTCAAATTGTCACAAAGTGGATATACGTCAGTTCTGTTAGTTTGTCGTATATCAGCCAGCCACGCTCTGCCACTTACATTGTGTTGTGTTATACACTGGGCCTGAGTTGCGGTGCAGTCTCCCCCCAAAGAAAGAGTGTTTCAAATTGTCACAAAGTGGATATACGTCAGTTCTGTTAGTTTGTTGTATATCAGCCAGCCACGTTCTGCCACTTACATTGTGTTGTGTTATACACTGGGCCTGAGTTGCGGTGCAGTCTCCCCCCAAAAAAAGGGTGTTTCAAAGTGTCACAAAGTGGATATACTTCAGTTCTGTTAGTTTGTCGTATATCAGCCAGCCACGTTCTGCCACTTACATTGTGTTGTGTTATACACTGGGCCTGAGTTGCGGTGCTGTCTCCCCCCCAAAAAAGGGAGATTCAAATTGTCACAAAGTGGATATACGTCAGTTCTGTTAGTTTGTCATATATCAGCCAGCCACGTTCTGCCACTTACATTGTGTTGTGTTATACACTGGGCCTGAGTTGCGGTGCAGTCTCCCCAAAATAAAAAGGGAGATTTAAATTCTCAACAAGTTTATATACACCTTCTACCTTGTTTTACAGTACCATATAACGGTTGTTATTTTGGTAACATTTTCCCAAAAATGAGGAAGTCTGGTGGAAGAGGCCGTGGGCGGTCTGGCCAGCTGGTACTGATGGTGGTGGTAGTGGTGGAGCATCTGGTGGTAGTGGGAAAAACAAAATAGCACCTAAGGCTGGAGGTGTTGAGCCAGCGTCATCGTCTGGCTACACAAGGCCTCGAAGGCTCCCTTATCTTGGAGTAGGAAAACCGCTTTTAAAGCCGGAGCAGCAGGAAAAAGTTTTGGCTTTCCTAGCTGACTCAGCCTCTAGCTCTTTCGCCTCCTCTTCAGAAAGTTCAAAATATAAAAGCAGCGAGTCGTCAGTGGATGCTCCCGGTCAGGAACAAGACGTTTCCTTGTGTCTTTCACCCAAACCAAAAGTGAAGGATGCGTCAGGCGACACTACAGGTAACTCCATGGAGCTCTTTACACATACCGTGCCTGGGTTAGAAAGGGAAATTGTTAACTGCCCATTACTAGATGAATCGGACATGGAGTGCACTGATGCACAGCCACAGCTAGATTATTATGCTGTTCCATTGACTCAGATCACTAAATTGCCCTCGCAGAATCTGACCCTGATGAGACTATGGTGCCCCGTCCCGAATGCTATTGCACCTTACACGGTGACACAGAGGAAGGTGCACATGACATTGAAGAAGAGTTGATAGATGACCCAGTTGTTGACACAGATTGGCAGCCATTGGGGAAAGAGGGTGCCGCTGCCAGTAGCTCAGAAGCAGAGGAGGATGATCCGCAGCAGCCATCTACATCGCAACAGCTGCCATCTGGCAGGCCCGTATCAGGCCAAAAACGTGTGTCAAAAACAAAAACAGTTTTAGGACAGCGTGGCCATCCGGTGAAAGTAGCACAGCGTGCAATGCCTGAAAAGGTATTCGATAGTAGGAGGAGTGCAGTGTGGCAATTTTTTAACCAAGATCTGAATAATCAGTCAATAGTTATCTGTAAGAAATGCTCAAAGACCTTTAGCAGAGGGAAGAATTTTCAAAATTTAAATACAACGTGCATGTGTAGACATTTAACCAGCATGCACTTGCAAGCCTGGACTAACTACCAAACATCCTGTACCGTTGGTGCACCCTCTCAGAATGAAGGTAGTCAGCAATGCTACATTGCTTCCCTCACTGTAAGCCCACCGGTTAGGACACCACCAGCAGCAAATGTGGAGGTATCGTCGCAAGGCCAAGGCAGTCAGGGAATCACAAGATTTTTGGTAGGAAACACTGTATGTAGGCCAACATCAAGAACACTATCACCAACCCTCTCTCAATCTGCCATGTCCACCACCACCACCACCGCTAGTTCCACCATATGCAGCTCTCCAGTCCAGCTCACCCTACAAGAGACTCTCGATAGGAAAAGAAAGTACTCATCCTCTCATCCGCGTACACAGGGTTTGAACGCCCACATTGCTAGACTAATCTCGTTAGAGATGATGCCCTACCGGTTGGTTGAAAGCGAAGCTTTCAAAGACCTGATTGCCTACGCAGTACCACGCTATGACTTACCCAGTCGGCACTTCTTTGCGAGAAAAGCCATCCCAGCCCTCCACCAGCATGTCAAAGACCGCATTGTCCATGCACTGAGGCAATCAGTCAGTGGAAAGGTGCACCTCACAACAGATGCATGGACCAGTAGGCGTGGCCAGGGACATTACGTGTCCATCACGGCGCACTGGGTTAATGTGGTGGATGCAGGGTCCACAGGAGACAGCCATAGTGGGACAGTTCTGCCTAGCCCACGGTCTAGGAAACAGTTGGCTGTAGGCATTTGCCACCCCTCCTCCTCCAGAAGCGAAAGCTCATCCACAGAGCGCAGTCGCACGACCACTCCATCCGCAGCTGCCAGTGTTGCACACGAGGTGTCCCATTATCGAACAGCTAGTGGTAAGCGTCAGCAGGCTGTGTTACAAATGAAGTGTTTGGGCGACAACAGACACACCGCGGAAGTACTGGCCGAGTACTTGCAGCAAGAAACTCAGTCATGGCTGGGCAGTGTACATCTTGAGGCAGGCAAGGTAGTCAGTGATAACGGAAGGAATTTTATGGCTGCCATAGCCCTTTCAGCACTGAAACACATACCTTCCCTGGCTCACACCTTGAACCTGGTGGTGTAGTGCTTCCTGAAAAATTATCCGGGGTTACCAGCCCTGCTCCTGAAGGTGCGAAGATTTTGCTCGCACATCCGCTGGTCGCCCATACACTCCAGCTGTATGCTGAACCATCAGCGATTGCTGAATCTTCCCCAGCACTGCCTAATAATCGACGTTGCAACAAGGTGGAACTCCACACTGCACATGCTTGAGAGGCTGTGCGAACAGAGGCATGCTGTAATTAATTTGTGGGAGGATACACATACATGGGCAGGCACTTGGATGGCAGACATGGAGTTGTCTGGTGTGCAGTGGTCGAAGCTACAAGACCTCTGTCAAGTCCTTCAGTGTTTTGAGGAATGCACATGGCTGGTAAGTGCAGACGACGCCATCATAAGCATGAGCATCCCGCTAATGCATCTGCTGATGCAAAGTTTGACGCACATTAAGGAGCAGGCGTCTGCAGCCGAGGAGGAGGGAAGCCTTGATGACAGTCAGCCATTGTCTGCTCAGGGAACTCTCCTGGACGAGGTGGCGGACGAAGAGAAGGAGGAGGAGGATGATGGGGATGAATATTTATGGGAGGAGGATGCTTCTCTGGGGGCAATAGAAACTGGTGACGTTGCAAGGTCAGGTACAGGGTTTTTGCGGGACACAAGTGATGTTGATTTGCAAGAAAGTGCTCCTGAACCCAGCACAAGCAGTGAATTGACACCTGGAACATTGGCCCACATGGCTGAGTATGCCTTGGGTATCCCAAAAAGGGACCCCCGCATTATCAAAATGATGACCAATGACAATTACTGGTTGGCCTGCCTCCTGGATCCACGATATAAAGGAAGATTACAAAATATCATGCCATATGAGAACCTTGAGCAAATATTGGCTACCAAACAAGCAACTCTTGTAGACCGTTTGGTTCAGGCATTCCCAGCACACAGCGGCGGTGATGGTTCTCACACGAGCCGAAGGGGGCAACATGGCAGAGGTGTTAGAGGTGCACAAATCCGAAGTGGCGTTGGACAGAGGAGTTTTATGACCAGGTTGTGGAGTGATTTCGCAATGACCGCTGACCCGACAGGTACTGCTGCATCGATTCAAAGTGACAGGAGACAGCATTTTTCCAGTATGGTTACAAACTACTTTTCCTCCCTTATCGATGTTCTCCCTCACAGGTCATTCCCCTTTGATTACTGGGCATCTGAAATAGACACCTGGCCTGAATTGGCAGAATATGCATTACAGGAGCTCGCTTGCCCTGCTGCTAGTGTGCTATCCGAAAGAGTCTTCAGTGCTGCTGGTTCAATACTGACCGAAAAAAGGACACGTCTGGCTACCCGAAAAGTTGATGATCTAACCTTCATTAAAATGAACCAATCATGGATCTCAAATTAATTGGCCCCACCTCTCCCCTGCTGACACGTAGCTTGCCTGAAAAATGTTTTGTTTTTTGCCTTCTCTTACTGACTGCTTCAATTCCTCCATTTGCAGCTGCTGAATGTCCACCATAGGCCACATAGGCCATTTTTATACCTCCCTAAAGGGGCTCTCCCCCCACAGGGCCGTGGTCACCACCTGGCACAAGCACCCGTGCGAGTGCCATTTGCCTGGACAGGTGGTTGTGCCCACTCTTGGGCGACAGCACTGGCACAGGGTCCCTCATAGTACAATGAAGTGTCTCTGATGGTGGTGGTGCACAACCAAAGTCAGACACACCGTCGTAATATGTGGGGCTTTGTGCCAGTACCGCCACCCATGAGAATGTTCCCCCCAGCTCGAACAGTGCTCTACCACTTGCAATACTTACCTCTCCCTGCTCCACCACTGTGTAGTCTGTGCTGTTAAATCCTTCAATAGCACTGCCAATACAAATTTGTTGAAATGATAGACAGGGGCCCTGGCCTCCATTTAGACCAGTTAATACTTTGCGCCTACTACCACTGTCTGCTACTCAGCAGAGGAGCCCACCCCTGTACCTAGCTATGCCACCTGTTTATTTCTGAAAAAAATTTTGGCAGACATTTAGCTTACTTACTTATTTGGGCCTACTCACTGTGTCAGCCTCTCCTTACAGTTGTCCTCCGCTGAACAAAGCAATGCCGCCTGGTTAGTCCCATTACCAATTTTGAACTGCATTTAGCCTACTTACTTATTTGGGCCTACTTACTGTGTCAGCCTCTCCTTACAGTTGTCCTCCGCTGAACAAAGCAATGCCACCTGGTTAGTCCCGTTACAAATTTTGAAGTGCATTTAGCCTACTTACTTATTTGGGCTTACTCACTCTGTCAGCCTCTCCTTACAGTTGTCCTCCGCTGAACAAAGCAATGCCGCCTGGTTAGTCCCGTTACCAATTTTGAACTGCATTTAGCCTACTAAGTTATTTGGGCCTACTCACTGTGTCAGCCTCTCCTTACAGTTGTCCTCTGATGAACAAAGCAATGCTCCTGGTTAGTCCCGTTACCAATTTTAAACTGCATTTAGCCTACTTACTTATTTGGGCCTACTCACTGTGTCAGCCTCTCATTACAGTTGTCCTCCGATGAACAAAGCAACGCCGCCAGTTTAGTCCTGTTACCAATTTTGAACTGCATTTAGCCTACTTACTTATTTGGGTCTACTCACTGTGTCAACCACGCCTTACAGTTGTCCTCCGCTGAACAAAGCAATGCCGCCTGGTTAGTCCCGTTACCAATTTTGAACTGCATTTAGCCTACTTACTTATTTGGGCCTACTCACTGTGTCAGCCTCTCCTTACAGTTGTCCTCTGATGAACAAAGCAATGCGCCTGGTTAGTCCCGTTACCAATTTTGAACTGCATTTAGACTACTTACTTATTTGGGCCTAATCACTGTGTCAGCCTCTCATTACATTTGTCCTCCGATGAACAAAGCAACGCTGCCAGTTTAGTCCTGTTACCAATTTTGAACTGCATTTAGCCTTCTTACTTATTTGGGCCTACTCACTGTGTCAGCCTCTCATTACAGTTTTCCTCTGCTGAACAAAGCAATGCTGCCTGGTTAGTCCTGTAACCAATTTTGAACTGCATTTAGCCTACTTACTTATTTGGGCCTACTCACTGTGTCAGCCTCTCCTTACAGTTGTCCTCCGCTGAACAAAGCAATGCCGCCAGGTTAGTCCCGTTACCAATTTTGAACTGCATTTAGCCTACTTACTTATTTGGGCTTACTCACTCTGTCAGCCTCTCCTTACAGTTGTCCTCCGCTGAACAAAGCAATGCCGCCTGGTTACTCCCGTTAGCAATTTTGAACTGCATTTAGCCTACTTACTTATTTGGGCCTACTCACTGTGTCAGCCTCTCCTTACAGTTGTCCTCGGATGAACAAAGCAATGCGCCTGGTTAGTTCCGTTACCAATTTTGAACTGCATTTAGCCTACTTACTTATTTGGGCCTACTCACTGTGTCAGCCTCTCATTACAGTTGTCCTCCGCTGAACAAAGCAACTATGCCAGTTTAGTCCTGTTACCAATTTTGAACTGCATTTAGCCTACTTACTTATTTGGGCCTACTCACTGTGTCAGCTTCTCCTTACAGTTGTCCTCCGCTGAACAAAGCAATGCCGCCTGGTTAGTCCCATTACCAATTTTGAACTGCATTTAGCCTACTTACCTATTTGGGCCTACTCACTGTGTCAGCCTCTCTTTACAGTTGTCCTCCGCTGAACAAAGCAATGCCGCCTGGTTAGTCCCGTTACCAATTTTGAACTGCATTTAGCCTACTTACTTATTTGGGCCTACTCACTGTGTCAGCCACTCCTTACAGTTGTCCTCCGCTGAACAAAGCAATGCCGCCTGGTTAGTCCCTTTACCAATTTTGAACTGCATTTAGCCTACTTACTTATTTGGGCCTACTCACTGTGTCAGCCTCTCCTTACAGTTGTCCTCCGCTGAACAAAGCAATGCCGCCTGGTTAGTCCTGTTACCTGTTGTGAATTCCGCTCTTGGGCTCCCTCCGGTGGTTGTAAGTAGCACTTTTGTGAGTTCTGCTCTTGGGCTCCCTCTGGTGGTTTTGAGTGGTATGGCTGCTTCTTGGATTTAGCATCAGCAGCTGCTTCCACTGATCGGCTATTTTAGTCTGGCCTTATCCCTCAATCAATGCCAGATGTCAATTGTTCCTGCTTGGAGTCACAGCTCTTTTGGATTTCCCTGACACTCTGACCTGTTCAGCAAAGATAAGTCCTTGATTGTCCTTTTGCAGTCCTCTTGTTGTGGACTTTATTGTTCAGCACATTCTATGTTTTGCTCATTTGTCCAGCTTATCAGTATGGATCTATTCAGCTAAGCTGGAAGCTCTGGGCAGCAGATTTTGCCCTCCACACCTTTAGTCAGGTGTGGAGATTTTTGCATTTCTCTGCGGTGGACTTTTTCTAGTTTTTATTACTGACTGCACAGTGTTCTTTCCTGTACTGTCTATCTAGCTAGAAGTGGCCTCCTTTGCTAAATCCTGTTTCATTCTACGTGTGTCATTTCCTTCTCCACTCACAGTCATTATTTGTGGGGGGCTATCTGTCCTTTGGGGATTTTCTCTGAGGCAAGATAGCTTTCCTGTTTCTACCTTTAGGGGTAGCTAGTTCTCCGGCTGTGACGAGGTGTTCAGGGAGTGACAGGAACATCCCACGGCTACTGCTAGTGTTGTGTTAAGATCAGGAACTGCGGTCAGTATAGTTACCACCTGCTCAGAGCTAGTCGCATGTCGCTCCTAAATTACCAGTCCATAACAGTTACCAATTTTGAACGGCATTTAGCCTACTTACTTATTTGGGCCTACTCACTGTGTCAGCCTCTTTTTACAGTTGTCCTCCGCTGAACAAAGCAATGCCGCCTGGTTAGTCCCGTTACCTATTTTGAACTGCATTTAGCCCACTTTATTATTTGGGCCTATATCTGTGTTTCCTCCTCATCCTGCCCATTGCCCAGCCACTGCTAGATGAGTCTGCTGGTACACTGACCCAGACCACTACATTCCCCTTGCACTCTACACAGCCAGAATCTGACCCTGCTGAAAGTCAGGTTCCCCTTCCCGCATACTATACCACCTTACACGGGGACAAAGAGGAAGGTGCAGATGAAAGTAAAGGTTCCTTCATCAGGTGGGGGGGCATACTCATTGGCGACGTCACTGGCACAGGGCCCCTCATAGTACGCAAAAGTGTCTCTGCTGGTGGGAGGCGCCACCCGCCATCAAACACACCGCCGTACTATGAGGGGCCCTGTGCCAGTGCCAATGCCAATGAGTGGGCCCCCACTGCTTGCTCAGGATTACAGCACTTGCAAAGTTGAAATACTTACCTCTCCCTGCTCCACCGCCGTGACGTATTCCATGTTTCCTGGGCCCACGAAAATCTTGAGCCAGCCCTACCCCCCCACAACTTTAGCCAAATGACCCCCAGTTTTCAATGCCTAACTATTATTATAAAGTAAATTAAGATTGACAAGCTTTAGTAATAAGAATTGATGTTTTTGGCATTAAAATGGGCACTGTAGGTGTTTTCCTGTCCTCCACTCACTGCCGACTTTGATTCCCCATTGACTTGCATTTGGTTTCGTGTTTCAGACCAAAAATTGGAATTTATGCATGAAAAGCAACTATTTTTAGACCACTCATAGATTGGGCGTCGGGCAGAGATAACAGACTGTTTCAATTTGTGGCCTGTATTTTAAAAAAAAATTAAAAATACAAAATACTGTCTACACCAAGGGTAGCAGACCAAAAACTGGAATTTATGGCTGAAAAGCCAAGATTTGAAGACCACAGCTAGACCAGAAGTGTGACTGAGATAACAGACTGTTTCAATATGAGGGCTGTATTTTGTACAATTTAAAAAAAAAAAAAAATACTAAATACACCAAGGGTAGCAGACCACAAACTGCCCCTTTTTGAAGAAGCACTGTTGCGAAATGGCGCTCATCGGGCGTGGGACAGGACACAGCACCCTCCCCTGGTCGCACTACCTGGCAGCAACAGCATACCCTCTTCAGGTAATACCCTGATACCTTGATATACCATTTGGTCACAGAATATACGTTTGCTGCAGGGAGATGTCTGTAAGGGAATATTTATGAGGCTATATATAGCAATTGGACACTCACTAGCCCTTGTACCCTCCTTACCTATATACATAACTATTTGCATACCTTTGGCTTAAATGCACTACAAGTAGGGAGGTTCTTTTTTGGGACCTACAGCGGTTTAGTCTCCACTGCTATTTGCCCTTCTATACCTTGGATATCTGTAATCCTTTCCCTTTCAAATAACTGTGTCTCGGTGCAGACCCTTTTTGGATATTCTGCTATCTCCTTCCCAATTTTCTCACTCCCCTGCCTTTTATAATTTATTTCTTGTTTTTATATATGTAACCAATAAAGATTTAATTTTCATCATTCTTTTCTCTGGGTCACTTCCTACTGGTATGGTATAAATGCATACCGGTGTGGTAAAATAACTAATTTATTGAAGTGCTTTTTGGCCTATCTCACTAAGTACTATGGGAACCACAAACTGGAATGTATGCCTGAAAAGCCAGTATTTGAACACCACAGATAGAGCAGACGTGTGACTGAGATAACAGACTGTTTTAATATGTCGCCTGTATTTTTCACAATTTTAAAAACAACAAAATTCTGTGTATAGCAAGGGTAGCAGACCAAAAAATGCAATGTATGCCTGCAAAGCAAGGATTTGAATACCACAGATACACCGTGCGTCTGACGGAGATAAAAGAGTGATCAAAATATGGCCTTGATTTTTTTGGGACCACCAAAATTGTGTCAATAAATAGGCTATGACACTAAAATGATATGCGATGCTTGTGGCATACAAATCACAGTGCTAAATATAAGAACTGTAGCCAAATATTTTTTGGTCAGCTAAAGATTTTTTGATCACCAAAATGATGTCCAAAAATGTTGTAAGACACTGCAAAAAAAAATATAGTACATAAAAAAAAGGCCAGAATTTTATGCGCACTCACATTTGCTGCCTGGGACAAAACCAACCGTTTTAAATAGTTAGATTTTAATGCTCTTGTATTAAAATTACCTGGCTGTAGTCTGCCATGTGACCAAGCCAATAAATGTTGTAAAAAATGGGGCTCTGTATTACTTTGTACTAAAATTTGCAGGTATAAGGTGCCCCCCCCCCCCAAAAAAAAATGGCCAAGGATACCTGCAGCTAGGTATATATAAAATACGCAGCAGCAGAAAGTAATGGAGCCTTTTGATGTATGCAGGGAGATCTATAGACTCACATACAGTGCTAGCATGCCTTGCAGTGATGTGGATATGTGCACATAGACTCCCCTGCCTATCTAGTACAATTAAAAACTAGGCCCAATGTAAAGGAGCATGTCTCCTAGACTTGTAATGACCATACATGAAGTACATGGGCTGACAAACATTTCCCCATGGGGGGTACATTTTTTTTAAATATTTTATGGGCATCATAGACACCCTTTCCAAAAATTGGACTGTCTGTAGCACAGAACACGTTAACCCTGGTGATCTAGTGGTGGAGAATGAGGAGACATAATAATGATCAATCATACTGAAATCAAGCAAATGAAAAGCGGATGTGAATCCACTTATGAAAGACACTAACAAAAGGTAGGGGCGAACACAGGTTCATAGATATGAAGCCAGAATGTGTCCAATGAGATATGTTCATCCCTAGCAACAGCTCAGAGACACGGATATAAATAAAAACATAGTATAATGGTATTTCAATTTTTTTATATTGGAGAGGTAAACACTAGTGTTGTGAACTCTGTTTTTGGGCTCCCTCTTGTGGTCACAACTGGTACTGTGTGAGTGCTGTCTTTGGGCTCCCTCTGGTGGTTCTTTGTGTCATTCTGCAGGTCTGAGGCTGATCAGCTGTCTCGTTATCTGTTAGCTGTTTCCTATTTAGTTCACCTGGACTCTCAGTTGTTGCCTGCTGTCAATGTCTTCAGTGCTATTTTGGAGCTCTCCTGCAGTCCTTCGTTATCAGTCTCTTCAAGAGAAGCTAAGTTTTGCTTGGTTCATTTTTTGACCATCAGTGGTCATATGTTTCTTGATTTATTTTTGTTTCTTGCCCAGCTTGCTAATATGTGATTTCCTTGCTTGCTGGTAGCTCTAGGGGGCTGAGTTTCTCCCCTCACACCGTTAGTTGGTGTGGGGGTTCTTGTATTCTCAGCGTGGATATTTTGCATAGGGTTTTTTACTGACCGCACAGTTCCCTATCTGTCTTCTGCTATCTAGTATTAGCGGGCCTCATTTGCTGAATCTGTTTTCATTTCTACGTTTGTGTTTTCCCCTTACCTCACCGTTATTATTTGTTGGGGGCTTCCTATATCTTTGGGGTGATTTCTCTTGAGGCAAGTGAGGTCTTACTTTCCCTCCAGGAGTAGATAGTTTCTCAGGCTGCGTCGAGACGTCCAGGATTTTAGGCACGTTCACCGGCTACCTTTAGTGTTTTGGTTAGGATCAGGTTTGCGGTCAGTCCAGTTTCCACCTCCCTAGAGCTCTTGTCTATGTTCATAAACTTAGCTAGTCCGTTTTGTGATCCTCAGCCACTAGGATCATAACAGTACAGCAGGCCAAAAAGTGTTTAATGCATCGCATAAGTGGGATAAGAGAAGCCCTGAGTACAATTTTTTTTTTTTTTTCCTCTCTATCTTTGCTGCAGTCTGTCCAGCTTCTCCCATCCCTTTAATCTCTGGGTGGTTTTGTGTTCAGCTGCAGACATGGATATTCAGAGTCTGACTTCTAGTGTGGATCATCTTGCTGCAAGGGTGCAAAGCATTCAGGATTTTGTTGTTCATAGCCCTATGTCAGAGCCAAAAATACCTATTCCTGAGTTGTTTTCTGGAGATAGATCTAGGTTTCTGAATTTTAAGAATAATTGTAAATTATTTCTATCTTTGAGACCTCGTTCCTCTGGTGATTCCGCTCAGCAAGTTAAAATTGTTATCTCCTTGTTACGTGGCGACCCTCAAGATTGGGCTTTCTCTCTGGTGCCAGGAGATCCTGCATTGCTTAATGGGGAATTGATGCTACACCATTGGCTGAGAATAAGCCTCAATATTGGACTCAAGTGACCATGTGCATGACTCCTGTGCATCAGGAGGTGATTCGCTTTCTTGTGCTGCATAATTTGCATGATGTTGTCGTGTTGGGTCTGCCATGGCTGCAGGCCCATAATCCAGCTCTGGATTGGAAAGCTATGTCTCTGTCAAGTTGGGGTTGCCAGGGGATTCATGGCGATGCTCCTTTGGTATCAATTGCTTCTTCCAGTCCTTCTGAGGTCCCTGAGTTTTTGTCGGACTACCAGGATGTATTTGATGAGCCCAGATCCGGTGCCCTGCCTCCTCACAGGGATTGTGATTGTGCTATAAATTTGATTCCTGGTAGTAAGTTCCCTAAGGGACGACTTTTTAATTTGTCTGTACCAGAACATGCCGCAATGCGGAGCTATATAAAGGAGTCTTTAGAGAAGGGTTCTGGTGTGACTAATTGGTCTCCTGCGGCCGTGGAAGCCTTTCGGGAGCTGAAGCGCCGGTTTTCTTCGGCTCCAGTTTTGTGTCAGCCTGATGTCTCTCTTCCTTTTCAGGTCGAGGTAGATGCTTCTGAGATTGGAGCAGGGGCTGTTTTGTCGCAGAGAAGCTCTGATTGCTCTGTGATGAAGCCTTGTGCTTTCTTTTCAAGAAAGTTTTCACCTGCCGAGCGGAATTATGATGTTGGTAATCGGGAGTTGTTGGCTATGAAGTGGGCATTTGAGGAGTGGCGACATTGGCTCGAGGGAGCTAAGCATCGTGTAGTGGTCTTAACTGATCACAAAAATCTCGAGTCTGCCAAGCGGCTGAATCCTAGACAGGCTCGTTGGTCGTTGTTTTTCTCCCATTTCGATTTCGTGGTCTCGTACCTGCCTGGTTCGAAGAACGTGAAGGCTGAAGCTCTTTCTAGGAGTTTTGTGCCTGACTCTCCAGGAGTTTCAGAGCCGGCTGGTATCCTCAGAGAGGGAGTGATTTTGTCTGCCATTTCCCCAGATTTGCGACGAGTGCTGCAGAAATTTCAGGCGGATAGACCTGACCGTTGCCCACCAGAGAGACTGTTTGTCCCAGATAGATGGACCAGCAGAGTTATTTCCGAGGTTCATTCTTCGGTGTTGGCAGGCCATCCTGGGATTTTTGGTACCAGAGATTTGGTGGCTAGGTCCTTCTGGTGGCCTTCCTTGTCGCGGGATGTTTCCTTTGTGCAGTCCTGTGGGATTTGTGCTCGGGCTAAGCCTTGCTGTTCTCGTGCCAGCGGTTTGCTTTTGCCTTTGCCTGTCCCGAAGAGGCCTTGGACGCACATTTCCATGGATTTTATTTCGGATCCTCCAGTCTCTCAGAGAATGTCGGTCATCTGGGTGGTGTGTGATCGTTTTTCCAAAATGGTCCATTTGGTGCACTTGCCTAAGTTGCCTTCCTCCTCCGATTTGGTTCCTCTATTTTTTCAGAATGTGGTTCGCTTGCACGGCATCCCTGAAAATATTGTGTCTGACAGAGGATCCCAGTTTGTGTCCAGATTTTGGCGGATCTTTTGTGCTAAGATGGGCATTGATTTGTCTTTTTCGTCGGCCTTCCATCCTCAGACGAATGGCCAAACCGAGCGAACTAATCAGACCTTGGAAACTTATTTAAGATGTTTTGTTTCTGCTGATCAGGATGATTGAGTGACCTTTTTGCCATTGGCCGAGTTTGCCCTTAATAATCGGGCTAGTTCTGCTACTTTGGTTTCGCCTTTTTTCTGCAATTCTGGTTTTCATCCTCGTTTTTCCTCGGGTCAGGTTGAGCCTTCCGACTGTCCTGGGGTGGATTCTGTGGTGGATAGGTTGCAACAGATTTGGAACTATGTGGTGGACAATTTGAAGTTGTCACAGGAGAAGGCTCAGCGCTTTGCCAACCGCCGTCGCGGTGTGGGTCCCCGACTTCTTGTTGGGGATTTGGTATGGCTGTCTTCTCGGTATGTTCCTATGAAGGTTTCCTCTCCTAAATTCAAGCCTCGCTTCATCGGTCCTTATAAGATTTTGGAAATCCTTAACCCGGTGTCATTTCGTTTGGACCTCCCAGCGTCGTTTGCCATTCATAACGTGTTCCATAGGTCTTTGTTGCAGAGGTATGTGGTGCCTGTGGTTCCTTCTGTTGAACCCCCTGCTCCGGTGCTGGTTGAGGGCGAATTGGAGTACGTGGTGGAGAAGATCTTGGATTCTCGTATTTCTAGACGGAGGCTTCAGTATTTGGTTAAGTGGAAGGGCTATGGTCAGGAGGATAATTCCTGGGTTGTCGCCTCTGATGTTCATGCAGCCGATTTGGTTCATGCCTTTCATGTGACTCATCCTGATCGCCCTGGGGGTTTTGATGAGGGTTCGGTGACCCCTCCTCAAGGGGGGGGTACTGTTGTGAACTCTGTTTTTGGGCTCCCTCTTGTGGTCACAACTGGTACTGTGTGAGTGCTGTCTTTGGGCTCCCTCTGGTGGTTCTTTGTGTCATTCTGCAGGTCTGAGGCTGATCAGCTGTCTCGTTATCTGTTAGCTGTTTCCTATTTAGTTCACCTGGACTCTCAGTTGTTGCCTGCTGTCAATGTCTTCAGTGCTATTTTGGAGCTCTCCTGCAGTCCTTCGTTATCAGTCTCTTCAAGAGAAGCTAAGTTTTGCTTGGTTCATTTTTTGACCATCAGTGGTCATATGTTTCTTGATTTATTTTTGTTTCTTGCCCAGCTTGCTAATATGTGATTTCCTTGCTTGCTGGTAGCTCTAGGGAGCTGAGTTTCTCCCCTCACACTGCTAGTTGGTGTGGGGGTTCTTGTATTCTCAGCGTGGATATTTTGCATAGGGTTTTTTACTGACCGCACAGTTCCCTATCTGTCTTCTGCTATCTAGTATTAGCGGGCCTCATTTGCTGAATCTGTTTTCATTTCTACGTTTGTGTTTTCCCCTTACCTCACCGTTATTATTTGTTGGGGGCTTCCTATATCTTTGGGGAGATTTCTCTTGAGGCAAGTGAGGTCTTACTTTCCCTCCAGGAGTAGATAGTTTCTCAGGCTGCGTCGAGACGTCCAGGATTTTAGGCATGTTCACCGGCTACCTTTAGTGTTTTGGTTAGGATCAGGTTTGCGTTCAGTCCAGTTTCCACCTCCCTAGAGCTCTTGTCTATGTTCATAAACTTAGCTAGTCCATTTTGTGATCCTCAGCCACTAGGATCATAACACACTAGGTCATAAGAGGATGGTCCAGAGATAGAAAAAATGGAAAATATAACAACAAATGGCAAAAAAATGCGTACATCTCATTTTTATGACATTTCACCCTGGGGGAGTAACATTTGCTTTGGTTTCAAATTAGTAACGGGCATCATAAAAACAGCCTTGCACCAAAATTGAGTGACTTTTGCATCACGGAATACTTTCACTCTGGTGTTCTACTGGTTGTGGATGATGAGGATGAGGATAAGGAGGAGGATAACACCAAAGAGACCAAATCAGGAAGCGGACACCCATGTGTGGTTGCGAAGAGGTGCATGAGAATACACCTCCACAAAAAAGACAATGTATTTTAGGTTATGTTTCACTGTTTTCATTCGGTGGTGTACAGAAGTCTTGCCAATCCAGCCCTTGTTCATTTTTATAAGAGTCAGCCTGTCAGCATTGTCAGTTGACAGGCGGATGTGCTTATCTGTTATAATTCCACCAGTGGCACTAAAAACCCACTCTGACAGAACACTAGCAGTAGGGCAGGCCGGGACCTCCAAGGCGTACAGAGCCAGTTCATGCCATGTGTCCAGCTTGGATACCCAATAATTAAAAGGCACAGAGGAATCCTGGAGGACATTTGTATGATCTGCAAGATACTCCCTCAGCATCTTCCCAAACATTGCACTTCTTGTGACAGCATCCCTTGCCTCTGTACCAGCACGATGGGAGGGTCTGAGAAAACTGTCGCAGAACTTGGCCATTATTCCCCTGCCTGAGCTGGATTGTACTTCTGTCTCTCTCCCTTGGACTCCTTGTTTGTACAACAACTCTGACATCTGCTGCCAGCGTTCTCAGATAGGAATTTTTAAAGTAATTATGCTACAAGGGCCCTCTGGTACTGCAACATTTTAGTACACCTATCTGCCTCTGGAAGAAGAGATTGAAAGTTATCCTAGTAGCGTGGGTGTAGAAGTGTCACCAACCAGTAATGAGTGTCCCCGAAAATTTTAATAAAGGGTCACGAGAAACACAGCGCAACATAAAGTCAGCCATGCGTGCCAGACTGTTAACAGGCAAGACTTCCGTGTCCTCACCAACAGAATGACTGACCATGCTATCCTCCTCCTCCTCATCCTCCTCCTCCCTGTCCTCAGGCCATCCACACTGAACAGACGGTATGACAGCTGTGCTTGTAGTACCGTCTATAGAGCATGAAAGTAGCTCCTGTTCTCCCTCCTCCTCTGTTGTGAATTTACCTTTTGGCTCCCTCTAGTGGCTACTAGTGATTTGACTCTGGGTATGTCATTCATCCCTTGTATGCTCACCTGGGTCGTTAGGTCTGGGGTGTTGCTATATAGGCTCCCTGGACCTTCAGTTCAATGCCTGGCAACGTTGATATCAGAGCTAATCTGTAGTGCTCTTGTCTACTGATCCTGGTTCCTGCTTGATTAAGCTAAGTCTGCTTTCTTGCTTTTTGCTATTTGTTTTTGGTTTGCATTTTTGTCCAGCTTGTATATAATCTTTTTCCTGACCTTGCTGGAAGCTCTAGGGTGGCTGGTGTTCTCCCCCCGGGCCGTTAGACGGTTCGGGGGTTCTTGAATCTCCAGCGTGGATTTTGATAGGGTTTTTGTTGACCATATAAGTTATCTTACTACATTCTGCTATTAGTAAGTGGGCCTCTCTTTGCTAAAATCTAGTTCATCTCTGAGTTTGTCATTTCCTCTTACCTCACCGTTATTATTTGTGGGGGGCTACTATCCTACTTTTGGGGTCTATTCTCTGGAGGCAAGAGAGGTCTTTGTTTTCCTCTTCTAGGGGTAGTTAGTCCTCCGGCTGGCGCGAGACATCTAGCGACCAACGTAGGCATGTTCCCCGGCTACTGCTAGTGTTGGCGTTAGGAGTAGATATATGGTCAACCCAGTTACCACTGCCCTATGAGCTGGATTTTTGTACGTCGCAGACTTACTTGTTTCTCTGAGACCCTCGCCATTGGGGTCATAACAGTTTGCCAGGCCAGTATTAAATGTTAAATGCATTGCAGAAGCGGGATTATAAGAAAGAAAGTTCTGAGTTTTTTTTTCTCTCTCTCATTTTTTTTTCTTTTCCCCTTTACCTCTGAGTGGCTTGTGTTTGCTGCAGACATGAATGTCCAGACCTTGATTACAAGTGTGGACCAGCTTGCTGCTCGTGTGCAGGGCATACAAGATTATGTTATCAGAAGTCCTATGTCAGAACCTAAGATACCGATTCCTGAACCGTTTTCCGGAGACCGATTTAAATTTAGAAATTTCAGGAATAATTGTAAATTGTTTTTGTCCCTGAAACCCTGTTCATCTGGAGACTCCGCTCAGCAAGTAAAAATTGTTATTTCTTTTTTACGGGGCGACCCTCAGGATTGGGCCTTCTCGCTGGCGCCAGGAGATCCGGCATTGGCTGACATTGATGCGTTTTTTCTGGCGCTCGGTTTGCTTTATGAGGAACCCAATCTTGAGATTCAGGCAGAAAAGGCCTTGCTGGCTATGTCTCAGGGCCAGGACGAGGCTGAAGTGTATTGCCAAAAATTTCGGAAATGGTCCGTGCTGACCCAGTGGAACGAGTGTGCATTGGCTGCTAATTTTAGAAATGGCCTTTCTGAAGCCATTAAGAATGTGATGGTGGGTTTTCCCATTCCCACAGGTCTGAATGATTCTATGGCCCTGGCTATTCAAATCGACCGGCGGTTGCGGGAGCGCAAAACCGCTAATTCCCTCATGGTGTTGTCTGAACAGACACCTGATTTAATGCAATGTGATAGAATTCTGACTAGAAATGAGCGGAAAATTCATAGACGCCAGAATGGCTTGTGTTACTACTGTGGTGATTCTACACATGTTATCTCAGCATGCTCTAAACGTCTTACTAAGGTTGTTAGTCCGGTCGCCATTGGTAATTTGCAACCTAAATTTATTCTATCTGTAACTTTGATTTGCTCACTGTCATCGTATCCTGTCATGGCGTTTGTGGACTCGGGTGCTGCCCTGAGCCTTATGGATCTGTCATTTGCCAAGCGCTGCGGATTTGTTCTTGAGCCATTGGAAAATCCTATCCCTCTTAGGGGTATTGATTCTACGCCATTGGCAAAAAATAAACCGCAGTTTTGGACACAGGTTACCATGTGCATGACTCCCGAACATCGGGAGGTAATTGTTATGACCCCAGTGGACAGGGTCTCAGAGGAACGTGTAAGTCTGCGAGATTCAAAAATCCAGCTCATAGGGCTGTGGTAACTGGGTTGACCAAATAGCTACTCCTAACGCCAACACTAGAAGTAGCCGGGGATCATGCCTACGGTGATCGCTAGATGACTCGCGCCAGCCGGAGAATCTAACTACCCCTAGGAGAAGAAAACAAAGACCTCTCTTGCCTCCAGAGAAAGGGACCCCAAAGCAAGATACAAGCCCCCCACAAATAATAACGGTGAGGTAAGAGGAAATGACAAACACAGAAATGAACCAGGTTCAGCAAAGAGAGGCCAGCTTACTAATAGCAGAATATAGCAAGATAACTTATCTGGTCAACAAAAACCCTATAAAAATCCACGCTGGAGATTCAAGAACCCCCGAACCGTCTAACGGTCCGGGGGGAGAACACCAGCCCCCTAGAGCTTCCAGCAAAGGTCAGGATACAGATTGGAACAAGCTGGACAAAAATACCAAACAAAACAAAAGCAAAAAGCAAGGAAGCAGACTTAGCTTGAAATACAGGAACCCGGATCATAGGACAAGAGCACAACAGATTAGCTCTGATTTCAACGATGCCAGGCATTGAACTGAAGGTCCAGGGAGCTTATATAGCAACGCCCCTGAACTAACGGCCTAACTGAAGCTTCCGTGGGGCCTAGGTGAGGATATAGGAAAAGACAGAAGCTCCAGAGTCAAATCACTAATGACCACTAGAGGGAGCAAAAAGCAAAATCACAACAGTACCCCCCCCTTAGTGAGGGGTCACCGAACCCTCACCACGACCACCAGGGCGATCAGGACGAGCGGCGTGAAAGGCACGAACTAAATCGGCCGCATGAACATCAGAGGCGACCACCCAGGAATTATCTTCCTGACCATAGCCCTTCCACTTGACCAGGTACTGAAGCCTCCGCCTGGAGAGACGAGAATCCAAGATCTTCTCCACCACGTACTCCAACTCGCCCTCAACTAACACCGGAGCAGGAGGCTCAGCAGAAGGAACCACAGGCACAACGTACCGCCGCAACAAGGACCTATGAAACACGTTGTGGATAGCAAACGACACAGGAAGATCCAGGCGAAAGGATACAGGATTAAGGATTTCCAATATCTTGTAAGGACCAATAAAACGAGGTTTAAATTTGGGAGAGGAAACCTTCATAGGAACAAAGCGGGAAGAAAGCCACACCAAATCCCCAACACGTAGTCGGGGACCCACACCGCGGCGGCGGTTGGCAAAGCGCTGAGCCCTCTCCTGTGACAACTTCAAGTTGTCCACCACAAGATTCCAGATCCGCTGCAACCTATCCACCACAGAATCCACCCCAGGGCAGTCAGAAGGTTCCACATGACCCGAAGAAAAACGAGGGTGGAAACCAGAGTTGCAGAAAAACGGCGAAACCAAGGTGGCGGAACTAGCCCGATTATTAAGGGCAAACTCAGCCAACGGCAAGAAGGTCACCCAATCGTCCTGATCAGCAGAGACAAAACACCTCAAATAAGCCTCCAAAGTCTGATTAGTTCGCTCCGTCTGTCCATTAGTCTGAGGATGGAAAGCAGACGAAAACGACAAGTCAATGCCCATCCTACTACAAAAGGATCGCCAGAATCTGGAAACGAACTGGGATCCTCTGTCTGACACAATATTCTCAGGGATGCCGTGCAAACGAACCACGTTCTGGAAAAACACAGGAACCAGATCGGAAGAGGAAGGCAGCTTAGGCAAAGGAACCAAATGGACCATCTTGGAGAAGCGATCACATATCACCCAGATAACAGACATGCCTTGAGACACCGGAAGATCAGAAATGAAATCCATGGAGATATGTGTCCAAGGTCTCTTAGGGACAGGCAAGGGCAAGAGCAACCCGCTGGCACGAGAACAGCAAGGCTTAGCTCGAGCACAAGTCCCACAGGACTGTACAAATGACCGCACATCCCTAGACAAGGAAGGCCACCAAAAGGATCTGGCCACCAGATCTCTGGTGCCAAAAATTCCTGGGTGACCTGCCAACACCGAGGAATGAACCTCGGAAATGACTCTGCTGGTCCACTTATCAGGCACAAACAGTCTGTCAGGTGGACAAGAATCAGGCCTATCAGCCTGAAATCTCTGCAACACACGTCGCAGATCTGGAGAAATAGCTGACAAGATAATACCATCCTTAAGAATACCAACAGGTTCAGCGACTCCAGGAGCATCAGGCACAAAGCTCCTGGAAAGAGCATCGGCCTTCACATTTTTTGAACCTGGTAAATACGAGACAACAAAGTCAAAACGGGAGAAAAACAATGACCAGCGGGCCTGTCTAGGATTCAGGCGTTTAGCAGACTCGAGATACATCAGATTTTTGTGATCAGTCAAGACCACCACACGATGCTTAGCACCCTCGAGCCAATGACGCCACTCCTCAAATGCCCATTTCATGGCCAACAACTCCCGATTGCCCACATCATAATTTCGCTCCGCAGGCGAAAACTTCCTAGAGAAAAAGGCGCAAGGTCTCATAACAGAGCAACCAGGGCCTCTCTGCGACAAAACGGCCCCTGCTCCAATCTCTGAAGCATCCACCTCAACCTGAAAGGGAAGCGAGACATCAGGCTGGCACAAAACAGGCGCCGAAGTAAACCGACGTTTCAACTCCTGGAAAGCCTCCACGGCAGCAGGAGCCCAATTAACCACATCGGAGCCCTTCTTGGTCATATCCGTCAAAGGTTTCACAATGCTAGAAAAGTTAGCGATAAAACGACGGTAGAAGTTAGCGAAACCCAAGAACTTCTGAAGACTCTTAACTGACGAGGGCTGAGTCCAATCAAGAATAGCTCGGACCTTGACTGGGTCCATCTCCACAGCAGAAGGGGAAAAAATGAACCCCAAAAAGGGAACCTTCTGTACACCAAAAAGACACTTTGAGCCCTTGACAAACAAAGAATTTTCATGCAAAATTTTAAAGACCATCCTGACCTGCTCCACATGCGAGTCCCAATTATCAGAAAAAAACAGAATATCATCCAGATAAACGATCAAAAATTTATCCAGATAGTTCCGGAAAATGTCATGCATAAAGGACTGAAAAACTGAAGGGGCATTAGAGAGCCCAAAAGGCATCACCAAGTACTCAAAATGACCTTCGGGCGTATTGAATGCGGTTTTCCATTCATCCCCTTGCTTAATGCGCACAAGGTTGTACGCACCACGAAGGTCTATCTTGGTAAACCACTTGGCACCTTTAATCCGGGCAAACAAGTCAGACAACAGCGGCAAAGGATACTGAAATTTGACAGTGATCTTATTTAAAAGCCGATAGTCAATACAAGGCCTCAAAGATCCGTCCTTTTTAGCCACAAAAAAGAATCCCGCACCAAGAGGGGAAGAAGACGGACGGATGTGTCCTTTCTCCAGAGACTCCTTGATATATGAACGCATAGCGGTATGTTCAGGTATCGACAGATTAAACAGTCTTCCCTTAGGGAATTTACTGCCTGGAATCAAATCTATTGCACAGTCACATTCCCTATGAGGAGGCAATGCACTGGACCTGGACTCGCTAAAGACATCCTGATAATCAGACAAATACTCAGGAACTTCCGAAGGCGTAGAAGAAGCAATAGACACAGGCAGGGAATCCTCATGAATACCACGACAGCCCCAACTAGACACTGACATAGCCTTCCAGTCAAGGACTGGATTATGGGTCTGTAACCATGGCAGCCCCAAAACAACCAAATCATGCATTTTATGTAGAACGAGAAAACGTATCACCTCGCGGTGTTCAGGAGTCATGCACATGGTAACCTGTGTCCAATACTGCGGTTTATTTTCTGCTAATGGCGTAGCATCAATACCCCTAAGAGGGATAGGATTTTCTAATGGTTCAAGAATAAAACCACAGCGCTTAGCAAATGAGAGATCCATAAGACTCAGGGCAGCACCTGAATCTACAAACGCCATGACAGGATAAGATGACAGTGAGCAAATCAAAGTTACAGACGGAATAAACTTAGGATGCAAATTACCAACGGTGACAGGACTAACAACCTTAGATATACGTTTAGAGCATGCTGAGAACATGTGTAGAATCACCACAGTAGTAGCACAAGCCATTCCGGCGTCTATGAATTTTCCTCTCATTTCTAGTCAGGATTCTATCACATTGCATCAAATCAGGTGTCCGTTCAGACAACACCATGAGGGAATTTGCGGTTTTTCTATCACATTGCATCACATCAGGTGTCTGTTCAGACAACAACATGAGGGAATTTGCGGTTTTGCGCTCCCGCAACCGCCGGTCAATTTGAATAGCCAGGGACATGGTATCATTCAGACCTGTGGGAATGGGAAAACCCACCATAACATTCTTAATGGCCTCAGAAAGGCCATTTCTAAAATTAGCGGCCAGTGCACACTCGTTCCAATGTGTCAGCACGGACCATTTCCGAAATTTTTGGCAATACACCTCAGCCTCGTCCTGGCCCTGAGACATAGCCAGCAAGGCTTTCTCTGCCTGAATCTCAAGATTGGGTTCCTCATAAAGTAAACCGAGCGCCAGAAAAAACGCATCAATATCAGCCAATGCCGGATCTCCTGGCGCCAACGAAAAAGCCCAATCTTGAGGGTCACCCCGTAAGAATGAAATAACAATTTTTACTTGTTGAGCAGAGTCTCCAGACGAACAAGGTTTCAGGGACAAAAACAATTTACAATTATTCCTGAAATTCCTAAACTTAAATCAATCTCCTGAAAACAGTTCAGGAATCGGAATCTTGGGTTCAGACCTAGGATTTCTGGTAACATAATCTTGTATACCCTGCACACGAGCGGCAAGCTGGTCCACACTTGTAATCAAGGTCTGGACATTCATGTCTGCAGCAAGCTTAAGCCACTCTGAGGTAAAGGGGAAAAGAAAAGAAAAAAAAAAAAAAAAAAAAATGAGAGAGGGAAAAAAAAAAAATCAAAATTTTCTTTCTTATAATCCCACTTCTGCAATGCATTAAACATTTAATACTGGCCTGGCATACTGTTATGACCCCAGTGGACAGGGTCTCAGAGGAACGTGTAAGTCTGCGAGATTCAAAAATCCAGCTCATAGGGCTGTGGTAACTGGGTTGACCAAATAGCTACTCCTAACGCCAACACTAGAAGTAGCCGGGGATCATGCCTACGGTGATCGCTAGATGACTCGCGCCAGCCGGAGAATCTAACTACCCCTAGGAGAAGAAAACAAAGACCTCTCTTGCCTCCAGAGAAAGGGACCCCAAAGCAAGATACAAGCCCCCCACAAATAATAACGGTGAGGTAAGAGGAAATGACAAACACAGAAATGAACCAGGTTCAGCAAAGAGAGGCCAGCTTACTAATAGCAGAATATAGCAAGATAACTTATCTGGTCAACAAAAACCCTATAAAAATCCACGCTGGAGATTCAAGAACCCCCGAACCGTCTAACGGTCCGGGGGGAGAACACCAGCCCCCTAGAGCTTCCAGCAAAGGTCAGGATACAGATTGGAACAAGCTGGACAAAAATACCAAACAAAACAAAAGCAAAAAGCAAGGAAGCAGACTTAGCTTGAAATACAGGAACCCGGATCATAGGACAAGAGCACAACAGATTAGCTCTGATTTCAACGATGCCAGGCATTGAACTGAAGGTCCAGGGAGCTTATATAGCAACGCCCCTGAACTAACGGCCTAGGTGAGGATATAGGAAAAGACAGAAGCTCCAGAGTCAAATCACTAATGACCACTAGAGGGAGCAAAAAGCAAAATCACAACAGGTAATACGTTTTCTTGTTCTGCATAAAATGCATGATTTGGTTGTTTTGGGTTTGCCATGGTTACAGACCCATAATCCAGTCTTGGACTGGAAGGCTATGTCAGTGTCAAGTTGGGGCTGCCATGGAATTCATGGAGATTCCCTGCCCTTGTCTATTGCTTCTTCTACGCCTTCGGAAGTTCCGGCGTATTTGTCTGATTATCAGGATGTCTTCAGCGAGTCTAAGTCCAGTGCACTGCCTCCTCATAGGGAATGTGACTGTGCAATAGATTTGATTCCTGGCAGTAAGTTTCCTAAGGGGAGACTGTTTAATCTGTCGGTACCTGAACATACCGCGATGCGTTCATATATCAAGGAGTCTCTTGAGAAGGGGCATATCCGTCCTTCTTCTTCCCCTCTTGGTGCGGGATTCTTTTTTGTGGCCAAAAAGGACGGATCTTTGAGGCCTTGTATTGACTATCGGCTTTTAAATAAGATCACTGTCAAATTTCAGTATCCTTTACCGCTGTTGTCAGATTTGTTTGCCCGGATTAAAGGTGCCAAGTGGTTCACCAAGATAGACCTTCGTGGTGCGTACAACCTTGTGCGCATTAGGCAGGGCGATGAATGGAAAACCGCATTCAATACGCCCGAAGGTCATTTTGAGTACTTGGTGATGCCATTCGGTCTCTCTAATGCACCTTCAGTTTTTCAGTCCTTCATGCATGACATTTTTCGGAAGTATCTGGATAAATTTTTGATTGTTTATCTGGACGATATTCTGGTTTTTTCTGATGATTGGGACTCGCATGTGGAGCAGGTCAGGATGGTTTTTGAGATTCTGCGTAAAAATTCTTTGTTTGTAAAAGGCTCAAAGTGTCTCTTTGGTGTACAGAAGGTTCCCTTTTTGGGGTTCATTTTTTCCCCTTCTGCTGTGGAGATGGATCCAGTCAAGGTCCGAGCTATTCATGATTGGACTCAACCCTCGTCAGTTAAGAGTCTTCAGAAGTTCTTGGGTTTTGCTAACTTCTACCGTCGTTTTATCGCAAATTTCTCTAGCGTTGTTAAACCGCTGACGGATATGACCAAGAAAGGCTCTGATGTAGCTAACTGGGCTCCTGCTGCCGTGGAGGCTTTCCAGGAGTTAAAACGCCGGTTTACTTCGGCGCCTGTTTTGTGCCAGCCTGACATCTCACTTCCCTTTCAGGTTGAGGTGGATGCTTCGGAGATTGGGGCAGGGGCCGTTTTGTCGCAGAGAGGCCCTGGTTGCTCTACTATGAGACCTTGTGCCTTTTTCTCTAGGAAGTTTTCGCCGGCAGAGCGAAATTATGATGTGGGCAATCGGGAGTTGTTGGCCATGAAGTGGGCATTTGAGGAGTGGCGTCATTGGCTCGAGGGTGCTAAGCATCGTGTGGTGGTCTTGACTGATCACAAAAATCTGATGTATCTCGAGTCTGCTAAACGCCTGAATCCTAGACAGGCCCGCTGGTCATTGTTTTTCTCCCGTTTTGACTTTGTGGTCTCGTATTTACCAGGTTCTAAGAATGTGAAGGCCGATGCTCTGTCTAGGAGCTTTGTGCCTGATGCTCCTGGAGTCGCTGAACCTGTGGGTATTCTTAAGGAAGGAGTTATCGTGTCTGCTATTTCTCCAGATCTGCGACGTGTGTTGCAGAGATTTCAGGCTGGTAGGCCTGACTCTTGTCCACCTGACAGATTGTTTGTGCCTGCTAGATGGACCAGCAGAGTCATTTCCGAGGTTTTGTCTCTTCTGATCAGGATGATTGGGTGACCTTCTTGCCGTTGGCTGAATTTGCCCTTAATAATCGGGCTAGTTCCGCCACCTTGGTTTCGCCATTTTTCTGCAACTCTGGTTTCCATCCTCGTTTTTCCTCGGGACATGTGGAGCCTTCTGACTGTCCTGGGGTGGATTCCGTGGTGGATAGGTTGCAGCGGATCTGGGGGCATGTGGTGGACAACTTGAAGTTGTCACAGGAGAAGGCTCAGCGTTTTGCCAACCGCCGCCGCGGTGTGGGTCCCCGACTTCGCGTTGGGGATTTGGTATGGCTGTCTTCTCGATTTGTTCCTATGAAGGTCTCCTCTCCCAAATTTAAGCCTCGCTTCATTGGTCCTTACAAGATATTGGAAATCATTAATCCTGTATCCTTTCGCCTGGATCTTCCGGTGTCGTTTGCCATCCACAACGTATTTCATAGGTCCTTGTTGCGGCGGTACGTTGTGCCTGTGGTTCCTTCTGCTGAGCCTCCTGCTCCGGTGTTGGTTGAGGGCGAGTTGGAGTACGTGGTGGAGAAGATCTTAGATTCTCGTCTCTCCAGGCGGAGGCTTCAGTACCTGGTCAAGTGGAAGGGCTATGGTCAGGAGGATAATTCCTGGGTGGTCACCTCTGATGTGCATGCGGCCGATTTAGTTCGTGCCTTTCACACCGCTCATCCTGATCGCCCTGGTGGTCTTGGTGAGGGTTCGGTGACCCCTCACTAAGGGGGGGGTACTGTTGTGAATTTACCTTTTGGCTCCCTCTAGTGGCTACTAGTGATTTGACTCTGGGTATGTCATTAATCCCTTGTATGCTCACCTGGGTCGTTAGGTCTGGGGTGTTGCTATATAGGCTCCCTGGACCTTCAGTTCAATGCCTGGCAACGTTGATATCAGAGCTAATCTGTAGTGCTCTTGTCTACTGATCCTGGTTCCTGCTTGATTAAGCTAAGTCTGCTTTCTTGCTTTTTGCTATTTGTTTTTGGTTTGCATTTTTGTCCAGCTTGTATATAATCTTTTTCCTGACCTTGCTGGAAGCTCTAGGGTGGCTGGTGTTCTCCCCCCGGGCCGTTAGACGGTTCGGGGGTTCTTGAATCTCCAGCGTGGATTTTGATAGGGTTTTTGTTGACCATATAAGTTATCTTACTACATTCTGCTATTAGTAAGTGGGCCTCTCTTTGCTAAAATCTAGTTCATCTCTGTGTTTGTCATTTCCTCTTACCTCACCGTTATTATTTGTGGGGGGCTACTATCCTACTTTTGGGGTCTATTCTCTGGAGGCAAGAGAGGTCTTTGTTTTCCTCTTCTAGGGGTAGTTAGTCCTCCGGCTGGCGCGAGACATCTAGCGACCAACGTAGGCATGTTCCCCGGCTACTGCTAGTGTTGGCGTTAGGAGTAGATATATGGTCAACCCAGTTACCACTGCCCTATGAGCTGGATTTTTGTACGTCGCAGACTTACTTGTTTCTCTGAGACCCTCGCCATTGGGGTCATAACACTCCTCATCCTCATTGTCTACCAATCCACATTGGGATAACATGAAGCTAGGCTGAGTGTAATCACCATGTATGGTTCCTTGCTCCATGTCCTCATGCTCTACCTGCAATGCATCCTCTCTAATTGTGAGCAGAGAGGTTTTCAGAATGCAGAGAAGCGGGATGGTGATGCTAATTATGGCATCATCGCCGCTCACCATCTTGGTGCAGTCCTCACAGCTTTTGAGGATGGTACATATGTCTGATATCCATGTCCACTCCTGAGGTCTTATGTGTGGAGTCTGAACTGAATATCGACGGCCTTGTTGATACTGGTAGTCAACAACTGCCCTCTTCTGCTCACAAATCCTTTCCAACATATGCAGTGTAGAGTTCCAGCGCGTGGGGACGTCAAACACCAGTCGGTGAGCCGGAAGCTGCAAATGCTGCTGAAGCATGGCAAGGGCAGCTGAAGCCGTAGCTGACTTTTTAAAATGGGCTGACCGATGGCGTACTTTCACTAGCAGATCCTGTAGCTCCGGGTAGCTTTTGAGAAAACGTTGAACGACGAGGTTAAGCACAAGGGCCAGGCAAGGTACGTGTGTGAGCTCACCTTGCCTCAGACCCGCCACCAAGTTCCGGCCATTGTCACACTTGACCATGCCTGGCTGTAGGTTCAGCCATGTCATCCAAATATCTGACTTCTCTTTCAGCGCTGTGCACAACTCTTCAGCATTGTGCGGTTTGTCACCTAAGCAGATTAGCTTCAGCACAGCCTGTTGCCGCTTTGCTGAGGCAGTGCTGTAGTGCTTCCAGCTTCTGACTGATGTGTTGTTTTCAGACATGGAGGCTGAAGAGGAGGAGGAGGAGCTGCAGGAGCTGTAGACTGTGGGGGCAACCCTGATTGACATAGGGCCCGCAATCCTCACCATGGGGAGGATGTGTTCCAACCCAATGTCCAACTGGGTCCTAGCTTCCACTTTGTTAACTCAATGTGCCATCAGTGAGATGTATGGTCCCTGCCCACAAGCACTTGTCCACATGTCCGTGGTTAGGTGGACTTTCCCAGTAACAGCATTGTTGAGGGCATGGATAATATTGTAGGACACGTGCTGGTGTAATGCTGGTACAGCAGACCGGGAGAAATAGTGGCGACTGGGGACCGAGTACCTTGGGATGGCCGCCGCCATCAGGTTGTGGAAAGCTTCCTTCTCAATGAGCCTAAAAGGCAACATTTCGAGCGCAAGCAGATGAGAAATGTTAGAATTTAGTACTGTGGCCTGTGGGGCGTTGGCTGGGTATTTCCGCTTGCGTTCCAATGACTGGGGTATAGACAACTGAAGACTGCGGATGTGGACGGGCTTGATGATGGTGCGGCTTGACTGCGGGCAACAAAAGGTGCAGGGCCTTAGGCATCTTCACATGCACGGTGAACTGGGGATTGGCTTCTACGCAAAATAGTGGAAGAAGCAGTGGTGTCACCTGAAGACAGTGTTCCTGGAGCCTGGTGTTCAGCCCACAAAGTCGGGCGCTTTGCTGCCATGTGCCTAATCATGTTGGTGGTGGTCAGACTGGTTGTTTTGCTACCCCTGCTGATGCTGGCATGGCAGGTGCTGCAAATGGCATGTTTGGGGTTATCGGCAGAGTTTTTAAAAGATAACCAGACTCGGGAAGATCTAACAGTTGGAATGGCAACTTCCATCATGTTGGTGTTATGGGGAACAGATGCACGCCTTCTGTCTTTGGCCACCATACTGCATCTTCCTGCCTGTTGGGGAGAAATGCCTCCTTCCCCAAGTGTGCTGCCGTCCTTTCTCTGCATGTCCTCCTTCAGGTTAGGTCAGTCACTGTGTCATCCACCACCTCGTCTTCCACATCCGCACCCTGCTCCTCCTCCTGACTTTCTGACAATTGTGTCTCATCATCATCCACCACTTGTGACACTTTCCCACCATCACCTTTCTGTGTCCATGGCTGTTCAAATCTTTGGACACCGCTACATGCGATCTCATCTGGCCCCACTTCAAGTTGACTGTCCGAGAGTCAGGAATCTTTAAAGGAAAAACTGAACAGCTCTTCGGAGTGTCCAAGTGTGGGATCAGTTGTCATAGGGCACTCGGCATGGTGGGAGGAAGGAGGATCAGGGAAGTAATATGCGGGCCACATTCACGGCTACTCAGACTTGACCATGTGGAAGACGTGTTGGTGGTGTCTAAGTGACTAGAATCATAATGCCGCTATCCAACCAACAACCATTTCACACTGCTCTGGCTTCAATAGTGGTGTGCTGCAGTCTCCTAGAAATGGACAGGAAGGTCGAGCGCGAAGATGTGGGTCTTTGTTGTGGCCCACTTTCAGCTTGGCACGGCCTCGTCCCCTGCATTCACCATCAGCATCACGTCCACTTCCCCGTCCCTTGCCCCTTGCCTTGCCCATTTTAAATGGACTACTGAAATATTTGAAAGTTCAATACAAATAGATTAATTTGGAGAAAATGTATATGTGATCAGTATGCCTGAAAAGCAAGTATTTGCAAACCACAGATATACCAGGCGTCTGATGGAGATAACAGAGTTTAAATATGCTGTCTTTTTTTTTATATTTTTTAACCACAAATTAATGAGTAGACCAAGGCTAGCAGACAAAAAATACAATGTATGCCCGCAAAGTGAGGATTTTGATACCATAGATACACCAGGCGTCTGACGGAGATAACAGACTAATTAAATGTGTAACCTTTTTTTTTTTAAAAAAAAAAAGTTAAACCACAAAATAAAGAGTAGACCAAGGCTAGCAGACAAAACAATGCAACGCATGCCTGCAAAGCGAGGATTTTGACACCACAGATACACCAGGCGTCTGACGGAGAAAACAGACTGTTTAAAATGTGGGCTTTTTTGTTTAAAAAACATTTTTAAACCACTAAATACTGAGTAGACCAAGGCTAGCAGACAAAACAATGCAACGTATGCCTACAAAGTGTGGATTTTGACACCATGGATACACCGGGCATCTGACGGAGATAACAGACTGTATAAATGTGTGGCCTTTTTGTTGCAAAAATTTTTTTAAACCACTAAATACTGAGTAGACCAAGGCTAGCAGACAAAACAATGCAACATATGCCTGCAAAGAGAGGATTTTGACACCACAGATACACCAGGCGTCTGACGGAGATGACAGACTGTTTGAATGTGTGGCTTTTTTGTTTAAAATTTTTTTTTAAACAACTAAAGGTACCGTTACACTAAACGACTTACCAACGATCATGACCAGCGATACGACCTGGCCGTGATCGTTGGTAAGTCGTTGTGTGGTCGCTGGGGAGCTGTCACACAGACAGCTCTCTCCAGCGACCAACGATCAGGGGAACAACTTCGGCATCGTTGAAACTGTCTTCAACGATGCTGAAGTCCCCCTGCAGCACCCGGGTAACCAGGGTAAACATCGACGTCACCGCTGTGCTCTGCTTTACTGCTGGCGCTGACACAGTCAGTGCAGGAAGCTCTGAGCAGCAGCGCGTAACCCTGTGGACGCCGGGGGACGTGACAGATATCAGAATGTGAGTATGTAGTGTTTTTTTTTTACTTTTACAATGCTAACCAGGGTAAATATCAGGTTACTAAGCACGGCCCTGCACTTAGTAACCTGATATTTACCCTGGTTACAAGTGAACACATCGCTGGATCGGCATCACACATGCCGATCCAGCGATGGACAGCGGGTGAGCAGCGACAAAATAAAGTTCTGGACTTCTAGCTCCGACCAGCGATATCACAGCGGGATCCAGATCGCTGCTGCGTGTCAAACACAACGAGATCGCTATCCAGGACGCTGCAATGTCACGGATCGTCGTCGTTCTCGCTGCAAAGTCGTTTAGTGTGAAGGTACCTTAAGTACTGAGTAGACCAAGGCTAGCAGACAAAACAATGCAACGTATGCCTGCAAAGTGAGGATTTTGACACCACAGATACACCGGGCATCTGACGGAGATAACAGACTGTTTAAATTTGTGGCCTTTCTTAAGAAAAAAAAATTTAAACCACTAAATACTGAGTAGACCAAGGCTATTAGACAAAAAATACAATCTATGCCTGAAAAGCAAGAATTTGGTGACCACAGATAGACCAGGCATCAGACAGAGATAACCGACTGATCAAAATGTGGCCTTGATTTTTTTGGACCCACCAAAATTGTGTCAATAAGCAGACTATGAGACAAAAAACAAATTATGGCCAGTTGAATGGCCACCAAGGTCTCCCGATCTGACCCCCTTAGACTTTTATCTTTGGGGTCATCTGAAGGCAATTGTATATGCTGTGAAGATACCAGATGTACAGCATCTAAAACAACGGATAGTGGAAGCCTCTGCTAGCATTTCTTCTGCAGTGTTGCTATCTCTCGTACTGCACCAGCTCTATGGAATGCACTTCCCCAGACGATCAGACTGATACCTAGCTCCGACCTATTCAAAACCCATCTCTTCAAACAAGCCTACCACATCAACTACTCAGTAAACTAACTTTGCCCTGTTCCCACCTTCCAAATATTATTCTAAATCTGCACCCTACTATTCATCTGTCTCCACACCCTCCATGCACATGATAGCTGCACTTGATACTTGACTATTGCACTTAAACACACGGGCTGATGACCGGATCATGCAGCTTTATATGAAAATCCCTATTTATTATAATTGCCAGACCTCAAATAACAAGCACTTTTCACCTATTGTGTCCCCCCCATTTCCTTGTAGATTGTAAGCTTGCGAGCAGGGACCTCACTCCTAATGTCACTGTTTAAATTGCCTTAACTTGTATTGAATTTGTCTGTATATGTCCCCGCTTAATTGTAAAGTGCTGCGAAATATGTTGGCACTATATAAATAAAAATTATTATTATTATCAGTGTGTCAAGAGTGGGAGAAGAGGGTTGCATTGACAATCCAACACAATGGCCAGCACTTTCAACACATTTTATAAGTGGTCATAAACTTGTAAATAACTCATAAAAGAATAAAGTTACAATACTTCTCAATAAGTTTGATGTGTCACATGACCCTATTCACATTGGAAAAAATAAAGTTGGATCGAAAATGGCTGACTTTAAAATAGCTGCCATGGTCACCATCCATCTTGAAAAGTTTTCCCCCTCCCATATACTAATGTGCCACAAACAGGAAGTTGATATCACCAACCATTCCCATTTTATTTAGGTGTATCCATATAAATGGCCCACCCTGTAGTGTACTCACTTATGTATAACACAGTCCCTTAGTGTATAGTATACTCACTTATTGTGTATAACACCATCCTTAGTTACATAGTTTCCTCTTTTGTTATGTATAACACTGTCCCTTATTACCTACCATCCTCTCTAGTTATATATGATGCCAGTGCATCTGGGCATCTCTGAGGCTGAGGGGTGTCCAGGAACCCGTGAAGTTGCCAACGGGTGACGGTCTGAAAACCGTGTATTGTACTGACCGGGGTCAGTGAAAAACTGTTTTTGGGCTGTGTTAAAGCCGGGTGTGTAACAGACTGTAGTCTGTGTTATTCTGACCAGGGTCAGTGAGAGACTGTGTTTTTTTTTCTATAAGCACGTGTGCAAGTGCTTGCTGTGGACCGGCGAGTCCATGTATTTCTTTCTTTCCTTCTCTGGTCAACTTGCTGTGGCTTGGCGGGCCAAGAAGACTGAAGGCGTCTGGCGGTAACTCGGCAGGGTTACGAAGTTTGCAGTGGATCGGCAGGTCCACGAAGTCCGCAGTGCAGAGCCTTGTGAAGTCTAGCTGCAGTTGCAGCAAAAAGAAAAAAAAAAAGACATTGCTGGTTTAGAGTGTGCAGACTCTTAAAGGGCCAGTCACATTGGTGTGCTGGGGCCTGAGAGTGCTGTGGGAAGTCCACGGGGTGTACCCCAGAGTGGGGTGGTGTCCCTAAAAGGGGGTGGAGTCCCAAAAATGGAGCGGTGCCCAAATAATTATGGTTGGCCAAAAAGGGGCTGCGTCTCAAAAGGGGGTAGTTGCCCAAAAGGGGGTGGAGTCCCTAAAAGGGGTGGTGGCCCTAAAGTAGAAAATGGTCCCCAAGGGGGCGGTAACCCAAAAGGGGGTGGAGTCCAAAAAGGGGGCGGCAACCCAAATAGGGGTGGTGGCCCAAAAAGGGGCGGCGGCGAATTCGCTGATGAACTGTTGCCGGGTTCAGTGTTCGAACAGCGCATGTTCAGAATATTGTACTGACTTTTCATCTGACAAGATGACACAGAGCTGTTCTGTAGAAGTCAATGGAGTGTGCGTGACTGGACTTCTGGACTCAGGGAGCCTGGTGACGCTGGTGAGCGCCACACTCCCTGTCTATCTGATTCCCGGAAGGAAGATGGAAGTCCACTGCGTTCATGGGGTTGCTAGGGATTATCCGGTGTCCAGGGTAATCATTGAGATGCCCACTATTATTGCCAGCCATGATGTACCTGTAGTCCGAGACTTGCCATTCCCTGTTGTAATAGGCCAGGACTTTGAAAGGTTTTGGGACTTGTGGGAGGAAAGGGGAGTGTCTGATTGCTCAGAATGGAGTTGGAATGACCCTAAGGGAGCCCTACCACAACAGGCAGCTGTAGTGATTCCGGATCGTGTGATGTGTGAAAAGGAGATAGCGACACCTAAGGTCGATAGTCCAGAGTTCCGGGTGACTGGTAGAAAGTGTGGGTTTGACACGTGTTTAAATGGGGAATTGCTGTTCCAGGTTGACAGAGTGAGAGGGGGTGACTCCCATCCCGACTGTGACTCGAGCGCAAAGGGAAAAGAGTGCAGTAAGGAGGAGCCCAGTAAAAATCACAGATCTTCATCTCGTCGCGGGGGAGGCAAAAAGGCGAGACAGGTTACACCCTCTGAGAAGAGAGATGATGAGGAAGAGACAGGGTCGGGTACAGATCAGGTTACTGTCTTTGATAAGGAGGACACTTTACCTCTGACAAATCCCAGCACAGAGGTAGGGCTGGAATTAAAACAGACCTGTGGTAGTCCCATATCTGCAATGCTCGGCTAATGCAGGCTAAAGTGGCTCAGTATGAAGGCTCCAGAGTACCTGATGCTGAAGAGATGGAGAACTCTGAAGTTACCAAGAGCCCAGAAGAGACCATAGAGGTGGATGCAGAAACAGGTGGAACTCTGAAGAGGCAGAGTGTGGGTGGGCAAGAGCCCCCATCTGAAAGTTTAATTAAAGAACTGGTGGTGCAACATGTGCTAGCCAAAAGAGAGCAGGACCATAACATAGAGCTGCTTAAAGAAACAGTCGAACAAGAAAGGGTCCTGAGGCAAGCAACTGAGCATAAAGTGGGTGATCTAGAGAAGGAGGTCTTTGAACTCAGACGTCACCTATCAGCGTGTCAAACCATGAATAGGGCCATATTGAAAGATATGGACGTGCTCAGAGTGGCTCAAGAAAAGCATCAGCAGGAGCTTTTCCAGAGAGAGGAGGAGCGTCGCTGCCTGGCAGAGGAGTTGCCAATGCCCATCTTGGCGAAGGCTCAAGCAGAAGAAAAGACTGAGGAAGAGTTTGTGCTAAAAGCGGAACAAGACAGTTACCCGGTTGTGGCAGATGTCCGTGAAGATGAGACCCCGCTTTTCAAGAGCATAATAGAAATATCCGATGACATGCGAGAAGCGTACTCCAGGAAGGGTGTGCATGAGGCGTTTAGAAAGGCAGTAGAGGCGTGTAGTGTGCACTGGGCGCCTGAGACTCAGCAGTTGGTCATACTGTCGACTAGGGAAGTCACAGTGAAGCGGGTGGCTGTCCTGAGGGATATGCACCTACACTGCCTCCGTACAAAACAGAGGATCATTTTGAAGAATGATGAAGCCGTTCGACGTTTGGAGCATGAAAGGAAAGCTCTTAGTCGGCTGGGCTTAGTGGAAGACACAGTCCAAGTACCCAAAGGTCTGGTGGCGAAAGTCATTGGGAAACTTGGGAGAGTGATGCAGGAGATGGTGGATAAATCCGGTCTGAAGAGACTGAGGATACCGGCTGATGAAGAGGTCCAGGTCATGGGTGAAGATGGGATGGTTCCGTTCCTGGTTGTCGGATCCAGAGAGAGTCTTAGGAATATCCGCATGCTCCTGGAATATCGCGTGGCATACCTAAGGGAGGTAGAGCAGCTGAGACTTGAGAGACTGCAAGTTAATAAACAGCTGCTAGAGAGGCGAAGAAGTTTGCGTAAGACCAGAAGTCCTCAAGCTGAAGCTAACAGAGGACATAGAGAAAAGTGGATGGATTGCTCTCCAGGCAATAAAGACCATGGGAGAAGGTGGCCTGATGAAACAGGTAGAAGCAGTGACTCCTCAGTTAGCTCAGGGCTCAGTGACTTAAGCGGGAGATCCTGTAGCAGACGAGATGACAAGGGGTCATCGTTATCAAAGGATGTGACGGAAAGGGATGACGAATGCCGACAAAAGGGTTCATTAACAGGCCCTGACTTAGACAGATTGTTTTGCTGTCAGGGACGACTGAGAGGGGTCTCTAGTCGGTTTAGGACAAGTGCCAAACCCCACGGCTTTAGGCAGAGGGGGAGGTATGTAGCGTGGCTAAAGGTTGTATAGTCGACGGGAGGTATGTATCACAGAGAAGGCTTGTCGCTGTGATGTAACCCGGAGTGTTTTCTTTAATGCACATAAAGCAATAAGGCATTGTTTGGTATATTTGGGTCCGGGTTACGGGTAGCTATGAGAGATGGGAGGGTTTGGCTACCCATATACCTCACCCCTGGGTAAGGGGCATAACCATGCCTATCTATGTTTGTTTCAGGACCTGTGGTGATGTCAGAACCACATGTCTAATCATGTGACAGGTACCTGGGTGTGGTTTCAGGCTACATAATGGAGGTGTGTTTGGCACATGGCTGTGAGTGTTTTGGGAGTCTGTGAGTGTGGACAGAGATCCCTGTGTCCAGGCGGGACACTACAGACAGGAGTCTGTGTGTGTGGAGGAGAAAGCCTCCACAGTGTGTTAAGGCTCCAGGACTGGGCCTGCGTGCTGGACACAGCACAGTCTGTGTGCCTACAGACCTGAGAGAGCGGAGCTCTGTTATGGACATTGAGGTCTCATCCGTCTGATGTAAGACTGTTTACCCTTTGTTCATGTTGCTATGTGGTTTATGGAGCAATAAACCCGGTGAACTTTTAAAGGAACGTGTCTCCTGCGTGTCAGCCGTTGCACCTGAGCGAGTGAACCCCTACAATACATATATATATATCCGTATTTTTCACTTAATAAGACGCTCCGGAATAAAAGACGCACCCCAAATTTTGAGGAGAAAAATAGGAAAAAACATTTTTTTAATAAAATGGTGGTGCTTCTTATAATCCATGAGTCTTATTGCTTACTTGGGGGTGGTGGCTGCGGTGAAGCGGGGACCCAGTGTCACTGCTGGAGGAGGCAGGAGTGGGATGATGCTGCAGGCCACAGGGTGGGATGAAGGGGAGTCCGGCAGTGCTGCTGGTGTCTGGTGCTGCTGCCCCATGCTCTGCGGGTGTCTGCGGTGCCTGGCCACACTGCAGGGGTGTCCGGCAGTCCTGCTGCGGGTGTTCGGCGCTGCTGCCCAGTGCTCTGCTGGTGTCTCCGATGCTGCGGGGTGCCCCGGACGGCGCTGCCCAGTGCTGCTGCTGTCAGCAGAGGCCCGGAAGTCCCATGATTTCCTTTGTGGTGGACTCCGAAAAAATGGCGGGGAGCCGTACCAAGATCTCGGGAGATAAGATTTCAGCGCTGAAATCTCATCTTCCGAGATCTCGGTGCCGAGATCTCCATCTGCTCATGCCCGGTGGCCATTTTCCAGGCGTCCACCGCACAGAAAACCATGGGACTGATGGGATGGGCCCTGGCAACACTGGAGACTGCCGCAGCAGCATTGGGCAGCGCCGGCCGCGCACCCGCAGCATCAGAGACACCAGCAGAGCACCGGGCAGCAGTGCCGGACACCCGCAGTAGCACCGCTGGACACCCCCGCAGCGCCGCCGGGCACCGGGGACACCCGCAGAGCACTGGGTAGCAGTGCCGGACACCCGCAGCACCGCCGGACACCCCTTCATCCCAGCCTGTGGCCTGAAGCAACAGCAATGGTAAGGTACATTCGCATTATAAGAGGCACCCCATTTTCCCCCCAAATTTTGGGGAAAAAAATGTGTCTTATAATCTGAAAAATACGGTATATATATATATATATATATATATATATATATATATATCTATATTACAGCTTTGTCGCCTTAAGAGGAGGGGGGCCCAGGCACATTTCCTGCACAGGGGCCCCAAGCTGTCTGTGTCCGCCCCTGCTTTTCAGCATATGCAAGGCGAAGTCCCACCTTGTGGATACGTCGCATATGAGAAGGTGAGCAGATATGAAGTTGCAGCGCAGACCGGCAAGCAGCATCAGTGTCAAAAGGGCGCACAGACAGCCCACACTTTCAGCAGCAGCTCTGACATATCTGTGTCATTTATAAAGAAGCTCTGCACCACCAAATTCAGCACATACGCCAGGAAAGGGATGTGTGTCACAATGACTAGGCCCAGAGCTGCTGTGAGATTTCGCCTGTTATCGCACACCACCATGCCGGGCTTGAGGTTTATTGGCACCAACCACTCATCTGTCTGTTATTTGATCACCATTCACAGCTCCTGCGCAGTGTGGGATTTTTCCCACAAACAGATGATTTTCAGAACAGACTGCTGTAGTTTACCCCTGGCTGTGCTGAAGATGGTCGTGCAGGTGTTATTACGTTGACCAGATGATAAGGTGGATGAGGAGGTGGTGGAGGAGGAGGAAACGTGGACAGAGAAACATCCAGCAATCCTCGGAGGTGGGTAGTATATGCGCCAAAATGCTTTCCACCTCAGGCCCAGCCACCACTACATTTACCCAGTGAGGGAGAAATTACATCCCTCATCAAATAGTTTGATGACTTATCTGATTTATCCTCTGCAAGACTAACTAACAGCACAGGTCCTGCAAAGATTGGACTGTATCCATTTCGATTCCTCCAATTTATGTATAATAGAAAAAGGAATCACCCAATGGCACACATGAAACATATGAATAATTTTTAAATTCAATGGATTTGATATATATACATTTTTCTCTGAACCTGATAATGATACTCATTAAATGTGTAGGTGTAATATTAACACCCATAACAATACCAGTTAACTGTTTATAAAAAATTCCACTATCACCTGCTTTGGCTCACATAGTGTCTCCAGCATATGCATGGTGTAGTTTAAAAAAAGAAGAGAATGTCCAGCTTCACCTAATCCGTAAAAAAGAGTTTTCTTTATTCACAAACTTTAAGCATGGAGGATACAGACTTCAGCACAAATCATATGGGTAAGAATCTCAACGCGTTTCTGGAGACTAAGCTCCCTTAATCAGTAAGAATCTCAACGCGTTTCTGGAGACTAAGCTCCCTTAATCATGATTAAAGGGAACCTGTCACCCCCCTCAGGCGTTTGTAACTAAAAGAGCCATCTTGTGCAGTCAAATGCTGCATTCTGACAAGGTGACTCTTTTAGTTATGATGCCTGCACACGCTAAAAATAATCATTTATAAAATGGGCCCCCTCTTACCCTGAATCCGCCAGGGAGGCGGGTCTTGCCTTCCTAATCAGACGCAGCACAGCCGTCACTCCGGGCTTGTGCGCGCCGGGCGCCGCCTCCTCTTGCTTCATTATTGTCCCCGGCGCAGGCGCCAAGGACGATAATGAAGCAAGAGGAGGCGGCACCCGGCGCGCACAGGCCCGGAGTGATGGCTGTGCTGCGTCTGAGTTTCATGTGTCAAGCTGTGTGTGTTGAGTTGCGTGTGGCGACATGCATGTAGCGACTTTTATGAGATGAGTTTTGTGTGGCGACATGCGTGTAGCAACTTTTTGTGTGTCGAGTTGCATGTGACAGGTTAGTGTAGCAAGTTAAGCAGCAAGTTTTGCGCATGGCGAGTTTTGCGCATGGTGAGTTTTATGTGTGGTGCGTTTTGAGTATGTGCAAGTTTTGTGTGAGACAACTTTTGCATGTGTTGCAACTTTTGTGCATGTGGCAATTTTTCCGCGTGTGCAAGTTTTGCGTGTGGCGAGTTTTCCATGAGGTGAGTTTTGCACGTGTGGCGAGTTTTGCGTAAGCCTAGTTTTGCATGTGGCGAGTTTTGCATGTGACAAATTTTGCACATGGCGATTTTTGAGTGGTGACTTTTGTGTTTCGACTTTTATGTGGTGAGGTTGGTGTATGTGTGGTGAAATGTGTGCTGAGGGTGGTATATCTGTTCAAGCGCAAGGTAGTGTGTGGGGCATTTTGTGTGTGTTCATATCCCCGTGTGTGGTGAGTATCCCATGTCGGGGCCCCACCTTAGCAACTGTACGGTATATACTCTTTGGCGCCATCGCTCTCACTCTTTAAGTCCCCCTTGTTCACATCTGGCAGCTGTCAATTTGCCTCCAACACTTTTCCTTTCGCTTTTTCCCCATTATGTAGATAGGGGCAAAATTGTTTCGTGAATTGGAACACGCAGGGTTAAAATTTCGCCTTACAACATAGCCTATGATGCTCTCGGGATCCAGACGTGTGATTGTGCAAAATTTTGTGGCTGCAGATGCGACGGTGCAGATGCCAATCCCGGACATACACACATACATACATACACACACACACACACATTCAGCTTTATATATTAAATATATTGATTATCAGTGGGAGCTGAGCAATGCTTAATTTCTCCTGGGGAGGCCCTGCAGAAAAATGTAGCACTTACTACTAGGTTCTCCCATCAGAGATGAAGACTGGGAGAGTCCCATCAGTGACACGCCACGTAAACAGCTTATCATCGGACAAGGGCAACCCTCCTAACAAAGAAGTCATCCAAAATAGACACCCACTCTCAGCCGTATTCCTGCAAGACAACAATACTAAGCACTGTGCAAACATTCATGTCATTAAATAAAAAAGTACAAGGTATCAGACACGGACATACCATTGATGCAACCTGTTCAGCCGAATCAGAGCCCAAGGTGTAATGGGGCCAACATCTAATTCCAAAGTAGGTGGAACCCACATCATCTCATAGTTACATAGTTATTAAGGTTGAAGGAAGACTTAAAGTCCATCTAGTTCAACCCATAGCCTAGCATGCCCTAACATGTTGATCCAGGGGAAGGCAAAAAAACCCCATGTGGTAAGAGTAAGCTCCATCATGGGGAAAAAAATTCCTTCCCGACCCCACATACGGCAATCAGACTAGTTCCCTGGATCAACGCCTTATCAAGGAATCTAATATATATACCCTGTAATATTATACTTTTCCAGATAGGTATCCAGTCCCCTCTTAAATTGAAGCAATGAGTCACTCATTACAACATCATACGGCAGAGAGTTCCATAGTCTCACTGCTCTTACAGTAAAGAATCCGCGTCTGTTATTATGCTTAAACCTTTTTTCCTCCAGACGTAGAGGATGCCCCCTTGTCCCTGTCACCGGTCTATGATTAAAAAGATCAGCAGAAAGGTCTTTGTACTGTCCCCTCATATATTTATACATTAACATAAGATCACCCCTTAGTCTTCGTTTTTCCAAACTAAATAGCCCCAAGTGTAATAACCTATCTTGGTATTGCAGACCCCCCAGTCCTCTAATAACCTTGGTTGCTCTTCTCTGCACCCGCTCCAGTTCAGCTATGTCTTTCTTATACACCGGAGACCAGAACTGTGCACAGTATTCTAAGTGTGGTCGAACTAGTGACTTGTATAGAGGTAAAATTATGTTCTCCTCATGAGCATCTATGCCTCTTTTAATGCATCCCATTATTTTATTTGCCTTTGTAGCAGCTGCCTGACACTGGCCACTGAATATGAGTTTGTCATCCACCCATACACCCAGGTCTTTTTCATTGACGGTTTTGCCCAGAGTTTTAGAATTAAGCACATAGTTATACATCTTATTACTTCTACCCAAGTGCATGACCTTACATTTATCCCCATTAAAGCTCATTTGCCATTTATCAACCCAAGCTTCTAGTTTACATAAATCAGCCTGTAATATAAAATTGTCCTCCCCTGTATTGATTACCCTGCAGAGTTTAGTGTCATCTGCAAATATTGAAATTCTACTCTGAATGCCCCCTACAAGGTCATTAATAAATATGTTAAAAAGAAGAGGGCCCAATACTGACCCCTGTGGTACCCCACTACTAACCGTGACCCAGTCCGAGTGTGCTCCATTAATAACCACCCTTTGTTTCCTATCCCTGAGCCAACTCTCAACCCACTTGCACATATTTTCCCCTATCCCCATTATTCTCATTTTATGTATCAACCTTTTGTGTGGCACCGTATCAAAAGCTTTTGAAAAGTCCATATACACTACATCTACTGGGTTCCCTTGGTCCAGACCGGAACTTACCTCTTCATAGAAGCTGATCAAATTAGTCTGACATGAGCGGTCCCTAGTAAACCCATGCTGATACTGGGTCATGAGGTTATTCCTCTTCAGATACTCCAGCATAGCATCCCTTAGAATGCCCTCCAGGATTTTACCCACAGTAGAGGTTAAACTTACTGGCCTATAATTTCCGAGTTCAGTTTTTGTCCCCTTTTTGAATATTGGCACCACATTTGCTATACGCCAGTCCTGTGGTACAGACCCTGTTATTATGGACTCTTTAAAGATTAAAAATAATGGTCTATCAATGACTGTACTTGATTCCTGCAGTACTCGGGGGTGTATCCCATCCGGGCCCGGAGATTTGTCAATTTTTGTGATTTTTAGACGCCGCCGTACTTCCTGCTGGGTTAAGCAGGTAACATTAAATTGGGAATTATTATCACTAGTCATATTGGCTGCCATGGGATTTTCTTTTGTAAATACTGATGAAAAAAAGTCATTTAGCATATTGGCTTTTTCCTCATCCTCATCCACCATTTCACCCAGACTATTTTTAAGGGGGCCAACACTATCATTTTTTAGTTTCTTACTATTTATGTAGTTAAAGAATATTTTGGGGTTATTTTTGCTCTCTCTAGCAATGAGTCTCTCTGTCTCAATCTTTGCTGCCTTGATTTGCTTTTTACATAATTTATTTAATTTTTTGTATTTATTTAATGCCTCCTCACTACCTACTTCCTTTAATTCTCTAAATGCTTTCTTTTTGTCACTTATTGCGCCCCTTACAGCTTTATTTAGCCATATTGGTTTCCTCCTATTTCTAGTATGTTTATTCCCATACGGTATATACTGTGCACAGGTCCTATCCAGGATGCTAATAAATGTCTCCCATTTTCTTTGTGTACTTTTATGTCTCAGGATATCGTCCCAGTTAATTGCACCAAGATCCTCTCTCATCCGTTGGAAATTTGCCCTCCTGAAGTTTAGTGTCCTTGTCACCCCTCTACTACACATCTTATTAAAGGAGACATGAAAACTTATTATTTTGTGATCACTATTCCCCAAGTGACCCCCAACCCTTATATTTGATATGCGGTCTGGCCTGTTGGTTAATATTAGGTCTAGCAGTGCCCCCCTTCTTGTTGGGTCCTGAACCAGTTGTGAAAGGTAATTGTCTCTCATAGTTGTCAAAAACCGATTACCTTTACTGGAACTGCAGGTTTCTGTTCCCCAATCTATTTCAGGGTAGTTGAAGTCCCCCATAATAATGACTTCTCCTTGAGTCGCAGCTTCATCTATTTGCTTTACAAGGATATTCTCCATTGCTTCCATTATTTTTGGAGATTTATAACAAACCCCTATCAGTAATTTATTATTTTTTCCCCCTCCCCTTATCTCCACCCACAGGGACTCTACATTTTCATTAGATTCACCTATATTATCACGCAGGATGGGTTTTAAGGTCGATTTTACATACAGACACACCCCACCCCCTCGCTTATCTGTACGGTCATTTCTGAAAAGGCTATAGCCCTGCAAGTTAACAGCCCAGTCATGGCTCTCATCCAGCCATGTTTCAGATATCCCCACCATGTCATAATTATGTTCCAACAACATTAGTTCTAATTCGTCCATTTTCTTGGCGAGGCTTCTGGCATTAGTATACATGCACTTGATGTTCCTCTCTGTACCTCTATTCTTTCTTAAATTACTAACTGTTCTAACCCCACCCCCCATGCAACCGCCACCCTCAACTTCCTTATTTGTGCCCAGGTCTCTATCTGCACTATCTTCCCCACCTATAAAATGAATACCCTCCCCCCCATTCCCTAGTTTAAACACTCCTCCAACCTTCTAACCATTTTCTCCCCCAGCACAGCTGCACCTTCCCCATTGAGGTGCAGCCCATCCCTAGCGTAGAGCCTGTAGCCAACTGAGAAGTCGGCCCAGTTCTGATGAGAAATTGGGCTGCAAAAGGCCCATATGTTGTTCTTGCACAGGAGCCCACTTCTGTCTGTGTCCACACCTGCAAGGTATGTCTAATATATGACTTTTTTTATTAAAGTTTTCATGTAAAGGGTAAATGGGAAAAATCGACCTGAAAGTCAAACAGAACAGTCACGTGTAAATATATTAAAAAAGAATAGATGTTTTCAGTGTTTTGGCCGATTCCAGTAACGATCGCAAGGGGTTAAACACATGTCAGTGATTTCTCAGATTTAAATGAGTTTAATATTTCTGTACCTTTCTCTGACGCCCTCCCTTTTCCCCCAATCACTTCACTCTGGTTTCCATGACAATGTGATTTTCCATTCTCTGTATGAAACAAAAGATAATATTTTTTCCAGGCCTCTCTAAATAGGAAAATAATAAGCAGATTTACTGATCGTCTACAATAGGCTCTTTCCTATGAAACGTTACAAGAATCAGACAGGCAATATAAAGTAGACATTGTACATAGTGAATAGAGAGTATATACCAGGCCCACAGCATCACTTACCCTGAGCTTTCCTAGGGGGAAGGGAAAATCATCCGTGAAAATGTATACACACGGGTAACTGACACATCCAACTACAATGCAATAGATACAAAGAGGCGAGCATTGTCCTGTATGGTCGACCTCAGCTCCACATCTTCTATCACAAGGGGTCGCTATCCAGGTTAGGTCATCCTAATCTTGGCTGAAGGACCCATCAGCTCTTCTGAGTAGAGATGGACAAACTTGTTTGGAAACGTTCGCCAATCTAAAATTTGTCCTGAACGTTGCACATTCGGATTTGTGTTCGGATTCCCAAGCTTTTTTCCTGAAAATCGACAAAAGTCAGGTAAAGTTCAGTAAATGACAGACTTTCAGACATGTGTTTCCAGTAGTAGCACAGCCCGTAAAACGTCCCACACATGTACACACTGATGACACGCGCGGATGACATCCCTGTGTCATCAGTATGACACATGCCAACTAATGAAAATCTGCAGTACTTTTTGCGCTGTTTCCCGCCCCGGGTGCTCAAGAAAACAGCTTACATCACTGTTCTCTGCTTGCGCTGCAATCAGCCCTAGCAGGGCACAATGTTGAGAGTTGTATTCAACTGTTAACAGTGAGAGCAGGCGACGGCTGATAGGAATATTCATCAGCCGCAGCCTGAACTATAAATAGATAAATATTTTGCAAAAAATGACATGGGGTTCTCCTGTATTTTTGATAACCAGCCAGGCAAAACTGACAGCTGGGGACAGCAACCCTCAGCTGTCAGCGTTAGCAAGGTTGGTTATCAAGAATAGAGGGGATTCCATGCCATATTTTTAAATTATTTACATAAATAATTTAAAAAAAATGGCATGGGGTCTCCCCCATTTTGACAACCAACCAAGCTAAAGCAGACAGCTAGGGGCTGGTATTCCCAGGCTGGTGAGTGACAATGGATATTGGACCCTCCTCCCCAGCCTCAAAAGAGTAGCCCGCAGCCACCCCAGAAAAGGCACATCTATTAGATGCACCAATTCTGGTGCAGTGTCCGGCTCTTCCCACTTGCCTTGTGGCGGTAGCAAGTGGAGTTCATATTTGTGGGGTTGATGTCACCTTTGTATTGTTCAGTGACATGAAGCCCACGGCTTAGTAATGGAGAGGCATCTATAAGATGATTATACACCCAGAATAAAGTCCTTTAATTGAAAGAATGACACAGACTCATTTAATGAATCTAAATTAAACCATACCCATGTGATCGCCCAGTCCACAGAAGCCAATGTCTCCTGTAACAGAATTAAAATAATAAACTACAATATTGCTTACCTGTCCACGGAGAAGATAATAATACATTTGTCCCATGGCAGTCTACCTCTGCTACATCTAGATGGCAGGCTGGATTGTTACATGGTGTGACTATACAGCCTGTTATCCAGCAGAGACACAGAGCAGCTTGTGCTACTGCTGCTCAGTTTCTCATACTGGACTCATATGACCTGACTGTCTATAAGACAGCTATCCATAACTAATCACGTACAGTACAGACCAAAAGTTTGGACACACCTTCTCATTTAAAGATTTTTCTGTATTTTCATGACTATGAAAATTGGAAATTCACACTGTAGGCATCAAAACTATGAATTAACACATGTGGAATTATATACTTAACAAAAAAGTGTGAAATAACTGAAAATATGTCTTATATTCTAGGTTCTTCAAAGTAGCCACCTTTTGCTTTGATGACTGCTTTGCACACTCTTGGTATTCTCTTAATGAGCTTCAAGAGGTAGTCACCGGAAATGGTCTTCCAACAATCTTGAAGGAGTTCCCAGAGATGTTTAGCACTTGTTGGCCCTTTTGCCTTCACTCTGCGGTCCAGCTCACCAAACCATCTCAATTGGGTTCAGATCTGGTGACTGTGGAGGCCAGGTCATCTGGCGTAGCACCCCATCACTCTCCTTCTTGGTCAAATAGCCCTTACACAGCCTGGAGGTGTGTTTGGGGTCATTGTCCTGTTGAAAAATAAAAGATGGTCCAACTAAGCGCAAACCGGATGGAATAGCATTCTGCTGCAAGATGCTGTGGTAGCCATGCTGGTTCAGTATGCCTTCAATTTTGAATAAATCCCCAACAGTGCCACCAGCAAAGCACCCCCACACCATGACACCTCCTCCATGCTTCACTGTGGGAACCAGGCATGTAAAGTCCATCCGTTCACCTTTTCTGCGTCGCACAAAGACACAGTGGTTGGAACCAAATATCTCAAATTTGGACTCATCAGACCAAAGCACAGATTTCCACTGGTCTAATGTCTATTCCTTGTGTTCTTTAGCCCAAACAAGTCTCTTCTGCTTGTTGCCTGTCCTTAGCAGTGGTTTCCTAACAGCTATTTTACCATGAAGGCCTGCTGCACAAAGTATCCTCTTAACAACAGTTGTTGTAGAGATGTATCTGCTGCTAGAACTCTGTGTGGCATTGACCTGGTCTCTAGTCTGAGCTGCTGTTAACCTGCGATTTCTGAGGCTGGTGACTCAGATAAACTTATCCTCAGAAGCAGAGGTGACTCTTTGTCTTCCTTTCCTGGGGCGGTCCTCATGTAAGCCAGTTTCTTTGTAGAGCTTGATGGTTTTTGCAACTGCACTTGGGGAAACTTTCAAAGTTTTCCCAATTTTTCGGGCTGACTGACCTTCATTTCTTAAAGTAATTATGGCCACTCGTTTTTCTTTACTTAGCTGCTTTTTTCATACCATAATTCAAATTCTAAGGCCGGCGTCACACTAGACAGTTTTACGAACGTATGAGAGGCGCAAAAACTACGCATTGCACACGGACCAATGATTTTCTATGGGACAGCTCCTATCTGCCATATATTTCTCGGCCGTATTGTACGGGCATAGAAAATCGCAGCATGTTGCGTTTGTCAGTGTATTGTGCAAAAAATCCGCCAATGAAAGTCTATGTGGGGCGAGAAAAATACAGATTACACACGGACCAGCAGTGTGACTTTACAAAAAATACGCACCGGTGTTCTAGAGAAAAGCTGGCAATTCAGTGTGGTGTACAGTAAAATCACACTGACATGTTAGAATAGAACAAATAAGATATATATATATATATATATATATATATATGTATTGTGGTGCAGTGACCCCTGTGGCAGCTAAGGGGCGTTGTGTGTGCTCCTTGGGATATGCATGGAGTCATATCTGTTGTGATAATGGTGGTGAAACAGTGACTGGCATTGTTGTGAATGGCCGATATGTGTCGCAGAGGGAGTCTGCGTGGTAAGTTTGATGTAATGTAGTTGTTCTGGGACCTGTAGTCCCTCAAGAGTTTGTGTAGTTGTAAGGGTGACTTACTAGGCTAGTTGTGTGAGATGGGTGGGACAAACTAGCCACACATCCACACTCCCACCTGTGGGAGTGGTTAAGGGTATATAATGTGACCAGGGTGTGGGTCACAGGTTCCTCTATGGTACCAGTGTTTGGACCTGAGTGGTGAAGGTCCTGGAAGTATGTGTTGGATTTCCTGGGAGTAGGAATCCTGAAGAGCACATACCAGTGTGTTGGATTTCCTGGGAGTAGGAATCCTCAATAGCACCTGGTGGGACTTTGCTATTGGTGACCTGGGTATTGGACGGTCCCAGCTGGGGATGGAGGTCCTGAATAGTACCCGGACTGGCCACCTGTGTGATCCTGCGTAACCTGGGTGTTGGGAGGTCCTGGGAGTAGGACCGGATTCCTGAATAGCACGAGGTGAGGACCGGGATCTGCAGAGCCAGTGACAGCTACTGTGTGGGGAAGCTACAGCCCTTCGGTGGGTCTGGACTGACTAATGTGTGCCGCCCAGGCAAGTTGGTGATCCCTGTGAGGCAGCTTACCCAGAGGAGTGGACTGACAAGGAGTCAGCAGGTGGAGCAGGAGCTCCCAACAGGTACTATACAGACTGTTGGTGCTTGTGATGTTCTATGAACTGTGTGGTCTCCCATGGCAACTGAACGGAGTGAGGTTCAGCGTGTTTAGAGATTGCGACCCAGTGTCATATGCGCTATATGTGACTTGGGACATTGGTGAACTGTACGGCGTACAGACACCCATGGTAACTGGGCGAAGTGAGAGGTCCAGCATGTTTAGTGTCCGTGAGTCAAAGCCGTAAATGAAGTGTTTAAGATAAAGCTGCAAGTTAATATCACCAGTTGGTGCCTGTTGTGTTTCGTGAAATGTATATAATGAACTGTGCATAACCCGGTTTATGACACTTTAATAAACCGTATAGACTGTGTATAAGTGAAAAATCGTGCCTGACTAGGTCAATCCCGTGCCAAGTTAGTGTCCCCCAATACACTCAGTAAGGGCAATCTTACAGAATATGTCATTGAGACACACATATATTTCTATTTAATATAGCGCTAGATAGCAGAAAGGCCGGTAATTCAATTACTCCTTATCAAACCCGACAGGATATGAGACATGGTTTACACACAGTAAACCATTTCATATCCCTTTTTTTTTTTACATATTCCTCACTAATAATGTTAGTAGAGTCTGTGTGCAAAATTTGGGGGCTCTAGCTGTTAAAATAAAGGGTTGAATCACGGAAAAAACTGGCGTGGGCTCCAGCGCAATTTTCTCCGCCAGATGTTTTTAGCCAGGGGGGCCAATAACCATGGTCCCTCTCTAGGCTATTAATATCTGCCCTTAGTCACTGGCTTTCCCACTCTGGCGGAGAAAATTGCGCAGGAGCCCACGTTAGTTTTTTCCTTGATTTAACCCTTTATTGCGGATTCACAGCTGTTTTCCATGCGGTTTACAGTACCATGTAAAACTATGGAAAACCAAATCCGCAGTGCCCATGGTGCGGAAAATACCGTTCAGAAACGCTGCATTGTATTTTCCACAGCATGTAAATTCTTTGTGTGGATTCCGCAGCGTTTTACACCTACTCCACAATAGTAATCCGCAGGTGAAAAACCACAGGTGGAATCCACACAAAAACCACACCAAATCAGTGGTAAATCCGCAGGTAAAACGCAGTGTGTTTTACCTGCAGATTTTGCAAAAACGGTGTGAAAAAATCCACACACGAATCTACAAAGTGGGCACATAGACTTATGGGCTGGTTTTTATGTGGACATCCATAGAGTGGGTGGGTGTCCACCTTATCTCCACCTGCAAAGCCTGCATCGCCATGTGCTGACAGTACTTGTGTGATGTCAGTCATGTGTTCATGGGGAAGAGTCACATAGTCTGGGGCTTAAATGGCTTGGCTCCAGGGGCAGTCTTTGTTCAGCAAGACTGGATAGAGGTTTCTCCAGTGGTTTGTGTCCTATGGAGGAAAAACTGAACCTGTGTTGCTCCAGAGCAGGATGTTATCCGCAATGCATGGACTCTTAATACCAGGCACTGCCGCCGTCACTCGGCAGCATGCAGCCGCACGCTCCACTCCCCGATGCCGGTGGCAGTGCCGAGTATTAAGATGCGAGACTCGTCCGAGTTTCTCGCATGTGCGATCCCGGCCTAACTCTTTATGTACCATTTTATTATGTTCATTACTAAACATCGGGCTTGGTCTATCTATCTATCTATCTATCTATCTATCTATCTATCTATCTATCTATATCTTTCATCTGTTTACCCCTTATCTATCTATTTATCTATCATCTATCTATCTATAGATAGATCTATCTATAGATCGATATATCTATAGGTAGTGTGAGGCTGTGGCCTCTGATACAGCTAGGGGGCGCTGTTTGTTCTCCCCAGAATGTGCATGCAGACGGATGAAGTCCATAGGTGTGCATGAGAGTCATGGATTTCCGGTCCAGGTTTTCCAGGTGGCTGAAGGCCACAGGTTTGTGTGTGTTTAAAAGCCCTGCAGTAAGGGGTATGGTTATGTCAGGCCGTGTCAGGCCATGTCAGGCCGTGTCAGGCCGTGTCAGGCCGTGTCAGGCCGTGTCAGGCCGTGACAGGCCGTGCAGGCCATGTCAGGTGTCTGGCCAGGTGTGTGAGGTGCACGTCAGTGTCAGTCTGGTGTGTGCTGGTCTGCAGAGTGCATGGAGGCCAGCAGAGCCAGCTCCCAGGGCAGCTGAATAGCCTGGCACCCGCAGCGTACACAGAGATGCAAGTCGTCCATGGTACTGGTCTTGGAGGTGGACAGTCCTATGCCCGGAGGTGGACAGTCCTGTGCCCGGAGGTGGATGTCCTGTGCCCGTAGGAGTCGGATGTGGACAGTCCTGTGCCCGGAGGTGGATGTTCTGTGCCCGGAGGTGGATGTCCTGTGCCTGAAAGAGGACTAGCATGTGCAACGATTGCAAACAGGTGGATATGGTGCCCGGCTGCTATCCGGAGGATATCCTGAACTGTGTACGACTGTGTGAGTAAAGAGTGAGTACAGATACTTTGTCTTATTTGTACCCAGCTGCACTCCAGAGGATAAACAGTGCAGTGCGCTGAGTGAGTACAGAGACTGTGATACAGCGATGCAGGACACCCACGAGAACTAGTCAGAGGAGGGCTGGCATGTGTAGTGTCTGCAACATATGAGGCTGTGTGTATGGAGACGTATAGAGACTGAGATGGCGTGCGGTCGCCCAGGGAAACTGGACAAGGGAAGTCTGGCCTGTTTAGGGACCGCAAATCTAAAGCCATGTGAAATGTATTGTATTGAACTGGTGTAAACTGATCACTGAAGTTATATACATTTATGTGAACTGGACTTTAATGCTGTGAAGAAACACATTAAAAGAGACTTTTGTGTTTGAATTTGTGGGTCACTGCTTCTTCACTGCATACGATGCTACTACAGCTTTACAGTAGATAGAAAGATATATCTATAGATAGATAGATAGATAGATCTATTATCTATCATCTATCTATCTGTGTGAGTAAACATTATTCTTCAATGGAGTATGTAAAAGAGGTTGGACAAGGAAATCACATCACAATTCTTTTTTTTGCATATCTTTATTTAGCTTACAAAACATACAAATCCGCATGAAAAAAAACGCATGACAATCCGCATCAAATACGCAGATGACCTGCCAGTGACCTCAGATGCAGATTTTACCTGCGCCAATCCTGAGCAAATACTGAGCCATTCCTGACCGTGGAATCATACCCTTACAGCCTATGGTTTTCTTTGTTGTCTTCATGTTTTTGCCCGAAGGGCTGTGTTTACTTCCCATGACTTTTGGATATGGGATGGACCCCACTCCTTCTTAACACCACCATAACTACTGTAAACCTAGGTACTAAAATAAATACACAAAACACATTATTTTGGTTGTCAAAATGGCCACAGCTTTTATTCAAATCACAGGATTAAATAATCACAGTAGGAGTCAGGTGGAGTGCTAGTACATTGGGATTCACAAGTACTGCGATATCCCCAGCTGTCTGACATACAGCACCAGGACAGACAGCCATAAAGGGGCGGCATGCACTGGTGGCCATTCAAGCAGAGCCAGTAAACTTTCAGGGCACCAATGACCCTATTATCCCCACTCCTGTGCTTAACCACTGTGCCCGCCCCTGATTGATGTTACCATTACAACGTCCTTGAGGCTGGCCACCAAAGCCGAACCTGTCACCACCATGAGGTTTTACATCCTCTATTAGTTAAAATGAGTCCACCTTAACTTGTCTGCAACTTCCACCTGACTCCTAAACCACCACCAGCGAGGCCATTTGACACCTTGAATGGACTCGACCCCCATCACCCATGCCCAATAAAGTCATCAACCAGTTCTGCATGCTATGGAAAGACTGTGCATATAAGTAACAAAATTCCAGGACTACAACAGATTAGTTTTAACAATGCAACACTACCAAATTATGATCGATAATACTGTAACTACAGCTAAATAACAGCCGCTAAACATCCTGCAATGTGGATCCTATAATGGGGAATGCAGAAACTAAACCATAATAAAGGGGTAGCCACAGTCTAACTACCTGTATAATGACATCTGTGATGCCTCAAAAACTATTATACCGCATGTATTGTAGCCAGCTCTAATAACTCACTAATTCACAGATTTTAGTTCTAGAAACCACCATTACATACAGTAGCTGGGCTGTGTAGTAACCAATTCTTAAACCCACTTACTATTACTACCCAAAAAGTGATGAGTGTATATAAAGAGAAAGATACTATAAACAAGGAGTAATTAAAAGCCATACACAATATAATATCGACATTATAACCGATCATTAAATAATTTAAATAATTTCTGTAATATTTCGACATAGTAAATGAAATAAGCCTATAGCAGAAAAGTCTACAAAGGCATTATTAATAACCTTGCCACACCATTGTAAAATTGCTTTACAAGCACTTGATAACATATACCATTAACCCTCTCCAACTGGGACAAAGGCATTAGGAATTGGCACATCGCCCTTCGTGTTAATGCACTTGATTTCTTCACCATTAGCCGCTCCCACTGGCTCAAGGGCATCGGGATGTGCAGCGCCCCAGAGTTCTGGTCGTTGCAGTAACGTCGCTCTGCCGCTAAGGGGAGTGATGGTACTTCTGATTGCACTAAAAGAGTTCACCTGACCAGGTATCACAGTCACACATTACACTTCACACTCCGGCCACCAGGGGGAGCAAAGGGTTCTATGTATTAGGCCACTCCCCACACTCTGGTAAAACTGGGGGTTGGATAGGAAGTTAGAGAGAAGCTGACTGGGTTTTGCCCAGGTAACATCTAGTGAGAGGAGAGCGTTACTTGGGAAGATTCAAGGGGGTCCCTGTCAAGGGTGGGATCCTGACAGTGGCCTAGCGAAAGGACAGATTGTTACGGAGCCGTGCCTGCACCTCATTGCTCTTAAGAAAGGACACGAAGCGAGGTTTATTGTGGAGAAGTGAGAAACGAGATCACAGCACAAAGGCGATAGAACCAGAAGGAGTCGTGCTCCGAGATCGGCAACATCCTTCTGAGGCGCGTAGCCGGCGGCCAGAACGCAGAGGAAGTAATAGACTCTACGCATTACTTGAACTACGGCAGTTAACTCTAGGTTGGCTGTCTCACCTTTTACACCTAATGAAGACAACGGAGGCAATTGTGGGAGAGGGGCATCTCTAGGGTCCCTATAAAATAACTCCAGGCCTGCCCCGACATATGGGTGCGTCCTATCCATATCATCTGGGGGACGGAGAGAAAGAACAGAAACAAACACGACAGTTGTGAGGACTATCCCGTGGTGCTCAGCAGGGAAGTACTACAACACCCAGGCGCTAGTAGGTAGGCTACTGATTTCCACATGCAAAGGGAACTCTGGATGTGCCTTCGGACCGACCAGTCTCAGCCAGCCCTGTTAGCAGTGCTCTGGATTGCGGATGCTGAAGCCTTCAGTAAAGAGGTAAAGAGACTGCAACCCTGTGTCCTCGTCATTTACCGCAACCTACACCATCACCTACACCTTTTATTGGGCGCCCCTTAGCAGGGCCACGGACCGGGTCGGGCCACCGTGACATTCCCAGAACCGAGAGACCCAGTACCGAGTACCCCACTGCCCTGCATTTGGGGGCCGCTCCAGATGCACTTTTTTACTTTTCCCTTAGTCACTCCCACTGACTCCAGGGCACCCATATTAGGTACACTGCTCTTCAGTTTAACCCCTTCCCGACATGTGACGGAATAGTACGTCACATGTCGGGACCCCCGCTTTGATGTGCGCTCCGGCGGTGAGCGCACATCAAAGTCGCGACATGTCAGCTGTTTTTTACAGCTGACATGTGCGCGCAATAGCGGCGGGTGAAATCGCGATCACCCGCCGCTATTAACTAGTTAAATGCCGCTGTCAAACGCAGACAGCGGCATTTAACTACCGCATCCGGCCGTGCGGCCGGATATGAGCGCATCGCCGACCCCCGTCACATGATCGGGGGTCGGCGATGCTCCTCCATTGTAACCATAGAGGTCCTTGAGGCCTCTATGGTTACTGATTGCCGGTGGCTGTGAGCGCCACCCTGTGGTCGGCGCTCACAGCACACCTGCAATTCTCCTACATAACAGCGATCTGATGATCGCTGTTATGTAGCAGAGCCGATCGGGCTGTGCCTGCTTCTAGCCTCCCATGGAGGCTATAGAAGCATGGCAAAAGTAAAAAAAAAAAGTTTTTAAAAATGTGAAAAAAATAAAAAAAATATAAAAGTTTAAATCATCCCCCTTTCGCCCCAATCAAAATAAATCAATTAAAAAAAACCCCAACCTACACATATTTGGTATCGCCGCGTTCAGAATCGCCCGATCTATCAATAAAAAAAAAGCATTAACCTGATCGCCAAATGGCGTAATGAGAAAAAAAATTGAAACGCCAGATTTACGTTTTTTTAGTCGCCACGACATTGCATTAAAATGCAATAACGGGCGATCAAAAGAACGTATCTACACCAAAATGCTATCATTAAAAACGCCAGCTCGGCACGCAAAAAATAAGCCCTCACCTGACCCCAGATCACGAAAAATGGAGACGCTACGAGTATCGGAAAATGGCGCAATTTTGTTTTGTTTTGTTTTTTGCAAAGTTTGGAATTTTTTTTCACCACTTAGGTGAAAAATAACCTAGTCATGTTAGGTGTCTATGAACTCGTAGTGACCTGGAGAATCATAATGGCAGGTCAGTTTTAGCATTTAGTGAACCTAGCAAAATAGGCAAGCAAAAAACAAGTGTGGGATTGCACTTTTTTTGCAATTTCACTGCACTTGGAATTTTTTTCCCGTTTTCTAGTACACGACATGCTAAAACCAATGATGTCGTTCAAAAGTACAACTCGTCCCGCAAAAAATAAGCCCTCACATGGCCAAATTGACGGAAAAATAAAAAAGTTATGGCTCTGGGAAGGAGGGGAGCGAAAAACGAAAACGGAAAAACGGAAAAAGCTCCGGGGGTGAAGGGGTTAATGCCCCAAATTACTGCATTGTCCAGACGACAACCTTGAAAGAAACAGGAGTGGATCAACATGTTAGGGCATGTTAGGTTAGGCTATGGGTTGAACTAGATGGACTTACAGTCTTCCTTCAACCTTAATAACTATGTAACTATGTAATATAAACAGTCAAAATCTGTGCCTCAGCATTCTCAAGTCACATGAAAAAAAAACGAGAGCGTCCTTGAAGCTACAGATTGTATTGAAATACATGCCTACCTTTTTTTTTTCAGCTATTGTTCCTAGCTCATAGGACCCAATTTAATTTGTAGGCATGTAGAATATGATTGCCATGACCACAGGGACTTTACCCTAACAGGGTCTTGTAAGATATAAATGCTTCTGCAGACCAGGGGGCCAAACCGTGATGGTCAGTCCTCCACACCAGGGGGCCATACCAAAGATGGTTACCCCTCCTTACCAGGGGGCCATACCATGATGTACACCCCTCCATCCAGGGGCATACCCGAGATGTTTACGCCTCCACGCAAGGGGTGATACTATGATGAATACCCCCCCCCCTAAACAGAGGGTCCATACCTGAGATGGTTACCCCTACTGACCAAATTATAATTAGCTTCAAGGACCCACTAAAAAAGAAACAAATAAGTGCTTTTTTTTTTTTTTTTTTTTAATACACACCTTTATTAAAACAAACATACAATAACCCAACAAAGCATAAATAACCTTAGCTCGCTGGGAGGGGTCCATGAAGCTCATAAGATCTGGAGATTACCAAACATAAAGTGAACATAAAATGTACCAACAATTACTCCCAGCCGTTACCCCACTAGCTTGGGAGCACCATAACCACAGGGTTCCAATGTTCACTTGAACTTCCTGAGGATCCGACAAACCCTTACCGAAACTCCCCTCCACATTTCACCAGATCCAGAACCATATTTAATACCAAAAGGAAGAATCCATATCCCAATGGATCCCCCAGACCATTATGTAACCAACTTCAAGGACCCCCCCATCTGCCCGGCTCCAGGTAATCCACTCAGTCTGTGCTATCCACCATCTTAGGCTTCTTTCACACTAGCGTCGGGCTCGGCCCATCGCAGTGCGTCGGGCCGAGGTTCCCGACGCTAGCGTTGTGTGCACCGCACAACGGGTGCAGCGGATGCAGATTTTCAGCGCATCCGCTACCCCATTGTGAGGTGCGGGGAGGTGGGGGCGGAGTTCCGACTGCGCATGCGCGGTAGGAAAAGACGTTTACGACGGAGCAAAAAACGTTGCAAGCAACGTTTTTTGCTCCCAACGGTCCGCCACTGCACGACGCATCCGTCGCACGACGGGTGCGACGTGTGGCAATCCGTCGCAATGTGTCGCTTAATGTTAGTTAATGTTAATGTCAATGGTGAAAAAACGCATCCTGCAAGCACTTTTGCAGGATGCGTTTTTTCTGCAAAACGACGCATTGTGACGGATTGCAGTTAACGCTAGTGTGAAAGTAGCCTTAGGTAATATAAAATTAAGCACTCGGTGGATATACATCAGAGGTGTCAAACTGCATTCCTCGAGGGCCGCCAACAGGTCATATTTTCAGGATTTCCTTAGCATTCCACAAGGTGCTGGAATCATTCTGTGCAGGTGATTAAATTATCACCTGTGCAATACAAGGAAATCCTGAAAACATGACCTGTTGGCGGCCCTCGAGGAATGCAGTTTGACACCTCTGATATACACCATTCCTGCAAATATATGAAGGGGACAATATAAGAATTAAAACAGCATACAATAAAACATCAAAGCATAAAGAACATTAACATGCTGGGAGGAGTCCTTGAAACCTTCGCGGGCAGGGTCCTCTCTCCTACTGTACCAGTTATGACTTGTATTGTTCAAGATTATTGTACTTGTTTTTATTATGTACACCCCTCCTCACTTGTAAAGCGCCATGGAATAAATGGCGCTATAACAATAAATAAATAAAAAAATTAAAAAAAAATAAACTCATAAGATCTGGTGATTACCAAACAAAAAGTGAACATAAAATGTACCACTAGCTCGGGAGCACCACAACCACAGGGTTCCAATGTTCACTTGAACTTCCTGAGGATTCAACAAACCCTTGCTGAAAATCCCCTCTAAAATTCACCAGATCAAGAACCAAATTAAATTCCAAAAATTTAATCATAAGGTCAGATACATTCGATGATGGGCAATGCTGTGTTATATGCTGTAACAATAAAGAAGCAGCCTGCTCCTCTACAGCAGTTACAGACAGGCTCTCTAATCACCAGCTGCACATACATAGTAAGAAAATATATATATGTAGGTCTAGTATAAGCTGCCTGCAGCCATAAGTGTATGTGCAGAAAACTGCAAGGTCTGTGTTCCCAGTCAGTCACGCTACCTACATACAATAGACGAGAGACAGGGCTGAAAACTGGGCCCATGATGTGTTCTCCAACGTAAGGTGCAGCATCACACTAGGAGTGCCCACTCACTGCCCGCCATGTACTGAGTTATTAGTGCCCACTCACTGCCCGCCATGTACTGAGTTATTAGTGCCCACTCACTGCCCCCGCCATGTGCCGAGCTATTAGTGCCCACTCACTGCCCGCCATGACTGCGTTAGTAGTGCCCACTCACTGCCTGCCATATGCTGCGTTATTAGTGCCCCACTCACCACCCCGCCATGTGCTGAATTACTCCCGAATAATTATTGACACCTGATAAAATACATATAGTAAGGCTCCAGGTAATCCACTCAGGCTTGTGCTATCCACCATCTTAGGTAATATAAATAAGCGCTCAGTGGGTATAACCCGATCCTGCAAACATATGTAGGGGACAATATACAGACAAAGGGGTGGATATATCAGGCAGGACAGCATGCAACATAATAGGACTAAAGGCTGCCATATCTCCAGAAATAAAGCATGGATTTGGAAGTCATGCACAGATTATATGTGCAGCAAGGAAAATAACCTGGAGACTCGGGTTCTAACATGTACTCAAAGTCTGTATACATGATAAGCATGCTGCACAGAGATGGAGCCTTTACACATATATCACATATACATACCTCCCAACTTTTGAGGAATGCAAAGAGGGACAAAGTTAGCGGCGCGCGCAGCGGCAAATTTTAGGCCACACCTCTGACCACACCCATTTCACAACTAGTCACGCCCCAGCCACACCCATTTAGCACTTCTGATCACAATGTTTCGTAAACAATAATTATAAACAAAAAAATATGGCCACACAGTGCTCCATGCTGTATAATGGCCACACATGACACTCCATACTGTATAATGGCCACACATGACGCTCCATACTGTATAATGACCACACATGACACTCCATACTGTATAATGGCCACACATGACGCTCCATACTGTATAATGGCCACACATGATGCTCCATACTGTATAATGGCCACACATGACGCTCCATACTATATAATGGCCACACATGACGCTCCATACTGTATAATGGCCACACATGACGCTCCATACTGTATAATGGCCACACATGACGCTCCATACTGTATAATGGCCACATTATGCTCCATACTGTATAATAGCCCCACATGATGCTTCGTACTGTATAATGGCCACACATGATGCTCCTTACTGTATAATGGCCACACAGTGCCCCCTACTGTATAATGGCCACATTATGCTCCATACTGTATAATGGCCCCACATGATGCTGTGTACAGAATACTTGCCCCATGTGATGGTCCATAGAGTATAATGGCCCCACATGATGCTTTGTACAGTATAATGGCCCCACACGATGCTGGGTACAGTATAATGGCCACACATAATGCTGGGTACAGTATAATGGCCCCTCAGGATCCTCCATACAGTATAATGGCCCCACACAATCCTGGGTACAGTATAATGGCCACACATGGTTACCCCACCCCCATCATTGCCTTCTCCATCACTACACACACACACACACACACCTTTCACCGCGCACCCTCGCAGCAGCCTGCAGCTTCCACTACCACAGCGCTGAATGATATCATCCACCTGCGCCGAATACTGCTCACGTCGCCGCAGCTGTGATATGCCACTGATAAAGACCTCTCGTGTCTCCTGTGTCAGTCAGTGTCAGAGCGAAGAACAATATCTGCTCCGATCCGACACAGCCAGCGTCCGCTCCATACACCTCGTACACATGCGACTCTGCTCCATACACCTCGTGCACACACGACTCCGCTCCATACACCTTGCACATGCGGCTCTGCTCCGTACACCTTACACACATGGTTCCGCTCCGTACACCTCATACACACACGGCTCCTCCCCATACACCTCATACACACACGGCTCCACTCTGTACACCTCGTACACACACGGCTCTGCTCCATACACCTTATACACACACGGCTCCGCTCCATACACCTCATACACACGGCTCCTCTCCATACATCTCGTACACACATGGCTCCACTCCGTACACCTCGTACACATGTGGCTCCGCTCCATACACCTTGTACACACAAGAATGCGCTCCATACACCTTGCACATGCGGCTCCGCTCCATACACCTCGTACACACACAGCTCCGCTCCATACACCTCATACACCCACGGCTCCACTCCATACACCTCGAACACACACGGCTCCACTCCGTACACCTCGTACACACACGGCTCCACTCCGTACACCTCGTACACACACGGCTCCGCTCCGTACACCTCGTACACACACGGCTCCGCTCCGTTCACATTGCACACGCTGCTCAGCTCCATATACCTTGCACACATACGGCTCCGCTCCGTACACATTGCACACGCTGCTCTGCTCCGTATACCTTGCACACACACGGGTCCACTCCGTACACTTCATACACACACGGCTCCTCTCCATACATCTCGTACACACACGGCTCCGCTCCATACACCTCGTGCACACACGGCTCTGCTTCACACACATTGCACACGCTGCTCCGCTCCGTATATCTTGTACACACATGGCTCTGCTCCGCACACCTTGTACACAGGTGGCTCCGCTCCGTACACCTCATACACACACGACTCTGCTCCATACACCTTTCACACGCTGCTCCGATCCACACACCTCGTACACACACGGCTCTGCTACATCCACACTGTAAACACCTCCTGACCTCACACATACGCTTACCTTCCTCCAGCGCCATGACAACCAGCAGAGTCCTGTACACAGAGGTCCTCCCGATCATGTAACCCCCTGACTCCTCCCGATCATGTGACCCCCTGACTCCTCCCATCCTGTGACTTCATCACAGGTCCTGTGCGCACAGAGCAGCCAATATGCTGCTCTGCGGGTGAAGGGGCTCAGGGAGCTGACCGGGTGATATACACACCTCCCAACCAGTGCGGGACAACTAATGTCCCGCCCGGGATCACAGGGTTTGACTGTCAAAATCTTGACAGTCCCGCTGGATCCGGGATGGTTGGGAGGTATGCATATATATAGTGAGAGTAACCTGTTATGCTGGATCTGTACACCCAGCATCATCAGACTGTACTGCACAGAGATGGAGCCTTTACTCATATATCACATATATATAGTGAGAGTAACCTGTTATGCTGGATCTGTACACCCAGCATCATCAGACTGTACTGCACAGAGATGGAGCCTTTACTCATATATCACATATATATATAGTGAGAGTAACCTGTTATGCTGGATCTGTACACCCAGCATCATCAGACTGTACCGTACAGAGATGGAGCCTTTACTCATATATCACATATATATATAGTGAGAGTATCCTGTTATGCTGGATCTGTACACCCAGCATCATTAGACTGTACTGTACAGAGATGGAGCCTTTACTCATATATCACATATATATATATATAGTGAGAGTAACCTGTTATGCTGGATCTGTACACCCAGCATCATCAGACTGTACTGTACAGAGATGGAGCCTTTACTCATATATCACATATATACTGTATATAGTGAGAGTAACCTGTTATGCTGGATCTGTACACCCAGCATCATCAGACTGTACTGTACAGAGATGGAGCCTTTACTCATATATCACATATATATATGGTGAGAGTATCCTGTTATGCTGGATCTGTACACCCAGCATCATCAGACTGTACTGTACAGAGATGGAGCCTTTACTCATATATCACATATATATAGTGAGAGTAACCTGTTATGCTGGATCTGTACACCCAGCACCATCAGACTGTACTGTACAGAGATGGAGCCTTTACTCATATATCACATATATATATAGTGAGAGTAACCTGTTATGCTGGATCTGCACACCCAGCATCATCAGACTGTACTGTAGCAGAGATGAGGTCACATACAGGTCACCAGACTCCATAAATGGGAAGGGGGGGAATCAGCACACAGCAGCATGCAATGCACAGACATGAAGCCTCTTACCATCATATATATAAGGTATATATATATATATACCATCCCGTTACTGCTCCCTCTCACCAGTCCCTGTAACTGCCCAGCTCCACGCTAGCAATAGCAGACACTGTATGTGTCCATGCTCTGACCTATCAGACATATACCCAAAACTCATGAAGACTTTGTATAATACAGCAGAAATGTGATACAACAGCCATGTCTGTAGGGAGGTCACACAGGAGCTGTCTCTGCAGTGTGTGAGGCAACTTGTAACAGACCCATGAAGGAACATGGCAGTTACATGAATCTCTGAGGTAATATTTCTCCCAAAGATGTAAGAGCTGAGACTACACTAATACATGATGAATGTGGAGTAGTATATCAGCCATGTCTGCAGGGAGGTACACATGAGGGAACATGGAGGCTACATGAATTTCTGAGGTAAAATTGATCCCATATATGATGTAGGAGCTGATACTACACTAATACATGATGTGTGAGGTGAATGTACTCCTATCAGCTATAATGTGAGGTGATAACCCCCCAGTATTATACTCCCTGAAACTGCAGACATGTTTCCTTAATGTTTCCTCCTGTCTATCCTGTAAGACAGTGATTTTCAACCTTTTTTGAGCCGCGGCACACTTTTTATACTTAAAAAATCCCGGGGCACACCACCAACCAAAATGGCACAAAATGACACTAAAACAGTACATATTCTACATATAGTTAATAATATAGATTCTAAATGTATTTATACTCACTCAGTGTGAAACCTGGGCCTGTTTCGATAAACACAAAAGGGATATCCTGGCAGGAATGGTGGAAAGACACACACGAAGCTCTTCCTCAACAGTTCTCAGTCTCTCCCTGTTTTTAGTTTTTATCGCAGTCAAGCTTGAGAAGCCCAGCTCACATAGATATGTGGTCGAAAATGGGAGCAATGTCAAAATAGCTTTGTTGGCCAGAATGGGGAACTCCTTAGCAACAGATAACCAAAAACTGTCCAAAGGAAGATCAGCAAACTTTAGCTTTAAACCGCGATCTTGCTTCAGTTCAATGAGTTCCTCTTGCTCCTTTAAAGTCATGTCCTTTCCAGCAACGGATAATGAGCTGTATGGGTCCCTAACCCAGTCAAGGCATTCTGTGAAGGTTGAAGAGAAATAAAACGATAACTTCTCCTCAAGAGTTTTCAAATGTCTGCCAATCACCTCGCACATTGCAGCAGTGTTGTCATCATGCAGTTTCTCGGTGAGCGGGAACATCTGAAGGTTGCCACCCTGCACATGTTGCTGCCAGAGCTGCAACTTTAAACGGAATCCGTTCATTTTATCAGTGCTTGTAAGCAGGTTTTCATTTCGGCCTTGCATCCGTGTGTTTAGTTCATTCAGATATTGAAATATATCAGCCAGGTATGCCAGCTTTGCACACCACTCATCACTTGCAAGCAGCTTTGAATAATCGGACCTCTCGTTTGTCAGAAATATTTTAAGTTCCTCTCGCAACTCATACACACGGGCCAGCACTTTGCCGCGTGACAGCCACCTGACCTCCATGTGGAGCAATAAGATTTTATGTTCCGCTCCCATTTCTGTACACAAAGACGCAAATAAGCGACATTTCAAAGGTCGCGTCTTCACAAAGTTCACTATGCGCACAACATCATCCAACACGGGAGCTAGATCTGCTGGTAAGGTCTTTGCAACGAGGGCCTCACGGTGCAAGAAACAGTGGGTAACAAGAACATCTCGGTTTCTTTCTTTAACCCTACTTACAAAGCCTTTGATGCGCCCGACCATGGCTGCGGCTCCATCAGTGCAGACACCTGTGCAGTTTTCCCATGTAAGCCCACTTTTATCAAGATATTCCGATGTGACCTGGAATATTACCTCTCCTGTTGATTTTTCTGGCAGTGCCTTGCAAAATAGGAAGTTTTCTCTAATGGCTTCTCCATCCACAAAACGCACATTGGCCAACAGCTGACAATGTCCACTGATATCCGTCGACTCATCAAGTTGCAAGGCAAATTTCTTACTGATCCGCACCTTTTCCAAAACAACTGTTTCAATGTCCGCAGACATGTCATCAATCCGTCTGGCAATTGTGTTATCAGAGAGAGGCACTTTAGCTATCTCTTTGGCTGCGTCAGGGCCAAGCATCTCATTTACAATAGCTTTACAAGCTGGCAGTATTAATGTTTCTGCCACAGTGTGTGACTTTTTTGATTTAGCTATGAGTTCAGCAACAATGTAGCTAGCTTTGAGGGCTCTCTCATTTACCTTTGTGCTTTTTCTCAAAAAAGTTGCCCCTTTCTCATTGTTTGTACGTAAGCGTACAAAATACTCCATCGGCTTGTTTTGAACGGAAGGGTGTTTCGTTTGGAGATGGCGTTTAAGCTTGCTTGGCACCATGGCGCTATTGGATAGCTTCTCACCACACACCAAGCACAGTGGTGTTGGTGCTGTCGCATCCCCAGTGAAAGTAAATCCAAATGAAAGATAGCTTTCACTGTATTGCCTTGAGCTCACCGTCTTGTCTTTTTTCTTTTGTCGACCTCTCATACTAGGGCCTTCATCTGGGTTAGAATTGTGTCCAGGGTCCTGTTCGGCATTTGCCTTTTCCATTCTCAAATACTTCTCCATCACTGCTGAGATAGTGTGCGCAGCCACACACTAAAATAGAAGAGTATTACATTATCTGCCACACTTAAAGGACCTCTGCCAGGTACTAAAAGTACCAGCTTATATGCTGAGTATTCTGCCAACAGTTCATATACTCAGGCAAAAGCTCATATAGTCAGCAACAGCTGATTAACTGTTAATGAGCTGTTGCTGACTTAATGATTATACACAGCATTATTGGCGGGCATTACCTTGGCGGCGGGCAAATGCGAGAGTCTCTCCGCTCTCAGGATGACGCGCCGGCCTCGGTGACGTCATTAAGTCGCGCGAGCGTTCAAAGCTCGCGCATGTGTTATTCCGTGACTGCGCATCGCTGCGCATTGCCGGGGAACAAAACAAAGGGGGCACCATAGTTTGGGGAACTTTCCCCGCGGCACACCCGACCATGTGTCGCAGCACACTAGTGTGCCGCGGAACACTGGTTGAAAATCACTGCTGTAAGAGAAAGAGGGAGAGCCAGAGTTGCCTCCCCTATATAAGCCCCAGCCTCCTCACAATAAGCGTATGTGTCCACGTTCAGGATTGCTTCAGGCTTTGGTCAGGATTTTATGCAAGTAAAATCCTGACCAAAACTGCACCTGAGGTCACTGGCAGGTCACCTGCGGTGTGCCTGCGTGTTTTGCTCATTGTAGCAACATGCTGCATTTTGAAAAAACGCACCGCGCATGCGTTTTCACGGCAAAAATGCATGCGTTTTTTAACGCATAGTGGAGTCGGGATTTCATGAAATCCCCTCCACTATGCTGTAACATCTGGACGCTGCGTTTTTGACGCTGCGGAAAAACGCAGCGTCAAAAACGCAGCGTTTCCTGAACGTGGAAACATACCCTAATACACCAGGCACAAACATCTAAACTCCTTCCTCTTAAAGCAACAACACTCTTGTTTAAAATCTACACCGCAATACAAACAAAAGCTGCAGTTCTCGGTCCACCCATCCCCAAGTCATGTCCACCTCCGTCTAGTCTCCGGAGGTTTCTTTCTTGTTGGTTAATGCTGCCATATAATAAACCAACTGAAGTGTTTCTGTTTTCTACCTCCGTATACTGCCAAGTGAGCTAAAGTGCCACAGTATATACATAGCTCCAACACCGTCCTGGATTCAGTGGAACTGTCTCAATTTGAGGGTTCAGTCCCGCTACATTAGGGCTTCTTCTATTACTCACCTCTCTCAGACGTCTTCACTGCTCTGTAGTTCCTCCTCTCGGCACTGACATAAATTATAACATTCACACTTCTCCTGTGATCTGGTATCCCTGGGACTTTAACTGACATCTTCATGTTCTCAGGCATCAGGTCTATCCTAGGAGCCACAGCCCATAATGATGAGCATAGGAGAATTTGGTAATTTTTTGAGTATTGCAGCCAGTGAACCCAGAAACAGATTATACAAGTACATTGTTTACTGCATTGTATTTTTTTATATTTCTACACTGAGATGAAGAAAAAGTCAGATTTTTTTTTTCCGTTCCTACAAAATTACTAAGTATAATACAAAGCAATTATAAAATTGTCATTTTCTTTTTTTTTGTGCATCTCTCAAGATCTTAAACCCACAACCTTCAACATTACAGGAAGGAGCAAAAACTTCTGAGCCACAGACTCTAGTGATGATACTAGGAGAATGTTGTATACTTGATCGATGCTGCATCACTTTTTCAAATAAGACCCAGTAAATTTGGATTTCTTTTTCCCTTAAAGGGAACCTGTCACGTAATTTCAAGCATCTAAACTGTCCCCAGAGCGTTGTTAGTGATGCAATGTGCATTACTAACATGATTTTTTATTAGCATGGGGTGTGCGCCGCATGATCTGTCCCTCTTTCTGTTTTTCAAAAGTTGGCAGTTATGTGTAAGTACATTCCCTGTACACACACTGCTGGATACCATGTGTAATGTATATACACACTGCTGCATTCACTTTATAGTATGAATACATTCAGATTTCTGCTGATCCATCATTCCATCCCATCCATCCATTGGTCTATCATCCCATCATCCATGTCAGTGGGAGGGAGTATGGGATAATCTTTATCGTCAGGGCTGGTGTATTGGTGCTTTGGGCATTACATCTCTTCCCTGCAGTATCCTTCTGATGCTCTCTTTGAAACTGGGGTAGTAGTGCGAGGGGTTTAGGCAGAGTTACATGTCTGTGCTAACTGCTGGCTTGCAGCCCATCACAAGGGATGATGGTAAATGTAGCAAGAAGGGAGCAGAGAATTATAAATGATCACTATGACCACATAGCTAGTGCCAGGGCAGAAGAACCAAAGCAGAAAAACATAACATAAAAACTTGGCAGAAAAGTTATACGGGGTTACTTAGGGGCATTATCCTTAAGCATTTATGGCGAAACCAGTACATGAGTACATGAGTCAGGGTAGTGGACAACCTCTTTAACCTCTTCATGACATATGAGGTTAACTTATGTCATATGTCGTGTCCCAGCCTGCATCTCTGCCCGCACATGATGGCTGATTTAATATTGCCATATTGCCGAACAAAAAGTGGAATGCAACATGATCAAATCTACAAATGTAAATACAAATGGTATCTATTAAAACGTCACCTAGTTGCGCACAAAATAATCTGCCACACGGCCCCACCAGTGGAAGAATAAAAAAGTTATAGCTCTCAAAATACAGTGATGCAAAAATAATTATTTTTTCCTATAAAATAGTTTTTACTGTGTAAAAGCACCAAAAAAAATATATGGTATCACAGTTCGTACTGACCCGAAGACTAAAGCCGCCTTATCAATTTTACCCCATGCGGAACGGTATTAAAAAAATACTGGTTTTTGTTCATTATTTCTCCCAAAAATCAGAATAGAAAGAGAGTAAAAAATGTTATGTAACCGAAAAAAAGCAAGCCCTCACATGACTCTGTCGAACGAAATATGGAAAAATAATAGCTCTCAAAATATGGTGGTAAAAGCGTCTTTTAGAGAGTGTAACAGGAGCCAAACAAAAAAACTATAGAAATCTGGTATCGCTGTAACACCGATCCAAAGAATAAGGTTGTCTAATCAATTATACTGTAAAAAGTAAATAAAACCAATTCTTCACCTGCTGTTGATTTTTTTCATTCTGACTCCCAAAGATTCCAGTAAGACTCGGCTTACATTTATCCTGCGCTCTGCACTGAGCGCTTATACCGCGGTTTCCATGTAATTCTCTGAAATGCTTGATTCAGACGGAACCCCGGCTGAAGATTTCCTATAACAAGGCAGATGAAGGTACTGTGGACACTGTCTGACCTATGATCCAGTGGTGTACGCCATTTTAGGTGTGCATAAAAACGCGGTCCGGTACAGTTTTATGCACTTTTAAAATGAAAGAAATCGCTGAACAGAGTAAGTCTGCTGCCTCATTATAGTGTGTGGATCCCTCGGGGTTTCATGTAAACCATATCACTCTGCGATTTAGATGTGTTGTTTCTTGGATCCCGGTCAGACGCCTCTCACCCAGCCAAAACCAGATCTCCACTTTGCACTGACAAGGGGCAGTTCCCGAAAACACAGTGCCTGCAAATTGAGATCTGGTTTGGCTCTTATCCTAAGTCATGTGACAAGGCTCGTTAAAGGGTCGACATTAACTGTTAGGATTGCTACCTCCAATAGGTGGCACTAGAGTTCTAGTCCTCTTCCTCTCTGAAGAGACAATTTGCGATTTAGATGGAAACCCCAAAGGAAGTGCTCAGCATAGAGCACAGGATAAATGTGATCTCAAACATTATGTAAAATGTTCCCAATAAAGGCGTCAACTCAATCCACAATAATAAAAAGTCCCCACTCAGGTCCATCACCTGTCAATGGAAATATAGGGGGCTTCCACTTTACTGATAACACAAAGGCTCTGGAAAAGTGCTATGGCTCCTCGCACCCCAAAAGAAATCCAGTGAATTCTGTGCTCCCAAATCAAAATGCCCCCCCCTCCCTTCTGGGAGCCACAGTGTGCCTAAACCACATTTATTGTCCACATGTTTGGCATTTCTGTAGCGATGACAGCCCGCCTAATTTACCAGTGCATGTCTCCAGAAGCATGAGCTGGGCATAACAACGTACTGGTCACTACAACATACTGGTTACTATAGCTGTTGTGAATTCTGCTCTTGGGTTCCCCCCGGAGGTTGCTGATGGTAATGCAGTTGTCCCTGGGTTGCAATCCTGGGCAGGTGTTCCTGCTGATTGCAGCTCTGACTGGGGTATTTAGGTGTGCAGGATTCATTAGCCCTTGCCAGTTGTCCATTGTTCTTGGAGGTTATTCATCTCTGTCTGGTTCCTCCTGCCCTGCTGCCAAATCAGCCAAGATAAGTGTCTGGTTTTGTTTCTGCTGCACACATGCGGTGTGCTTTACAATTCAGTGCTATTCATTGTTTTTTCTTGTCCACCTTAGACTGTGTTTGGATATTTTCAGTCCAGTTGGATTCTCAGGAGATGCAGAGATACATTCCATGACTTTAGTTAGTTGGTGGAATTTTTGTATATCTGCTGTGGATATTTTTAGGGTTTTAATACTGACCGCTTAGTATTCTGTCCTATCCTTTCCTATTTAGCTAGCATGGCCTCTTTTGCTAAATCCTGATTTTTGCCTGCATTTGTCTTTCCTCTTATACTCACAGTCAATATTTGTGGGGGGCTGCCTATCCTTTGGGGTTCTGCTCTGAGGTAAGATAGAATTCCCATTTCCATCTATAGGGGTATTTAGTCCTCCGGCTGTGTCGAGGTGTCTAGGATGTGTTAGGTACACCCCACGGCTACTTCTAGTTGCGGTGTCAGTTTAGGGTTTGTGGTCAGTACAGGTTCCACCTTCTCCTGAGAAAGTTTCATGCGGCTCCAAGGTCACCGGATCATAACAGTACAACTGGCCAACAATGAGTTAAATGCATCTCAGAAGAAGGGAAGAAAGGTGTTGAGCCATTTTTTTTTCTGTAGTCTGCTTGGTCTCTTCTTCCCTCTTTTTTTCTGGGTGGCTGAGGAGTCTTGTGCTAGCATGGATGTTCAGGGATTGGCTTCTCGTGTGGACCAGCTTGCTGCTAGGGTACAGGATATTTCTGATTATATTGTTCAGACTCCAGTTTTGGAGCCTAGGATTCCTACTCCTGATTTGTTTTTTGGGGACAGGTCCAAGTTTTTGAGTTTTAAAAACAACTGTAAACTGTTTTTTGCTCTGAAACCTCGATCCTCTGGTGATTCCATTCAGCAGGTTAAAATTGTCATCTCCCTGCTGCGTGGCGATCCTCAGGATTGGGCATTTTCCCTGGAATCTGGGAATCCGGCCTTGCTTAATGTAGACGCCTTTTTTCAGGCTTTAGGATTATTATATGATGAACCAAATTCGGTTGATCAAGCTGAGAAGACCTTGTTGGCCCTGGTTCAGGGTCAAGAAGCAGCACAGTTGTATTGTCAGAAATTTAGAAAATGGTCTGTGTTGACTAAATGGAATGATGATGCTTTGGCGGCAATTTTCAGAAAGGGTCTTTCTGAAGCCGTCAAAGATGTTATGGTGGGGTTTCCCACGCCTTTCGGTCTGAATGATTCTATGTCTCTGGCCATTCAGATTGATCGGCGCTTGCGGGAGCGCAGAACTGTGCGCGCTGCGGCGTTGTCCTCAGAGCAGATGACTGAGCCAATGCAGTGTGATAGGATTCTGTCTAGAACGGAACAACATGGATTCAGACGTCAGAATAGGTTGTGTTTTTATTGTGGCGATGCTTCTCATGTCATTTCAGTCTGCCCTAAGCGTACAAAGAGGATCGCTACTTCATTTACCATCAGTACTGTACAACCTAAATTTCTGTTATCTGTGTACTTGATATGCTCATTGTCATCATTTTCTGTCATGGCGTTTGTGGATTCAGGCGCCGCTTTGAACTTAATGGACTTTGAGTTTGCCAGGCATTGTGGATTTCCCTTGCAGTCTTTGCAGAACCATATTCCTTTAAGGGGCATTGATGCTACACCTTTGGCTAAAAATAAGCCCCAGTTCTGGACACAGGTGACCATGTGCATGGCGCCAGCCCATCAGGAAGATTGTCGATTTCTGATGTTGCATAATTTGCATGATGCTATCGTGCTGGGTTTTCCGTTGTTGCAGGTACATAATCCTGTGTTGGATTGGAAGTCTATGTCTGTGACTAGTTGGGGATGTCAGGGGGTTCATAATGACGTTCCTTTGATGTCAATCTCCTCTTCTACCTCTTCTAAAATTCCAGAGTTTTTGTCTGATTTTCAGGATGTATTCGATGAGCCCAGGTCCAGTTCTCTCCCACCGCATAGGGACTGTGATTGCGCGATTGACTTGATTCCAGGCTTTAAGTTTCCTAAGGGCCGACTTTTCAACCTGTCTGTGCCTGAACATACCACCATGCGGAGTTATGTTATGGAGTCTTTGGAGAAAGGGCATATAAAGCCATCTTCTTCATCATTGGGAGTGGGTTTTTTTTTTGTTGCTAAGAAGGATGGCTCCTTGAGACCCTGTATTGATTATCGCCTCTTGAATAAGATCACAGTCAAGTTTCAATACCCCTTACCTCTGCTTTCTGATTTGTTTGCTAGGATTAAGGGGGCTAGTTGGTTTACGAAGATTGACCTTCAGGGGGCATATAATCTTGTTCGTATTAAGCAGGGTGATGAATGGAAAACTGCATTTAATACGCCCGAAGGCCATTTTGAATACCTTGTGATGCCATTCGGGCTCTCTAATGCTCCATCTGTTTTTCAGTCCTTCATGCACAATATCTTCCGGACTTATCTTGATAAATTCATGATTGTATATTTGGATGACATTTTAATTTTTTCTGATGATTGGGAGTCCCATGTGGAACAGGTCAGGATGGTATTTCAGATCCTTCGTGATAATGCCTTGTTTGTGAAGGGGTCTAAGTGTCTCTTTGGAGTGCAGAAGGTTTCTTTTTTGGGCTTCATTTTTTCTCCTTCATCTATAGAGATGGATCCGGTTAAGGTTCAGGCCATTCATGATTGGATTCAACCCACATCCGTGAAGAGCCTTCAGAAATTTTTGGGCTTTGCTAATTTTTATCGCCGTTTCATTGCTAACTTCTCCAGTGTGGTTAAACCCTTGACCGATTTGACAAAGAAAGGCGCTGATGTGACGAATTGGTCCTCTGCGGCTGTCTCTGCCTTTCAGGAGCTTAAACGCCGATTTACTTCTGCCCCGGTGTTGCGTCAACCGGATGTGTCTCTTCCGTTTCAGGTTGAGGTTGACGCTTCTGAGATTGGGGCAGGGGCCGTTTTGTCTCAGAGGGATCTTGTTGGTTCCTTGATGAAACCGTGTGCATTCTTTTCCCGTAAATTTTCGCCTGCAGAACGCAATTATGATGTCGGCAATCGGGAGTTGTTGGCTATGAAGTGGACATGTGAGGAGTGGCGACATTGGCTTGAGGGAGCTAAGCACCATATTGTGGTCTTGACTGATCATAAAAATCTGATTTACCTCGAGTCTGCCAAGCGGCTGAATCCTAGACAGGCTCGATGGTCCTTGTTTTTTTCCCGTTTTGATTTCGTGGTCTCGTATCTTCCGGGTTCTAAGAACATTAAGGCTGATGCCCTCTCTAGGAGTTTTTTGCCTGATTCTCCTGAGGTCCTTGAACCGGTCGGCATTCTGAAAGAAGGGGTGGTTCTTTCTGCCATTTCCCCTGATTTACGACGGGTTCTTCAGGAATTTCAGGCTGACAAACCTGACCGCTGTCCAGCGGGGAAATTGTTTGTTCCTGATAGATGAACTAGTAGAGTGATTTCTGACGTTCATTGTTCTGTGTTGGCTGGCCATCCTGGTATTTTTGGTACCAGAGATTTGGTGGGTAGGTCCTTTTGGTGGCCTTCTTTGTCACGTGATGTGCGTTCTTTTGTGCAGTCCTGTGGGACTTGTGCGCGGGCCAAGCCTTGTTGTTCCCATGCTAGCGGGTTGCTTTTGCCTTTGCCGGTCCCTGAGAGGCCTTGGACGCATATTTCTATGGATTTTATTTCTGATCTTCCGGTTTCCCAGAGGATGTCTGTTATCTGGGTTGTTTGTGACCGGTTCTCTAAGATGGTTCATTTGGTGCCTTTGCCTAAATTGCCTTCCTCTTCTGATTTGGTTCCGTTGTTTTTTCAGCATGTGGTTTGTTTGCATGGTATTCCGGAGAATATTGTGTCTGACAGAGGTTCCCAGTTTGTTTCTAGGTTTTGGCGGGCCTTTTGTGCCAGGCTGGGCATTGATTTGTCTTTTTCTTCCGCATTTCATCCTCAGACAAATGGCCAGACCGAGCGAACTAATCAGACTTTGGAAACTTATTTGAGATGCTTTGTGTCTGCCGATCACGATGATTGGGTGGCTTTCTTGCCATTGGCCGAGTTTGCCCTTAATAATCGGGCTAGTTCGGCTACCTTGGTTTCGCCCTTCTTTTGTAATTTTGGTTTTCATCCTCGTTTTTCTTCGGGGCAGGTTGAGCCTTCGGACTGTCCTGGTGTGGATTCTGTGGTTGACAGGTTGCAGCAGATTTGGGCTCATGTGGTGGACAATTTGGTGTTGTCCCAGGAGGAGGCTCAACGTTTTGCTAACCGTCGTCGGTGTGTTGGTTCCCGGCTTCGGGTGGGGGATCTGGTTTGGTTGTCTTCCCGTCATGTTCCTATGAAGGTTTCTTCCCCTAAGTTTAAGCCTCGGTTTATTGGTCCTTATAGGATTTCTGAGATTATTAATCCGGTGTCTTTTCGATTGGCCCTTCCGGCCTCTTTTGCTATCCATAATGTCTTCCATAGATCCTTATTGCGGAAATATGTGGTGCCCGTTGTTCCCTCTGTTGATCCTCTGGCCCCTGTGTTGGTTGATGGGTAGTTGGAGTATGTGGTTGAGAAAATTTTGGATTCTCGCTTTTCGAGGCGGAGGCTTCAGTACCTTGTCAAATGGAAGGGTTATGGCCAGGAGGATAATTCTTGGGTTTTTGCCTCTGATGTCTATGCTGCTGATTTGGTCCGTGCCTTTCATCTGGCTCGTCCTGATCGGCCTGTGGGCTCTGGTGAGGGTGCGGTGACCCCTCCTCAAGGGGGGGTACTGTTGTGAATTCTGCTCTTGGGTTCCCCCCGGTGGTTGCTGATGGTAATGCAGTTGTCCCTGGGTTGCAATCCTGGGCAAGTGTTCCTGCTGATTGCAGCTCTGACTGGGGTATTTAGGTGTGCAGGATTCATTAGCCCTTGCCAGTTGTCCATTGTTCTTGGAGGTTATTCATCTCTGTCTGGTTCCTCCTGCCCTGCTGCCAAATCAGCCAAGATAAGTGTCTGGTTTTGTTTCTGCTGCACACATGCGGTGTGCTTTACAATTCAGTGCTATTCATTGTTTTTTCTTGTCCACCTTAGACTGTGTTTGGATATTTTCAGTCCAGTTGGATTCTCAGGAGATGCAGAGATACATTCCATGACTTTAGTTAGTTGGTAGAATTTTTGTATATCTGCTGTGGATATTTTTAGGGTTTTAATACTGACCGCTTAGTATTCTGTCCTATCCTTTCCTATTTAGCTAGCATGGCCTCTTTTGCTAAATCCTGATTTCTGCCTGCGTTTGTCTTTCCTCTTATACTCACAGTCAATATTTGTGGGGGGCTGCCTATCCTTTGGGGTTCTGCTCTGAGGCAAGATAGAATTCCCATTTCCATCTATAGGGGTATTTAGTCCTCCGGCTGTGTCGAGGTGTCTAGGATGTGTTAGGTACACCCCACTGCTACTTCTAGTTGCGGTGTCAGTATGGAGCACTATATGGGGCCATTAGGGTATGTGTCAACGTTCAGGATTGCATCAGGATTTGGTCAGGATTTTTCATCAGTATTTGTAAGCCAAAACCAGGAGTGGAACAATTAGAGGAAAAGTATAATAGAAACATATGCTCCACTTTTGCATTTATCACCCACTCCTGGTTTTGGCTTACAAATACTGATGAAAAATCCTGACCAAATCCTGATGCAATCACATACCCTTATACTGTATGGAGCACTATGTGGAGGCCATTCTACTATATGGAACACTATGTGGGGTCCATTATACTGCATGGAGCACTATATGGGGTCATTATACTACTGTATATGGAGCACTAAGTGGGAGCCACTGCACAGTATGGAGCACTATGGTCATCATGCTGTGCATGTGTAGGGTACTGGGGAGGAATTCACTGTGGGGGTATCATACAGTGCTTGAGGGAACTTTTGTTTGCATCATACTTTATTATCTGTATTATTCAAGGTTTTTGTACCTCTTGTTATTACATATTTAGGCTATTGGGCCATATGCTTTTTATTGCTCTTACATAACATATTATGTTATTCCAATATTTTATTCTAAGATCTATTAACTAAAATGTACTTTTTTTGTGGGACAACCCGTTTAAAGTTTATTTCCATATGAAAAAATGCATCATTATATTTGATAAGGAAAATCTTCAATCGTTGACATTGTTTAAATAAACATCAAGGTTGGCTCGCGACTTTGTACAAGCTTTTAATTTTGGTCCTCTGTGTATTTGGGTTTCATATCCCTGCTCTAAACTGATCCTATGACATACATGGATGTAGGTTTTACACCCTGGAGCAGTTCGTCATGTAGTAGAATAACTGGTATCTGCAAGGAAGCAGAAAACTCTGTAGCACTCCAGACCACTCCACATTAAAGTCACTGTTATTTAAAAAAAATTACTCATAAATCAATTTTGTAGGTGAATATAAGAAACTTTTTAATTTATCTTATCAGACAAACATGATTCTTTCTGCCCTTATGAGCAACTTCTTCCTCTTGCCCCTGAACTCATCATTCACTCTGTAAACAGCTCAAATCTGTCTTGGTCAAAGCATGATGGAAAGTACAGTGAGTTATAAGTTTATGAAGCATATTGAAGGCTATGGGAAATGGAGGAGGAGTGTAGTGCAACCACAGTGAGAGACCAGGCCGACAGAGGCATATCATGAATTTGACTTCAATGCTGGATTCACAGACACCAAGCTCATTATTGAGAACAAATTATTGGCCTAGATCTGTGGCACTTCCAAGAATTATAAACAATCCTACAAACAAAAGGAAGCAAATGCCAAATACATTCTGAAAAAAGATTCTTTCCATACTTTATTAAACATATACAGTAGTGTACAACACAAATGTAAAAGATGGCAGCACGGTGGCTCAGTGGTTAGCTTTGCAGCGCTGGAGTCCTGGGTTCGAATCCCACCTTGGATAACATCTGCAAAGAGTTTCTATGTTCTCCCCATGTTTGCGTGGGTTTCCTCCGGGTTCTCCAGTTTCCTCCCACATTCCAAAAACATACTGATAGGGTATTTAGATTGTGAGCCCCATTGGTGACAGCGATGATAATGTGTGCAAACTGTAAAGCGCTGTGGAATATGTTAGCGCATAATAATAATAATAATAATAATAATATTATTAAGATGGGGACAACAGATACAAAAATAACTGTATACACAAGAGTATGTAAATCATACCACTTAATTAGTATATAGCATGTTTACTCTGTCAAAGGAGATTGACCCATGGTGTTAGGTATAAAGGATAGTCAAACTTCATGATGTAAGGGTCACATAAAAACTAATGGATGAGCAGAGAGTTGTAGGGGAGGTATAGGTTGGCTATTAAAGCCTAGTTATCTCTTAATGCTTAAAATAAATCCCATAGAAGTCTCTGGGCTTAACAGTCTGCCTCTCTATAAGTGGTTAGTATTTACATGATCACACTCAGTCAAGTATGTGACTTATCAATTTTCCCAGATATGATAAAATGCAAAGTGCTTAATACAAATACCATAGGTAGGGATTAAGTAATTATATGCAGTGCAGGCATATAAGCAGCAAGTAGAGATAAGGCTACGTTCACATTAGCGTCTTTGGGCGCAGCGTCGTCGACGGATACCGACGCATGCGTCATGCGCTCCTATCTTTAATATGGGGGGCGCATGGACATGCGCCGGTATGCGTTGTCAAGTGTTGTACGACGCATGCGTCATTTGGGTGCACCAGAGAGGGCGCAGGCGACGCTACATGTTGCATTTTTCCTGCGCCAAATTTCCGGTAAACAACGCATGCAACGCACTTGCGTCATAAATGCGCCAAAAAACCACATTACTGTCTATGTAAAACGCATAGGGCGCAGGTGCCTGCGTTGACCCGCGTTGTTCGACGCATGCGCCTTTTGAGTAAAAAACAAGCGATGAAGTGTCTAGACAGTGACAAGACCACCCCATAGATATAAAAAAAGGGTGATTGCATTGTATTTCACTTGCCTGCACGTCTGGAAACAGAGAGTACACGAGACACAGCTCTGCCTTCAAGAGATGTAAGTATATAATTTCTCTGCCCATTTTTTTTATTCTTTGCAATGTTTGTTTGTTTTTTATGTGTGTGACTTTTTTTTTTTTCTTGCAATTTATGGTGGTTTATTTAATTTTTATTGGGTTGTTCTGCGTTGACCGCATGCGTCAAAAAACGCTGCGTTGTGTATGTGGTTTGACATGCGTTTTGGGTTGCGTCGACGACGCTGCGCCCAAAGACGCTAATGTGAACGTAGCCTAAGTAGTGCAAGCATATAGGCAGCAAGTAGGGGAAAGAGGAAAACTCATAGAGATAAATTATACATGACCTGTGGATGCAGCCCAGAGCCCCGACGCGTGTTTCACGTTAGCTTCTTCATGGGGGGGTTTTCTGTGGATGACCTGTGGATGCAGCCTGGCGCGTTGGGGCGCCATGCTGCATCCACAGGTCATGTATAATTTATCTCTATGCGTTTTCCTCCTTCCATCATGTACACATGTTAGTGGAGCGCCCCCACTGCCGCAGGGCCGAGGGGCACCCGGTACCGGGCCTCTGTGTCTCAGTTCTGGGGTTGTCACGGTGGCTAGGACCAGTCCGTGACCCTGCTGAGGGGCGTCCAGTGAAAGTTGAGAATGTGATGATGTTATGATGCGGTGCAGGTCGCGGTGAATAACGAGGACACCAGGTTGCAGTCTCTTTACCTCTTTACTGAAGGCTTCAGGATCCTCAGTCCGGAATACGGTCAACCGGGCTACAGGAGTTCCCTTTACAGGTGGAAATCTGTGCCTACCTTCTAGCGCTTGTGTGTTGTGGTCCTTCCCTGCTGTGCTTACGGGATAGTCCCCACAACTGTTGTGTCTGTTTCTGAAGTTCCCTCACAACTCGATTATGATGTTCTTCTTCGTCCCCCCAGATGATATGGCTAGGACGCACCCGTATGACGGGTAGGATCGGAGCTCTTCCGGGACCCTAGAGTCGCCCCTCTCCAAATGCTGCCCCCTGTGTCTGCTTAGGTGATTTTGGGTGAGACAGCCCGCCTAGAACTGACTGTCCTGCAATAGGTTTGAAGTAAGGCCTGGAGCTCAATACTTCCTCGGCGTTTCCGGCCACCGGCTACGCACCTCAGTAGGATGTTGCCTCGTCTTACAGCACAACTCCTACTGGTGTTTCTCCTTGTTGTGTTGATCTCGTTTCTCACTCAGCACAATAAACCTCGCTTCTTGTCCTTTCTTGGGGTACCACCGCGATGAAGTGCAGGCGCGGTCCCGTAACGTTCTTTCTGTTCGCTAGGCCTCTGTCAGGATCCCACCCCTGACAGGGACCCCCCTGAATCTTCCCCTGCAACACCCTCTGCCACAGGATGTTGCCTGGTTCCAACCCAGTCAGCTTCTGTCTAACTTCCTATCTAACCCCCAGTTTTACCAAATTGTGAGGAGTGGCCTAATACATAGCACCCTTAGCTCCCCCTGGAGGCCAGACTGTGAAGTGTATTGGTGTCTGTGATACCTGGTCAGGTGAACTCCTTCAGTGCCATCAGACGTACCATAGCCCCCCTTAGCGGTAGAGCATCAGTACTGCAACGACCAGGACTCTGGGGCGCTGCACTCCCCCCCGGTTAAATCCAGTACTCCTGGACTGGGAAGAAAACAACAATACATCTCAGCAAAAAGACATACAATTTTTGAAATGCAACAAGTAAATTTGAACAGAGCTTCCCTTTATGGGAGGGGAGGACACTTGAAAGTTACAAACACGGTTAAATATTTTAAATAACATACTATAAATAACTTCTCTTACCCAACCGAGTATTCTACTTAGTGCAATTTCTGAACAATAATTTAACATTGCCTTTAAGGACGTATACGCTGAATCCACTAAAGACCTTCTTATAAAACGCTATAAGGCTAATCAACTTTTCTTCATTTTCCACCTTTACATCTGCAGGACCGCCTGTCTATCTGCCCCAGGCCTACTGCCTCTCGCTCTGTTGCAGGACCGCCCCATTCTCATCCGGGCCTACTGCCTTTCTGCTACTATACACAGTATAGAACTTATCAACCTTCTCTCAGTTCAAGATCACTGAGCCATCTCTGTATGGCTCCTAGGAGGACTCACCGACTAACCCCGTACGGGTTCACTTCCTGTCCTCATTCTCTAACATATTATTAAACATTTCTTACAATTAACTAGCTAACTACATATAACTTCTACATGTAAGCCTTATTCGGCTTTAAGTACTATTGGTGAACGTCCCCTTTAAGAGGGGACCAAGTCTCTCGGAGGTAGTGCAACTTCTCAAGCTGCAAGTTCGTATACAGCAAGGACTCCGGTGCTGTTTCCAAGAACAGTTTCTTCGCAAAGAGTCCTTTTCTTTGTAAAACCAGTAGAGGGCACCTTTAAGAAGGTGCAAACTATTTACAATAAGTTTGTAATCATGCAGTGTTCATGATCCAGCAGTTCTTTTCAACAATGATGAACGAGAAACAAAAGCAAAAACAAAAGTAGGGATCCCGGGTAAACTAAGGGATCCCTTTAAGAGTTAACCCTAGTCGGGTTGTAGCAGCAGAGAAAAACACAAAAAGGACAGACAGTTAACTATATACATTTTGTAAAGCATTTTTGGAGCTTCATTGTAAGTTACAAGACATCAGCCGGTAGTGGACATCTCCTGACTGTGGCGGCTTCGGTCCCTGGCCTCCGGCTGATGTGGTGTCAGTATCGGTGGTTGGTCTCTCGGGTGCAGTCAGATCACCCGGTGTCTGGATTCGAAGGCTAACCCTGGCTGCAAGCTCGGTAGCCGCAACAAGGCGTACTGTGGCGATAGTAACAAGATCTGTCAAGTCCGGATCAGTCATGGTCGGGGTAACAGGTGACACCTCCTCAGGCCCACATCGTTGGACATTCCGAGTGCACCATCCTTGTGCACTCCGGTGGCGGGTGTAGGTCACCTGATCCCCCCTTTGCAATAATGGATCACCATATCGGTTGCGAAAGGGAGTCTTCACGTTGTAACTGGTAATAAAGACGTCAGTCGGTAGTCCCGGTTCCTGTATGGAGCCCCAACCCCGTTTCGGGTGAAAGGCCAGCACAGTTCCCCGCTTTACCACATCTTTCCTGCCGTGCGCAGGCTTTGGGTGTTGTATTTTTGGCGCGTCAGTTTATGCTGTCTCTTTTCGGTTTTTCCAATGTAGGATCAAGCATTGTTTATATTGTTCCCAAGTGAGTACAGCAAGGGTGAGGCCCTCCTCCCGAGCTCCATCTGGCCCAATCTGGGGGGTGTCCCACTGGAAGATCACCCCTTCTGAGCTCACATCTAGGGGTTCCCCCATCCTGGTCGGTAATGGAGGCACCAGCTTCCCCATCGTGTCGGGAGTCAGCACCACCCGCTCCACCGAGAGGAAACAGTTATTGTCGGGGTGAGGAGCGGTCACGGGAGCGGGATCGGTCAGGGGAGCAGGATCGGTCGGGGGAGTAGGGGCGCCTTCCATACCTGCGCCTGATGTGATTCCACTGATGTCGATCTGTTCCGTTAACAAGGACACTGGAGTTGGCTGCAGCCTGGACCGTGGCTCCTCCAAGGCGGCCTCCCGATGTGGCTCCGCTCGCCATGGCTCCGTGGTCGGGATAGGCGGGCTCGGATCCTCCGCCAGCGGCTCCAAGGAGTTTGAGTCCTTCAACTGCGGTGGGTTCGGATCCGTCTCCGGTCAGTGGGGACAACCCGGGGTCACTTCGCCACCGCTCGGGCACTTGTTGATCATCTTCGCTGTCCGGCATTCGGCGGTAACGCGTGCACCTGGCTCCGCCATTTCTCCAAGGTCGAGCTCCCCCTTCACCTCGTTCCCGCCATTGCAAATCAGGGGGTGGTTCTCCTCTGCTTCTTGGCAGGTCGTCATCTCGCAGCAAAAGGCGGAGGGGGCGGTCGCTACTTTTGGCGCCGCTTTGGTAGTCTCCTCCCATGGTACGCCCTTCTTCTTCCTCTGCGCTCCCTGTGGCGCTGCAATGGCGGCGGTTTTTGGCGGGAACTTTTGGCGGCAAGTGGCAATGCACAGTCTTTGCAATAAGTCACAGTCCAAGCACAATAAATCACAGTTCCAAGGCACACATGACCTGATTCTCCAGGCTTAAGTAGATCCTGTTCGTGACGCCAAGTTGGAGCGCCCCCACTGCCGAAGGGCCGAGGGGAACCCGGTACCGGGCCTCTGTGTCTCAGTTCTGGGGTTGTCACGGTGGCTAGGCCCAGTCCGTGACCCTGCTGAGGGGCGTCCAGTGAAAGTTGAGAATGTGATGATGTTATGGTGCGGTGCAGGTCGCGGTGAATAATGAGGACACCAGGCTGCAGTCTCTTTACCTCTTTACTGAAGGCTTCAGGATCCTCAGTCCGGAATACGGTCAACCGGGCTACCGGAGTCTGGCTGGTCCGATGGCACCTCCAGAGTTCCCTTTACAGGTGGAAATCTGTGCCTACCTTCTAGCGCTTGTGTGTTGTGGTCCTTCCCTGCTGTGCTTACGGGATAGTCCCAACTGTTGTGTCTGTTTCTGAAGTTCCCTCACAACTCGATTATGATGTTCTTCTTCGTCCCCCCAGATGATATGGCTAGGACGCACCCGTATGACGGGTAGGCTCGGAGCTCTTCCGGGACCCTAGAGTCGCCCCTCTCCAAATGTTGCCCCCTGTGTCTGCTTAGGTGATTTTGGGTGAGACAGCCCGCCTAGAACTGACTGTCCTGCCGTAGGTTTGAAGTAAGGCCTGGAGCTCAATACTTCCTCGGCATTTCCGGCCACCGGCTATTCGCCTCAGTAGGATGTTGCCTCGTCTTACAGCACGACTCCTACTGGTGTTTCTCCTTGTTGCGTTGATCTCGTTTCTCACTCAGCACAATAAACCTCGCTTCTTGTCCTTTCTTGGGGTACCGCCGCGATGAAGTGCAGGCGCGGTCCCGTAACGTTCTTTCTGTTCGCTAGGCCTCTGTCAGGATCCCACCCCTGACAGGGACCCCCCTGAATCTTCCCCTGCAACACCCTCTGCCACAGGATGTTGCCTGGTTCCAACCCAGTCAGCTTCTCTAACTTCCTATCTAACCCCCAGTTTTACCAAATTGTGAGGAGTGGCCTAATACATAGCACCCTTAGCTCCCCCTGGAGGCCAGACTGTGAAGTGTATTGTGTCTGTGATACCTGGTCAGGTGAACTCCTTCAGTGCCATCAGACGTACCATAGCCCCCCTTAGCGGCGGAGCATCAGTACTGCAACGACCAGGACTCTGGGGCGCTGCATTAGCTTACTCAGAAAAGTTACATGGTGGCTCAGTGGTTAGCACTGTAACTTTGCAGCTCTGGATTCCTAGGACCAAATCCCACCAAGGAAAACATCTGCAAGAAATTTGTATGTTCTCCACATGTTTGTGTGGGTTTCCACCCACACTGCGAAGACATACTAATAGGGAATTTATATCGTGAGCCCCGATGAGGACGTTGATATCTGTATGATGCTGTGGACTTAATTGTGCTATATAAGTAAGCATAATGAATAAAACCATAAACCACAGGTATGCTTTAATATTTATTTATTTTATTTGCTTATTTAGCCTTTAATTTCTACAGCACTTAACACACATCATCATCACTAGGTTGACTCTGCTCCAAAATCATAATCAATCTGCAATCAAAGCAACTAAGCCAAATCTGTGACTGACGACCATTACATCAATGATCATTGAAATTGGAAATTTACAGTGGGTTACAGTGCTTGGAAGGCTCAGCGTCTTTGCCTAACAACATTTGATGCCGTATAGAGTAGTCTGGTCTGGTGAACTAGCTTACAAATCTTGACATCCAGGGTTGGCCTTAGGTAGTTTGTGATGGAACATGGACATTTGCCCTATCTGTGCCTTAGGTGGTGTGTGACGGTACATGGTATATTTGCCCTACCTGCTGAAGGGGGTAGCTAACTATGGAGCTGCGGTGTGGTCATTGAAAATGCCTCCATGCACGTCTCAAATAGCACTAACATATATAGTACTGTCCTGCTACTTAGGAACTGTAGATTATTTTTTGTGTATGTGGCGGCACTATATGGACTTTACTTGGCCAATATTTGCCATTTATTCTCCAGGAGGCTGCATTCTCCTCTCTTCCAGTTATGATGGCTGTACAGTGCAGTTAATTAATATGCAGACTCATCATTCATCTAAGTCCCCTGCAGTCCACCAGGGACTTCCTAGGCACTAGTATGGATCCACATTATTACGAGGTGTGTCACTTATGTTTACAAATCAGATATGTCAAATCTCGCTGTCCACATGAATAATGTTACCTATGTGGATCCTGGACACGTCCTCTAGTAAATAGATTTAGAAAGAACATGCCCTTATAGTATTATCTATGTTGTTAAATATCCATACACAGGGTTTAATAGACAATCTGTCGAGTGATGGATCCAGTTCCATGAAATATTGAACAAAGCTATAATTAATAAGGCACAGATGAATCGGAAAAAGGAACAGAGGTGAAAGTAATGATGTTTTTCCCTTGCACCGACATGTCTGTAATAGAGAGATAAATGGTCATCTGCACTCATATGAGACAGTGTATTGATCTGCTACAAATATGGATGGCTTATGGGCAGCAGATAGGCTTTGTCGTTCCAGTATTGCTATAATGCAGCAAGGCAAATAAGAGAGCTATTACGTTTCCAAGCGGTGAAAAAACTATAGAACCTTCTTCTTCCTACCACATGTAAGTGTATTCATCCATAGGCAACAATATACTGTATATCTTCAACAGTAAAACATGCTTTCACGTCTATACAACCAATCCACATATCGGTTATATATTGTTTCTCCTATCATAAATGTTGTGCAGACTGTGGGGGTGTAACTTAAAGCATCTGGACCCCAATGTAAAATCTGTATTGTTTATAAAACTGGTGTCTTTATGAGACAGATGGGTCTTTGTGTATCCACAGATATAAGGCCAATGTGCCACTGCTACTTCTACATATCCCACTCTGACCAGTGTCTTAAAGATGCTGTCACCAAGTCAAACATGACCAGTCCTCAGTATAAGGCTGCCGTCACACTAGCAGTATTTGGTCAGTATTTTACCTCAGTATTTGTAAGCCAAAACCAGGAGTGGAACAATTAGAGGAAAAGTATAATAGAAACATATGCACCACTTCTGCATTTATCACCCACTCCTGGTTTTGGCTTCTGGCTGTATTCCTCATGTGGGGATCCATCGCAGTGCTAGGCGTTCCTCCTGACCTGGGCGTCACAGAGTGATGTATTTCTATGTAGCTGTCAGGCTCAGGTCAGGAGAGCCATAGGTCAGTTCAAGGATTGCAATGCGTTCTTCACATGAGAAATACGGCCGCCTGTCTGCCTCTTCACAGTATTTTTCAAATCCACCATATAGTTTAACAGATATGGGCATTTTCATTTAATGATGATTTTGATGGTCTTTACTATGGCTCAAAAGGTTTTTATGCAGAGCAGCTTAAAGAAACGACCCCAGAGAATTCTGTGAGCCACACCCCATTGTAAAAATCAAAGAAATTGGCATTAAATAAAAAGTCCATTATCTATGAACCTGTATGGCAGAGTAATAAAATGTAATACATAATAATCAAGGATGCAGCAGGAACAAAATAACATTAAAAACTGGCCATTTTCGACTTGGTGTCAAGTTCTCTTCAGCACGCAGTCAGATGACCGTGTAACACGGACGACAATCGCATCGCAAAGCATGGACTGGCCAGCGGCACTTCTGACCTGAGCGTGACAGCAGCATAGAAATATGTGCTATCACACTCAGGTCAGGAGAGCCGCTGGCCAGTTCGGGCATTGCGATTCGATTGTCGTCTGTGTTAGGCTACGTTCACATTTGCGTTGTGCGCCGCAGCGTCGGCGACGCAACGCACAACGCAGGAACAACGCATGCACAACGCATGCACAACGCTGCGTTTTGCGACGCATGCGTCCTTTTTTTGCTTGATTTTGGACGCACAAAAAATGCAACTTGCTGCGTCCTCTGCGCCATGACGCGTGCGCCGCAGTGACGCATGCGTCGCAAAACACAAGTGCAACGCATGTCCATGCGCCCCCATGTTAAATATAGGGGCGCATGACGCATGCGGCGACGCTGCGGCGCAGAACGCTAATGTGAACGTAGCCTTATACGGCCATCTGACTGCACCCTTGAAGTGATAATGCTAAGGGTATGTGCCCACGGTCAGTAATCGGCAGCGCTTTGAACACAGCACATGTCCCCTGTGTCTAAAGTGCCATCGGGTTTTGAACGCAGGTGATTCCGCATGTGTTCATTGAACCGTGAGGAATCACCTTGTCCAGTACATTGTACGGGTGAGATTTATCTTGCGTGTCAAGATAAATTGACATTCTGAGGTCTGAGAAGATGCGCTGCATGTCCGTCTCTGCAGGGAAGCCGGAGGCATCTGTGCATGCATAGTGGACATGGAATTTCTTGAAATCCTATCCACCATGCTGTAACATCTGGATGCTGCAGGTTGGACGTTGCGGATGTACGCAGTGTCAAACCCGCAGCGTTTACTGACCATGGTAATATACCCTAATAGGGGCTAGATGCATATTTTTGGAAGTTTAGCAACAAAAGGTAAGCAGAAACATAGGTATGCGTTTTTGCCACTTACCCAAGCTTGTCTCTTTGCACTTTTTAGATATTATCCTGTGTGATGTGTGTTTATTTAATTAATATGGGGGCATCCTTTTCCGTGGTCTTGTTTTTGCATCATGACTATAATATAATGCCTGATACCTTTCACTGCTGAGGTGGCTACCTCTCTTCCTGTCTGTACCTCCGTGGAGTATGGGTTACTTTATTTAATGTGGTTTATTTATTCTTTTTGATATTTAATAAAGATTTATACTGTTTTTTAGTAAAATTATCGCCTGGTACTCCTTTTTCTTCTATTTGCCATGTTTTTTGGAGTTGGTGTAGCTGTTTTAGGGTGGGCCACCATAGGTGCCCCATTCTCTTAGCATTTGATGTGCAGCTGGGTTGGTTTCTAAGAACCAAGCTTAGTACAACAATCTATTGTAATATCAAGTCAGCCCCATAACAATAGTTACATGAACCTACAACTCCCAGTATGTCCTTAATAGAGTACCAGGGCTATTCACTCTATTTATACACTGCTCAAAAAAATAAAAGGAACACTAAAATCTCAAATCCTAGATATCACTGAATGAAATATTCCAGTTGTAAATCTTTATTCATTACATAGTGGAATGTGTTGAGAGCAATAAAACCTAAAAATGATCAACGTAAATCACAACTAATATCCCAGGGAGGTCTGGAGTTGGAATGATGCTCAAAATCAAAGTGGAAAAAGAAGTTACAGGCTGACCCAACTTTAGTGGAAATGCCTCAAGACAAGGAAATGATGCTCAGTAGTGTGTGTGGCCTCCACGTGCCTGTATGATCTCCCTACAACGCCTGGGCATGCTCCTGATGAGGCGGCGGATGGTCTCCTGAGGGATCTCCTCCCAGACCTGGACTAAAGCATCTGCCAACTCCTGGACAGTCTGTGATGCAACGTAACATTGGTGGATGGTGCGAGACATGATGTCCCAGATCTGTTCAATCGAATTCAGGTCTGGGGAATGGGTGGGCCAGTCCATAGCTTCAATGCCTTCATCTTGCAGGAACTGCTGACACACTCCAGCCACATGAGGTCTGGCATTGTCCTGCATTAGGAGGAACCCAGGGCCAACCGCACCAGCATATGGTCTCACAAGGGGCCTGAGGATATCATCTCGGTACCTAATGGCAGTCAGGCTACCTCTGGCGAGCACATGGAGGGCTATGCAGCCCTCCAAAGAAATGCCACCCCACACCATTACTGACCCACTGCCAAACCGGTTATGCTGAAGAATGTTGCAGGCAGCAGATCACTCTCCATGGCATCTCCAGACTCTGTCACATCTGTCACATGTGCTCAGTGTGAACCTGCTTTCATCTGTGAAGAGCACAGGGCACCAGTGGCGAATTTGCCAATCCTGCTGTTCTGTGGCAAATGCCAAGCGTCCTGCAGGGTGTTGGGCTGTGAGCACAATCCCCATCTGTGGATGTCGGGCACTCAGACCATCCTCATGGAGTTGGTTTCTAACCATTTGTGCAGACACGTGCACATTTGTGGCCTGCTAGAGGTCATTTTGCAGGGCTCTGGCAGTGCTCCTCCTGTTCCTCCTTGCACAAAGGCTGAGGTAGCGGTCCTGCTGCTGGGTTTTTGCCCTCCTACAGCCCCCTCCACGTCTCCTGGTGTACTGGCCTGTCTCCTGGTAGCACCTCCAGCCTCTGGACACTATGCTGACAGACACAGCTAACCTTCTTGCCACAGCTCACATTGATGTGCCATCCTGGATGAGCTGCACTACCTGAGCCACTTGTGTGGGTTGTAGAGTCCGTCTCATGATACCCCGAGTGTGAAAGCACAACCAGAATTCAAAAGTGACCAAAACATCAGCCAGAAAGCATTGGTACTGAGATGTGGTCTGTGGTCCCCACCTGCAGAACCACTCCTTTATTGAATGTGTCTTGATAATTGCCAATAATTTCCATCTGTTGTCTATTCCATTTACACAACAGCATGTGAAATTGATTGTCAAACAGTGTTGCTTCCTAAGTGGACAGTTTGATTTCACAGAAGTTTGATTTACTTGGAGTTATATTCTGTTGTTTAAGTGTTCCCTTTATTTTTTGAGCCGTGTATATAGCTGAATTTCATTTTTATGTGCATTGGTTCCTGAGGTGTCACTGTTGTGTTGTTCCAGTAGCTTGGAGGTATAGGGGAGAAATTATATTGGTCAATAGCTAGACAAAGAAGATGGATCAAGGGTGGGCTTTTTGAGGATGGGTATCATCGAGGTAAGTTTCAATCAGGATGGAAGACATCAGTTGTTAGTGACAGGTTGAAGAGGTGGGTTAGGCTTGTGATGAAGACTGTGGTAAAGTTTGGAATGAGGTGGGACATTATTGTGTCAAGTTAACAGGTGGTGAGGCAAAGTCTTCAGCTGAGATGAGAGGAGAGGGAGGGGGAGCTGCACGCTGGAGATAATTGAAAGTACTGAATACCTGTTTAGGGTTATGAGACAGGTATGATATGAGGGATAAGAAGTCAGTTTGTTTTGCTGCAGTAAGCAATTGCACAGCATTTTTACAACTCCTGTTACTGGACGGGCAACTCTGCTCCTTTTCTTTGGCAGCCATACAGCGGCATGCTTTGTAGATGAGGGCCAGAAAGAACATGTGCTCCAGTAGATGGCAAGCACTGCATCAAGTGTCCTCTGATCCTCTTCATCCACCTTAACATCACACACAGTACAGTATTCAACGGTGGCACCTCAATTACCCCTTTTTTCCCCCCACATCACAACTCTCCAAGTGCCTAACTGACTGTTGGGAACCACAGATGGCTGAGTCTGCAGATCACTTCACACATTGTATGCCATGAGAATAGGAAGTATACTTTAAAGATTCACAGAGCCAAGAGGAGGAAATCATCTGCACCGATGGCCAAATATTTTCTCCGTTTGATTTATGGCCGGAAGAAGTTTGGTCCGAGCATAAACTAAACCCTTGTCAACAGATGTTAACCCCATTGGGTGAAGGTGATCCATTCGTGATGAGACTCAAATACTTGAGACGCTCGAGGACTGTACTGTGCTGTCAAGGCAGGAAGAGGAGGAGGGTGATTCTCAGATCGAGGAGTGGGAGAACAGGGAGGATGACGATGAGGTAGTAGATCACACTTGGTGTAAACCCAGAGGCATTCAGCTGAGTAGTTCAGCAGAGGTGGAGGAAGACGAGGAGATGACATAGACACAGAGTTATGCAACCACGACAACCAATGCATTCTGAGCCCCACCTCCGGCAGTGGACAGCAGCATTCATGGTTCTGCAGTTGCCTATCTTGGGTCATTTTTTCAAACAGGCAAAATCTAAAAAATCACGTTAGCTGTCAACTTCTTTATAAAAACACCTAGTAAAGTAAAAAAAAATATATAATTTCATCACTACATGCATGAACTGGCACATGCGCGATCATCATGCATTAATCTGGGAATGTCATTGTGCTAAAATGCAGACTAGCAGGCATCACAAACCACTGTTCACCCCATCAACCGCATATTCTGATTCTTCCTCCCTCACTGTGGCAAGTGTTGTCACACAGGTCTCCGGCGAAGAATCTCCACTTGTTTCCCCTTTACAGTTGGGGTGACTGAGCCTGTCAGCTGATGTGGAATTGGACATGCCTGCTCTTTTTGACTGATCTTACATACCAGGCACACCCCATCTTTCTCACTACACCATAACATCTCAACCTGCACCTCTCTCACAGTCTAGTAGCTTGTCTTGTTCACACTACTCCACCCTGTGTCAGCACAGCAGCAAACCCTCATTTGTGCAGTTGTGCTCATGTAAAAGATTCTTTCCTCCTACACATGGCAAAGCTAATAGCTTGTACATCACCATCTTCAATCTACTAATAATAATAACCTTTATTTATATATCGCAAACACATTCCGCATAGCTTTACAAGTCAGCAGTTCATATAAAACAGTCAAAAATTACCAAGTTTAAGATAGTCTAATGTAGCGCCCCCACGTGTAAGGGCTATGGGGTACTCGGTACCGGGTCTATCTCTCTCGGTTCTGGGGATGTCATGGTGGCCCGACCCGGTCCGTGGCCCTTCTGAGGGGCGTCCACTTAAAGGAGTAGTTGTTTGTACGGTGTTTCGTGACGCCACCTGTGGTATTCGGTCAGGGTGACCGACGCTGCTAGGGGTCCGCTGGGGTGATGGAATGGCAGATAGATGATATACCTTCCCACAGGTGAAGTATGTCCCCAGGGCTTCCCAGTTGTATAGGTGGTGATGATGGACATCGTAAGGCGCAATGACGTTATTCACAAAGGTTGCAGTCTCTTTACCTTTTACTGAAGACTTCAGAGTCCACAGTCCAGAGTACCGTTCACAGGGCAGGCAGAGTCCGGCTGGTCCGAAGGCACATCCAGAGTTCCCTTATCCAGGTGGAAATCAGTAGCCTTCCTACTAGTGCCTGTGTGTTGTAGTACCTCCCTGCTGAGCACCACGGGATAGTCCTCACAACTGTCGTGGATGTTTCTGATGTTCTCTCTCTCTCTGTCCCCCAGATGATATGGATAGGACAACCCGTATGACGCAGTAGGCCTGGAGCTATTTTATAGGGACCCTAAAGACGCCCCTCTCCCACAATTTGCCTCCGTGTCTTCATAGGTATTAAGGTCGGGCAGCCAACTTGGAATCAACTGTCCTGCCGTTCTCTAAAGTAATGCATAGAGCCTATTACTCCCTCTGTGTTCCGGCTACGTGCCTCAGAAGGAGGCTGCCGATCTCGGGGCAGAACTCCTCCCGGTATTATCTCTGTTGTGAATTCTGCTCTTGGGCTCCCTCCGGTGGTTGTAAGTGGTAGCGCTGCTGTCTATGAATCGCAGCATTTATCAGGCGTGTTCACTTTTTGCAATTTTGACTGGGCTATTTAGTCTTGCTTCACTCTTTGGTCAGTGCCAGTTGTCCATTGTTCCTGGAGGATTCACATCCCTGCCTGGTCTCTTCTGCTTTGCAGTTCATTTCAACAAAGATAAGTTCTGGCCTTGATTTTTGCTGTCCACATGCTGTGGCCTTATTGTTAAGTTCTTTTCCATGTATTTGTCTTGTCCAGCTTGGTCTGTATAAGGATTTGTTTAGCCAAGCTGGTATCTCTGGAGATGCAGATATACCCTCCATATCTTTAGTTAGCTGTGGAGATTTTGTATTTTCTGTGGTGGATATTTTCTAGTGTTTTAATACTGACCGCATAGTACTCTGTCCTATCCTTTCTATTTAGCTAGATGTGGCCTCCTTTGCTAAATTCTCATTTCAGTCTGTGTATGTTTTTTCCCTCTCCTCTCACAGTCAATATTTGTGGGGGGCTGTCTATCCTTTGGGGATTTTCTCTGAGGCAAGATAGTTTTCCCTTTTCTATCTCTAGGGGTAATTAGTCCTCCGGCTGTGTTGAGATGTCTAGGGAGCGCTAGGTACATTCCACAGCTACTTCTAGTTGCGGTGTTAAGTTCAGGGTCTGCGGTCAGTACAGGTTCCACCTTCTCCAGAGTACGTCTCATGCTGCTCTTAGGCCACCAGATCATAACAGTACAACTGGCCCCAATGAGTTAACCGCATCTCAGAAGAAGGGAAGGAAAGTGCTGAGCCATTTTTTTTTTCTGTAGTCTGTTGTGTTTTTTTTTTTTCTTCCCTCTTTACCTCTGGGTGGCTCAGGAGTTCGGCGCTGGTATGGATCAACTTGCTGCTAGAGTACAGGGTATTTCTGATTATATCGTTCAGACTCCGGTTTTAGAGCCTAGAATTCCAACTCCTGATTTGTTTTTGGGGGATTGGTCCAAATTTCTGAGCTTTAAAAATAACTGTAAACTGTTTTTTGCTCTGAAACCCCGTTCCTCTGGTGATCCCATCCAGCAGGTTAAAATTGTTATATCTCTGCTGCGTGGTGACCCCCAGGATTGGGCATTTGCCCTGGAACCTGGGAATCCGGCGTTGCTTAATGTAGACACCTTTTTTCAGGTGCTTGGGTTATTGTATGACAAACTTAATTCAGTGGATCATGCTGAGAAGACCTTGTTGGCCCTGTCTCAGGGTCAAGAAGCGGCAGAATCATATTGCCAGAAGTTTAGAAAATGGTCTGTACTGACTAAATGGAATGAGGATGCCTTGGCGGCAATCTTCAGAAAGGGTCTTTCTGAATCTGTTAAAGATGTTATGGTGGGGTTCCCCACGCCTGCTGGTCTGAGTGATTCTATGTCTCTGGCCATTCAGATTGATCGGCGCTTGCGCGAGCGCAGAGTTGTGCACACTATGGCATTGTCTTCCGAGCGGAGTCCTGAGCCTATGCAGTGTGATAGTATTGTGTCTAGAGCTGAACGACAAGGATTCAGACGTCAGAATAGGTTGTGTTTTTACTGTGGCGATTCTGCTCATGTTATTTCTGATTGCCCTAAGCGTACCAAGAGAATCGCTAGTTCTGTTACAATCAGTACTGTACAACCTAAATTTCTGTTATCTGTGACCCTGATCTGCTCATTATCGTAATTTTCTGTCATGGCATTTGTGGATTCAGGCGCCGCTCTAAACTTAATGGACTTAGAATTTGCCAGATGTTGTGGTTTCCCCTTGCAGCCTTTGCAGAGTCCTATTCCTTTGAGGGGCATTGATGCTACACCGTTGGCTAAAAATAAACCTCAGTTTTGGACACAGCTGACCATGTGTATGGCGCCAGCCCATCAGGAAGATTGTCGTTTTCTGGTGTTGCATAATTTGCATGATGCTATTGTGCTGGGTTTCCCATGGTTACAGGTGCATAATCCGGTATTAGATTGGAAATCTATGTCTGTGACTAGTTGGGGTTGTCAGGGGGTTCATGGTGACGTTCCTTTGATGTCAATTGCCTCCTCCCCCTCTTCTGAAATTCCTGAGTTTTTGTCAGATTTCCAGGATGTATTCAATGAGCCCAAGTCCAGTTCCCTTCCACCGCATAGGGACTGCGATTGTGCTATTGACTTGATTCCAGGCTGTAAGTTCCCTAAGGGCCGACTTTTCAACCTGTCTGTGCCAGAACATACCGCCATGCGGAGCTATGTTAAGGAGTCCTTGGAGAAAGGGCATATTCGGCCATCTTCTTCACCATTGGGAGCAGGTTTTTTTTTTGTTGCCAAAAAAGATGGCTCCTTGAGACCCTGTATTGATTATCGCCTCTTGAATAAGATCACGGTCAAATTCCAATACCCTTTGCCTTTGCTTTCTGATCTGTTTGCTAGGATTAAGGGGGCTAGTTGGTTTACTAAGATTGACCTTCGAGGGGCATATAATCTTGTTCGTATTAAGCAGGGTGACGAAAGGAAAACTGCGTTTAATACGCCCAAAGGCCATTTTGAATACCTTGTGATGCGATTCGGACTCTCTAATGCTCCATCTGTGTTTCAGTCCTTCATGCATGATATATTTCGGAATTATCTTGATACATTCATGATTGTATATTTGGATGATATTTTGATTTTTTCAGATGATTGCGAGTCTCATGTGAAACAAGTCAGGATGGTATTTCAGATCCTTCATAATAATGCCTTGTTTGTGAAGGGGTCTAAGTGCCTCTTTGGAGTACAGAAGATTTCTTTTTTGGGCTTCATTTTTTCTCCCTCATCTATAGAAATGGATCCGGTTAAGGTTCAGGCCATTCATGATTGGATCCAGCCCACATCCGTGAAGAGCCTTCAGAAATTTTTGGGCTTTGCTAATTTTTATCGCCGTTTCATTGCCAACTTCTCCAGTGTGGTTAAACCCCTGACCAATTTGACGAAGAAAGGCGCTGATGTGACGAATTGGTCCTCTGCGGCTGTTTCTGCCTTTCAGGAGCTTAAACGCCGATTTACTTCTGCCCCTGTGTTGCGTCAGCTGGATGTTTCTCTTCCTTTTCAGGTTGAGGTTGACGCTTCTGAGATTGGGGCAGGGGCCGTTTTGTCTCAGAGGGATTCTGATGGTTCCTTGATGAAACCGTGTGCCTTCTTTTCTCGAAAGTTTTCGCCTGCGGAACGCAATTATGATGTCGGCAATCGTGAGTTGTTGGCTATGAAGTGGGCATTTGAGGAGTGGCGACATTGGCTTGAGGGGGCCAAGCACCGTATTTTGGTCTTGACCGATCATAAGAATCTGATTTATCTCGAGTCTGCTAAATGGCTGAATCCTAGACAGGCCCGATGGTCCCTGTTTTTCTCCCGTTTTGATTTTGTGGTCTCGTATCTTCCGGGTTCTAAGAATGTTAAGGCTGATGCCCTCTCTAGGATCTTTTTGCCTGATTCTCCTGGGGTCCTTGAGCCGGTCGGTATTCTGAAGGAAGGGGTGATTCTTTCTGCCATCTCCCCTGATTTACGACGGGTTCTTCAGGAATTTCAGGCTGATAAACCTGACCGCTGTCCAGTGGGGAAATTGTTTGTTCCTGACAGATGGACTAGTAAAGTGATTTCGGAGGTTCGTTGTTCTGTGTTAGCTGGTCATCCTGGGATTTTTGGTACCAGAGATTTGGTTGGTAGGTCCTTTTGGTGGCCTTCTTTGTCACGGGATGTGCGTTCTTTTGTGCAGTCCTGTGGGACTTGTGCGCGGGCCAAGCCTTGCAGTTCCCGCGCTAGTGGGTTGCTTTTGCCTTTGCCGGTCCCTGAGAGGCCTTGGACGCATATTTCTATGGATTTTATTTCGGATCTTCCGGTTTCCCGGAGGATGTTATCTGGGTGGTTTGTGACCGGTTTTCTAAGATGGTTCATTTGGTACCTTTGCCTAAGTTGCCTTCCTCTTCTGATTTGGTTCCGTTGTTTTTTCAGCATGTGGTTCGTTTGCATGGCATTCTGGAGAATATTGTGCACGATAGAGGTTCCCAGTTTGTTTCTAGGTTTTGGCGGGCCTTTTGTGCTAGGCTGGGCATTGATTTGTCTTTTTCTTCTGCATTTCATCCTCAGACAAATGGCCAAACTGAGCGAACTAATCAGACTTTGGAAACTTATTTGAGATGCTTTGTGTCTGCTGATCAGGATGATTGGGTGGCTTTCTTGCCATTGGCCGAGTTTACCCTTAATAATCGGGCTAGTTCTGCTACCTTGGTTTCACCCTTCTTTTGTAACTCTGGTTTTCATCCTCATTTTTCTTCGCGGCAGGTTGAGCCTTCTGATTGTCCTGGGGTGGACTCTGTGGTTGACAGGTTGCAGCAAATTTGGGCTCATGTTGTTGACAATTTGGTGTTGTCTCAGGAGGGGGCTCAGCGTTTTGCTAACCGTCGTCGGTGTGTTGGTTCCCGGCTTCGGGTTGGGGATTTGGTCTGGTTGTCTTCCCATCATGTCCCTATGAAGGTTTCTTCCCCTAAGTTTAAGCCTCGGTTTATTGGCCCTTATAGGATTTCTGAGATTATCAATCCAGTGTCTTCGTTTGGCCCTTCCAGCCTCTTTTTCCATCCATAATGTTTTTCATAGATCTTTGTTGCGGAAATATGTGGTGCCCGTTGTTCCCTCTGTTGATCCTCCTGCCCCGGTGTTGATTGATGGGGAGTTGGAGTATGTGGTTGAGAAGATTTTGGATTCTCGTTTTTCGAGGCGGAAGCTTCAGTATCTTGTCAAATGGAAGGGTTATGGCCAGGAGGATAATTCTTGGGTTGTTGCCTCCGATGTTCATGCTGATGATTTGGTTCGTGCCTTTCATTTGGCTCGTCCGGATCGGCCTGGGGGCTCTGGTGAGGGTTCGGTGACCCCTCCTCAAGGGGGGGTACTGTTGTGAATTCTGCTCTTGGGCTCCCTCCGGTGGTTGTAAGTGGTAGCGCTGCTGTCTCTGAATCGCAGCATTTATCAGGTGTGTTCACTTTTTGCAATTTTGACTGGGCTATTTAGTCTTGCTTCACCCTTTGGTCAGTGCCAGTTGTCCATTGTTCCTGGAGGATTCACATGCCTGCCTGGTCTCTTCTGCTTTGCAGTTCATTTCAACAAAGATAAGTTCTGGCCTTGATTTTTGCTGCCCACATGCTGTGGCCTTATTGTTAAGTTCTTTTCCATGTTTTTGTCTTGTCCAGCTTGGTCTGTATAAGGATTTGTTTAGCCAAGCTGGTATCTCTGGAGATGCAGATATACCCTCCATATCTTTAGTTAGCTGTGGAGATTTTGTATTTTCTGTGGTGGATATTTTCTAGTGTTTTAATACTGACCGCATAGTACTCTGTCCTATCCTTTCTATTTAGCTAGATGTGGCCTCCTTTGCTAAATTCTCATTTCAGTCTGTGTATGTTTTTTCCCTCTCCTCTCACAGTCAATATTTGTGGGGGGCTGTCTATCCTTTTGGGGATTTTCTCTGAGGCAAGATAGTTTTCCCTTTTCTATCTCTAGGGGTAATTAGTCTTCCGGCTGTGTCGAGATGTCTAGGGAGCGTTAGGTACATTCCACGGCTACTTCTAGTTGCGGTGTTAAGTTCAGGGTCTGCGGTCAGTACAGGTTCCACCTTCTCCAGAGTACATCTCATGCTGCTCTTAGGCCACCACATCATAACATATCTCCTTGTGCTGTGACTTCGTTTCTCACTCTCCACAATATACCTCGCATCGTGTCCTTTCTTAGGATGCTGCCGCAATGAAGTGCAGGCGCAGCTCCGTAAGGTTCTATCTCGTGCTTGGCCTCTGTCAGGATCCCACCCCTGACAGGGACCCTCTGTCTGCAGCTCAGATGTTCCTCCTTCTCCCCCTGTCTGCCTGACAGGTCCTCTCTGGGTCTAACCCAGGCAGCTTCTGACTTACTTCCTATCCAACCCACCAGTTTTACCCGTGTGTGAGGAGTGGACTAGTAGATAGAACCTTTGCTCCCCCTGGTGGACTGGAGTGTGAAGTGTAGTGTGTGACTGTGATACCTGGTCAGGTGAACTCCTTTAGTACCATCAGACGTAACATCACTCCCCCTGGTGGAAGAGCGACATTACTGCAACGACCAGGACTCTGGGGCGCTGCACAAACAAGTAAAGCAAAAATAATGATGACCCTGCTCTTCAAAGCTTCAAATCTACAATGAGGTGGGGGTGACACAAAGTACAGGTGCTTATTTACAATGATGGTACAATCACCTTGAGGAAATGGGGGGTAGATAAAGGCTGCATGAGCCTTTTTGGTACAGCTGAGTTTGATGAAGAATTATGTTCAGAGAAGTAGAGAATAAGCTATATATATATAAAAAGGACTTTGATTAGGGAATGTGATAGGCCGCCCTTAACAGATGTGTTTTTAAGAAGCACCTAAAAATGTCTAATCTTTGGTTATAATCCTAATTTCATGGGGGACAAAGGGTAAAGGTACCGTTACACTTAATGATTTACCAACGATCACGACCAGCGATACGACCTGGCCGTGATCGTTGGTAAGTCATTGTGTGGTCGCTGGAGAGCTGTCACACAGACAGCTCTCCAGCGACCAACAATGCCGAAGTCCCCGGGTAACCAGGGTAAACATCGGGTTACTAAGCGCAGGGCCACGCTTAGCAACCCGATGTTTACCTGGTTACCATTGTAAATGTAAAAAAAAAAAAAAAAACACTACATACTTACATTCCGGTGTCTGTCACGTCCCTCGCCGCCAGCTTCCCGCACTGTGTCAGCGCCGGCCGTAAAGCACAGCACAGCGATGACGTCACCGCTGTGCTTTACGGCCCGCGCTCACAGTCAGTGCGGGAAGCTGACGGCGAGGGACGTGACAGACACCAGAATGTGAGTATGTAGTGTTTTTTTTTTTTTACATTTACAATGGTAACCAGGGTAAACATCGGGTTACTAAGCGCGGTCCTGCGCTTAGTAGCCCGATATTTACCCTGGTTACCAGTGAAGACATCGCTGGATCGGCGTCACACACGCCGATGTAGTGATGACAGCGGGTGATCAGCAACCAAAAAAAGGTCCTGATCATTCGCAGCGACCAACGATCTCCCAGCAGGGGCCTGATCGTTGGTCACTGTCACGCATAACGATTTCGTTAACGATATCGTTGCTACGTCACAAAAAGCAACGATATCGTTAACGAAATCGTTATGTGTGACGGTACCTTAAGAGGTGAGTCATCTATGTAGGAGATTAAGCTGAACCAGACAAAGTCCAGATCAGGGGTATTACCGTCTTTGTGTGTCTCAGAGTTTGAAAGTTGTGAGAGGCCATGAGAATTGGCGAGAGATAGAAGCTGGGATGCAGTTAGGGAAGTGGAGCTGTTGAAGTCTCCTAGTATAAAGGTTGTCAATTCTGAGGACATGAAGTGTGGCAGCAATGCATAAAAGTGGTCAAGGAAGTGGGTGGGTGAGCCTGGGGGTCGGTATATGACTGCTACTCTGAGGGAGAGGGGATGGAACACCCTGATGGTGCGAACATCAAAAGAAGAATGGCATCCAATTGGCCTGTATTTATTTATTGGGTTAAAAATAGTATTGTTGTTGGCAACGAGGAGTGTAGGGTTATCGTGCAGTTAGCAGTGATTGTACGTCGGGATATACACATATTCTATGTGTTCTAATCTGGACGTGGATAAGCCGTACGCTCACTATTACTTTTCTGAGAGCTAGTTATTGGGAACAGCCTCTGGCCTCCTCAGATGATTCGTCGCCCAGTCGTGTCATTGTCTGGACGATAGGGGCCAGCTGAGAGCTATTCGCTACAAAGATAACAACAAGTGTTTCTGTATGACTCATGGCCAGTGATCTCTGTGATTATTGCATGGCCACTCCAATCTGTTGGACTTGGAATTGCAACCTTTCCGCCTTATGGATACAGACGGTTTCCGAAAGCTGATGGCCGTCGCAGTCCCCCCAGTACCAGTTGACCAGTCACCATTACTTCTCTATGAAAGATGTGCCTGCACTACAGCAATAAGTCGCAGACAACATCACTTGTTGCCTGAAAAATTATGTCTGGCAGGGTGCATTTCAACAATGACACCTGGACGAGCAAGCATGGATAGGGGAGTTACATCTAGATGACTGGGCACTGGGTGACTCTGGTGGCTGTAGGGGCAGTCGGGAAGGGGCTGCTCTACAAGTCTTTCAATCCCCAAGGCTTGCAGGACACTTGGGGATGGAGAAATAAACTACTAAACGACTAAGGTTATAGAACTAAACCACTACACACCATATGATGGATAACTAAACTAATAGACAACAGGGGTTGGAGAACTAAACTACTAAACAGCTTGGGTTGGAGAACTAAACTAGTACACACCGGTGGATGGAGAACTAAAGTAGTAGACTCCAAGGTGTCACTAGACACCAAGCCTTGGAATCCCCAGGGCTTGCAGAGCAAACCTTGTATGTAACAGTTCCTGCAGTGCTTCTGCATTATCCACCTCCTCTAGGGCCTCCACCTGCGCACTCAATCTCTGCCCTAATTAAACATATGTTCCAACGCCCTAATTAAACATATGTTCCAACACTGCAGAGAGAATCCCTCCCCCACCTCCGTACTATGTAGCCAGGGCTCATCGTAATCAGGCAGTGTTTACACTGATATGCCTTGGAGATCTCATACATACAGATCAACAGTTGTGGTCAGCTATCCATGCCGTGTTGGAGCAATGCCTGTCTACACTCAACCTGGAAACAAATACAATAATTCTTGGCACTCAAGAGAAATTTGTAGAAAAAGTTCAAAAAGTAGATTTTTATTTTAGTGCATCCAGCTCAACATATAAACGTTTTCGGTCTCGACAACTGAGACCTTCATCAGATATGGTTGTCAAATGCTGGAGAATACCGGTAGTGTGTGTGGGTCACACACAGCGTGTGTAGCCAAGGAGCGGGAATGCAAAGCGTCTGTAACACTGGACGGCAGTATATGGCGCTTGTGATAATGCGAGGTACTCGCAGGGTGAGGAGCGCTGTATGGTGCCGCTGCCAGGGGTGGGGAAGACGCTGCGCTGCTGTGCAAGGAGGCAGCCCCGGGAGCGCCTCCTTGCACAGCAGCGCAGCGTCTTCCCCACCCCTGGCAGCGGCACCATACAGCGCTCCTCACCCTGCGAGTACCTCGCATTATCACAAGCGCCATATACTGCCGTCCAGTGTTACAGACGCTTTGCATTCCCGCTCCTTGGCTACACACGCTGTGTGTGACCCACACACACTACCGGTATTCTCCAGCATTTGACAACCATATCTGATGAAGGTCTCAGTTGTCGAGACCGAAAACGTTTATATGTTGAGCTGGATGCACTAAAATAAAAATCTACTTTTTGAACTTTTTCTACAAATTTCTCTTGAGTGCCAAGAATTATTGTATTTGCTACTTATGGGTTGGATCCCCTACTTGAGCACCTCCCAAGAATCCCTGAGTGCCGTGGTCACTACTTTCCATACACTCAACCTGGAGCCAGGGAAGGCCATGTGCGATAATGGTGCAAACCTTACACACGTGCCTTGCATGTCTCGCATCCTCAACCTGATGGCACAGCAATTTCTCAACCAGTGTCCCAGCCTGGATGTGCTGCTGCAGAAACCACTGTTGTGCTGACTTCCACCATTCCACTTCAGTTGGTATAGAGATCTTTCGGACTATTAGTTAACAGGTTGGTATGCGATATGTCCATAGTAGAAAAAAGTAAAGCCGCACAGCTGCCCCACGATCCGAGACCAACTGCGGTCTATCCAGGGCGTGTCACACAGGAGCCTGATATCCAAGTAGAGGTGCCCGCATGAATAAGATATGCAACCAACAGAAGAATGTAGAAAATTGCGGCAACACTCACCAGTCCAAGTGTGGCTCGATTCCTTTATTGAAACATGTAAAACAAAGCCGTCATGTTCATGGCCCGGGGTGGTGAAACGGAGAAGGAGGTGAGCAGGATGTGACGACGGCCATTTCGCGCCTACGGTAGCGCTTCCACGGCCCGACCCAACACTGGTGAGTGTTGCCGCAATTTTCTGCATTCTTCTGTTGGTATGCGATATGACCACACCATGGAATTAAACTCTGCACATGTTGCAGTGACTCTGCCAGCAGCGCCGAGACCTGGTGCAGTATGACATTTTTCATAGCCTGGCACAACACAGTACAGACATGGTGGAATTTACTCTTATGTAGTGGATACAGATGAAGGACCTCTGCACCCTTCTGCACATTTTCTTAATGGCTACTAAGATGGTTAGCGGTGATGTTGCCCTCATCAGTATCCCTATTACTGTCATCTACATGCTAGAGCACACTTTAAATAATGTGGGTGAGGAGGTGGTGGTGGTGGTCCTGGGGGAATAGGAGGAAGCAGAGGAGGATACCTTTGGGGTTAACAATATCTATAAGTTCAGGTCTGTCATCTCACAGATGTTTGCCATGGGAGGAACAAATGGAGAAGGACCATTAAAAGGGCGAGAAGGAGAGGTGATGGACGCGCAACATTTAGGAGATGAAGACAATAATGATTCCCTCTTTGTTGTTTGTGGTTTTCAGGAGGGGATGGAGGAAGAAAGCTTGAATGTTATCCCGCCACCAACACACTGCAGAGTTGGACCTCATGAAAGAGGCGAGCCCATGAGCCCCTTCTTGCAGCACTATCTGCAACATGATTGTTACCCATATAGTTATGATTCCAAATAGTGCTGACTACTGTGTTGCCAGTGTGTTCTATCCACAATACAAAAGTAACTTTTGCCAGTTGCTTCCCCCCTGGAAAGAGACACGCCCATGCTGCAGTATCAAAACATGCTGGAAGACAATCTTGAAAGTGGTTTTCCCCAACACAGCAGTGAGGCACAAAGTTTGCATCGCAGTGATAGCCTTCCAACCACAGAAACGTTCAGTTGTCAACACAAAAACATTAGCAGCCTTTCAGAGTTTGTATGTTCTACCCCTGCTTGTGTGGGTTTACTCCCAGTAATTATTTTTCTACCCACGCTACAAAGATATACAGATAGCAAATTTAGATTGTGAGTCCCAATGGTGACAGTGCCAGTAGTGTCTGTAAATAACTGTAAAGCAAATGTTGAATTATTGGCGCTATGTAAGTGATAAACTGAAAGTGATGCTCAGACACACTCAGGTGGCATGCATATGAGTTTCGTAGATTACTATTGTCCGAAAAATGTAAGAATAGTAACATGGGTAGTTGATTCAAAGACAGTGGAGGACTGCCAGTATCAGAGGCCTACTGATACAGGCAACACACATGAAGGAGACAAAACGCGGAATCTATACATTTACAAAAAATTATTTGTACACACCAACAAAGTGACATCAACTTCACCACAGTAGAAATAGTCTAATAGGGACCCACAGATCTTCCACTACACCAACCCAACAGATGGACACCCAACCAGTTAAATCACTGAAAAATCCAAAAGTATCATGTGCCAAACACATATATCCCAAACAACTTCGTAACACTCTACTCCCTATAACAAGGGAAGTGAACGAATAAAGCACAAAATCTCAAGTAAAATAAAAGTTCCATTTTTTATTACAAATTTCTTACAAAAAAATCCAATAATAATAAAATACAAATCAAGACCTCAGATGTTAGAGACACCTCGCTAACGAATCCCTTATACACATGTCATCAAATATCATAGTTACATAGTAGTTACATAGTTATTAAGGTTGAAGGAAGACTTTAAGTCCATCTAGTTCAACCCATAGCCTAACATGCCCTAACATGTTGATCCAGGGGAAGGCAAAAAAAACCCATGTGGTAAGAGTAAGCTCCACCATGGGGAAAAAAAATTCCTTCCCGACCCCACATTCGGCAATCAGACTAGTTCCCTGGATCAACGCCTTATCAAGGAATCTAATATATATACCCTGTAACATTATACTTTTCCAGAAAGGTATCCAGTCCCCTCTTAAATTTAAGTAATGAATCACTCATTACAACATCATACGGCAGAGAGTTCCATAGTCTCACTGCTCTTACAGTAAAGAATCCACGTCTGTTATTATGCTTAAACCTTTTTTCCTCCAGACGTAGAGGATGCCCCCTTGTCCCTGTCACCGGTCTATGATTAAAAAGATCATCAGAAAGGTCTTTGTACTGTCCCCTCATATACAGTTAGGTCCATATATATTTGGACAGAGACAACATTTTTCTAATTTTGGTTATAGACATTACCACAATGAATTTTAAACAAAACAATTCAGATGCAGTTGAAGTTCAGACTTTCAGCTTTCATTTGAGGGTATCCACATTAAAATCATATGAAGTTTTTAAGAGTTTCAGCTCCTTAACATGTGCGACCCTGTTTTTAAAGGGACCAAAAGTAATTGGACAATTGACTCCAAGGCTATTTCATGAACAGGTGTGGGCAATCCCTTCGTTATGTCATTCTCAATTAAGCAGATAAAAGGCCTGGAGTTGATTTGAGATGTGGTGCTTGCATTTGGAAGGTTTTGCTGTGAAGTAAACATGCGGTCAAAAGAGCTCTCCATGCAAGTGAAACAAGCCATCCTTAAGCTGCGAAAACAGAAAAAACCAAGCTGAGAAATTGCTACAATATTAGGAGTGGCAAAATCTACAGTTTGGTACATCCTGAGAAAGAAAGAAAGCACTGGTGAACTCATCAATGCAAAAAGACCTGGGCGTCCACGGAAGACAACAGTGGTGGAGGATAGAAGAATAATCTCCATGGTGAAGAGAAACCCCTTCACAACAGCCAACCAAGTGAACAACACTCTCCAGGAGGTAGGCGTATCAATATCCAAATCTACCATAAAGAGAAGACTGCATGAAAGTAAATACAGAGGGTTCACTGCACGGTGCAAGCCACTCATAAGAATCAAGAATAAAAAGGCTAGACTGGACTTTGCTATAAAACATCTAAAAAAGCCAGCACAGTTCTGGAAGAACATTCTTTGGACAGATGAAACCATGATCAACCTCTACCAGAATGATGGAAAGAGAAATGTATGGCGAAGGCGTGGTACAGCTCATGATCCAAAGCATACCACATCATCTGTAAAACACGGCGGAGGCAGTGTGATGGCTTGGGCATGCATGGCTGCCAGTGGCACTGGGTCACTAGTGTTTATTGATGATGTGACACAGGACAGAAGCAGCCGAATGAATTCTGAGGTATTCAGAGCCACACTGTGTGCTCAGATCCAGCCAAATGCAGCCAAACTGATTGGTCGTCGTTTCATCCTACAGATAGACAATGACCCAAAACATGAAGCCAAAGCAACCCAGGAGTTAATTAAATCAAAGAAGTGGAATATTCTTGAATGGCCAAGTCAGTCACCTGATCTCAACCAAATTGAGCATGCATTTCACTTGTTAAAGACTAAACTTCAGACAGAAAGGCCCACAAACAAACAGCAACTGAAAACCACCGCAGTGAAGGCCTGACAGAGCATCAAAAAGGAGGAAACACAGTGTCTGGTGATGTCCATGAGTTCAAGACTTCAGGCAGTCATTGCCAGCCAAGGGTTTTCAACCAAGTACTAAAAATGAACATTTTATTTAAAATTATTGAATCTGTCCAATTACTTTTGGTCCTTTTAAAAACAGGGTGGCACATGTTAAGGAGCTGAAACTCTTAAACCCTTCATCCGATTTTAATGTGGATACCCTCAAATGAAAGCTGAAAGTCTGAACTTCAACTGCATCTGAATTGTTTTGTTTAAAATTCATTGTGGTATTGTCTATAACCAAAACTAGAAAAATGTTGTCTCTGTCCAAATATATATGGACCTAACTGTATTTATACATTAACATAAGATCACCCCTTAGCCTTCGTTTTTCCAAACTAAATAGCCCCAAGTGTAATAACCTATCTTGGTATTGCAGACCCCCCAGTCCTCTAATAAGCTTGGTTGCTCTTCTCTGCACCCGCTCCAGTACAGCTATGTCTTTCTTATACACCGGAGACCAGAACTGTGCACAGTATTCTAAGTGTGGTCGCACTAGTGACTTGTATAGAGGTAAAATTATGTTCTCCTCATGAGCATCTATTCCTCTTTTAATGCATCCCATTATTTTATTTGCCTTTGTAGCAGCTGCCTGACACTGGCCACTGAATATGAGTTTGTCATCCACCCATACACCCAGGTCTTTTTCATTGACGGTTTTGCCCAGAGTTTTAGAATTAAGCACATAGTTATACATCTTACTACTTCTACCCAAGTGCATGACCTTACATTTATCCCCATTAAAGCTCATTTGCCATTTATCAGCCCAAGCTTCTAATTTACATAAATCATCCTGTAATATAAAATTGTCCTCCTCTGTATTGATTACCCTGCAGAGTTTAGTGTCATCTGCAAATATTGAAATTCTACTCTGAATGCCCCTTACAAGGTCATTAATAAATATGTTAAAAAGAAGAGGGCCCAATGCTGACCCCTGTGGTACCCCACTACTAACCGCGACCCAGTCCGAGTGTGCTCCATTAATAACCACCCTTTGTTTCCTATCCCTGAGCCAGCTCTCAACCCACTTGCACATATTTTCCCCTATCCCCATTATTCTCATTTTATGTATCAACCTTTTGTGTGGCACCGTATCAAAAGCTTTTGAAAAGTCCATATACACTACATCTACTGGGTTCCCTTGGTCCAGTCCGGAACTTACCTCTTCATAGAAGCTGATCAAATTAGTCTGACATGAACGGTCCCTAGTAAACCCGTGCTGATACTGGGTCATGAGGTTATTCCTCTTCAGATACTCCAGTATAGCATCCCTTAGAATGCCCTCCAGGATTTTACCCACAGTTGAGGTTAAGCTTACTGGCCTATAATTTCCGAGTTCAGTTTTTGTCCCCTTTTTGAATATTGGCACCACATTTGCTATACGCCAGTCCTGTGGTACAGACCCTGTTATTATGGACTCTTTAAAGATTAAAAATAATGGTCTATCAATGACTGTACTTCATTCCTGCAGTACTCGGGGGTGTATCCCATCCGGGCCCGGAGATTTGTCAATTTTTGTGATTTTTAGACGCCGCCGTACTTCCTACTGGGTTAAGCAGGTAACATTTAATTGGGAATTTTTATCACTAGTCATATTGGCTGCCATGGGATTTTCTTTTGTAAATACTGATGAAAAAAAGTCATTTAGCATATTGGCTTTTTCCTCATCCTCATCCACCAATTCACCCAGACTATTTTTAAGGGGGCCAACACTATCATTTTTTAATTTCTTACTATTTATGTAGTTAAAGAATATTTTGGGATTATTTTTACTCTCTCTGGCAATGAGTCTCTCTGTCTCAATCTTTGCTGCCTTGATTTGCTTTTTACAGAATTTATTTAATTTTTTGAATTTATTTAATGCCTCCTCACTACCTACTTCCTTTAATTCTCTAAATGCTTTCTTTTTGTCACTTATTGCGCCCCTTACAGCTCTATTTAGCCATATTGGTTTCCTCCTATTTCTAGTATGTTTATTCCCATACGGTATATACTGTGCACAGGTCCTATCCAGGATGCTAATAAACGTCTCCCATTTTCTTTGTGTACTTTTATGTCTCAGGATATCGTCCCAGTTAATTGCACCAAGATCCTCTCTCATCCGTTGGAAATTTGCCCTCCTGAAGTTTAGTGTCCTTGTCACCCCTCTACTACACATCTTATTATCATGTTGCTTTATAGCATTATAAAAGGTCAAAAAGAGGAGAGATCCAAAAAATTCCTGCAGCCCCTTAGCTGATAACACATCTACTCACCCTTGTAGTTAGGCTACAACCTGGTATGTAGCCTAACTACAAGGGTGTGTAGATTGTGAATGAGCTTGGTGATATACAGTATATCCTTACTTCCTATCACATCTGATGTGCCTACCTCTACAGTTCCTTAATGCAGCTAATGCATGATCAATTCCATAAATTAGCATAAATCCACACAGCATCGAATCCACACATTGAGTAAGTAAAAGGAGATATTCTTGCACATTTATGCTGAGGTTGCGGGAATAACTAGAGGACACAAGGGTTGCAGTTTTCTTTACCTTTAATCCCAGGTTGAAGGTGCAGTCCAGGGCACAAGTCACAGATGGTGATGGAGATCTGGGCAGCCTGGAAGCAATTCAGAATCCAACTAGCCAGGTGGGGTTGGAGGCTTTCCTGCTGCGCTGTTCTCTGGGTGCTTGGTGCTTTTAGGGTATGTTTCCACGTTCAGGAAACGCTGCATGTTTGACGCTGCGTAGAGCTTCAGCATCCAGATGTTACAGCACAGTGGAGGGGTTTTCATGAAATCCCGTCTCCACTATGCATTAAAAGACGCATGCGGCAGACCCGCGGAAACGGACATGTGGCGCGTCTTTTAAGAGCACAGCATGTACTTACATTGCTGAGACAACGCAGGTGACCTGCCAGTGACCTCAGGTGCAGATTTGGTCAGGATTTTACCTGCATAAAATTCTGACCAAATCCTGATGCAATCCTGAACGTGGACACATACCCTTAGTTCTCCTCAAGTCCCTCTCTCAGTTTGTCCACTAAGTGAAACACTACCCACATGGCATGCAGCTTGAGCCTGTTCCAGGTGTCACTCCCTCGTGGTGACTCCGGGCTCTCGTATGCTGCTGTGCCTCCGGGTGTCAGCTGGGGCCAGGAGACCTGCAATCTCCTGTCCTCCAGATTTGTTTGCGGGGCCTGCAGTTCCCACACAAACATGCACTCCGGCGTCCAGTCTTTGGTGCTTAGTCCTGGGGTGAGCTCAGTCACAGCTCCTATCCCCCAGATTCTCCTCACTTCTTGCTTCTTCTTCCTACACTGTCTGCTCTCTTTCTGAAACTGACTAACTCCGCCTCCAGACCAGAACTTATAGGGAAGTTCCTCTGAAAACCGGGTTAGAGCTCCCCCTTCTGGTCTCGAGTAGGAAAGATGTTGCATGCTGATGGCATTACCTGTTAAAGGGAACCCTCCTTGCTTCCAGGCATGGCATCACCCCTTTTGAGGGAGGCAATGCCACTGTGGCAACCGGACTCCTGGGGTGCAGCATATTAGGTTAGTAATAGAATATTTTTTGGAGCCTGTCGATGAGGCCTGTATAACATAGACTAGATGGCTCAAAACAATTTCAAACTAAGATCTCCCCTTCTGAATCACGTTAGTAACGTAAAAAAAAATATTTTTAGTGTGTATAAGGCCTGTATAATCTAGAAGATCTAGAAGATTGTCCGTGGCATTGGAGCGCTGTCTTTCATACATTTGCTGCTAGTAAGGTGCAGGTTTACTGAAGAAATATGGCCAACGTGTGGTTACATGAACTGATCATGATGATGGCGGGAATGGGACAATAGGATCAATAACAGGGTGGCTCCTCCTTCTGGTCTGGAGTAGGAAAGGTGTTGCATGCTGATTGTATTACCTGCTAAGGGGATACCACCTTGCTTCCAGGCATGGCATAACCCCCTTTGAGGGAGGCTATGCCACTATGTTAACCGGACTCCTGGGGTGCCACATTTCCCCCTAGTAAAGTTCAGTACTCCCGGACTAAGGAAACATAACATTAAACATAACAACATGTTAACAGGTGAACAATTAGAACTATTACAAGATTTCAAAAATATTAAAAAATTACAAAAAAACTTGAAAATGATAAGAATTTGCCAGGTAAGTCACCGAGGGCAACACTGGTTCATTTGCGTTACTCTAAGGACTTTTGAGTTTCCTTGTTGGGAACCGGCCCAACCCACCTTTTCTTCGTTCCCGGGCGTGGTTAGGGGTCTCTAGACCTGACTTTTTCTGGCTCTTCGGTTTACTCCGATGATTTATATTTATGTCAGGTCGGGGAACCATATACAATGAAGGTCCTCACCACACATAGTCCTGTGGCCCAATAGTCCTTCAACAGGTTATAATGAATATTTTTTTTAAAGTTCTTACAGAGTCTCTGTAGGCTCATACGCTTGGTGGTTGCAATTTTTAAATTTTTAACTTATTTACTTTATTAATACATTGACATTTTAATCCCTATACCTGGCTGGGATCTGACCTCTGGTACTACGAGTGAATCTATGCAGTACAGGTATTGATAGTGACCTGACCGGATTCACTGTGCTCGCTACCACTGGTGTAGTGCACTCTCTTTTGGCTACGCTATGGGTGATTCTACGTAGCACAGGTATACCTGATTTTCTATGACTACTCCTGCTCACTGTGGGCATGACAGATTCACCACTGGCATTAGGTAGATTCTCTTGCTCCGCTGCTGGTGTGGCATCTGTTGCTTGAGCTCGCTGGTCTTCAGGCTGGTCTTGAGTCGCTTCTCTTTCTGGCACTACTTGCTGGGGAAAGGTCAAAACGGGCATGACTATGGCCTGGTTCACTCTTGTCCAATTTGGGGGGAACTCGCTGAGTACTGTGCTGATCTTTTCCTCCACTTCTTTCATGGGCTGAGAAATGTTTTGATCTTCAATCTTCTCCTTCAGTTGGTCAGGGCATGGTTTTAGATGATCCCTCGATACTGCTGCTGAGGTTTCTCTCCATCTTTACTGATGAGGCACACCTTGGTGTTATCAAAGTCTGAAGGTAAAACGGTGTAAGGCTCAACCTCCCACTGATCATCTAGTTTGTGCATCCTCCTCTTTCATTTGAGAACCTGTTCTCCAGGTGACAAGGGGACTGCAGGGGTGTGCTGATTAATGTTTCTCTCCTGCCTCTGTCTTGCCTGGGACAAACTTTGTTCCACGCACTCTTGCACTTTGCGGTATTGTTGCTGCCACTCTGTATGCCAGTCTGCATCTGGTGATGTTGTTTCAGGTGTTAGGACTCCCGTATCGAAGTCAACGGGTAACTTTCCAGGTTTCGTTCTCATCAGGTAGGCGGCTGTGCAGTTGGTGGAATTCACCGGGATATGATTGTATAGATCTACCAAATCCGGCAACTTCTCTGGCCACAGGTTTCTCTCTTCCAAGTCAATTACAACCTGGTTCATTTTCTCACACATGCCATTTGTCTGCGGATGGTATGGCGTAGTCCTGATCTTCTTGCATCCATACAGGTTACAGAACTCCTGGAACACTTCTGCCTCAAAGGCTGGGCCTTGGTTGGTGAGCACTTGTTCAGGGTAACCATGCGTTCGACAAAAATGTTCTTGAAATGCTTTGGCTGCCATCTTCGCTGTTTGGTCTTTGACAGGCACGACTACCAGGAACCTTGAGTAATGGTCAACGACAGTCAGAGCGTAGACATAGCCTGACCAGCTTGGGGCTAGCTTCACATGATCGAAGGCTACCATGTCAAGCGGCTGCTTCGGGATGATTGGCTGTAATGGGGCTCACTGGTTGTTACGGTCTTTCCTGTGCAGGTTGCATTGGCCAGATTCTCGGCACCACTCCTCAATGGCTTTCCTCATGCCAATCCAGTAGAATCTCTCACGAAGTAGGACCTCCAACTTCTTCCACTCGAAGTGTCCTGCTCCATCATGGTATGCTTCCAAGACCATTGGCGCATCCCACTTCGGGACTACCACCTGCCAGACCAGTTCATGAGTGCGTGAGCTGATGTTCCTCAGACACAGCTTACCCTCATAGATGAAAAGCTTGCCCTTCTCCTTCCACAACTGTTGGGTCTCTTGTGGAGCATCTGGACCAGGGTGTGAATCAGCTTGTGTAAGCAATTCCTTTACCAGGCGGACAGCCGGGTCACTATTCTGCGTCTCTGCCCATCCATGGTGGTGCAACGGGTTAAGCGTGGCCTCTTGCATGACATGGTGCTTGTTTCTCACACAATGGGAGCACTGGGCCGCCTCGTGGTGGTGGAAGGCTAGTAACTCGATTTCTTCTAGCTCTTCCGGGTCTTCTCCCTCTTCTGGCAAATTGGGCATCCTGGACAGCGCATCGGCATTTGCCCCGCTCAGTACTTGATTGTAAACTCGTAGTTGGATAGCCGGGCCATCCATCGCTGTTCCAATTCACCTAACCTTTCCGTTTCCAAATGAGTCAGCAGATTATTGTCCGTGAAGACAGTATACTTCACTGAAGCCAGGTAGTGTTTCAATCGCTTAGTCACAGCCCAGATTATGGCGAGAAACTCCAACTTGGAGGAACTATAGTTGTTGGAGTTCCTTTCAGTGGGATGAAGCTTCCTGCTGGCATAGGCAATCACCCTCTCTGCCTTTCTGCACTTGTGACAGCACTACTCCCAATCCCACATTGCTGGCGTCAGTGTAAAGTATGAATGGTTGGTCATAGTCAGGATAAACCAGGACTTCATCTCCTGTGAGAGCCAACTTCAACCGAGTGAAGGATTCTTCTAACCTGCTGCTCCACTCGAACGGAGGATTCTTGTTCTTGGCCTTCTTGGATTGACCCACTAGCATGTCTTGCAGGGGTGGGACTATCTTGGTGAAGTCCTTGATGAGTCTGTGATAGTAGCCCACCAACCCGAGGAACTGTCGTACTTCATGAATGGTGTTGGGTTATGGACAGTCCTTGATAACGGTGACTTTGTCAGGATCTGGTGCCACGTCTTCCGTGCTTACTACGTGGCCTAGGTAATGCACCTTGGGCTTCAACAGGTGGCACTTGGATGGTTTCACTTTCAGGCCAAAGTTGGATGGGTCTTCAAACACCTCGGCCAGGTGCTTCAAGTGGTCTTCATAGGTCTTGGAGAAGATGATTACGTCATACAGGTACAACAGAATGGTTTCAAAGTTCTTGTGCCCGAGGCAATACTCCATCATCTTCTGGAACATCCCCTGTGCATTACACAGTCTGAACGGTATGTAGTTGAACTTGGAGAGGCCCATTGGTGTCGTGAAGGCGGTCTTCTCTTTATCCGCCCCTGCCATGTGGACTTGCCAATACCCACTGGTGAGATCCAAGGTGGAGAAATAGTTAGCGGATTTCAGTGTAGCTAATGATTCCTCTATTCTGGGTAATGGGTAGGCATCCTTATGTGTAATGCGGTAATCTGCCTGTAGTCAACACACATCTTCATTGTGCCATCTTTCTTCCTAAGGAGGCTAGCGGAACTGCCCAGGGGCTTCAACTGTCTCTGATCACCCCAGCCTCCTTCATCTCCCGTAACATACCCTTGGCATATTGATAGTGAGCTGGAGGTACAGGCCAGTACCTCTCTTTAATGGGATATGATGTTGGACCCCTTTTACCTGCCCAAAGTCTAGTGGGTGTTTGCTAAAGACTCGCTCATATTCCTGGACCACCCGGTAAGCCCCATGCTTTTGGTGCAAAGGGGTGGAGTCAGTGCCTAAGTGTAACTTCTGACACCAATCCTCCAACTGCCCCTCAGAGCCATTGTCTTCCATCTGGTCTGACCAAAGCAAGGGTTTTACTGCCTGTATTGCGCTGTTATTTACAGTGAACAGCTTAGCAAGGGTGACATATCGGTGTTAAAGGACCTCTTTCTCCCCACAATTCAGGAGTTACATTAGTATGTAATTGCTGGGCGCCTAGGGGGCACTGTGCGGCTGGAATTTGGTTCATGCAGCACCCGGATGGCCCTATCTTTAAAGTGTGCAAAGTCAGGTCAGGGTTTTGTAGGGCCAAGATACGCAACTGCGTCCTGTGGGTGCTGGACAGGGGTCCCTCAATAAATTGCTCCATTAACAATCTGTCCCCATCTTGCACGCTGTCAGGGTCAACCTGCTTAATGGCCCGCAGTGCCTCCTGGAGATTAAGGGCATAGTCCCAGTTAACTGGCCAATGAGGATGCTGACCTTTTGATTCTCAGACAGGTGGTACACTTCAAAAAACTGCAGAGTCTCTCCTTAAAATTGCTCAGGGTGTGTGACTCCCCTAAGTACTGTGATAACCAGGCTGCTTCCGGTATGTACTGCATTGATAATGGCTTTATGGAAGCTGTAGCTGTGGCTGCCACTGTATCTGGCCGGCTTATGGGGCTGCGGCCGCCGCTGGATCTGGCTGCATCATGGGGGCTGTGGCTGCGGCAGCCACTGAATCTCCACCTGGATTGGACATTTCCTCCTTTCCCCCTAGTGAACCTTAGCCAGGCCCTGTGTCTCGTTACCGGAGTCAGCGGCTGCTCCATCGACGGTCTGGATGATGCTCCTTCCGGTTTTCAAGTCGGGGTCTCTTGCTTTCTCGCCCGCTGACCGCAGAGCACGGAGCAGCTTCCCTTAGCACTCTTTCTTTGGCTCCACCCACGAAGACACACCCCCTCTGCTCCTCGCATGCCGTGCGGCGTGAAAAATGGTGGTTATCACATAGTTTAATAAACTCTATGGAGCACAGGACCCAGTTTGCTGGGTCAGTCCATCCTGTTCATGACGCCAGAAATGAAACACCCACTAGGACCGTGGGGTATGCAGAACAGGGTTGCATGGCTCTTAAAGGGGTGGTAATGGCAGCAGTGACCCGGCCCTGGGTACGCAATAAAAATAAGAAAGGGGAAGTTCATAAGGGATTGTACGTGACGCCACCTGTGGTGTTCGGCTATAGATGGCCGACGCTGCTTAAGGGGACCACTGGGGCCAATGGTGATGCATCTGGGATGGTTCTGCTCCCCACAGGTGGAGTGGGGCCTCAGGGCTACCAGTTCAGTTTTGTAAGGGACTTGTGGATGTTGGGGTGCAGAACTGAGGGTGCAGGACTGAGGGTGTGGGAATAACTAGAGGACACAAGGGTTGCAGTTTCCTTTACCTTTAATCCCAGGTTGAAGGTGCAGTCTGTGGCACAAGTCACAGCTGGTGATGGAGATCCGGGCAGCCTGGTAGCAATCCACCTAGCCAGGTGGGGTTGGAGGCCTTCCTACTGCGCTGTTCTCTGGGTGCTTGGAGCTTTTAGTTCTCCTCAAGTCCCTCTCTCAGTTTGTCAACTAAGTGAAACACTACCCCCTTGGCAGGCAGCTTGAGCCTGTTCCAGGTGTCACTCCCTCGTGGTGAATCTGGGCTCTCCAGGTGTCAGCTGGGGCCAGGAGTCCTGCAATATCGTGTCCTCCGGATTTGGTTGCGGGGCCTGCAGTTCCCACACAAACATGGACTCCGGGGTCCAGTCTTCGGTGCTTAGTCCTGGGGTGAGCTCAGTCTCAGCTCCTATCCCCCAGATTCTTCTCATTTCTTGCTTCTTCTTCCTACACTGCATGCTCTCTTTCTGAAACTGACTAACTCCGCCTCCAGACCAGAACTTATAGGGAAGTTCCTCTGAAAACTGGGTTAGAGCTCCCCCTTCTGGTCTGGAGTAGGAAAGGTGTTGTATGCTGATTGCATTACCTGTTAAGGGGATCCCTCCTTGCTTCCAGGCATGGCATCACCCCTTTTGAGGGAGGCAATGCCACTGTGGCAACCGGACTCCTGGGGTGCCACATATTAGGTTAGTAATAGAATTATTTTTGGGGCCTGTCAATGAGACCTGTATAACATAGACTAGACGGCTCAAAACAATCTCAAACTAAGATCTCCCCTTCTGAATAATGTTAGTAATGTAAAAAAAATATTTTTAGTGTGTATAAGGGATGTATAATCTAGAAGATTGTCCGTGGCATTGGAGCGCTGTCTTTCCTACATTTGCAGGTTTGCTGAAGAAATATGGCTGACGTGTGGTTACATGAACTAATCAAGAAAAGGGCCATGATGACGGCGGGAATGGGATCTGACAACAGGATCAATAACAGGGTGGCTATGGGAGGTACGGGATCCAGGATACAGCCTACAACGATTACTCATTTACCCAACACCAATTACCAGAGAGCATTTGGTGCTCATCAGAAGATAGGTGTAACAGATGCGCGTCTCAAGGTAAGCGTAAAAGATGGCCTTGAGAATTTGGATGCCAAAGATGCATGTAATCTAAAAGATAGGCTCAAAACAATTTCAAACTGAGATCTCCCCTTCTGTATCATGTTATTAACATAAAAAAAATTTATAGTGTGGATGAGGCCTGTATAATCTAGAAGATTGTCTATGGCATTGAAACGCCCTCTTTCCTACATTTGCTGCTGGTAAGGTGCAGGTTTTCTGCTTAATGAGGTGACGTGTTGTTACATGAACTGATCAGGAAAAGGGCCATGATGACGGTGGGAATGGGAACGGACAACAAGATCAATAACAGAGTGGCTATGGGAGGTACGAGATCAAGGATCCAGCCTACAACACTTACTCATTTACCTAACACCAAATACCAGAGAGCGTCAGAAGATAGGTGTAACAGATGCGCATCTCAAGCTAAGGAAAAAAGATGGCCGTGAAAAATTGGATGCGAAAGATGCACATAATCTAGAGGATAGGATAAAAACAATTTCAAACACAGATCTCAGCTGCTGTATCACATTTGTAAAAAAATAAAATTAATTTTAATGTGCAACATCTCTGCACACAGAACAATTTCAACGCCCCTAAATGAAAATGACAGCGTGAGATACGGCAGGCTGTATCACATTCAGCAACAGAAAAAATTATATATTTTTTTAATGCATGTTTGGTCTGCAGACAGGTTCATATCAACGCCACAAAATGACAACATGGGATACGGCGGACTGTATCACATTCAGCAACAGAAAAAATTATAATTTTTTTAACCCCTTTCTGACATCCGACGTACTATCCCGTCCATGTGCCCTGGGCCCGTATGACCATGGATGGGATAGTAGGTCGTAGCCGATCGGCCGCGCACACGGGTGGTGTGCGGCCGATCAGGGCCGGGTGTCAGCTGATTCTCACAGCTGACACCCGGCACTAAGTGCCAGGAGCAGTCACAGACTGCTCCCGGCACTTTAACCCCCGAAACACTGTGATCAAACATGATCACAGTGTTACAGAACCAGGAAAGGGGCTGACGGTCCCTCTGCCTTTGGATTGGACACCCCGCAGCATGCCACGGGGTCCTGATCGCTGCATGGAGACCTGATGTTGTCATGATGACATCCGGGTCTTCAGAGCTGAGAGAATTCCAGCCATGCGCAGTGCATGTCAGGAAGTCTCTAAGGTCAGTGTACAGAAGCTGCAGCTCTGACAGCTTCTATAGCATGCAGATCTGCATGCTAAAGAACCAATCAGCCTGCACAAAATCATTGTCCCATAGTGGGACAAAGTGTAAAAGTAAGAATGAAATAAAAAAAAGTTTAAAATAATTGTAAAAATATTTTAAAAAATAATAAAAATAATAATTAAAAAATCTATCTTTATTCTAGCAATAAATAAATATTTAAATGAAAAAAAAATCTAAACAATAAAAGTACACATCCGTAATGACCCAACCTATAAAACTGTCCCACTAGTTAACCCCTTTAGTGAACACCATGAAAAAAAAACTAAGGCAAAAACAATGCTTTATCATCATACCGCTGAACAAGAAGTGGAATAGCACGCGATCAAAAAGACGGATCTAAATAAACATGGTACCGCTGAAAATGTCATCTTGTCCCACAAAAAACGAGCCCCCATACAGCTCCATCAGTGGAAAAATAAAAATGTTATAGCTCTCAGAATAAAGCCAAGCAAAAATAATTTTTAATATAAAATAGTTTTTATTGCATAAAAGCGCCAAAACATTAGAAAAATGATATAAATGAGGTATTGCTGTAATCGCACTAACTGGCTAGACTGTGAGCAGCCTGCGTGGCCTAAACGTGCTGCATGGCCTGCACGTATCTCTGTGCGCATCATTTATACATGCCTGGTATATCGAGAACAATACACGGTGAACACTCCTGTTTCTTTCACTCTCTCATCAGATGGATAGCATTATAGCGCATGCGTCCGCCTAGGTTTCCCTTTCATTCGAATGTGCATGCACCCTCTCTTCTTATGCATCATCAAGCTCCTGTCCACATTTTACAGTAAATCAGCGGGGTTCCTAATTTATATCTGACAGAAATTCATCATCACATAATCGCCTACATGTCCACTTCTACCCTCTGCACCTATGAATGCTCTTGTTTGGCTGAGCAGTCCCCCACCACCTTGCGTACTGGGGATGGTTACCTCCCATATGATCATATAAGCAGCGTCGGACTGGAGCACCTTGGGCCCACCAGAGAAAATCATTCTTGAGTCCCACTATGTAGCTACATAGAAATAAATTCAAGACCATCAATTGTGTAGTAAAACACGCTAATATCAGGGCATAATATAAGGTAGTACACATCTTAATTATGTAGCAGGGGTCGGGGTAGCCCCCTCATAGTATATAAAGTATCCCCCCTTATAGAATATAATGTAGCCCCACTCATAGAATATAATATAGCCTCCCACAGAATAAAATGCAGCCCCCCATAGAATATAATGCATCTCCCTTATAGAATATAATGTAGCCTCCCTCATGGAATATAATGCAGCCCCCCGCATAGGCTATAATGTAGCTCCCTCATATGGCATAATGCAGCCCCTCCACAGAATATATATATACATATATATATATAATGTAGCCCCTCAGAGTATAATGCAATCCCCTCATAAGGCAGCCCCCCATAGAATATACTGTAGCCCCCTCATAGGGCATAATGCAGCTCCCCTCATATAGTATGGTGTAGCCACCAGAGAGAATAATGCAGCCCCCACATATAATATAATGCAGCCCCTCCACAGAATATAATGTAGCCCCCTCAGAGTATAATGCCAACCCCTCATAAAGCAGCCTCCCATAGAATATACTGTAGCCCCTCATAGGGCATAATGCAGCTCCCCTCATATAGTATGATGCAGCCCCCTCAGAGAATAATGCAGCCCCCCACAGAATTATAATGTAGCCCCCTCATAGGGTATAATGCAGCCCCCCTGAAAGGGTATAATGCAGACCCCTCCACCATCATCATTGTTCTCCCCCTCCACCATTGTACTCATTACCACCTCCATCATTGCCTCCTCCCCCACCACCATTGTTCTTTCCACCACTACCATCTTTGTCCTTTACACCACAACCATCATTGCTTTCTTCCCCACCACCATCATCATTGCCTCCCCCACCACCATCATCATCAATGCCTCCCCCACCACAACCATAATCATTGCCTCCCCCACCATCATTGCTTCCCCACCACCATCATCATCATTGCCTCCCCCACCATCATCATCATTGCTTCCCCCACCACCGTCATTGCCCCCACCACCATCATCATTGCCTCCAGCACCATCATCATCATTGCTTCCCCCACCACCACCATCATCTTTGCCCGCACCACCATCATCATTGCCCCCACCACCATCATCATTGCCTCCAGCACCATCATCATTGCCTCCAGCACCATCATCATTGCCTCCAGCACCATCATCATTGCCCCACCACCATCATCATTGCCTCCAGCACCATCATCATCATTGCCCCCACCACCATCATCATTGCCTCCAGCACCATCATCATCATTGCCCTACCACCATCATCATTGCCTCCAGCACCATCATTACTGCCCCCACCACCATCACCATTGCCTTCAGCAGCAGCATCGTCATTGCCCCCACCAACATCATCATCATTGCCCCCACCACTATCATTATTGCCCCCTCCACCATCATTATTGCCTCCAGCACCATCATCATTGCTCCTACCACTATCATCATTGCCCCACCACAATCATCATTGTCTCCAGCACCATCATCATTGCCTCCAGCACCATCATCATTGCCTCCACCACCATCATTGCCTCCAGCACCATCATCATTGCCTCCAGCACCATCATCATTGCCCCCACCACCATCATCATTGCCTCCAGCACCATCATCATTGCCTCCAGCACCATCATCATCATTGCCTCCCCCCACACACACAGCTGCACACACGGAGGCAGGGACACACACGCAGGCAGGCAGAGAGCCACACATAGACACACAGCCACACACACACAGCACCCACTCACCTCTCCGCACGTTCCCAGCAGCTGCAGCACATGCCGGCAACTTTCTCTCTGAAATAGCCGCGCTGAATGATGACATCATCCAGCTGCGCTGAGTCAGGCAGGAAGTGCCCGGCAGGAAGGAGGACAGCGTGGATCCCTGCAGCTCCTCTCTGGTCCCAAGCTGCAGGGATCGCAATCAAGGATTGCCGCCCTTTAGGGGCCCACCTCCGGGGCCCCCCATTCAGCAGCGGCGGGCAGTGTTAGCCTCAGCCTGTGGCTAACGCTGCCCGCCATTAAAGTGAAATGGTATTCACGCCTCTCCACACCCATGGGGGCGTGGGGAAGCATGAATATTCATTTCTCTTTAGCAGCGGGGACAGGCTCTTGTCCATCTGCTGCTCTCTGGCACCAGGAGGGCCCCCCTTGACTCAGGAGCAATAGGGGCCCTAGGCAGCTGCTGGCCAATATGCCAGCAGATGTCAGTGCCTGGGCCCACCAGCGAATCCTCCGGTTCTCCGGTGGGCCAGTCCGACCCTGCATATAAGTAATCCTTCCTTCTATATCACTTTTCTGGCCTAATTGAATTGGTCAGGGATTGTTTAAATACAGTAGCTGACAAGACCTCATAAGTTTATCTCGACATGAGAAAGCAATATCAAAATGTACATCAGGGTTCAGGATACATTCTCAGTTGAAATTCTTATCTATGTAATGTAACATATGTAGCGGTGGGGTTTTTACACTTTTCTGCTAGAATTTTTCATGCTGTCTTTTCAGGTGTATTAGCTGTCTGTTATACAGGTCCTTCTCAAAAAATTAGCATATAGTGTTAAATTTCATTATTTACCATAATGTAATGATTACAATTAAACTTTCATATATTATAGATTCATTATCCACCAACTGAAATTTGTCAGGTCTTTTATTGTTTTAATACTGATGATTTTGGCATACAACTCCTGATAACCCAAAAAACCTGTCTCAATAAATTAGCATATCAAGAAAAGGTTCTCTAAATGACCTATTACCCTAATCTTCTGAATCAACTAATTAACTCTAAACACATGCAAAAGATACCTGAGGCTTTTAAAAACTCCCTGCCTGGTTCATTACTCAAAACCCCCATCATGGGTAAGACTAGCGACCTGACAGATGTCAAGAAGGCCATCATTGACACCCTCAAGCAAGAGGGTAAGACCCAGAAAGAAATTTCTCAACAAATAGGCTGTTCCCAGAGTGCTGTATCAAGGCACCTCAATGGTAAGTCTGTTGGAAGGAAACAATGTGGCAGAAAACGCTGTACAACGAGAAGAGGTGACCGGAACCTGAGGAAGCAGTGGACTGAGTCTGGTGTGGAAACATCCAGAGCCACCGTGCACAGGCATGTGCAGGAAATGGGCTACAGGTGCCGCATTCCCCAGGTAAAGCCACTTTTGAACCATAAACAGCGGCAGAAGCGCCTGACCTGGGCTACAGAGAAGCAGCACTGGACTGTTGCTAAGTGGTCCCAAGTACTTTTTTCTGATGAAAGCAAATTTTGCATGTCATTCGGAAATCAAGGTGCCAGAGTCTGGAGGAAGACTGGGGAGAAGGAAATGCCAAAATGCCTGAAGTCCAGTGTCAAGTACCCACAGTCAGTGATGGTGTGGGGTGCCATGTCAGCTGCTGGTGTTGGTCCACTGTGTTTCATCAAGGGCAGGGTCAATGCAGCTAGCTATCAGGAGATTTTGGAGCACTTCATGCTTCCATCGGCTGAAATGCTTTATGGAGATGAAGATTTCATTTTTCAGCACGACCTGGCACCTGCTCACAGTGCCAAAACCACTGGTAAATGGTTTACTGACCATGGTATTACTGTGCTCAATTGGCCTGCCAACTCTCCTGACCTGAACCCCATAGAGAATCTGTGGGATATTGTGAAGAGAAAGTTGAGAGACGCAAGACCCAACACTCTGGATGAGCTTAAGGCCGCTATTGAAGCATCCTGGGCCTCCATAACATCTCAGCAGTGTCACAGGCTGATTGCCTCCATGCCACGCCGCATTGAAGCAGTCATTTCTGCCAAAGGATTCCCGACCAAGTATTGAGTGCATAACTGAACATTATTATTTGATGGTTTTTTTGTTTGGTATTAAAAAACACTTTTATTTGATTGGTCGGGTGAAATATGCTAATTTATTGAGACAGGTTTTTTGGGCTATCAGGAGTTGTATGCCAAAATCATCAGTATTAAAACAATAAAAGACCTGACAAATTTCAGTTGGTGGATAATGAATCTATAGTATATGAAAGTTTAATTGTAATCATTACATTATGGTAAATAATGAAATTTAACACTATATGCTAATTTTTTGAGAAGGACCTGTATATAAATTCTCTTCCTTCATTAGTATTTATCATTTATCCTTTATAATTTTACATTCAGCTGTAATGCAACTAAATATCATTGAGTGCTCCACATATCAGTATCTTATTGTGGTATTTTTCAGGTGCTACTAAATGTCTCTGCTTGGGGTAAAGCTGTACATACACATAAGATAAAAGTGGGCCTAAATGGCCATTTCTGACCACTTTGATTGACAACTATCTGGAAATGGCTACCGTCTGCCAGAAATGTCTTCTGTTAGGTTGGATTTTTTTCCAGCTGTTGAAAAATACTGGACATTCAAGGCTGAAAGTAAAGGTATGTAAGACGATTGATCTGGTCCTTTGGAAATTTCCATAAAACTACTGGGGGGAGATTTAAATCCACCAGAATTTGGGCTTAATTTACAGCTAAAACCTTACATGCCTTGCATAACATTCATTATGTGTTACGCTGTGACCGTAGGAAAGTCGGGGAGGATAGACTCTATACTATCCCTTAGTCTAGGGAGGCCCTAGACTATTCCAAACCCCAGGTTTACCCCTCAAGGTGGAGATGCTCGGGTCACTTGCCTCTCTGTGCTCCTACGAAATCTTACACAACTCACACCCTCACCCTAGGGAGGAAAAGGGACAGGAGAAAAGGGTAACACTGGCTGGACAGGCAGAGGGAAACCAAGGCACAATCAAACCAATACAAATTCATTACCATCTTTGATTCTGTTCACACAGGACTCAATTTGTCAGGAAGATTTATGGCCCACTACCAAATCTGAGCAAGTTCCTCCAAAAACAATGAAGTCACCATGAGTCCTTTGATCTCACATGCATATGGGGTCCATAAAACTTTCACACCACTTATCTAACCTTACCTACCGTATATACTCGAGTATAAGCCGACCCCCCTAATTTTGCCACAAAAAACTTGGAAAACTTATTGACTCGAGTATAAGCCTAGGGTGGAAAATGCAGCAGCTACCGGTGAATTTCAAAATTAAAAATAGATGCTCCATACTGTTCATTATGGACCCATAGATGCTCCACATAAAGCTGTGCCACATATAATGCTCTGCACTGTTCATTATGGCCCCATAGATGCTCCACATAAAGCTGTGCCATATATAATGCTCTGCACCGTTCAGTATAGCCCCATAGACGCTCCACATAAAGCTGCCCCATATATAATGCTCTGCACAGTTCATTATGGCCCCATAGATGCTCCATAGAAAGCTGTGCCATATACAGTACAATGCTCTGCACCTTTGATTATGGCCCCATAGATGCTCCATAGAAAGCTGTGCCATATACAATGCTCTGCACCTTTGATTATGGCCCCATAGATGCTCCATAGAAAGCTGTGCCATATAAAATGCTCTGCACCTTTGATTATGGCCCCATAGAAAGCTGTGCCATATACAATGCTCTGCACCTTTGATTATGGCCCCATAGATGCTCCATAGAAAGCTGTGCCATATACAATGCTCTGCACCTTTGATTATGGCCCCATAGATAGCTGTGCCATATAAAATGATCTGCACCTTTGATTATGGCCCCATAGATAGCTGTGCCATATACAATGCTCTGCACCTTTGATTATGGCCCCATAGATAGCTGTGCCATATACAATGCTCTGCACCTTTGATTATGGCCCCATAGATAGCTGTGCCATATACAATGCTCTGCACCTTTGATTATGGCCCCATAGATAGCTGTGCCATATACAATGCTCTGCACCTTTGATTATGGCCCCATAGATAGCTGTGCCATATACAATGCTCTGCACCTTTGATTATGGCCCCATAGATAGCTGTGCCATATACAATGCTCTGCAGCTTTGATTATGGCCCCATAGATAGCTGTGCCATATACAATGCTCTGCACCTTTGATTATGGCCCCATAGATAGCTGTGCCATATACAATGCTCTGCACCTTTGATTATGGCCCCATAGATAGCTGTGCCATATACAATGCCCTGCACCTTTGATTATGGCCCCATAGATAGCTGTGCCATATATAATGCCCTGCACCTTTGATTATGGCCCCATAGATGCTCCACATAAAGCTGTGCCATATATATAATGCTCTGCACCGTTGCCCCATAGATACTCCACATAAATCTGTGCAATATACAATGCTGCTGCTGCAATAAAAAAAAAAAAAACACATACTCACCTCTCTTGCTTGCAGCTCCTCAGCGTCCCGTCCTGGCGTCTCTCCGCACTGACTGTTCAGGCAGAGGGTGGTGCGCACACTATATGCGTCATCGCGCCCTCTGACCTGAACAGTCAGAACAAGAGGACACGAAGACAGAGCGGCGCTCGGCGTGTGGAACGCGGACAGGTAACTATGAGATACTTACCTGCTCCCGGCGTCCCTGGCTCCTTATCCCGGACAGCTGGTCTCCGGGTGCCGCAGCCTCTTCCTCTGTCAGCGGTCACTGTTACCGCTGATTAGAGGAATTAATTTGCGGCTCCACCCCTATGGGAGTGGAGTCCATATTCATTTATAATAATAAGCGGTACCATGTGACCGCTGAACAGGGGACGAGCTGCGGCACCGAAGACCGTGGGACGGGCAGGGGGGAGCGCCAGGAGCGCCGGACTAGTTGAGTATGCGACACGCTCTCTCCCCCTCACCCGCCGACCCCACCGCCGACCGTGACTCGAGTATAAGCCGAGAGGGGCACTTTTAGCCCAAAAATTTGGGCTGAAAATCTCGGCTTATACTCGAGTATATACGGTAATTAAAGATTGTCTCTTAAGGCTATGTGCCCACATTGCGTTTTTTATGCGTTTCTGCTGCGTTTTTTGCCACAGCGGAAACGCTAAAAAACACTTAAAAAACGCATTCCCATGCAATCCTATGGGATTCCGCAGTTGATGTGCCCCTGATGTGGATTTTCCCACTGCGGAATCGCATAGTGGTAAAATCTCCAGCATATTCATTATTTCTGCGGAATCGCGGTGATTCCGCAGCCATAGGATTGCATTGAAATGCTCACTTTATGTGACGCCCCAGGGTCCTGGTCATCACAGTAGCATTGCTTTCCTCACGGGGAGAGTGATGCTACGTTTGGAAGCGATGAAGGATATCTTTTATCAGGTAATCACAATGCACACAACATGTTCACACTCCAGGCCACAAGGGGGAGCTTTTGATCCTATTCCTAGGTGACTCCCCTATATATATTGTGGCTTGGAGTGGAAGAGCGGTTAGATTGTCAGAGAGACAGAAGAGAGCAAACCGACATGGAGTGTCAGAAGGTCTGAAGGGGCCGTGTAGTCTGAAGTTCTACAGTCCCTGGAGAAAGAGACATACAGAGGGAAAGGACATCGTTCAGTGAGAGTGAAGGACAGCGAGGCACAGGCGAGGACAGCAGGGGAGGACAGCAGCGAGCAGACTGTCTCCATGGCAAAGCGCAGATAACCGGTAGCCGGAACACCGAGGTTGTAAGGGACTCTAGGACTTACATCAGATACCGGCAGGACAGCTGAATTGCAAGTTACCTGTCCACCACACACACCTAAAGACACAGTTATACATAGAGCCTGGGGTGTGATAGAGTCCCTGTAAAAAGGCTCGAGTTACCTGTCATACAGGTATTCTCATATCCTATATGGGGGACAGAGAGAAGAACTGTGAGGACCTTAGCTTCCGTCTATGGCCGGTGAGTACCCAAAATGGTTGCCCCACTGACGTGGCCACCCCCTTTTATAAAGTCCCCCCCCTGCCCTCGGCCCCTCCTTCTCCCTTTGAATTCAAAAAACTCCGTCACTCCCCTCACCTCTTTTAACCCTGTACCCCCCAGCAGTCCTAATAAGCTCCCTATTGTCGCACGTTTCCCTGTCATGGCGGCCTCCCCTAATGGCCAGGGGCCCAGTACGGCCTTTCTTGACAACGGGTATCCGTGACTCCTGTGAGCTCTAGTATAAAACCCCTTACCTCACCTCATGTCACCCCCGAGATAACAGCCGCCTCCCCCTTCATCTGTAGTAAGAAAATAACCCTATTAAAACACACGACAAATAGGTTGGATTAATTGGCCACAGCAGCCGTTTATTAACATTTAAACATACAACAATAATGGAACAATAAACCCCGGAAGTGGATGACCCTCGAAGCCCAAACATATGTTGAACATTTTCCAGCCAAACGTCCCACCTATTTTGGCCTTATATCCGCCTTACCCCCAGCCGCTATGCACCAGCTCGGAGGCAAACTCCACCCGCCAGGCCAAAACCCGCACACCTATTTGTGGTTCCCCTAATAATCCCTTCCATGGGATTATCTGTACCCCTTTGACCATTTTAAAATCACCCCGGGGAGTCCAGGACCTATTGAGATCCCCCCCCATCAATCCGCCATTTTCCACTTCCACCAACTTCGAGGATCACCACCCCCTGCCAAAACATAAATGCTCTAAAACCTTAGACATTTATGTCCCTCCACACTTTCAAAGCTTTTTCGATACCCTCCTGGATCGCCAAACACCACATATCGGTACCAACCGCATTCAGGTGCACCCCATCCAACCTCCAGTAACCTCCCGTACCGGACTCCAAATTGACGTGCCGCACCACTACCGCTCCATTCCTTGCCATGAAACGCGAAACAGCTTTGTTCACCTTAATCCTTGCTTTGTTTATCCCTTCCAGGGACCTAGCGCCCCGCCACACCTTCCGCGGGACGATGTCCGACCACACCACCAAAACCTTAGGAAACATTGCCCACAACCTTAACATGTCGAACTTAATGTCCTTTATAAGTTCTCTACACGGCCTCAAGTCATTACCCCCCAAGTGAATAACCAAAATTTGTGGGACCTGATCCCAGCGCACAAAACGATGAAACTCGGGTAAAAATTGGCTCCACGTCATCCCCCTTTTTCCAATCCACCTCAGAGTTGCCACGTCACACGAAAAACCCAATTGCCGGCCATCAGGACGAACCGCTGCCCTCTCCGCCGCCCAGAACACGAATGAGCGTCCCATAATCCAAACCAGCCTTTTGTTATGTTCTGTAAGAGAATAAACGAGAACATCGATCAATTCAATAAAAGAAAACCCCCCCAACACTGGAAACCATGAAGTTAGACCAAACCCGGGCGAACATAAGACCGGAATCTCTCCGATTCCCACCGCCCGATTCTCTTAACCACCTCATCCCCCAAACCTCTCCTGGCCGCTTCCGTTGCAGCCCCTATACGAAATGAATGCCCGCTGTACTTTGCCGGTGAAATTCCCCCCATCTCCAAACACTTCCGAAATATTGAAACAAACTGAAAACGTGATAAGAAAGAACCATCCGCATGAACCAACAGTGGGTCGGATAATACACCCCCTCTTCTCATTAAGTTATCCACACAGATTACCGGGCACAACGGACAATTCGGAACTTCGAATAACACTATTTTACAACCTTTCCCGGTAACGTCCGTTTTTGATGGCCGAATAAACACAACCACCCTATCCGACGTAACATCCACCTCTTCCCTCCGCAAACCCCCTCCCCTGTATCTGGAAGGGCTAACCAACTCCCCCAGGCGAAATGCCCCAAAAAACGCCAACGAAAAAGCCGCTTGAAATAACGTCACCTCCCAATCCGAAAAACAAACAAACCGTAACTGCCTACCAATTGTTAACAGCACTTCGAAGGAAACCGGTCGTCTGTCGTCAAACGACTTCTGCCCTTTTTTCCAGCCTTTTACTAATTGTGTCACCAAAAATGATTTCGTCTCGTCCCGCAAACCTCTGGCCTTGAAACCAAACGCTAGACCAGCTAGGAACTTACTCACTTTGGACACCGACCAACCTGACTCCCATACATGCCCTACTAACAACAACAGCCTATTCTCATCGTCCATCCCAGCTCCGTAGGACACCTTCCAATTCTCCCATGTATTCCAAGCTTGATCGTACTGCAACCAAGACCTATCCGATAACGATCTAGCGAACAACTACCTTACGGCCCGAAGGGCAGGTTCCACAGTTCCGCTGGACAATCCCGGCCCGCTGAATCCAAGCAAGGTCTCGGCCCTTGAGACCGATGCCACTGTGAATGGAAAAGCACATTATCAGCATTAGTAGGCATAACTGCCTTACAATCCGCTACAATCCACAAATTAAACTTGAGGCCCAAGAAAACCAGATGCTGCAGTATCCTGACAACTTCCGGAGATGCCGCAGATAACGTATTGATGGCTTCCACAACGCCCGCATGCTCGCAAGAAAAACGGATTTTTTTATTCATCACCATTTCGCCCCAAACTGACAACGCCACTACCCGAGGAAATAACTGAAGCAGAACCCGGTTTTGCAACAGACCTTGCTCACGCCACCTGGGTGGCCACTCCGCCACTAAACCCTGACCGCAATACTGCAAACTGAACCCACGCATCTCGCTCACGTCAATGCAAAAACCTAAGTCCACCGCATTCTCAACTGTCTGAATCCAAATGGATTTGCCATTATATTCTTCCAAGAAAAGGGCCCACTGTTGTGAATTCCGTTCTGGAGCTCCCTCCTGTGGTTGCTAATGGTATTTTTGTGAGTTCTGCCCTTGGGCTCCCTCTGGTGGTTTCGAGTGGAACTGCTGCTCCTTTAGGTAGCTGTGGCAGCTGCCTTCACTAATCGCCTTGCCTGGGTTTGTTATTTTAACCTGCTCTGGGCTTTAGTTCATGCCAGCTGTCAATGTTCTTGGTTGGATTTGGTTCTCTCCTTGGATTTCTCATATGGCCTGTCCTTGTCAGCAAAAGATAAGTTTTGCTAGTTTTTGTTTGTCCATTTGCTTGGACTCTATTGCTCTGCAAATATGTCTCTTCTTGTCCAGCTTGTCACTATGTCATATTCAGGCTAGCTGGAAGCTCTGGGAAAGCAGATTTGCCCCTCCACACCGTGAGTCGGCGTGGAGTTCATTTTTTGTAAACTCTGCGTGGATTTTGCAGTTTTTAATACTGACCGCACAGTATCCTTTTCTCTCTGTCTATCAAGTTTAGTATTGGCCTCCTTTGCTGAAATCTGATTTCATTTCTGTGTACGTCATTTCCCTCTTCACTCACAGTCAATATTTGTGGGGGGCTGTCTTTCCTTTTGGGGTTTTCTGTGAGGCAAGATAGCTTTCTATTTCCTTCTTTAGGGGTAGTTAGTTCTTAGGCTGTGAAGAGGTGTCTAGGGAGAGTCAGGAACATCCCACGGCTATTACTAGTGTTGTTGTTAGGATTAGGGACTGCGGTCAGTAGAGATACCACGTTCTCAGAGCTCGTCCCATGTTGCGTTTTAGCCACCAGGTCATATCAGTGTGGCCTCTTAACCACCAGGTCATAACAGTACAGCTGGCCCACAATGTGTTAAATGCATCTCAAAAGAGGGAAAAGAAAGTTCTGAGCCATTTTTTTTTCCTTTGCAGCTTGTTTTGTCTTTTTTTTCCCCTAATCTCTGGGTGGTTCAGGATTTTGGTGCTGATATGGAGGTTCAGGGTCTGTCCTTGCGCGTGGATCAACTCGCTGCAAGGGTACAGAGTATCCAAGATTATGTTGTCCAGACTCCGGTATTAGAGCCTAGAATTCCTATTCCCGATTTGTTTTCTGGGGATAGATCTAACTTTTTGAACTTTAAAAATAATTGCAGATTGTTTTTTGCTCTGAGACCCCGTTCCTCTGGTGACCCCATTCAGCAGGTGAAGATTGTTATTTCTTTGCTGCGTGGCGACCCGCAGGACTGGGCATTCTCCCTTGAGCCAGGAAATCCTGCATTGCTTAATATTGACGCATTTTTTCAAGCGCTCGGATTGCTGTATGACGAGCCTAATTCTGTGGATTTAGGCAGAAAAAACTTTGCTGGCTCTGTGTCAGGGTCAGGAAGCAGCAGAAGTATACTGCCAGAAATTTAGAAAGTGGTCTGTGCTCACAAAATGGAATGAGTATGCCCTGGCAGCGATTTTCAGAAAGGGTCTTTCTGAAGCCCTTAAAGATGTTATGGTGGGGTTTCCTACGCCTGCTGGTATGAATGAGTCAATGTCTTTGGCCATTCAGATTGATCGGCGATTGCGCGAGCGCAAGGTGGTGCACCATAAGGCAGTGTCCTCTGAGCAGAGTTCTGAGCCTATGCAATGTGATAGGATTTTGACTAGAGCAGAAAGGCAGAAATTCAGACATCAGAATGGCCTGTGTTTTTACTGTGGTGATTCTGCTCATGCTATTTCTGATTGCCCTAAGCGTACTAAGAGGGTCCCTAGGTCTGTTACCATTAGTAACAAGTAGCAAGGTGGTGCACCATAAGGCAGTGTCCTCTGAGCAGAGTTCTGAGCCTATGCAATGTGATAGGATTTTGACTAGAGCAGAAAGGCAGAAATTCAGACATCAGAATGGCCTGTGTTTTTACTGTGGTGATTCTGCTCATGCTATTTCTGATTGCCCTAAGCGTACTAAGAGGGTCCCTAGGTCTGTTACCATTAGTACTGTACAGCCTAAATTTCTCTTGTCTGTTACCCTGATTTGCTCATTGTCGTCCTTTTCTGTTATGGCATTTGTGGATTCTGGCGCTGCCCTGAACTTAATGGACTTAGAATTTGCCAAGCACTGTGGTTTTTCCTTGGAGCCTTTGCAGAGTCCTATTCCCTTAAGGGGGATTGATGCTACGCCATTGGCCAAGAATAAACCTCAGTACTGGACACAGTTAACCATGTACATGGCTCCAGCACATCAGGAAAATATTCGCTTTTTGGTGTTGCATAATTTGCATGATGTTGTTGTGCTGGGTTTTCCATGGTTACAGGTACATAATCCAGTGCTGGATTGGAGATCTATGTCTGTAACTGGCTGGGGTTGTCAGGGGATACATAGTGATATTCCTTTGATGTCCATTTCCTCGTCCCCTTCTTCTGAAGTTCCTGAGTTTTTGTTGGATTTCCAGGATATATTTGATGAGCCCAAGTCCAGTTCCCTGCCTCCTCATAGGGACTGCGATTGTGCCATTAATTTGATTCCTGGCTGTAAGTTCCCTAAGGGCCGACTTTTCAATCTGTCTGTGCCAGAGCATGCCGCTATGCGGAGTTATGTAAAGGAGTCCTTGGAGAAGGGGCATATTCGCCCGTCTTCGTCACCATTGGAAGCGGGATTTTTTTTTTGTTGCCAAGAAGGATGGCTCCTTGAGACCCTGTATAGATTATCGCCTTCTCAATAAGATCACTGTCAAATTCCAGTACCCTTTACCTTTGCTTTCTGATTTGTTTGCTCGGATTAAGGGTGCCAGTTGGTTTACTAAAATCGACCTTCGAGGGGCGTATAATCTCGTGCGTATTAAACAAGGTGATGAATGGAAAACAGCATTTAATACGCCCGAAGGCCATTTTGAATATCTTGTGATGCCATTCGGGCTCTCTAATGCTCCATCGGTATTTCAGTCCTTTATGCATGATATCTTCCGGAATTATCTGGATAAATTCATGATTGTGTATTTGAATGATATTTTGGTTTTCTCCGATGATTGGGAGTCTCATGTGAGGCAGGTTAGGATGGTATTTCAGGTCCTTTGTGCTAATGCGTTGTTTGTGAAGGGGTCTAAGTGCCTCTTTGGAGTTCAGAAGGTTTCTTTTTTGGGTTTCATTTTTTCTCCCTCGGCTATTGAAATGGACCCTGTTAAAGTCCAGGCCATTCATGATTGGACTCAACCTACATCTGTAAAGAGCCTTCAGAAATTTTTGGGCTTTGCCAATTTTTATCGCCGCTTTATTGCTAATTTTTCTAGTGTGGTGAAGCCTCTGACCGATTTGACGAGGAAGGGTGCTGATGTGATGAATTGGTCCTCTGTGGCTGTTGAGGCCTTTCAGGAGCTTAAACGTCGTTTTACTTCTGCCTTTGTGTTGCGTCAGCCAGATGTTTCTCTCCCTTTTCAGGTGGAGGTTGATGCTTCTGAGATTGGGGCAGGGGCCGTTTTGTATTAGAGAAATTCTGATGGCTCTTTGATGAAACCATGTGCTTTCTTCTCCAGAAAGTTTTCGCCTGCTGAGCGTAATTATGATGTCGGCAATCGGGAGTTGTTGGCTATGAAGTGGGCATTTGAGGAGTGGCGACATTGGCTTGAGGGAGCCAAGCATCGCGTGGTGGTCTTGACTGATCATAAGAATCTGATTTACCTCGAGTCTGCTAAGCGGTTGAATCCTAGACAAGCTCGGTGGTCTCTGTTTTTCTCACGTTTTGATTTTGTGGTCTCGTATATTCCAGGATCTAAGAATGTGAAGGCTGATGCCCTTTCTAGGAGTTTTTTGCCTGATTCTCCGGGAGTTCTTGAGCCGGCTGGGATCCTCAAGGAGGGGGTGATTCTTTCTGCCATCTCCCCTGATTTGCGGCGGGTACTTCAGGAGTTTCAGGCTGATAAACCTGACCGCTGTCCTGTGGGGAAACTGTTTGTTCCTGATAGATGGACTAGCAGGGTAATTTCTGAGGTTCATTGTTTGGTGTTGGCTGGTCACCCTGGGATTTTCGGTACCAGAGATTTGGTGGCTAGGTCCTTTTGGTGGCCTTCCTTGTCGCGGGATGTGCATTCGTTTGTGCAGTCCTGTGGGACCTGTGCTCGGGCTAAGCCTTGCTGTTCCCATGCCAGTGGGTTGCTTTTGCCTTTGCCTATTCCTGAGAGGCCCTGGACGCATATTTCCATGGATTTTATTTCTGATCTTCCTGTTTCTCAGAACATGTCTGTCATCTGGGTGGTTTGTGACCGGTTTTCTAAGATGGTCCATTTGGTACAGTTGCCTTCCTCCTCTGATTTGGTTCCATTATTTTTTCAGCATGTGGTTTGTTTGCATGGTATTCCGGAGAATATTGTGTCTGACAGAGGTTCCCAGTTCGTTTCTAGGTTTTGGCGGTCCTTTTGTGCTAGAATGGGCATTGATTTGTCTTTTTCTTCAGCGTTCCATCCTCAGACAAATGGCCAAACGGAGCGAACCAATCAGACCTTGGAAACCTATTTGAGATGCTTCGTGTCTGCTGATCAGGATGATTGGGTGACCTTTTTGCCGTTGGCCGAGTTTGCCCTTAATAATCGGGCTAGTTCGGCTACCTTGGTTTTGCCTTTCTTTTGTAATTTTGGTTTTCATCCTCGTTTTTCTTCAGGGCAGCTTGAGCCTTCTGACTGTCCTGGTGTGGATTCTGTGGTGGACAGGTTGCAGCAAATTTGGACTCATGTGGTGGACAATTTGACGTTGTCTCAGGAAAAGGCTCAACGTTTTGCTAACCGTCGTCGGTGTGTTGGTCCCCGGCTTCGTGTTGGGGATTTGGTCTGGTTGTCTTCTCGTCATGTTCCTATGAAGGTTTCTTCCCCTAAGTTCAAGCCTCGCTTTATTGGGCCTTATAAGATTTCTGAAATTATCAATCCGGTGTCTTTTCGTTTGGCCCTTCCAGGTTCCTTTTCCATTCATAATGTGTTCCATAGATCCTTGTTGCAGAGATATGTGGTACCTATGGTTCCCTCCGTTGATCCTCCGGCTCCGGTGTTGGTTGAGGGGGAATTGGAATATGTGGTGGAGAAGATTTTGGATTCTTGTTTTTCGAGGCGGAAGCTTCAGTATCTGGTCAAGTGGAAGGGTTATGGCCAGGAGGATAATTCTTGGGTTGTGGCCTCCGATGTTCATGCTGCCAATTTGGTTCGTGCTTTCCATTTTGCTCGTCCTGATCGGCCTGGGAGTTCTGGTGAGGGTTCGGTGACCCCTCCTCAAGGGGGGGTACTGTTGTGAATTCCGTTCTGGAGCTCCCTCCTGTGGTTGCTAATGGTATTTTTGTGAGTTCTGCCCTTGGGCTCCCTCTGGTGGTTTCGAGTGGAACTGCTGCTCCTTTAGGTAGCTGTGGCAGCTGCCTTCACTAATCGCCTTGCCTGGGTTTGTTATTTAAACCTGCTCTGGGCTTTAGTTCATGCCAGCTGTCAATGTTCTTGGTTGGATTTGGTTCTCTCCTTGGATTTCTCATATGGCCTGTCCTTGTCAGCAAAAGATAAGTTTTGCTAGTTTTTGTTTGTCCATTTGCTTGGACTCTATTGCTCTGCAAATATGTCTCTTCTTGTCCAGCTTGTCACTATGTCATATTCAGGCTAGCTGGAAGCTCTGGGAAAGCAGATTTGCCCCTCCACACTGTGAGTCGGCGTGGAGTTCATTTTTTGTAAACTCTGCGTGGATTTTGTAGTTTTTAATACTGACCGCACAGTATCCTTTTCTCTCTGTCTATCAAGTTTAGTATTGGCCTCCTTTGCTGAAATCTGATTTCATTTCTGTGTACGTCATTTCCCTCTTCACTCACAGTCAATATTTGTGGGGGGCTGTCTTTCCTTTTGGGGTTTTCTGTGAGGCAAGATAGCTTTCTATTTCCTTCTTTAGGGGTAGTTAGTTCTTAGGCTGTGAAGAGGTGTCTAGGGAGAGTCAGGAACATCCCACGGCTTTTACTAGTGTTGTTGTTAGGATTAGGGACTGCTGTCAGTAGAGATACCACCTTCTCAGAGCTCGTCCCATGTTGCGTTTTAGCCACCAGGTCATATCAGTGTGGCCTCTTAACCACCAGGTCATTACAGCCCACACCTTCAAATCCTGCTTCAAATCCTTCGTCAATCTGATGAAATGTAGGGGAGACTTCACTCCCGCCGTTGCCAAAGACAAACGCCGACAAAATGGACGGCCCATCGGCATAATCCTGCAAGCAAAGTTCAGCTTGCCCAACAAAGATTGTAAATCGTGCAGCGTTATCTTACGCCGTGTACTTGCTTTTTTAACCTCATCCCGAAAAGCGACTAACTTGTCATCAGGCAATCTGCATTCCATCGCTACGGTATCAATTTCTATGCCTAGAAAACTCAGTGTCGTCGTTGGCCCGACGGTCTTCTCAGCCGCCAACGGAACTCCGAAACCCTTTGCTACCCTCTCCATCATGTGTAGTAGGATCGAGCAAACCGCAGACTGTGGCGGGCCCACAAACATAAAATCATCGAGGTATTGTAAACAAGAACTCAAGCCAGATACATCCTTAACGACCCATTCCAAGAATGTACTAAACGCCTCAAAATAGGCACATGATAGCGAGCAGCCCATGGGAAGACAACGATCAATGAAAAAACCTCCATCCCAAAAACAACCTAACAAGTGCATACTCTCAGGGTGCACTGGTAACAGGCGAAACGCCGCCTCAATATCCGTCTTCGCCATCAGAGCCCCCCTACCGCATAGCCGTACCAAATTCATTGCTGCGTCGAACGACATGTAAGAAACCGCACACAGTTGAGGATCGATACCATCGTTCACCGACAGACCTTTTGGAAATGACAAATGATGAATAAGCCTAAATTTGTTAGGCTCCTTCTTCGGAACCACTCCGAGCGGCGACACCCTCAGATTACTGATCGGAGCTATTACAAAAGGTCCTGCCATCCTTCCCAAATCAACCTCTTTCTTCAACTTCTCGGAAACCACACTGAGAAACTGCAATGCCGATTTTAAATTCTTCTTTGACAAACAAACATCGTGCTCAATAAACGGAATTTTGAAGCCATAACCAAAACCTTCCCTCAAAAGTGACGCTGCTGCTACGTTAGGGTATCTATTTAGATACGCCTCCATCGCGTCCAGCCGCACCGGCGTCTCCCCTTTTCTCAGCACCGTCCCCCTCTTGTTTTCCCCCCTCTAAAACATCTAGCTGCCCCATGTGTGCCCCCACAAGTTGAGCATTCGTGCTTGAATTTACACTTGCTCCCAAACCTACAGGTCCCCTCATTAAAGGAGAAACACAGTCCCTTCTGCATTGCGACCGAGTGTCCTGACTGCCCTGAGCTCCCGGCGCCCCCTTGAAATGGCTGACTTCCCTGATTTGTTCTAGCCGGTGCCATAACCCTCATCCATAAAGCAATGTCCTTATGGTCCCAACGTATGCTCGAGCGGACTGCCTTACGCTGCCTAAACTGCTCGTCATATCGCAGCCAGCCTTGCCCGCCATACACCCGGTAAGCCTCCCCAATTGCATCCATGTAGCAAAAGAGACCTGAACAATTTTCCGGTGCCCTTTCATGTATTATGCTTGCTAATATAGCAACAGCTTGCAACCAATTTGAAAAAGAACGAGGGATCAAACGGTACCTCCTCTTTTCTTCATCGTCTTTTTTGGAATCGTCTCTCCGTAACCTATCCAGATTGAATCTCTCTAACAGTAACAATGAAAAAATATCCACATAGTCCCACTTCCAAATCATTTCTTTCACCTCCTCCTTCAAATGGGACCCCAGCGGTCCCTCAAAACATACATACACCTCGCTCCTAGCTGAACCATCCAAACGCACCGCCTCCTCGTTTTCCTTTTCTTTGCTAGCCCCTGCATTCTGGGTCCCACCTCCCAAATCGGCTGACCCAGTCCCCCTTTCTGCTTCACTGCTGCCCCCCCCCCCGACGCAACTGAGCCTGAAGCGCCCCTGCCCCCACACTGCGAAACTACCTCGGTGTCTGATAGCATTCCTATACCTGTTGCCCTCTCTGCGCTCCCTAACCAAGCCGCTGTAGGTGACCCTACCCCAAGAGGACCCCCGTACCATATTCTAGCTAAATCTCTAAGGCCATGTAATATTAAACTCATCCCCCCGCTAGCGCCCCCCATAGCTGCCTCCCGCTCCCTAACCTCATTAGGAGCTAAGCAGGGGTTAAATACAGAAAATTGCTGGCTCTCACCTGGCTGCCTGGGCGCTGTGAACCCAGCAGCTGGAGGTCCTGGATCCTGACGAAGATGTGCTGGTCCCATGTTGGTTCTGTCTGCTGCTGGCTCCGCAGCTCCCGGGTCAACCTGCCTCACCAGCTGCCCACCGCCAGAAGCAGGCACACTGGCGATAATGGCAGGGACCCTCAGAGCTGCCGCCGCTGTCCACAGGGCGCCGCCATCTTGGGGAGGTCCTGGGTCCTGGAATGTAGATGCAGAACTCCAGGATGCGGCGCCATCTTGCCAGAGTCCTTGGTCACGTGGCGCCGAGTTCCCTGCTGTGGCGCCATCTTGCCGGAGACCCCGGCGCTGTGGTGACGCCGCAGCGCTGCTGACCGAGGCAGCCGACTGCTGCCCGCCGCTCACGGGAGCCGCCCCATCCGTACCGCGTCCCTGCTGCCTGTCATGCGCCGCTCTTCCGGGCGTGCTGGAAGACAGGCCGGCGGGCTGCCGGCCGCTGGACCGCCTCCGCATGGGGGCCCGCCCCCTGGCTCCTCGTGCTCCTCCACGCTGAGCAGGGCCAGCCGGAACGCTGGCGCCTGCCGCTCCTGGTCCCGAATCCCGTCGCCTCTGTGCTGCGGGGGGGGGAACCCGGCCCCTGTTGTAGGTTCCGCCTGTTGGATGGATTCCTCCCAGCCTGCGGGCGGGGAGCAGGAGGAGCGCGCCCGCCGACCACGGCTGGAGGGTCCCTGGAGGGCCTCCGAATGCGGCGCCGGGCCCGGGGGGTAGCCTCGGGGCTTAAGCGCGCTGGAGGCCAAGACCTCTGCGGCCGGCGTCCTGCTGGAGGAGGGATGGAGGCTCCGGCTACCGACCCCTGGAGCAGGCTATTCACCGAAGCCTGCAGCCAATCTGTCCCTTGGGTGCCTGCCGCGTCCCACAGCTGCTGCAGCAAGGCCTCGACGTCCATCGTTCGTGGGTACAACGGAGCTTCCGTCTATGGCCGGTGAGTACCCAAAATGGTTGCCCCACTGACGTGGCCACCCCCTTTTATAAAGTCCCCCCCCCGCCCTCGGCCCCTCCTTCTCCCTTCGAATTCAAAAAACTCCGTCACTCCCCTCACCTCTTTTAACCCTGTACCCCCCAGCAGTCCTAATAAGCTCCCTATTGTCGCACGTTTCCCTGTCATGGCGGCCTCCCCTAATGGCCAGGGGCCCGGTACGGCCTTTCTATCTCAAGACAGCTAAAGCGACTTTCCAGAACACCTTCTCCAATGAAGCCAGGAACAGAATGAAGACTCTATTGCTCACATGGAGGGAAGCCAGTCACAGGTTTATGTAATGGAAGTGTGTGGTTCCAATAATGGCCAATAGACACGAAGAAGTCTAAACCTTTTCCATGCCACAAGAAACCTGTTAACTCATGAATGGTAATGTAGATTTAAAGAGGTCCTGTGCTCAGCTAAACGCCGTGATCTTCTAATCTCAGATGTACCACCATAGGTCCAGCAGAATGTGGCAGATTCATGACATTATGCGTACAATAAATTTTCACAAACTATAACGACAAGGGAGCATGGCTTCACATGAAAGGGGTCTGACTTTATGAGAAAAGGGGGAAATGCCCTGAGTGCACCATCATTTTGGCATAAATTTGTAGCACAAAGCAGGCAAACTAAGGCTACTTTCACACTAGCGTTAACTGCAATACGTCGCAAATGCGTCGTTTTGCCGAAAATACGCATCCAGCAAAAGTTCTTGCTGGATACGTTTTTTCGTCATAGACTAACATTAGCGACGCATTTGCGACGCATTGACAAACGTTGCGTCCGTTTTGCAACGCTTGGGCGTGTGGTAGCGGACTGTCGGGAGAAAAAAACGTTACATGTAACGTTTTTTGCTCCCGACGGTCCGCTTTTTCCGACCGCGCATGCGCGGCCGGAACTCCGCCCCCACCTCCCCGCACTTCCCCGCGCCTCACAATGGGGCAGCGGATGCGTGGGAAAAATGCATCCGCTGCCCCTGTTGTGCGGCGGAGACCACGCTAGCGTCGGGAACCTCGGCCCGACGCACAGCGACGGGTTGTTCCCAACGCTAGTGTGAAAGTAGCCTAATAGGTAGTGTAAACTTAGAGTAATCTTAGTGTAAATTTGTATGCATCGCCACACAACCAGCTCTATCCTCTCCTAGTGTATCCTCACCCATCCCCTGTAGACTGTGAGCCCACGCGGGCAGGGTCCTCTCTCCTCCTGTACTTGTGTGTGCCTTGTATTGCTCATGTTTATGTTACTTGTCTATATCTGCCCCCTTTTCACATGTAAAGCGCTATGGAATAAATGGCGCTATAAAAAATATATAATAATAATATGAACCCTGTGAGCTCTCCAATCTACCTACTGCAAATTTACAGATGGTTGGCAAGTGGCTGTACTGGGTTCAGAACTTTTCTAGATCTGAAAGGCTTTTATCTCAATATGTACTGTTAGCTTGTAATCACCACTGCAGCAAAAAAGAAAATCAAGTGTGAACAGCAGTAAAGGACTGGAGTGGGGGAAGGTGAGTACTATTTATATATATTTTTTATTAGTATCAGAACATTTAAGAACCGCTTTTCTAAAATCTGGATTTTCAGGTTTTCAGTAGAATGTCATTATACAAGTGTTATAAATAATGTAATTAAGAGAGAAAATAGAGACAATTAATGACACATATGTATGTGAATCATCAACAGTAAATTAGAAGAAAATGCAGGTGGACAGACTGAATAGACCAATGATTTCTATGTGTTTTTATCCAGAGGCTCTTTGGGAGTTCTGATCATTTTCTATTTCAGTTTCTATAATGAGAATGTGAATAAACGATTTTATGTATTCTCTCCCAATGTAATTGTTACAACACTGCCCTCTAGTGGTCTTCAATATTTCTGCTGCTGTGTCGGATTTTTTTTTCTTCTGTAGGTCATGGTTTAGATTTGGAAGGACATCAGAAAATGAAGAATTGTTTGTTTTTAACTAATCAGACAGGATACCCCATAAACTTCAGGGTTTATTTACTAATTCAACAGCACCATCTGCTTACACCACTGCAGGTTCCCGCAAATCTGGTGATAGAAGCTGGCTGGTCATTATGGCATACTTAACAATTGCAATGCAAAAATGGGGACATTTAAATCCTACCACCACAAACATCGGGGATCAGAGCTGTAATTTGAAGCTTGTGGGTCCAGAGGAAAAATCTCCAACAGGGCCCTTAAAGGGGTTGTCCGGTCTTCTATTAAAGCCTTAGTCACATAGAGGGCACACAAAGTAAGTCGTGCTTACGCTGTCAGGATTCACTAGCAATGCTGGTGAGAGTAGGCGATCACTTGACAAGCAAGTATGCAATGCGGATGTGTCAACTAGATGTGCTCGAATTCTCTCAATTCACTGTTATTGAGAGATGCCAGGAACGTCTAGTTTGAATGTGACCAGAAAGTATGCAAATCGCAGTCATATGACCACCCGCTTTCACCAGCAAAAAATGGTTACTCCTGACAGTGTAAGCACCACATGCTTCAGGAATCAGAAGTCTGAAGTCACATAGCGTGCCTTCACATATTGGCCAAAGGGACCTTTTGGGCCCACCAGGGTCTAAAGCCATGGGATGCACCTACTGTAGTTAATCTCCTGCCAGGGATTGATCCCAAAACACACAAGAACACCCTAAAATTCCCAGTTTAGACGTGCTTTTGCTATCCCTGTCATTTTGTGGTCCTGCACTGTCTCAGATCTTATGTCTTATGTAAGGGGGAGTCCACATTTCCAACAATGAAGACTCTTTGTGATGCAGCAAATTACTTTTATTTCTTTACAGTGGAGGCCCAAATCAATTGGCTGCTACAGGTACAAACTAGGCAGACTTGTAGTGGTGCTTGTGGTGGTACACTGTAATAAGATTGCCCCCAGAGCTAATGTCAGCTTTCGTCCATCCAGTAATGCAACTATGAGTACCTGGGAGAAAAACCCCTGCCTTTTTGATGTGGTGACCAGAAAAATGCCCACAGAAAAAATGTTCACAGCCTTGAATGCCCGCAGAAAAATTGCCCACAAGGAAAGTTGCCCACACCAAAAATTACCCACATGAAAGTTGCCCACACCAAAAATTACCCTCATGGAAAGTTGCCCACACAGAAGATTGCCCACATGGTCAAAATAATAGCAGTTATCACCTCCCCTTGCAACCTGTAATATATTACATTGCTCCGGACAGTGGCGTACCGATGTGGTTAAAAGTAATGATGAAAGAGCATCTTCTGATGTTCCCTCTCCCAACATTCCCTCTTGGCAACTTACATCTGTATGCAGCAGGCACGATGATGAGTCACTCTACCAGGGCAGCAGGGTGCCCTGTACCGGGTCCGGTGCTCACAGGGGGGATGTCACGGTGGCGACCCGGTTCGTGGCCCTGGGCGCCCATGTAAAAGGGAAATTGAATAAAGTTTATGTTCATGACGCCACCTGTGGTATTTGGTCAGTGGGGACCGACGCTGCCTAAGGGGTCTGCTGGGGTGATGTTATGGCAGCTAGATGGTATAACTTCCCACAGGTGAAGTGTACCCCCAGGACTCCCGGTGTAGAGATGGAAGATGGTGAATGGTGCAGTAAAGAACGGAGGACACAGGTTTGCAGTCTCTTTACCTGGTTTACTGAAGACTTCAGGCAGCCACAGTCCAGGGTACCAGATCACAGGACAGGCAGGGTCCAGCCGGACCCTGCCCGGACATCATTGTCAGTCAATGGCGAGTGCGCGCTGCTGGAGGGAGCTCGCCGCTGGAGCGCACAGGTCAGGTGAAGAGAACTCATTTTTTTTGTTTGGTTTTTTTTTTGCTAACGGCAATCCGGGGGGCCCGGGCGGGCCAGAATGCTGGACACTGTCTGTGAGCAATATGTTGGACACACTGGGGCAGATTGCTGGACACACTGTCTGTTGGCAATATGCTGGACACACTGGGGGCAATGCTGGAGACACTGGGGCAAATTGCTGGAGACAATGGGGCAGATTGCTGGAGTCGGACACTGGGGGCAATGCTGGAGACACTGGGGCAGATTGCTGGACACACTGTCTGGGGGCAATGCTGAACACACTGGGGCAGATTGCTGGACATACTGTCTGGGGGCAATGCTGGACACAGTGGGGCAGATTGCTGGACACAGTGTCTGGGGGCAATGCTGGACACACTGGGGCAGATTGCTGGACACAGTGTCTGGGGGCAATGCTGGACACACTGGGGCAGATTGCTGGACACACTGTCTGGGGGCAATGCTGGACACACTGGGGCAGATTGCTGGACACACTGTCTGGGGGCAATGCTGAACACGCTGGGGCAGATTGCTGATGAACATACTGTCTGGGGGCAATGCTGGAGACACTGAGGCAGATTGCTGGTGGACACACTGTCTGGGGGCAATGCTGGACACAGTGGGGCAGATTGCTGGACACAGTGTCTGGGGGCAATGCTGGACACACTGGGGCAGATTGCTGGACACACTGGGGACAATGCTGGACACACTGGGGCAGATTGCTGGACACACTGTCTGGGGGCAATGCTGAACACGCTGGGGCAGATTGCTGGACACACTGTCTGGGGCAATGCTGGACACACTGGGGCAGATTGCTGGATACACTGGGGCAATGATGGACACACTGGGGCGGATTGCTGGACACACTATCTGGGGCAATGCTGGACACACTGGGGCAGATTGCTGGTGAACACACTGTCTGGGGGCAATGCTGGACACACTGGGGCAGATTGCTGGACACACTGGGGCAATATGCTGGAGTCAGACACTGGGGCAGATTCCTGGACACACTGGGGCAATATGCTGGACACACTGGGGCAGATTGCTGGATACACTGGGGCAATATGCTGGACATACTGGGGCAGATTGCTGGACACACTGGGGGTAATATGCTGGACACACTGGGGCACATTGCTGGATACCCTGGGGCAGGAATGGAGACATAGGCAGAATGTAGATACGGTGCATGTTTGGAGACACGGGGCAGAATGAAAGACATGGGGGCAGGATTGGATCATGGGGCAGGATGGATACGATGGAGACAGATGGGGCAGGATGGGGAGATTATATGGGGTAGAATGGATACTCATGAGGGCAGGATGCGAGAACATATGGCTGGAGCCAGGAATGAGACACACGGGGCCAGGATGGGGAATATTATTACCATAGGGGCTAATTAAGGGATATTATTACTGCAGTGATGTATTTATTTTATTTTTTGAGTATACTGTTTTAAATGGGGGGGCGGTCCTGTTACTGTGCAGAGTGACACTATATCGCCTTTTTTTCTTCATGTAGTGTAATGTAGAAGTTGTGAAAAATTAAGTAATGTGTTCTGCAAGCGGAGCTCGAGATAACTGTGTTATTTCCTGCAGAGAGGAGCCATGGCTGGAAGAAATGATGGCGGTCTGTGCTGGATGAAAGATGAAGGACTTCACCTAGAGACATCACTGGTGAGTCAGTGTTACCTATACACTGACACTATACACTGTATACTGTATACAGAGGTCCTGTGTATAATGTCACTAGTGATCGCTGTATAACCTCTACACAGACACTGCATACTAAGTACAGATCTCCTGTGAATACTGGCACTTATGGTGATAGTATTGTGTTTTTTTTTATTACTGATCAGTATTGTAGTATTCAGTCACTATGTGGTGGTAACATGTGGTCTGGAAATGGTGTTGCGGTATTTGTCCCTTGTTTGTGCTATTTGGTCACCAAGTGGTGGTAATATGTGGTCTTGACATGGTGTAGCGGTATTTGTTCCTTGTATGTGATATTATTCGATCACTGTGGTTGTAATGTGTGGTCTGGCCATGGTGCGGTGGTATTTGTTCCTTGTATGTGATATTGGTCATTTTAAAAATTGAAAAATAAATCATAATATACCTAAATTGTATTGCATATTTTAAAAAATATTTAATAGGCTCCAGTAGAGTAGGGCCCGGCCAAAAGTGTCTACCGTGTTACGGTGGCGGCTTACAAAATCTTTGTAACATGACACACATGACCCCGTCGCATGACCCCGTCGCATGACCGGGGGGCCCACAGTGTCTGAACAGCCCGGGGCCCTGGCTACCCTTAATCCACCCCTGGTCATAATACTGTGCATGTGGAGAGTACTATGGAGGAATTCACTGTAGGGGTATCATACTGTGTTTTGGGGGCACGTTTGTTGGTATCATATTTTATAGGTGCAATGAAATGGAATCTAGGGCCTCAGTAGGAGGAAAATTAGTAAGGGCTGAAAAGTTGTGGAATATGCTCTTCTGTGACCCCACAGAATATGAATGATATATTTTTCTGTTGGAAGAGGCAAATAAAACTTCTGCTATGGGGTCCCATGATTTTTATGTACGCCCTTGGCTCCGGAGCCTGTGTACAGTGTGATCCCGACTGTACCAATATAACATTATTATCCCCCCAACCTGTGATATGTTATATCACTCCGGAACCTGTGCACAGTTTGACAATGGCTGTACCGATATAACGTTATTATCACTTCCCCCCCAACCTGTAATATGTCATATCACTCTGGAGCCTGTGCACAGTGTAACCCCAGCTGTACCGGTATAAGCTATTATAACCATCACCTTCCCCCTGATCAATAAAATGTTATATTGCTCCAGAGCTTGTGTACACTGTGGCCTCGGCTGTACCAATATAACGTTGTTGTTATCACACGCCCCCGACACCGGCAATACGTTATATCGCTCCTAAGCCTGTGCACAGTGGTAGCACGGCTGTACCGATATAACGTTATCTGTTGTGAATTCTGTTTGTGGGCTCCCCCGGTGGTGTTTTATGGTAGTGCCACTTATTTGCCTTCTTCTATCATTGATCACCTGTTGACACCCATTAGGGGAGTTTCCTATTTAAGGCTGCTTGGCTGCTGGTCCGATGCCGGCCAACAATGTATCAGTAGCATTCTGTTGCATTCTCCTGCCTCAAGATCCTGTTCAGCTAAGTTGAATTTTGTTTCTAGTTAATGCTATTTTTGTCCAGCTATTTGCAATGTGACTCTCTGTAGCTGGAAGCTCTCGTGGACTGAAATTGCCACTCCAGTGGCATGAGTTGTCACTGGAGTTTTAAAGTAATTTCAGGATGGTGTTTTTTGAGTAGTGTTTTGAAGTTGACCGTGAAGTGACTCTTTCCTGTACTTCTGCTATCTAGTAAGCGGACCTCACTGTGCTAAATCTGCTGTTCATCCTACGTATGTCTTTTCCTCTTGACTCACCGTCAATATCTGTGGGGGGCTGCTATCTCCTTTTGGGGTTCATCTCTGGAGGTAAGGCAGGCCTGTATATTCCTCTGATAGGGGTAGTTAGATCTCCGGCTGGCGCGTGGTGTCTAGGGCATCGTAGGAAACACTCCCCGGCTACTTCCAGTGTTGTGTCAGGTTCAGGTCACGGTCACTTTAGTTCCCATCACCCGAGAGCTAGTCCGTCGTTATTTTGATTTCCCTGCCATTGGGAAAATCATAACAGTTTGGCCGGCCCACCCCACATGTTTTAACTATGCACTAAAGCAGGAAAGGATATGAAAAGGTTTTTCTTTTTCCTTCTGTGTTTGGAAAGTGCACCTTAGTGCTTATTTGTACTCCTTGCTTAAACTGCAGTCTTCAGCCTTTTTTTTTTTCCTCTCCTCTTAATCTCTGAATGGCCTTGGTTACACCTGTTTGAATCATGGATCCACAGAGTTTGGTTGTAGGTCTGAATAACCTGGCTACAAAGGTCCAGAACTTACAAGATTTTGTTATACGTGCTCCAATGTCTGAACCTAAGATCCCTATGCCTGAATTTTTTACCGGAGACAGATCCCGTTTTTTGAATTTCAGAGAGAATTGTAAATTGTTTTTGTCTCTGAAATCTCACTCTGCTGGTGATCCTGCGCAACAGGTTAAAATTGTTATTTCTCTATTGCGGGGTGACCCACAAAGTTGGGCATTTGCATTGTCGCCAGGGGATCCTGCGTTATTAAATGTAGATGCGTTTTTTCTGGCTTTGGGGTTGCTTTATGAAGAACCTAATTTAGAGATTTTGGCTGAGAAAGCCTTGATAGCTCTTTCCCAAGGGCAAGATGAAGCTGAGATATACTGCCAAAAATTTCGTAAATGGTCGGTGCTTACTAAATGGAATGAGTGCGCTCTAGCAGCTAATTTCAGAGAAGGTCTCTCTGATGCCGTGAAGGATGTCATGGTGGGGTTCCCTGTGCCTACAGGTCTGAATGATGCCATGAAATTGGCTATCCAGATTGATCGGCGTTTACGGGAGCGCAAATCTGTGCACCATATGGCGGTATCTTCTGAGCAAAAATCTGTGCACCATATGGCGGTATCTTTTGAGCAAAGACCTGTGCACCATATGGCGGTATCTTCTGAGCAAAAAACTGTGCACCATATGGCGGTATCTTCTGAGCAAAAACCTGTGCATCATTTGGCGGTGACCTCTGAAAAGGCACCAGAGCATATGCAATGCGATAGTGTATTGTCTAGAGGCGAACGACAGAATTACAGGCGCAAAAATGGGTTGTGCTTCTATTGTGGAGATCCAGCTCATGTTATATCAGCATGCTCTAAACGCATAAAGAAGGTTGATAAAAAGGTTGATAAATCTTTTTCTATGGGTACCTTGCAGTCTAAATTTCTTTTGTCCGTGACATTGATTTGTACTTTATCATCTGTTACTGTGGATGCTTATGTGGATTCTGGCGCCGCTCTGAGTCTCATGGATTGGTCCTTTGCCAAGCGTTGTGGGTTTGATTTAGAGCCTCTGGAGGTTTCTATTCCCTTAAAGGGTATTGATTCTACACCTTTGGCTAGCAATAAACCACAATATTGGACACAAGTGACTATGCATCTTACCCCAGACCATCAGGAGATTATTCGTTTCCTTGTGTTATATAATCTACATGACGTATTAGTACTTGGATTACCATGGTTACAAATTCATAATCCAGTCTTGGACTGGAGATCAATGTCTGTGCTGAGCTGGGGATGTTGGGGGATTCATGGGGATGCACCTTTGGTTCCCATTTCTTCATCTACTCCCTCTGAGATCCCAGCATTTCTGTCAGATTTTTATGATGTCTTTCAGGAGCCTAAAACTGATTCTCTCCCCCCTCACAGAGAGTGTGACTGCGCTATTGAGTTGATTCCCGGTAGTAAATTTCCTAAGGGTCGCTTGTTTAATTTGTCTGTACCTGAACATACTGCTATGCGGGAGTATATCAGAGAATCTTTGGAAAAGGGTCATATTCGCCCCTCTTTGTCTCCACTGGGGGCAGGGTTTTTCTTTGTGGGTAAAAAGGATGGTTCATTGAGACCTTGTATCGACTATCGACTTCTGAATAAGATTACAGTTAAATACCAGTACCCGTTACCTTTACTGACTGATCTTTTTGCTCGCATAAAGGGGGCGAAGTGGTTCACTAAGATCGATCTACGTGGTGCGTATAATTTGGTGCGGATTAAGCAGGGGGATGAGTGGAAGACCGCATTTAATACGCCTGAAGGCCATTTTGAGTATTTGGTAATGCCTTTCGGTCTCGCGAATGCCCCTTCCGTTTTTCAGTCCTTTATGCACGATATTTTCCGTGAATATCTGGATAAATTTATGATTGTGTATTTGGATGATATTTTGATTTTTTCGGAGGACTGGGAATCTCATGTTCAACAGGTCAGGAGAGTTTTTCAGGTTTTACTAGCTAATTCTCTATTTGTGAAGGGCTCAAAGTGTATTTTTGGGGTTCAGAGAATTTCCTTTCTGGGATATATTTTTTCCCCTTCATCTATGGAGATGGACCCTGTTAAGGTTCAGGCTATTTGTGATTGGATACAACCTACTTCTCTAAAGTGTCTTCAGAAATTCTTGGGATTTGCTAATTTCTATCGCCGATTCATAGTGGGTTTTTCTGCCATTGCTAAACCTTTGACTGATTTGACCAAGAAGGGTGCTGATGTTGCTAATTGGTCCTCTGCGGCTGTGGAGGCCTTTCGGGAGCTTAAGCGTCGCTTTTCTTCTGCTCCTGTGTTGCGCCAGCCTGATGTTTCGCTCCCGTTCCAGGTTGAAGTAGATGCTTCCGAGATCGGAGCAGGTGCAGTTTTGTCGCAGAAAGGTCCTGACTGCTCAGTGATGAGACCATGTGCGTTTTTCTCTCGAAAGTTTTCGCCCGCTGAGCGAAATTATGATGTTGGAAATCGGGAGCTCTTGGCCATGAAGTGGGCATTTGAGGAGTGGCGTCATTGGCTTGAGGGTGCTAGACACCAGGTGGTGGTCTTGACTGACCACAAGAATCTGATTTATCTTGAGTCAGCCAGGCGTCTGAATCCTAGACAGGCGCGCTGGTCGTTGTTTTTCTCTCGATTTAACTTTGTGGTTTCATATCTGCCTGGGTCTAAGAATGTGAGGGCGGATGCCCTCTCTAGGAGTTTTGAGCCTGACTCGCCTGGTGATTCCGAACCTACTGGCATCCTGAAGGATGGGGTGATATTGTCAGCTGTCTCCCCAGACCTGCGGCGCTCTTTGCAGGAGTTTCAGGTGGATAGGCCTGATCGCTGTCCGCCTGGTAGACTGTTTGTCCCTGATGACTGGACCAGTAGAGTTATTTCGGAGGTTCACTCTTCCGCGTTGGCAGGTCATCCTGGAATTTTTGGCACCAGGGATCTGGTGTCTAGGTCCTTCTGGTGGCCTTCCTTGTCTCGAGATGTACGTATTTTTGTGCAGTCTTGTGATGTTTGTGCTCGGGCTAAGCCCTGCTGTTCCCGGGCCAGCGGGTTGTTGTTGCCCTTGCCTATTCCTAAGAGGCCTTGGACGCACATCTCTATGGACTTTATTTCTGACCTTCCTGTTTCTCGTAGGATGTCCGTCATCTGGGTGGTGTGTGACCGTTTTTCCAAGATGGTTCACTTGGTACCTTTGCCCAAATTGCCCTCCTCCTCTGAGCTGGTCCCTCTATTTTTTCAGAATGTTGTGCGTTTGCATGGTATTCCTGAGAATATAGTGTCTGACAGGGGTACTCAGTTTGTGTCTAGATTTTGGCGGGCGTTCTGTGCCAGGATGGGCATCGACTTGTCTTTTTCGTCTGCATTCCATCCTCAGACTAATGGCCAGACTGAGCGTACTAATCAGACCTTGGAGACTTACTTGAGGTGTTTTGTGTCCGCTGATCAGGACGATTGGCTTGATTTTTTGCCATTGGCAGAGTTTGCCCTTAACAATCGGGCCAGTTCTGCCACTTTGGTTTCTCCATTTTTTTGTAATTCAGGGTTTCACCCTCGCTTTTCGTCCGGTCAATTGGAGTCTTCGGATTGTCCTGGAGTAGATGCTGTGGTTGATAGAATGCATCAGATTTGGGGACAGGTTGTGGACAATCTGAAGTTGTCCCAGGAGAAGACTCAACAGTTCACTAATCGTCATCGGCGTGTCGGTCCTCGTCTTTGTGTTGGGGACCTGGTTTGGTTGTCTTCTCGATTTGTTCCTATGAAGGTCTCGTCTCCTAAGTTTAAGCCTCGGTTTATCGGCCCTTATAGGATTCTGGAGGTTCTCAATCCTGTGTCCTTTCGTTTGGACCTCCCAGCATCTTTTACTATTCATAATGTTTTTCATCGGTCATTATTGCGGAGGTATGAGGTGCCGGTTGTTCCGTCTGCTGATCCTCCTGCTCCTGTGCTGGTTGAGGGTGAGTTGGAGTATGTGGTGGAAAAGATCTTGGACTCCCGTGTTTCCAGACGGAAACTTCAGTATCTGGTTAAGTGGAAGGGCTATGGTCAGGAGGATAATTCTTGGGTGACAGCATCTGATGTTCATGCTCCTGATTTGGTTCGTGCATTTCATAGTGCTCATCCAGATCGCCCTGGTGGTTCTGGTGAGGGTTCGGTGCCCCCTCCTTAAGGGGGGGTACTGTTGTGAATTCTGTTTGTGGGCTCCCCCGGTGGTGTTTTATGGTAGTGCCACTTATTTGCCTTCTTCTATCATTGATCACCTGTTGACACCCATTAGGGGAGTTTCCTATTTAAGGCTGCTTGGCTGCTGGTCCGATGCCGGCCAACAATGTATCAGTAGCATTCTGTTGCATTCTCCTGCCTCAAGATCCTGTTCAGCTAAGTTGAATTTTGTTTCTAGTTAATGCTATTTTTGTCCAGCTATTTGCAATGTGACTCTCTGTAGCTGGAAGCTCTCGTGGACTGAAATTGCCACTCCAGTGGCATGAGTTGTCACTGGAGTTTTAAAGTAATTTCAGGATGGTGTTTTTTGAGTAGTGTTTTGAAGTTGACCGTGAAGTGACTCTTTCCTGTACTTCTGCTATCTAGTAAGCGGACCTCACTGTGCTAAATCTGCTGTTCATCCTACGTATGTCTTTTCCTCTTGACTCACCGTCAATATCTGTGGGGGGCTGCTATCTCCTTTTGGGGTTCATCTCTGGAGGTAAGGCAGGCCTGTATATTCCTCTGATAGGGGTAGTTAGATCTCCGGCTGGCGCGTGGTGTCTAGGGCATCGTAGGAAACACTCCCCGGCTACTTCCAGTGTTGTGTCAGGTTCAGGTCACGGTCACTTTAGTTCCCATCACCCGAGAGCTAGTCCGTCGTTATTTTGATTTCCCTGCCATTGGGAAAATCATAACAGTTATCCCTCCCCAACTTGTAATATGTCACATCGCTCTGGGGCCTGTGTACAGTGTGATCCCCGGCTGTATCAATTTAAAATAAAGTTATTACCCCACACACATACACACACACACACCTGTAATATGTTATATCGCACCTGAGCCTGTGTACAGTGTGACCCGGTTGTACCAATATAATGTTATTATCACACCCCCCCGACCTGTAATATGTTATATCGTTATGGAGCCTGTGTACAGTGCGACCATGGCTGTACCCATATAACGTTATCACTCACACTTCCCAACCTTTAATATATTATTTCATTCCAGAGCCTGTGTACAGTGTGACCACGGCTGTACCAATATAACATTATTATCACCTCTCACACGTGACCTGTAATATGTTATATCGCTACGGAGCCTGTGTACAGTGTGACCCTGGCTGTACCGATAAAACATCAAAAATTCTGCGTTGGAACTGAATATACAACTCGTGACACAAAGTGTTTTAAAGGGAACCTGTCACCACGTTTTTGGAAGATGGGATAAAAATAGCGTTAAATAGGGGCAGAGGTGGGCATTACATTAGTGTGTTTGTTATGCGTTTATTACCCACCTAAGTTGCCGAAATACCTTTGCAAAGTCTCCGTTTTCGCCTGTCAATCAGGCTGGTCTGGTCAAAAGGGCGTTGTCTTCCCCCAGATTTTGCGTAGTTTTCCGTTGGTGGCGTAGTGGTGTGCGCATGCCCAAAGTCCTGAATCCTCTGCCAGGGGATTTAAAAGAGCGCGCTGTTCGTTTTCATTGGTGATCGGTGGGCGCGGCCATCTTCCTTTGGCCGCGCGTGCGCAGAAGCGGCGCTCTGCTGGCCGCGGCTTCAGGAAAATGGCCGCGGGATGCCGCGCGTGCGCAGATGGATATCGCGGCGGCCATTTTCCTGAAGCCGCGGCCAGCAGAGCGCCGCTTCTGCGCACGCGCGGCCAAAGGAAGATGGCCGCGCCCACCGATCACCAATGAAATAACGAACAGCGCGCTCTTTTAAATCCCCTGGCAGAGGATTCGGGACCTTGGGCATGCGCACACCACTACGCCACCAACGGAAAACTACGCAAAATCTGGGGGAAGACAACGCCCTTTTGACCAGACCAGCTGATTGACAGGCGAAAACGGAGACTTTGCAAAGGTATTTCGGCAACTTAGGTGGGTAATAAACGCATAACAAACATACTAATGTAACGCCCACCTCTGCCCCTATTTAACGCTATTTTTATCCCATCTTCCAAAAACGTGGTGACAGGTTCCCTTTAAGGAAAAATGGAATCATGTTTCAGACCACTGTACCATACAACCTTAAACAAAATCGTGTAGCGGAAAGAAGGAACCGGACACTTTGTGAAAGTAGAAGGATGCCATTTGATGTAGATTTGCCAACAACATTTTGGAATGAAGCAATCGTGACAGCTTGCCATATTCAAAACACTACCAGGTAAAGCTTCTGAGAAAACTCCATTTGAGCAATGGAACAGCAGAAGCCTGAATAACCAACACATAAGAATATTTGAAAGTACAATGTTTGCACATATTCCCAAAGAAAAATGTACAGAGTGGGAATCTCATACAAAAGAGGGTATCCTGGTGGGCGGCAGTGAAACCTAGAAAGGTTGTAGAATCCTGCTGTCATGGGAGACCTAGGTAGGCAAGAGCTAATAACCCGGGCCCCTGCGATTTCCCTCAGACTAGGGAAACCCTGACTGACCCTCTCCCAGAGTTTACACTGATGGTGTGCATGTCTGGGCCTCCATCCTCACCCTGTCTCCTGTTTCAACCCTAGGCTGAAACCACCACCCAGTGAAGAGACCACACACCAATACCCACAGTAAGCACAGACAAGGATAACGGAAAAATATGCACCACGCCGCAGTCACTCAGGAATGCACTATAAGTGCACAGGGCAAAACAAATACAAATATAGGAAGGAGAAAATAAGACAAAGGGAAATACACCACCAGATACGATACTCCAACTCCTAGCTCACCACTCCAGACCGAGATAACCAAGCACAAGACAGAAGCTATAATCGGCAACGCCCAATGTTCAGAAGAACTATTTAAAGGCAGTGGGTGTGGCCCAGCTTCCAATCTGAGCACCAGCTAAATTAACCCCGGACCAGCTAGATAAAATCTAGCCGACGCCACTGAGCGCATAGTGGACAAAAGCGGAATTACCGCTGTCTGTCGAACGCCCTGGTATGAACAGCGTCCGACATGACACCTGCACCCAGAAAGAAACACGTTCACAGTAACCAGAGATGTAATGATTGATGAGAACTTCGTGTTGCTCAGGCTTCATGACATCATACCAGTAGTCCAGCTGAAGCAACAACAATCTCAGTCACAACTTTAAAATACGAAGGAAAAGGATGTAGAAGTTTGGTTAGGCTCTTCGACCACTGAAGAAGCAACAGAAAAATCAGGTGAGCAAGATGTCAGGAGATTGACAAGATCAAACAAGGGTATACCAGCTAAGCGTCTATCCTACTTTGTCAAAACACTACCTGAGTCAGAGCCTCAGTCATGGGATGAGATGCAACAACTACCTGTCCATGGAAAACTGAAGTGGATTAATGCTGCTTATGATGAAATGAAGTCCATTCATCAACTTCAAACTTACAAACTCACCAAATTACCACAAGGCAAGAAAGAAATCCAATGTAAATGGGTTTTTAAGATGAAGTATGACACTGAAGGCATTGTTCACAGATTTAAAGCACAATTAGTCTCAAAATGATGTTCTTAGAAATGTAGTGAAGATTACTATGCCACATTTTCTCCAGCTGCTATGCAGACCACAGTCAAGACTGTAATGGCTATAGCTGCTGTACAAAAGATATTTGTCAGACATTTGGACATAAAAACTGCCTTTTTAAATGGTGACATTGAAGAGGACTTGTATATGACTGAACCTGGGGGTTATATCAAAGAGGGTGAGGAAAATCTCATTCGCAAACTACAAAAATCTCTGTATGGCCTTAAGCAATCTGCAACAGCATGGAACACCAAAATGAACAACGTCTTATTGGAAGATGGAGATCACGCAGATCTGTTTTTATATACAAAACGTACAGGCAGAAAGTGGATGTATATGCTCTTATATGTGGACAAAGTGATTATGGCTCATCAAGAAGAAACAGAATTTGAAAAGAAATTGAATCAGCATTTTGAAACTAAAGACCTTGGAAAAGTGACATTTTATCTAGGAATCCAAGTTCAAAGATGGAAGCTTTCTTCTAAACCGAAGTACAAAAATCAACTTAAGTCTGAATCAGTTTGGAATGTCAGAACTTAGAAGTCAAAAATATATCAACCCCAATGGAGCCATCCTATTTAAAGTTGGAAGGAGAAAGTGATCTGATACCTAGCAATGAGAAATACATTCAGGCAGTGGAGGCACTTATATATATAGCAACAATGACAGGATATCACAGCAACAATTCAAATTCTATACAGATATGTGGAAAAACCAGGCCAAAAAGACTGGAATTCCGTTAAGAACTTTCTTCGATATTTGAAAGACATTCAAGAAATAAATTTAAGGAGATCTGGAACAGGAGATCTAAAACTCACGGGGTATGTGGATGCCGATTGAGCTGAGGACTTAAGCGATTGTAAATTGATAAGTGGTTATTTGTTCAAGCTTGGAGAAAGTTAAATTTCTTGGTCTTGCAGAAAACAGATGTCTGTAGCCTTGACATCTACAGAAGCAGAGTATGTATCTGCAGCCGACGCTAGTCAAGAGGTCATTTGGTTTAAACCAATTGTTAGGCGATCTTGGTAAGCCATTAACTCATTCAACGGTGATTTATGAAGACAACCAAAGATGCACTAAGCTTGCATGCAGTGAGAAGATCAATGTGAGAACCAAAAACATTGATGTTAAACATAATCACCTGCGGGATGTCATTGAACGTGCTATAATTGAGTTTGCATATTGAAAAACTCACCAGATTATTGTTGATGTTATGGCAAAGCCACTTCCAAGACCCAAATTTGAAGAATTCAAAACCACTATTGGGCTAACAGGATAAGTAGTTGTTGAGTGGGGGTGTTGGAATAATGCTTATTATTGTATATACAGTTGGGCTCAAAAGTTTACATACCCCTGCAGAATTTTTGCTTTCTTGGCATTTTTTCAGAGAATATAAATGATAACACCAAAACTTTTTCTACACTCATGGTTACTGATTGGGTGAATTCATTTAATGTCAAACTACTGTGTTTTCTTTTTTTAAATAATAATGACAACCCAAAATATCCAAATGACCCTGACCAAAAGTTCACATACCCTGGTGATTTTGGCCTGATAGCATGCACAGAAGTTGACACAAATGGGTGTAACAACTCTGCTGGCATCACGGCATGGCCTCTCATATCTCACACTATCTTACCCACTGCTCCAGGTCATGATGTGGTTTCTGTTTCTTGCCAGCTCCATATTCTGTGCCTCTGCTCTCTGCATGCTTCCTGGCTGTGTGCATAAGGGGGCGGCGGGGGCGGCGCCTGAGCTCTCTGGTTCTTATAGGAATCAGGTGCACCTGTCTAATCTGTTCCTGACCAATTACCAGGAGGCCTCCAGTATTTAGGACAGCTCCACCCTGTGGACTGGGCCTGTGCAATGTGTTAGCTCAGTTTGTGTTTAGCTTCTGAGTTTGCCAGGCCTTGCTCTGTGTTACTCCCTCTTTGGAGGCTTTTCTCAGTGTTCTTGCCTTGATCTTGTTGTCCGCCCTCCAGGAGGCAGAATATCCTGGTCCCTGTGTCTTTGTTCTTGTTCCTTGTCTTGTTCCATTACCTTGTCTGAACTTAGTTCTATCTCTGTCTCCTTGTCTGTGGCTTCCTTCCTTGCTGTGTCTTTCCTTGCGTTCTCAGTCTGCTTATGCTCCGCACTCTTGCGGCACTGCCTGCTCTGAACCCTTGTGACTTTGCCTGGGCTCTGCTCTCTTCTTGCAGCTTTGCCTCTGCTCCACACTCCTGCGGTTCTGCTCTGTTCTGCTCTGCTGCAGAGACCTCTTGCTGCAGCTCCTCTCCGCATTCCTTGCGGTTCCGCTCTGCTTAGCTTTTGCTGCTGCAGAAACCTTTTGCTGCAGCTCCTCTCCGCATTCCTTGAGGTTCCGCTCTGCTTAACTTCTGTTGCTGCTCCATCTCCTGCTGCTCTACCATTCCTATCCGCAGCCTTGTGGTTCTCTTCCTGTGTGAACAGGTCCCAACCTGTTCCTTCACACTCCATTCCTTCCTGCTTGTTTCCTTACCTTCACCTCCTGTGTGAACAGGTCCCAACCTGTTCCTTCACACTCCATTCCTTCCTGCTTGTTTCCTTACCTTCACCTCCAGTGTGAACAGGTCCCTACCTGTTCCTTCATACACCACACCTTCATACACCGTTCCTGCCAGCCCTATGTTCTCTGCAATTACTGCTAGCCCTGTGTTCTCTGCCATTCCTGCCAGCCTTGTGTTCTCTGTGCTTGATAAAGACCCATTTGGGTCGAAACGTTGCACTTTGGCAAATAAAGGAATCGTTTTGTGAACACTTTCACCTGGACTGGATGCTGTCCTTCATTTCTTATCTGGTATGTACATCTTCCATGGGGGTCCAGTGGAACTAGGACGTGCATCCGTTTATCCGTGTGCTGTTGGCCAGCTACCCTTTATATAGCCTTGTGTTCTCTGTCACTCCTGCCAGCCCTGTATTCTCTGCTGTGCCTGCCAGCTCTGTGTTCTCTGCCGTGCCTGTCAGCCCTGTGTTCTCTGCCGTGCCTGCCAGCCCTGTGTTCTCTGCCGTGCCTGCTTGCCTACTCGTCCAAGTTTCAGCAGTGCTCATCTGCCAGTCGCCCGCACCTGTCCTAGTTTTCCTGTCTCCCAAGTAGGATCAGCAGCCACAGCCAGACACCACCCTGGAGTAGCACCTGGCAGCTGCCTGCTGCACAAGCCTGACCTCACCATCAGAGGCTCCAGCGAAAACCCAGGTAGCTGTCATAGTCACGCCCCTTCCTGGGTAGTCTGGTTTGTGGCACAGTGGGGCCACAAATCCCCCGAGCTCACGCCCACCAGTCAGGGAGTGAGCGTGACAGTTTGCACAAGCTATGGTCTATGCTGTATCCCATGTCCTACTGCTCGCAGAGCATGATGAACTTTCTCTCTACCTGTATGAGCAACCTGAAAAATTTGTTCCACCAAGGGTGGTTCAGATTGACTTCTGACCCAATCATTGTCTCTAATGTTCTTTTCAAGCAACTTCAGGCCTATGAGGAGGAGCACGACACAGCTGATCCACCTATGTTCTATGGGAATCCTGAAGAATGCCAAGGGTTCCTGAAACAATGCTTGCACTACATCCTGCAAAATGCAGCTTGTTTCCCCTCTGACTGGGTCAAGGAGGGTTACATCATGTCCTACCTGGCCGAAGATGCTCTAATATGGATCCCTCCCCTCTGGGAAGCAGGGGATCCTATCTTCTTGAACCTTGGGGCCTTCCTGGTGGCCTTTCGTAGGGTCTTTGACATGCCTCGTCCTGCTGCTCCTGTAAAGTCTTCCTCGCCTAGATCCGAGAGGCGCTCCACATGGGCGAAACCCATGAAGAAACCTCCACGTCAAGCCATGACCGTCTGTGATCCTCCAGTTCCTCTACTTGTTAAGGCAGCTACCCAAGAGAAGCCTAAGAAGGTTGAAGAGAGTGGGCTGGCAAAGCAGCAGACTGAAATCAGCCGTAAGAAGAGAATACAATGTCGCTGCTGTTGTGAGGAACACCTGGATGGCCTCTGTCCAGGGGATCTAAAACTCCAAAACCTTGGGCCAGTAGGAGAGACTGCCCTTGGTGAGAATAACTCCCTTCCGCTAAAGTCTGTCTACTCCGGTGCCTTGTGGGTGCTTCGGTCATGCAGATGTATTCAAGCTGTTAACCAGACGGAGTTTAAGTGCGATTCCTGTTCCACTACTCCAGAATCCTGTGAAGGTGTTTGGTGATAGCCGAGCCCTACTTATGAACAGTCCAGAGTCTAAGGGACAACTACAGCTTCAAATCGGAGCATTATATGTGAAGAAATTTGTTTTCCACTTGTTGACCAGTCTGCCCGTCGGTCGTTCTGAACTGGATAATCTGCTGCCCATTCCAGTCCGAAGACCCAGCGTGGTTCTGCGTTTGGAACTGTCAAGTCTCCAGAGTTTTCTTGTTCCTAAACTGCAAGGTCAATCTACAGTGTTGACATTCTCTCCACCTGATCAGCTGGCTATTGAGTCACGGTGTGCTGACCTCACTGAAGTAAAGGAAGCAGTGGCGCCCTCTCCGCACACCTCCAGTGACATTACCAGTGACCAGTTCCCAGGAACATTCCTGTCACTTGAAAGTCTTTCTCTGAACTATGGGCAGAAGATGCTTCCTGTAAAGATGCCTTCGGATTCCATGTGGCAGGTGGATGAAGAAGTTGAAGCAGAAGCTCTTGTATCTCTGTTCTTCACCAATCCAGAGGAAGAGATAGTCCAGTTTTGTCAGAGTAACAGGCTGATGGGGCTTACTAAATGTATGGCTTCTGCTTCCAAGTGGCTACTTGGTGATAATACCAAGACAGAGACTTACTCATCCTCTAATCCAGAAGAGGAGGTCCAGTTTTTTCAGGGTACCAGGCAGAAGATGCGACCTGTATGTATGCCTCCAGCTTCCATCTGGCTATTGGGTGAAGATCCCAAGACAGAAATGTACTCGTCTCTGCTTTTCACCAGTCTAAAGGAGGAGGATCAATTTTCTTGTGATGATGGGCTTAAGTTGGATTCCGTGAAGGTGTCTTCAGTTTCCAAAGAATCGGATTATGTTGAGGTCAAATCAGAAGCTTCCAAGTTCCTGCTTTCAGTCAACCAGGTGAAAAGTCCTGGCCCTTGTATCTTCAGTGTGGGAAGCTGATCTTGCTGGACTCAAAGAGACTGGGCAACCTGAGATCTCTAATGTCTAATCTACCTCATTCTACCAGAGGAATGTTGTGATGGCTCTGACTATGTTTTGCTCCTATCCTTCTTCTACAAATTATTCTGGCGGGCTTGAAGAAGAGGGGCCGTAAAAGGGGGGTACTGTAACAAATTTGCTGGCATCACGGCATGGCCTCTCATCTCTCACACTATCTTACCCATTGCTCCAGGTCATGATGTGGTTTCTGTTTCTAGCCAGCTCCATATTCTGTGCCTCTGCTCTCTGCATGCTTCCTGGCTGTGTGCATAGAGGGGCGGCGCCGGAACTCTCTGGTTCTTAGAGGAATCAGGTGCACCTGTCTAATCTGTTCCTGACCAATTACCAGGAGGCCTCCAGTATTTAGGACAGCTCCACCCTGTGGACTGGGCCTGTGCAATGTGTTAGCTCAGTTTGTGTTTAGCTTCTGAGTTTGCCAGGCCTTGCTCTGTTACTCCCTCTTTGGAGGCTTTTCTCAGTGTTCTTGCCTGGATCTTGTTGTCCGCCCTCTAAGTGGCAGAATATCCTGGTCCCTGTGTCTTTGTTCTTGTTCGTTGTCTTGTTCCATTACCTTGACTGAACTTAGTTCTATCTCTGTCTCCTTGTCTGTGGCTTCCTTCCCTGCTGTGTCTTTCCTTGCGTTCTCAGTCTGCTTATGCTCCGCACTCTTGCGGCTCTGCCTGCTTTGAACCCCCATGACTTTGCCTGGGCTCCGCTCTCTTGCAGCTTTGCCTCTGCTCCGCACTCCTGCGGTTCTGCTCCATTCTGCTCTGCTGCTGCAGAGACCTCTTGCTGCAGCTCCTCTCCGCATTCCTTGCAGTTCCACTCTGCTTAGCTTTTGCTGCTGCAGAAACCTCTTGCTGCAGCTCCTCTCCGCATTCCTTGAGGTTCCGCTCTGCTTAACTTCTGTTGCTGCTCCATCTCCTGCTGCTCTACCATTCCTATCCGCAGCCTTGCGGTTCTCTTCCTGTGTGAACAGGTCCCAACCAGTTCCTTCACACTCCATTCCTTCCTGCTTGTTTCCTTACCTTCACCTCCTGTGTGAACAGGTCCCAACCTGTTCCTTCATACATCATATCTGTACCTGCACCTCCTGTGTGAACCGTTCCTGCCAGCTCTATGTTCTCTGCCATTCCTGCCAGCCCTGTGTTCTCTGCCATGCATGCCAGCCCTATGTTCTCTGCCGTTCCTGCCAGCCCTGTGTTCTCTGCCATGCCTGCCAGCCCTGTGTTCTCTGCCGTGCCTGCCAGTCCTGTGTTCTCTGCCATGCCTGCCAGTCCTATGTTCTCTGCCATGCCTGCCAGCCCTGTGTTCTCTACCGTGCCTGCCAGCCCTGTGTTTTCTGCCGTGCCTGCTTGCCTGCTCATCCAAGTTTCAGCAGTGCTCATCTGCCAGTCGCCTGCACCTGTCCTAGTGTTCCTGTCTCCCAAGTGGGATCAGCAGCCACAGCCAGACACCACCCTGGAGTAGCACATGGCAGCTGCCTGCTGCACAAGCCTGACCTCACCTTCAGAGGCTTCAGCGAAAACCCAGGCAGCTGTCATAGTCACACCCCTTCCAGGGTAGTCTGGTTTGTGGCACAGTGGGGCCACAAACCCCCTGAGCTTACGTCCACCAGTCAGATCGTCAGCGTGACAGTGGGTTTGAATGGCTACTAAAGGTAACATCCTCACCTGTGACCTGTTTGCTCGTAATCATGTGTGCGCATAAAAGCTGAGTGAGTTTCTGAGATCCAGCCAGACTGTTGCATCTTTCATCCAGCTACTGACATTTCTGGATTGTGAGCCATGAGGAAAGCAAAAGGATTGTCAATTGATCTACAGGAAAAAGCAGTTGAACTGTATAAAACAGGAAAGGGATAAAAAAGATATCCAAGGAATTGATAATGCCAGTTCTACACAGGCCTACTTCACAAGCCTCGTATGCTCCCTATCCTACAACCCCAAACAGTTTTTCAAAACCTTTAACTCCCTCCTCCGCCCCCACTACCCCCTCCAACCTCCCTTATCTCTGCTGAGGACTTTGCCACACACTTTAAAAATAAGATCGACCAAACAAGGCAAGTCTTCATTGTTCAACCACCACAACCCCTTTGTATACCAGACCAATGCACAAACCCCATAACCTCCATATCCATCATCACTGAAGGGGGGGCTTAATTGTCTCCTTTCCAAAGCGTACCTCACCACCTGTGTGCTTGACCCCATCCCACTTCCTCCCCAACCTCACCACCACACTTATCCCATCCCTAACCCACCTCTTCAACCTATCACTAACTTCTGGCACCTTTGCTTCTGCTTTCAAACATGCCACAATCACACCTATCCTTAAAAAGCCAACTCTCGGCCCAACAGCTATGTCCAGCGATCGCCCAATATCGCTGCTCCCATTCGCTTCCAAACTCCTGGAGCAGCACGTCCACGCTGAACTTTCCTCCCACCTCTCATCTAACTTGCTCTTTGACAATCTACAATCTGGTTTCCGCCCCCATCACAAAACTTAGACAGCCCTGACCAAAATCACTAATGATCTACTACCAGGCAAAGCTAACAGACAATACTCTGCACTCCTCCTTCTAAACCTGCTCTCTGCTTTTGACACAGTTGACCACTGCATCCTATTACAGATCCTCTCCTCCTTTAGCATCAAAGACCTCGCCCTATCCTGGATCTCCTCATACCTTTCCAACCACACATTCAGCGTCTCCCACTCCCACACTACCTCCTCATCCCACCCCTCTCTGTTGGAGTCCCCCAAGGCTCTGTTCTAGGACCCCTACTCTTCTCAATCTACACACTGGGCCTGGGACAACTCATAACGTCCCATGGATTCCAGTACCACCTTTATGCTGATGACACTCAGATCTACCTTTCTGGCCCAGTCATCACCTCTCTGCTGTCCAGAATCCTGGAGTGTCTATCAGCCATATCCTCCTTCTTCTCTCGTTTCCTCAAACTCAGTGTGGACAAATCTGAACTCATCATCTTTCCTCCATCTCATAGATCTTCCATACCTGACCTATCTATCGCAATTATCGCTTTCCCCCGTACCGGAACTCCACTGCCTCAGATTAACCCTTGACTGTGCCCTGTCCTTCAAACCGCACATCCAAGCTCTTTACACCTCATGTCGCATCCAGCTCCAAAATATCTCCAGAGTCCATCCTTTCCTCAACCGCCAATCTACTAAAATGCTTGTGCATGTCCTAATCATCTCCCGCCTTGACTACTGCAACACCCTCCTCTGTGGCCTCCCTGCTAACACCCTTGCACCTCTCCAGTCCATCCTTAACGCTGCTGCCCGACTAATTCATCTCTCTCCTCGCTACTCCTTCGCTTCCCCTCTCTGCAAATCTCTTCACTGGCTCCCAATCCCTCAGCGTATCCAGTCCAAATTACTAATAAGGACCTACAAAGCCATCCATAACCTGTCTCCTCCATATATCTCTGAACTAATCTGAACATGAATACACGTACCATTAATACCCAGCAGCTTGTGGACAATCTCCACACATCTCTAGCCCCCATCTCCTCCCTCTCCTGTCCAGACTTAGCATTGTCACACTTCAATATTACACTGAAGAATGCCCTAAATGAAGCAGCACCTTCTAAATGCAGAAAGACCCGACACAGACAAAGGCAGCCCTGGCACAGTATGCAAACACACTTTCCTCAGCATTGCTCAAAGTGTGCAGAGCGGCAGTGGAGAAAATCTCTCTTAGCAGAAGACTTCATCCACTATAAGTTCATGCTCAAAACCTATAACTCTGCCCTTTATCTGGCCAAACAATCCTACTTCACCACCCTCATCACCTCACTATCCAACAACCCAAAACGACTTTTTGAAACCTTAAACTCCCTCCTGAAACCTAAAGTACAGGCCCCCATCACCAACCTCAGCGGTGAGGATCTGGCCACTTATTTCTTAGAAAAAATCAACCACATCCATCAGGATATCTCAGCGCAATCTCCTCAGTGCCTGGATCCACTTCCCTGCTGCACCTCAAGCTCAGCCACTAGACATCTTTGAGCATGTTTCAGAAGAAGAAGTTTCGAAGCTCCTCGCTTCTGCTCAGCCTACAACCTGCAACAGTGACCCCATTCCTTCACATATCCTGTAGTCTCTCTCACCAGTGGTCACCACTCACCTGACTAAAATATTTAACTTCTCTCTTTCTTCAGGTATCTTTCCCTCCTCATTTAAACATGCCATCATAACCCCTTTACTTAAAAAGCCATCCCTGGACCAGAACTGCACTGCTAACTACAGACCTGTCTCTAACCTTTCCTTCATCTCTAAACTCCTGGAACGTTTGGTCCACTCCCATCTAATCCCCTATCTCTTGGATAACTCTCTTCTTGACCCCTTACAATCTGGTTTCCGCTCTTTACACTCCACTGAAACTGCCCTCACTAAAGTCTCTAATAATCTAATAACAGCTAAATTCAAAGGTCATTGCTCTCTGCTGATTCTCCTGGATCTTTCTGCCGCATTTGACACTGTGGATCACCAGCTCCTCCTCACTATGCTCCACTCTATAGGCCTCAAGGACACAGCCCTCTCCTGGTTCTCCTCCTACCTCTCTGACCGCTCCTTCACTGTATCTTTTGCCGGCTCCTCTTCCTCTCCTCGTCCCTTTACTATCGGGATTCTGCAAGGCTCAGTCCTAGGCCCCCTCCTCTTCACTCTATACACGGCCCCTATTGGACAAACAATTAGCAGATTTGGGTTCCAGCATCATCTCTATGCTGATGACACCCAATTATACACTTCTTCCCCCGACATCACCCCTACCCTAATTCAAAATACCAAGGATTATCTGTCTGCTGTCTCTAACATCATGTCCTCCCTCTACCTGAAACTAAATCTGTCCAAAACGGAACTTCTTGTGTTTCTCCCTTCTACTAACCTCACTCTACCCAACATCGAAATTACCCTGGAGGGTTCAACCATAACTCCCAAGCAGCATGCCTGCTGTCTTGGGGTCATATTCGACACCGAACTTTCCTTTACTCCCTATATCCGATCACTCACTCGCTCTTGTCACCTGCATCTTAAAAACATCTCCAGAATCCAACCTTTTCTCACCGTTGAAACTGCTAAGACTCTTACAGTCGCTCTTATTTATTCTCGTCTGAACTAGAACTACTGCAACTCTCTTGTAATCAGTCTCCCTCTTACCAAACTTTCTCCGCTCCAATCCATCTTGAATGCTGCAGCCAGAGTCCTATTTCTGTCCAGCCGCTTCACCGATGCCTCCATCTTGTGCCAGTCATTACACTGGCTACCCATTCGCTACAGGGTCCAGTATAAACTCATCTCTCTCACCCATAAAGCTCTCCACAGTTCTGCACCGCCTTATATCTCCTCTCTCATCTCTGTCTGTCGCCCTACACATGCCCTCCGTTCTATAAATGACCTAAGACTAACATCCCATGTAATCCGAACCTCACACCTCCATCTCCAAGACTTCTCTCGTGCTGCGCCAGCTCTCTGGAATGCACTTCCCCAGATGATCAGACTGATACCTAGCCCCGTCCTATTCAAGCACACTTTGAAAACCCATCTCTTCAAACAAACCTACCACATCAACTACTCAGTAAACTAACTTTGCCCTGTTCCCTCCTTCCAAATATTACTCTGAATCTGCACCCTACTATTCATCGGTCTCCACACCCTCCATGCACATGATAACTGCACTTGATACTTGACTATTGCACTTAAACACACGGGCTGATGACCGGATCATGCAGCTTTGTATGAAAATCCCTATTTATTATAATTGCCAGACCTGAAATAACAAGCACTTTTCACCTATTGTGTCCCCCCATTTCCTTGTAGATTGTAAGCTTGCGAGCAGGGACCTCACTCCTAATATCACTGTTTAAATTGTCTTAACTCATACCGAATTTATTGTTTGTACATATTCCCGCTTAATTGTAAAGTGCTACAGAATATGTTGGCGCTATATAAATTAAAATTATTATTATTATTATTATTAATCTCCCAATATCTTCCCTCACGTAATCTCCGGTCCTCCCAAGACCTCCTTCTCTCCTCCACACCTATCCGCTCCTCACCCAACCACCTCCAAGACTTCTCCACAATATCCCCCATCCTTTGGAATTCTTTGCCCCAACACATCCGACTATCAACCACATTCGGATCCTGTGGCAGAGGGTGTTGCGGGGGAAGATTCAGTGGGGTCTCTGTCAGGGGTGGGATCCTGACAGTGGCCTAGCGAACAGAACAGAACGTTACGGAGCCACGCCTGCACTCGAATGCGGTGGCATCCTAAGAAAGGAAAAGAAGCGAGGTTTACTGTGGAGAAGTGAGAAACAAGATCGCAGCAAAAAGGAGATAAAGCCAGTAGGAGTCGTGCCGTAAGATCGAGGCAACATCCTACTGAGGCGCGTAGCCGGTGGCCAGAACGCCGAGGAAGTATTAGGCTCCAAGCAATACTTCAAACAGCGGCAGGACAGTTAATTTTAGGTTGGCTGTCTCACCTAAATCACCTAAGCAGACATAGGGGGCAATTGTGGGAGAGGGGCGATGCTAGGGTCCCGGAAGAACTCCAGGCCTACCCATCATACGGGTGCGTCCTATCCATATCATCTGGGGGACGGGGAAGAACATCAGAACAGATACGAGTTGTGAGAAAGAACATCAGAAACAGACACAACAGTTGTGAGGACTATCCCGTGGTGCTCAGCAGGGAGGTACTACAACACACAGGCGCTAGAAGGTAGGCACTGATTTCCACCTGCAAAGGGAACTCTGGATGTGCCTTCGGACCGGCCGGTCTCAGCCAGCCCTGTTAGCAGTACTCTGGATTGAGGATCCTGAAGCCTTCAGTAAAGAGGTAAAGAGACTGCAACCCTGTGTCCTCATTATTCATCGCGACCTGCACCACGGACCACCATCACACCCTTCATTGGACGCCGCTTAGCAGGGTCACGGACCGGGTCTAGCCACCGTGACAACCCCAGGACCGAGACAGAGAGGCCCGGTACCGAGTAGCCCGCGGCCCTGCGTCTGGGGGCGCTCCAACTTGGCATCACGAACAGGATCTACTTAAGCCTGAAGAATCAGGTCATGTGTGCCTTGGAACTGTGACTGAATTGTGCTTCAACTGTGATTTATTGCAAAGACTGTGGATTCCCGCTTGCCGCCAAAAGTTCCCGCCAAAAATGCCGCCATTGCAGCGCCATGGGGAGCACAGAGGAAGAAGGGCGTGCCTTGGGAGGAGACTATCCGAGCGGCGCCAAAAGTGGTGACCGCCCCCTCCGACTACTGTTGCGAGATGACGACCTGCCCAGAAGCAGAGGAGAACCGCCCCCTGATTGGCAACGGCGGGAACGAGAGGAAGGAGAAGCAACACCCTCAGAAAATGGAGGGGCAACGTGCTTGTGCCACCGAAGATCCCGGAGCAGGGATGGCGACCAGCGACTCCCAGAGAGATGGTGAAGTGATCCCGGCCTGTCCTCGCCCACCGGAGATGGACCCGAATCCACCGCCGCTGGAGGATCTGGACTTCTTGGAGCTACGGGTGGCGGAGCCGAACCATTCTATCCCGAACGCGGAGCCAGCCGCTATGAAGCCACGGAAGTCAGAGCCGGGCGAGGAGGTCGTGTTGGAGGAACCGCAGTCCGGGCTGCAGCCGATTCCAGCATCCTTGTCAACGGAACAGATCGACATCGGTGGAATCACATCAGGCGCAGGTATGGAAAGCATCCCTGCTCCCCCGACCGATCCTGCTCCCATGACCGCTCCCCAGCCCGACAATAACCAAGTTTTCACCGCTGAGCTGGTAGTGCTAACCCCAGGCACCATGGAGAAGCTGGTGCCTCCATTACCAACAACGATGGGGAAACCACTAGATGTGAGCTCAGAGGGGGTGATCTTCCAGTGGGACACCCCACGGATCGGGCCGGATGGGGCCAGGCAGGAGGGCCTCAGCATTGCTGCGCTCACCTGGGAACAGTATAAGCAATGCTTAATTCTACAATGGCAAAACCAAAAAGAGACAGAACCAAATGACCCACCAAAAGTACAAAGACCAAAGACTGAACACAACAGGAGGAACTCGGTAAGGCAGGGGACTGTACTGGCCTTTCACCCGAAGTGGGGTTGGGGCTCTATACAAGAACCAGGACTGCCGACTGAAATCTTCTTTACCAGCTACAATGTGAAAACCCCGTTCCGCAATAGATGTGACAATCAGCTACCATGTAAAGGGGACCAGGTGACCTACACTCGCCACCGGAGTGCGCAGGGGTGGTGCGCTCGAGACGTCCAATGATGCGAGCCGGCAGTAGCGCCACCTGTTGTCCTGACTACGACTAACCCGGATTTGACAAACACCACTACTGTCGCCACGGTGTGTATTATCGCCGCTACTGAACTTGCCACTACAGCTGACATTCGAATCCAGACACCGGGTGATCTGACCGCGCCTGGAAGACCAACCAATGATACTGATCCTGCATCCGCCGAAGACAGAGGACCGCAGCCTTACGGGCCGGAGAGTGTCCATCACCAGCTGATGCAGTGTAACCTCCTGTAAAGATAAACCTCGGAACCACGAGTATGTAAATAGTTAACTGTTTGTTTCCCTGCTTTTTGCTGCTAATACCCGACCTGGGTTATTCTTAAAGGGATCCCTTTGTTTACCTGGGATCCCTATTGCTTTTTATTTTTGCTTTTGTTTTCATTTTTGCTTTTGTTCATCAAAGTTCACAAAGACTGCCGAATCATGGACGGTGAATGGTTCACAGACTGTATTGTAAATAGTTTGCACCTTCTTAAGGGTGCCCCTTACTGGTTTTACAAGAAGGAGAGCTTTGCGAAGAGACTGTTCCTGAGAACAGCATGGAAGCTCTTGCCTTAACTGGACTTGCATAAAGAGAGTCTGCATTACCTCAAAGAGACTTGGTTCCCTCTTAAAGGGAACGTTCACCAGTTGCACTTAACCCCTTCATGACCCAGCCTATTTTGTCCTTAATGACCTTGCCGTTTTTTGCAATCCTGACCAGTGTCCCTTTATGAGGTAATAACTCAGGAACGCTTCAACGGATCCTAGCGATTCTGAGATTGTTTTTTCATGACATATTGGGCTTCATGTTAGTGGTAAATTTAGGTCGATAATTTTTGAGTTTATTTGTGAAAAAAACGGAAATTTGGCAACAATTTTGAAAATTTCGCAATTTTCACATTTTGAATTTTTATTCTGTTAAACCAGAGAGTTATGTGACACAAAATAGTTAATAAATAACATTTCCCACATGTCTACTTTACATCAGCACAAGTTTGGAAACAAATTTTTTTTTTTGCTAGGAAGTTATAAGGGTTAAAATTTGACCAGTGATTTCTCATTTTTACAACAAAATTTACAAAACCATTTTTTTTAGGGACCACCTCACATTTGAAGTCAGTTTGAGGGTTCTATATGGCTGAAAATACCCAAAAGTGACACCATTCTAAAAACTGGACCCATCAAGGTGCTCAAAACCACATTCAAGAAGTTTATTAACCCTTCAGATGTTTCACAGCAGCAGAAGCAACATGGAAGTAAAAAATGAACATTTAACTTTTTAGTCACAAAAATGATCTTTTAGCGAAAATGTTTTTATTTTCCCAAGGGTAAAAGGAGAAACTGGACCACGAACATTGTTGTCCAATTTGTCCTGAGTACGATGATACCTCATATGTGGGGGTAAACCACTGTTTTGGCGCACGGCAGGGCTCGGAAGGGAAGGAGCGCCATTTGACTTTTTCAATGAAAAATTGGCTCCAATCTTTAGCGGACACCATGTCGCGTTTGGAGAGCCCCCGTGTGCCTAAACATTGGAGCTCCCCCACAAGTGACCCCATTTTGGAAACTAGACCCCCCAAGGAACTTATCTAGAAGCATAGTGAGCACTTTAAACCCCCAGGTGCTTCACAAATTGATCCGTAAAAATGAAACAGTACTTTTTTTTCACAAAAAAATTATTTTAGCCTCAATTTTTTCATTTTCACATGGGAAACAGGATAAAATGGATCCTAAAATTTGTTGGACAATTTCTCCTGAGTACACCGATACCTCACATGTGGGGGTAAACCACTGTTTGGGCACATGGTAAGGCTCGGAAGGGAAGGAGCGCCATTTGACTTTTTGAATGAAAAATTATCTCCATCGCTAGCAGACACCATGTCACGTTTGGAGAGCCCCTGTGTGCCTAAACATTGGAGCTCCCCCACAAGTGACCCCATTTTGGAAACTAGACTCCCCAAGAAACTTATCTAGAAGCATAGTGAGCACTTTAAACCCTCAGGTGCTTCACAAATTGATCCGTAAAAATGAAAAAGTACTTTTTTTTCACACAAAATTTCTTTTAGCCTCAATTTTTTCATTTTCACATGGGCAACAGGATAAAATGGATCCTAAAATTTGTTGGGCAATTTCTCCTGAGTACGCCGATACCTCATATGTGGGGGTAAACCACTGTTTGGGTGCACGACAAGGCTCGGAAGGGGAGGCGTGCCATTTGACTTTTTGAATGGAAAATTAGCTCCAATCGTTAGCGGACACCATGTCGCGTTTGGAGAGCCCCTGTGTGCCTAAACATTGGAGCTCCCCTACAAGTGACCCCATTTTGGAAACTAGACCTCCCAAGGAACTTATCTAGATGCATAGTGAGCACTTATAACCCCCAGGTGCTTCACAGAAGTTTATAACGCAGAGCCGTGAAAATAAAAAATAATTTTTCTTTCCTCAAAAATGACTTTTAGCCCAGAATTTTTTATTTTCCCAAGGCTAATAGGAGAAATTGGACCCCAAATGTTGTTGTCCAGTTTGTCCTGAGTACGATGATACCCCATATGTGGGGGTAAACCACTGTTTGGGCGCACGGCAGGGCTCGGAAGGGAAGGCACGCCATTTGCCTTTTTGAATGGAAAATTAGCTCCAATCATTAGCGGACACCATGTCGCGTTTGGAGAGCCCCTGTGTGCCTAAACATTGGAGCTCCCCTACAAGTGACCCCATTTTGGAAACTAGACCCCCCCAAGGAACGTATCTAGATGCATAGTGAGCACTTATAACCCCCAGGTGCTTCACAGAAGTTTATAACGCAGAGCCGTGAAAATAAAAAATAATTTTTCTTTCCTCAAAAATGAATTTTAGCCCAGAATTTTTTATTTTCCCAAGGGTAATAGGAGAAATTGGACCCCAAATGTTGTTGTCCAGTTTGTCCTGAGTATGATGATACCCCATATGTGGGGGTAAACCACTGTTTGGGTGCACGGCAGGGCTCAGAAGGGAAGGCACGCCATTTGGCTTTTTGAATGGAAAATTAGCTCCAATCATTAGCGGACACCATGTCGCGTTTGGAGAGCCCCTGTGTGCCTAAACATTGGAGCTCCCGCACAAGTGACCCCATTTTGGAAACTAGACCTCCCAAGGAACTAATCTAGATGTGTGTTGAGCACTTTGATCCCCCAAGTGCTTCACAGAAGTTTATAACGCAGAGCCATGAAAATAAAAAATAATTTTTCTTTTCTCAAAAATGATTTTTTAGCCCACAATTTTTTATTTTCCCAAGGGTAACCAGAGAAATTGGACCCCAAAAGTTGTTGTCCAGCTTCTCCTGAGTACGCTGATACCCAATATGTTGGGGTAAACCACTGTTTTGGCACACGTCGGGGTTCGGAAGGGAAGTAGTGACGTTTTGAAATGCAGACTTTGATGGAATGCTCTGCGGGCGTCAGGTTGCGTTTGCAGAGCCCCTGATGTGCCTAAACAGTAGGAACTCCCCACAAGTGACTCCATTTTGGAAACTAGACCCCCAAGGGAACTTATCTAGATGTGTGGTGAGCACTTTGAACCCCCAAGTGCTTCACAGAAGTTTATAACGCAGAGCCGTGAAAATAATAAATGTGTTTCCTTTCCTCAAAAATATTTTTTTAGCCCAGAATGTTTTATTTTTGCAAGGGTAACAGGAGAAATTGGACCCCAAAAGTTGTTGTCCAGTATCTCCTGAGTACGCTGATACCCCATATGTGGGGGTAAACCACTGTTTGGGCACATGCCGGGGCTCGGAAGGGAAGTAGTGACATTTGAAATGCAGACCTTGATGGAATGGTCTGCGGGCGTCACATTGCATTTGCAGAGCCCCTGATGTGCCTAAACAGTAGAAACACCCCACAAGTGACCCCATTTTGGAAACTAGACCCCCGAAGGAACTTATCTAGATGTGTGGTGAGCACTTTCAACCCCCAAGTGCTTCACAGAAGTTTACAACGCAGAGCCGTGAAAATAAAAAATCATTTTTCTTTCCTCAAAAAAGATGTTTTAGCAAGCAATTTTTTATTTTCACAAGGGTAACAGGAGAAATTGGGCCCCAATATTTGTTGCCCAGTTTGTTGTGAGTGTGCTGGTACCCCATATGTGGGGGTAAACCACTGTTTGGGCGCACGTAAGGGCTCGGAAGGGAAGTAGTGACATTTGAAATGCAGACTTTGATGGAATGGTCTGCGGGCATCACGTTGCATTTGCAGAGCCCCTGATGTGCCTAAACAGTAGAAACACCCCACAAGTGACCCCATTTTGGAAACTAGACCCCCGAAGGAACTTATCTAGATGTGTGATGAGCACTTTCAACCCCCAAGTGCTTCACAGAAGTTTATAACGCAGAGCCGTGAAAATAAAAAATAATTGTTCTTTCCTCAAAAATTATGTTTTAGCAAGTAATTTTTTATTTTTGCAAGGGTAACAGGAGAAATTGGACCCCAAAAGTTGTTGCCCAGTTTGTCCTGAGTACGCTGGTACCCCAAATGTGGGGGTAAACCACTGTTTGGGCGCACGTCGGGGCTTGGAAGGGAAGGAGCACCATTTGACTTTTTGAACGCAAGATTGGCTGGAATCAATGGTGGCGCCATGTTGCGTTTGGAGACCCCTGATGTGCCTAAACAGTGGAAACCCCTCAATTCTAACTTCAACACTAACCCCAACACACCCCTAATCCTAATCCCAACTGTAGCCATAACCCTAATCACAACCCTAACCCCAACACACCCCTAACCACAACCCTAACCCCAACACACCAGTAACCCTAATTCCAACCCTAACCCTAATCCTAACCCTAATCCCAACCCTAACCCTAATCCCAACCCTAACCACAACTGTAACCCCAACACACCCCTAACCCTATCCGTAACCCTAACCACAAGCCTAATCTTAACCCTATTTCCAACCCTAGCCCTAATTCCAACCCTAACTCTAATTCCAACCCTAACCCTAAGGCTATGTGCCCACATTGCGGATTCGTGTGAGATTCTTCCGCACGATTTTTGAAAAATCTGCAGGTAAAAGGCACTGCGTTTTACCTGCGGATTTACAGCAGATTTCCAGTGTTTTTTTGTGCGGATTTCACCTGCGGATTCCTATTGAGGAACAGGTGTAAAACGCTGCGGAATCCGCACAAAGAATTGACATGCTGCGGAAAATACAACGCAGCATTTCTGCACGGAATTTTCCGCACCATGGGCACAGCGGATTTTGTTTTCCATAGGTGTACATGGTGCTGTAAACCTGATGGAAAACTGCTACAAATTTGCAGCGGCCAATCCGCTGCGGATCCGCGGCCAATCCACTGCGGATCCGCGGCCAATCCGCTGCGGATCCGCGGCCAATCCGCTGCGGATCCGCAGCCAAATCCGCACTGTGTGCACATGCCATAACCCTAACCCTACCCCTAACCCTAACCCGTAACCCTAACCCTAACCCTACCCCTAGTTCTAACCCTAGTTGAAACCCTAACCCTAGTGGAAAAAGAAAAAAAAATAATTTCTTTATTTTATTATTGTCCCTACCTATGGGGGTGATAAAGGGGGGGGGTTTATTTATTATTTTTTTTATTTTGATCGCTGTGATAGAACCTACCACAGCGACCAAAATGTACTTGTAACGAATCTGCCGAACGGCAGATTCGGCGGGCGCACTGAGCATGCGCCCGCCATTTTGGAAGATGGCGGCGCCCATGGAGAAGACGGACCGACACCGGGAGCCTCGGTAAGTATAAGGGGGGGGGAGATCGGGGCACGGGGGGGCGTCGGAGCATGGGGGGGTGACATAGGAGCACGGGGGGAGTGGACAGGAGGACAGGGGAGCGGAGCACAGGACGGAGGGGACTACGGGACAGATCGGTGGCTTGGGGGGGCGATCGGTGGGGGGGGGGGTCACTTCAGTATTTCCAGCCATGGCCGATGATATTGCAGCATCGGCCATGGCTGGATTGTAATATTTCACCAGTTTTTTAGGTGAAATATTACAAATCGCTCTGATTGGCAGTTTCACTTTCAACAGCCAATCAGAGCGATCGTAGCCACGGGGGGGTGAAGCCACCCCCCCTGGGCTGAAGCACCACTCCCCCTGTCCCTGCAGATCGGGTGAAATTGGAGTTAACCCTTTCACCCGATCTGCAGGGACGCGATCATTCCATGACGCATACGCTGCGTCACAGGTCGGATTGGCACCGACTTTCATGACGCAGCGTATGCGTCAAAGGTCGGGAAGGGGTTAAAGTATAATGTTGCCTTAAAATAAAGTAGATGGTAATAATGTTTTACATAGGAGCAATATGTAGTTAGCTAGATAGTTATAGAGAATGTTTAATAATGTTACTAGAGAATGAGGACAGGAAAGAGTTGAAAGCCGAGTTTCAATAGAGTGAACCCGTAGGGGTTAGTTAGTGAAGTCCTCCTGAGAGCTATAGAGAGATGGCTCAGTGATCCCGTACTAAGAAAAGAGGCAGTAGGCCTGGGCAGATAGACAGGCGGTCCTGCATATGAAAAATCAGAGCGTAAAAAGAAAATGTTGCACTTAGAAGAGAAAAACAAAGAAAAAGTTAATTTATATTTTAGAGTTTTATAGTAAGCCTTTAGTGGGTTCAGCTTATACGCCCTTAAAGGAAAAGTTAAATTATTGTTCAGAATTTGCACTTAGTAGAATACCCGGCTGGGTAATAGAAGTTATTTATAGTATGTTATTTAAAATATTTAACCATGTTTTGTTTGTAACGTTCAAGAGTCATCACCTCCCACAAAGGGAAGCACTGTTATAATTACTTGTTCATAGCATTTCAAAATTTGTATGTCTTTTGCTGACATGTATTGTTGTTTTCTTCCTAGTCCGGGAGTACTGGATTTAACCGGGGGGGAGTGCAGCGCCCCAGAGTCCTGGTCGTTGCAGTACTGACACTCCGCCACTAAGGGGGGTGATGGTACGTCTGATGGCACTTAAGGAGTTCACCTGACCAGGTATCACAGTCACACTTTACACTTCACATTCTGGCCACCAGGGGGAGCACAGGGTTCTATGTATTAGGCCACTCCTCACAATCTGGTAAAACTGGGGGCTGGATAGGAAGTTAGTCAGAAGCTGACTGGGTTGGATCCAGGCAACATCCTGTGGCAGAGGGTGTTGCGGGGGAAGACTCAGGGGGGTCTCTGTCAGGGGTGGGATCCTGACAGTGGCCTAGCGAACAGAACGTTACGGAGCCGCACCTGCACTCGAATGCGGCGGCATCCTAAGAAAGGAAAAGAAGCGAGGTTTACTGTGGAGAAGTGAGAAACGAGATCGCAGCAAAAAGGAGATAAAGCCAGTAGGAGTCGTGCCGTAAGATCGAGGCAACATCCTACTGAGGCGTGTAGCCGGTGGCCGGAACGCCGAGGAAGTATTAGGCTCCAAGCAATACTTCAAACAGCGGCAGGACAGTTAATTTCAGGTTGGCTGTCTCACCTAAATCACCTAAGCAGACATAGGGGGCAATTGTGGGAGATGGGCGACGCTAGGGTGCCGGAAGAACTCCAGGCCTACCCGTCATACGGGTGTGTCCTATCCATATCATCTGGGGGACGGAGAAGAACATCAGAACAGATACGAGTTGTGAGAAAGAACATCAGAAACAGACACAACAGTTGTGAGGACTATCCCGTGGTGCTCAGCAGGGAGGTACTACAACACACAGGCGCTAGAAGGTAGGCACTGATTTCCACCTGCAAAGGGAACTCTGGATGTGCCTTCGGACCGGCCGGTCTCAGCCAGCCCTGTTAGCAGTACTCTGGATTGAGGATCCTGAAGCCTTCAGTAAAGAGGTAAAGAGACTGCAACCCTGTGTCCTCGTTATTCATCGCGACCTGCACCGCGCACCACCATCACACCCTTCATTGGACGCCCCTTAGCAGGGTCACGGACCGGGTCTAGCCACCGTGAGAACCCCAGGACCGAGACAGAGAGGCCCGGTACCGAGTACCCCGCGGCCCTGCGTCTGGGGTCGCTCCATATAGATGGCAAGGACCACGGATTAATGAGAGTGAAAAAAAATCTAGAAAAAATTCCCTCAGCTCAGTATCATCTATGTCGGATGCCAGTACCTCAAATCAAGGAGCCGAAGTGACTCCTTGGAACAAACGTACCAGACAGGGAGGAAATGCTAGAACACATGAATTTTTCAATAAGAGAATGCATAAAAGAGATGACAAAATAAAGGTGATTAATTTATCAACGCATGTTTTGTCTGATAAACAAATTGAAATTCTTGAAAAGGGCCTTAATTTCTGTCCCTCCTACTCCCCAGATGCGTTCACATCCGTGAAGGATTTACACCTTTTTTTCTCGAAAATTGATATTGAAAAAGCTTCATTACAAGGGACAGGGGGATGGCACTTTCGACACTGAGGAAGAGAGAGGGGGAGGGGCATTAGCTAATTTGGAAGCTTTGGCACTGGAAAGTAGTTCTGGAATGGTGAGTATTTTTCCTGAGCATTTAATTGGCAAAACAAAAAAATTTCCACCACTCAATATATGTCCGGCTGTTGATGTGTTCACAAAGCTGGTATCCAGGGATATTGAGGAATTTTCCAAAAATGTCTTTGGAACTTCCAATTTGTGCCAGCAGGATAGACAGACGTTAGACACCTTAAAGAAATGGGATAACGTAGTATTCAAACCAGCCGATAAAGGCGGGAATTTGGTGATATGGCCTCATACTTTGTATGAGAAGCAGGCATATAGACTTCTAAATAATAAAGACTGCTATAAGAAAATACAAATCAATCCACTAAGATCATATCAAGATGATCTGATCTCTATTTTGGAGAGGGCTTATCTGGCAGGTATTATTCCTAAGAAGCTATTGGACTCAATTAAAAACATGCACCTTAGGATGTCAACGTTATATCTGGAGCGCCCCCACACCGCCGCAGGGCCGAGGGGTACCCGGAGCCGGGCCTCTGGGTCTCAGTCCTGGGGTTGTCACGGTGGCTAGACCCGGTCCGTGGCCCTGTCTGTCAGTGGGGGACGTCCGGTGCAATAAGTCGTGTTGTAACGGTGCAGTTGTGGGGTGCAGGTCGCGATAAATAACGAGGACACCAGGTTGCAGTCTCTTTACCTCTTTACTGGAGATCTCTGAGTCCTCAGTCCAGAATACGGTTCACCAGGCTGCGCAAGTCCGGCCGGTCCAATGGCACCTCCAGAGTTCACTTCACAGGTGGAAATCGGTGCCTTCCTTCTTAGCGCTATGTGTTGTAGTCCTTCCCTGCTGTGCTTACGGAAAGTACCCCACAACTGTTGTGTCTGTTTCTTAAGTTCCCTCACAACTCGATTAAATGATGTTCTTCTAATCGTCCGTCCCTTCCTGATGTTACAGTTAGAACGGCACCCGTTTGTCAGGTAGGCCTGGAGTTCTTCCGGGACCCTAGAGACGCCCCTCTCCCGCAATTGCCTCCCAAGACTTCATAGGTGATATGTGTTAGACAGCCCGCCTTAAACTGACTGTCCTGCCGCTGTTTAGAGTATTGCTTGAAGCTGAATGTTATAATACTCCCTCGGCGTTCCGGCCACCGGTAGTGCGCCTCAGTAGGGTGTTGCTCCGGTCTTACAGCACGACCCCTACTGGAATTCTCCTATTGCCCGATCTCGTCTCTCACTCAGCACAATCTATCTCGCCTCCAGTCCTCTCTTGGGCCCCGCCGCTTCCCGGAGCTGGCGCGGACCCGTTACGTTCTTTCCAATGCCAAGCCTCTGTGTCATGGTTCTCAATGGCAAGAGAACGTAATTAAGCATACAAAAGGACTAGCTCTTGGAAGATGGGAACTCGAACTGACCATGAGCTAAACCTACCGCACAACTAACAGTGGCCGGGTAGCGTGCCTACGTTTTATCCCTAGACGCCCAGCGCCAGCCGGAGAACTGACTGACCCTAGCAGAGGAAAATACAGACCTGGCTTACCTCTAGAGAAATTTTCCCCAAAAGGCAGACAGTAGCCCCCACATATATTGGCGGTGATTTTAGAGGAAAATGACATACGAAGTATGAAGATAGGTTTAGCAAATTGAGGTCCGCTTACTAGATAGTAGGAAGACAGAAAAGGGAACTTCACGGTCAGCTGAAAACCCTTTCAAAATACCATCCTGAAATTACTTTAAGACTCTAACATCAACTCATGACACCAGAGTGGCAATTTCAGCTCACAAGAGCTTCCAGCCTCAGAAATATTCAATCACAGAGAACTGGAACAAAAATGCAAAAAAAACTTAGGACAACAAGTCCAACTTAGCTGATAGTAGTCTAGGAGCAGGAACATGCAACAGAAAGGCTTCTGGTAACATTGTTGGCCGGCATAGAAATGACTGAGGAGCAAGGCTAAATAGAAAACTCCCACATACTGATGGAAAACAGGTGAACAGAGGAGATGAAGCACACAAGTGCAGTACCACCAGAAACCACCGGGGGAGCCCAGAAACCAAATTCACAACAGTACCCCCCCCCTCAAGGAGGGGGCACTGAACCCTCACCAGAACCACCAGGGCGATCAGGATGAGCCCTATGAAAGGCACGGACCAAATCGGAGGCATGAACATCAGAGGCTGTCACCCAAGAGTTATCCTCCTGACCGTAGCCCTTCCACTTGACCAGATACTGAAGTCTCCGTCTGGAAACACGGGAGTCCAAGATCCTCTCGACAACGTACTCCAACTCACCCTCAACCAACACCGGAGCAGGAGGCTCAACGGAAGGCACAACCGGTACCTCATACCTGCGCAACAATGACCGATGGAAGACATTATGAATAGAAAAAGATGCAGGGAGGTCCAAACGAAAGGACACAGGGTTAAGAATCTCCAATATCTTGTACGGGCCGATGAACCGAGGCTTAAACTTAGGAGAAGAAACCTTCATAGGGACAAAACGAGAAGATAACCACACCAAGTCCCCAACACAAAGACGAGGACCAACACGACGACGGCGGTTGGCAAAATGCTGAGTCTTCTCCTGGGACAACTTCAAATTGTCCACCACATGCCCCCAAATCTGATGCAACCTCTCCACCACAGCATCCACTCCAGGACAATCCGAAGACTCTACCTGACCGGAAGAGAAACGAGGATGAAACCCCGAATTACAGAAGAAAGGAGAAACCAAGGTGGCAGAACTAGCCCGATTATTGAGGGCAAACTCCGCCAAGGGCAAAAAGGCAACCCAATCATCCTGATCCGCAGACACAAAACACCTCAAATAAGTCTCCAAGGTCTGATTAGTTCGCTCGGTCTGGCCATTAGTCTGAGGATGGAAAGCAGACGAAAAAGACAAATCAATGCCCATCCTAGCACAGAACGCTCGCCAAAATCTAGACACGAATTGGGTTCCCCTGTCAGAAACGATATTCTCCGGAATACCATGCAAGCGCACCACATTTTGAAAAAACAGAGGAACCAGCTCGGATGAGGACGGCAATTTGGGCAAGGGAACCAAATGGACCATCTTAGAGAAACGGTCACACACCACCCAGATGACAGACATCTTCTGAGAAACAGGGAGATCAGAAATAAAATCCATGGAGATGTGAGTCCAAGGCCTCTTCGGAATAGGCAAAGATAACAACAATCCACTAGCCCGAGAACAACAAGGCTTGGCCCGAGCACAAACATCACAAGACTGCACAAAACCTCGCACATCTCGCGACAGGGAAGGCCACCAGAAGGACCTAGCCACCAAATCCCTGGTACCAAAGATTCCAGGATGACCTGCTAACGCAGAAGAATGGACCTCCGAGATGACTCTACTGGTCCAATCATCAGGAACAAACATTCTACCAGGCGGGCAACGATCAGGTCTATTCGCCTGAAACTCCTGCAAGACCCGTCGCAAGTCTGGGGAAACAGCAGATAATATCACTCCATCCTTAAGGATACCTGTAGGTTCAGAATTACCAGGGGAATCAGGCTCAAAACTCCTAGAAAGGGCATCCGCCTTCACATTTTTAGAACCTGGTAGGTAAGAAACCACAAAATTAAACCGAGAGAAAAATAACGACCAGCGCGCCTGTCTAGGATTCAGGCGCCTGGCAGACTCAAGATAAATCAAATTCTTGTGGTCGGTCAATACCACCACCTGATGTCTAGCCCCCTCAAGCCAATGACGCCACTCCTCAAAAGCCCACTTCATAGCCAAGAGCTCCCGATTACCAATATCATAATTTCGCTCAGCGGGCGAAAATTTACGAGAAAAGAACGCACAAGGTCTCATCACGGAGCAGTCGGAACTTTTCTGCGACAAAACCGCCCCAGCTCCGATTTCTGAAGCGTCAACCTCAACCTGAAAAGGAAGAGTAACATCAGGCTGACGCAATACAGGGGCGGAAGAAAAGCGGCGCTTAAGCTCCCGAAAGGCCTCCACAGCAGCAGGGGACCAATCAGCAACATCAGCACCCTTCTTAGTCAAATCAGTCAACGGTTTAGCAACATCAGAAAAACCAGTTATAAATCGACGATAAAAATTAGCAAAGCCCAAAAACTTCTGAAGGCTCTTAAGAGAAGAGGGTTGCGTCCAATCACAAATAGCCTGAACCTTGACAGGGTCCATCTCAATGGAAGAGGGGGAAAAAATGTACCCCAAAAACGAAATCTTTTGAACCCCAAAAATGCACTTAGAACCCTTTACACACAAGGAATTAGAGCGCAAAACCTGAAAAACCCTCCTGACCTGTTGGACATGAGAGTCCCAGTCATCCGAAAAAATCAAAATATCATCAAGATACACAATCAAAAATTTATCCAAATAATCACGGAAAATGTCATGCATAAAGGACTGAAAGACTGAAGGGGCATTTGAAAGACCAAAAGGCATTACTAAATACTCAAAATGGCCCTCAGGCGTATTAAATGCGGTTTTCCACTCATCCCCCTGCTTAATTCGCACCAAATTATACACCCAACGAAGATCAATCTTAGAGAACCACTTGGCCCCCTTTATTCGAGCAAACAAATCAGTAAGCAGTGGCAAAGGATACTGATATTTAACCGTGATTTTATTCAAAAGCCGATAATCAATACACGGCCTCAAAGAGCCATCTTTTTTAGATACAAAGAAAAAACCGGCTCCTAAGGGAGATGACGAAGGACGAATATGTCCCTTTTCCAAGGACTCCTTTATATATTCCCGCATAGCAGCATGTTCAGGCACAGATAGATTAAATAAACGACCCTTTGGAAACTTACTGCCCGGAATCAGATCTATAGTACAATCGCAATCTCTGTGCGGAGGTAGTGAACCAAGTTTAGGCTCCTCAAAAACGTCACGATAATCAGATAAAAATTCCGGAATCTCAGAGGGAATAGATGACGAAATGGAAACCAAAGGTACGTCCCCATGAGTCCCCTGACATCCCCAGCTTAACACAGACATTGCTTTCCAGTCGAGGACTGGGTTATGAGATTGCAGCCATGGCAATCCAAGCACCAACACATCATGTAGATTATACAACACAAGGAAGCGAATAATCTCCTGGTGATCCGGATTAATACGCATAGTTACTTGTGTCCAGTATTGTGGTTTGTTACTAGCCAATGGCGTGAAGTCAATACCCTTCAGAGGTATAGGAACTTCCAGAGGCTCTAAATCAAACCCACAGCGTTTGGCAAAGGACCAATCCATAAGACTCAAAGCGGCGCCAGAGTCGACATAGGCGTCCGCGGTAATAGACGATAAAGAGCAAATCAGGGTCACAGATAGAATAAACTTAGACTGTAAAGTGCCAATTGAAACAGACTTATCAACTTTCTTAGTACGTTTAGAGCATGCTGATATAACATGAGTTGAATCACCACAATAGAAGCATAACCCATTTTTTCGCCTAAAATTCTGTCGTTCGCTTCTGGACAGAATTCTATCACATTGCATAATCTCTGGCGCCTTCTCAGTAGACACCGCCAAATGGTGCACAGGTTTGCGCTCCCGCAAACGCCGATCAATCTGAATAGCCATTGTCATGGACTCATTCAGACCTGTAGGCACCGGGAACCCCACCATAACATCTTTAATGGCATCAGAGAGACCCTCTCTGAATTTCGCCGCCAGGGCGCACTCATTCCACTGAGTAAGCACAGACCACTTACGAAATTTTTGGCAGTATATTTCAGCCTCATCTTGCCCTTGAGACAGGGCCATTAAGGCTTTTTCAGCCTGAATCTCTAAATGAGGTTCCTCATAAAGCAACCCCAAAGCCAGGAAAAACGCATCCACATTGAGCAACGCAGGATCCCCTGGTGCCAAAGCAAATGCCCAATCCTGAGGGTCGCCCCGGAGCAAGGAAATTACAATCCTGACCTGCTGTGCAGGATCTCCAGCGGAGCGAGATCTCAGAGACAAAAATAATTTACAATTATGTTTGAAATTCTGGAAGCGAGATCTATCCCCAGAGAAAAATTCAGGTAAAGGAATTCTAGGTTCAGATGTAGGAGCATGAATAACGAAATCCTGTAAGCTTTGAACCTTCATAGCGAGATTATTCAAACCTGTAGCTAAACTCTGTGGATCCATATTAATCAGGTGAAATCAGAACCATTCAAGGATTAGAAGGAGAGAGAGACGAAGGCTGCAGTAAGCAGAGATGCTAGTGAATCAACTAATGAGCAAACTCAGGAAAAAAAAAAAAAAAATTCTCTGCAGACTTCTTTTCTCTCCTTTCTTCTGCCAATTATTTTAACCCTTGGCCGGCCAAACTGTCATGGTTCTCAATGGCAAGAGAACGTAATTAAGCATACAAAAGGACTAGCTCTTGGAAGATGGGAACTCGAGCTGACCATGAGCTAAACCTACCGCACAACTAACAGTGGCCGGGTAGCGTGCCTACGTTTTATCCCTAGACGCCCAGCGCCAGCCGGAGAACTGACTGACCCTAGCAGAGGAAAATACAGACCTGGCTTACCTCTAGAGAAATTTTCCCCAAAAGGCAGACAGTAGCCCCCACATATATTGGCGGTGATTTTAGAGGAAAATGACATACGAAGTATGAAGATAGGTTTAGCAAATTGAGGTCCGCTTACTAGATAGTAGGAAGACAGAAAAGGGAACTTCACGGTCAGCTGAAAACCCTTTCAAAATACCATCCTGAAATTACTTTAAGACTCTAACATCAACTCATGACACCAGAGTGGCAATTTCAGCTCACAAGAGCTTCCAGCCTCAGAAATATTCAATCACAGAGAACTGGAACAAAAATGCAAAACAAACTTAGGACAACAAGTCCAACTTAGCTGATAGTAGTCTAGGAGCAGGAACATGCAACAGAAAGGCTTCTGGTAACATTGTTGGCCGGCATAGAAATGACTGAGGAGCAAGGCTGAATAGAAAACTCCCACATACTGATGGAAAACAGGTGAACAGAGGAGATGAAGCACACAAGTGCAGTACCACCAGAAACCACCGGGGGAGCCCAGAAACCAAATTCACAACACCTCTGCCAGGATCCCACCCCTGACAGAGACCCTACTGTCTCTTCCTCCACAACACCCTCTGCCACTAGGTGTTGCTTCGTCCAATCCAGTCAGCTTTCTGATCTAACTTCCTGCCTGACCCCCGGTTTACCCACTATGGTGGGGAGTGGCCTAATGAATAGCACCCTTAGCTCCCCCCGGAGGCCCGGCTGTGAAATGTATTGGTGTCTGTGATACCTGATCAGATGAACTCCTTCAGTGCCATCGGACGCACCATGGCTCCCCATAGTGGCGGAGCCACAGTACTGCAACGACCAGGACTCTGGGGTGCTGCATATCTCTTACCAAAGGTTCATAAGGATCCGTTGGATCCTCCTGGAAGACCAATTGTCTCGGGTAATGGTAGTTTATGCGAGATTGTAACTCAGGTTTTGGACTTTTACTCAAAACCATTGGTTAGGGAAATTCCATCTTATATAAAAGATACCACTGCAGCACTGCGGAGATTGGATAATCTTGTCTTAAGTCCAAATAGTGTTATGGTTATGGCCGATATTGAGTCATTATATACGTCTATTAGGCATGTGGATGGCATCAGGGCTGTGGCGTTGTACCTTGAATCAAGTAATTTGGAAAAAGATCTGTGCACCCTCTTATTAGAATTGTTAGAGTTTGTACTTACAATATATTCCAATTCGGGAGGGACACGTACCTGCAGCTACAGGGAACTGCCATGGGGGCTTGTTGCGCTCCCTCCTATGCAAACCTGTTTCTGGGGGCATGGGAGAGAGAAATTTTCATCTGTAATCCCACCCCCCAGAGTAATCTCATCCAGGAGTGAATGAGATATATAGATGACATTTGGTTTGTATGGGAGGGAGGAATTGAAGATTTGGACGAATTGATGAGCACGCTCAATCGCAACAATCAAACTTACTTTTGCCCATGGCAGATGTGTAGATTTCCTGGATCTGCAGGTGCGTGTCCTGCCCGATGGGAGTATTACCACCAAAAGTCTTTCGTAAGAAAACAGCAACAAACTCGGTTCTCCATGCACAATCTGCACATCCACAAACCACAATTAAGGGAATCTCGGTGGGGCAATTCCTGAGAGTCAGGCGTATTTGCTCCAATAATCATGATTTTGAGGTACAATCAAAGGAATTGGCAGGGAGATTCCTGGAATGGGGATATAACCCGGGGGTGATATGGTGGAGTTACTTACGGGCCAAACATACATCCAGAAATGGGTTACTCTATGACAATAAAATCAAAAAGGGTAATGCCATTAATGCCAGTAACAATCAAGTCCGATTTATTACCGGATTTCACAATAAATGGTACCAACGTAAACAAATTATTAACAAACATTGGCCCATTCTATTTACAGACCCAATTTTGAGACAAATTTTACCTCCCACTCCGTCTATAGTGGCTAAAGGTACCGTCACACTAAACGATATCGCTAGCGATCCGTGACGTTGCAGCGTCCTCGCTAGCGATATCGTTTAGTTTGACACGCAGCAGCGATCAGGATCCTGCTGTGATATCGCTGGTCGCTGAATAAAGTCCAGAACTTTATTTGGTCGTCCGATCGCCGTGTATCGTTGTGTTTGACACCAAAAGCAACGATACCAGCGATGTTTTACACTGGTAACCAGGGTAAACATCGGGTTACTAAGCGCAGGGCCGCGCTTAGTAACCCGATGTTTACCCTGGTTACCAGCGTAAAAGTAAAAAAAACAAACAGTACATGCTCACCTGCGCGCCCCCAGCGTCTGCTTCCTGCTCTGACTGAGATCCGGCCCTAAAGTGAAAGTGAAAGCACAGCGGTGACGTCACCGCTGTGCTGTTAGGGCCGGAGCTCAGTCAGTGTCAGGAAGCAGACGCTGGGGGCGCGCAGGTGAGCATGTACTGTTTGTTTTTTTAACTTTTACGCTGGTAACCAGGGTAAACATCGGGTTACTAAGCGCGGCCCTGCGCTTAGCAACCCGATGTTTACCCTGGTTACCCGGGGACCTCGGCATCGTTGGTCGCTGGAGAGCGGTCTGTGTGACAGCTCTCCAGCGATCAAACAGCGACGCTGCAGCGATCGGCATTGTTGTCGCTATCGCTGCAGCGTCGCTTAATGTGACGGTACCTTAAGAGATCTAGAAATCTCCAAGACATTCTGGTACACAGCCATTATGAGCCAGCCCATTAATAAAGCCAACAAATTGCATCAGGAAACAGCTGGATTCTACCCTTGTGGCAGATCTAACACTTGTGCCAACTGTGTTAAAGCCAAATTCTTTCTAAACTCTGATGGATCTAAAAGATATGAAACAAGAAGATTCAACATATGTATGTCAAAGGGGGCCATCTATCATGCCAGCTGCCCATGTGGTAAGGTCTATATAGGCCTTACCACAAGGGAATTGAAAGTCTGAATTCGTGAACATCACTTGGACATTGAAAGAGCAAAAACTGTGGATGACATTTCCAGCCTAAAGACAATTCCGAGACACTACAAGAAATTTCATAATTGTGATCCATATCACATTTCATATCATATGAAGGTAAAAGGGATTGATCTGGTTTCTTTGAGACCTGGGGGGGAGATTTGGGAAGAACCCTTGCCCAGGTTGAGAGTCGGTGGATATACCGTCTGGATACATTGGCCCCCAATTGTCTCAATGAGAACCTTGGGTTTGGTGCATTATTATAAACATTTGTATCTCTCTAGTTAATTTATTTTATTTTATTTTGTTTCTATCCTTTAGTGTTTATGGTAGGGTTTGGAGCTTTGCCTTTTGGCTTTGTGTCCTGTTTTAATTGATATTTTTTTGTTGTAGGTATTTACATTATCGAGCCATTATGTGTGTGGTTGGCTGGAGTTTCAACTGACTTAATCTGATACCATGGAGCAGGAGTTTGAATGACTTCACCATATGGACCCGTCTTCATTTTGGACTGGCCCTCCAGCTTTTGAAAAAAAGAAGCATTACTGTCATGATCCGTTCCAGGGTTTATTAGTGTCTGTCCTTTTTTCTGGACGGCTCATGTCAAGGGTTAACTTTTCTCTGCCTCATTCTGGGTTCAGGTTTGCTATTTAGCTCCCATGAATCTTGCTGGCAGTGTCAGTTATAGTTCTGCCTTTGGCGTGTTAACCTAACCCTCCTGGTAGCTCTTGATTTGCCCTGCTGTGAACCCTGACTTGTCCTGTGTCTGTTAACTCCCTCTGTCTGCCCTTTTCCCAGTATTTCTCTGTCTGTTTGTCTGCTTGATTCTCCGGTTCTGATCTTCTGGCTTGGTTATTTACTTAGTAGCTGTTTGTCCCTTTTGTACCGTATTTGCCCGTTCTGGTTTACTGATCTCTGGCTATGTTCTGACTATCCATCTGTCTAATCCTATTATACATAGTAACATAGTAACATAGTTAGTAAGACTGAAAAAAAGACATTTGTCCATCCAGTTCAGCCTATATTCCTATATTCCATCATAATAAATCCCCAGATCTACATCCTTCTACAGAACCTAATAATTGTATGATACAATATTGTTCTGCTCCAGGAAGACATCCAGGCCTCTCTTGAACCCCTCGACTGAGTTCGCCATCACCACCTCCTCAGGCAAGCAATTCCAGATTCTCACTGCCCTAACAGTAAAGAATCCTCTTCTATGTTGGTGGAAAAACCTTCTCTCCTCCAGACGCAAAGAATGCCCCCTTGTGCCCGTCACCTTCCTTGGTATAAACAGATCCTCAGCGAGATATTTGTATTGTCCCCTTATATACTTATACATGGTTATTAGATCGCCCCTCAGTCGTCTTTTTTCTAGACTAAATAATCCTAATTTCGCTAATCTATCTGGGTATTGTAGTTCTCCCATCCCCTTTATTAACTTTGTTGCCCTCCTTTGTACTCTCTCTTGTTCCATTATATCCTTCCTGAGCACCGGTGCCCAAAACTGGACACAGTACTCCATGTGCGGTCTAACTAGGGATTTGTACAGAGGCAGTATAATTCTCTCATCATGTGTATCCAGACCTCTTTTAATGCACCCCATGATCCTGTTTGCCTTGGCAGCTGCTGCCTGGCACTGGCTGCTCCAGGTAAGTTTATCATTAACTAGGATCCCCAAGTCCTTCTCCTTGTCAGATTTACCCAGTGGTTTCCCATTCAGTGTGTAATGGTGATATTGATTCCTTCTTCCCATGTGTATAACCTTATATTTATCATTGTTAAACCTCATCTGCCACCTTTCAGCCCAAGTTTCCAACTTATCCAGATCCATCTGTAGCAGAATACTATCTTCTCTTGTATTAACTGCTTTACATAGTTTTGTATCATCTGCAAATATCAATATTTTACTGTGTAAACCTTCAACCAGATCATTAATGAATATGTTGAAGAGAACAGGTCCCAATACCGACCCCTGCGGTACCCCACTGGTCACAGCGACCCAGTTAGAGACTATACCATTTATAACCACCCTCTGCTTTCTATCACTAAGCCAGTTACTAACCCATTTACACACATTTTCCCCCAGACCAAGCATTCTCATTTTGTGTACCAACCTCTTGTGCGGCACGGTATCAAACGCTTTGGAAAAATCGAGATATACTACGTCCAATGACTCACCGTGGTCCAGCCTATAGCTTACCTCTTCATAAAAACTGATTAGATTGGTTTGACATGAGCGATTTCTCATAAACCCATGCTGATATGGAGTTAAACAGTTATTCTCATTGAGATAATCCAGAATAACATCCTTCAGAAACCCTTCAAATATTTTACCAACAGTAGAGGTTAGACTTACTGGCCTATAATTTCCAGGTTCACTTTTAGAGCCCTTTTTGAATATTGGCACCACATTTGCTATGCGCCAGTCCTGCGGAACAGACCCCGTCGCTATAGAGTCCCTGTCTTGCTATCTAGTGTTTTTTTTGACTCGGCTTGTCTGACCACTCTCTCGCCACTTGGTGGTGTCTGTCCTGCTGTCCCGTGAGTGCAGTCTTATTTTCCTCTCAAGCTCCCTCTGGTAGAGGTTGTGCTGTACTGCACTGCAGTAGCCTGACAATTACAACCTAATTTGTGGACTAATATTCAGCAGATGTCTTGAGAAGATTACATGGACTGATGTTTGTCTCTGACATTCTATCTCTTTTGTCATTTAATATGTACGTCCTTTAACAATATTAGGGTAGGATTTGGGCCTTCCTGTTTGGATGTATCTCCTATTTTATTGCGGATGGGTAGATTTCATTACCTGTATATGTGAGGGTGTTGTTTTAGGCATTATGGGACAATTCAATTAATTGAGCAGCCTATGGGGATATGTTTTATCTCGATGTCTTGATGATCATTGATCTTGAAGATCGATTTAGGACTTTAGATGTGTATAAGTCTCTCTTGCAAGTATATGTATAATTCTTTTGTCTACCTTCAATAATTTCTTATTAATTTCTCCTTTCATGTCTTGTGTCTATTCATTTACTATTTATTGTGTGGTTTCTTCCTTTACTGAATCTTGCCAGGTGATGTTCATGTACGGCTGTCTGTTATGGTTCTCAATGGCAAGAGAACATAGCCCAGCAAACATAAGAACTAGCTCTTGGAAGGATGGAAACTAATCTGACCATGAACTAAACCTGTCGCACAACTAACAGTAGCCGGGTAGCGTAGCCTGCGTTTTATCCCTAGACGCCCAGCGCCGGCCGGAGGACTAACTAATCCTGGCAGAGGAAAATATAGTCCTGGCTCACCTCTAGAGAAATTTCCCCGAAAGGCAGACAGAGGCCCCCACAAATATTGGCGGTGATTTTAGATGAAATGACAAATGTAGTATGAAAATAGGTTTAGCAAAATTGAGGTCCGCTTACTAGATAGCAGGAAGACAGAAAGGGCACTTTCATGGTCAGCTGAAAACCCTATCAAAACACCATCCTGAAATTACTTTAAGACTCTAGTATTAACTCATAACATCAGAGTGGCAATTTCAGATCACAAGAGCTTTCAACAAAATGCAAAAACAAACAAGGACTAAAGTCCAACTTAGCTGGGAGTTGTCTAGCAGCAGGAACATGCACAGAAAGGCTTCTGATTACAATGTTGACCGGCATGGAAGTGACAGAGGAGCAAGGCTAAATAGCGACTCCCACATCCTGATGGAAACAGGTGAACAGAGAGGATGATGCACACCAGTTCAATTCCACCAGTGGCCACAGGGGGAGCCCAAAATCCAATTTCACAACAGTACCCCCCCCTCAAGGAGGGGGCACCGAACCCTCACCAGAACCACCAGGGCGATCAGGATGAGCCCTATGAAAGGCACGGACCAAATCGGAGGCATGAACATCAGAGGCAGTCACCCAAGAATTATCCTCCTGACCGTATCCCTTCCATTTGACCAGATACTGGAGTTTCCGTCTGGAAACACGGGAGTCCAAGATTTTTTCCACAACGTACTCCAACTCGCCCTCAACCAACACCGGAGCAGGAGACTCAACGGAAGGCACAACCGGTACCTCATACCTGCGCAATAATGACCGATGAAAAACATTATGAATAGAAAAAGATGCAGGGAGGTCCAAACGGAAGGACACAGGGTTAAGAATCTCCAATATCTTGTACGGGCCGATAAACCGAGGCTTAAACTTGGGAGAAGAAACCCTCATAGGGACAAAACGAGAAGACAACCACACCAAGTCCCCAACACAAAGCCGAGGACCAACCCGACGCCGGCGGTTGGCAAAAAGCTGAGTCTTCTCCTGGGACAACTTCAAATTGTCCACTACCTGCCCCCAAATCTGATGCAACCTCTCCACCACAGCATCCACTCCAGGACAATCCGAAGATTCCACCTGACCAGAAGAAAATCGAGGATGAAACCCCGAATTACAGAAAAAGGGAGACACCAAGGTGGCAGAGCTGGCCCGATTATTGAGGGCAAACTCCGCTAAAGGCAAAAAAGCAACCCAATCATCCTGATCTGCAGACACAAAACACCTCAAATATGTCTCCAAGGTCTGATTCGTCCGCTCGGTCTGGCCATTAGTCTGAGGATGGAAAGCAGACGAGAAAGACAAATCTATGCCCATCCTAGCACAGAATGCTCGCCAAAATCTAGACACGAATTGGGTACCTCTGTCAGAAACGATATTCTCCGGAATACCATGCAAACGGACCACATTCTGAAAAAACAGAGGAACCAACTCGGAAGAAGAAGGCAACTTAGGCAGGGGAACCAAATGGACCATCTTAGAGAAACGATCACACACCACCCAGATGACAGACATCTTCTGAGAAACAGGAAGATCCGAAATAAAATCCATCGAGATGTGCGTCCAGGGCCTCTTCGGGATAGGCAAGGGCAACAACAATCCACTAGGCCGAGAACAACAAGGCTTGGCCCGAGCACAAACGTCACAAGACTGCACGAAGCCTCGCACATCTCGAGACAGGGAAGGCCACCAGAAGGACCTTGCCACCAAATCCCTGGTACCAAAGATTCCAGGATGACCTGCCAACGCAGAATAATGAACCTCAGAAATGACTTTCCTGGTCCAATCATCAGGAACAAACAGTCTACCAGGTGGGCAACGATCAGGTCTATCCGCCTGAAACTCCTGCAAGGCCCGCCGCAGGTCTGGAGAAACGGCAGACAATATCACTCCATCCTTAAGGATACCTGTAGGTTCAGAATTACCAGGGGAGTCAGGCTCAAAACTCCTAGAAAGGGCATCCGCCTTAACATTCTTAGAACCCGGTAGGTATGACACCACAAAATTAAACCGAGAGAAAAACAACGACCAGCGCGCCTGTCTAGGATTCAGGCGTCTGGCGGACTCAAGATAAATTAGATTTTTGTGGTCAGTCAATACCACCACCTGATGTCTAGCCCCCTCAAGCCAATGACGCCACTCCTCAAAAGCCCACTTCATGGCCAAAAGCTCCCGATTCCCAACATCATAATTCCGCTCGGCGGGCGAAAATTTACGCGAGAAAAAAGCACAAGGTCTCATCACGGAGCAATCGGAACTTCTCTGCGACAAAACCGCCCCAGCTCCGATTTCAGAAGCGTCGACCTCAACCTGAAAAGGAAGAGCAACATCAGGCTGACGCAACACAGGGGCGGAAGAAAAGCGGCGCTTAAGCTCCCGAAAGGCCTCCACAGCAGCAGGGGACCAATCAGCAACATCAGCACCCTTCTTAGTCAAATCAGTCAATGGTTTAACAACATCAGAAAAACCAGCAATAAATCGACGATAAAAGTTAGCAAAGCCCAAAAATTTCTGAAGACTCTTAAGAGAAGAGGGTTGCGTCCAATCACAAATAGCCTGAACCTTGACAGGATCCATCTCGATGGAAGAGGGGGAAAAAATATATCCCAAAAAGGAAATCTTCTGAACCCCAAAAACGCACTTAGAACCCTTCACACACAAGGAATTAGACCGCAAAACCTGAAAAACCCTCCTGACCTGCTGGACATGAGAGTCCCAGTCATCCGAAAAAATCAAAATATCATCCAGATACACAATCATAAATTTATCCAAATAATCACGGAAAATGTCATGCATTAAGGACTGAAAGACTGAAGGGGCATTTGAAAGACCAAAAGGCATCACCAAATACTCAAAGTGGCCCTCGGGCGTATTAAATGCGGTTTTCCACTCATCCCCCTGCTTAATTCGCACCAAATTATACGCCCCACGGAGATCTATCTTAGAGAACCACTTGGCCCCCTTTATGCGAGCAAACAAATCAGTCAGCAGTGGCAACGGATATTGATATTTAACCGTGATTTTATTCAAAAGCCGATAATCAATGCACGGCCTCAAAGAGCCATCTTTCTTAGCCACAAAGAAAAAACCGGCTCCTAAGGGAGATGACGAAGGACGAATATGTCCCTTTTCCAAGGACTCCTTTATATATTCTCGCATAGCAGCATGTTCGGGCACAGACAGATTAAATAAACGACCCTTAGGGTATTTACTACCCGGAATCAAATCTATGGCACAATCGCACTCCCGGTGCGGAGGTAATGAACCAAGCTTAGGTTCTTCAAAAACGTCACGATATTCAGTCAAGAATTCAGGAATCTCAGAGGGAATAGATGATGAAATGGAAACCACAGGTACGTCCCCATGCGTCCCCTTACATCCCCAGCTTAACACAGACATAGCTTTCCAGTCAAGGACTGGGTTATGAGATTGCAGCCATGGCAATCCAAGCACCAACACATCATGTAGGTTATACAGCACAAGAAAGCGAATAATCTCCTGGTGATCCGGATTAATCCGCATAGTTACTTGTGTCCAGTATTGTGGTTTATTGCTAGCCAATGGGGTGGAGTCAATCCCCTTCAGGGGTATAGGAGTTTCAAGAGGCTCCAAATCATACCCACAGCGTTTGGCAAAGGACCAATCCATAAGACTCAAAGCGGCGCCAGAGTCGACATAGGCATCCGCAGTAATAGATGATAAAGAACAAATCAGGGTCACAGATAGAATAAACTTAGACTGTAAAGTGCCAATTGAAACAGACTTATCAAGCTTCTTAGTACGCTTAGAGCATGCTGATATAACATGAGTTGAATCACCGCAATAGAAGCACAACCCATTTTTTCGTCTAAAATTCTGCCGTTCACTTCTGGACAGAATTCTATCACATTGCATATTCTCTGGCGTCTTCTCAGTAGACACCGCCAAATGGTGCACAGGTTTGCGCTCCCGCAGACGCCTATCGATCTGGATAGCCATAGTCATGGACTCATTCAGACCCGCAGGCACAGGGAACCCCACCATAACATCCTTAATGGCATCAGAGAGACCCTCTCTGAAATTCGCCGCCAGGGCGCACTCATTCCACTGAGTCAGCACAGCCCATTTACGGAATTTCTGGCAGTATATTTCAGCTTCGTCTTGCCCCTGAGATAGGGACATCAAGGCCTTTTCCGCCTGAAGTTCTAACTGAGGTTCCTCATAAAGCAACCCCAAGGCCAGAAAAAACGCATCCACATTGAGCAACGCAGGATCCCCTGGAGCCAATGCAAAAGCCCAATCCTGAGGGTCGCCCCGGAGCAAGGAAATCACAATCCTGACCTGCTGAGCAGGATCTCCAGCAGAGCGAGATTTCAGGGACAAAAACAACTTGCAATTATTTTTGAAATTTTGAAAGCAAGATCTATTCCCCGAGAAAAATTCAGGCAAAGGAATTCTAGGTTCAGATATAGGAACATGAACAACAAAATCTTGTAAATTTTGAACTTTTGTGGTGAGATTATTCAAACCTGCAGCTAAACTCTGAATATCCATTTTAAACAGGTGAACACAGAGCCATTCCAGGATTAGAAGGAGAGAGAGAGAGAAAGGCTGCAATATAGGCAGACTTGCAAGAGATTCAATTACAAGCACACTCAGAACTGAAGGAAAAAAAAAAAAAAAAAAATCTTCAGCAGACTTCTCTTTTCTCTCCTTTCTCTGTCAATTAATTTAACCCTTTTGGGGCCGGTCAAACTGTTATGGTTCTCAATGGCAAGAGAACATAGCCCAGCAAACATAAGAACTAGCTCTTGGAAGGATGGAAACTAATCTGACCATGAACTAAACCTGTCGCACAACTAACAGTAGCCGGGTAGCGTAGCCTGCGTTTTATCCCTAGACACCCAGCGCCGGCCGGAGGACTAACTAATCCTGGCAGAGGAAAATATAGTCCTGGCTCACCTCTAGAGAAATTTCCCCGAAAGGCAGACAGAGGCCCCCACAAATATTGGCGGTGATTTTAGATGAAATGACAAATGTAGTATGAAAATAGGTTTAGCAAAATTGAGGTCCGCTTACTAGATAGCAGGAAGACAGAAAGGGCACTTTCATGGTCAGCTGAAAACCCTATCAAAACACCATCCTGAAATTACTTTAAGACTCTAGTATTAACTCATAACATCAGAGTGGCAATTTCAGATCACAAGAGCTTTCAACAAAATGCAAAAACAAACAAGGACTAAAGTCCAACTTAGCTGGGAGTTGTCTAGCAGCAGGAACATGCACAGAAAGGCTTCTGATTACAATGTTGACCGGCATGGAAGTGACAGAGGAGCAAGGCTAAATAGCGACTCCCACATCCTGATGGAAACAGGTGAACAGAGAGGATGATGCACACCAGTTCAATTCCACCAGTGGCCACAGGGGGAGCCCAAAATCCAATTTCACAACAGCTGTCCCCTTGTCCTGCAGGGGGGGACAGCTGTCGGCTCTCATTTTTGGCTTGATTTTGGTATAGGCTCATTAGTCACGGGTTCTGTTCTTTTTATATTATGGAATCTGGTGTTTCACTTGTTCATATGCACGTTATAAGCATTTATAGGCACCAGTCAATTTAATGGCACCAGTCACTTCAATTTCAGTATAATATGGAGTTGTGCATGTAGTTTCGAAGTTTACAAATCTTTACATCCCTTATTGTGTACACTGGTCACTTTAAGTAGTTGATATATTGTATGACATTTTTGATATTTGCAGCGTGAGTGCTTGTAACTCCTCCTCCGGTTTTCCTAGTGGTTACCGGATTGTTGTATTGGAGTACTTTATCCCCTCCCCATAATCCTTATGAAGCAGTTTTTATCTACAATCTTTCCTGCATACATTCATTGGTGGAATGATGAAGCAACTCCTCCCACTTGAATTCAATTGGCAGCTTCACGGCATGAGTCATGTGACTCTCACTTATAGACACACCCGCTTACATTCACTGGATTTAAGATGGTATAACCCCTCCCACTTAAAGGGAGGGTGCCGTGATTTTAGTTTTTGTATTAATAATTATTGATTATACAATCAATTATTTTTAATACAAAAGTAAATGGACCTCTTTCATACTTTTTTATTTATTCACTTTTACATTCACCACTGGAGGCCGCCATTTTCATTAGTGTGGGTGTAAGTGTCTGGGCACGACACTTGCACACCTCACTTACGGCAGCCATGTACATAGGAGCCAACGGTCGGGCTCCGACCGCATCTCCTGCCTCTCAGCTGTGACTTGGCCACGCCCACTGAGCTGCCACGTCACAGCTGTGAGAGGAGATCGCGGCCATTTTGTTTATTTCCCTCTGCCATCGCACACACAGCTCAGTGCGTGCAATGGCAGAAGCTGCTGCTGAGGGTCCAGGGTAAGTATCTGCAGCGAGGAGCTGTGAGTGCAGCCTGTACTTAGTATTACATTACACTGCCGACCTGTTCAGAGCAGAGCAGGGAGATCGTCGCACTGCTCTGCCCTGAACATGACTCAGCACTTCCTGGGAGAGGATGGAAGGTAAGTACAGGGTTTTTATTTTCTTATGCATCTACCACTGCTACCAGCCCCTATATACCACCTAGCACTGCCTGCCTGCCTCTGTATACCACTGCCTGCCTCTGTATACCACTGCCTGCCTCTGTATACCACTGTCTGCCTGCCTCTGTATACCACTGTCTGCCTGCCTCTGTATACCACTGCCTGCCTGCCTCTGTATACCACTGCCTGCCTGCCTCTGTATACCACTGCTACCTGCCTGCCTGCCTCTGTATACCACTGCCTGCCTCTGTATACCACTCTCTGCCTGCCTCTGTATACCACTGCCTGCCTGCCTCTGTATACCACTGCCTGCCTGCCTCTGTATACCACTGCCTGCCTGCCTCTGTATAGCACTGCCTGCCTGCCTCTGTATACCACTGCCTGCCTGCCTCTGTATACCACTGCGTGCCTGCCTCTGTATACCACTGCCTGCCTGCCTCTGTATACCACTGCCTGCCTGCCTCTGTGTACCACTATCTGCCTCTATATACCACTGCTACCTGCCTCTATATACACCTACCACTGCTACCTCTGTCCTGGGTAGCTAATCCTGTCCCGTGTACTGTGTCCTTAGCAGTCAGTATCACACAGGACAGGATTAGATACACGGCTCAGCAGTCGGTATCACACATGACAGGATTAGATACACGGCTCAGCAGTCGGTATCACACAGGACAGGATTAGATACACGGCTCAGCAGTCGGTATCACACAGGACAGGATTAGATACACAGCTCAGCAGTCGGTATCACACAGGACAGGATTAGATACACGGCTCAGCTGTCGGTATCACACAGGACAGGATTAGATACACGGCTCAGCTGTCGGTATCACACAGGCCAGGATTAGATACACGGCTCAGCAGTCAGTATCTAATCCTCTCCTATGCACTCCTCTCCCCCCTGCGTGTCTTTCCTCAATGTGGTTTATTATTTTTGTTGTGGGAGATGTGGGAGTCGAGGATTATGCGTTCGGTTTGGTTTAATAAAGATTAATAAAGGACTTTATTCTGGCCGAGTCTTTATTTACAATACAACTATAGGATTAGTAATGGATGGGTGCCTTATAGACGCCTCTCCATTACTAAGCCATGGGCTTGATGTCACCGGACAATATGGAGGTGACATTAACCCCACAAATATGAACCCCACTTGCTACCGCTACAGGGTAAGTGGAAATTGCCAGGCAAAGCGCCAGAAAAGGCGCATGTAAAAGGCGGCTGAGAGCTGATGTTTTTAGCCTGGGGGGGGGGACAGTATCCATGGCCCCTTCCTAGGCTATTAATGTCAGCCCGCAGCTGTCTGCATAATATTTGATGGTTATTAATTATAAGGGGGCCCCACGTCTTTTTTTGGGGGGTGTCCCCCATTTTAATAGCCAGTAAAGGCTATAAGTATACAGTTGCGAGCGTGTGAGTGTGAGCACACCCTCCCACCCACAGACCAGTACACTGCTGTCCTGAAATACTGTGCTCCTGTCACCCTGCTCCTTCCACCATACGTCTCTCACCTCCCTAGAGCAGCACAATACCATATGGATCACGTATAATGCCGATATATATATATATATATATATATATATATATATCTCACATATACTCCCATAAAGACCACACATTATGCCGGGATATTATAATATATATATATATAATATCACACATTAGGCCGCCAAGTATTGTGTGATCTATGTGACGGTATTATATGTGATCTATATGGCAATATTATGTTTCCTCAGTGTTGTGGAATGATGTAAAAACTATATGACGGTGGTATATGAGAACTATATTGTGGGATTATGTGTGATCTATGTGGAAGTACTAGGTGAGAATTATATGGCGGTATTATGTGTGATCTATATGGTGGTATGTGAGAACTGTATGACAGTATTGTGTGATCTATTTGATAGTATTGTGTGTGATGTATATGGCGGTATTATGTGTGATCTATATGGTGGCATTATGTGAGAACACTATGGCAGTATTATCTTCAGAAAGCGGACCCATTCTATGGTGGTTCTGGCTGAGCACCTGCTCGTGGGTCTGGGGTAATTGAGGGGGCAGCATGACCTCCAGTTAGGTGCAGTCAGGGCTAGTGAGGCAGCTGAAGAGAGGGGTCTCATGTTTATTGTTACTATATGGCTACATTTCCTTCCCAGCGTCACCCCGTACTTCGCCTGACGTCTCACTTTCACACATCGCCAGGATAGGATGGAGAAGACAGGATCTGAGGAGGGGAATGGGGTCTGCATGCAAAGTCTGGATCAGAACAGGCCATCAATCCGCAGAAATGTTTCCTGGATTTCTGTAGAGCAGACGGCCCATCCATGTGTATAAAAGACAGCGCTCTATGTACAATCCCCGGCTGCTCTGCGCACTGAACAGGGTGCCCCCCATAGACCAGCACACTGCTCTCCTGAAATACTCTGTGCTGCTGTCACCCTGCTCCCTCCCCCATATATCTCCCAGAATCCTTGCTGCCTGCCATCCTCGGTGACTGTCTACTTGTCAGTACAAGGCTGCCGTCACACATTCAGTATTTGGTCAGTATTTTACCTCAGTATTTGTAAGCCAAAACCAGGAGTGGGTGATAAATGCAGAAGTGGTGCATATGTTTCTATTATACTTTTCCTCTAATTGCTCCACTCCTGGTTTTGGCTTACAAATACTGAGGTAAAATACTGACCAAATACTGATAGTGTGACGGCAGCCTTACTCTGCAGTCACCAACAAAATGGCTGCTCACTGGGTTCCTGAATATCATCCTCTCATCCCCTAGCAAACACATGGAAGGAGAGGAGTGACATCACACACGTCAGCAGACTCCGCCCATAATTACTGCAGTGCAGTAATGTGAGCTAGTTGTACACTAGGTTTTTCTGAAATTTCAGCAGCTGCTCCCCCTAGTGTTTAAAAGTGGAAATTCCAAAACTTTTCAAATTATTTTTCATATTTTACTAAATTATAAACAAATGAAAATATTTTTTAAGAAAATTTAAACATTAATTCTTTACATTTTTACAATTGCTGTAAAAAAATTTTTTTTTATGGCACCTTCCCTTTAAGCTTGATTGGCCACGTGACGGTATAAGCCCATTCCATCTTTGAAATAGAACTTCAAGCCTTTTATGTGTGCGTCAAGGTTAGTTATTAGCATGGGATATCTTGGTGTTTCACCTACTTAAGTCTTTAGTATATTTGTGAACGTGTGGTCATCTTGTGTGATTGCGCAATATAGGTCCTTTGTCATGACATCTTTTAGTGTACCAGGGCTGAAGCACCCTCTAACAGTGATATCTGCGGTGTGAGTGCATGTAACTCCTCCTCCGGCATTCCTGGTGGTTGCACAGATGGTTATATTGGAGTTCTTTGTTCCCTCCCACATCTTCTGTGAAGCATCTTTTATTTACAATCTTTCCTGCCTGCATCCATTGGTGGCATGATGGAACAGCTCCTCCTACTTGAATTTGATTGGCCGCTTGACGGCATGAGTCATATGACTCTCATGTATAGACATGCCCGCTTACACTTATTGGTTTCATGATGTTGTAACTCCTCCCACTTAACTTTGATTGGTCACGTGATGGTATAAGTCTTATGACGCCTGTCCAAAGACACACCCCAGGAAGAAGCTACTGCGAAACGCGCGTCGTGGTCCACAGGCTCAGCCTGTCACTTCTCAGTGGATTTTCTGGTGGATACGCTTAGAGGTAATATGTTGAGGAATGGATATTGTGTAGTTCGTGTATGTGTGGGTCTTTGAAGGGACGATGCAATAGTATTTGGCTATGGGTTTTCCTATTTATGGCTGAACCGTGCCCCTAGTACTTGCTTTGAAACTGTGGATATGGTTCCAGTTTCCCACATTTGTCACACTAGTAACATGGACAGTTTTTAGTTGCAAATACTGCATTAATATTGTCCAATTGAGAATATGCAACATTTTTATTGATTGCATATATACACCTACATTACCAAAATATCTCAATTATCTTAGTGGATAGATTCTCTCATCCAGTAACTTTGCGTGGTTCCATATTTTGCTGGCCTTTGTTTGTTTGGTTTGAGGCACCAATCTGTGTTATTGTTTTGTAATGTATTGATGTTAAATAAATAAATTTATAGTTTTAAATATTGTGGTTAGAAGCACTTCTTGATCCGAATATGGGCAATTATAATAGGATCTATATGCTTGATACTTCTTATGGAGTGTGGCCTATCCCCGTGTAGGGTTTATGGGCATGGGTAATGTGCTTAGCACAGAGACAAGCCTGAAAACTTCTGGACCAAGGTAATTTGGAGTGATGAGACCAAAACTGAACTTTTTGGCCACAACCATAAGTGTTACATTTGGAGAGATGTCAACAAGGCCTATGATGAAAAGAACATCATTCCTATTGTAAAGCACGGAGGTGGATCTCTGAGGTTTTGGGGATGTGTGAGCTACAAAGGCACAGGAAACCTGGTCAAAGTTGAAGGAAAAATGAATGCAGCATGATATCAGCAAATACTGGAGGCAAATTTGCACTCATCAGCCCGGAAGCTGCGCATGGGACGTACTTGGACGTTCCAATATAACAATGATCCAAAACACAAGGCCAAGTCGACCTGTCATTGGCTACAGCAGAACAAAGTGAAGATTCTGGAGTGGCCATCTCAGTCTCCTGAACTCAATATCATTGAGCCACTCTGGAGAGATCTCAAGCGTGCAGTTCATGCTAGACAGCCCAGGAATTTACAGGAACTGGAGGCTTTTTGCCAATAGTGGGCAGCTTTACCATCTGAAAAAATAAAGAAAAGAACCTCATCGACAACTACCACAAAAGACTTCAAGCTGTCATTGATGTTAGAGGGGGCAATACACGGTATTAAGAAAATGTGAACTTTTGATCAGGGTCATTTGGATGTTTTGGGTTGTCATTATGATTTACAAAGAGAAAACACAGTAGTTTGACAAAAAATGGCTTCACCCAACCACTAACCATGAGTAGAGAAAAAGTATTGGTGTTATCATTCATATTCTCTGAAAAAAGGCCAAGAAAGCAAAAATCAACTATGAAAATTGTACATTCACACTGAAGGCATCAAAACTATGAATTAACACATGTGGAATTATATACCGTATTTTTCTGACCATAAGACGCACTTTTTTTCCTCCAAATTTGGGAGGAAAGTGTGAGTGCGTCTTATGGTAGGGATGTAGCATGTGGGGAGGGGGGCAGCAGCGAGTGGGATCGCACTGTTATCCCACTTCAGGAGGCAGAAAAATGTCCCCACTGCTGGGAATCAGCGCTGGGGAAAGCATGTGGTCCCGATGATTAAGTGCAGTGAATATTCATTAGCTACTCCCCGCCCACCTATCAGCTGAGCGGTGAGCCGGAGCAGCAAATGAATACTGCACTTAAGCAGCGACACACATAGATTCCCCAGCGCTGATTCCTGCAGCAGCTGGGGAGATCCGTGTGTCCGGGGGAGGAGGAGGCAGCAGCAGGGGCCAGAGGAGAGGAGATTGCTGGTACCTTCCTGGGCTGGAGCTGAGTGCTGTGCAGTGTGCACAAGGAGGACCTGTGATGATGTCAGAAGTGGGCGGGCTGGAGCATCACATGGCAGCACAGAGCCCTCCCTCTTCTTGACATCATCACAGGTCCTTCAGACTCCAACACTAGAATCTGCTGGCTTCCATTACCTGTGCTGTGGAAAGGCAACAAGAGGGAGGGCTCTGTGTACAGTCATGGGAAACTTTTACCTCACCACAGGCTGGCTGGCAGGCTGCCACAATTAAGAGGCTAGTCTTTCCAAAACACAATAAAGCACTCTGCCACTCCTTTAGTGAACTATAACTCCCAGCATGTCATAGGATCTGCAGGACATGCTGGGAGTTATAGTTCTCCCATGGGATTTTAAAGCAGCACTCCAGTGCTATTTTGCAGTGCTGGAGTGGTGCTTTCAATATAAGCCCTGTGCCCCCATTCTTATACTCACCCTCCAGCATCTTCATATAGTACTTCACAGACACCACACTGGTCCCGCAGCTTCCAACATAATAACATACTATTATATATAATAACACCACATATAATAGTATGTTATTAAATATTTTACCACTTTTTTTGCTTCAAATATTTTTTTCCCTATTTTCCACCTCTAAAACCTGGGTGCACCTTATAGTCCGGTGCGTCTTATAGTCCAAAAAATACGGTACTTAACAAAAAAGTGTGAAACAACTGAAAATATGTCTTATATTCTAGGTTCTTCAAAGTAGCCACCTTTTGCTTTGATGACTACTTTGCACACTCTTGGCATTTTCTTGATAAGCTTCAAGAGGTAGTCACTGGAAATGGTTTTCACTTCACAGGTGTGCCCTGTCAGGTTTAATAAGTGGGATTTCTTGCCTTATAAATGGGGTTGGGACCATCAGTTGTGTTGTGCAGTAGTCTGGTGGATACACAGCTGATAGTTCTACTGAATAGACTGTTAGAATTTGTATTATGGCAAGAAAAAAGCTGCTAAGTAAAGAAAAACGAGTGGCCATCATTACTTTAAGAAATGGAGGTCAGTCAGTCCGAAAAATTGGGAAAACTTTGAAATGCAGTTGCAAAAACCATCAAGCGCTACAAAGAAACTGGCTCACATGAGGACCACCCCAGGAAAGGAAGACCAAGAGTCTTCTTCTCTGCTTCTGAGGATAAGTTTATCCGAGTCACCAGCCTCAGAAATCACAGGTTAACAGCAGCTCAGATTAGAGACCAGGTCAATGCCACACAGAGTTCTAGCAGCAGACACATCTCTACAACAACTGTTAAGAGGAGACACTGTGCAGCAGGCCTTCATGGTAAAATAGCTTCTAGGAAACCACTGCTAAGGACCGGCAACAAGCAGAAAAGACTTGTTTGGGCTAAAGAACACAAGGAATGGACATTAGACCAGTGGAAATCTGTGCTTTGGTCTGATGAGTCCAAATTTGAGATCTTTGGTTCCAACCACCGTGTCTTTGTGCGACGCAGAAAAGGTGAACGGATGGACTCTATATGCCTGGTTCCCACCGTGAAGCATGGAGGAGGAGGTTTGATGGTGTGGGGGTGCTTTGCTGGTGACACTTTTGGGGATTTATTCAAAATTGAAGGCATACTGAACCAGCATGGCTACCACAGCATCTTGCAGCGGCATGCTATTCCATCCGGTTTGCGTTTAGTTGGACCATCATTTATTTTTTAACAGGACAATGACCCCAAACACACCTCCAGGCTGTGTAAGGGCTATTTGACCAAGAAGGAGAGTGATGGGGTGCTACGCCAGATGACCTGGCCTCCACAGTCACCAGACCTGAACCAAATCGAGATAGTTTAGGGTGAGCTGGACCGCAGAGTGAAGGCAAAAGGGCCAACAAGTGCTAAGCATCTCTGGGAACTCCTTCAAGATTGTTGGAAGACCATCCCCGGTGACTACCTCTTGAAGATCATCAAGAGAATGCCAAGAATGTGCAAGCAGTCATCAAAGCAAAAGGTGGCTACTTTGAAGAACCTAGAATATAAGACATATTTTCAGTTGTTTCACACTTTTTGTTAAGTATATAATTCCACATGTGGTAATTCATAGTTTTGATGTCTTCAGTGTGAATTTACAATTTTCATAGTCATGAAAATACAGAAAAACCTTTAAATGAGTAGGTGTGTCCAAACTTTTGGTCTGTACTGTATATATGTATATATATATATATATATATATATATATATACAGCTCTGGCAAAATTTAAGAGACCACCACCTCCTAACCCTCTAATGGGCAGCACAATCTTCAGACCTGAAATCCATTGAAAACCTCAGGAATGTAATCAAGAGGGTGATGGATAGGCACAAGCCATCAAACAAAGAAGAACTGCTTAAGGGTATGTGCACACGTCAGGATTTCTTGCAGAAATTTCCTGAAGAAAAAGGAAATTTTCTGCAAGAAATCCGCATTTTTTTTTTGGCGTTTTTTTTCCTGTTTTTTTCACGTTTTTTTAGCATTTTGCAAGCGTAATTAGCTTGCAGAATGCTAAAGTTTTCCAAGCGATCTGTAGCATCGCTTGGAAAACTGACTGACAGGTTGGTCACACTTGTCAAACATACTGTTTGACAAGTGTGACCAACTTTTTACTATAGATGCTGCTTATGCAGCATCAATAGTAAAAAGATATCATGTTAAAAATAATAAAAAAAATAAAAAAATGGTTATACTCACCCTCTGCAGACAGCCGATCTCCTCAGCGGCGTCCGTTCCTATAGATGGTGTGTGCAGGACCTTCGATGACGTCGCGGTCACGTGAGCGGTCACATGAGCGGTCATGCGACCAATCACAAGACAGCGACGTCATCGCAGGTCCTTCACACAGAGCATCTATAGGAACGGAAGCGGCAGCATGCAGCGCTGAGAGGCGGGAACACTCCGGGGGCCATCGAAGGTGAGTATATGACTATTTTTTATTTTAATTCTTTTTTTTTGACCAATTATATGGTGCCCAGTCCGTGGAGGAGAGTCTCCTCTCCTCCACCCTGGGTACCAACATAGCCCCGTGCGAGAAGTAAGCAGATCAGTGCATGCCTAGGTGTGCGGAATCCCCGCAATTCCGCAAATTTAATGAACATGTTGCTTTTTTTTCCGCAATGCGATTTTTTGGCGCCGCCCGCCAAATCGGACCCAGAGTGACCCGGCCCACCAAATCGGACCCAGAGTGACCCGGCCCACCAAATCGGACCCAGAGTGACCCGGCCCACCAAATCGGACCCAGAGTGACCCGGCCCACCAAATCGGACCCAGAGTGACCCGGCCCACCAAATCGGACCCAGAGTGACCCGGCCCACCAAATCGGACCCAGAGTGACCCGGGCCACCAAATCGGACCCAGAGTGACCCGGGCCACCAAAATCGGACCCAGAGTGACCCGGCCCACCAAATCGGACCCAGAGTGACCCGGCCCACCAAATCGGACCCAGAGTGACCCGGCCCACCAAATCGGACCCAGAGTGACCCGGCCCACCAAATCGGACCCAGAGTGACCCGAGCCACCAAATCGGACCCAGAGTGACCCGGGCCACCAAATCAGACCCAGAGTGACCCGGGCCACCAAATCGGACCCAGAGTGACCCGGCCCACCAAATCGGACCCAGAGTGACCCGGCCCACCAAATCGGACCCAGAGTGACCCGGGCCACCAAATCGGACCCAGAGTGACCCGGGCCACCAAATCGGACCCAGAGTGACCCGGGCCACCAAATCGGACCCAGAGTGACCCGGCCCACCAAATCGGACCCAGAGTGACCCGGCCCACCAAATCGGACCCAGAGTGACCCGGCCCACCAAATCGGACCCAGAGTGACCCGGCCCACCAAATCGGACCCAGAGTGACCCGGCCCACCAAATCGGACCCAGAGTGACCCGGGCCACCAAATCGGACCCAGAGTGACCCGGGCCACCAAATCGGACCCAGAGTGACCCGGGCCACCAAAATCGGACCCAGAGTGACCCGGCCCACCAAATCGGACCCAGAGTGACCCGGCCCACCAAATCGGACCCAGAGTGACCCGGCCCACCAAATCGGACCCAGAGTGACCCGGCCCACCAAATCGGACCCAGAGTGACCCGAGCCACCAAATCGGACCCAGAGTGACCCGGGCCACCAAATCAGACCCAGAGTGACCCGGGCCACCAAATCGGACCCAGAGTGACCCGGCCCACCAAATCGGACCCAGAGTGACCCGGGCCACCAAATCGGACCCAGAGTGACCCGGGCCACCAAATCGGACCCAGAGTGACCCGGGCCACCAAATCGGACCCAGAGTGACCCGGCCCACCAAATCGGACCCAGAGTGACCCGGCCCACCAAATCGGACCCAGAGTGACCCGGGCCACCAAATCGGACCAAGAGTGACCCGGGCCACCAAATCGGACCCAGAGTGACCCGGGCCACCAAATCGGACCCAGAGTGACCCGGGCCACCAAATCGGACCCAGAGTGACCCGGGCCACCAAATCGGACCCAGAGTGACCCGGGCCACCAAATCGGACCCAGAGTGACCCGAGCCACCAAATCGGACCCAGAGTGACCCGGGCCACCAAATCGGACCCAGAGTGACCCGGGCCACCAAATCGGACCCAGAGTGACCCGGGCCACCAAATCGGACCCAGAGTGACCCGGGCCACCAAATCGGACACAGAGTGACCCGGGCCACCAAATCGGACCCAGAGTGACCCGGGCCACCAAGTCGGACCCAGAGTGACCCGGCCCACCAAATCGGACCCAGAGTGACCCGGCCCACCAAATCGGACCCAGAGTGACCCGGCCCACCAAATCGGATCCAGAGTGACCCGGCCCACCAAATCGGACCCAGAGTGACCTGGCCCACCAAATCGGACCCAGAGTGACCCGGCCCACCAAATCGGACCCAGAGTGACCCGGCCCACCAAATCGGACCCAGAGTGACCCGGCCCACCAAATCAGACCCAGAGTGACCCGGCCCACCAAATCGGACCCAGAGTGGCCTCAACCCTGAGGGGCTACAACTACCAAACCAGCGCCTGAGGGGCACCCAAGTGTGAAAGTCTTGCAGGGGCAGCCCGGGCACCATTCCAAAGCACTATCTGTAGTTCCTTCAGGAAATACCCATCTAGTTCTTATTATTATTCAGTCCGCACGTAATGCGGCCCGAACCGCTTCACTCACAGACTCCAGTGAGGTGTCATTTCAAAGCCAGCGTCCCCAAGAGGTGTGCTAAGTATTTTTCGCGTCGATCGGATTTGTAGTTTTGGCGCAATTTGCGTTTGAAAATGTTTTTTCCCCTCATTGTAATGCATTTCAATAGGGAAATTTTCCCATAGGTTATAATGGCCGGGTTTCTGAGGCAATTTGAAATGTACCTGCCACCTGGCTGATTAGCTCATTGATATGCGCAGTCAGGCCCAGTTACTATGCCAACGCCTGCGAACTGTACATGACCACACCAGCACAGTTTTTTTTGCCAGATAATATCAGCTCTTAAAGTGATAGCACAGCACAATTTCAAAGCACTATCTGTAGTCTTATTATAATTATTGCCCCGCTCACCAAATCGGACCCAGAGTGGCGCCGCCCGCCAAATCGGACCCAGAGTGGCGCCGCCCGCCAAATCGGACCCAGAGTGGCGCCGCCCGCCAAATCGGACCCAGAGTGGCGCCGCCCGCCAAATCGGACCCAGAGTGGCGCCGCCCGCCAAATCGGACCCAGAGTGGCGCCGCCCGCCAAATCGGACCCAGAGTGGCGCAGAACGCCAAATCGGACCCAGAGTGGCGCCGCCCGCCAAATCGGACCCAGAGTGGCACCGCCCGCCAAATCGGACCCAGAGTGGCGCCGCCCGCCAAATCGGACCCAGAGTGGCGCCGCCCGCCAAATCGGACCCAGAGTGGCGCCGCCCGCCAAATCGGACCCAGAGTGGCGCCGCCCGCCAAATCGGACCCAGAGTGGCGCCGCCCGCCAAATCGGACCCAGAGTGGCGCCGCCCGCCAAATCGGACCCAGAGTGGCGCCGCCCGCCAAATCGGACCCAGAGTGTCGCCGCCCGCAAAATCGGACCCAGAGTGGCGCCGCCCGCAAAATCGGACCCAGAGTGGCGCCGCCCGCCAAATCGGACCCAGAGTGGCGCCGCCCGCCAAATCGGACCCAGAGTGGCGCCGCCCGCCAAATCGGACCCAGAGTGGCGCCACCCGCCAAATCGGACCCAGAGTGTCGCCGCCCGCCAAATCGGACCCAGAGTGGCGCCGCCCGCCAAATCGGACCCAGTGTGGCGCCGCCCGCCAAATCGGACCCAGAGTGGCGCCGCCCGCCAAATCGGACCCAGTGTGGCGCCGCCCGCCAAATCGGACCCAGAGTGGCGCCGCCCGCCAAATCGGACCCAGAGTGGCGCCGCCCGCCAAATCGGACCCAGAGTGGTGCCGCCCGCCAAATCGGACCCAGAGTGACGCCGCCCGCCAAATCGGACCCAGAGTGGCGCCGCCCGCCAAATCGGACCCAGAGTGGCGCCGCCCACCAAATCGGACCCAGAGTGTCGCCGCCCGCAAAATCGGACCCAGAGTGGCGCCGCCCGCCAAATCGGACCCAGAGTGGCGCCGCCCGCCAAATCGGACCCAGAGTGGCGCCGCCCGCCAAATCGGACCCAGAGTGGCGCCGCCCGCCAAATCGGACCCAGAGTGGCGCCGCCCGCCAAATCGGACCCAGAGTGGCGCCGCCCGCCAAATCGGACCCCGAGTGGCGCCGCCCGCCAAATCGGACCCCGAGTGGCGCCGCCCGCCAAATCGGACCCCGAGTGGCGCCGCCCGCCAAATCGGACCCAGAGTGGCTACAACTACCAAACCAGCGCCTGAGGGGCACCCAAGTGTGAAAGTCTTGCTGGGGCAACCCGGGCACCATTCCAAAGCACTATCTGTAGTTCCTTCAGGAAATACCCATCTAGTTCTTATTATTATTCAGTCCGCACGTAATGCGGCCCGAACCGCTTCACTCACAGACTCCAGTGAGGTGTCATTTCGAAGCCAGCGTCCCCAAGAGGTGTGCTAAGTATTTTTCGTGTCGATCGGATTTGTAGTTTTGGCGCAATTTGCGTTTGAAATTTTTTTTTCCCCTCATTGTAATGCATTTCAATAGGGAAATTTTCCCATAGGTTATAATGGCCGGGTTTCTGAGGCAATTTGAAATGTACCTGCCACCTGGCTGATTAGCTCATTGATATGCGCAGTCAGGCCCAGTTACTATGCCAACACCTGCGAACTGTACATGACCACACCAGCACAGTTTTGCCAGATAATATCAGCTCTTAAAGTGATAGCACAGCACAATTCCAAAGCACTATCTGTAGTCTTATTATAATTATTGCCCCGCTCACCAAATCGGACCCAGCCCACCAAATCGCACCCAGAGTGGCGCCGCCCGCCAAATCGGACCCAGAGTGGCGCTGCCCGCCAAATCGGACCCAGAGTGGCGCCGCCCGCCAAATCGGACCCAGAGTGGCGCCGCCCGCCAAATCGGACCCAGAATGGCGCCGCCCGCCAAATCGGACCCAGAGTGGCGCCACCCGCCAAATCGGACCCAGAGTGGCGCCGCCCGCCAAATCGGACCCAGAGTGGCGCCGCCCGCCAAATCGGACCTAGAGTGGCGCCGCCCGCCAAATCGGACCCAGAGTGGCGCCGCCCGCCAAATCGGACCCAGAGTGGCGCCGCTTACTAAATCGGACCCAGAGTGGCCTCAACCCTGAGGGGCTACAACTACCAAACCAGCACCTGAGGGGCACCCAAGTGTGAAAGTCTTGCAGGGGCAGCCCGGGCACCATTCCAAAGCACTATCTGTAGTTCCTTCAGGAAATACCCATCTAGTTGTTTTTATGCTTTTCTTTCACATGCTAAAATTGCTTCATGTATTAAAATTCTATATATATAATTGTCTAAGGGGTACTTCCATCTTTCTGTCTGTCCTTCTGTCGGCAACTTCCGTCACGGTTATTCATTCGCTGATTGGTTTCGCCAGCTGCCTGTCATGGCTGCCGCGACCAATCAGCGACGGGCACAGTCCGATTAGTCCTTCCCTGCAGTCAGTGCCGGGCGGCCGCTCCATACTCCCTGCAGTCACGGCTCACACAGGATTAATGCCAGCGGTAACGGACCGCGTAATGCCGCGGGTAACTCACTCCGTTACCGCCGCTATTAACCCTGTGTGACCAAGTTTTTACTATTGACGCTGCCTATGCAGCGTCAATAGTAAAAGGATCTAATGTCAAAAATAATAAAAAAATAAAAAATCATTATATATTCACCTTCCGCCGCCTTTCCCGCTCCTTGCCACCCTCCGGTAACCGCTCTGTGCAAGCGGCTGGTTCCGGTAGCAAGGATCGTATGGCAGAAGGACCTGCCATGACGTCACGTTCATGTGACCGCGACGTCATCACAGGCCCTGCGCACCTGCGCGAGCAGAACCTGCCATGATGTCATGGTCATGTGACCGCGACGTCATCACACCCTGGGACCGGAAGCTGCCGCCTGTACCGCGCACAGGCAACAGAACCACAAGTATGGTGAGTATGTTAGAACTACAAGGGGCCCTCGGATCGAAAGGTGAGTATGTTTATTTTTTATTTTTTAACCTGTGACATACGTGGCTGGGCAATCTACTACGTAGCTAGACAATATACTACGTGGCTGGGCAATATACTACGTCGCTGTGCAATATACTACGTGGCTCTGTGCTGTATACTACGTCACTGGGCAATATACTACGTCACTGGGCAATAGACTACGTCACTGGGCAATATACTACGTCACTGGGCAATATACTACGTGGCTGGGCAATATACTACGTGGCTGGGCTATATACTACGTGGCTGGGCTATATACTACGTGGCTGGGCAATATACTATGTCGCTGGGAAATATACTACGTGTCTGGCCAATATACTACGTGGGCATGCATATTCTAGAATACCCGATGCGTTAGAATCGGGCCACCATCTAGTCTAATATATAAAGCTGAATGTGTGTGTCTATGTGTGTATGTCCGGGATTGGCATCTGCACCGTCGCAGCTACAGCCACAAAATTTTGCACAGTCCCACGTCTGGACCCTGAGAGGGTCATAGGCTATGTTGTGAGGCGAAATTTTAATCCCACGTGTTCCAATTCACCAAACAATTTTGCCCCTATCTACATAATGGGGAAAAAGTGAAAGGAAAAGTGTTGGAGGCAAATTGACAGCTGCCAGATGTGAACAAGGGGGACTTAAAGAGTGAGAGCGATGGCGCCAAAGAGTATATACCATACAGTTGCTAAGGTGGGTCCCCGACATGGGATACTCACCACACACACACAAAATGCACCACCCACTACCACGTGCTTGAACACATATCACCCTCAGCACACATTTTACCACACATACACCAACCTCGCCACATAAAAGTCGAAACACAAAAGTCGCCGCTTAAAACTCACCACGCGCAAAATTCGCCACATGCAAAACTAGGCTCAGGCAAAACTCGCCACACGTGCAAAACTCACCTCATGGAAAACTCGCCACACGCAAAACTTGCACAAGCGGAAAAATTGCCACATGCACAAAAGTTGCAACACGTGCAAAAGTTGCCTCACACAAAACTCATACTCAAAACGCACCACACATAAAACTCGCCATGCGCAAAACTTGCTGCACACAACTTGCTACACTAACCTGTCACATGCAACTAGACACACAAAAAGTTGCCACATGCATGTCGCCACACAAAACTCATCTCACAAAAGTCGCTACATGCATGTCGCCACACGCAACTCAACACACACAACTTGACACATGAAACTCGCCCTAAAACACACACAAGTCTGGTATTATCCTTCAAAAATAAAAATCTGATTAATAAGCAGACAAACTATAAGAGCAACAACTGTACCATGTAGGAAATACGGCAGCTGTCAGTCACATGACCTGTCTATTATGTGTATGTGTGAGCTAATATATACTGCCAGGGGGGAGGGCTTCCTGTTGGCTGGGGATTTATCAGGCTGCCAATTTAGCTTACAAATACTGAGGTAAAATACTGACCAAATAACATGTGAACGAGGTCTAATACAGGAGGAGATGACACACAGATATATACTATATACAGGAGCAGATGACACATAGGTATATACTATATACAGGAGGCGATGACATACAGGTATATACTATATACAGGAGGAGATGACATACAGGTACATACTATATACAGGGGAGATGACACACAGATATATACTATATACAGAAGGAGATGACACACAGGTATATACTATATACAGGGGAGATGACACACATATATACTATATACAGGAGGAGATGACACACAGGTATATACTATATACAGGGGAGATGACACACGTATATACTATATACAGGAGGAGATGACACACAGATATATACTATATACAGGAGCAGATGACACACAGGTATATACTATATACAGGAGGAGATGACACACAGGTATATACTATATACAAGAGGAGATGACATACAGGTACGTACTATATACAGGAGATGAGACACAGGTATATACTATAAACAGGAGGAGATGACACACGTATATACTATATACAGGAGGAGATGACACACAGGTATATACTATATACAGGGGAGATGACACACATATATACTATATACAGGAGGAGATGACACATAGGTATATACTATATACAGGGGAGATGACACACGTATATACTATATACAGGAGGAGATAACACACAGATATATACTATATACAGGAGCAGATGACACACAGGTATATACTATATACAGGAGGAGATGACACACAGGTATATACTATATACAGGAGGAGATGACACACAGGTATATACTATATACAGGGGAGATGACACACATATATACTATATACAGGAGGAGATGACACACAGGTATATACTATATACAGGGGAGATGACACACGTATATACTATATACAGGAGGAGATGACACACAGATATATACTATATGCATGAGCAGATGACACACAGGTATATACTATATACAGGAGGAGATGACACACAGGTATATACTATATACAGGAGGAGATGACATACAGGTACGTACTATATACAGGAGGAGATGAGACACAGGTATATACTATAAACAGGAGGAGATAACTTACAGGTATATACTATATAAAAGAGGAGATGACACATAGGTATATAGAGGAGGAGATGACATACAGCAGGTATATACTATATACAGGGGAGATGACATAAAGGTATATACTATATACAGGAGATGACATACAGGTATATACTATATATAGGAGGAGATGACATACAGGTATATAGTATATACAGAAGAGATGACATACAGGTATATACTATATACAGGAGGAGATGACACATAGGTATATACAATATACAGGAGGAGATGACATACAGCAGGTATATACTAATTACAGGGGAGATGACATACAGGTATATACTATATACAGGAGATGACATACAGGTGTATACTGTATATAAGGGAGATGACAAACGTATATAGTGAGGGGAAAATGAGAGGTGTGAGGTGAAAATGAGGTGTGTGAGGTGAAAATGAAAAGGTGTGAGTGCAAAATGGGAGGAGTGAGGGAAAATAGTGGAGTGATCGGAAAATGACAGATGTGAGGTGGGAGGGGAATGAGAGGAGTGAGGGGGAAAATAAGAGGAGTGAGGGGGAAAATGAGAAGAGGTGTAAGGGAGAAAATGAGAGATGTGAGGGGGAAAATGAGAGGCGTGATGGGAAAATAAGAGAAGTGAGGTGCTATAACTAACCACAGATATTTACTATGCCCAGGCAACGCCGGGCTCTTCAGCTAGTAAATAAATAAATTGTTACATATTCTGAGAGCTGTATGAGTCACCCACCAGTGCAGCGGGGTACTCGGCACCGGGTCCGGTCTAAAAGGGGATGTCACGGTGGCTGCGACATGGCCCTGGGCGCCCAATTAAAGGGAAAGGTCTTTAAGGGGATTTATAATGTCTATGTTCATGACGCCACCTGTGGTTTTCGGTCAGTAGGGACCGACGCTGCTTAAAGGGGTCCTCTGGGGTGATGTTATGCAGCAAGATGGTGAAACTTCCCACAGGTGAAGCGGGGTCCCCAGGGTTTCCCAAATGTAGGGCACCGATGGTGTGGTCGATGGTATGGCAAAGAACAAGGACACAGGTTTGCAGTCTTTACCTGGTTTACTGATCAAAACAGTCCTCAGTCCAGAGTACCAAGTGCAGGGTAGCTGTGGTCCGGCCGGCTTGGAGGCAATAGGAGATCCCTCTCCCAGGTGAGGTCCGTAAGCCTTTCCTACTTCCACTATTTAGTTTATTAGGTCCCTGCCACTTGAAGCTTATTGCAAGTCCCCTCTCTCCTGTCCTAAGACAGATGTCTGTACGATAGGCAGTGCGAGCCTGTTTATAGGATCTATATCATGACCCAGGCTCTTAAGTAACTGCTTCACCTCAGATTGGTGAAAGCAATTGACATACAGTCCTATGCCCTCCGATTCTTTCGCGTGTCCTGGAGAACAACACGACCTCGGGCTCCCGGTACCCGGCTTCTGCGCTCTGGCTCCTAGGGTGTCCTTCCGCTGTTCCCCTGCTGAGCCTCTTCCTCCTCTGTGCTTCTTCCCTCTAAGCTCCTTCTCTATTCAACTCCTCACGTTATCACTCTTTCCAATCCGGGTCCTGAGCTCCCCCTCCTGGCCTAGATTCAGTGTCAGGACTCTGAACATTTTTTACCTTTTGTGCATTACTGCCCTCTTCCAAGATGGCGTCTTTGGTCTTATGTGCACTTGTCTTCCTGCTATAAAACTCCACCCCAGCCTTCAGTATGTGCTAGAGTATTCTGTCTTGCATCCAGCTCCTGACCTCTGATTACTCCCTGGCTATACACCTGCTCCTGTGAACCTGTGTGGTGATCCTGCTACTCTGCTCTGAGTTCCTGCTGCATTCACAAGTTTCCAGTAATCCTCCTTCATCTGCTGCTCGTGTTTACTTTATCTGCATTTGCTGGACATGTAAGCTGCTGCTGCTTTGCTATAACCTGAGACTATTAACCAGGCCTTCCTGGTTGAGCTAAGATATGATTTCAACTGCCTTATAAGCATATCTATCTGTGTCTGGACTAAGACAAGGATTTATTCGTGTCAAGTATCCTCAAGAATAACTGTGCTTCATAGACTTTCTGCTTGATTGCATTTTTCTCTGAAGACTGCTAAGCTGCGTTTATTATTTGCACCAAGTGTTGTGGACTTGAGTTTCTCTCTGCACCTGTTTGAATCACTGTGTGATAATATAGACTTTACCACTTATAAGACTGAGTCCTGTAGTTGTCTTGTTCCACGCAAAGAGTCTCCTTAGTTATCCCTTATAATTATTACATTCAGATGTGTTGAATGTGAGTGTGAAGAAACCAGATTGTATCTTAATTTCCCAGTCAACCATGTTTTTGCAAAAACCAATAGAACTGTTTTTTTATCTGTATATTGGCTTATGAATTTAAGTGTTTATGTCTGGTGGGTCAAGAAGACAGACTTGCCAACTGATATACTATCTAACATACTGTGTAAAGGTACCTTCACACTAAACGACTTTGCAACGAGAACGACAACGATCCGTGACGTTGCAGGGTCCTGGATAGCGATCTCGTTGTGTTTGACACGTAGCAGCGATCAGGATCCTGCTGTGATATCGCTGGTCGTTGCTGAAAGTCCAGAACTTTATTTGGTCGTCAGATCGGCGTGTATCGTCGTGTTTGACAGCAAAAGCAGCGATGCCAGCAATGTTTTACAATGGTAACCAGGGTAAATATCGGGTTACTAAGTGCAGGGCCGCGCTTAGTAACCCGATATTTACCCTGGTTACCATTGTAAAAGTAAACGTCACTGCTGTGCTTTAGGGCCAGTGCTTACACAGTGCAGGGAAGCTGAAGGCAGGGGACGCGACAGACACGGCAATGTAAGTATGTAGTGTTTGTTTGTTTTTTACATTTACACTGGTAACCAGGGTAAACATCGGGTTACTAAGCGCGGCCCTGCGCTTAGTAACCCGATATTTACCCTGGTTACCATTGTAAAACATTGCTGGCATCGTTGCTTTTGCTGTCACCCTGGGACTTCATCATCGTTGGTCGCTGGAGAGCTTTCTGTGTGACAGCTCACCAGCGACCAAACAGCGACGCTGCAGCGATCGGCATCGTTGTCGATATCGCTGCAGCGTCGCTTAATGTGACGGTACCTTAAGTCTGTAATAGTGACTGTACATTGAGTGTGTTAAGCTTTGTTTATTGATGTGTGGTTATATGCTAATAGTGCTACTTAATCCCATCACCATTGTTTACCTTATCTTGATGTTGGACTGAAAGACCCTGGGTAATTCTAAAAATAGCTTACATGCCTTGGGTATAAAAAGACTCAGAGATCACATCCTGGGTGTCTGAAGTAAAACAGAGCTACCAGCCAGACATTCTGCAAACCACCCAACAGACAAGAGAAAGGACTGCAGCCAATTCATCATGGCACCATCACGAGGGACACTGATCTAGGATTCTATAGGATACAACCTAGGGGTTTTCGGCTCCGGTTGGAAGGACACAGATCTGATCCAGTGACCATCTCTGAACCATGGATATGTTTGGAGAGTTGGGACCCGCTGGTCGCCTGGTTCCCTGGAGATGGTCAGATAAGCCAGGTAGTGACTCTCGTGTCAACTGGCTTTGGACCTTGTATGGACTTTATGGACAGTTCTTGGTCATCTCCCTATGCTTGTCGTTACCCCTTCTCTGTGCGTTCATCCACAGATGGAGTAGCGACCCTGGGAGCTCTGACATCATGTCATACTGGAAATACATGGAGACACAGTGATCTTTTATATGCGCCCATGTAACCAAACAATTCCAGCCATGGTGGGATTGTTCTGTTTGCTATTGTGTGTTGTGGTTCAATAAAGTATTGCCACACTGTTTTACCTCAACCCTGTGTTGTCTGTGTAGTGTATTGCCCACGGGGAGATGGAGCGGGCGTTCAGTGGTATGAGCCGTGGTCCATGCAGTCTTGCTAAAGACAGCCGGGCCAGCGGACGAGAGCACCCACTGACCTCGTTTCTCCACAGTGAGTGCCTTACCTGATAGACAGAATCTCCCTTGCCTCCAAGCGTGACATCACCCTCCCCGATAGGAAGGCAACATCATTGCAACAACCGGTTACCTGGGGTGTTGCATGTAATTTTTTGGCCAAACAGAGCTGTATACAGGCTTATTTTTGCGTGTCAAGGTGAAGATTTTTTGGTACTATCTTGGGGTGAATAACTTTTTTGATCACTTTTTATTCTGATTTTTCAGACGAAGAAAGAACAAAGAACAGCATTTCAGTTATTATTTTTATAGATATATTTTTGCGCAGTTCACCATGCGGTAAAAGAAATCAATGATTTATTATTCAGATCAGTACAATTATACCGAAACTAGGTTTACATTGTTATTTTATGCTTTGCGACTGTTGCAAACTAAAAACAATATTTTACAAAAAATGTATTATGGTAGTTTTTGCATCGCCATAGTCTGAGAGATGTATCTTTTTTCTTTTTCAAAATAGGCCATATTATGGCTTATTTTTTGTGGGATGATTTGGCATTTGAATTTCTACAATTTTTTTTACATGTCTTTTTTAATTGCGTTGTATTCAATTTTTTCTGTGTGAGCATGATGAAAAATCTACATTTTTGGCTTGTTTGTAAATTTATTTTTTCTACGGTGTTCACCATACAGAATAAATACCATGACAGTTTTATAGTTCAAGTCATTTTGGATGCAACAATACCAATTACAAATATGTGTACTTTTATTTTTGTTTTAACACAAAGGCTGGGGTCACACATGCGTGTTTTACGTACGTAAGAGCGCAAAAACTACGTACGTAAAACTCGCATTACATACGGCACAATGCTTCTCAATGGGGCTGCTCCTATTAGCCGTATATTACGGTTCAGTATTATACGGCTTTCTACGGCCGTACAAAATCGCAGCATGCTGCGTTTGTCAGCGCATTGCGCAAATAATACGCCAATGAAAGTCTATGGGGGCGAGAAAAATACGGATTCCACACGGACCAGCAGTGTGACTTGCGAGAAATACGCAGCGGTGTTAGTGAAAAGTCGGTAATTCAATTGCCGGCTTTTTCCTTCTCCTTCACAAACCCGACAGGATATGAGACATGGTTTACATACAGTAAACCATCTCATATCCCCTTTTTTTTTGCATATTCCACACTACTAATGTTAGTAGTGTGTATGTGCAAAATTTCAGCGCTGTAGCTGCTGAAATAAAGGGTTAAATGGCGGAAAAAATTGGCGTGGGCTCCCGCGCAATTTTCTCCGCCAGAGCGGTAAAGCCAGTGACTGAGGGCAGATATTAATAGCCAGGAGAGGGTCCATGGTTATTGGCCCCCCGTGGCTAAAAACATCTGCCCCCAGCCACCCCAGAAAAGGCACATCTGGAAGATGCGCCTATTCTGGCACTTGGCCACTCTCTTCCCACTCCCTGTAGCGGTGGGATATGGGGTAATGAAGGGTTAATGCCACCTTGCTATTGTAAGGTGACATTAAGCCAGATTAATAATGGAGAGGCGTCAATTATGACACCTATCCATTATTAATCCAAATGTATGAAAGGGTTAAAAAAACACACACACACACATGATTTAAAAGTAGTTTAATGAAATAAACACAGCGGTTGTTGTAATAATTTATTGTTCTCGCAATCCATCAGGAACACCCTCGCTTGGAAAAATAATAAACGCACAAGATACATACCTTCTGGTGAACCGTCTCGTCCCACGAAGTAATCCATCTGAAGGGGTTAACTAATATTACAGGCAGGAGCCCTGCTAATGCAGCTGTGCTCCGTGCCTGTAATCCCCGGCGAATGAATGAAATGTAGGTCATTGACCTACATTTCCTTCAGTCGCGGTGATGCGCCCCCTGGTGGATGTCCTCATATGACCTGGAGCGTGGGAAAAAGTTCCCAGGCTGCAGTTCATGAGAACATCCACCAGAGGGCGCCTCACCGCGACTCAATGTAAGTACAGATCACTGCTTTCCTTTCAGCACCCGGGGATTACAGGCACGAGCGAGTGGTTTATCGCAGCTCTGCCTGTAATATTAGTTAACCCCTTCAGATGGATTACCTCATGGGACGAGACGGTTCACCAGAAGGTATGTATCTTGTGTGTTTATTATTTTGCCAAGCGAGGGCCTGGAAATGGATTGCGAGAACAATAAATTATTACAACAACCGCTGTGTTTATTTCATTAAAATCCTTTTTAATCATGTGTGTGTGTGTTTTTTAACACTTTCCAACAATTGGATTAATAATGGATAGGTGTCATAATTGATGCCTCTCCATTATTAATCTGGCTTAATGTCACCTTACAATAGCAAGGTGGCATTAACCCTTCATTACCCCATATCCCACCGCTACAGGGAGTGGGAAGAGAGTGGCCAAGTGCCAGAATAGGCGCATCTTCCAGATGTGCCTTTTCTGGGGTGGCTGGGGGCAGATGTTTTTAGCCACGGGGGGGCCAATAACCATGGACCCTCTCCTGGCTATTAATATCTGCCCTCAGTTACTGGCCAGGGCCGGCGTTAGGGGCAGGCAGACTAGGCAGCTGCCTGGGGCCCCCGCTGCCCTAGGGGCCCCCAGCCAGGGGCAGACATACTGTTGATGGCACTGCTCCAGGGCCCAGAGGTGGAGGGGGGCCCCTGCAGGCAGGCCCGGTATCATGCAGGGTCGGGCCCCTCTCACTCCCTCCTGTAATCATGGAACACCGAGTGTCGGGGAGAGAGCGGGGCGCGAAGTGCAGGAGATCAAAAAGGGGGCGTGTCATGCAGGGAGAGACGCTGGCCAATGAACGCTTTCCTTACCTCACAGTGACCAGACTGAGGAGAGCGCTCACTGGCTGCCGTCTGTCCCCCTGCATGGAGCGTCCCAATGGTGAGTGCTCACCTACAGTCAGGGGCCCCAGGGCACAGCACATAGAGACATCAGTGGAGGAAGAGCAGGACTTAGGGCTCATTTCCACATGCGAGGCACACGTCCGTATCTCGCATGTGGAAACCAAGCTGTGGAGCCGGCACTCCAGAGCGGAGCGTGCGGCCACATAGGAACACATGGAGCTGCACAGCTCCGCTCCAAAGTGCCGGCGCCACAGCTTGGTTTCCACATGCGAGACACGGACGTGTGCCTCGCATGTGGAAATGAGCCCTTACAGGGGGTCTTCTGCTCCCTCCACTGTTCTGTTCAGAGCAGGCTGCAGCGTCTCCTCACAGAGAAGAGATGGGGGAGGAGCTCACTGCAGGGGCAGCACGGCAGCAAAATGTATGCTGTGAAGTGACCTGAAAAGTAATGTGCAGTTATAGTGCTCTTTATAACTTATCTCTTTATAATTTTAGTCATGGAACTTTTTGAATTTGAGTCTTTTCCTCCCTTACTGGGAATTTATCATCAGGTGCTGCCTGCTCTGTGCCCCATCCCCCACAGTGGGGTCTGCAGCCTTCTCCAGCTGAACTGACCTGCAGGGCTCATCTGATCACCTATACAAGATTAGTATGTATGTATGTATATGCTTGTATATGTATGTGTGCATCTGTGTGTATCTATGTGTATGTTTCTATCTGTGTGTGTGTATCTGTGTATGTACAGTATATGTGTGTATGTATGGTATAGTCGTATGGCTGTGTGTGTATGCATGTACAGTATGTGTGTATGTGAAATAAATTTGTATAGATATATGGTATATATGTATGTTTATGTGCATGTACATACAGTATATGTGTATGTATATGTGTGTACGGTATGTGTATATACTGTATGTGTGTATGTACGGTACGTGTATGTGTATCTGTATGTTCGGTATATGTGTGTGTATGCATGTATGGTATATGTATGTATGTACGGTATGTGCATTTGGGTGTATTTTATATGTATGTACGGTATGTGTGTACTATATGTATATAACTGTATCTGTGTCTGTACGGTATATGTGTGTGTATCTGTGTGTATGTACGGTATATGTGTGTACGGCATTTGTGTGAATGTACGGTATATGCATGTGTGTATGTACGGTATGTGTATGTATGATGGTATATGTATGTGTATCTGTGTGTATGTATGGTATATGTATGTGTTTGCATATACTGTATTTGTATGTGTATCTGTGTGTACGTACGGTGTATGTATGTGTATTTGTGTGTATGTATGGTATATGTATGTACGGTATGTGTATACTATCTGTGTATATAACTGTATGTGTGTATGCATGTAAGGTGTATGTCTGTGTATGTACGGTATGTGTATGTACGGTGTATGTATGTACAGTATATGCCGGAACAAAAATCATTGTTCTCATCAGCACATCGCCCAGTTAAAACTGCAGATATTCTGCTAAGATGATACTGTATGGGGACAGATTGATTTACTAGTGATCATTCTGTCCCCAGCCAGTGTAAAGAGGCTGGAAACAAGTGGCGAATGACTTCAATATTGTTGATCACGCTCATTTAGTGGCCTGAAATCAGCGCATGTAGCTACAACCAAAATGTTTCTGTTGGTGCAATATGTTAGCATTTGGGGCCCCATTTTAAACTTTTGCCTAGGGCCCCACTTTGCCTAAAACCGGCCCTGTTACTGGCTTTACCGCTCTGGCGGAGAAAATTGCGCGGGAGCCCACGCCAATTTTTTCCGCCATTTAACCCTTTATTTCAGCAGCTACAGCGCTGAAATTTTGCACATACACACTACTAACATTAGTAATGTGGAATATGCAAAAAAAAAGGGGATATGAGATGGTTTACTGTATGTAAACCATGTCTCATATCCTGTCGGGTTTGTGCAGGAGATATGAAAAGCCGGCAATTGAATTACCGGCTGTTCACAGATATCGCGCTGAAGTAAATATAAATACAGAATATATATATGTGTCTCAATGACATATATATATATATATACTGTATATATGTTTTCCCTAACATTTGAGCACATAAATCCATTAGATGTCGGTTTTGCAAGCCTGCGCGAAAATCTCGCAGTACGGATGCCATACGGATTACATACGGAGGATGCCATGCGCAAAATACGCTGACACACCCTGACTACGGATCAATATTTTGGGAACATTTCTCCGTATTACGGCCGTAGTACGGACGTATAATACGTGGCATATTGTCTTACGCCATGTGTGACTCCAGCCAAAGGCTGCGTTTTTACTGGCGACATGGGTTTTTGTGATTTTTCTGCACTTCTTTTGTTTTACTACTTTTTTATATATTATATTTAACTTTTTTTTTTTTTTACACTTTTTCACTTAATTCCACTGTGGAACATCAATAATTTTTAGTTTGATCATTTTTCTCGTGCATAGAAGTACTCGTGTACAGCAGTGCCGGAGACCTGTCAGTTCTTCACTGACAGAGCCTGTTAGACCCTGCTTATAATAATAATAATTTTATTTATATAGCACCAACATATTCCGCAGCACTTCACAATTAAGTGGGGACATGTACAGACAAGATAATAAAGGCATTACAAAGTAACACATAGTTCAACGGTTACAGGAAGAGTGAGGACCCTGGTCGCAAGCTTACAATGTATAAGACAATGGGGGGACACAGTAAGTAGAACGAGCATGTCATGGGTGGTCCAGCCATCATTATAATAAATAGGGCATTTCAAATGAGCTGCATGATCCGGTCACCAGCCAGGGTCTGTCTAAGTACAGTTACCAAGTGTTATAGGGTGCATGGAGGATGTGGAGACGGTTAACCATCAACCTACGTGTCATCTTAGTTACTTGATTATACGACTTGTCATTGAATGTAATGCAATATATTGTATATGTTCACGCGTCTTAGAAGACAGACGTTGCAGCATTGTGTGATAATACTAAGATTAGACCTAGTTTCCTGGAATCTAAAGAAATACCCAGGATCTGAGCCTGTAATGCACAGCAACAGGAGATGGGGGTAATTTAAGGGGGTTCCCATCATCCCAGCACAGTCTAACAATTCGACCACAGCAGTACAGCTGTACTTTAATTCCCCCATAAGTCTTTGCAGATGAATCTCTTCCGGATCTCCGCTTGTTTGGGAAGGTTCATTCAACTCCTTGCAAGGGACAGAGCAGGTCTCTGATCGGCTGCTGACAGGGCCTAAAATACAAGGGGCCACTACTTTGTCCCATAGTAAAAAGTCCAGGACTCATGTCCTCCAATCAGACAGGTAGGTACAGGATAGCCTTTGTTCTGCGTCTCTCCAGACACACGAATGTCTGCTCTCGTCTGAACATTTCTGTCTTCATTTCCACAGTGATGTCTATTCCTGTTGGGCTTTATGCAGACTTAACGGCTTGTAACATGTCAGAACGTATTAATGTGACTTGTGCATTGTTTATCGGAGCGAAGTAAAGGTGTAAAATACATATGCGGGGGGTTTCCTTATTATTAATAGTTCCGATGACTTTCTTAAGACAAAGTTAAAGAGAAACGATTACCAATAAACATGACCAGACCTTCTACACAGTTCTAGGTAGCACATCTTTTAGGCTACGGCCCCACTATCAGTTTTAGGTCAGTATTTTACATCAGTATTTGTAAGCCAGAACCAGGAGAGGAACAATCAGAGGAAAAGTATAATAGAAACACATCACCACTTCTGTATTTATCACCCACTCCTGGTTTTGGTTTACAAATACTGAGGTAAAATACTGACCAAATACTGATAGTGTGACCATGGCCTAAAGGGGGAGTCCAGCTTCCAAAATTAGGACTAATAAAACATCAGAAAATACTTGCAATTTAAATTTGACACCATTTATGTTGCATGGACAGTGGTTGAACAGGTTATGGTCTATGCCTCTTTTCACATGTGCGGTCAGCAAACAATAGCGGGTATATCCTATTTTGGTCCAATATGTAGAACAAACCTGCCCGTTCTTATCAGTGGGTTCAGCTTTCAAACAGACATCACAGACGCCATCCATGTTGCATCTATTTCCTGTCCATTTCAAACATGGAATAAAGCTTCGGTATATAACAGATTTTGAGGGTGTTTACCCTACTTTTAGCCCTTTGTGTTAGAGTTGAATAACCATATCATTTATCATCTGTAGGGGAAATCAGGGAGCTGACATCTTTCCTGATTCCAACTCAGTTTGCAGGAGTCTTAGTTGGAGAGAAGTCCCCCATACGTGCCATGAGCTAATACATACCCAATCCTGTGCTAAGGAGGGCTTCTTATTTGTCATGTGACTGGCTAAAGATCTGCCTGCCAGGGGCCACTACATGCAGTATGTCTTAAAGGTATCTTCACACTAAGCGACTTTACAACGATAACGATAGCGATCCGTGACGTTGCAGCGTCCTGGATAGCGATATCGTTGTGTTTGACACGCAGCAGCGATCTGGATCCCGCTGTGATATCGCTGGTCGTTGCTGAAAGTTCAGAACTTTATTTGGTCATCAGATCGGCGTGTATTGTCGTGTTTGACAGCAAAAGCAACGATGCCAGCAATGTTTTACAATGGTAACCAGGGTAAATATCAGGTTACTAAGCGCAGGGCCGCGCTTAGTAACCCGATATTTACCCTGGTTACCATTGTAAAAGTAAAAAAAAAACAGTACATACTCACCTTCTGATGTCTGTCACATCCCCCGGCGTCCGCGCTGCTGCTCAGAGCTTCCTGCACTGAATGTGTCAGTGCCGGCCGGAAAGCAAAGCACAGCGGTGACGTCACCGCTGTGCTTTAGGGCTGGCGCTTACACAGTGCAGGGAAGCGGACGCCGGGGGACGCGAATGTAAGTATGTAGTGTTTGTTTTTTTACATTTACACTGGTAACCAGGGTAAACATCGGGTTACTAAGCGCGGCCCTGCGCTTAGCAACCCGATGTTTACCCTGGTTACCCGGGGACTTCGGCATCGTTGGTCGCTGGAGAGCTGTCTGTGTGACAGCTCTCCAGCGACGCTGCAGCGATCGGCATCGTTGTCGATATCGCTGCAGCGTCGCTTAGTGTGAAGGTACCTTTAGTAGTGAGAAAGACTTTAGGGTTCTGATCTCTGTGCAGCCATTTATATAACCAACATACAGTAGTTAAGCCCTAGAAGTACCTAGAGGTCTTGTACAATGTTATGTTTATTTCTCTCCAAAAATAATATTGACAGGCCATCTTTTAATTAGTTATCTGATCAGAGACCAAATTACTAGAATCAGATTTCCCTCTAAACTAAATATAAACCAACAAAGTACTTGCGGTAGCACTATGTCATGGCATCATAGAATGTTAGAGTTAAAAGGGACCTCCCGGGTCATTGTGCCCAACCCCCTGCTCAATGCAGGATTCACTAAACTATCTCAGACAGATGTCTGTCCAGCCTCTGTTTGAAGACTTTCATTGAAGGAGAACTCACCACCTATCGTGGCAGCCTGTTACACTCATTGATCACCCTCACTGTCAAAAAGTTTTTTCTAATATCTAATTTGCATCTTCTCCCTTTCAGTTTCATTCCTTTGCTTCTCGTGTTTCCATGTGCAAATGAGAATAAGGATAATCCCTCTACACTGACATCCCTTCAGATATTTGTAGACAGCTATTAACCCCTTCACGACATGTGCCGTACTAGTACAGCGCATGTCGTGTCTCCCCCTTTGATGTGGGCTCCGTCGCTGAGCCCACATCAAAGTCGCGACATTTTAGCTGTTTTGTACAGCTGACATGTGCACACAATAGCAGCAGGTGGAATCGCGATCCACCTGCCGCTATTAACTAGTTAAATGCCGCTGTCAAACGCTAACAGCGTTATTTAACTACCGCTTCCGGCCATCGGGCCGGAAATGCGCGCATCGCCGACCTCGTCATGTGATCGGGGGTCAGTGATGCATCGGCATGACATCCTGAGGTCTCCTTGAGACCTTTATGGTTGTTGATGCCGGCTTGCTGTGAGTGCCACCCTGTTGTCGGCGCTCATAGAAAGCCTGTAATTTAGCTACATAGGAGCGATCTGAGCATCGCCTCTATGTAGCTGAGCCGATCGAGTTGTGCCAGCTTCTAGCCTCCCATGGAGGCTATTGAAGCATGGCAAAAGTAAAAAAAAAAAAAATGTTTTAAAAAATATGAAAAAAATAAAAAAAATATAAAAGTTTAAATCACCCCCTTTCACCCCATTCAAAATAAAACAATAAAAAAAACCCAAACATACACATGTTTGATATCGTCGCATTCAGAATCGCCCGATTTATCAATTAAAAAAAAGGATTAACCTAATCGCTAAACGGCATAGTGAGAAAAAAATTCAAAATGCCAGAATTACGTTTTTTTGGTCGCCACGACATTGCATTAAAATGCAATAATGGGCGATCAAAAGAACGTATCTGCACAAAAGTGGTATCTTTAAAAACATCAGCTCGGCATGCAAAAAACAAGCACTCACCCGACCCAAGATCCCGAAAAATGGAAACGCTACGGGTATCGGAAAATGGCGCAATTTTTTGGTTGTTTTTTTTTTAGCAAAGTTTAGAATTTTTTTTCACCACTTAGATAAAAAATAACCTAGACATGTTTGATGTCTATGAACTCGCAATGATGTGAAGAATCAAAATGACAGGTCAGTTTTAGCATATAGTGAACCTAGCAAAAAAGCCAAACAAAAAACAAGTGTTGAATTGCACTGTTTTGCAATTTCACCACACTTGGAATTTTTTTCCTGTTTTCTAGTATCAGACATGGTAAAACCAATGGTGTCATTCAAAAGTACAACTCGTCTCACAAAAATAAGCCCTCACATGGCCACATTGACGGAAAAATAAAAAAGTTATGGCTCTGGGAAGGAGGGGAGCTAAAAACGAAAACGCAAAAATGAAAAAGGGCTGCGTCTTGAAGGGGTTAAGTCTCCCCTTAGTATTCTTTTTTGCAAGCTAAATATTCCTAGATCCTTTATTCTTCATCCTTCTAAGTTTTCACGTATTCCGGATGAGGCCTGGCAAAGGAGGAGTAGAGGGGGATAATTACTTCACGTGCTCTAGGCTCTATGCTTCTCTTAATTTATCCTAGAATAGTTTTTGCCTTTTTTTTCTGCTGCCTCACACTGTTTATTGCAGCCTGTGATCTGTTAGTATACCCAAGTCTTTTTCACACGTGCTGTTGCTTAGTTCTATTCTTCCCAATCTGTAGATATAATATTCATTTTTCTTGCCCGGATAAAGAATCATACATTTATCCATTAAATACCATTCTATTAGTCGCTGCCCATTGTTCAAGCTTATCTACATCCTTCTGAATCCTTTCTATGTCTTCCTTAATGTTAGCTATCCCTCCCAGCTTTTCATCGTTTGCAAATATGATTAGTTTAACTTCAGTTCCCTTATCTAGATCATTTATAAAAATGTTGAACAACATTGGGGTCTTTACAGAGCTTTGTGGTACCCCACTTGGAACACTCTTCCAATTGGATGTGCAACCATTTATTGCCACTCTTTGAGTGCGATCTCTGAGCCAGTATGGGATTGAGTTATGTCCATCCCATACTTGGTCATTTTTTCAATAAGGATAGTATGATATACTTTATGAAATGCCTTGCTGAAGTTGAGATATACTATATCTATCACAACATTTCCCTTCCCTTGAGTGATCCCATCATAGAAGGAAATTAGATTAGTATGGCTTGACTTGTTAGCTACAAACCCATACTGGTTTGGGTAATTTCTGTATTCTTATCCAAGTACTGCAATACATGCTCTTTAATAATTTGTTCAAAGATCTTTCCTGGTGTAAAAGGCTTACTGGCCTGTAATTTCCTGGCTCCATCTTCTTTCCTTTTTTGAAGATAGGAACAATATTTGCCCTTCTCCAATCTTCTGGGACTTCTATTCTCCTGGAATTTTCAAAGATTCTGGCTAGTGGTTCTGCAATTTCCTCTGCTAACACTTTCAGTACCCTAGGATGTAATTCATCTGGACCAGGAGATTTAAATGAATTTAAATTAGCTAAGTGTTCCCTCATCATCTCTCTGCTTATATATAGTGTGGATACTTTTATTTAATCAATGGCACCGTGAAGATCAGTTGATGTTACAATTGCTTTCTTTGAGTATACAGATGAAAAATAGAAATGTAAAAGTTTGGCTTTCTCAACATTATTGTTAACCACGTCACCCTTTTCATCCTGTAAAAATCCTACAGTACTTTTGTTTTAAGTTTGACATACTCCAAAAATCCTTTTTACTGCTTTTGGTCTCCCTTGCAAGCCTCACTTCATTACTGGCTTTAGATCTTCTAATGCTTGCCCTGCATTCCCTGCAAGCAGTATTAGATTCTTCTCTAGATGTGAATCCTCTTTCCATTCAATATACATTTCCTTTTAACAAGTGATTAAGTTCTGTGTTCATCCATCCTGGTCTCTTTAAATGCTTAAAATTCTTCCTTCATTTAGGGATTCTTACCGATTGTGCAGTGAGAATTTCATTTAGCAAAATCTCCCAACCTTCTTGCATATTCCTGTTCTTCAGAACATCCAGCCATTGTACCTTTCCTACTCTCTCTCTGAGTCTGTTAAAATGTGCTTCTCTGAAGTCCAACATTAAAGTCTGAATGCTCGCTGTCTTCCTCCTCTTGTAAACCAAAATTTGAGGATACCATGATCACTGCCTCCTAAATTCCCAGTAACTTTTATCAACCATTTCCTCTCAGTTAGTAAGAATTAGGTCCAAGAATGCAAATCCTCTTGTTTGCTCTTCTACCTTTGGTAAAATAAAGTTGTCAACAAGAGACAATAAGAATTTTCTGGACCCATTACTTTTGCCTGAGAGAGATTCCCAACAAATTTCTGGATAGTTAAAATTTCCCATGATCACTGTCGTACTTTTTTGAGAACAGAGACATTTGATGTGAAAATAGTTCATCCATATTTTCAGTCTGTCCAGGCGGCCTATAGTAAACACCTACAATAGTGTCCTTTCTGTTCTACTCTCCTTGTATTCTTACCCAAACAGTTTCTACAGATCTACCAGTCCCTGAAGCTTGGATTTCTGTGGAGAGATGTTTTCCTAACATGTAATGTAACACCTTCTCCCCTCTTGTTAATACTTTATCTAATAAACAAGTTGTAACTTTCAAGGTTGGTATTCTAATCATGTGCATCATCCCACCAAGTTTCAGTGATGCCTTTGACTTCATATATCTCTTCCTGTGTTAGCAGCTCAAATTCTCCTTGTTTGTTTTCCATGCTCTGTCGATTTGTAGTTTGTTTCTTTTGCTATTCTTCATTTACACTTCTAATAGCAGGGTTCTCAAACAAATTAATTAGCTGCATATTTTTTCCTGGCAGTATATTTCCTATCCCAAATTGCTCTAATTTAAAGCTTTCCTGATGAGAGCAACAAGGCATCTACCCAATATGTGTTTTCCTGTTTTCGTAAGATGCAACACAACTCTAGCAAGTAGTCCATCATATAGGTAATTCACTCCATGGTCAAGAAACCCAAAACATTGCTCACAGCACCATCAACATAGCCAGTTTTTCACCTGTAGAATCCTGTTCAATCTCGTTGGCCCATGTCCATCCACTGGGTGGATGGATAAGGAGATGACCTGCGCTCCCAGTTCCTTCATTTTCAGGCCTAGATCTTCAAAGTCTCTGCATATAGTTTCCAGGTCTTTTTTTGCTGTGTCATTAGTGTATTAGTAGACGTGGGTAGTTGTCTGTAAAACTGAAGAGTCTTGATGCCCTATCAGACACATCTTTAATTTGGGCACCTAGAAGACAGCACACTTCTCATGAGGTAATGTCCGGTGGCAGATAGCAGCTTCTGTTCCTCTCAGTAGGGAATAATTTAGGTTATATGCTAGTAATCCATTGGCTTGATGTCGCCTGACAATACAAAGGTGACATCAACCCCACAAATATTAATCCCACTTGCCACCACTACAGGGTAAGTGGGAAGAATCGGGCAAAGCGCCAGAATTAGCGCATCTAATAGATGTGCCTTTTCTGGGCAGCTGCGGGCTGCTAGTGAGGGACAATATCCATGGCCCCTTACCAGCCTGAGAATACCAGCCCCAGCTGCCTGCTTTAGCTTGGCTAGTTGTCAAAAATGGTGAGTACCAATGCCATTTTTATTATTTATTTAAATAATTTAAAAGTATGGAGTGGGGATCCCCCTATTTTTGATCATCAGCCTTGTTGATGCTGACAGCTGAGAGTTGCAGCCCCCAGCTTTGAGTTTTGCTTGGCTTGTTATGAAAAATACAGGGGAACCCACTCAGTTTTTTTAATTATTTATTTAGAGTGCAGGTGCCAGCTGATGAATACTCACATCAGTCGTTCCTGCTCTCACTGTTATCAGCGGCAGCAGACGTTGGCTGATAGGAGCAGTAGTCCCATCAGACAACACCAATGATCTGAGGTAAACTTTATACCTCCGATCAGAGCTGCTGGCTCACGCTGTCATTTGACAGTGTGAGAACCGCAGCTGTCTGACCGGCCATGATGATTTTACTGCTGCTCAGAAGCAGTGTTTGCCGCACTGTCATGCACATTGTGTTTTTGTATGAGTTACTAAATAGAACAGATGGAGGGATGCAACATCTGCCCTTAACATACATGTGGTTGTTGTCAATATTAAACCTATTAAACCTTATTCAACCACTGTTCTGACATGTTATGCCCATAATCCCATGTGAACCCTATATTTCCCACTAACCTGTTAAAACATCACACAACCTCATGACAGTGTTCATAATTTTCAGCTGTGACTAACCTACATTTCCTCAATTCTTCACTTGATTTTCAATATTTGCGACATATTACAATATTTGTGTCATTTTCTATTATAGAAATGGATACTGTTAATCGTGTACAGACCTACAAGAAGAGACGAGATTCAACCCTGGCAGAAAAAGTGAAAATCCTGGAACTTCTACAACAACCTAAAGCATCTCAGTCATCAGTGGCTAGAAACATGGGACTTTCACAGTCAACAATTAGCCGTGTCATGAAGAAAAGAGAGGAAATCTTAGAACGTTGGAACCACAATGAGAACCCAAGCCGCAAACGTAATAGACCATTTAAACATGCCAAAGTAGACGAGGCTTTACTTGAGTGGCTACTCTTTGCCAAGGCCAATAAGTTGCCTATTTCTGGACCTATACTTATGAGGCAGGCTGAGGCAATTGCAAAAGAAATTGGGTGCCCACAGTTTAAACCATCAAATGGATGGCTATGGAGGTGGAAAGAAAGGTACCGACTTTTCTACAGGGCAGAAGTTTTACCAGTGGAGAGGCGGCTTGGGAGTATAGGTCAAGGTAAATATGTAAAACTTCTACCTAATGCTACACAGATGGTAAGACTAGAACTAAACAGTGGAGCAAAAGAAAAAAATGCTGGAAGTCACTTCAACTCTAAAGAACATATTCAAGGAGAAAGGAATGACCATTTGGTCTCAATGCTTTGTGGCCACTCTACTCAAGTAGATGGTTTAAGTAGATCTGCATTGCTAGCTCGAATTGCTAAAGATTATCCTTTACATGACATTTTCTGCGCTGTAGGATCTCCATTTCTTTTTAGAATTCTGGCAAAGCAAGGGATGAACGCCGAGCCAAAGGAAACAGTCTGCATCTGGTTCTGCTGCAACGTAAATGGGACAGAGAGACTTAAATTACTAGTTACTCACAATCTCCCTTCAAGAGCTCTTGGAACTCACTGCCTTTCTCCAGTGTCTCTTAAAGCTAGTAGTAATGGTCATATGACTGATAATCTGCTCGTAGAGTGGCTCCTTAACTGGGATGCAAAACTTGATAGACAGGAAAGAAAAATTCTTCTGGCCTTTACAGCACATATTTCTGGACCAAAAGTGAAACTTAGAAATATCTCATTATGTATTTTTCCCAAAGAACATGTTTCATCCAACCATCACTTTGGCGAAGAGTTAGTCAACGAGTTCAGTATTCTCTACAGAGAACTTCTTCTGGAAAGACTGCAAGAAGATACCACCACTAGTAGAAAGGCTGAGGTATCTTTGCTTCAAAACATGTGTGAGATATCACTTGTGGAGGCTAGCTACACAATGAATAAAGCATGGTTAAGAGTATCGTCTCATACAATAAAATCCTGTTTTCAAAAACAGGAAGGTATCCGAATTCTTTGCTCTGCCACACATGATCCGTCGGATGCTAGATCACATGAAGGCATATCCTTCCCCATTTTACAAAAAAGCAAAGGTAATTCTGCAAGTTACACAGCATTATCAACAGGTCTGGTCCCCTATCGAACACTCACTATCAAGGAAGAGAATAATGAAAGCCTTGGATTCGAAACCATATGTAAGAAAGCATCATATCCAAATCAAAAACTAAAAGTTGACTTTTCATCCAAGGAGGATCAGGCTTCGTACAGTGGTTTGGAGTCATATCCAAAACTATCGGGCAGTGAAGAAATATCTACAGTTGTGGTTAAGTCTGAAGAGCCAACGCAGTGTGTAAGTGTTGAGGAAATCAGAGAAGCTTGTGATATAATCCAGCAATTTTTGTGCAATGAAAACCAAGATATGACTATTTTTTGTGCACTGCAAAGTCAAATCGAAAGATGTCTGACCAATTCAGCTATGGCAAAATCTTGTAATTAAAAATATAACAGTACTGTAATGGGACAAGGGGTGTCTTCTTTTCAGCTGAAGCTCGGTGGACATTTAAGTCTATCATTTTGTGGAAAGAGTAAATGGAAAAGCAAGCAAGCAAAAAAGACTAAGATCCAAAATTGTCTGCATGTACTATAAATAAAGAAGATGTGACCAGTAGAACAGGACATGGAAAAATATGTTACTAGCTGGGTCTTCACTTTCAAGCTGTAGTCTTAACACAATAGTGCTACTCTAGGAACATCCCCAGAATGTCGGGTGTTATTAAGATGTCAGCCTATATATATGGGAAGCTAACATTAGCAGGTTAAAAGTAATATGACAATGATCCAAGGAAGATAGCTCTAACTATTATTCACATCTCTCCCCAACTCCCCCGTGACTGTCAGTCATTGGTGGTGGGGGTAATAGGTGGCATATTTGGGTGAAATTTCCACATAACACCTTTTTCAGAACTGACGCTAATCTATAGATAAGAAGATCATCACCTGTATGCTTTTGAAACCCCCAATAGTTGTCATCAGCAAAGAATTTTATGACTTGCCCTACGATGAACAGCTCACCTTGTTTATACAAAGATGAATGATTATTTTAAGAAACCTGTTATCAAAAGAACTAGAAGTAATACAGAAGAGGAGAGAGACAACATACTGTATTAATTTAAAATGAGCACCACGTAATACAGGAAAGATATATATCTTGGTACCGTGTTAGCCAGTGGATAGAAAAATATTTAGAATTGAGAGTCCTCAGTGGTTGATACCTTTTAATGGCTAACTGAAAAGATGGTAACAAATTGCAAGCTTTCGAGACTACTCCGGTCTCTTCATCATCCGTAGACTATGCCTGATGAAGAGACCTGTGTAGTCTCGAAAGCTTGCAATTTGTTACCATCTTTTCAGTTAGCCATTAAAAGGTATAAACCACTGAGGACTCTCCACCATGTAATACATAATGTATCCTGGCACTGCAGGCAAATCAAACACCGCACATTACATCTGATTGATGGGGGTCCTGGCAGGAAGATTTTCTTACAAAAAAAAGTAATAAGTTGAGAACTCTTTTAATAAAGAAATATTTAATGTTAGGAAACTCTGCTAATAATTATGCATATTAAGCTTCTATCATGGTCACTTATTTTTTTATTTGATCATAATAATATTGCCAATATGACTGTTTTTACTGCCTTTTTATTGAATGGTATATATACAGTATATATGACTATTATATTCAGACCGCTTTACAATGGTGCTGTGCTTAGACACTTTGTATTTAGTTGACATTCCTTGTTTTGCTACTAAGTGTTGGAATAAAATTCCCAATGTTGTGAAGCTGCAACTGTTAAGAATCCTCCTCCATATCCTGCAGTGTAATTAAGCAGATCATAGATTTTTATAGACTTTGTGATCTGGGAATGAACAGTACAAGAGATCCCGCCTTGAATCTTATCACACAATCTCACTTTACAACTTTATTGCATCTCAGGCTTGCCATGTCCATGTCCACCTTGACAAGCTTTGTAAGGCTGGAATCACATGGGAGGGGCCCAATTGATTAAAAGTGGTGTTGGCTCCAGTGTTAATGAACGGACTAGCCGGAGTAGGATGCCACTTAATCATTAGGCGCATCTGTTTAATGGCATGCACCCCTGCCTAAAATGTACTCCAGTGAGGGGATGGGGTACATTTCTGGAGCAAGCGGCGTAACTTTTCATGAATGTGACAAGCTGGTGAACCCTCACCTGGTCTTGACTTTGCCATAGAGGGCCAGGACTGGCGTTAAAATGCCAATATCTATGTATTTTTACACAATCAACAGAATTCTGGCATAAACAACTTAATGAATTTGCCCCAAAGTTTTTTTATGTAGATTTTGTTGAATGTTTTTCTTACAGTTTTTGCAGCCAAAGCCAGAACAAGATACAAAAAATTAATATCCATTCATGGTACACTTGTTCACAAGCACACCACTCCTCAGCCATCTAGTTTAGAAGAGAGGTGCGCTTCTGAAGATTGTCATCTCAAACTATTGGCATGGTAGCACCACTCAGCCAACCTGTGTGCTCTCCCATGCTGAAAGAAGAATATAAAATTATAAAAAATGAAAACAGCATAATGCTAGCTATAATCCAAAGGGGTAAAACTACAGACTCATCTGGTGTAAGGAAGATGGCCTTGGTCACTGGTCATTGACCATGGCACTTAGTTGCAGGTTATGTCATGATTCTGTAGCTGGATGTCCCGGGACCAGGGGCTGCTTCACTGTCACTAGGGGGCACCCTAGCTCACCCTGTTCCCCAGATTACTTCTGATGTGAAGACGCCGGGGCCACATACCTTGTCTTAGCTCCTGAATCCACTATCAGTCTGTACCCTTCTCCCACCCTGGGAGGAGGGGAGTAGTAGTGTACTGTAATACACCAACCAGACTAACAAGGTAATACAAACAGGGATAATGAAAAATACCAAACATATAAATATACTCACACAGACAACAGAGGAATGCCCTGAGGAGTGGAAAATGAGTTTAAACCAAAGTAGGAGAAGAAAGGGAATTATCACACACCCAAAACCTAGCAACAGTCACAGATAAATCCACCAAACACCTTGTCCAATAACAACCACCAACAACCTCCAGCCATCCAGCAAAAGTTATCTCTGGCCACTGCTTGCCAAGGCCCCTATATAGGAGAGAGGAGTTGCTAACAGTGCACAGCTGAGAGCCTTAACACAAGAAAGTTTCCAGGAGCTCTCAACTGAGCAGGATAACCCCTGAACTGCTAAAAGAAACCTGCACCGTTTCATATGAAGGTGAAGTGCTTCTAATCAGTGCAGGAGTAGGAGAAATCAGACGCTGCAGTCTTCTGGCTACTCTCGGTTATGATAAACCCGTTACAGATTAGCTTTCGAACATGCTATCTCTGCTCAAAGAGCACCCAACTAGATATTTTCTGTATAGGCCCAATTCCAAAAAGTGCTCACCTGGGGTATTTTGCAGCATAAAGATATGAAGAAAATATCCAGCACTCGGAGAAAAAATGCACATCTAGCTTGTATCACAGTTTGCTTGATAAACCTTGGAGTGCACAGGTTCTTCAGTGGCAACTTCAAGAACACATGGGTCCAACACATCCATAAAATCCAAACTTTATTATAGATGATTCCATTAAAAGTTGATACAAGAGCCATAGATTGATGTAAAAGAGATGTCGCCATGCATTGCAGTTTGACCTACACTAGTTCTTTATCTCCGTGTTTCCAGTGCGTGTGGTATCCGGGCTGCCATATTTACCCCTTATAATCTATGCTTCTAAGAATATGCCCATGTTTTTATAAGGACCCTGTGACATTGCAAACACAAATGCCAATACAAGCCTATGGGTCCATGAAAAACACGTACAGCACACGGATTCCATCGATGTGTTGTCCTTGTATAACATTGCAAAGTATATGAGAAGCTTAGTAATTCATTTCTTTTTTTACCCATCTGTGAAAAACATTGATGACACCGATGGTAAAAATGGACACACTGATGACAGACTGATGATAGAAAACACTGATGGTACCGATGTCAGTTCTTCAACTTTTTGTGTTCTCCTGCGGTCGGCGGGCATGTCAAAACTCTGCATCCACATACAACGCATGACCCTGCGTACCCAATGTTAAAGACAGGTACGCAGGACAACACAGGACGCATGCGGAAGTAGGTGGAGCAGAGGCGGAGCTTAAGGGAGGACGTACGCAGCCATCCGCAGACCAGCCACACACAAGTGTGAACTTACCCTTAAAGATACAAGACAATCTTATATATCTGATGAAGGTTTTTTTCCCAAAAGTACGTAATTTTATAGATAGTAAACCCACTGTGGAGGTAGTTGATATGTGTATGTGCACTACCCTCTACCACCTCTGATACACTGCATTGGTGGTTGGCAACATAGGCAACATGCAGTAAGCTATAAAATTAAAAATCCCTGTGTTATTTCGAACGGCGAGCATTTAAGAGCTCAATTGCAAAGTTGCCTGTCTCTGTCATATTTGCACATTGTACCCACATATAATTGGGTGTAACCAGTTCGGAAAATGTCCTTACACATGAGATCCTTATGTAGCCGATAATTCATCCTCCTTTAAGACACCTGTACATGCAGTACATAAATGTGGTAATTAATACAAAACTACAGATGTGTCTGAAAAGACAAGTGTGTCATTTTTACAGAACCGACTGAAACTTTGGTGATTCAAAACCTTCACCCCAGAGCCTGTTTTGACTTTCCTGAGCAGGTCGAATTTGACAATTCTGACCAGTGTCAATTTATGTGGTAATAATTCTGGAATGCTTCAATGCATCCCAGATATTCTACGATTATTTTTGTGGCACATTATTCTTCATGTTAGTGGTAAATTTCAATCAATATTTTTTGGTCTTTATTTGTGAAAATATCGGAATTTTGACAAAAATTGAGAAAATGTATCAATTTTCAACATTATTTTTATGCCCTTAAACCAGAGTGTTATATCACATAAAATAGTTAATAACATTTCCCACATGTCTACTTTACATCAGCATCATTTTTGAAACATACTTTTTCTGTTAGGATTAAAAATGTATCAGCAATTTCTAATTTTTCCATCAAAATTTACAAAAACAATTTTTTTTAGGGACCAGATCACATTTGAAGTGACTTTGAGGGGCCTATAAGACAGAAAATACCCTACAGGTGCTTCACAGAGTTTTAGAACTTTGAGCGGTGAAAAATGAAAAAACACATTTGTCCCGCAAAAATGTTACTTCAACCCCCAATTTTTCATTTTTAAAAGGGTAACAGAAGAAAATGGACCATATAATTTGTTGTACAATTTCTCTTGAGTACACCGATACCCCATATGTGGTGGAAAACTAATGTTTGGGTACACTGCAGGGATTGGAATTGAAGGAGCACCAATTGAATTCTGGAGAGCCATTTTAGCTGGAATAGATACCGGTAGCAGATGCCATGTCACATTTGAAGACCTCCTGACATGCCAAAACATGCAGAGTACCCCACAAATGACCCCATTTTGAAAACTACACCTCTTGAAAACTTAATCTAGGTAGTATAGTGAGCATTTTTAGCCCTCAGGCAATTCACAGAATTGTATACCATTGGCTAAGTAAATGCAAAATTACCATTTTTTAGACAAAAATGTAGCTTTGGCTTCTACTTTTTAATTTTCAAATAGAATAATAGTAGAAAATGAATGGTACAATTTGTTACACAATTCCTCCTGGGCACGCCAATACACCCCATATGTGGATAAAAAATACTTTTGAGGCACAGTGCAAACTTCAGGAGGGAAGAAGCTCCATATTTGAGTTCAAATTTTGCTGGAATGGTTTGAGGGTGCAATGTCACACTGGCAGAGCCCCTAAGGTGACAGAACAGTGGTACCCCTCCATAACCCCATTGTTCAAACTACACTCCCAAATGAATTAATCTAGGGGTGCAGGGAGCATGATGACACCACATGTACCTCACAGAATTTTATACCATAAAGAAGAATAATTAAATTTTTACCACTAAAATATTCTGTTAGTCCCAAATGTAGTATTTTTATAATGGCTAATAGGAAAAAATGGACTGTATAGTTTGTTGTGCAATCTTTCCTGAGTGCACCAATACCCTGCAAGTAATCATGAACTACTTTTCAGGAACAATTGTAAGTTCAGAAGGGAAGTAGCGCCATATTATAGTGCAGATGCTATGGTTTGCGGGTGCCAAGACCCACTGGTAGATCCCGTGAGGTGCCAAAATAGCAGAACCCCCCATAAGTGACTCCATTTTACAAACTAGACCTCTCAATTAATTAATCTAAGGGTGAAATGATCATATTGACACCACGGGTGTATCGCAGAATTTTATACCGTTGGGCAGTAAAGAAAAAGTAATTACATTTTTACCACAAAAAAAATTTCACATGGGGAAATGAGAAAAATGGCACCAAAATTTGTCCCACAATTTCTGCTGAAAGTACTAAAACCCCATATGTGTCTTAGCCATACTGCTTAGTCACATGGCAAGATTCTGGAGGGCCGGAGTGCTAATTGACTCTCGCAGAGCAAATTATGGAATAATTTGCGGACTCCATATACAGAGTCCTTAATGCCAGAAGAGCAGAATGCCCCCTGAAGTGACCCCATTTTGTAAATTACCCCCCTCTGGGAAATAATCCACTGGTGTAGTGATGATTTTGACTCCATTGGTGTTTTCTAGAAACGAGAACCAATGGATGTTGCTAAGTGAAAATTGCAAATCTACCAGTGTAGTGCCCGTACATAGCAATGCCCAGGACGTTGTAGTGTCTGTACTTTGTAGTGTCCGGCACATTAAGCCCAGCTTATATTTCTGGAGATATTCATCTGTAAATTAGGTGGGCTCTCATCACTACAGAAATGCCAAACATGTGGCCGTTATATATGGTTTAAGCATACTGGGGCTCAGAGGGGACCTTGGGTTTGGGAGCGCAAAATAGGTGGATTTTTGGGGGAACAAGGAGTCATGGTGCTTTTCCAGAGCCTTTGTGCTACCAGTAACATAGAAGCCCCCTATATTTCCATTGAAAAATTATGGACCTGAATGTGGACCTGCATTTTTTGTCGATTGAGTTGAGCTTTTATTGTGAGCATTTTACATAACGTTTGGGATCACAGTTATCCGGCTCTCTACGCTGAGCACTTACTTTGGGGCTTCCATCTAAATCTCTGAGTGGGGTGATTCAGATGAAACCCCAGAGGGATCCATTCACTATAATGAGGCAGCAGATTTACTCTCGTGTGGCCTCTGTTCAGTGGTGTCCATCTTTTCAAAGGTGCACAAAACTGTGTGTGCTTTTATGCACGCTTAAAAAGACGGACACCCCTGGATCAAAGGTCAGACAGTGTCCACAGTGCCTCCATCTGCCTCATCATAGGGAATCTTCCACCGGAGGTTCCGTCTGAATCACTGCTCTTGTATCCGCATGATCGACCATGTCGTGAACTTACGTCAAATGTTGTGAAGCGGTTAAAAAAAAAAAAAAATGAAATTAAAACAATCAAAATCAAATTTTACTATAGCTTTATTTATAATTGTAACAAACGAGAAAAAAATAGTTATTGTGCGGCTAACATCTGGTAGAATGAATATCAGATTAGAGCCATGATCAGTGAAAATGAAAATGTGACATCCTTCAGTCTATAACTCTGTGCTATATATATATATATGTAAATAAATGGTATTTGCATAGTAATATTATATATTACTATAAGAATACAATACTATTTATTTACCAGTTAGACATATTTGGGCCACATGCACATGGCAGGTGTACTACCTAAAAGCCATAAGTATGGCATCCAATAGAAATAGCCTCTGTATGTGTCACTTGTATTTGCAACATCTTAAAGGGAATCTGTCACTAAGTTTTGAGAGGAGCACTGAATGGCAGCAGTCTGTGTACTCTGCATAGGCAGAAAGCTGTAAATCACTGGTTTGGGTGGGCTTACACAGAACAGGAGGACTACATGGCCTAGTAGTCCTATAGTGATAATCTCCTGCTGATAAGACACTGATTTAATAAAATCAACAGCAAGCAGGCCAATAAGTGATGCATCTCTGTTCTTACATTATGCTACTCTCAGATTAAATAGGAAAATCCTGCTGACAGATTCCCTTTAACAGGGTTATTCAGTGAGTGCTCATGGTGGAATAGAAAAATTAAAGAAACCATACCCACTTGACCAATCGTCTGCAGATCCCGTTCTGATGCTTACCGGTCCCTTTGGGTCCCTACCTCCTGGTCCTGTCTCCACACACAGGAACTGCCCACTCATTCATTCACTGGCAGAGAACATTGGGACTCAGTAAGATTTGGAACAGGAGCAGCAGGTATTGGTGATGGACAGTATGGCTTCTTTTGGTTTATAAATTACTCAAAAAATGTATTCTCCGCTGAACAGGCCCAAGCACGAGATTGTGCTGAGCTGTAATACAGCGGTGTACCCAAGACCTAAGGGTGGTGTTCACATAGGCTTTACCAGAAAGCAGTCAGCTCATTAAATCCTAAATCCATCTAAAACCTCCTATATAATCCCCTTATAATATACGTGCAGATCTCCTGGGAGCTGAGGTCTATGCTGCTGTTTGCAGGTTCTACTAGAATAATTTAACAGTGGGTTTGCAAAGTAAGAGAAACCATTTTTGACTCCTTTCTATATCTCATCTGGTGGGATCATGTGAAATATTGGGAACAACGACACTCCAATCATTATTTTCATATTTAAAGAAGTTTCCATGATCAGAAAAGGGTCCGTCTTTTCAGATAGAGCGCCACGTTTATCCCCAGACTGTGTCCGGTATTGCAGCTCTTTATTCACTTGAATGGGGGATAAGCTGCAGTACTAGACAAAGCCCATGGAGAAAAAGAAGACTCTATTTACCCTTAAAATTATATTTTTTATAAAGGTTGGTTCTGCTCACAAAACTGCTGTCTTGGCTGTAGATATATAATTAGTACTAATAAAATGGCGGGCGGATCATGCAATCCAATGGACGGCTTCCACCTCCTATGGCCCAGAGACCCATTGGGCCACTTACTTGTCAAAAGCATAGTTCTGACTGTAATAAAAATTAAATATATCAGCTCTGAACTCTGTATGGATATACACATATATATATTTATATATACTTATAATAAAAATCACAAATTGTAAAGTCAAGAGTGAAAATAAGATTCTGGCGTAGACTATGCATTCCTGCAGCTTGTGTCAAGGACATCTGATTGTAGAAATCATCCGAAGGCACGGACAGTCTTGTCTCCTCCAGACGATGAAATTCACACGACGCATAAGGCACTAAATTGCTGGGAGCGGAGTGTGTGCGCCACATTATTCTCACAGTGTGCAGCGCACCAGAGGATTTATTATGGCAAACCGCGGCTCTTCCAGCATTGGCAGCTACTTAACCTATCAGTCGATCTGTGCTTCCTTCAAGTTGGGTTAGTGCATGGACCACGTAGGTTCTCAATTCATTCTCTCCAGGCCCTTTGGTTTTAGGATAAAAGACCAAGGCGAGATATCTTGGCTGACAAGAAGGAGTGAATGATGAAGACGATGGTTTTGGGGCAAGAGTGAAGATCCAGTTGCTAGAAGAATCAAAAATATAAAATAATAATATGAATCCTTTGCCCATCAGAGTCAACATTCAATGAAACATACAGCCAATTTTTCTCGACTTCAAACCACGCTGATTACAGAAACTTTCTTATAGGACCACATACACACTGGATTCAAGATGGCTGACCCAACATTTAATGTGTGCGGCAGCATGATCTTATAGGACCACATACACACTGGATTCAAGATGGCTGACCCAACATTTAATGTGTGAGGGCCTTTAAATTCTCACCCGTCAGAGAATGAACACTTTGGTGCTACTAATTGGAATTTGGTAACCAACTGTATGAAACCATTTTAACCAATACATGATGATATTATACAACCCCAGCTTAATTAATTTACGACCCGTGTTAAAATAAAAACGGTGTATACTTACGTTCCAGGGAGAGTGATATTGCTGTCAATGGCCACTCTGTGGCTGTAGCTCTTCAATATTTAGTCCAGTGAAACTATACTTGGGCACTGTATGGTACAACTTTTACCCACTGTATGGTACCCACTTTTACTTGCACCGGCACTGGAGAAAACCTCACAGTGGGCAGACCTGTACCCTAAGGTCTGACAACCTCTTTAAGTGGACTCTGTATGGGCAGTATTAATAGCACACTTTATGGCAGTATTTTTGACCATTGGCAGTATAATCTGTTTTATGCATGCAGGACTTACTGAAAAATTATGCTACTTTTCTACTAGTTTTGCTGCTTCATAACCTTATCACTTAAGTTTTCAATGATAAAAGTAAAGCATTCCTTAGGCTGCTTTCACACTAGCGTTCGGCAGGGCTGCGGAGGAAAGCCTTCTTCCTCCGTGAAGCCCCACCCACTGCTGCGCCTCTTCCTTCAGCTCCGCATACGTCTGCATGCGTCCTGCGTACCCTATCTTTAACATTGGGTACGCAGGCCATGCGGATACCTACGCATGCGTCATTTTGAAGCTGCACTGACCTGCGTCAACATGTTGGATTTTGTTGCGGTCGGCGCAGCTTCAAAACGATGCATGCGAAGACATTCGCATGGCCTGCTGTTATGGTTCTCAATGGCAAGAGAACATAGCCCAGCAAACATACGAACTAGCTCTTGGAAGGATGGAAACTAAACTGACCATGAACTAAACCTGCCGCACAACTAACAGTAGCCGGGTAGCGTAGCCTGCGTTTTATCCCTAGACGCCCAGCGCCGGCCGGAGGACTAACTAATCCTGGCAGAGGAAAATATAGTCCTGGCTCACCTCTAGAGAAATTTCCCCGAAAGGCAGACAGAGGCCCCCACAAATATTGGCGGTGATTTTAGATGAAATGACAAACGTAGTATGAAAATAGGTTTAGCAAAATTGAGGTCCGCTTACTAGATAGCAGGAAGACAGAAAGGGCACTTTCATGGTCAGCTGAAAACCCTATCAAAATACCATCCTGAAATTACTTTAAGACTCTAGTATTAACTCATAACATCAGAGTGGCAATTTCAGATCACAAGAGCTTTCCAGACACAGAAACGAAACTACAGCTGTGAACTGGAACAAAATGCAAAAACAAACAAGGACTAAGTCCAACTTAGCTGGGAGTTGTCTAGCAGCAGGAACATGCACACAAAGGCTTCTGATTACAATGTTGACCGGCATGGAAGTGACAGAGTAGCAAGGCTAAATAGCGACTCCCACATATGATGGAAACAGGTGAACAGAGAGGATGATGCACACCAGTTCAATTCCACCAGTGGCCACCGGGGGAGCCCAAAATCCAATTTCACAACAGTACCCCCCCCTCAAGGAGGGGGCACCGAACCCTCACCAGAACCACCAGGGCGATCAGGATGAGCCCTATGAAAAGCACGAACCAAATCGGAGGCATGAACATCAGAGGCAGTCACCCAAGAATTATCCTCCTGACCGTATCCCTTCCATTTGACCAGATACTGGAGTTTCCGTCTGGAAACACGGGAGTCCAAGATTTTTTCCACAACGTACTCCAACTCGCCCTCAACCAACACCGGAGCAGGAGGCTCAACGGAAGGCACAACCGGTACCTCATACCTGCGCAATAATGACCGATGAAAAACATTATGAATAGAAAAAGATGCAGGGAGGTCCAAACGGAAGGACACAGGGTTAAGAATCTCCAATATCTTGTACGGGCCGATGAACCGAGGCTTAAACTTGGGGGAAGAAACCCTCATAGGGACAAAACGAGAAGACAACCACACCAAGTCCCCAACACAAAGCCGAGGACCAACCCGACGCCGGCGGTTGGCAAAAAGCTGAGTCTTCTCCTGGGACAACTTCAAATTGTCCACTACCTGCCCCCAAATCTGATGCAACCTCTCCACCACAGCATCCACTCCAGGACAATCCGAAGATTCCACCTGACCAGAAGAAAATCGAGGATGAAACCCCGAATTACAGAAAAAGGGAGACACCAAGGTGGCAGAACTGGCCCGATTATTGAGGGCAAACTCCGCTAAAGGCAAAAAAGCAACCCAATCATCCTGATCTGCAGACACAAAACACCTCAAATATGTCTCCAAGGTCTGATTCGTCCGCTCGGTCTGGCCATTAGTCTGAGGATGGAAAGCAGACGAGAAAGACAAATCTATGCCCATCCTAGCACAGAATGCTCGCCAAAATCTAGACACGAATTGGGTACCTCTGTCAGAAACGATATTCTCCGGAATACCATGCAAACGGACCACATTTTGAAAAAACAGAGGAACCAACTCGGAAGAAGAAGGCAACTTAGGCAGGGGAACCAAATGGACCATCTTAGAGAAACGATCACACACCACCCAGATGACAGACATCTTCTGAGAAACAGGAAGATCCGAAATAAAATCCATCGAGATGTGCGTCCAGGGCCTCTTCGGGATAGGCAAGGGCAACAACAATCCACTAGCCCGAGAACAACAAGGCTTGGCCCGAGCAACATCAGGCTGACGCAACACAGGGGCGGAAGAAAAGCGGCGCTTAAGCTCCCGAAAGGCCTCCACAGCAGCAGGGGACCAATCAGCAACATCAGCACCCTTCTTAGTCAAATCAGTCAATGGTTTAACAACATCAGAAAAACCAGCAATAAATCGACGATAAAAGTTAGCAAAGCCCAAAAATTTCTGAAGACTCTTAAGAGAAGAGGGTTGCGTCCAATCACAAATAGCCTGAACCTTGACAGGATCCATCTCGATGGAAGAGGGGGAAAAAATATATCCCAAAAAGGAAATCTTTTGAACCCCAAAAACGCACTTAGAACCCTTCACACACAAGGAATTAGACCGCAAAACCTGAAAAACCCTCCTGACCTGCTGGACATGAGAGTCCCAGTCATCCGAAAAAATCAAAATATCATCCAGATACACAATCATAAATTTATCCAAATAATCACGGAAAATGTCATGCATAAAGGACTGAAAGACTGAAGGGGCATTTGAAAGACCAAAAGGCATCACCAAATACTCAAAGTGGCCCTCGGGCGTATTAAATGCGGTTTTCCACTCATCCCCCTGCTTAATTCGCACCAAATTATACGCCCCACGAAGATCTATCTTAGAGAACCACTTGGCCCCCTTTATGCGAGCAAACAAATCAGTCAGCAGTGGCAACGGATATTGATATTTAACCGTGATTTTATTCAAAAGCCGATAATCAATGCACGGCCTCAAAGAGCCATCTTTCTTAGCCACAAAGAAAAAACCGGCTCCTAAGGGAGATGACGAAGGACGAATATGTCCCTTTTCCAAGGACTCCTTTATATATTCTCGCATAGCAGCATGTTCAGGCACAGACAGATTAAATAAACGACCCTTAGGGTATTTACTACCCGGAATCAAATCTATGGCACAATCGCACTCCCGGTGCGGAGGTAATGAACCAAGCTTAGGTTCTTCAAAAACGTCACGATATTCAGTCAAGAATTCAGGAATCTCAGAGGGAATAGATGATGAAATGGAAACCACAGGTACGTCCCCATGCGTCCCCTTACATCCCCAGCTTAACACAGACATAGCTTTCCAGTCAAGGACTGGGTTATGAGATTGCAGCCATGGCAATCCAAGCACCAACACATCATGTAGGTTATACAGCACAAGAAAGCGAATAATCTCCTGGTGATCCGGATTAATCCGCATAGTTACTTGTGTCCAGTATTGTGGTTTATTGCTAGCCAATGGGGTGGAGTCAATCCCCTTCAGGGGTATAGGAGTTTCAAGAGGCTCCAAATCATACCCACAGCGTTTGGCAAAGGACCAATCCATAAGACTCAAAGCGGCGCCAGAGTCGACATAGGCATCCGCGGTAATAGATGATAAAGAACAAATCAGGGTCACAGATAGAATAAACTTAGACTGTAAAGTGCCAATTGAAACAGACTTATCAAGCTTCTTAGTACGCTTAGAGCATGCTGATATAACATGAGTTGAATCACCGCAATAGAAGCACAACCCATTTTTTCGTCTAAAATTCTGCCGTTCACTTCTGGACAGAATTCTATCACATTGCATATTCTCTGGCGTCTTCTCAGTAGACACCGCCAAATGGTGCACAGGTTTGCGCTCCCACAGACGCCTATCGATCTGGATAGCCATTGTCATGGACTCATTCAGACCCACAGGCACAGGGAACCCCACCATAACATCCTTAATGGCATCAGAGAGACCCTCTCTGAAATTCGCCGCCAGGGCGCACTCATTCCACTGAGTAAGCACAGCCCATTTACGGAATTTCTGGCAGTATATTTCAGCTTCGTCTTGCCCCTGAGATAGGGACATCAAGGCCTTTTCCGCCTGAAGTTCTAACTGAGGTTCCTCATAAAGCAACCCCAAGGCCAGAAAAAACGCATCCACATTGAGCAACGCAGGATCCCCTGGAGCCAATGCAAAAGCCCAATCCTGAGGGTCGCCCCGGAGCAGAGAAATCACAATCCTGACCTGCTGAGCAGGATCTCCAGCAGAGCGAGATTTCAGGGACAAAAACAACTTGCAATTATTTTTGAAATTTTGAAAGCAAGATCTATTCCCCGAGAAAAATTCAGGCAAAGGAATTCTAGGTTCAGATATAGGAACATGAACAACAAAATCTTGTAAGTTTTGAACTTTCGTGGTGAGATTATTCAAACCTGCAGCTAAACTCTGAATATCCATTTTAAACAGGTGAACACAGAGCCATTCCAGGATTAGAAGGAGAGAGAGAGAGAAAGGCTGCAATATAGGCAGACTTGCAAGAGATTCAATTACAAGCACACTCAGAACTGAGAAAAAAAAAAAAAAATCTTCAGCAGACTTCTCTTTTCTCTCCTTTCTCTGTCAATTAATTTAACCCTTTTAGGCCGGTCAAACTGTTATGGTTCTCAATGGCAAGAGAACATAGCCCAGCAAACATACGAACTAGCTCTTGGAAGGATGGAAACTAAACTGACCATGAACTAAACCTGCCGCACAACTAACAGTAGCCGGGTAGCGTAGCCTGCGTTTTATCCCTAGACGCCCAGCGCCGGCCGGAGGACTAACTAATCCTGGCAGAGGAAAATATAGTCCTGGCTCACCTCTAGAGAAATTTCCCCGAAAGGCAGACAGAGGCCCCCACAAATATTGGCGGTGATTTTAGATGAAATGACAAACGTAGTATGAAAATAGGTTTAGCAAAATTGAGGTCCGCTTACTAGATAGCAGGAAGACAGAAAGGGCACTTTCATGGTCAGCTGAAAACCCTATCAAAATACCATCCTGAAATTACTTTAAGACTCTAGTATTAACTCATAACATCAGAGTGGCAATTTCAGATCACAAGAGCTTTCCAGACACAGAAACGAAACTACAGCTGTGAACTGGAACAAAATGCAAAAACAAACAAGGACTAAGTCCAACTTAGCTGGGAGTTGTCTAGCAGCAGGAACATGCACACAAAGGCTTCTGATTACAATGTTGACCGGCATGGAAGTGACAGAGTAGCAAGGCTAAATAGCGACTCCCACATATGATGGAAACAGGTGAACAGAGAGGATGATGCACACCAGTTCAATTCCACCAGTGGCCACCGGGGGAGCCCAAAATCCAATTTCACAACAGTACCCCCCCCTCAAGGAGGGGGCACCGAACCCTCACCAGAACCACCAGGGCGATCAGGATGAGCCCTATGAAAAGCACGAACCAAATCGGAGGCATGAACATCAGAGGCAGTCACCCAAGAATTATCCTCCTGACCGTATCCCTTCCATTTGACCAGATACTGGAGTTTCCGTCTGGAAACACGGGAGTCCAAGATTTTTTCCACAACGTACTCCAACTCGCCCTCAACCAACACCGGAGCAGGAGGCTCAACGGAAGGCACAACCGGTACCTCATACCTGCGCAATAATGACCGATGAAAAACATTATGAATAGAAAAAGATGCAGGGAGGTCCAAACGGAAGGACACAGGGTTAAGAATCTCCAATATCTTGTACGGGCCGATGAACCGAGGCTTAAACTTGGGGGAAGAAACCCTCATAGGGACAAAACGAGAAGACAACCACACCAAGTCCCCAACACAAAGCCGAGGACCAACCCGACGCCGGCGGTTGGCAAAAAGCTGAGTCTTCTCCTGGGACAACTTCAAATTGTCCACTACCTGCCCCCAAATCTGATGCAACCTCTCCACCACAGCATCCACTCCAGGACAATCCGAAGATTCCACCTGACCAGAAGAAAATCGAGGATGAAACCCCGAATTACAGAAAAAGGGAGACACCAAGGTGGCAGAACTGGCCCGATTATTGAGGGCAAACTCCGCTAAAGGCAAAAAAGCAACCCAATCATCCTGATCTGCAGACACAAAACACCTCAAATATGTCTCCAAGGTCTGATTCGTCCGCTCGGTCTGGCCATTAGTCTGAGGATGGAAAGCAGACGAGAAAGACAAATCTATGCCCATCCTAGCACAGAATGCTCGCCAAAATCTAGACACGAATTGGGTACCTCTGTCAGAAACGATATTCTCCGGAATACCATGCAAACGGACCACATTTTGAAAAAACAGAGGAACCAACTCGGAAGAAGAAGGCAACTTAGGCAGGGGAACCAAATGGACCATCTTAGAGAAACGATCACACACCACCCAGATGACAGACATCTTCTGAGAAACAGGAAGATCCGAAATAAAATCCATCGAGATGTGCGTCCAGGGCCTCTTCGGGATAGGCAAGGGCAACAACAATCCACTAGCCCGAGAACAACAAGGCTTGGCCCGAGCAACATCAGGCTGACGCAACACAGGGGCGGAAGAAAAGCGGCGCTTAAGCTCCCGAAAGGCCTCCACAGCAGCAGGGGACCAATCAGCAACATCAGCACCCTTCTTAGTCAAATCAGTCAATGGTTTAACAACATCAGAAAAACCAGCAATAAATCGACGATAAAAGTTAGCAAAGCCCCAAAATTTCTGAAGACTCTTAAGAGAAGAGGGTTGCGTCCAATCACAAATAGCCTGAACCTTGACAGGATCCATCTCGATGGAAGAGGGGGAAAAAATATATCCCAAAAAGGAAATCTTTTGAACCCCAAAAACGCACTTAGAACCCTTCACACACAAGGAATTAGACCGCAAAACCTGAAAAACCCTCCTGACCTGCTGGACATGAGAGTCCCAGTCATCCGAAAAAATCAAAATATCATCCAGATACACAATCATAAATTTATCCAAATAATCACGGAAAATGTCATGCATAAAGGACTGAAAGACTGAAGGGGCATTTGAAAGACCAAAAGGCATCACCAAATACTCAAAGTGGCCCTCGGGCGTATTAAATGCGGTTTTCCACTCATCCCCCTGCTTAATTCGCACCAAATTATACGCCCCACGAAGATCTATCTTAGAGAACCACTTGGCCCCCTTTATGCGAGCAAACAAATCAGTCAGCAGTGGCAACGGATATTGATATTTAACCGTGATTTTATTCAAAAGCCGATAATCAATGCACGGCCTCAAAGAGCCATCTTTCTTAGCCACAAAGAAAAAACCGGCTCCTAAGGGAGATGACGAAGGACGAATATGTCCCTTTTCCAAGGACTCCTTTATATATTCTCGCATAGCAGCATGTTCAGGCACAGACAGATTAAATAAACGACCCTTAGGGTATTTACTACCCGGAATCAAATCTATGGCACAATCGCACTCCCGGTGCGGAGGTAATGAACCAAGCTTAGGTTCTTCAAAAACGTCACGATATTCAGTCAAGAATTCAGGAATCTCAGAGGGAATAGATGATGAAATGGAAACCACAGGTACGTCCCCATGCGTCCCCTTACATCCCCAGCTTAACACAGACATAGCTTTCCAGTCAAGGACTGGGTTATGAGATTGCAGCCATGGCAATCCAAGCACCAACACATCATGTAGGTTATACAGCACAAGAAAGCGAATAATCTCCTGGTGATCCGGATTAATCCGCATAGTTACTTGTGTCCAGTATTGTGGTTTATTGCTAGCCAATGGGGTGGAGTCAATCCCCTTCAGGGGTATAGGAGTTTCAAGAGGCTCCAAATCATACCCACAGCGTTTGGCAAAGGACCAATCCATAAGACTCAAAGCGGCGCCAGAGTCGACATAGGCATCCGCGGTAATAGATGATAAAGAACAAATCAGGGTCACAGATAGAATAAACTTAGACTGTAAAGTGCCAATTGAAACAGACTTATCAAGCTTCTTAGTACGCTTAGAGCATGCTGATATAACATGAGTTGAATCACCGCAATAGAAGCACAACCCATTTTTTCGTCTAAAATTCTGCCGTTCACTTCTGGACAGAATTCTATCACATTGCATATTCTCTGGCGTCTTCTCAGTAGACACCGCCAAATGGTGCACAGGTTTGCGCTCCCGCAGACGCCTATCGATCTGGATAGCCATTGTCATGGACTCATTCAGACCCACAGGCACAGGGAACCCCACCATAACATCCTTAATGGCATCAGAGAGACCCTCTCTGAAATTCGCCGCCAGGGCGCACTCATTCCACTGAGTAAGCACAGCCCATTTACGGAATTTCTGGCAGTATATTTCAGCTTCGTCTTGCCCCTGAGATAGGGACATCAAGGCCTTTTCCGCCTGAAGTTCTAACTGAGGTTCCTCATAAAGCAACCCCAAGGCCAGAAAAAACGCATCCACATTGAGCAACGCAGGATCCCCTGGAGCCAATGCAAAAGCCCAATCCTGAGGGTCGCCCCGGAGCAGAGAAATCACAATCCTGACCTGCTGAGCAGGATCTCCAGCAGAGCGAGATTTCAGGGACAAAAACAACTTGCAATTATTTTTGAAATTTTGAAAGCAAGATCTATTCCCCGAGAAAAATTCAGGCAAAGGAATTCTAGGTTCAGATATAGGAACATGAACAACAAAATCTTGTAAGTTTTGAACTTTCGTGGTGAGATTATTCAAACCTGCAGCTAAACTCTGAATATCCATTTTAAACAGGTGAACACAGAGCCATTCCAGGATTAGAAGGAGAGAGAGAGAGAAAGGCTGCAATATAGGCAGACTTGCAAGAGATTCAATTACAAGCACACTCAGAACTGAGAAAAAAAAAAAAAAATCTTCAGCAGACTTCTCTTTTCTCTCCTTTCTCTGTCAATTAATTTAACCCTTTTAGGCCGGTCAAACTGTTATGGTTCTCAATGGCAAGAGAACATAGCCCAGCAAACATACGAACTAGCTCTTGGAAGGATGGAAACTAAACTGACCATGAACTAAACCTGCCGCACAACTAACAGTAGCCGGGTAGCGTAGCCTGCGTTTTATCCCTAGACGCCCAGCGCCGGCCGGAGGACTAACTAATCCTGGCAGAGGAAAATATAGTCCTGGCTCACCTCTAGAGAAATTTCCCCGAAAGGCAGACAGAGGCCCCCACAAATATTGGCGGTGATTTTAGATGAAATGACAAACGTAGTATGAAAATAGGTTTAGCAAAATTGAGGTCCGCTTACTAGATAGCAGGAAGACAGAAAGGGCACTTTCATGGTCAGCTGAAAACCCTATCAAAATACCATCCTGAAATTACTTTAAGACTCTAGTATTAACTCATAACATCAGAGTGGCAATTTCAGATCACAAGAGCTTTCCAGACACAGAAACGAAACTACAGCTGTGAACTGGAACAAAATGCAAAAACAAACAAGGACTAAGTCCAACTTAGCTGGGAGTTGTCTAGCAGCAGGAACATGCACACAAAGGCTTCTGATTACAATGTTGACCGGCATGGAAGTGACAGAGGAGCAAGGCTAAATAGCGACTCCCACATATGATGGAAACAGGTGAACAGAGAGGATGATGCACACCAGTTCAATTCCACCAGTGGCCACCGGGGGAGCCCAAAATCCAATTTCACAACAGCCTGCGTACCCAATGTTAAAGATAGGGTACGCAGGACGCATGCAGACGTATGTGGAGGTGAAGGAAGAGGCGCGGCAGTGGGCGGGGCTTCACGGAGGAAGAAGGCTTTCGTCCGCCGCCCTGCCGAACGCTGGCGTGAAGCTAGCCTTAAAAAAACTACATATTTTGTACTCTGAAACCCTACTCAAATAGCAATTGTGAATCTGGGTTTAAGAATGGTTGGAACAATGCCATAAAGATGTAGGCAAGGTTGCAGTGGTGTCTTAGAAAATTCATTGCATTCTTTACGTACAATTTCTCCTTCCGGTTTGCCAAAGTCCAGATACAACATTCTGGCTCCATCATCAGAGGACATCCGAAGTCTATCAAAAGGTTTCTGGAGATGGATGACTCTGTTTAGTCCAGGTTCTTCGGTAAACAGAGTGAATCCTTGGTCAATGTGTATGGAAAGTGCGCACTCTTTTCCTCCCCATGTACATGCTGGTGAAAGACAAAGGCACATAAATAAGCATGATGATATCTAAGTTTTGGCCCGATATTAACATAAGCAAATGGTAAAGTTACTCCAATGCCTGCAAGTAGCTGAAGAGTATACATGTACTAGAGTTAGATCTTTCTTTTCCACCCGGCCTTGTGATATTCATTCCCTGCTTACCCACAACACCTCCTTGGATACTTCCACTAAGGCCGGTGTTTCTCACATTGCACTTGCAAGTGTGACACTGGCTTAATACCCACCCACAAACCTGGGCAGAGGGTGCAGGAGTCCCAGGTTAAACATATCACACCTACCTGTGGTCACCTCTTGTATGAGCTCAGCAGCATTGTGGCACCCATCCACTAAAGCCCGTGTCCACTCTGCCAGGTCTCGCTGAGTCTCCACACTAAACAAATGTGTCTCCACCCCTTTCTGGGTGCCAGAACGGAGGGCAAATGTCAGCTCTGTGTTGTACAATGAGGTGCTTTTTGGAGGCCCCGAATGTACGAGTCTATGAAATTAGGGGAGAAAAGCAATATATTAGGTCACTACAAACCAGTCAGTGGTCAACTAAGCTTGGCACACCAGGTGTTTCCAGTTGTTTCTCATGCAATAGGTGATGCCAAACCCAGAAATAATGGAGATAACTGCTGAAATATGCTCCAGCCAAACAGGCACATACTGCTAAATTTGCAAAATGAATAATATGGCTCAGATACTTTCCTACCCATTAATTCGTGTCCAACTGATGGATGCTCTGTAGGCCAGTTCACCGTTTTTTATGCCTTCTTTCAATTTCTTGATTTCATTTCTATGGTACCCAGACAACAGGTCTTTCGTCTCCCTTGTTTCCGTTTTCACAGACGATTCCAACTAGAATTTCCCATTCTAGTGAATTTGCCATTATCACATGACCAAAATAGGTTAGTTTCTATCTGGTGGTCTAACATTGCAGGAACAATTCTGGATTTATATGATCAAGAACATCTTTGTTGATGATCCTAGCAGTTCATGAGATTCATAGAAGTTTTTTCCAGTACCACAGCTCAGAGGCATCAATTTTTCTTGTGTCTGCTTTTGTGAGTATCCACATCTCACAGCCACATGTCACAACTGGGAACACAATGCAGGGTTTAGTCTTTGTCTGACAGTGACTGAGATGTCCTTGCACCTTGATACTTGGTCTATGTTCACCATGGATGCACACCCAGTGCTTATCGATACAACTATGGTTAATGAGGTACTCAAGAAAAAGAAAGCTTTTGACCACTTTTATTTCTTCATTGGTGATCTTTATATGGACTTCTTGGTTTGTGGTAGTCATGATCCTGGTCATCTTGACGTTCAGGTAAAGTCCTATCTTCTCGATTTCTTCTCTCAACTTCAGAATCAGCTTCTTCAAATCGTTCTCACTATCTGCCAACAGGACTGTATCATCTGCATATCTCAGATTACTGATGGTTCTTCTGCCTATCTTCACCCTGACACTCGAATCATCCAAGTCCATTTTCCTCATGATTACTTCTGCACAGAGGTTGAAAATCTGTCATTGCTTTTTTGATCTTAAACCATCCTGATTTACAGAGTGCTCGCTGTATGTATGTGGTTAGTTAGGGGGTATTGATGAGGTTATGTCCCAGGTTTGATGTGTGTCAGGATTCAAGGCTAAGCCCTCAGAACAGGCTATTGTGGACAAAGTCACCAAAATATGGCTGCTGGCTGTGATAGAAACGAGTTTGCAGATTGCAAAGCTAAGTAGCCACAGACCATTCAGAGTGTTCATTCTGAGCCCTGCCCATCAAAAGTGGGCATCTGAACATGTAAAGTGGGCACTTTCTTCAGGTGGACAGACGGGAGTGCGTGTGGCCTAAATGGGAAGAAATGGCACCAGATATACTTTGGGAGCAATATAAGCCAGCGGATGTAGCGAAATGATCTGGGCAATACTTTTCTGGAAAACGTTGGGTCCTAGCAGTCATTTTAATGTCACTTTGACACATGCCTTCTTTAGGATCTACACGTGAAACCCACCCTTGCTCCCCTTCTATATTCACCTGCACAGATGAACCCATAAGGCATGGGATAACACAAAGTATCTAGCAATTTTCTGATAGCAGGCTGGAGTAGGCAGAGTTGGCAGCCTCCTGTGGCATTATTGGGGAGGAGACACAACTTCTGGATTGCATAAAAGATTTTGATTACAGTTTATGCATATAGACTCTGGGGCTATTATGCAAACACTATTACTAACTTTGTTTTTGCTACATCTTATTTAACCTCTGGAAATTGAATGCACCCAACTGATCCAATATCACTGGCACATAAAGGAAAAGTCAGCCACACATGCCTGGGGCAAAGACTGGCAGCCAAAGGTCTCACTAATAGTCAATTTTAGGTGTGCTTAGTTTTCATGTTCTGCAGCTATTCCTTATTACAAATTATATTTGTTGGTATTATTATAAACTGCCCAAATACTGAAACAACGCAGAACATTATGTTATTAGCAACTCGGGAAAAGTGTCGTTTAAAAGCAACATAAACGAAAACCGATAACTTGCTATACACGTAACCCGCCACTAGGTGGCAGTAGATTCGTATAAATGAAATTTATTGATGACATTTTATGTGAGGAAAATAAGAAATTCTAGAGGTTTATACTTTTACTAAACCTTCCTGCATGAGATGAGCAAATCTTGAAAAATTCTCTAAAGCATGAATCACCGATCCTTACAAATCCCAGCAAAAGAGACGAAGACACAACTTTTTTTTCTTAGAATTCCTTGTGTGGGAAGAATTCATGTTTTTCAACCAAAGATAGTAGTTATGTACTATTATTTATTTTATGGCGCAGATAATGCAAATTAATATTCACATAACATATTAGGAAATTACAATTCACTTATTGTTTTGTTATTAATAGGAATGGAACCAAAATAATCTGTAGATTCCAGACTACAGGCTGCCATATAAAAGCCTATACTCTGCTGGCCTTCTGCAGAAAAGCTTTATGTAACTGGAAATATCCAGTAGCCCTGTAGATTACTTTGAATTAGAACACGCTATTAAATCTAAAATGGCCTGACGTAGTTCTCCAAGATTATCACATCGATATTAATGTTTGAAAAGTGGGGGTCAGGGGGTCTCGCTCCATTGAGGGGGCCACAACCAATGCACGTGCACTGAGCTGTAGTATTACAGCAGCTGGAGAGTGACTGGTTGCTAACCGCTGATGTACTCTATTAATACCACGTAGCAGAGGTGTAACTTGAATTTCCTGGGCACCGCTGCAAATATAAGGTTTAAGAGGACCTTTCAACACATTTTTCATCTTGAATTGGACACATGATGGGTGCAGAGTGGAATAAAACGTTTTTTTTTTTTTTTTTTAATTCGCCTCTATGTTGCAGACATATTAGCAATCAAAGTATTTGGCACCGTGTACTTCCTCCCCTGTATGATGCTGACGAATCATCAGCAGGCAGCAATGAACACGCCCCCACAATGGCTTAGAGCAGGTTTTTCAGTGTGAAAGAAGTCATTATGTCTGCTGTTTTTAAGAAACTTGTACTCGCTCTACAGTGAGATCTCACACAAGAGTAAACTGCCTGTTCTGGACTACTCCTGTGTGAGATGTAATGATACCCGACTCTAATCTCACTGCAGAGTGATTACAAGTTAAGAACAACAGCAATGAGTGTGATTACTGTCACATCTCCAGAGGTGACCATGCTATGAGAGGAGGAAAGGTTTGTAATGTGGCACAGGTAAACTCAGCTGCACTGCTCCTGCCCCCGATGCTGATTCAAACATAAGATTAGGCTGGGGGGGGGGGTCTGTTGAAGACCTCCGTGACTGTTATTATGGCTCTCTCTTGAAACCCAGTCTGTGGCTGAAACCACGCCACCGGCACTGACTGATAACACTTGGCATTAGAACCAGCTGTCAGGGCTGGGGTGCGGTTACAGTGGCCACTCTCTATACACAGAGCGGTGACTGAACCTATGCCTGTGCCACCTCTGTGACTGAAACCCGAACGATCCTGGGGGAAAGTTAATTTTCTCCCGGCAGAGCGGCTCAAAGTGCAAGCACTGGATAGGTTCAGAATGCTAAAAACCTGCAAATGGACCACATATCTACAGGTTAACAGTGTTTTTTCACGTGACAGGTCCCCTTTAAGTAAGGAAAAATAATTTGTTCCCAAAGGTGGACAACTGAAGACCTTCTCAGTGGCATTTTTCAGTTACCTGGTGGCAATCAGTGGATGGCAGAATACAGGTTTACCGAAGCCATCTCTGGTGTGGGGGAGGCTGTTATATAGTAAAAGATCTTTTTCTGTGAGAATTGCCAAGAGTTTCTGTTTTTCATCTTGTGGCAGCTACAAAAAAAACAAAAAAAACATCAATAGCCAAGAGGAGAGAGCATCCAACAGCAGCACGTTTTGATCAGCAAAGCTCAGACAATAAGCCATACCTGTTCTGTCAGCCAGCCCATGGATTTAATATCCTTGCCCACAACCTGTTTGACGTCTTCTCGGACTCGTGGCATCAGAGCATTGACATTGGCATGTATGGCGCTGAACCAGGACTGGGCTGTACCCTCATCCTTTGCTCGTAGGAAAAGAACATCTCTTCCATCTGCTGAACAAATCTCCAAGTACCTGCATAAAAATACAGACAAACCTAATCAAATAAAAAGATATTGTATATATATGGTTCCATCCTGGAACTTGAAGTGACCACTCTCCTGACTGCAGTCACTAGTAGGAGGGCAGCACTAACCAGTCTATACTGCCTGTAATGCCTCCCAAAGCAATGTGACAATGCATGATCATAACTGAGGTGGCATTACATGACAGACATAGAATTTGTACACTTATGGGGCACAGTGCAGGGGTTGATACTGGCACTATGGCTGATCATAAGGAGATATTGTGGATGTAGTATTTATAGGCTTTATTATGACGGCACTGACTGTAAGGCCACGTTCACACTAGCAGTATTTGGTCAGTACCTTACCTCAGTATTTGTAAGACAAAACCAGGAGTGGAACAATCAGGAAAAGTATAATAGAAACACGTCACCACTTCTGGATTTATCACCCACTCCTGGTTTTGGGTTACAACTACTGAGGTAAAATACTGACCAAATACTGAACATGTGAACAAGGCCTAACTGGCAAGTACACAGGTCCCTATTCTGTAAATGAACTGGAAATGCATTTCATTTCTTTGGAAACAGTCTTGAGTTCATCTTGAGGAAGGCAAAAGAGGATCAGCTTAAAACAACCTTCCAATCTAAAAGGCCTCCATGATGTGGCCGCCACAGTCTATTTCTCTATGGAGGGTGACTGACATGCCCACTGTCCTCTGATGGGCCGATGCCAGTGACACAGAAGGAATGGATACAGCGCTAATATCATAGGTGGTGGTGCGTCAGAGGATGGGGAGGGGACATTTTGTACCACTGAAAAACATGGACTGGAATGGAGGGACCATGAAATTTAATTCAAAAGGGGGCATCAAGTATGTTGACTAGGTATGATCATTGGACTGTTGTTGATTTAAGAATATAAGACCTAAGATTTTTTTACAGCAACACATACTGCTGAAAATAGCTATGTAGCTAACGTCTATATGCCACTCATCTCTGCTGCACAGCACTGGATGGATTATGTCCTCATTCCTCCTGTGCTGTGAACTGCAGCAATGTCTCGGTCTCAACCTCAGGTAACTAGAGAAATCCTAGGCAAGGGGCCAGCTAAAAAATTGGGTAGGAAAAGATGAAAGCCGAGGTTATATGTACTATAACTAAAGCAACTGTTATATAGCCCATGAGAAAAGGAAGCAGAATTTAGGGTGGACCAATAACCCTTGGCTGTAGGATTCGTGCACCTCTTATGGATGAGCAAAAAATGTTTAATGGCACATTGGTAGGGAAAGACAGGTGCTAAGGCCTTCTTTCCTGGAATAGTATGCTGAGGAGAAATTCACCAGCATCAGTAGGAGGCCTTTTATTCTCTTCTGCATATATGCTGCAACGAGAATCCTAAGCATCAGGATTATCCCTTTTCTCACCTGGGCTCAGGATCAGCAGGTAAGAACGTGCGAGATACATAACACATCTTCAGCGGTATGCTCTTCCCATCCTTGATGTCCCGAGGAGGTAAGGCTGGAGAGTTCTTCTTGTGAGGAGGCGCTGGTGATGTGCCTTCCCAGCTCACTGGACCACCGGAGGTTGAGCCTTTGAAGAAGGGAGATATCTCCTTCATGTACTTCACTGTGGGGACAAAATGATGAATAAGTAGTACATTAACTATGTAATGAACTAGGAAGACAACTCCAGGCCTATACTATATGAATAGCAGGTCTGTCACTGGAAACATTATTGCTTCATGCCCTGGAGATAGTGATCAACCCTTGACTAAGGCTACGTTCACATTTGCGTTGTGCGCCGCAGCGTCGGCGCCGCAGCGCACAACGCAAACAAAAACGCGGCAAAACGCACGCTAAAACGCTGCGTTTTGCGCCGCATGCGCCGTTTTTGCCCGCAAGTTGGACGCAAAAAAAATGCAACTTGAAGCGTTTCTTGCGTCCAACGCTTGCGGCCATGCGGCGCAAAACGCAGCACAACGCATGTCCATGCGCCCCCATGTTAAGTATAGGGGCGCATGACGCATGCGGCGCCGACCGCAAATGTGAACGTAGCCTTAGAGACATGTCCTGTTACTGGTAGATTTCATCCTGACATTAATGAACATCATCCAAAATACCGTGCCTAAATGTCAGCCGGCAAATATGCGCATATGTATAAAATATATTTAAGCCTTCAGTATTTTTTAGCAGATGATGTCAGTTCCTTTATGTCAGTGCTGATGTGAGAATGTCTATGTAGCAATATTTTACAATGGGTGCCTAGTAAAAGCACATACAGTGGGTACAGGAAGTATTCAGACCTCTCTAAATTTTTCACTCTTTGTTTCATTGCAGCCATTTGGTAAATTAAAAAAAAAGATCATTTTTTTCTCATTAATGTACGCTCTGCACCCCATCTTGACTGAAAAAAAAGAAATGTAGTAATTTTTGCAAATGTATTAAAAAAGAAAAACTGAAATATCACATGGTCATACGTATTGAGACCCTTTGCTCAGTATTGAGTAGAAGCACCCTTTTGAGCTAGTACAGCCATTAATCTTCTTGGGAATGATGCAACAAGTTTTTCACACCTGGATTTGGGGATCCTCTGCCATTCTTCCTTGCAGATCCTCTCCAGTTCCGTCAGGTTGGATGGTGAACGTTAGTGGACAGCCATTTTCAGGTCTCTCCAGAGATGCTCAAATGGGTTTAGGTCAGGGCTCTGGCTGGGTCAGTCAAGAATGGTCACAGAGCTGTTCTGAAGCCACTCCTTTGTTATTTTAGCTGTGTGCTTAGGGTCATTTTCTTGTTGGAAGGTGAACCTTCGGCCAAGTCTGAGGTCCAGAGCACTCTGGAAGAGGTTTTCATCCAGGATCTCTCTGTACTTGGCCGCATTCATGTTTACGTCAATTGCAACCAGTCGTCCTGTCCCTGCAGCTGAAAAACACCCCCATAGTATGATGCTGCCACCACCATGTTTCATTGTTGGGATTGTATTGGGCAGGTGATGAGCAGTGCCTGGTTTTCTCCATATATACTGCTTAGAATTATCACCAAAAAGGTTCATCTTCATCTCATCAGACCAGAGAATCTTACTTCTCATAGTCTGGCAGTCCTCCATGCGTGTTTTAGCAAACTCTATGCGGGCTTTCATATGTCTTGCACTGAGGAGAGGCTTCCGTCGGGCAACTGTGCCTTAAAGGTTCGACTGGTGGAGGGCTGCAGTGATAGTTGACTTTGTGGAACTTTCTCCCACCTCCCTACTGCCTTTCTGCAGCTCAGCCACAGTGATCTTGGGGTTCTTCTTTACCTCTCTCACCAAGGCTCTTCTCCCACGATTGCTTAGTTTGGCTGGACGGCCAGGTCTAGGAAGACTTCTGGTGGTCCTAAAGTTCTTCCATTTAAGGATTATGGAAGCCACTGTGCTCTTAGGAACCTTGAGTACTGCAGAAATTCTATTCTAACCTTGGCCGGATGTGTGCCTTGCCACAATTCTGTCTCTGAGCTCCTTGGCCAGTTCCTTTGACCACATGATTCTCATTTGGTCTGACATGCACTGTGAGCTCTTATATAGACAGTTGTGTGCCTTTCCAAATTAAGTCCTATCAGTTTAATTAAACACAGTTGGACTCCAATGAAGGAGTAGATCCATCTCAAGGAGGATCACAAAGAAATGGACAGCATGTATGTGACTTGAATATGAGTGTCTGAGCAAAGGGTCTGAATACTTGTGACCATTTCAGTTTTTTTAAATTAAATTTGCAAAAATTTCTACATTTGTTTTTTTCAGTCAAGATGGAGTGCAGAGTATACATTAATGTGAAAAAAATGAACTTTTTTGAATTTACCAAATGGCTGCAATGAAAAAAAGAGTGAAAAATGTAAAGGGGTCTGAATACTTTCCGTATCCACTGTAGATTGGAGGGGTGTAAGAGGGTTAGAGGGGAGGCCACAGAACAGGAGGTTGCAGTAGTTGAGGCAGGAGATGAAGAGGGTATGCACTAGAGTTTTTGCAGATTCTTGGTTAAGGAATATGTGGATCCAGGAAATATTTTTGAGTTGAAGTCGGCAGGAAGTGGAAAGGGCTTAGATATGTGGTTTGAAGGAGAGATCAGAGTCAAGGATTACCCTGGGGCAGCAAGCTTGCAGGACTAGGGAGAGTGAGCAGCCATTGACTTTGATGAATAGGTCTGTTGGGAGGGGGGGGGGTTGACTGGGATGGGGTGAATATAATGCATTTTGTTTTATCCATGTTAAGTTTTAGAAATCTAGCAGAGAAGAAAGATAAAATAGCGGACAGACGTTGTGGGATTCTGGTTAGTAAGGAGGAAATATCGGGTTCAGAGAGGTAGGTCTGTGTGTCATCAGCATAGAGGTGTACTGAAAGCCGTGGGACTCTATGAGCTGTCCCAGGCCGAAGGTGTAGATGGAGAAGAGAAGGGGTCCTAGAACTACACATTAGAATTACACTATACACATTAGATGCCTGTTGGCCAAACATAGGTTCAGCCAATTGTTCTGCTGGCAGATATCTCATCATCCCTACCATACAGAGGAGCATTTGTTCTGCTGAGCGCTCCTGGGTTCTCTACGAGAGAGAAGCTGCCAAATATCTCTGGCGGTGGCATATTTATTAGGGAACAAAATGATTGGCCGAATCCTAGTGTCCCCTGACATCGTTTATTGGGGTACATCATACACATTAGACTGACAAAATTGTTGCTATCAGCAGCTTTGGCCAACGTTAGTCTATAGTGTTTGAGGGCCCTTACTCAGGTTGTAAAACTCAGTGAGGGAACCTGTCATGTCAAATAATGCTATGGGGCTAATCTGCAGGAGAATAGTGTTCTGACACCGTGCAGTGCCAGCACTGAGAGCCCCGCTGCCAAGAGAAAATCAACTTTATTTTCCCCAGCAGCATTCAGCTTCTAGTCATAGGGTTGCGCCGCCATGATTTCAGGTGCCGTTCTGTGAATGAAGAGCAGCGGCTATAACCGCGCCCCCGGCACTGACTGACAGCAGTACGAGAGTTATGGCTGGCTGTCAATCAGTGCTGGGGACGTGGTTACAGCCGCTCTCTATACAGAAAGTGGTGATTGAAACCACGCCGGCCCACCCCTATGATGGGAAAATGAATGCTGCTGGGTGTAATAAAGTTCAATTTCTCTCGGCAGCGGGGCTCTCAGTGCCGGCGCCGCATGGTGTCAGAATGCTATTAGCCTGCAGATTAACCCCATATCTGCTGGATAATAACGTTACTTTACATGACAGGTTCACTTTAAGTGGTCAGGCCACCAAAATACATCCCTATATAACAGAAAAACAACTTGAAATTGTGTATAGAAAAGCATATAAACATGTACATGCAAATGATCATAGTAAATATCTAGCAATATACTTGGAAAACATGGGCGTATAGATTTACTACCTGTAGATTCTGTATATGTGAAAATTCTTTTTTTATCCCCTTACAATCAATCCTATGTGTTCTTGTCTCAGCATAAATAATTGAAATATCAATCTAGAAAGTCACTTTGAAAAAAAAACAGCTCAGGGCGTAACACGAAGTGTGTTCTGAATGGCGGACAGCTGGATCCCTGTGGCACACACACACAATCTGGATGCAATAAGTGCACTTACTCATCACACAACTATTTTATTTGGAAAGTTCAAAGTACAATATGACTTTACTGTTTCCTAATGTACAGAGGCTTCAGAACTGCAAGGAAAACACGGGGACACATTTGTATTCAAGCAGAAAGAAAAGTTAAATGATTGGACAGAACTGTTCATACTATGCACCATGCACACTTTGCAGATTGCACATGACTCCTATAGCAGCCCCACTGGGGTCATGATGACCTCTCACTTATTACACATTGGAATCCATGCATTAAAGGGAATTTGTCACCAGGTTTTTGCTACCTAATCTGACTAGAGCATAATGTAGGGGAAGAGACCCTGATTCCAGTGATGTGTCACTTACTGGGCAGCTTTGTGTAGTTTTAATAAAATCACTGTTTTATCTGCAGGAGAATATCACTAGAGGACTAGCAGACGTGCTTCCAGGTAGTCCAATCACATCCCCTCCACTGCCTATGCACAGTATACACAGCCTGCCAATCAGTGGTGTGGGCGGGGTTATACAGAGCTCCGGTAGGTCTGCAGCAGATAAATCAGTTTTTAATCAAAACTGCAGCAAGCAGCCCAGTAAATGATACATTGCTGAAATCAGGGTCTCTGTCCCTACATCATGCTGCTCTCATATGTATTAGACACAATCTTGTGACAGCTTCCCCTTAAAAGATACTTTAACAGCATTTTTTCACATTTACTGTATATAAACCGCAGATAAAATACGTTAGTCCATGCACAGTCTCCTTTCTTCCATTTTTTTTTACATTGAAGCTGCTTAATTACTAGTGTATCTCAGAAGCTTGCGTGGTGGCTTAGTGGTCAGACTGTTGATTTGCAACACTGGGGTCCTGGGTTAAAATCCCACCAAGGACAACATCTGCGAGATGGTTGTACCTGTGTTTGAGTGGATTTCCTCCCACACTTCAAAGACATACTGATAAAAAATTTTAATTGTGATCCCCAATGGGGACAGTGAAGATAATGTCTATGAAGCGCAGTGCAATATGATGGTGCTATATAAGCGGAGCATAATACATAAATAAATTGATTCACATTCAAAGGCGGACCTTGTTATTGCTGAGTCGAGGATTAAAGTAACTGGGCCACTAGTTCTTGTGATGGCGATGTATGGCATAATTTCTATTAGAGATTATGTACACTACTATATTACGGCAGTGTACAAACTCACAGATAAACAGAACCCTTTTGCTGTGTAATAGTATGCAGGTGCTGAGCATGTCACCACGGAACAGACAGACCAACAGTTGAGGGGTTTAATAACAGGAATCAGGTTCTCCTCGCAGGGAGGAAGCAGTGGAAAATAACTAGCAATAAAACAGTGCAAAAATATGGGAGTGAAACAATGTAACCGAAGTAAGCAAGATTTCTTGAGAAAAGAACACTTATCAGTCTGATGAGGACTTGCTTGAAGGGTCGTCTTCTCCAACGTAGGTGCCGAGAAACAGCGGCACTTGTCGTCCCTCTGTTGTCCGTGGGCTGAGTAGTCTCTAGGAGCCTGCTGCCTGGGGTTTCGGGAGTTAATGTGGTATGCGCAGGCTCTGAGTCTTTAGCTTTTACAGCACAGCCAGGAATCAGGGGCTCTGCACTGTTAAGTCTCTGTACCAGGAATCAGGGGCTCTGCACTGTTAAGTCTCTGTACCAGGAATCACAGTCTCTGTACTGATACCGCGGGGACCAGGGGGTCGAAGTCTCTGCACGGGCCAATGTCTCTACACGGGTCTCAAAGCGCCCCTCTCCAGTCATAGCAGAGTCCGCTTTCATGTACTCACAAGATGCCGTCTTTCTGGGCAATCTCCCTTTATTTGTCCTCAGAGAGAGAGCTCTCTCTCTCCCGGAGCGCAGCTGCACCCTGCTCTGACTGCTGCTCACGCTGCTCTGTCCCCTGCGCGTGTGCCTTTCCCGCTCTCTTCCCGCTTCCTTCCTGTCCCAGTCTCTAAGTCTGCCCCTTGGGGAACCTGTAGCACAGCTCAATGGTTCCAGGCACAGAGCCGAGAAGGTAACCGCCCCCAGACTCTTCTTGTGTTTTACCTCCTTACATTCCCCCCTCTTTCTGCTCGCCATTCCACGGGCTAGATCTTCAGGAGTTCCTGTTGGCACAATCTGCTGCCAGATGAACTCGTCCTGATTGTAGCGAACAGGGGGTACACCAGCCGTTGAACGTTCAGAGCGTCTCAAACCAGCAGGGGCGGTGGTGTCAACTGCTGTGGGAGGAGTCGAGGCTTCCTCCGATACGTTGGTAGTTTCAGGCACCAGCCCTGTTCCTGGGTTCCCCGGGAGAGATTGGGAGTCTTCCTCGTCTTCCACATCTACATTGATCACTGGCGCAGCCGGTGGGGGCACTGGAGCCAACTGGACTGATTCAGGATCTCGAGACAAACATGGACGCAACATATTCCTGTGCAGTGTGCGGGTGGGAGTCCCCTCTTCCATTTCGGGCTGGACCTCATAAACGGGACCCCCGTTGCCGAGCTGCCGCTTCACTCGGTACGGCCTTTTCTCCCACCGGTACTCTAGTTTGTTGTGTGGGAGCTTTTCCCTCACTAAGACTCGGTCTCCAGGCTGCAGGGCTGTCCCCTTTTGAGGAGCTACCTGGGAATGCTCCAATTCTTGCAGCCGGTTATGCACTAGACATTGAATTGTCCGCAGCTGATGACGATGTTCTTGAACCCAGGAGTACACCCCCGTTCGTGGGTAGTCCTCCTCGGGTTCCAGCGCCAGCTCTGCCAGTCCCTTCCCGGGTCGGCGAAAGAACAGAGAGTAGGGGGTGAATCCAGTGGTGCTGTGTTTCCGATTGTTATATGCCCACACCAATTCAGGGACGGACTCAGTCCACTTCGCCTTCTGGTCCTCTTCCAGGGTCCTCAGCATTTGAATCAGAGTGCGGTTAAATCTTTCACAAGCCCCATTCCCCTGTGGATGATAAGGGGTGGTCCGGGACTTATCGATTTTGTACAGCTGGTGCAGCTCCTCCATCACTCTTCCGAGGAAGCAGGCCCCTTGATCAGAATGGATGCGCTTGGGACACCCGTACACCTGTATGAAGTGTTTGCAGATTGCGTGAGCAGCAGACTCGGCAGTCTGGTCCCGTATGGGCGTCACTATGGCAAATTTAGTAAAGTGGTCTATCATCACGAAACAAAGATCAAAGCCTTGGTGTGCTGGTCCAATTGTCAAGTAATCTATTGCCAGTAGGTCCATGGGGCCAGAAGACCTCACCGTCTCTGTGGGAGCTCGTTGTTCTGGTGGTTTGACCAGCTCACAACTTCTGCATTGCTGACATACTTTCTCCACAATGTTCCTTAAGTGGGGGTGATAAAATAGGCGCTGTAACCACTGGAAAGTTTTTTCTGGCCCAAAGTGTGCTCCTTTCTCATGTGCTTCCTTAGCCACCTGGTCTATCAAGGATGAGGGAATCACCATCTGCCATACAAGACTGAGTTCTGTTTGCAGGAATACCTTCCGTTACAGGATACCATCCCGCAACTGGAGCCTCTCCCACTGGCGTAGCATCTTCAGTACTTCAGGTGACATGGACCTCCTCTCGTGCCGATTGGGCATTTGTTCAGACACGACCCACCTTCTCAACTGAGCTAGCTCCGGATCCTCCTGCTGCACTCAGACCCACTCATCTCGGGGCTGCTCCAGCAAATTCACACAGGCCTCTTTCTGTTCAATTTCCCACGCCGCTGCCACCATCCTGGTAGTCTCTCCAAAACCTGGAACCTCCACATCTTCCAGTTGTTCATCCTGGCTGGGTGCTGGTTTGCGATAGTTTACTCGGGAGAGGGCATCCACATGAACATTCTCAGCTCCTCTTTTATACGAAATTCTGTATCGGAACTTGGCCATTCGGGCTACCCAACATTGTTCTAGGGCACCTAACTTGGCATTCTCGAGATGGGCCAACGGATTGTTATCGGTGCGTACATGAACTTCTGAGCCAGCCAGATATTCCGCGAACCTCTCAGTCATTGCTCACACCAGCGCCAACAACTCCAGCTTAAATGAACTGTAGTTTTCTGGATTCCTTTCCAAGTCATGCAAAGACCGACTGGCGTATGCGATGACGAGCTCTTTCTCGTCCTGCATCTGCGATAGTACGGCCCCGAGGCTCTGCAGGCTCCCATCAGTGTGCAAGATGCACGGTTGTGTGAAGTCAGCGTAGGCCAGCACGGGGGCCTCCGTCAAAGCCTTCTTCAAAGCCAAGAATGCCTCCTCCTGATGTATGTTCCTGTTTTTGGCGCAAGAGGGCACTCCCCTCAACAACTCCTGGAGTGGATTAGCAAGGCGGGTAAAGTCTTTTACAAAAAGCGTCTTAAGTATCCTGTGAGTCCCAGGAACGCACGCACATCTTTCAGTTTTTGGAGTTGGCCACTCTTGTACTGCAGCGATCTTCTCCTGGGAAGGCCTCACCCCCTCAGCGGAGACAACGTGTCCCAAGTATTCAATCTCGGTACGGAAGAGGTGACATTTCTAGGGTTTCACTTTCAAGCCATACTTCTGTAGCTGACTCAGAACTTGCTCTAGTCTCTGCAGATGCTCCTCAAAGGTGGGGCAAAGACGATGATATCATTCAAGTGTCAGGACTCTGAACATTTTTTATTACCTTTTTGTGCATTACTGCCCTTTTCCAAGATGGCGTCTTTGGTCTCATGTGCACTGTGTCTTCCTGCTATAAAACTCCACCCCAGCCTTCAGTCTGTGCTAGAGTATTCTGCCTTGCATCCAGCTCCTGACCTCTGGTGACTCCCTGGCTATATACCTGCTCCTGTGAACCTGTGTGGTGATCCTGCTACTCTGCTCTGAGTTCCTGCTGCATACACCAGTTCCGGTAATCCTCCTTCATCTGCTGCTCGTGTTTGCTTCCATCTGCATTTGCTGGACATGTAAGCTGTTTCTGCTCTGCAAGAACCAGGTTGAGCTAAGATATTATTTGAACTGCCTTATAAGCATATCTATCTGTGTTGTGGACTAAGCAAGGACTTATTCGTGCCAAGTATCCTCAAGAATAATTGTGCTTCATAGACTTTCTGCGTGATTGCATTTTCCTCTGAAGTTTCCTATAGACTGCTGAGCTGCATTTGATATTTGCACCAAGTGTTGTGGACTTGAGTTTCTCTCTGCACCTGTTTGAATCACCATGTGATAATATAGACTTTACCACTTATAAAACTGTGTCCTGTAGTTGTCCTGTTCCACGCAAAGAGTCTCCTGAGTTATCCCCTATAATTATTACAGGATACTCTAGCCTAAAAAAAAGGAGACTGCTGGAACAATGACTGCAGAAAGCAGACTAGAGCAGGTGTTTTCCATAATTAGATCACTGCAGAAAGATGTGGAAGGTCTGCAAAAGAAGTTTGGAAGCTTTGAACTCAATCAACAAGTGTTTGGACAGACTTTGCAGGACTTAAGCACCCGCATGGCAGCCCAGGAAAACAAACTTGCTGGCATAGAGTCCCAGTATGGATGGGCTTTTCAGGACATAAGCACGCAAATAGCTGCACAAGCGACTTTTCCCTCTGGGCAACCGCTACCAGCTAGCCCACCTAAGTTGCCCCATTCAGATTTAATGGTGATCGCGACAAATTTCGTGGCTTTGTGAATCAATGTATGCTATATTTTGATGTGCATGCTGACCGTTTTCCTAATGATAGATCCAAAGTATTGTGTGTAATAATGCTGCTGACCGCACGAGCGCTCGCCTGGGCGAATCCGATGATTGAGTCTCGTGACCCACGGTTAAATAACTTGGATGATTTCTTGGCCGCTATGGCATTAATGTTTGATGATCCTAATCGTCGTGCAACCGCTGAATCTGCTTTATTGTCTTTACGCCAGGCAAAACGTTCTGTTATTGAGTATGCTACTGAATTCACGAGATTAGCGGTAGATACCAATTGGGACAGTTATGCACAATTGCCTATTTTTAAAAGGGGTCTGTCTAGTATTGTAAAAGATGAACTAGCTCGCTCTGAGTCACCACAAGAGCTAGAGACATTTATACAGCATTGTGTGCGCATTGACATTTGCCTTACTGAGCGTAGGCAGGAGAAGTTTGCTGCATATAACTGTATTTCTAACTTTTCCCTTCCTTCCAAAGAGCCTGCAGGTAAAACATCTTGGGAGGAGGAGGCAGTGCCCATGCAAATTGATTCCGTTCAGAGGCGCGAGATCAATGAGTGCCGGGAGCATCGCCTTCGTGAAAGTCTATGTTTCTACTGTGGCCAGTCTGACCACTTCTTGATCAATTGTCCTAAGTGTCCTAGACGGCCTAACAATGTGCTAGCAGCGGTAGGGGAGTATGACAACTGTGATGATGAATCTGACATCTCTGAATGTAGCCTGCCTTTAAACGCTGTATTCCATTCACTTTCTATGACTTCACCCCCCAAGGAGCTTAAGGAAAAGAACTCTCACTGTTCTCTCCCTATTAAGATCCTGTGTTCAGGACAGTGGATTTCCAGTGCAGCTATGATTGACTCTGGTGCAGGTGGCAATTTAATGGATATCGCATTTGCCAAGGAACATGGTATTGAAATTCAGCAAAGAGCCTCTCCAATTACCATGGAAACAGTGGATGGGTCACCTTTAATCTCTGGGCCTGTGGATCAGGAGACCGTATCCCTTGAAATTTTGTTGGAGCCTAATCATCAGGAGCAACTTTCTTTCTTGCTAATTTCTTCTCCTCATTTTCCTGTGATTTTAGGCATTCCTTGGTTGCTTTCTCAGAACCCAATTATCAACTGGGAGACCAAGGAGATTATCTTTCCAACAAGGAGCAACTCAGCGTTAACAGAAGCTGTCCCTGAGTACACGGCTACGGAACCACATGTACAGGTATTTTCTTTACCTCCAGCATATAAAGAGTTCTCTGACATCTGTGACAAGAAGAATGCAGATCAGCTTCCTCCACACAGGCATTATGATTGTCCCATTGAGTTGCTTCCTGGGGCAGCTATTCCTTTTGGTAACGTATACACTTTGGCGGCACCTGAGCTTCAAGCCTTAAAGGAGTATATTGATGAAAATCTGGCCAAATGCTTCATACGTCCTTCTTCCTCACCAGCAGGGGCACCTATCTTTTTTGTAAAGAAGAAAGATGGGACCCTGAGACCCTGTGTTGACTAGCGGGAACTCAATAAGGTAACGGTACAAAACCGTAACGGTCTTTGCCTCTGATTCCCGAATTACTGGAAAGAGTCCGCCATGCTAAGGTGTTCTCTAAACTGGATCTTCGTGGGGCTTATAATTTGGTGCGCATTCGTCCAGGGGATGAGTGGAAGACAGCATTCAGATGCCGGTATGGACAATTTGAATCTCTTGTGATGCCCTTCGGGCTTTGTAACGCCCCTGCAACGTTTCAACACCTTGCTAATGACATTTTCAGAGATTTGTTGGACCAGTTTGTAGTGATCTATTTGGACGATATACTAATCTTTTCTGACTCTCTACAGGAACATGAAGAACATGTCAAAACTGTTTTAAGACGTCTGAAAGAGAACAATCTGTATATTAAGGCAGAGAAATGCGAGTTCCATCGTTCTGAGATACAGTTCATAGGTTATATCATCTCTCCCCAGGGGCTAAACATGGAATCTGGTAAGATTCAGGCTATCCTTGGCTGGCCGGTACCCAAGAACGTTAAGGAGGTCCAATATTTTATTGGTTTTGCAAATTTCTACAGATGCTTCATTCGAAATTTTTCTGATATTGTCCGTCCCATTACTTCCTTGACAAAGAAGGAAAAGCCCTTTAAGTGGTCATCACAGGCTCAGGAAGCTTTTGATTGGCTTAAGATCTGTTTCACATCAGCACCGCTGTTGATACACCCAGATCCAACACTTTCTTTCATTGTGGAGGTGGACGCTTCTGATAATGCTTTGGGGGCTATTCTCTCCCAAAGAACTGGAGAGGAGGGTCTGCTACATCCTTGTGCTTTCTTTTCCCGTAGACTAACCTCAGCAGAGAAGAATTACGACGTGGGAGACAAGGAATTGCTGGCTATTATTGCGGCTTTCAAAGAATGGAGGCATCATCTGCAAGGAGCTGCACAACAGATCATAGTGCTAACTGACCATCACAATTTAGAGTTCCTTAGATCTGCTAGATGTCTTTCTCCTCGTCAGGCTCGTTGGAACTTATTTTTAAATCAATTTAACTTTGTTATCTCGTACCGTCCAGGTTCTCGTAATGGGAAGGCTGATGCTTTATCCCGAATCCATGCTGCGGATTCCGTACCTGGAGCCCCGTCCAAGACCATTCTATCTGATGCCAATTTAATCGGAGTTATCCACGATCAGGACTTGTGGAAGGAGTGCAGGGAGGATTATGACGGTGATGTATTTCTGGCCAACCCACCTGTGGATATTAATCTTGTCTTTAAGGGTGGCATGTGGTTCAGAGATCGACGTATCTACGTCCCTGAGGTCGTCCGTCTGCAGATCCTCAAGTTGGTACATGACTCCAAGTTGGCTGGTCACAGGGGGGTACAGAAGACACAAGAGTTCCTGAGCCGATTCTTCTGGTGGCCAACTTGCCTGAAGGATACCAAGGACTATGTTCTCTCTTGCGAGGTATGTGCTCGTTACAAGACTCCTCATGTGGCACCTACGGGTCTTCTACAACCATTACCTGTTCCGTCCCGCCCTTGGAGGTCTACTGTATATCAATGGACTTTATTGTGGAGCTGCCTACATCGGAGGGCATGAATACAATCATGGTGGTAGTTGATCGCTTGACTAAAGCTGCTCATTTTGTTCCATGCACCGGCCTCCCCTCAGCTAAAGATACAGTGAACTTGGTTATACAGAATGTCTTTCGGTTGCATGGGGTTCCGGATGAGATCATCTCTGACCGTGGAGTGCAGTTCACTTCAAGATTCTGGAAGGGGTTTTGCTCTGCACTCAATATTAATGTCTGTCTCTCTTCCGCTAACCATCCCCAGACAAATGGTCAGACTGAGCGTACCAAACAGACGCTGGAACAATATCTAAGATGCTATGTCAGCCATCTCCAGGATGATTGGTTGGAGTTGCTGCCGTTAGCCGAATTTTCATATAACAATTCTCAGAGCGCCTCCACTAAATTTACACCTTTCTTTGCCAATCTGGGTTATCATCTGTGTATCTTACCTAGGTCTCCAATTAATTCTCTGGTTCCGGCAGTGGAGGAAAGGCTGACTGCCATGAGGCAAAATCTGGAGGCTCTAAAGGAATCCCTGACCACAGCTCAAGAACGTTATAAGAGATCGGCTCATAGATTCCGTAAACCTGCACCCATGTTCAAGGTAGGAGATTCCGTGTGGTTAGCAACTAAGAATCTGAAGTTAAACGTTCCTTCACAAAAACTTGGACAGAAATTAATTGGCCCTTTCAAGATCAACGGTATTGTGAGCTCTGTGGCCTGCCGGCTGAAGCTGCCTAGGACTATGAAGGTACACCCAGTTTTTCATGTATCTTTACTAAAGCCTGTATCTCCTAATACCTTCCAGGGACGTGTTGTGCCACCTCCGCAGCCTGTGGTGATTGATGGGCAAGAACAATTTGTGGTGGAGAAAATTGTTGATTCCAGGATTCGCAGGAATCGGCTCCAATATCTGATAAGATGGCAGGGATATCCCCCTGAGGAAGACTTGGGAACCTGTGGAAAACATCAATGCCCAACAGAAAATTTCTCGTTTTCATCAGAGATTCCCTGAGAAACCAGGTCCAGGATCGTCCTGAGGCCGCTTCTAAGGAGGGAGTAATGTCAGGACTCTGAACATTTTTTATTACCTTTTTGTGCATTACTGCCCTTTTCCAAGATGGCGTCTTTGGTCTCATGTGCACTGTCTTCCTGCTATAAAACTCCACCCCAGCCTTCAGTCTGTGCTAGAGTATTCTGCCTTGCATCCAGCTCCTGACCTCTGGTGACTCTCTGGCTATATACCTGCTCCTGTGAACCTGTGGGGTTATTCTGCTACTCTGCTCTGAGTTCCTGCTGCATACACCAGTTTCCAGTAATCCTCCTTCATCTGCTGCTCGTGTTTGCTTCCATCTGCATTTGCTGGACATGTAAGCTGTTTCTGCTCTGCAAGAACCTGAGACTATTACCCAGACCTCCCTGGTTGAGCTAAGATATTATTTGAACTGCCTTATAAGCATATCTATCTGTGTTGTGGACTAAGCAAGGCGTTGTCAAGTATCCTCAAGAATAATTGTACTTCATAGACTTTCTGTGTGATTGCATTTTCCTCTGAAGTTTCCTATAGACTGCTGAGCTGTATTTGATATTTGCACCAAGTGTTGTGGACTTGAGTTTCTCTCTGCACCTGTTTGAATCACCGTGTGATAATATAGACTTTACCACTTATAAAACTGTGCCCTGTAGTTGTCTTGTTCCACGCAAAGAGTCTCCTGAGTTATCCCCTATAATTATTACACCAAGTAGATCAAAGTGGCTTCAAAGTTCAGGTCTCCCAGACATCTCTCCATGAGTCGTTGAAATGTTCCTGGGGCGTTTGCTAGGCCGAAGGGCATCCGGTCGAACTCATACAGTCCCATCGGAAGGATGAAAGCCGTCTTGGCTCGGTCTTGCTCAGACATGGGAACCTGCCAGTAGCCGCTGGCCAAGTCTAACGTGGAGAAATATCTGGCATTCCCTAGTGCCGTCAGGGACTCCTCTATCCTGGGCAGTGGGTACGAGTCCCGCACTGTGCAAGCGTTGAGCCGGCGATAGTCCACACAGAACCGCAGGGACCCGTCTTTATTTCTCACCAAGACTATAGGGGCAGCCCACGGGCTCTGACTCTCGCATATAACTCCCTTCTTCAGCATGTGTGACAGCATTCCCTTCACCTCCTGGTACATCTGAGGGGCTATTTGGCGGCACCCTTTCCGGATTGGTGCCGCATCCCCGGTGGGTATCTCGTGGGTGATGGCCATGGTACGTCCAAAGTCATCTTCATCTTTGGCGAACGCATCCTGAAATTTCCCCAATATGGCTTCCACCTGAGGTACCTGCTGCGGATTAAGTTCTGAGAGCTCCGCCCTCATGCGTTCCAGTATCTGGCGCCCTTCTTGCAGTAATCTGGGGTCCGGAGCTGCCTCCGCTTTGACGGTCACCAGCTATGGATCTTCTGGCCTTGCTGTCAGCTGTACCGCCTCAGTGGGGACCAACTCGTCTGGGAGGCCCAGGATTTGAGCGACTTCGCTTCTAGGGGGCAAAGTTGTATCTGTCTCCCACAAATTGATGCAGTGCACAAGGACAGTTCCATCCCGCACTGTAGCCAGGGACCGTGCAACCAATATTCCTGACGGCAGCTGGTCAGCTCTGCTGGGCTCAATTTGGACTTCGACCCCTTCCAGCGGGATGCCAGCTCGTACAGGCAGGGGAAGCACCGTCTGCCCAGGGGGCAACACTTGATTGACTAAGATGGGGGCAACGACTTTGCCGAGTTCCTTTCCGTTGCTGTATGCTTCCCGGACCTGGGCGGTCCGTATCAGTTGTTGAAAGACCCTTCTCTGGGGGGTTTGGTCGCTCCATTGTTGCAGGAACTGTTCCGGGGACTCGTTGAAAACAAGGCTTCCGAGGTCTTTTAACACATTCATGCCCAGGGTCATGGTATGGTCTTTAGCTACCTCTCCATCCACCAGTACCACGCCTTTTCTCCCGAGGTCTTTTCCGCAGACCTCTATGTTCATCCATACCACCCCTGCGACCGGGATGGGCAAGTGATTGGCTGCCATAAGTTTGATCACAGGGCCCCATTCGGGCCGTAGCGCCTCTGTGAAGTGACAGCGGAAATATCTCTCAGGCATGGTGGTCACTTGTGAGCCGGTGTCTATCAAGCATCGCACTGCTCTTCTATTGATTTCTGCCCAAACCAGAGGGCACGTGGAAACAAGGCCGTGGGGACTTTTACTCCCCCTCCTCTGTTCTTCATGCTCTGAGCGGTGCCCCTCAAGCTCAGAGCCACCTAGTTTAAAGGAGGGCGCAGGGATGGTCGGCTCCGCCGGGGACACCATCGAGCAATGTGGCCGGATTCTCCACAAGTTTAGCATGTAAGAGGGCTTCTCCTCCTGGTAGTTTCACCCTCCCTTCGGGGGGCAGCTTCTCTGTCTCGCACCAGAGGGCTGGGCCCTTCTGCCTTGTAGGGCGTTCATGAATTGGGTCACGGTCTCCCCCTCCCGTTGTACCTGGTGAAACAGTCGCATGCGAAGTTCCCCTACGTCAGTGGGGTCCCCATGCGTCTCCTCAAGTATGCGCAGCACGTTGTCCAGGGTATCTCTCTCCCAGGGGGACCTATGCATGACAGAATCCCGCGTCTCCCCCTCCAGGGCCATCAATGCAATTTCTGCCTCCAGGGCTGGTGTCATGGGATGCATCCGCATCATTCCCCGGATACGCTCCGTCCAACTCCACAGCATTACATTGTTCCCAGTGAACCTTGGCAAATTATTCAACATGGCTCCCAGGGAAATGCTAGACCTGGGAACTTCCCCAGCTGCTTGGTCTGCCCTGTCCACGCTACCGTGTGACATCCTGCCGACTACGCCAAATGTAATAGTATGCAGGTACTGAGCATGTCACCACGGAACAGACAGACCAACAGTTGAGGGGTTTAATAACAGGAATCAGGTTCTCCTCGCAAGGAGGAAGCAGTGGAAAATAACTAGCAATAAAACAGTGCAAAAATATGGGAGTGAAATAATGTAACCAAAGTAAGCAAGATTTCTTGAGAAAAGAAAACTTATCAGTCTGATGAGGACTTGCTTGAAGGGTCGTCTTCTCCAACGTAGGTGCCGAGAAACAGCGGCACTTGTCGTCCCTCTGTTGTCCGTGGGCTGAGTAGTCTCTAGGAGCCTGCTGCCTGGGGTTTCGGGAGTTAATGTGGTATGCGCAGGCTCTGAGTCTTTAGCTTTTACAGCACAGCCAGGAATCAGGGGCTCTGCACTGTTAAGTCTCTGTACCAGGAATCAGGGGCTCTGCACTGTTAAGTCTCTGTACCAGGAATCACAGTCTCTGTACTGATACCGCGGGGACCAGGGGGTCTTAGTCTCTGCACGGGCCAATGTCTCTACACGGGTCTCAAAGCGCCCCTCTCCAATCACAGCAGAGTCCGTTTTCATGTACTCACAAGATGCAGTCTTTCTGGGAAATCTCCCCCAGACTCTTCTTGTGTTTTACCTCCTTACAACTGCATGCAGAGCGCCCATGTACAGGTTCCATGCGCACAGCTCGGATGTGTAGATGAGGCTTTATATGGTAGGGGGGCACCTATGTACAGGTTCCATGCCCACGGTTCGGCTGTGTAGATGAGGCTTTATATGGTAGGGGAAAGGCTATGTACAGGTTCCATGCCCACGGCTTGGCAGTGTAAATGAGGCTTTATATGGTAGGGGGTGTCTATGTACATGTAGGGCACCCATGTACAGGTTCCATGCCCACGGCTCGGCTATGTAAATGAGGCTTTAAATGGTAGGAGGAGTCTATGTACATGTAGAGCACCCATGTACAGGTTCCATGCCCACGGCTCGGCTGTGTAAATGAGGCTTTATATGGTAGGGGGGCGTCTATGTACATGTAGAGCACCCATGTACAGGTTCTATGCCCACAGATGGGCTGTGTAAATGAGGCTTTATATGGTAGGGGGGCGTCTATGTACATGTAGAGCGCCATTGTACAGGTTCCATGCCCACAGCTGGGCTGTGTAAATGAGGCTTTATATGGTAGGGGGAGTCTATGTACATGTAGAGCACCTATGTACAGGTTCCATGCCCACGGCTGGGCTGTGTAGATGAGGCTTTAAATGGTAGGGGGCGTCTATGTACATGTAGAGCGCCAATGTACAGGTTCCATGCCCACAGCTGGGCTATGTAATTGAGGCTTTATATGGTAGGGGGGGGCATCTATGTACATGTAGAGTGCCCATGTAGAGATTCTATGCCCACAGATGGGCTTAAATGAGGCTTTATATGGTGGGGGGAGTCTATGTACATGTAGAGCGCCAATGTACAGGTTCCATGCCCACAGCTGGGCTGTGTAAATGAGGCTTTATATGGTAGGGGGAGTCTATGTACATGTAGAGCACCTATGTACAAGTTCCATGCCCACGGCTGGGCTGTGTAGATGAGGCTTTAAATGGTAGGGGGAGTCTATGTACATGTAGAGCGCCCATGTACAGGTTTCATGCCCACGGCTCGGCTGTGTAAATGAGGCTTTATATGGTAGGGGGGCGTCTTTGTACATGTAGAGCGCCAATGTACAGGTTCCATGCCCACAGCTGGGCTATGTAAATGAGGCTTTATATGGTAGGGGGGCATCTATGTACATGTAGAGCGCCCATGTAGATTCTATGCCCACAGATGGGCTGTGTAAATGAGGCTTTATATGGTGGGGGGAGTCTATGTACATGTAGAGCGCTATTTTGTACAGGTTCCATGCCCACAGCTGGGCTGTGTAAATTAGGCTTTATATGGTAGGGGGGCGTCTATGTACATGTAGAGCGCCCATGTACAGGTTCCATGCCCACGGCTCGGCTGTGTAAATGAGGCTTTATATGGTAGGGGGGCGTCTATGTACATGTAGAACGCCCATGTACAGGTTCCATGCCCACGGTTCGGCTGTGTAAATGAGGCTTTATATGGTAGGGGGGCATCTATGTACATGTAGAACGCCCATGTACAGGTTCCATGCCCACGGTTCGGCTGTGTAAATGAGGCTTTATATGGTAGGGGGGCGTTTATGTACATGTAGAGCGCCCATGTACAGGTTCCATGCCCACAGCTGGGCTGTGTAAATGAGGCTTTATATGGTAGGGGGTGTCTATGTACATGTAGAGCGCCCATGTACAGGTTCCATGCCCACGGCTCGGCTGTGTAAATGAGGTTTTATATGGTAGGGGGGAGTCTATGTACATGTAGAGCCCATGTACAGGTTCCATGCCCACAGCTCGGCTGCGTAAATGAGGCTTTATATGGTAGGGGAATATGGCCTGTGTGTGTGTATACGCCTCCATAGCTAAATCAGTGCATTGATTAATCCAGTTCTTTCACAGTTTAGAACGTTCCAAATCTTTTTTGTTCCTTTTCGCTCCTATGAAGGTTTGGAATTAATCTGCCTTTTTAATAACATTTACAAATTCTGAAGAAAAAAGAATGCATTAGGAATTGCTGTCTTTAGCTAAGAGAAAGCCATGATAATACAGCAGGGCTGCTGTCAAATTTAGAATTTCCCCAACTACCCTGCTCTATTTTCAGATCACCTCCACAGGGGACAAGAGTAATTGCCTTTTACTGTTTCACTGACGTGATAATGTGTAAGTGATAAAATATGGGTCCAATGTCTACTAAATACGCTGCAGGAAACTCTATAATTCAGAAAGTGGAAGAGAGAAACACAGCAAGAGTCATAGTAAAACCAAAGACAATGGGGATCATCAGGTAAAAGGGATATGAAATCTATGTATTGATATCAGACATGGTGGATGCAGTTATTTTTATTGATCATTACACTGTATGCCAGTCAAGGACTTAAGCTTGAAGGCCCATTGTCTCATCAGACTATCATTAAAGGCAATCTGTATCCAGGTTTTGCTATATAATCTGAGAGCAGCATGATGTAGGGGCTGAGACTCTGATTCCAGTGTTGTGTCACTTGTTGGTCGGCATCTGTATGCTGTCATTTAAAAAAAAATTCTGCTGCAGATCCAGCAGTTCTCTGAATGCTGAGCTCTGTATAACTCCCGACTACACCACTGATTGGCAGCTTTTCGTATACACTGTGTATAGGCATAAAACTGCTAATCATTGGTGGAAGTGGGGTTATACGGAAAAGGAGGACTACCAGGAAAAAGGTAACTAGTCCTGTAGTGATACTCGTCTGCTGATAAAATACTAATTGTATTGAAAACACAACAAGTAGTCCAATAAGTGACACCGCTGGAATCAGGGTCTCTGCTCCTACATTATGCTGCTCTTAGATTACATAGAAAACCTGTTTTTCAGGGACGAAGACATCTTTGACAATGTATATCTTGGAAGAAACAAAGAATTGCACAGGTAAAAAAAAAAATTATGAGCTCTTTAATCCGTTTCCACTGATAAAAAAGCGCACTATCCTCTTTGACAATAGATTTTCACCAGTTCCCATTTGGATTTTGGATATCCAATTACTTAAAGTGAAATTGGGTAGTGTTTCTGACTTTTGGGGGTCTAGGTCCTGAGATCCCCACCGACTGCTCAAAACACTGCTATGAAGTCCGCAGCTTCTGCTTGAGCTGTGCACACACAGCAGTGTACTGGTTCAATACTAAGTCTATGGGTCTGTACATTCACGCTCACAGAGCTCTGTACAAACACACTGACTGACTATCGAGCCTGTACACCACACGGAGCAAGCAGCTAATGCAGGAGCGGTGTATTAACTGATCGATGGGGGTCCCAGATACTGCAATGATTATATATTACAGGCGCTCAAAAGTGTTTCTAAAAACTAGAGATCAGCGAAGGTGCTCGCTACCCGAGTTTGCCTAGGGTGCTCGGGTATGCACCGAGTGTCTAGGGGCCTTGAGTAATAGACAGCCACAAAATATGTGGGGAATGGCTGTCTAACAGTCGCAAAACATACGGCCACGCGGAACTAAACATGTCACCCGAGCACCCGCGATACTTGGTGCATACCCAAGCACACTGGGCAAACTGAAGTAACGAGCACCTTTGTTCATCTCTAGATTTTATATATTACAAGTGCTGAAATAGTACATTTATAATCTGTGAAAATCGGGTGCTGAGACACCCACACCCAGGAGAACGCAGAGCCCAAAGTCCTCTCTGTGAATACATAGGTGCTAAGTACGTACATCCAGCACCGCTTACAATGGAATGAAGCAGTGGTTGCACATGCTCAGTACCACTTCTGTCACAGAGTTACCGCGACAGAGCAGTACCAGAAGACCACGGCGTCTGACGGCTTCTGCTTCATCGCTAAGAAGAAGCACTTCTCCTGTGTATTAAACGTGTTTTGTTTTCTTTCAGCAGGACAGGGGTTAATAGGCCATGTGGAAATTCCTGCTTTCAGCTGTGCTCGGTTAGCCACTCCTCTCTCCTATATAAGCTAGGCCTTATAGCCAGATCTTTGTCTGAGGTAGCACTTGCTAGATAGACCTGGAGAAATGAGGAGCTGGTGTTTGGAGAGCTGGAGGAATTTATTGTGCGACAGTTGTATGGTTTGTACGCTTGGGAAATTCCTCATCCTTACCTGCCTTATTTACTCTCCCCGTCCTTCAGACCCTGGTGGTTACCCCTGTTATTTGTGAGAGAATATTTTGTGAGAGTGGAGTTTTCTTTTTACCCTTGTCTTTGTTCCCCTGTTTGTCGGGTTGGTGTACTGTTGTACACGGTAGCGCCTCTCTTCTCCGGGTGGGGAGGGGGACAGACGCAGAGCGGCAGTCAGGAGACAGGGCAAGGGCGGAGGCCCCAGCATCCTCGCCATCTGAGGTATCCCAGGGAACAGGGCGAGTTAGGGCGCCCCCTTGAGCTAGGGCCAGGAAAGGTGCCCCTGGTCCCAGTTTACTCGCCAGTCCAATCGTGACAACTTCAGTCACATATAGACTTTGGGAACCCAGTTCTAATGATAGGTGGGATCGCAGCAGATGGACCCCCATCAATCATGCATTTATTACTTATCCAGTGACCAGGTGATATATATTGTTTATTGAGAAATTATTTGTGCCCACCTCTGGAAATGGAGAATGAAAGGAATATGTGGCTGTGCATGTTCGTGATCCTCTCCTTTCACCGTCGTAGAAATTAAGGAAACAGCGGAGACCCCTGCTTTCCATACACGTATAGGTCCTATATTTTTAATCGAATTCCTTGCCTTATCATGCCACAAATGTCCATGTCAGGAATATCCCATTACCCCCCATGTGTCCCTACATTAACATGAAACCTATTTTTGGAAATGGCTAGTGATGGTTAAATAATAGATGTTAAAAGCATGGAGCAGGTATGTACTACAACGTAATGTACAGGAGTGTAACGTACAAAAAAAGGGAAAATACATTAAATATATATAAAAAGAGATATGACGTCATGACAGTAGATATTGCTGGATACACAGAAAATGAGCCTGGACATGGACCTACATATAGGGCAGTAAAGTTAGTTTACTCCACTGAATAGTTAAATCTTGGCCTCCGCCAGTAATGCAATTCTCTAGACTCTTCCAAATTCAGTCAGATCATTAAGCCGTTCACAGCTCACTGGACAAGAGTGTCACTGCTCCCTTTCTCCAACAGACACAGCTTTATATGGGTGGAAGTTAATGTGAGGTAAAGGATGACTATTATATCCATGAGCCTAATTATGTAACTGGTTCTGAGGCTTTATACAAACAGTGCTGAAAGAAAAGAGCACATGACGAGTCCTAAATTCTGAATATTCCTTTATAATGGACCTCAAGAGTTCACCCGAAGACGATTCAAGGCCAGTCAATTGCTACCAAGGTCTACTTATATGGCTTGTTTCTCCCTATGCCTGTCATGTACAGGTAGGGAGCGTGCCCTCGGAGTCATGGGCCCAAGAACCTTAGTCCATCACTGCTGGACCATATGGTATACATAGATTGTCATGGACATATTAGGATGAGCATATTAACAATTGGACGTGCACACGATGAGTTTTTGGCGAGTTTTTTACCTCAGTATTTGTAAGCCAAAACCAGGAGTGAAACAATCAGAGGACAAGTATAATAGAAACACGTCACCACATCTGTATTTATGACCCACTCCTGGTTTTAATTTACAAATACTGAGGTAAAAAACTCACCAAATACTCAACATGTTGTAAGGCAGTGACCGGTGGCACATGCAAGGGTCGCTTTGTGCAGGGCCGGCTCCAGGATTTTGAGGGCCCCGGGCGAAAGAGTCTGAGTGGGCCCCCTTTAACACATACCATGATTCATGATCGCATATAACACAGCCATGCAGACGCCGGTAAAGTTCAAAGCGGCGGCGGGGGAGTTGGCGCTTACAACAGGCAGGCCCCACTGCCTCACAGGGGCCCCATAGCAGCTGCATGATGTGCCGCTAGCTGAGGGCCCCTGGGGGAGTTGGGGCCCTAGGCACTGGCAGCTGCCTGCCCCTAACGCCGGCCCTGAATGGGCCCCTCTGTCTCGCCAGGGTCCCGGCACTTGCCCGGGTACGCCAGGTGCTGACGCCGGCCCTGGCTGTGTGTCCCCCCCCCCCCGGGATGTACATACAGAGGTGTATTGAGGCCGTGGGAGTGCATTGCAGTCACAGACGTAGCTGTGATTGCAATGCAGAATAAAGGTGAGTATTGGTCTTGGACAAACTATTTGTCCAGTGCAGATTTAAGGAACCTGAGGAGCTTTTATTTTTTAAATGGACTACAAGAGTGGGGCAGACCGTTTCCTTCCTGGCCGGGTCTTCCATGTGGCCGAAGGCCACATGTTGCTTATAAAAAACCCTGAAGCAGAGGGTTGGGTGTGTCAGTGTCAGTTTGGTTTTTGCAAGAGTGCAGAGCAGAAGGCTCTGCAGAGCTCCACCTGTGTGAGGCAACACAGGAAAGGGGAGCCAAAAAGCCAAGGGAGCTGAAAGGCCTGACACCCACAGAGGACACAGTGGTGCAGTCGCCCACTGTAATCAGTCTTGGAGGTGGACTGGCGTGTTTATTGGCTGCAAACTGGAGAATATGGTTCCCGGTTGTCATCCGGAGGATATCATGTGTTCTATTTTTTTTTTGTGAGTTGGACATTAAAACACATTTTGCTTTGAACTTTGCTGGGTCACTGCCTTATCACTGCACAGTATGGATACTGATGCACTACAGTGTGCATGTGGCCTAAAGCATGACCTGGCCAAAAGCATGACATACAGAACATGGCCTACAGCATGACCTGTTTCTGATAAACTACACGTCAGATAATCAAACGTTCTGAATTATCCGACCACCCCATAATAATATACCAAAAGACAACAAAGGAGGTTTCTGAAAAAGCTGGATGACAACCATATGACTGGCAGCGTAGATCCTACAAGGAATTGCACTTCAGTTAGTAGAGTCCAGAACTTTATTCAGTACTGCCTATTATGAAGGCAGAAGGGGACAGCCTACTTGTACAATAACTCGAGAATGGATTTGGATCTGGAAAGAACTGACCTGTACGATATGTCACTATTTATTATCATACTTTGATGCTAAATGGAGCTGACCTTTAAATGGGTTACTGTTATAGCATGATGTAGCCACTGACATTAGAAGATCTTGGAAATCCCATCCCAATGTCATTGAGACATTCCTTCTAATGAGAAAATGACCCTGTGAAATTCACATACAGTCTATTGAATAAGGATACATAAAACCATTTAATTAAAGGATCCTCTGACATTTGATATTGATGACCTATCCTATGTATAGGTCATCAATATCAGATTGGTGGGGGGTCAGCACCCAGCACTTACACCAATCAGCTGTTCTTAGCTCTACATATAAACAGTGCAGTGAGCGAAACACCACGGCACGGTGTAGTTGCTGCTGTTGGGTACTGCAGATCAACCCTTATTGTGGAAAATAGGAGCAGATCTAAAGTACCCAGCAGCGACCTGTAAACTGTAGAGAGCTATGGTGATCTCTATATATCCAGCCGCAACCAAAGCTAATAACTGCTGATTGGTGGGGTGTGACCGATCTGGTATTGATGACCTATCCTAACTATAGGTCAGCAATATCAAATGCTAAAAATATATGAGGGCGGAATAAAAACATTCTCAATCCAAATGTAAAAAAAAGTTTGTCACACTTGAATTCGTCATTCCTCCACGGACTCCAGCTCTAACGATGTGCTACACGGAAAACCCTTTTAACCTGACGTGCCACCATTTTATACTGCGCCTGTAACACAGCAGGTTCCCAGCTCTCAGTAAGATTTGGACACCCATGAGAGGAGGCAGGAGTAGTGTTTTTCCTTCTGCCTCCCCCTCCTGATAGATATGTGCATGGTTGTAAATGTTAATGGATAAAAGTACAGTGAGACAGCTCATGGTCTATGGATTCTGACCCTGGGTTCTTTCCCCCTGAATTTGGGGATACAGTTGTAAGTTAACCTATGTTACGGGGAAAGCAAGTTTCTATAAAACAAGTATAAAGTTCTGCTTTGGGGTCTACTGCATTACACGTAGAGCCTGGGATATGGGGATGTTAGGACATGCGGCCATAGAAACCAGCCTAATTACTCAGGGTGATGTGGGTGGAAGAGACACAAGAAGCCTTGGTAGCAGCTTTTCTTTATCACTTGATGTCGTATTAAAGGGAATCTATCACCAGGTTTTTCCATCTGAGAGCAGCCTGATGTAGGGACACAGACCCTTATTCCAGAAATGTATCACTTACTGTTTTGTTTGCTGTAGGTTTGATTAAATCACTGCATTAACTGCTGTAGATATAGCAGCTCTCTAAATGCTGATCTCTGTATAACTCCACTCACACCACTGATTGGCAGCTTTTCTGTGTACACTATGCATAGGCAGAAAGCTTCCAATCAGTGGTGGGGCAGTGTTATACAGTGCTTACAAATATGGAGGACTACATTACATCAGATTTATTAGTCCTCTAGTGATAATCTCCTGCTGATAAAACTGTGATCAAACAGCCCTGTGAGTGAGACATTGCTGGAATCACAGTCTCTGTCTCTATATGATGTTCCTCTCAGATTAGGTGGTAAATACCTGGTGACAGATTCCCTTTAATAGGGCATTTGGAAAAAAAAACACAAATAGGTTCCAGAAATGTAAACTGATTGGCCACTGATTGACCACTTCAGTGTCTCTAAAAATAAGAACATCTCAGGTCCTGCTTATGTGATGACCAATCATCATCTATAATCCGTGGTAAAACTGGTTAACAAGTGCTCTTTTCTCCTGGTGACACTACAGGGGAATTGTAGTATTGCATGGGGCTAATTAAAGTCAATGGGCCGTGTGCATACTGCATGAACGTGTCGGGGTGCCCTGAGAAGGATGCCCTTTGTAGTCACTCTCAACTACAATTTACTGATGACTGTACACCGACTGGGGATTTGGAAATCAGAAACATCATAAACATGGCCGCATTATAATGGGGTAACGGCACCCAGATGCTGGCCATTATTTAAGTAGAAAGGTGGGTTTACTAGGCATAGCAGAATTTACAGCCACCTGACCCTAATGCCACCAATGAACAACTCCCCTGATTAATTGTCTAAAGGAAACGCAGCCGGAGTATTTGGGAGCATTTGTGCCAGTATAGTTCCTGTATGTGGGGTAATGTGTGGCTAGTTGATGGAAAAGCCCCCATATAAAAAAATATACTGAAGGAAAAATGGATAGTCATCTCGTCCCCATAGCTCTCTGCTTGGTCGTTTCAGTCTGGTCTCACTGGCCACCAGTCTTCTTCACAGGTCAGGTTCTGTCAGATTTTTGGCGCCTCAAGGCCTTCCAACGTCATGACATCGTGACTTGCGAGACCAGGGCACCAGAGGAGCCAAAGCCCGGAATGGCCCTGAGGCGTGAAGAAGCACAGCAGACAGTGAGCAAAGACTGGACTGGATTGGGAGCTGCATGGACAAGGTGAGGTTCGCGGAAAGGGAAGTATTCTGTTTTATTTCTTTACCTCCTTCCTTTTTAATACAGTAAAATAACCCAAGAAACCATTTTGTTGTTTTCTCATGAGTCAAATTGCAAAAAAAACATAGACAACCTTTGCGAAACTGAAATTTTGTCAAATTATGCAGGAAAACATCACCTATAATCATTTAGACTTGTTGATCCTTCTGATCATGTGTGATTTTCGGGCGCAGCACTTTGCTTTTCAGTTCGAGGCCTCCCACGTTCTCCTCCCATCATCCCTGGAATGTACAAGTTCCCTTAGCAGCTGTGAGGGAATCATCAGAGGCAGGAGGAATTCCTGGCCACAGCCTAGCAGTGGGGGAGAGCAAAACTACAACCAAATATCCAATTCTCACACCGCTTTAAATATCCGGCTAGCACTATAAAACTCTTCATTGCACTCCACCCATTAGCCCCATCCATCATTATTCCCAGAACCCTTTGCTCTTGGCCCATAGAACAGAGAAGGTTACCTTCCAGCACCACCTCTTTGCCAGTCTTCTTCAGAGCCTGTACCGCGTCATCATGGGTGGCTTCAGATAAGTCTGCTCCATTCACTGACAGGATTGCATCACCCACGTAAAGAGCACCTGTCAAGTCAGCAGCCAGGCCCTTGAATATCTTAGAGATGAGAATCGGCATCTTATTTTCCCGGCCACCTGCAAAAAGAGAATTACAAAATGCCACATTACCACTCTATACACTTCTTACATAATGCAGCCCATTTAGTAAGTCAGATGTGTATCTCTCATGTGTCACTGGGCACGTTGGGCAAAGTTGCCCAGGGCACATTAGGTAAAATTAAAAGTGTTGCACAAGCCAGCAGATCTCCACCTTCAGAGCCATAATATGTCATAAATTAGGGAACAACTTCAATAAGAAATCACTACAGGTAAAGGCAGCACTTATTAAACATTAAAGTGAGGAATTATTGTACCCCTTACTGTCGTAACGACTTTTCATTTTTTGCTTTTGTTTTTTCCTCCCCTTCAACCAAGAGAATTTTTTCCAACAGTCGACATATCAGTATTAGAACTATTTTTTTTTCGCAGCATGAGTTGTAGTTTTGAATGTCACCCTTATATTTAGCATATTGAAAGAAGGGAGCTGATTTACATTTTTATATTATGATATGCTTTAAATCAGTTTTTTAAATTTTTTTTAGCCCCTCCAATCGAGAAAGTTCCAGGCAGAGTCAGCCATACAATACACCAAGCACTTGCCTTAGATTGAGCAGGTACAGCTCCTGAGCCCGATCCGTGCATATACAGCAACATCTGACGCACATATTGTTCATATGGGACTCCGCAATTTCCTAATAAAGGAGATTCCCCTTTAGAAAACTCTTATTCAAAAATGTTTCAGGGTCTACTACTAACAACGGGAGGTGTCATGCAATGTCTCATTTCCTCTGTGGTGGCGCTGCAGGGTACTTTCTTGATAGGTTCTCCTACAGATTACATCGGGGGCTTCCGGCGGTGGCATAGAATGTGAGTACCGTAATTAATTACCAGGTACTTTTCTAAGAAATAGAGTTTGTACAAAGCTGACAAACCTTTTACCATGACACCAAATTATAGCTAGATTTTATGACAATTGAAAGGAGAGGTTTATGGCAAAGGAGAGGTTTATGAGCATGACTATATTCTGAGGGCGTTGGTCGGGATTACAGAAAAACGTCTGCTATTTTTTCCTGAAACAGTGCCTCTTCTGTCAAGGTGCTGCTGTAATTAGTGTTGCAATACTGCCACACTCACTTGCAAAAAGAGAAAACAAGGGAACAAGGGTTAGCATACCTGTTAGGATAAGTGCAATATGTAGGTGCACATCTACACTGTGGCCACTAAACAAATATAACCTACTAGATGGCAGCCTGATTCTAAAGAATCGGGAGTCTAGAATCCATATATACTTTATTTATTCAAATGTAAGAATAATACAATTAATAAATAATAGTAAGAAAGAACAAAAAATGGCTGCACTCACCAGCTCTTGACAATTCTTGTTATTTAAGGTACAGTTACACAGGATCCATGAACATGCTTATGAGGGGAGTGATGAAAGACATCAGACAACAACTTTGCGTGTTGTGGCAAATGCCACAACAACGGTTCTTTGCTTAAGAACAATAATGTAAATAATAAATAATATGTATCAATAACTATGTATATTGGTATGTTCTATGACATTTTAAAATATTTCATTATTATGTGGAAAAGCTCTTAGTACCCATACTGGCGCATACTTTTGTGCCCATCAGGTATTTTCACAGTAAAATTTTCACAGGTGGGGCCCCTCGTCCTCCGATTTGGTGGGCGGGGACCCTCGGCCTCCGATTTGGTGGGTGGGGACCCTCAGCCTCCAATTTGGTGGGCGGGGACCATCGGCCTCCGATTTGGTGGCGGGGACCCTCGGCCTCCGATTTGGTGGGTGGGGACCCTCGGCCTCCGATTTGGTGGGCGGGGCCCCTCGGCCTCTGATGTGGTGGGCGGGGCCCCTCGGCCTCCGCTTTGGTGGGCGAGGCCGGGCCCCTCGGCCTCCGCTTTGGTGGGCGGGGCCGCTCGGCCTTCGATTTGGTGGGCGGGGCTCCTCGGCCTCCGATTTGGTTGGCGGGGCCCCTCGGCCTCCGATTTGGTTGGCGGGGCCCCTCGGCCTCCGATTTGGTGGGCGGGGACTCTCGGCCTCCGATTTGGTGGGCGGGGACCCTCGGCCTCCGATTTGGTGGGTGGGGACCCTCGGCCTCCGATTTGGTGGGCGGGGACCCTCGGCCTCCGATTTGGTGGGTGGGGACCCTCAGCCTCCAATTTGGTGGGCGGGGACCATCGGCCTCCGATTTGGTGGCGGGGACCCTCGGCCTCCGATTTGGTGGGTGGGGACCCTCGGCCTCCGATTTGGTGGGCGGGGCCCCTCGGCCTCTGATGTGGTGGGCGGGGCCCCTCGGCCTCCGCTTTGGTGGGCGAGGCCGGGCCCCTCGGCCTCCGCTTTGGTGGGCGGGGCCGCTCGGCCTTCGATTTGGTGGGCGGGGCTCCTCGGCCTCCGATTTGGTTGGCGGGGCCCCTCGGCCTCCGATTTGGTTGGCGGGGCCCCTCGGCCTCCGATTTGGTGGGCGGGGACTCTCGGCCTCCGATTTGGTGGGCGGGGACCCTCGGCCTCCGATTTGGTGGGCGGGGACCCTCGGCCTCCGATTTGGTGGGCAGGGACCCTCGGCCTCCGATTTGGTGGTCGGGGACCCTCGGCCTCCGCTTTGGTGGGCGGGGCCCCTCGGCCTCCGATTTGGTGGGCGGGGACCCTCGGCCTCCGATTTGGTGGGCGGGGACCCTCGGCCTCCGATTTGGTGGTCGGGGACCCTCGGCCTCCGATTTGGTGGGCGGGGCCCCTCGGCCTCCGATTTGGTGGGCGGGGTCCCTCTGCCTCCGATTGGGTGTGCGGGGACCCTCGGCCTCCGCTTTGGTGGGCGGGGCCCCTCGGCCTTCGATTTGGTGGGCGGGGCCCCTCGGCCTCCGATTTGGTTGGTGTGGACCCTCGCCCTCCGATTTGGTGGGCGGGGACCCTCGGCCTCCGATTTGGTGGGCGGGGACCCTCGGCCTCCGATTTGGTGGGCGGGGACCCTCGGCCTCCGATTTGGTGGGTGGGGCCCATCGGCCTCCGATTTGGTGGGCGGGGACCCTCGGCCTCCGATTTGGTGGGCGGGGCCCATCGGCCTCCGATGTGGTGGGCGGGGCCCCTCGGCCTCCGATTTGGTGGGCGGGGACCCCCGGCCTCCGATTTGGTGGGCGGGGCCCCTCGGCCTCCGATTTGGTGGGCGGGGACCCTCGGCCTCCGATTTGGTGGGCGGGGACCCTCGGCCTCCGATTTGGTGGGCGGGGACCCTCCGATTTGGTGGGTGGGGACCCTCGGCCTCCGATTTGGTGGGCAAGGACCCTCGGCCTCCGATTTGGTGGTCGGGGACCCTCGGCCTCCGCTTTGGCGGGCGGGGCCCCTCGGCCTCCGATTTGGTGGGCGGGGTCCCTCTGCCTCCGATTTGGTGTGCGGGGACCCTCGGCCTCCGCTTTCGTGGGCGGGGCCCCTCGACATTTGATTTGGTGGGCGGGGCTCCTCGGCCTCCGATTTGGTGGGCGGGGCCCCTCGGCCTCCGATGTGGTGGTCGGGGCCCCTCGGCCTCCGCTTTGGTGGGCGGGGCCAGGCCCCTCGGCCTCCGCTTTGGTGGGCGGGGCCGCTCGGCCTTCGATTTGTTGGGCGGGGCTCCTCGGCCTCCGATTTGGTTGGCGGGGCCCCTCGGCCTCCGATTTGGTTGGCGGGGCCCCTCGGCCTCCGATTTGGTTGGCGGGGCCCCTTATCCTCCGATTTGGTGGGCGGGGACTCTCGGCCTCTGATTTGGTGGGCGGGGACCCTCGGCCTCCGATTTGGTGGGCGGGGCCCCTCGGCCTCCGATTTGGTTGGCGGGGCCCCTCGGCCTCCGATTTGGTGGGCGGGGACCCTCGGCCTCCGATTTGGTGGGCGGGGCCCCTCGGCCTCCGATTTGGTGGGCGGGGCCCCTCGGCCTCCGATTTGGTGGGCGGGGACCCTCGGCCTCCGATTTGGTGGGCGGGGACCCTCGGCCTCCAATTTGGTGGGCGGGGACCCTCGGCCTCCGATTTGGTGGGCGGGGACCCTCGGCCTCCGATTTGGTGGGCGGGGACCCTCGGCCTCCGATTTGGTGGGCGGGGCCCCTCGGCCTCCGATGTGGTGGGCGGGGCCCCTCGGCCTCCGCTTTGGTGGGCGGGGCCAGGCCCCTCGGCCTCCGCTTTGGTGGACGGGGCCGCTCGGCCTTCGATTTGGTGGGCGGGGCTCCTCGGCCTCCGATTTGGTTGGCGAAGCCCCTCGGCCTCCGATTTGGTTGGCGGGGCCCCTCGGCCTCCGATTTGGTGGGCGGGGACTCTCGGCCTCCGATTTGGTGGGCGGGGACCCTCGGCCTCCGATTTGGTGGGCGGGGACCCTCGGCCTCCGATTTGGTGGGCGGGGACCCTTGGCCTCCGATTTGGTGGTCGGGGACCCTCGGCCTCCGCTTTGGTGGGCGGGGCCCCTCAGCCTCCGATTTGGTGGGCGGGGTCCCTCTGCCTCCGATTTGGTGTGCGGGGACCCTCGGCCTCCGCTTTCGTGGGCGGGGCCCCTCGACCTTCGATTTGGTGGGCGGGGCTCCTCGGCCTCCGATTTGGTTGGTGGGGCCCCTCGGCCTCCAATTTGGTGGGCGGGGACCCTCGGCCTCCGATTTGGTGGGCGGGGACCCTCGGCCTCCGATTTGGTGGGCGGGGCCCCTCGGCCTCCGATGTGGTGGTCGGGGCCCCTCGGCCTCCGCTTTGGTGGGCGGGGCCGGGCCCCTCGGCCTCCGCTTTGGTGGGCGGGGCCGCTCGGCCTTCGATTTGGTGGGCGGGGCTCCTCGGCCTCCGATTTGGTTGGCGGGGCCCCTCGGCCTCCGATTTGGTTGGCGGGGCCCCTCGTCCTCCGATTTGGTGTGTGCTCTGCCTGGGGCCACTGTGCTCTGCCTGGGGCCCCATATGCTGCCTGGGGCCCCTGTGCTCTGCCTGGGGCCCCATATGCTGCCTGGGGCCCCTGTGCTCTGCCTGGGGCCCCTGTGCTCTGCCTGGGGCCCCATGTTCTGCCTGGGGCCCCTGTGCTCTGCCTGGGGCCACTGTGCTCTGCCTGGGGCCACTGTGCTCTGCCTGGGGCCCCATATGCTGCCTGGGGCCCCTGTGCTCTGCCTGGGGCCACTGTGCTCTGCCTGGGGCCCCATAGGCTGCCTGGGGCCCCTGTGCTCTGCCTGGGACCACTGTGCTCTGCCTGGGGCCCCATATGCTGCCTGGGGCCCCTGTGCTCTGCCTGGGGCCACTGTGCTCTGCCTGGGGCCCCATATGCTGCCTGGGGCCCCTGTGCTCTGCCTGGGTGTAGGACACTGGTGACGTCACTTAGCTCCGGACATTAGCTCCGGACATTAGCTCCGGACATTAGCTCCGGACATTATCTCCGGACATTAGCTCCGGACAAAGCCACGGAAGTTGGCACAAATTGCAGGAAGTAGTATTCTAGGCAATTATATATTAGATAATAAAAACATAATGTGCAGGCACACTGCAGTAAGGAAAGAAATAGTATAAGCACATGAAAATAACATAGGGCACTTACAGATAGAAAAAGAAAAAGCGGCACTCACCAATCCGTGAAAACAATCCTATTCTTGTTCAAAAGACATTGACGTGGCGTGCAGGGTATTCTGAGGGACATGAAGACCTTCACAGCCCTTTCAACCACCCGCATGCCACATCTACGTCTTTTGAACAAGAATAAAGGATTGTTGTTACGCTTTTTTTTCTATCTGCAATTAATGTTTGATCCTTATAGAGAAGAGCTCCACTATATTCCGGCAAACCACAGGGTGAATTTTTAGAAAAAAATATTTTTTGAAAACTATGCTGAATCACTATTGTTGGAGCATAGGGTACTTAGTTGACATTTGTTTGATTAAAAAAAGAGTAAAAGTCATCCTACCGCGACAAGGTGTACCCAATCAGCATGGTCCCTAATTCTGGTAACTCACGTCACTATGTGCTATCCAGGACTCAGAATAGACCGAGGCAGAGAAGGAACAGCGTCTGGCTGTGTATAAAACCTACCTCTGGAAAGCGAAGTAGATAAGGTACAAAGCCCAAGGGGGCGGCCACACCCGCAAAAGTACTGAGCACAAAAAATGGAAGCAAGACCAAAAACGAGAGCCAGCACCCCTTCTAGTATAAGTGTAATATGCCTGGATGGCACACTACTGAGGTGAGTCACTGAAGTTAGGGGCCGTCCTGATTGGGTACACCTTGTCACGGTAGTGTGGTTTTTATGCTGTTTTGATCAACAAAATGTCAACTAAGTACCCTAAGCTTTTTATAGGTGTTACTACCATATTTATTTACTGCAGTGTGCCTATAGTTCCTGTTTTTATTCTAGGTTATAGACATTTACTTGACTAAAGAAAATCTGCAATATTAGACATGGCCCATGGACAAGAATGGGACTATGGTCAAATGGAAAAAAATGTTGTGATACTATGTTGTTATATATAGAATTAGTTTTTTAACCATTTAATATTCCTCTTAAAATAATAAGTAGAGGATTTGTACACAAAGCCCAGGGCAGTGCCTATGCTAAATTTATCCTTGTATGCAAAGTACTTAAAAGGCTCTAACTACCCCTCTGAAAAATGCAGAGCAAATTACAGCTATTTGATATGAAAGCATTTTTCTTTATTAATATTTAAGAGCATCATTAATATTTAAGACACTAACGGCACAAAGAAACATAGTATGCCCAGATTTACAGTGGCCTTGATTCTAGCTGACGCTCATTAGGCATGTCACAAGTATCAGAGCACAATGGCGCTTACATGGACAAACCACTTACACTGCAGATCTCCCGTCACGTTCTGTATGACAGGCGGCTCGGCACAGCGACTCGCGTCCTGAGCATGCCATTGCCATTTAAGAGCAACTGACCTCTCAAAATGTCAGGATCATTAGTTCACTATGGTCTCACCCCTTACAGGGGGTTCAAATCCAGTGGATTAGTTTTCAGATGTTATTAGGGTCTTCCACCTTGTAGTCCAAAATTGTGACAAATGTAAGGGTTAAAATGGGCTAAAAGGGATCAATGCATAAAAAATATAGCAAAAGCATTTGTAGTGTCCTGGAAAATCGATCTCAGTGCCCAGTACATTAGAAATTAGGGTAGGACACAGAGAGCCATATACTGTAGCTACCTACCAACTATCAATATAACAGTGTCAGCAATATTGGCCCCATATCATTGCATGTTAACATGGCGCATGTTCCTATCAGCTCTACCCTACTCACCCCTCAGATAGAGGACCAACTTTTTACTGTGTATAAATGCCCATTCTCATGAATCTGGCATGGCTTATTTTTTGTTCCTGCACCTAGCTATTCCTAAGATATGGCCCCATCTTTCCTGTATATATCTAGTATTTTGGGCAAGTGGACGTGGTCCTCAAGAAAACTGTGGTCCTCAGAAAAAATAAGGACTACACCCACTCAGCTAAAAAAGGCTAAAGAAAAAGGGGTCACATCTCAGGATTGGAGTGGAGCAGAAACAAAAGAAAAACAACTCCACATTCAGGAGAACAGTAACATTTACACCAAATAAAAAAGTAATTCTCATGGCAAGTGACAGGTCCTTCTTAGAGTGGTTGTCAGGATTAGCTATGCTTTTTTCCCAAAAAACAACACTACACCTGACTTCAATATTAGACATAACCCTTGGAAAGATGTGATGCTGTTTTTGGAATAAAGTAGACATGTCATATTTAGTCCTGGACATACCATTTAACATAGCATTTTGGTGAAATTTCTCAGTTTATAAACAATATCAAAATGAATTAATGTATTAATTTCTTGAGGCAGTCACTATTATGGGGGCATTGTGGGTGTTTCTGTCGTGGGACACCAGAGTGGTCATTTATGGGGAATTGTGGTTGACTCTGTTATGTGCTCAAGGGCATTAGAGTGGAGTTGTTTTAGTGGCATGGCCAATATTTTAGGGTGCAAAACATATGTATGAACTTTGATGTAATGGCACCTTACACATTATCTTCCTAATGTTCTTTCTCAAAAATAGAAATCTGTGATTTTTCTTTAAGATACTCAAAGTGAGACTTCCTATAAAAGTTCCCATGGTCCTTCTTGGAGCCCAGACTTTGAGACAAGAACAAGCCCCTAAGGTCTAGCAGAAGACAACCCTCCTCACAGCTGACTTTGGAGCCAAACACTTGCCTCAATCCTAGGGAAGGGTATGTTTACAGTCTTTTTTTCATGAATTTTTTAGCCTGAACAATCCACACAAAAAAAATCTTCAAGAAGCTAAGGTTTTTGTATATGGTAAAATCGATTCAGAAGTCAAGTTTGGAATGTTATTTCAAGCAGAAACACTTTAATAAGAATTGATATGTAACTTCTTACTCCATGTGGGAAAAAAGAGGTCAAGAACACAACACCAAGGATGAAATGCATAGATAACTAATTCAGAGTGTTCTGGAAGCTTGTGTCAAGTGGATTTTGGAGCAGAATCTGTTCCAAAAAAAAGCTCACAATGCCAATGTCAGTGAATGTGCACCCTTTGTATAGATGGAGGGCCCTTAGAATCATTCCTCTGGTGGACCCAAAGACTCCTAGTCTGATGCTGCAGGGACTGCATCTACGTATATATAGAAGCATCTTAGTTTTAGAAGGTTATTACTCTACATGATGTTTCTCTACTATGCAAGGAAATACCAGTCTGTCTGTAAGAACTGCACTGCTTAGGCCTCTTTCACACTTCCATCTTTTTGTTTCTGTCAAAATCAGTCGTTTTGTGAAAAAAACGGATCCAGCAAATGTTTCTGCTGGATCCGTTTTTCTCATAGACTTGTATTAGAGACGGATTGTGACAGATGGCCTTCCGTTTCATCCATCGTGCGCTGGATCCGTAGTAAAATCACTGTCCGTCGGACGGAGACAACGCACATAAAAACGTTTTTTGTGTACGTCATCACAGGTCATTGTCTCGCAAGGCATCACTGGGAATGGGAGCTGCCGGGAGCATCGGGAAGCCTGCGGGGGACACCGGAAGGTGAGAATATCACAATTTTTTATTTTTTTAATTATTTTTAACATGGGTTGTGTTGTGCATGTGTTTTCGCAGCAAACAAAACACAGTGAAGATGCATACAAAACGTGTGCACATAGCCTTAAATTCTGGCAACAACTGCCTCGACGGATCAGTCAAAAAATGGATCCAGTGCTTCAGTTTTTTACAATCCGCACAGGATCTGTCTTTTCAACATTTTGACGAATTGTGACTGATTGTAAAAAAGGAAGTGTGAAAGAGGCCTTAGCCTCCATTCATTTCTTGTTAGCTGTATACAAAACTGAACATTCATCCATGTCCGCTTAGCCTTGTTAGCATTCCCTTCTTTCCTTATTGAACAGGAAAGTAAAGTATATTGTTCTTTTCTATGCAATGTGGCACCACATAAATGTATAGCTTGATGTACATGTTAGACATAAGCAGATCAACCCACGGAGGATCAAGTATGAATTGAATTTCCTGAAATTTGCAGTTTCACATGAATTCGAACATTTTGAGATTTCATTTGCGGTTCACAAAAATAAACCTTGCCCAGTACCAACTGCCCCACTGCTGAAGCAATAGAGAGCAACCTAATGCAATTTTGCATTGCCATGTGGGTTTACCCATAATGCCTTACAGCTATGATGACATTTACGTATTATCACACTTGTACAGTGGTAGAAGTACCTGGGCCATCACAGATCAGCGGTTCTCATAGAGAACAGTTTGTACAGAGGTGTCGTTTTTCTTTTACAGAGTCCATAGGTAAGTCTGTCTCTCCTGTAGAGTGTAAGCTCATATGGTTAATGGGGACCTCACTCTCTCTTTTCTGTAGAGTGTAAGCTCTTATGAACAGCGAGGTCCTCTCTTTCGTCTGTAGAGTGTAAGTAACATGGTATTTAAGGTTGAAGGAAGACTAAGTCCATCTAGTTCAACCCATATCCTAACCTAACTTGTCCTAACAAGTTGATCCAGAGGAAGGCAAAAAAACCCATGTGGCAAACAGTAATCTCCACATTGGGGAAAAAACTCCTTCCCGACTCCACATACGGCAATCAGATTAGTTCCCTGGATCAACGCCCTATGAAGGAATCTAGTGTATATAACCTGTAACATTATACTTTTCAAGAAAGGCATCTAGTGCCTTCTTCAATTTTAGTAATGAATCACTCATTACAACATCATACGGCAGAGAGTTCCATCGTCTCACTGCTCTTACAGTAAAGAATCTGTGTCTGTTATTATGATTAAACCTTCTTTCCTCCAGACGTAGAGGATGCCCCCTTGTCCTCGTCTCAGATGTACGAGTAAAAAGATCATTAGAAAGGACTTTGTACTGTCCCCTCATATTTATACATTAAAATAAGATCACCCCTTGGCCTTCGTTTTTCCAAACTAAATAGCCCAAGTGTAATAACCTGTCTTGGTATTGCAGACCCCCCAGTACTAGTAAGCTCTTAGGGTCAGCAGCGTCATCTCTCGCTCTTCTGTAGAGTGTAAGCTCTTATGGTCAGCAGCGTCATCTCTCTTCTCTGTAGAGTGTAAGCTCTTATGATCAGCAGTGCCATCTCTCTCTGTTGCCTGTAGAGTGTAATCTCTTATGATCCGCAGCATCATCTGTCTCTCTTCTCTAGAATGTAATCTCTTATGGTCATCAGTGTCATCTCGCTCTCTCTTCTGTAAAATGTAATCTCTTATGGTCATCAGCGTCATCTCTCCCTGTTGCCTGTAGAGTATAAGCTCTTATGGTCATCAGCGTCATTTCTCTATGTTGCCTGTAGAGTGTAATCTCTTATGGGTAGCATCATCATCTGTCTCTCTTTTGTAGAATGTAATCTCTTATGGTCAGCAGCGTCTTCTCTCTCTGTTGCCTGTAGAGTGTAATCTCTTATGGTCAACAGCATCATCTCTCTCTCTTCTTGTAATAATTATAGGGGATAACTCAGGAGACTCTTTGCGTGGAACAAGACAACTACAGGACACAGTTTCATAAGTGGTAAAGTCTATATTATCACACGGTGATTCAAACAGGTGCAGAGAGAAACTCAAGTCCACAACACTTGGTGTAAATATTAAACGCAGCTTAGCAGTCTATAGGGAACTTCAGAGGAAAATGCAAACACGCAGAAAGTCTATGAAGCACAGTTAATCTTGAGGATACTTGACACGAATAAGTCCTTGTCTTAGTCCAAACACAGATAGATATGCTTATAAGGGAGTTCAAATAATATCTTAGCACAACCAGGGAGGCCTGGGTAATAGTCTCAGGTTTTTGCAGAGCAGCAACAGCTTACATGTCCAGCAAATGCAGATGGAAGTAAACACGAGCAGCAGATGAAGGAGGATTACTGGAAACTAGTGTATGCAGCCGGAACTCAGAGCAGAGTAGCAGGATCACTACAAAGGATCACAGGAGCAGGTGTATAGCCAGAGAGTCACCAGAGGTCAGGAGCTGGCTGCAAGGCAGAATACTCTTGCACAGACTGAAGGCTGGGGTGGAGTTTTATAGCAGGAAGACACAGTGCACATGAGACCAAAGACGCCATCTTGGAAAAGGGCAGTAATGCACAAAAGGTAATAAAAAATGTTCAGTCCTGACACTTCTGTAGAATGTAATCTCTTATGGTCATCAGCGTCATCTCTCTCTGTTGCCGGTAGAGTGTAATCTCTTATGGAAAGCAGTGTCTTCTGTCTATCTTCTGTAGAATGTAAGATCTTATGGTCAGCAGGGTCATCTATCTCTGTTGCCGGTAGAGTGTAATCTCTTATGGTCAGCAGCGTCATCTGTCTCTCTTCTGTAGAATGTAATCTCTTATGGTCATCAGCGTCATCTCTCTGTTGGCGGTAGAGTGTAATCTCTTATGGTCAGCAGCATCATCTGTCTCTCTTCTGTAGAATGTAAGCTCTTATGGTCAACAGCGTCATCTCTCTCTGTTGCCTGTAGAGTGTAAGCTCTTATGGTCAGCAGCGTCATCTCTTTCTGTTGCCGGTAGAGTGTAATCTCTTATGGTCAGCAGCGTCATCTCTCTCTTCTGTAGAATGTAATCTCTTATGGTCATCAGCGTCATCTCTCTCTGTTGCCTGTAGAGTGTACTCTCTTATGGTCATCAGCGTCATCTCTCTCTTCTGTAGAATGTAATCTCTTATGGTCATCAGCGTCATCTCTCTCTGTTGGCGGTAGAGTGTAATCTCTTATGGTCAGCAGCATCATGTATCTCTTCTGTAGAATGTAATCTCTTATGGTCAGCAGCGTCATCTCTCTCTGTTGCCTGTAGAGTGTAATCTCTTATGGTCAGCAGCATCATCTCTTTCTGTTGCCTGTGGAGTGTAATCTCTTATGGTCAGCAGCGTCATCTCTCTCTTCTGTAGAATGTAATCTCTTATGGTCATCAGCGTCATCTCTTTCTGTTGCCTGTAGAGTGTAATCTCTTATGGTCAGCAGCGTCATCTCTTTCTGTTGCCTGTAGAGTGTAATCTCTTATGGTCAGCAGCGTCATCTCTCTGTTGCCTGTAGAGTGTAAGGTCTTATGGTCAGCAGCGTCATCTCTCTCTCTTCTGTAGAATGAAAGCTCTTTTGGCAGCAGCATCATTTCTCTCTTGCCTGTAGAGTGTAAGCTCTTACCATCAGCAGGTTCTCTCTATCTCACATGTATTTTCCAAGAAATTACAAGTTTTGCAGTATTGAAATTTGCACAAATTTATTCATCACAAATATTTAGAATTGAGAGTCCTCAGTGGTTGATACCTTTTAACCCCTTAATAACAGCCGATACGTCTTTTAACTGACCTGAGATATAAGAGAATAGCCTCCCCATACAGGTGACAATCCAGCAGCTGTCGGTTGTACACTATAGCTGACAACTTGCGGTATCAGCCAAGATCAGTGTTTGCACCGTCCAAATCTGTTTAACCCCTTAGATGCTGCTGTCAATAGTGATTACATCATTATAAATGGTTAACAGAGTGTGAGGGCTTCCTCTTTATCCAAATTGGTGCCATCGGATCATGATTTTGTGGTCCTGATGTTTGCCATGGCAATTCATGACCAAATAGCGGCCTTAGAGTCTGACTGCTGTAGTAATCTGTTCAGAAGTTAAAGACATTTAGGTGGTAAAAATACACATTTTCATTTCTGTCATGTCACTTTGCATTAATTCCTGTAAAGCACCTGAAGGGTTAACAAACTAACTGACAGCAGTTTTCAATATGTCAGGGGGTGCTGTTTTTAAAATGGTATCACGTTTGGGAGGTTTCCAATATATAGGACCCGTAAAGTCACTTTAAACATGGATAAGTCCTTAAAAAAAGAAATTTTGTAAATTTCCTTGAAAATATGAAAAATTGATGCTACATTTTTAAAACTCCTAAAATGCTAACAAAATAAAATAACATTTTACAAATGGTGCTGATATAAAGCCGACATGTGGGAAATGTTATTTATTAATGGTTTGCTGTGGTATGACTATCTGGATTAAAGGGATAATCATTCAAATTTAGAAAAGTGCAAATTTTTTAACAGTTTTCTAACATTTTTGATACTTTTTATAAATAAACACAAAACATATTGACCTAAATTTTCCATTATCATAAAGTATAACGTGTCATGAAAAAACAGTCTCAAAATCACTGGGATTTGTTGAAGCGTTGCAGAGTTATTACCACATAAAGTGACACTGGTCAGATTTCAAAAATTTGGCTCCGTCACTAAGGGGTTAATGGCTAACTGAAAAGATGGTAACAAGTTGCAAGCTTTCGAGACTACACAGGTCTCTTCATCAGGCAAAGACTAAAAGAAATTCTGAAGAATCACATATTTATGCACAACATAACAGTCTCGAAAGCTTGCAATTTGTTACCATCTTTTCAGTTAGCCATTAAAAGGTATCAACCACTGAGGACTCTCAATTCTAAATATTTTTCTATCTACTGGCTAACACGGTACCAAGATATATATCTTTCCTGTATTCATCACAAATGAAATTTGGGGGAAAATTTGGCGAAGTTTCAAAAGAGCTGCTCATCTCTAGTATATGTTTTTACTAATGTTATGGCATACATTGAACCCTTTTGTTGGCGGAATAGACCTGGACTCTGTCCCGATGTATACCTCTGATGTAAGGCGCCAAATATGAGCAGATCATCAACTAGAACATGATGGATTATCATTACAATTTTTTAGTCCAGCCCCAACATCACAGTCTCTCTCTCTCTGTCTCACCCTTTCTTGCACTCCCAGTATATCTATATGACATGCTGACCTATTTTTCCTGTAGGAACATTTCCTGCTTCCATCCATACTTCCAGCAATGTGTAAAAACACTTTAATCAAGTGTTAAAAGGGACAATGCAAAGCTTTCAGAATGCAGAGTCCACAACTGAATGACCCCAGAATGATCTTGTTAACCCTTACTAGTGTTATTCCTTACTACTGCAATTTATTTACTTAAACTTGTGGTTTTCATCCATTTTAATGGACAGAAAAAAAACGCATTAAAAAACTAACGCAAAAACTAGTAAAAAATGAGAGCATTTTACACAATGGTTTTCCTGCTCACACATCAGTATTTGCAGTAGATTATTCGGCTGCAAATACTGAAGGTCTGCACATACCCTTGCTGTGCAAATTTTCCTTTCTTTTGGCATTTTTTTAGCACTTTTTCAAGCCGGTTCCAAGCGTTATTTGCCTAAAATAGAAGCCATGTGCACATACTGTTAGGAATATGCTTACACAAAGTTTTTTTTTATCAGACAAGAGAAATCCACTTGAAAAACTATGCATCTTTTTATTGAGTTTTTTAAGCGTTTTTTCATACTGATTTTTTTTTCATTGTCAACTTTCCACAGGGTTTTTGCATCAAAATAGTATCATAAAATTCCCTTTTTTTTACCAGTGAGGTTTAGAAAAGTTTGCGGGGGAAAAGTAACTGTATGAACAGCAACTTGGATTTGTCATTGAAATCACTAAGGGGAATTATTTAAAGTGATTTTTGGTGTGATTGTGAAGCAGATTTGCTTCAAAAAATTAATGAAACGCTGTGAACATACTTTAACTTATAATTTATACTTCCCTGACTGGTCTTTTTATCAATTGAAAGGGAATCTGTCAGTAGAATCAACCTCCTAAGCCTATATATAGTCATAGGAAGCTGAATAAAATAATACATTGATATCTGCAATACGATGAATGGCTCCTGAGAAATTCACATTTTTCTTAATATGAAAATGAGCTGTTAAGTTCTATGGCCGGATAGTAATCTCCCTGAGAATCTAACTCCAGGGCTTAATTTTCAATGAAATGGGGCATTTACCACTGTGAGACATGTAGTCATACCTCCCAACTTTTGAGGAAGGGAAAGAGGGACAAAGTTAGTGGCGCGCACAGCGCGCTGTGGCAAATTTTGGGCCACACCTTTGACCACACCCATTTCACAACTAGTCACGCCCCAACCACACCCATTTAGCACTGGTGATCACAATGTTTGATAAATAATGATAAACAAAAAAATATGGACACACAGTGCTCCATACTGTATAATCGCCCCACATGATGCTCCATACTGTTTAATGGCCCCACATGATGCTCCATACTGTATATTGGCCCCACATGATGTTCCATACTGTATAATGGCTCCACATGATGCTCCATACTGTATAATGGCCAGGTTATGCTCCATACTGTATAATGGCCCTCACATGATGCTGCGTACAGTATACTGGCCCCACGTGATGGTCCATACAGTATAATGGGCTCACATGATGCTTTGTACAGTATAATGGCCCCACACGATGCTGGGTACAGTATAATGGCCCCACGTGATGCTGGGTACAGTATAATGGCCACACATGGTTACCCCACCCCCATCACTGCCTTCTCCATCACTACACACACACACCTTTCACTGTGCTCCCTCGCAGCACCCGGCAGCTTCCACTCCCGCGGCGCTGAATGTCATCCAGCTGTGCCGCTGACTGCTCACGTCGCTGCAGCTGTGATACGCCACTGATAAAGACCTCTCCGTGTCTCCTGTGCCAGTCAGTGTCAGAGCAAGGAGCAATATCTGCTCCAATCCGATACAGCTAGCGTCCACTCCGTACACCTCGTACACACACGAATCCGCTCTGTACACCTCGTACACACGCAGCTCTGCCCCGTACACCTCATACACACACGGCTCCTCTCCGTACACCTCGTACACACGGCTCCTCTCCGTACACCTCGTACACACACACGACTCCAGTTCATACACACACACACGACTTCGCTTCGTACACCTCGTACACACACGGCTCCGCTCCGTACACCTCGTACACACACGGCTCCGCCCCGTACACCTCATACACACACGGCTCCTCTCCGTACACCTCGTACACACACGGCTCCTCTCCGTACACCTCGTACACACACACGACTCCAGTTCGTACACACACACGACTCCGCTTCGTACACCTCGTACACTCACGGCTCTGCTCCGTACACCTCGTACACACACGGCTCCGCCCCGTACACCTCGTACACACACACGACTCCACTTCGTACACCTCATACACACACACACGACTCTGCTTCTTACACCTCATACACACATGGCTCCTCTCCATACACCTCATACACACACGGCTCCTCTCCATACACCTCGTACACACGGCTCCTCTCCATACACCTCGTACACACCCACAACTCCACTCCGTTCACCTCGTACACACACATGGGTCCACTCCGTACACCTCATACACATATGGTTCCTCTCCATACACCTCATACACACACACGACTCCGCTTCGTACACCTCATACACACACGGCTCTGCTCCGTACACCTCATACACACACACGGCTCCTCTCCATACACCTCATACACACACGGCTCCTCTCCAAACACCTCATACACACGCGGCTCCGCTCCATACACCTTGTACACGCATGGCTCCACTCTATACACCTCATACACACATGGCTCTGCTCCGTACACCTCATACACACACGGCTCCTCTCCATACACCTCATACACACACGGCTCCTCTCCATACACATCATACACACACGGCTCCTCTCCATACACACACGGCTCCTCTCCATACACCTCATACACACACACGCACAACTCCACTCCGTACACCTCGTATACACACACACGACTCCGCTCCGTACACGTGGCTCCGCTCCGTACACCTCGTACACACACACACACACCACTCCACTCCACTCCGTACACACACAAGACTCTGCTCCGTACACCTCGTACACACACGGCTCTGCTCCGTACACCTCGTACACACATGGCTCCACTCCGTACACCTCGTACACACACACACTTCGCTCCATACACATTGCACACTCTGCTCCGCTCCGTATACCTTGTGCACACGTGGCTCTGCTCCGTACACCTCGTACACACACGACTCCGCTCCATACACCTTTCACACGCTGCTCCGATCAGCACACCTCTTACACACACGGCTCCACTCCGTACACCTCATACACACGGCTCCGTACACCTCTTACACACGACTCCGCTCCATACACCTTTCACACGCTGCTCCGATCCATAGACCTCGCACACACATGGCTCTGCTACATCCACACTGTAAATACCTCCTGACCTCACACATACGCTTACCATCGTCCAGCGCCATTACAACAGCAGAGTCCTGTACACGGAGGTCCTCCCGATCATGTGACCCCTGACTCCTCCCATCCAGTGACCTCATCACAGGACCTGTGCGCACAGAGCAGCCAATATGTGGTGTGCTGCTCTGCGGGTGCAGGGACTCAGGGAGCTGACCGGGTGATATTACACACCTTCCAACCAGTGCGGGACAACTAATGTCCCACCAGTGATTGCGGGGCTGTCAAAATCGGGACAGTCCCGCTGGATCCGGGATGGTTGGGAGGTGTGCATGTAGTGACTGACAGTCTCCTCTCCTGATTTACATGTATCTCACTGGTAACCATTACAGATCACATTGGTCACACCCTCTTTCATTTAAATAGGCTCTGGTGGCAGATTCTCATGCAGGTCAATATCCGGTCCATAGAATTTAGCAGCTCATTTACATATTAAGAAGAAAGAGAATTCCTCTGGTAAAAGACATCAGATCACAGATATCAAGGTATCTGTCACGGTTTACCGCAACAGAGATGTGCTAAAAGACCAAACCGTCTGATTTCCCGCACTGCTGCATGGATTAGAAGCACCTCACTGTCATATTAAACGGTGCAGGTTTCTGCTAGCAATGCAGGGGTTAAACTGTTCAGTTGAGAGCTCCTGGAAGCTTTCCTGCTTTGATGGTCTCAGCTGTTCGGTGTTGGCCACTCCCCACTCAAATATATACTCACCTTTGACTATCAGGGATGTGAGTGTTAGTTTCATACTGCTTGGCTCTGGAGCTGGAGAAGTTGTTTGTGGAGGCGTTCAGGGTGTTTATCTAAAGACTGCTGCTTGGTTATTCGGTTGTGTGCAAACCTTCATCCTCTCCTATTTGTTTTTTTTTTCCTTTCTTCACTCCCCAGTGTTTATGAGTGCATATTTGTGTGACTGGAATTTTCCTTGATCCCTATATGTATTTCCTTGTTAGTCTGGTTTGTGTATATACGTACACTTCTACTCTCCACTTCCCAGGGTGCAGGAGGGAACAGATTAATGGCGGATTCAGGAGCTCAGTGAGGTACGTGGCCCCGGCGTCTTCACCATTAGAAGTAATCTGGGGAGCAGGGACAGCAAAGGTGTGCCTAGTGCTAGGGTCAGGAAAGGAGCCCCAGGTTATCCAACAACAGAGTCATGACAGTATCATTTTATTCAGTTTCCTATGACCTACATGCCCATATAGACGACTAGGAGGGTTGATCCTACTGCCAGATTCCCTTAAAATTGTTTAAAGAGTAACTGGCTTTAATTTTTATTTCATAAATCAATAGCACATATGAAAACAAGAAACTTTGTAGTATATCTTATCAGAGAAATTTGCTCCTTTCTCCATCACCTCCTCTCGAAATAGCATATAACACCTTCAGTTCTCTACTTGACTTAAGCACATACAAGCATATATTCTTTCTTGTTATTATTAAGCTAATTTACTGTTGTGTATGTCTTATTTAATAACTTTATGTTATTCTGATATTTATTATATATACACATTTTGTTGTTTTTCTTATATTTATTTACCACTGCCGATATATAAACTTGCCTGGAACAATCTGGCTGGTGTCTCTCCAGAGCTACGGTGACTTTGTTCCGGCTTTGAAGTGATCATATATTATAGATGCCACAGGCCCGGGAATACTTTGGTCCTGGGAGGGAGTGCTGCCCTCATATAGCATGCCTCAGAACCATTTAGAAGGACAGCGACAGACTTCAACTAAATTCGACATGCAAGCTTGTGCTATTTTGGGCGCAGTAGTTCTCGGACAGGCTGAGCTGAGATTGAAGGAAGCTCAGAGTGGTGGAGAATACAACTGGAATAAACATGCCTGGGATTACTGTTTAAAGTTTCAAGGCAGACGTGACATTAAAACACTTTGAGACGTCGCCACTATGATGGATCGTCAATGATAAAATCTCACATTGCGATTGTAACAACCTCCCTTCTCAATGATCACTATCTCCTCTGGTGTAAGAACGCCCTGGAAAACGAGCAGAGACCGCGGTGACCACAACAGATACATGTCTGTCTTCTGCCTAGAAGCAATACTTATTCTGTCATGGAACGTTCTTTACAATTCTCTGGTCAGTTTGTTTTCATTTTGTAGGAATTTAAAAGAGTAACGGGAACAAAAAAAAGGCAGGAAGACGCAACTGGAAGTTCTTGGGTCAGTGTGCAAACATTTTAATCTGTGAACCTGGAAATGAACCCAGGGTACCCTTTAGGCTTCCCTTAGGCTCCAGGGTCTAAGGCAGCGGTGGGGAACTTTTTTCAGCTAAGGGTACCGTCACACATTGAAATTTCCATCGCTACGACGTTACGATTCATGACGTTCTAGCGATATCGTTACGATATCGCAGTGTCTGACACGCTACTGCGATCAGACACCCTGCTGAGAATCGTACGTCGTAGCAGATCGTTTGGAACTTTCTTTCGTCGCTTGATCACCCGCTGACATCGCTGGATCGTTGTGTGTGACAGCGATCCAGCGATGTCTTCGCTTGTAACCAGGGTAAACATCGGGTAACTAAGCGCAGGGCCGCGCTTAGTAACCCGATGTTTACCCTGGTTACAAGCGTAAACGTAAAAAAACAAACCGTACATACTCACCCGTCGGTGTCCTTCAGGTCCCTTGCCGTCTGCTTCCTGCTCTGAGTGCCGGCCGGAAAGTGAGAGCAGATCACAGCGGTGCTGCGCTCTGCTCACTGTACGGCTGCACTCAGAGCAGGAAGCAGACGGCAAGGGACCTGAAGGACACCGACGGGTGAGTATGTACTGTTTGTTTTTTTACGTTTACGCTGGTAACCAGGGTAAACATCGGGTTACTAAGCGCGGCCCTGCGCTTAGTTACCCGATGTTTACCCTGGTTACCCGGGGACTTCGGCATCGCTCCAGCGCCGTGATTGCAACGTGTGACCGCAGTCTACGACGCTGGAGCGATGATTATACGACGCTGCGACGTCACGAATCGTGCCGTCGCAGCGATGAAAATTTCAATGTGTGACGGTACCCTAAGGGTCATTTGGTAATTTAAACCATCCTTCGGGAGCCGTACAAATTGTGTGCCCACAAAGTAGGTCTTGACGCTAGCAGTGGTGTCAGGACGTAATCTCTCATTGCATGCGCCTCAGCATTCAGTAGTAAACACGGCATGTGCATGATCACAGAGAAAGAAATTAAAAGGCCGGTGGCCATCAAAACACATATGCCGGCCCAAGCACTGTGGTCTCCAGGAGTCTACCAGCGGGCTTGAGGTTTTCCCATCCTTGGCCTAAGGCTAGGTTCACATTGCGTTAGTGGGTGATCGCTAACGGACAGCGTTGCACGGCGAAAATGTCGCAATTAACGCTGTGCAACGGGTCCGTTAGCGCACCCATTGACAGCAATGTAAATTTTGCCTGTAGCGCATCACTAGCGCGTGCCTTTTTCGGCTCGCGCTAGCGATGTGCCGTTCTTTTGCAGCGCGCCTCGGACGCTGCTTGCAGCGTCCGCGGCGCGCCCGAGGTCCGTTCCCCGCTCTCGCAGATCGGGGATCTGCGAGAGCGGGGACGTTAGCGCGACCCCTAAACGCGGCCCCTACAAAAACATTGCGTTAGCGCAATCCGCAAGCGCTAAACGGATTGCCCTAACGCAATGTGAACCTAGCCTAAAGGCCTCATTGAGATATCTGTAATTTACAGTTGTTCACCGCTGTTTTGGATCCAAGTTTTGTAAGTGTTTCAGTTTTTACTATTATTGTTTCTGCATGGAAAAAAATTAATACAATGTTTCTCTTATCCATTACAGTGTTCATCATGGACTGCACTCAGATTGCACATTAATGCCATTTTCACAAATCCATAGACTTACATGGGTAATTTTGATCTGTAACTCAAATAAAAAATGGACGTGGCCCTGTGATTTTTCTACAGACCACCCAGTCATGGACATGTGAAAAGCCCCATAGACTGTGTATGACTGCCACATCTGAACACAGATAGCCTTAGGCCATGGGCACACGTCAGGATTTCTTGCAGAAATTTCCAGAAGAAAACCGGAAATTTTCTGCAAGAAATCCGCATTTTTTTTTTTTTGCGTTTTTTTCCCGTTTTTTTAGCATTTTGCAAGCGTAATTAGCTTGCAGAATGCTAAAGTTTTCCAAGCAATCTGTAGCATCACTTGGAAAACTGACTGACAGGTTGGTCACACTTGTCATACATAGTGTTTGACAAGTTTGACCAACTTTTTACTATAGATGCTGCTTATGCAGCATCAATAGTAAAAAGATATCATGTTAAAAATAATTAAAAAATGGTTATACTCACCCTCTGCAGACAGCCGATCTCCTCAGCGGCGTCCGTTCCTATAGATGGTGTGTGTGTGCAGGACCTTCGATGACGTCGCGGTCACGTGAGCGGTCACGCGACCAATCACAAGACCGCGACGTCATCGCAGGTCCTTCACACACCATCTATAGGAACAGAAGCGGCAGCATGCACCGCTGAGGCGGGAAGACTCCGGGGGCCATCGAAGGTGAGTATATCACTATTTTTTATTTTAATTCTTTTTTTTTACCAATTATATGGTGCCCAGTCCGTGGAGGAGAGTCTCCTCTCCTCCACCCTGGGTACCAACCGCACATAATCTGCTTACTTCCCGCATGGTGTGCACAGCCCCGTGCGGGAAGTAAGCAGATCAGTGCACTCCTAGGTGTGCGGAATCCCTGCAATTCCGCAAATTTAATGAACATGTTGCTTTTTTTTCCGCGATGCGATTTTTTCGCTGAAAAAAAAGCAACATTTGCACAAGAAATGCGGAATACACTGTAAATAATAGGAGGCATATGTAAGCGTTTTTTTCGCGATTTTATCACATTTTTATAGCGAAAAAACACGAAAAAAACGCGAAAAATACTGAATGTGTGCACATGGCCTTAGGCATGTACGAATTTCACAGTCACACAGGATGTATCACTTCTCAAGGCTTAAAGAAGCACTTCCATCAAAGTTTGTATCCTTTTTAATACATTGTAGTAATCATATCGTATAGCACTATGTACTTACAATGTCTCATTTTGCCCTTCTGCCCAGTTACTTCTTCTGTTTTCCATTAAGTCTATGACATCACGTGATTAAAAACAGACTAGCTGAATCCTTCTAAGCTCTATGTAGAAAAAATAAGTCTCTTTTCCCTACATGAGTAATCATCAGAACTACAATTCTACTCATGGCAACATCTGTTGCAGCCCAGCTTCATACCTTCTTCAACAGCTATTTTGCTCCTCACTTCTGTATCAGTATTTTTAAATCAAAATGGGAGGTCTTTTTGCAGTGCCCCAGAGTCCTGGTCGTTGCAGTACTGTGGCTCCGCCACTAAGGGGAGCTATGGTACGTCTGATGGCACTGAAGGAGTTCATCTGACCAGGTATCACAGACACCAATACATTTCACAGCCGGGCCTCCAGGGGGAGCTAAGGGTTCTATTCATTAGGCCACTCCTCACATACTGGTAAAACTGGGGGGTCAGGCAGGAAGTTAGATCAGAAAGCTGACTGGGTTGGAACCAGGCAACACCTTGTGGCAGAGGGTGTTGTGGGGGAAGATTCGGTAGGGCCCCTGTCGGGGGTGGGATCCTGACAGAGGCCTGGCAACTTGAGAGAACGTCAAGGGACCGTGCCTGCTCAGCATAGCGGCGGTGCCCAAGGAAGGATTAGAAGCGAGATAGATTGTGCTGAGTGAGAAACGAGATCAAAGCAACAAGGAGAATACCAGTAGGAGTCGTGCTGTGAGACCGAGGCAACATCCTACTGAGGCGCACAACCGGCGGCCGGAACGCCGAGGAAGTATTCATAAATCTAGCTTCAAGCAATACTTCAAGCCAACGGCAGGACAGTCAGTCATAGGCGGGCTGTCTCACCTAAATCACCTACGAAGACATAGGGGGCAACCTGTGGAGAGGGGCGACTCTAGGGTCCCGGAAGAGCTCCGAGCCTACCCGTCATACGGGTGCCGTCCTAACCGTAACATCAGGGAGGGACGGAAGATTAGCAGGACATCATCTAATCGAGTTGTGAGGGAACACGAGAAACAGACACAACAGTTGTGGGGACTTTCTGTAAGCACAGCAGGGGAGGACCACAACACATAGCGCTAGCAGGAAGGCACAGATTTCCACCTGCAAGGAGAACTCTGGAGGTGCCATTGGACCGGCCGGACTTGCGCAGCCTGGTGAACCGTATTCCGGACTGAGGACCCAGAGATCTTCAGTAAAGAGGTAAAGAGACTGCAACTTGGTGTCCTCGTTATTTACTGCACCGCACCACCACCACTATCGATCATATCTATCACTGTACGCCCCTCAGCAGGGTCACGGACCGGGCCTAGCCACCGTGACAACCCCAGAGCAGAGACTCAGAGGCCCGGTACCGGGTACCCCTCGGCCCTGCGGCAGTGGGGGCGCTACAACTTGGCGTCACGAACAGGATCTACTTAAGCCTGAAGAATCAGGTCATGTGTGCCCTGGAACTGTGATTTATTATACTTGGACTGTGACTTATTGCAAAGACTGTGTATTGCCACTTGCCACCAAAAGTTCCCGCCAAAACCGCCGCCATTACAGCGCTAAGGAGAGCGCAGGAGAAGAAGAAGGGCGTGGAAGTGGGCGTAAACAAACTGAAGAGCGCGAAAGACAATGGCCGCCCAGTCTAAATATTTCTGCCCCTTGAGGACATGTCCGTCAGCAGCCGAGATCCGCCTACTGATCCTCAATGGGGGGCGGAGACAACGAAAGCGAAACCGCCCACGAAGGAGAGAGCGGGAAAAGGACCAGGAAGAAGAATTCAGCGACATGGAGGACGCCATGGCCAGCCGCCCGGAGCCGGAGTGTGGGGTCGGAGCCGAGGACTCCCCCAGCTACCCGGAGAGGCACCGCAGCCAGACCTCCATAGTTGACGCTGACCTCCTGCAGACCGGAGCGGACGAGCTGATCCACCAACTCCCGCAGACGCAGCTGAGCACTGAGGCCGGGTGGAAGAAGACCATCATCGGGAGCCTTGCCAGACGTCTGTCGGCAGCCTCGTCTGGTCCGGAGCAAGAAGGAAGTTACAGCGCTCCGAAGCCAGAAAGCAAGGCCCTGCTGGAAAGCGAGATGCTGCGAGCAGAGATGACAACGTCGCAGCACGAGGCCCTGCAGCCAGCATTCCAGACCCCAGCGGAGGCAGAGCAGACCGGCACCGGAGCAACCGCATCTGAAGCAGGTATGAAGAATGACCCTGCCCTGACGACCGACACCCCTCCAGTGACTGCTAGTGCCACAGCTGCTGACTCCGTTCCAGTGACTGATCTTGCAGCGGCCACTACCTCTGCTGCAGCAAATGCCCCTACTCAAGCTGCGCAGACCTCCATCGCTGCGCATGATTTAACCGTACATGAAAGACGGATTAACGGCGTTTGTCCAGCACTGGGTGTAACCCTGGACCTCACTTTTCCCAGGCCAAGAAGGGTTAAGTGCCAGGTGCAGCCCTGGAAGCCGTCCAACTAAACCTCGGAAACCTGAAACTGTAAATAGTTAACTGTTTGTTTCCTGCTGTTTTGCTGCTAAAACCCGTCTAGGTTTATTCTTAAAGGGATCCCTTTGTTGACCCGGGATCCCTATTGTTTTTGTTTGTTTTCTACATTTTGCACAAGTTATCAAAGAACTGCTGAATCATGAACAATGCATGATACAAACTTCTTGTACATAGTTGCACCTTCTTAAAGGTGTTCCCTACTGGTTTTATACGAAAGACGGACTCTTTGCGAAGATACGATTCTTGGAACTTGTATTGGAGTCCTAGCTGCATACGGATTTGCAGCTTGAGAAGTTGCACTACCTCATAAAGACTTGGTCCCCTCTTAAAGGGGATGTTCACTCATTGCACTTAAAGAATGGTATTGCTTTAAGACAGATAGATAGCAATAATGTTTTGATAAAAAAAGGAAAGTGATGATGATGCTTACATGTAAAAGTTATATGTATCCAATTAGTTGATTGTAAGAAATGTTTGATAATGTTGATAGAAGAATGAAGACAGAAAAGTGAACCCGTACGGGGTTAGTCAGCGAGTCCTCTTTGGAGCCATATGGGGATGGCTCAGTGATTTCAAACTGAAAGTAAATGTTATGTTCTATACTGTGTATAGTAGTTGAAAAGGCAGTAGGCCCGGGCTGAAAGGGGCGGTCCTGTAAAGAAAGGAGAGGCAGTAGGCCTGGAGCAGTTAGGACAGGCGGTCCTGCAGATTTAAAGAAGGAGAATGAAAGAGAAAGAGTTAATTAATATTATAATGTTTTTATAAGTAAAGTCTTTAGTGGATAGGGAGTATACGTCCTTAAAGGCGATGTCAACTTGTTATTCAAAAGTTAGATCAGAAAGCTGACTGGGTTGGAACCAGGCAACACCTTGTGGCAGAGGGTGTTGTGGGGGAAGATTCGGTAGGGCCCCTGTCGGGGGTGGGATCCTGACAGAGGCCTGGCAACTTGAGAGAACGTCAAGGGACCGTGCCTGCTCAGCATAGCGGCGGTGCCCAAGGAAGGATTAGAAGCGAGATAGATTGCAACTTGGTGTCCTCGTTATTTACTGCACCGCACCACCACCACTATCGATCATATCTATCACTGTACGCCCCTCAGCAGGGTCACGGACCGGGCCTAGCCACCGTGACAACCCCAGAGACTCAGAGGCCCGGTACCGGGTACCCCTCGGCCCTGCGGCAGTGGGGGCGCTACATTTTCATTGTCTTTTCCCAGGGTCCCATTAACAGCAAGGCAAAATATACACTTGCATCGGACCCGCTGGAAGCAAGTTTCCTAATAGACACGCACATGGTTAAAAAACGATGCTGAAGCAGGAAGCCATCATCTCCCTGCCCAGCCATTCAGGTGCATTTGATTTCAGTGCCCCAACAATGACAGCTTGATGATGTCACTTCAGTGTGATGATGTCACTGCCTACCCAGGGCTAATGGCAGCACAGGACAGGCTGCTTGTCTTCTGGTGAGAACTGTATACGGTGATTAGAAGTTTCTACTCTATTTGGCCTCACTATAGATCCGCATAGCTGACTCCTATGAGATCACCTTTTTTCATGCTGCCAGCTGGATAAATTTAAGGAGATAACACGATTTTCTATATTTCAGTATAAAAATGTCATATACCGGGACCAAAGAAAAAATGAACCATCGTAATTCAATCTGACCTAAAATATGCTAGGAACAATTATTTATAGGCAGACACAAATTGACGTTTGCAATTTGCCTTTAAGTGCTGCATGGGGTTGTGTAAATTTGTCTTTAGTTCAATATTTCAGTTTCAGCCAATATCAGTTGCTTGTCATTTCTCCCACTGCTGACAACGCCAATACCCGAGTAATCACTAATTGCCCGAGCTCGATATCTTTCATGCTTCCGTCTGGGTCTCCGGCATCTCACAGACGGAATTGATTCCTTGATGTGTTAAGGCAATATCAGGATATTGTGTGCTCAGAAAAAGAAGACAGAGTCTTCAACAAACTGTACAGTGAATCTCGGGTTGAATTAAACGAGTCATCTCATTTTCACAACACCTTTGTTTTTGTTATGAAATCTGAAGGCAACAGAGGATAGGAACTGAAACACTGAATTCAATGATGTATCATTTATTAAGTTGTGTGCTATTTAGTTAGATTGAAGGTTTTATCACCAGGTCATTATCCCTGCCAGGACTGATGCTCACTTGACTGCTAGTTAGAATATTTTATTGATAAAGTACAAAACAGACCAAACACATAAAAACATTTAAAAAGTCACTGACATGACATAATCACAGCACCTATGGCTCAAAATGAAGCCAGATACACCCCTACCCAAGGTGTCACCGTATCGAAAATGCATACAAGGCTTTAGAAGGTAACATGCAAAAAATGTACATATAGAAAAACTGAATAGTTTGTAAATCAAACCATAAGGTAAATGAATAGGTTATATTCCTATAGTGAAACAAAAGAAAACAAACCACTCAATAAATATCAAAGCAAATGCAAGTAACAGTGTGATGGTAAATCCAGCCTGTTAGGAATGAAAATACCAGGATGCTATAAGCAGGCCTATATAAATCATGGGGGCTTCAATGTAAAAAAGAGACCCTAAATCTCACATGGAGCTAGACCCCTGGAAATGGAATCATCGCCTCAAAAATGAATGAGCTGGGTGCTAAAAATGTCCAAAGAAGCATACCCATAGACCATGGAACAGGACCTGGTAGAGCGATACTTAGATAGCCATGAGGTGGGGGAGCCTGTGGAGATGGGCAATATTAAAGCGTGGGGGCTAGAAAGGCAGTATCACCCCATGGAGCACAAAGTGGTGCACTTTTTATGTATTGATTACCATTTAGGCAATATTACCATGGGGGCACCATTACTGTAGCCTGGGCCCAAAAACAAAGAACAGGGAAACGGAATGACTCTCTTGTAAGTCAAAACGCTTCCATTAATGTGTCTACATATTGTCCCTAAATAGAAAGAATTATTTTTACAATGTTACAAAGTGACTGCGAAGACCCTGGAAGATAAGATAATAAACAGTGCTTAAGAGGGGGCGACTGACTAATGAAATCTTTGAACTGTGCCCACCAATGTTTTAAAAAATACTGAACAAAATGCTGCTTGGTAAAAAGCGCATGAGGGGATGGCGTCTATAGAAGATACTGCTCACAAATCAAGGCCAGACTGGGCACTAACTATGGTTTCTCTCTTTCTTCACAAAAAAAGGAAACCACACTGGTAAAACGGATATACTCCCTATGGGGGAAAGTCACCATCATCCCTGAGATTTCCTCCAGAACATGATGTGACCTATTATTCAGATATGCTAGTAAGGTGCTCGGTGCACCCTTGGCCTGGCCACATGGGTGAGCGCACCTTCCCATCTCACTGTACTTGACTCCCTCTTCCTTGATTGACAGCGCTGGCTCCTATGAACATGCACTAAGCTGCTTAACCACACCCAGGGCGCACCAACAATGTAATTTGCATATTTGCTCTGTATCACTCTTAGGGTACGTGTCCACGTTCAGGAAACGCTGCGTGTTTGACGCTGCGTGGGGCCGCAGCGTCAAACACGCAGCGTCCAGATGTTACAGCATAGTGGAGGGGATATTTTGAAATCCCGTGTCCACTATGCGTGGTAACACGCATCCGTCGGCCCTGCGACTCCGGACATGCTGCGCGTCTTTTTAGATCGCAGCATGTCCGTGTTCCTTGCGGCGACGCTGCGCCGCCGCAAGGAATAACACAGGGCCCTATGTGTGGGGTGCGATGATGCCGGATGTGTGCAATGAACACATCCAGCATCATCGCGTCCCAGAAGGGGGCGGGGCTTAGCGCCGAGCGGGTTTGCCGCTCCGACGATACCGCCGTCCATCCTGAACTTGGACACGTACCCTTATTCTCAGGTTTTATTCTGTTCAAACCCAACAGAGAAATAAAACATTGCGTGCTCTGTTGGCCTTGGTGTGATCCCCGCTGATTTTCAGTGTTTTGTTGCTTATGTTCATCTATATGAAGATGTAGACAGACCAGATATATTTCAGCCGCGTATGAAATTCAACATTTCTGAAACTATGAACACATCTTATTAGACGACACAAAACCGCTCTCTGCGGGCACACCAAGGTGACCTACGTGGCCACCTGAATACTATACTTGCCGCTGGGGGCACGTGGGCTAATTTGGGGGCTTTCCACTACCAGTGACAGCAGCAGCTGGAGACACAATCCTACTTAGCTGAACTTTAGGACATTAAAATCTAATATTTTCTTGCCTTCCGTAAATGCAGAAGTAATGACATCATGGCACTACTCAATGCTCTAGAGATTAACCCTCTCCTTGGAATGTAACAAAAAGCAGCCCATCCTAGTACAGGAGGTCTCTGAGAAGGGTTACATTTCAGTTTCTGATTAGCGCCCAGCGCTAGGACATAATTCTGGCCTCCTAAAATAATGCTATCACAGGGGTACCCTCAAGGATACGGCGTGCCAAGTAATGGAGGAGGAGGCGGAGAGGGAGAGAGGGAGGGAGAGCACTGAACATGAGATGAGGACTCGTTTTTTAGTAGTCAATGTGCCACACCTCCCAGGATACCCAATATCTCAGTGAGGGAAGTCTCCGAACCAACCAGAAAGGCAGAGCTGGTCTGATCTAAAAAAGCACGAGCGAATGCCTCAGCTCATGCCCCCTGTGACTTTTACATGTTAAGCAACCGCAGTCATGGAAGTCACAACTCTCCTCATTGTCCACAATTGGGCAGTCCTGGGATTGTGACTGGCACAGCTGACAGTGAATACCCTTACTTGTCAATCTGTCACCATCACCCTGAGCTGTTTAGTAAGTGTTTATATCGAAGATAAGATCGCCCCCTCCACTCCAAAAACAGCCTTAGATTTATCAAGAAACATGCCCATTCTCCACCCTTTCCCCTGGGAGTCCTGATAAACAGCGGCCTTGTGATGGTGACTGGGCAGGAATGTGCTCCTAATGGTCTACCCTTCACTTATTTATAGCCAATGCCCCTGTGGAGTACCTCATTCCATAAGCCGGGCAAACATGGCACCACATTTCAGGCTGACACAACTATCCATCATTTTATATTCTTGTAAGAAAATGGAAGATTGTTGGTTGTGCCACTGGGGCACCAACATGGCGAGGAGATTGCTCACCTGCTTTACAAGCCAAAAAGTCTTTTTGCTGCGAACTTTGGTGCATATCATTGTGGCTTGATTCAAAGGGTTAAAGGGGTTTTTCAACACTAACCTTTTTTATATCTATATTTTTGGGATCTGTAAAACAGGTAGTTTCTGCCCAATTTACGTGAGAATTAATGTTCGTGGACAGACCCAAAATCCTTATTTGTGTACAAAGAGCAGGAGGAGCATGCGCAGTGCCCCTTTATAGGGCGATTTTTTTTATTACAAATATTATCGACACAAACACCAATACAGCAAATTTTTCATAGATTCACAATTGGGTTAAGATTTAGAGGGAGTTCACATCTGATGTAATCCAGAAAAATCTCAGTCAATGACAGTTTATAGTTTATGACAGGACAATGACATATGACCTCAACCATATGTGACGTGAAATCCTTTAGGCACTACATACCCGTTAGACGGAAGTCTTCCGTATCCGTCAATATTAACGGGATGAGCCGATAGTCTAATGTGAATGGGGCTCTCAACTCACCCCAGAAAGATTATGCTGGGGGGAGTGGGGGGTAGAAGGATTTGCACATTGGGATTAAGTCGCCAAATCCTTTTGCTTGGTGGGGTGATGAGCTGCTGCCAAGATGACATTGGCAGTGGCTCTTTCATAGAAAACACAGGAGTGCTCAACTTTGGGAGAGTCGTGAGAGATAACTGGTGACCAAATGATTGGCAACAGCTAACTAATATATATGGGGGCCAGGGCCGAACTGGCCATCTGGCAATTCTGGAAAGTGCCAGAAGGGTCTGTCTGGTCATGGGCCGCCTTGTCTGCTAAGTTGTTAACAGAATCGGTGTTCTCAAGATACCCATACTGTTAAGAGTTGTGATGAGCACAAAGTTGGTGACTTGGTGCTGAGTTATCCCAGCAGGCCACGGGTATCATTAGAAATATTGGTCTTGTAGAAAATCTTCCTTTCCTACGTCCAGGGTAATATTAGTAATATATCCCATTTGGTTCATGGGGAAGAGGACAACATGGGCCTGTGTGATTTCAAATGCCAGGACTGAATTTCAGCCCCAGTCCGTACCTGATGGAGGCCTTTAGGCACAATAACTCTGAAGTCAAGCAGCTATGATTGGCGATAACAGAGCTGACTAGCCAGGCTTGTGAGCCACAGCAAATCAGGTTTACACACTGAAACTTTAAAGAAGAGATTTTTTTAGGTTTCTTCTTCTCTTGATTTGGTGGAGAATATGTCCTAGCTCTTTTATACACAAGTAGAGCACCAATATATTCGGCCTTCGTGCTGTGTGTTATATTAGTGCTCGCCCGCTCATATCATTTCACTTCCATGAAACGCCTGGGCTCTAAAGTTAAGTCTAATAAAAGTCTGGATCTCCAGGAACGCTAGCTGTCATATTACTTTGCCGGGTGTACGCTTGGAGATTTGGGAACAGTCAGACTTGTATTCATTATTGGGACACCTGAGCTGTATACTGAATTTACAGCGAATATATACCCACTGCAGGAAAACAGCACCCCAAAGACCCCATATCGGGGTCTTTTCTGTGATCACCTCACATTTAACAATAAGGTCAGGATGATTAATCCTTTTTGATCAAATTCTAGTATATTTCGGATTTTTGGAGATATACTATTTCATTGTAACGCGCGTTTATCGCATTTCATCTAGGAGAAATGTCATGATAAATAACCGGAATTAAAGACTCGACAAATCTTTGTAGACATTTTACACTACGGCCCACACATGCAAGTGACAGAGCGCACTTACCCTTAATGCTGACGCCCAATCCCCCCGCGTCCTGCTTGACCACCCTCACTGTCCTGCGCAGGTTGACAACTGACTCTGGGACACCCCCTGTGGATTCGCCCCCATTCACTGCTCTCTCTTCTGGGGCCCCAGGCTCTGGCTCTGGAGTGAAGCTCAGAGTTTCTTCCCCAAGCAAAAGAAGTATCCTGAGCCAGCGTTCTCCAGGACTTCTGAGCTCCAGCAGCCCACTCCTGTGAGCCCTGGCAGGGGAAGCCATGGTCTCTATGCCTGGAGAGGACTGCTGGAAGGAGAGAAGCAGGAGGGAAACCTCTCAGGCTTGGGAGGGCGGACAGGAGGAAGACCTCCCTGGGCTGGTGCTACACATACTGGAGCCGCCCTGTTATCCTCCCATACCCAAATATTGCCACCCACACCCACGCTCTGACACTCCTGGAGTTGACTTCAGACAGTTTCCTCATTCACTCAGTTTCTTAGTTTCAGATTCTGAAGAATGTAGATAATAAAAAGGCGGATGACTTGTAGGAAACAGATATTTCAGGTTTCAGTGGGCATTAATCTGGGTATGTTTTCAATGGGCTACTATTTCCAGGCCACTAATTTTATGAGAAGGCTGCTGCATAGAACTCAATAAAATGCAAAGTTATTATGTGTGAAAACTGGCATCAAAATGGTCAGATCAAAGACCGACACTAAGAGGCTTTAAGCCCTGGTTTATGGCTGCGGATATATAGAAAAAGGAGACTTTATAGAAATGAGGTAAATTCAGGGCAATCTGTGTGTGAGATAAATGGCCTCATTCAGACATCCTTTTTTCACATTTTGTGCTTCATTCATATTTTTCACGAATAGAACATGTACCCACTATAATCTATGGAGATGTTCACGTGTTTTTTTGCAGACGTGCGGCCTCAATAAAATTAGAGATGTGTCCATTTTTTATCTAGATTAGAGATCAAAATCCCACACACAAATCTGTGGTCTGTGAAAAACACAGAAAGCACATGGATGCCATCTGTCCTGTTCGTTTTTAACATTTTATCAGGTAGTAGAAGCTTCGCCATTTTTTATTTTACTATTTTTTGGCATATAAAACAAATCAGTGATGAAATACTGATATTAAGGGTGCAGTCAGACAGTCGTATTACTCGCACGAGGATGGCATCGAAATCCTCGGACTGGAGTGTGACAGCTGCATAGCAATGCATGATGTCACACTCAGGTCAGGAGAGCCATCGGCCAATCCAAGGATTGCGATGCCATCCTCGCCCCAGTAATGCGACAGTCTGACAACACCCTAAAACCGAAACACTGACCAAACGCTGATGAAAGTCTGATCCGAAATACTGATGAAAACAGGTCTGCTTTTCTCATTTACGAGAGAAATATAAGTAACAAGTTAATTAACTTTTGGCTGCCAATTAACAAAATACACAGGTATCAAACCATGGATAGAAACCAGTTAAAAAGTGATTCCAGGCATTAAAATATGCATGACAGTATAAAGAAAAGGGATTTTCAACCGCATGAATATGGGTGTTTTGAAAGGGTTAAATGGCCTTGGTCCACTGACTTCTTGCTATACATAGACAGGAAGGAGAACCCTGCACAGAATACTGATGACTCCAGCCCGGCCGAGAGTGAACCTGGCATCAAAGTGAGCAATGAGGTCATTTCATTCTGTTTTAGCAAAGGGTTAAATAGCTCTGACCGTGTCCTCACTGTGATATAGGAACTCTACCTGGGGTAAAGAGGGAGCAATGTTGGGACTCCGTTTTTAGAAGAACTCTGGGTTTCACTTTTAAAGGGCACACAAGCCATTGATAGGAGAACTAGTACGGTCAGGAGGGGTAAGCGAACTGTCACCATTAAGGGGGACTTTTGCTGTCACTGTTGGTTTACAGAGGAAATCAGACTATCACTGGTTGAGGGAACAACACTCATTGTCACTGCTGGGTTAAGGTGGGACTCTGCAATTGTTGGTTTAGGGGGGATATATTGCTTTCACTGTTAGAGCTCATGTAGACATCCATGCCAATTGGTCCAAGCACTGACCGCTAATGCACGGGGTGGCCGTGGCTCTCCCGACCAGAACGTGACAGCTTCATAGAAATATATGTACTGACTGCAGCCACTACAAGCATTTAGGTCCAAGATCCACGGATATCTGAATGAGTCCTAAGAACTGACTGTGAGCTGTCACTTTTAAGGAGGAGCTCCAGGTGAACACTGACTGTCACAACTGGTATATAGGGAAACTCTGGCGAGAATGGGACTCTTCACTGCTAACCATATTTGTTTATTAAGGTACTTTGACTGGACATATCATTGGTGTGACATGTGCAGCCGCACAGGGGCCCAAAAGGTCAGGGGGCCACTTCTACCTCTAAGACAGGTGGACTGTGGATTATGATGAGCTATTGGACTGCAAAGGGCCCATATACTGTTCTTGCACAGGGGCCCGCTTATGTCTGTGTCTGCCAGACTGTCACAGTATTTATATATTTGTCAGAAAATCCCATGAAAAATGTCAATGGGCAAATGGGATTTTTTCATCTATCGCTATTTAAAGGATTATGGCCAAGATTGGAATAACTGTGTCTAGGTCCGATCCACTGGAGGCAGGGTTACAGGAGCTGAAAGGCTGAGTTAGTTGTGTAACTCTCATAGAAATGAATGGGAATTACCAAAAGAGAATAACAGTGACCTGTGCCGGTTATTGAATTGCTGAGATGAGGTAACAGTGTAACACAGGTACTTGGATGCAGTGACACTGACATGCAGAGCAGGGGTTAACTATGGTTTAATGGTGCAACAGGGATGTACTCCTCGCAGGGAGATAACAGGGGATGCAGGGTAAACAGCATAACTGCTATTCAACTATACAGTCTACTTACCGTGGCTCTGCAGCCTGTCACTCGCTGAAGATCCCGTGGGTAGCAGGATGCTGGCGGCGGTCAGTGCGGTGTCTGCTGGTGTCCTCGCCCAGCACACAGTCCTGCTTCTGGCAGCAGCGGGCGGTCTCTGGTTTTGCTCGCTGAGCCCCTAGTCCATATAGCTGCGGAGCAAAAGGATAAAGCTCACCGCAAGATCTCACGTGGCGCGTATCTCTCTGGGCAGCTGCCGTCACCAGAATGGCTGTGCTGCAAAGCTCTGCCCGGTGTGCGCCTCTCTGGGTGTCAGCCGACACTGGGATGTCTGTACTGCGATGCTCTGTCTCACGCATGTTCCCCTGCTCACCCGTCGGTATGGGTGAGTCTCTCACGCAACCGCCCTGTCTCTGCGTTCCGCATCCTGTCACTCCCCTCACAGCGGCTGCGGTCTGCACCTGTCTTGTGTTCTAGCGGAAAGCCCTTCTCTGTTCCTGCGCAGCACCATTTTGCTTACTGTCCCTGGCCACGCCCCTTCATCTAGGTTACTGGCTCGCTCCAGCTGCAATTGCATTCCCTCCAGCAATAGGCTGCAACCCCAGCAGCTCCGGACCCAGCGTTTCAGCACCCCGGTCCTCCCTTCTACAACACTCTAGACCATGTTCATACGCTGAGTATTTGGTGAGTTTTTTACCTCAGTATTTGTAAGCCAAAACCAGGAGTGGGTGATAAATACAGAAGTGGTGACGTGTTTCTGTCAGGGTATGTTCCCACGGTCAGTAAACGCTGTGGTTTGGACGCTGCGAACATCCGCAGCGTCCAACTCGCAGTGTCCAGATGTTACAGCATAGTGGATGGGATTTCAAGAAATCTCATGTCCACTATGCGTGCACAGACGCCTGCGGAGACGGACATGCAGCACGTCTTTCCAGACTGCAGCATGTCTATCTTGTGGAGATGCTCAGTCTCCGCAAGATAAAAATCACCCATACAATGTATTGGACGCGGTGATTCCGCATGGTTCAATGGACACATGCGGAATCACCTATGTTCAAAAGCCGGTAGCACTTTGGACGAAGCGGACATGTGCTGTGCTGCGCCCAAAGCGCTGCCTAATACTGACCGTGGGGACGTAGCCTTATACTTTTCCTCTGATGGTTCCTCTCCTGATTTTGGCTTACAAATAAAATAGTGAACAAATACTGAACATATGAACCTGGCTTTACCATAACTTCGGCACCAAGGCACAAATTTAAGAGGGAAATTACCTTTTAACCATTCAAAAACAGTAGATACTTAAAAAAATGTCTTCCGTATAGAGATAGGAGAACCCGAGTTCAGCATTCGTATCAAACAATTAGAGAGAGTGATAATTTTTTATCCATTCCCAGTTCAGCTAAGCTTTATTTTCAATGGGGTTCGGGTTCCGGTTGAAGTTCGGATACTATTCTGGTACTCGGAACGAACTTTGAACTAAAGTTCAGATGGAGTACCAGAACCCAAACTTCGATCAGTCCGTCACTCCCTCCCTACTTCTGTAGCTACAAAGAAACCTGTCTTCTCAGCAAAATCCACTTTGGATCAAGTTACATTCAACTTATACCTGTGGGCAATACCAGTTACTAGAAAAAATGGTTAGAAGCATCGGTACCATCACACAGTGCCAGTCCCACACCAGTACTATGATATGACTAAACAGCACATATTCATTATTCACATTCATTCACTATTTATTAGGTGACTCTATATATATATATATATATATATATATATATATATATATATATATATATATATATATATATATATATATATATATATATATATATATATATATATATATATATAGTAGTCTGTAGGGAGAGTTAGTTAGTTCCAGACATCCGTCTGAGGAGGACCGAGGGTCCATGGAGCTGTGCATGCCCTAAGAGCTGCAGCTCCCAGAAAGAGACATTTCAGAAAGCAGAATACATTGCAGCGAGCGTGCAGGAAAGCAAAGCACAGGAGAGGATACCAGAAGGGGACCAGCCCCAGGCAGGCTGCCTCCTTCTGAGGTGCAGATAACCGGTAGCTGGAACACATAGGTAGTAAGGACCTCTACGCCTTACTTCAGAGACCGGCAGGACAGCTAATTGCACATTACCTGTCCGCACCTACACCCAGGAGGCACGGTGGCACCCCTCAGAGGCTGGGGCATGCTAGAGTCCCTATAAACCGCCTCAAGCCACCAGTCATACGGGTTTTGTCCTATCCGACTATAGGGGACAGAGAGAGAGACACCACATCTGTGAGGACCTTATCTGAAGCTTATGCAGTAAGGGACTACAGCACTACAGCACAAGGGAAGGCTATTGATTTCCACCTGGACAAGGGGACTCTGGAATTGCCTCCAAAACCGGACTCTACCTGCCTGTGGTCTGGTGCCCTGGACTGTGGCTGCTGAAACCAACAGTAAACAAGGTAAAGAGACTGCAACCTTGTGTCCACGTTCTTCACTGCGCCTCTCACCATTCTACCATCTACACACTGGGAAGCCCTGGGGATACACTTCACCTGTGGGAAGGTATACCATCTAGCTGCCATAACATCACCCCAGCGGACCCCTTAAAGCAGCGTCAGTCACCCTGACCAAATACCACAGGTGGCGTCACGAACATAAACTTTATCCCTTTAAAGACCTTTCCCTTTTGTACGGACGTCCCAGGGCCACGGACCGGGTCAGCCACTGTGACATCCCCCTTTGAGCCGACCGGACCCGTTACCGAGTACCCCCTTGCCCTGACGGGGCGCTCCACAGGTGTCTCACCCCATTAGTTTACCACATGAATGCACACTACGTCTCAGTGCCATAGAATGGCCAATATCAGCTATTGTACGACTAATCTTCAGGCATATAGCACCCAAGGGTGGATTTAGGGTAACCAGGGCCATTCGGGCTGTATAGGCCTCACCAGTCACATGATGGGAAAGGTCACATTTCACATGACAAGTCATGTAATAAACACACATTTTCTTGTAGCCATATTTGGAAGATAATAATAGGCCTTTTTGGATTGCTTTACATATAGCATTTAACTCCTCAAAATGAATACAGATAACACCCCAAACTAACAAGATACAACTCAAGATGCATCAGATATAGGGTTAATCTGCTGCTTAATAATGTCACAACGCTGCCGGGCCACCTTACTAAAAGTACGGCTATAACAGTAGAAAATGAACTTATTTCCAGCTTGGGTGCAGTAAGCACGCCCTGGCACCCTGGTTGAAAGCTCGCTGTACACAGATCCACTGCAGAGCTGGCTGTCAATCAAAGTGCCGTGGCGTGCTTACTGCACCTTATAGTGAGCGTTGCTGTGTGTAGTGACTGCAGGTACATAACTTTCTCCAAGGTCACAGGTTCCTTTTCTCCCTGTAGCCACTGCTCCAGTATGCCGGCCAAGCATGATTTAAACGCTATTCACCTGCACACATAGAAGACTTGCAGTGGATTTTTATAGGGTATATCTGCAGCAAAGTCAGCATGTGTAATTTTTAGGGTGGGAGGGATTCAAGGATCTTCCCATCACGTCAGTATCTGATGATACTATTGGTTTTACCCAGGTTACTTTTTTATTCATTTATTATGCAAATATATGGATTCTACAGTACTTCCGCCCAATAGAAGTATTTCATTGTATTCATCATTGTATTTCTTTACTAGTAATGTATGCTACGTATAAATTAGTTAAAGGGGTTGTTCCTTTTTAGAAAACTTTCTCCCAGAGGCTGTCGTAGCTATGGAAAAACAAACCAAGTAATACTTACCCTCCCCAGGTCCAGCGCCGCCTCTCCTCTGCAGCCCTGGCCTCTATTTTTGGCTGCAATGTTGACGCCCTATAAACAGCGATGCAGTCATCCAGTAAGTTCAGCGACTCATGCCATCTACACGGGCAAAGCTACTTAGCTGATTGACTGCAGCTCGTTGATGTGCTGTCAGCACTGCAGTCTAACAGAGACCTGGACCACATCGGACAGCCAGTGTTGGACCTGGGAAGGGTAAGTGATATTCGGTTTTTATTGAGGGGTTTTACAGCTACCGCAACCTATCAAAGTTTTCTGAAAGAGGACAACCCCTAATTTTTTGCATAATGTACCAAAGGAAGAAATGTGGGTGTGCTGCACTGCTGTAAGGAATTCACAGAATTCAAATAAATAGAGATAGATTGTAGTTTATTCCCAACACATTTCTAGGCAGAATGGACTTCTTCCTCAGGGGGACCACAATAAAGATCATAAGGTTCCCTATTGTGGTCTTCCTGAGGAAGAGGCCTGTTTGACCTAGAAACGCGTTGTGAATCAACAATAAACTATTTCTGTTCATTTGAATATGGCATCTGATGTGAGCGTAAGCCGAATGTCGGTGCTCTGTGCTCCGGTCCTCTCGCATGAAAGGATCGCAGTACAGGTGTGGAGGAGACGGAGAAACTATTTCTCCATCTCCTCCATGGCAATATATCGGACTGCACTGAGATGACATCAGAGTGCAGTCCCATGTTTCACTCGCACCCATAGAATTAGAATTTTTCATTCATTTTAGTCCATGTGTCTTGTATGAAAAAAAATTAAATCTTTTCTTACCCATTAAACAGTACAAAGCAGACAGTGCTATGATAGCAAACACACGGCGAGTTTGATCCGCCACGATGACCGTATCTTTTTTGGTTTTGGGTCGTTTGCAAACAAAAAGAAACATTAGCATGTGAACAGCCCCATAGACTCTAATAGATGAATAATGCAAAAAAATGGACAAAACACATACATACAAAACGGACATCTGAATGAGTCCTCGAATGGCACCAGAGTAGTGGAATCCATATTGCATGATTGTGAAAAGAAGAAAAGATGTGGCCCCACACTTGGTTTATGATTGTAAGATGCATGGCACACGTCCATTCCCTCCTACAAATACCAGCCGGCCGGTGACCTAGGATGGATCCAGTGGAGTTGGAGTCAGAGTAGGAGCCAATTTTGGTGCATTCAGAGTCATGGAAATTGAGGAGTCGGAGGTTTGGTTACCGGCTCCACAGCACTGGATGGATGATCACATTGGATGACCCGCTGCTCGAGGTAACTTGGCTCGCTAACACACCTGATCCGACCACACTTTGATCATCTTAGAGGGATCCCAAGCTGGTCCGACTTGTACTTTAAAAGTATTCCAAACAGGAAACCTGCAAAAGCCAAAAAATACTACCAAACAACGAACAAGAATGAAAGAAACCCTTTAATATTACTTTTCCATTTTCTTCCTTACGGTTGCAGACTTTGTCTTGTCTCGCATTATTTCTGCGTAGATGAATGAAGGGTGATTTTCTTTGGAGGGCCCAAGTGTCACCAGTCCGATGCTGATCCTGCCCATGAAAACATGTAGCATTATAGCTTCTTACATTATGTTATCTCTTTATTAGAGCAATAAACTACTCATTTTGTTAAAAGCAGCAATCACACAGTAGGGTGGAGGGCGAAAAGGGTTCAAGTATGAGCATCATCCATTCATATCATCCATATATCTGAATACTTGCTCTGTTACCATGGCCTATTTGGTGGTACTAGGGCCATATAATGCTTAGAGTACAGGCTAGAGGGGTCATGAAGATGACATTATATACAATTGTCTTTAGCGTTCTTCTGCCATAGAATCTTACTAAAACCTCAATTTATTATTGTGATTTGCCACAAGCTGATTGTGTACCCAAAAATGCCCATTAACAGTGTAGAATAAGGAAAAGATTAGAACATGTTTAAAATGATAGTCCACTAATTCTTAATAAACAGTGTCAATCTAAAGCAAGAATGAACCTAAATAATCCTTTAAAAAAATTAAGCAACCAATGTATTGTGTGTACAGCTTCTATGCAGACTGATGTGTTCAATGGACACCACCTGAAAACAAACCCCATGTAGTCTGGCTCTGATCCTCTACTGAATCGATGGGGCCTAAATGGTGAGAAAAGAGGTACAAACTGGCAATTCGTGCTACATTTTGAACAATTTGTCACAAAAAAACAACAACAAATATCAGAAGGCAAAGAAGAAAAGGGTCTTTAAAAATGCAAATCATGAATCAGAGCCAAAAAGAATTTTTAATTTGTGAAAAATTCACAAACTGTGTGCGGCACTTTGACCAATTTGGCACAATAGGAAAATCATGCCAGTAGACAAAAAAAGAAAAGAAACTTAAAAAAAAATTCACAAATTATAAATCAGGCCCATAGATCTTATTTAGAATATGTTTAAGGTATATGAACCCCTGCTAAATATCAGAAGAGGATCATGGTGGATTTGAAGTGAGGAAAAGCAGATGGCTCACTGCTTTTTAAATCCCCAAAAGAGCACTGCATGGCCTATAAATCTCCTTACGCCACTTGGCACTCTCCACATGGAGAACTGTACCCCTTAGGCCCCGTCAGAGGCCTCTCACCCAGCCAAACCTGCTCTCCTGCTTTGTACTGATGGGGACAAACACCTTGAAATAAGTGTCTGGAAATTGAGTTTCTGGTTTGGCTTTTTATCCTAAGTCAGGTGGTAAGGCCTTTTAACCCCTTCACGACCTATGACGTATCTATAAGTCATAGGTAGTGTCCCTGCAGGCGCTGGTGATGAGCCCGCATGTTGTCTGGCAGTCAGCTTATTTTATCAGCTGACATGTGCCCCTAACAGCCATGGGTGGATCCACAATCCACCCACTACTGTTAACATGTTAAATGCTGCAGTCAATATGAGCGGATCATAGTAACATATCCGACTGCGGCATTTAACATGGGCGCGCCAGAAGCGCGTCACTAACCTCGCCCATCGGCGCCCGTGTCACATGACCGCAGGGCACCGATGGGTAGGCGTGAAAACCCGGGGTCTGCAGGACACCCATGTGGTTGTCATCTGCTATGAGAGCCGCCCTGTGGGAGGCGCTCACACCAAATGATCAGTTTAGCTACACATAAAAGGGCTGAAGCCTTGCTAAGCATAGCACAGGAGATCGGATGATCACAGATTCTAGTCTCCCATGGAGACTATTGAAGCAAGTAAAAATAATGTTTTTAAAAATATATAAAAGTTCAAATCCCCCCCTTTCGCCCCATTCAAAATAAAAAAAATCAAATACACACATATTTGGTATCACCGTGTTCAGAATCGCCTGATCTATTGAAATATAAAAAGAATTAATCTGATCAGTAAATGGCGTAACCAGAAAAAAAAATCTAAACTCCAGAATTATGGTTTTTTTAACTTTTTTTTTGCAATATACAATAACAGCTGATCAAGCGATCATACCTACCTCAAAATGGTATCAATAAAAACGTCAGCTCGGCGCGCAATAAATAAGCCCACACCCACCCCCAGATCCCGAAAAGTGAAGATTCTATGGGTCTCGAAAAATGGCACCAGGTTTTTTTTTGTGCAAACTTTAGATTTTTATTTCACCACTTAAATAGGTGGCGAGAGTTCCCATGCTCTTCCTCTCTGGACAATATGCATACTTTTTATGGAAAACAGCACCACCTAGTGGCCAACTGCTTACAGACATCGATAGTCTACTCATTCGAGGGGATATGGCTTTCGTAGCATATTCTTTACCCTGAAGTGCTTGCAATGTGTAATATACTGTATGTAGCTCACATTCTATATCCATAGTTCATATTGTCTGTGTACCTCACATTGTATTTATCTAATATTCTATATCCACATCTCATATTGTATAGCTGTTTTATGGGTGTCATCGATATGGGGTCATGCGGGAAGGACACAAAGCTCTCACCAAAAGAAAAGCAAAGATTGACAGCGGCAGAGACATAGCCGCAATGCTTTAGGCCGGTTTCACACGTCAGTGGCTCCGGTACGTGTAGTGACAGTTTTCTCACGTACCGGAGACACTGACACACGTAGACATATTAAAATGAATGTGTCTCTGCAGATATCAGTGATTTTTCCCGGACCGTGTGTACGTTTGCAAAACACGGAGACATGTCTGTGTTTGTGGGAGTGCACGGATCACACGGACCCATTAAAGACAATGGGTCCGTGTAAACACGTACCGCACACGGATGCCGTCCGTGTGCGTTTTTCCTGTCACAGGGTTAAAATTGTAAAAATTGTTGCAATACACGGACACACGGACCTTAAAAAACGTACTCACGGACATCACACGGATCCCACACCGATGGCCTACGTAAGTACACGGACAACTCCGGTACCGTTTTCTCCGGTACCGGAATTATCTGGACGTGTGAGACTGGCTTTAGGGCTACATTCCCATAAAGGGAGTTTTTCCCATTACGTATTTTAGAAAAAATGCAAGTACGGTAACCTATTTTACATTTTACTTAATAGGTACAGAAAATCTGCAACATCAAAAACTCATGGTGAGAACGGAGCCCGAGGCCAGAGATTGCTCTGTGCAGCTGCTACATCCCAGGGTAATGTAAGTGAATGTACCGTCCACCTGGTTCGGACTTTCTGCGACAGCTGGTCTCCGCTGCTGGAACCGCACACAAAGCTCTGCAGCGTGTACACATGGCCTGTTAGGGTATGTTTCCACGGTCAGGAAACGCTGCTTTTTTGACGCTGCGCAGAGCTGCAGCGTCAAAAAAGCAGCGTCCAGATGTTCCAGCATAGTGGAGGGGATTTTATGAAATCCCGTCTCCACTCTGCGTGGAAACCCGCACGCGGCGGCCCTGAGACTCCGGACATGCTGCGCGTCTTTTCAGATCGCAGCATGTCCGTACACCTTGCGGGGACGCAGCGTCCCCGCAAGGCATATCACAGGGCGCTATGGGAGCGAGCGATCATCCCGGATGTGAAGAGTTAACACATCCGGCATGATCGTGTCCCAGAAAGGGGGTGGGGCTTAGCGCCGAGCGGCTTCGCCGCTGCGGCGATCCCGCCGGCCATCCTGAACGTGGAGACATAGCCTTACATAGATATACAACTAAGCTGTGGGCACAGTGCACAGCAATTCCTCCGCATGCCCACTACACATACAGCACTGCTACATATACCCTGCACTCACAGCATTACGCTATGCACATTGTTCACACACAGCTTTACTACATGCAAACATGGCTCTACCACACGCACACACAGCACTACTACATGGAAGCACAGCTTTACTACACGAACACTGCACACGTGTCTCTACTACACACGCACACAGCTCTAATACATGCAAACACAGACACTGCACACATGGCTCTACTATACGCACACTCTGCTACATGCAGACACAGATCTACAACATGCTCACACGCACAGCTCCACTACATAGTTACATAGGATGAAAAGAGACCTAGGTTCAACCTTTCTACTACATGGATGCTACACAGAGCTCCACTACCCACCCACACACACACATATCTACCCAATGCTCTACTATACAGACACAACTCTACTACACGGATGCTGCATGCACAGCTCTACCACACGGACACTACACGCACGGCTCTGCTACACGGACACTGCAGCACAGCTCCACTACACGGACACTACACGCACGGCCCTGCTACACGAACACTGCACGCACATCTCTACTACACGGACGCTGCACGCACGACTCTGCCACACAAACACTGCACACACAGCTCTGCTACACGGACGCTGCACACACAGCTCTGCTACACGGACACTGCACACACAGCTCTGCTACACGGACACTGCACGCACGACTCTGCCACACGGACACTGCACGCACGACTCTGCCACACGGACACTGCACGCACGGCTCTGCTACATGGACACTGCACGCACGACTCTGCCATACGGACACTGCACGCACGGCTCTGCTACACGGACGCTGCACGCACGGCTCTGCTACACGGACGCTGCACGCACGGCTCTGCTACACGGACGCTGCACGCACGGCTCTGCTACACGGACGCTGCACGCACGACTCTGCCACACGGACACTGCACGCACGACTCTGCCACACGGACACTGCACGCACGGCTCTGCTACATGGACACTGCACGCACGACTCTGCCATACGGACACTGCACGCACGGCTCTGCTACACGCACACTGCACGCACGGCTCTGCTACACGGACGCTGCACGCACGGCTCTGCTACACGGACGCTGCACGCACGGCTCTGCTACACGGACGCTGCACGCACGGCCCTGCTACACGGACGCTGCACGCACGACTCTGCCACACGGACACTGCACGCACGGCTCTGCTACAGACGCTGCACGCACGACTCTGCCACACGGACACTGCACGCACGGCTCTGCTACACGGACGCTGCACGCACATCTCTACTACACGGACGCTGCACGCACGACTCTGCCACACGGACACTGCACGCACGGCTCTGCTACACGGACGCTGCACGCACGGCCTGCTACACGGACACTGCACGCACGGCTCTGCTACACGGATGCTGCACGCACGGCCTGCTACATGGACGCTGCACGCACGACCCTGCTACACGGACACTGCACGCACGACTATGCCACACGGACACTGCACACACAGCTCTGCTACAGGGACGCTGCACGCACGACTCTGCTACACGGATGCTGCACGCACATCTCTACTACATGGACGCTGCACGCACGACTCTGCTACACGGACGATGCACGCACGGCTCTGCTACACGGATGCTGCACGCACATCTCTACTACATGGATGCTGCACGCACGACTCTGCTACACGGACGATGCACGCACATCTCTACTACATGGACGCTGCACGCACGACTCTGCCACACGGACGATGCACGCACGGGTCTGCCACACGGATGCTGCACGCACGGCTCTGCTACACGGATACTGCACACACGGGTCTGCTACACGGACACAACACGCACGGGTCTGCTACACGGATACTGCACGCACGGCTCTACTACACGTACACAACACGCACGGGTCTGCTACACGTACACAACACGCACGGGTCTGCTACACGGACGCTGCACGCACGGCTCTGCTACACGGACGATGCACGCACGACTCTGCTACACGGACGATGCACGCACATCTCTACTACATGGACGATGCACGCACGACTCTGCTACACGGACGATGCACGCACGGGTCTGCCACACGGATGCTGCACGCACGGCTCTGCTACACGGATACTGCACACACGGCTCTACTACACGGACACAACACGCACGGGTCTGCTACACGGACGCTGCACGCACGGCTCTGCTACACGGATACTGCACGCACGGCTCTACTACACGTACACAACACGCACGGGTCTGCTACACGGACGCTGCACGCACGGCTCTGCTACACGGACGCTGCACACACGGCTCTGCTACACGGACACAACACGCACGGGTCTGCTACACGGACGCTGCATGCACGGCTCTGCTACACGGATGCTACACGCACGGCTCTGCTACACGGATACTGCACGCACGGCTCTACTACACGGACACAACACGCATGGGTCTGCTACACGAACGCTGCACGCACGGCTCTGCTACACGGATGCTACACGCACGGCTCTGCTACACGGATGCTGCACGCACTGCTCTGCTACACGGACGCTGCACGCACGGCTTTACTACACGGACGCTGCACGCACTGCTCTGCTACACGCACGGCTCTGCTACACGGACGCTGCACGCACTGCTCTGATACACGGACGCTGCACGCACGGCTCTGCTACACGGACGCTGCACGCACTGCTCTGCTACACGGACGGCTCTGCTACACGGACGCTGCACGCACTGCTCTGCTACACGGACACTGCACGCACTGCTCTGCTACACGGACGCTGCACGCACTGCTCTGCTACACGGACACTGCACGCACTGCTCTGCTACACGGACGCTGCACGCACGGCTCTGCTACACGGACGGCTCTGCTACACGGACGCTGCACGCACGGCTCTGCTACACGGACGCTGCACGCACTGCTCTGCTACACGGACGGCTCTGCTACACGGACGCTGCACGCACGGCTCTGCTACACGGACGGCTCTGCTACACGGACGCTGCACGCACGGCTCTGCTACACGGACGCTGCACGCACTGCTCTGCTACACGGATGGCTCTGCTACACGGACGCTGCACGCACGGCTCTGCTACACGGACGCTGCACGCACGGCTCTGCTACACGGACGCTGCACGCACGGCTCTGCTACACGGACACTGCACGCACTGCTCTGCTACACGGACGGCTCTGCTACACGCACACTGCACGCACGGCTCTGCTACACGGACGCTGCACGCACGGCTCTGCTACACGGACGCTGCACGCACGACTCTGCTACACGGACACTGCACGCACGGCCCTGCTACACGGACGCTGCACGCACGACTCTGCCACACGGACACTGCACGCACGGCCTGCTACACGGACACTGCACGCACGGCTCTGCTACACGGACGCTGCACGCACGGCTCTGCTACACGGACGGTGCACGCACGGCTCTGCTACACGGACACTGCACGCACTGCTCTGCTACACGGACGGCTCTGCTACACGCACACTGCACGCACGGCTCTGCTACACGGACGCTGCACGCACGGCTCTGCTACACGGACGCTGCACGCACGACTCTGCTACACGGACGCTGCACGCACGACTCTGCTACACGGACACTGCACGCACGGCCCTGCTACACGGACGCTGCACGCACGACTCTGCCACACGGACACTGCACGCACGGCCTGCTACACGGACACTGCACGCACGGCTCTGCTACACGGACGCTGCACGCACGGCCTGCTACACGGACGCTGCACGCACGACTCTGCCACACGGACACTGCACGCACGGCCTGCTACACGGACACTGCACGCACGGCTCTGCTACACGGACGCTGCACGCACGGCCTGCTACACGGACGCTGCACGCACGGCTCTGCTACACGGACGCTGCACGCACGGCCTGCTACACGGACGCTGCACGCACGACTCTGCCACACGGACACTGCACGCACGGCCTGCTACACGGACACTGCACGCACGGCTTTGCTACACGGACGCTGCACGCACGGCTCTGCTACACGGACGCTGCACGCACGGCCTGCTACACGGACGCTGCACGCACGGCTCTGCTACACGGACGCTGCACGCACGGCCTGCTACACGGACGCTGCACGCACGGCTCTACTGCACGGATACTGCACGCACGGCTCTGCTACACGGATGCTGCACGCACGGCCTGCTACACGGACACTGCACGCACGACTATGCCACACGGATGCTGCACGCACATCTCTACTACATGGACGCTGCACGCACGACTCTGCTACACGGATATCGCTGCAGCAATCTGATTCCATAGGTTCAGCGAACAGAATTCCTCTGACAGAGCTGACTCCTCCCAGACACGTGACTGATCACATGTCCTGACGTCACCGCAGGTCCTTCCGCTCTGCAGCCAGTATTATGGCCGGTGTGTGGCTGCTGCTCGCTCTGCTCCTGACCCCGCAGGGAGGTGGCACCGCGCACCTGCCTCATGGCGACACCTTCCGAGAGGAGCTGCTCCTCACCCCGCTGCGCTCCGGAGACATCGCCGCCACCTTCCAGTTCCGGACCCGCCTGGACTCGGATCTCCGGAAAGAGAAAGGTGACAGCACGGCCGGAGAGGGCGCAGTAGTGCCTGATCACCCGGATGTACGGTGCAGTGCCATTGCTCACGGATGGAGCAGAGCCGGCTGTGTCACCGCATTGTGCGCTCTTATCACTGCTGTCAGTGTGAAGTATCAGGCTATGACACAGGCAGGGGAGATGGAGGGTCCCGCCTATTGGTTACAGTGGGATGCAGAACATCATCATACACCATGTTCCCCCTGATAGCTGGTTATGGGGCGGGGTCCCAGCAGCAGGACCCTCCATCATTAGTGAGAGGACATACACAAGACAAAGGTCGGAACAGTCTGTATCTATGGGATATCTTACAGGGCAACCAGAGGACACAACATGAGAACACTCCTGGAAAGGGTTTGTCCATCAGTATCAATCACATGTCCCATTCTATCTGGCCAGCCATGTTTTTTTTCCACAATATCCTGGATGGGGGTCTTGAGCAGGCTCACCCCTCTATGATGTCCATACATTCTGACTCTTCTTATTGACATACATTGAGGCAGATGAGGTGTGCCCTGGGGCAGGTGAGCGTTGCCCTGGGTCAGGTGAGCGTTGCCCTGGGTCAGGTGAGCGTTGCCCTGGGGCAGGTGAGGTGTGCCCTGGGGCAGATGAGGTGTGCCCTGGGGCAGGTGAGCGTTGCCCTGGGTCAGGTGAGCGTTGCCCTGGGTCAGGTGAGCGTTGCCCTGGGTCAGGTGAGCGTTGCCCTGGGGCAGGTGAGGTGTGCCCTGGGGCAGATGAGGTGTGCCCTGGGGCAGGTGAGCGTTGCCCTGGGTCAGGTGAGCGTTGCCCTGGGGCAGGTGAGGTGTGCCCTGGGGCAGATGAGGTGTGCCCTGGGTCAGGTGAGGTGTGACCTGGGGCAGGTGAGGTGTGCCCTGGGGCAGGTGAGGTGTGCCCTGGGGTAGATAAGCGTTGCCCCGGGGCAGGTGAGCGTTGCCCTGGGTCAGGTGAGCGTTGCCCTGGGGCAGGTGAGGTGTGCCCTGGGGCAGATGAGGTGTGCCCTGGGTCAGGTGAGGTGTGACCTGGGGCAGGTGAGGTGTGCCCTGGGGCAGGTGAGGTGTGCCCTGGGGCAGGTGAGGTGTGCCCTGGGGCAGGTGAGGTGTGCCCTGGGTCAGGTGAGCGTTGCCCTGGGGCAGGTGAGCGTTGCCCTGGAGCAGATGAGGTGTTCCCTGGGTCAGGTGAGCGTTGCCCTGGGGCAGGTGAGGTGTGCCCTTGGGCAGATGAGGTGTTCCCTGGGTCAGGTGAGCGTTGCCCTGGGGCAGATGAGGTGTTCCCTGGGTCAGGTGAGGTGTGCCCTGGGGCAGGTGAGGTGTGCCCTGGGGCAGGTGAGCGTTGCCCTGGCGCAGGTGAGCGTTGCTCTGGCTCAGTCTTATGCCATTTCTGTCTCAGTTTCTCACTACAGGTTATTTCCTAAGGTTCTGGGCCAAGTGATCTCCAAATACTCCATCCAGGAGCTGCATCTATCCTTCACCCAAGGGTTCTGGCGCACAAGATCCTGGGGGCAGCCCCTCCTGCAGGCCCCCGCTGGGGCCGAGCTGTGGGTCTGGTTTCAAGAATCTGTCACAGAGTAAGTACTGATGTGTATGAAGCTGTTACTGCATGTAGGCATCATAGAAGGAGCAGCTCTCTATTCGATCAATTTCACACGTCCAACTACAGGTCACAATGTCCAGACCGACTAAGGGTCTCCTGACCTATGAGGCTGTTGAATTTGGGTCAAGAGACCCGCGGCTGATCTGGATCCCTCCGTCTGTACTCGGACTATTAATGTCTGATGTGTGACACTGGCCTTGGTCAGCGTGGGGCACCTGCAGGGCTGGATCACACTCGGCTTATTCCCACTCTGAATGTTCCTGCATATTACTATATATTCCTTGCAGCTTCCTCAGCAGCATCTGAGCACCAATTGTTGCTATAGGGCAATCCCTTCTAGACTTGTTGTGGCTGTGTATATACAGTGGATCTAAAAAGTCTACACACCCCTGTTAACATGCCAGGTTTGTGCCCTGTAAGGAAAAAAAATCCTACCAAGAAGAATCATTTCAGCACTTTTTCCAGTTTTTGATATCACGCTTAATCTGTACAATTTATTGAGAAACTGAAATTATTTTGAGGGATAAAATATAAATGACAAAGTTAAAATTATGTGGTCGAATAAGTATGAACACCCACTTTTAGTTGGGGAATGTGGGTATTTTCAGAATTAGCCAATCACATTTACATGATCAGCTGCCATCATTTACAGTGATTCCCATTAACCCCCTATAAAGTGTAGCTGTTCTAGTAGGAGGTTCCTGGCATTTTCTTAGTTTTATTATATATCAAAAGTCATTGCCAATAAACGGCTTACACCACAGCAAAGAGATCTCATTATTAAACGTTATTGGTCAGGAGAAAGGTCCAGAAAAAATTTCCTAGGCTTTAGATGTGCTTTGGAAGACCGCAATAAGTGGCTTACATTTTGCAGAAAGGTAACGTTATCAAGAACTGGAAGTCCCTCAAAAATAGAAGAAAATAGGTCCAAGAGGCCCACAGCAACATTAAAGGAGCTGCAGGTAGTTTTGAGAAGTACTGTGTTTGATAACAATCTTCTATATTCAAGTGTCTGGCCTGTCAAGTGGTGTGAAAAGATGGAAGCATTTTCTTACAAAGAAAACCATCCAAGGCCATTTATATTTTGCAAAAACCTACATCAAGTCTGCCAAAAGCATATGTGAAAACGTGTTATGTTCTCATGACGCCCGGTTAACTTTTTGGTTATAATTCCAAAACGTATGTTTGGCGAAAATCCAACACTGCACATCACCAAAATAACACCATACCCACAGGGAAGTATGGTGGAGGCAGCATTATTCTTTGGGCCTGTGTTTCGGCAGCTAGAACTTTTAGACAAAGCGGAAGAAATTATGTACAGTTCCAAATATCAGTCAATTTTGCAACAAAATCTTCAGTCCTCTACAAAAAGATGAAGAGGAATTTAATCTTTCAGCATTACAATGACCTTAAGCATACCTCCAAATCCGCAAAAGAATGGCTTTGCCAGAAGAAGGTCATGGTTTTGGAATGGCGGAGAGAGAGAGAGATCAGGTCTGAATCCAACTGAAAATCTGTGGGTGACTTGAAGAAGGAGATGTCCTCACACTCTGACAGATTTGCATATTTGTTCAACTACTATTTTATTCTCCAAGATTTCAGTTTGTTTCTCAATGGATTTGTACAGTTTATAGGTAGAAAAAGTTCCGGAATGATTCTTCTTGGCATGTGTTTTTTTTTTTTTTTTACATGACAAAATCCTGGTCCTTTTAACGGGTGTGTAGACTTTTTATATCCTTTGTGTAATCTGATTTGTCATAAGAAGAGCGTCATTGTACAGGGTGGTCCATTTATATGGATACACCTAAATAAAATGGGAACAGTTGGTGATATCTACTTCCTGTTTGTGGCACATTAGTATATGGGAGGGGGAAAACTTTTCAAGATGGGTGGTGACCATGGCGGCCATTTTAAAGTCAGCCATTTTGGATCCAACTTTTATTTTTTTTCAATGGGAAGAGGGACATGTGACACATCAAACTTATTGAGAATTTCACAAGAAAAACAATGGTGTGCTTGGATTTAATGCAACTTTATTCTTTCATGAGTTATTTTCAAGTTTGACCACTTATAAAATGTGTTGTGTTGGATTGTCAGTACAACCCTCTTCTCCCACTCCTGACACACTGATAGCAACACTGCAGAAGAAATGCAAGCACAGGCTTCCAGTATCCGTTGTTTCAGATGCTGCAAATCTCATATCTTCACAGCATAGACAATTGTCTTCAGATGACCCCAAACATAAAAGTCTAAGGGGGTCAGATCGGGAGACCTTGGTGGCCATTCAACTGGTCCACGGCAACCAATCCACTTTCCAGGAAACTGTGTGCTCGGATCTGACACCCATAATGTGGTGGTGCACTATCTTGGGTGTCAGGTCCGAGCATTCCTACATGAACAGTTTCCTGGAGAGTGGATTGGTCATCATGGGCCAGTTGAATGGCCACCAAGGTCTCCCGATCTGACCCCCTTAGACTTTTATCTTTGGGGTCATCTGAAGGCAATTGTCTATGCTGTGAAGATATGAGATGTGCAGCATCTGAAACAACGGATACTGGAAGCCTGTGCTAGCATTTTCTCTGTGGTGTTGCCATCAGTGTGTCAAGAGTGGGAGAAGAGGGTTTCATTGACAATCCAACACAATGGGCAGCACTTTGAACACATTTTATAAGTGGTCAAACTTGAAAATAACTCATGAAAGAATAAAGTTACTTTAAAACCAAGCACACCATTGTTTTTCTTCTGAAATTCTCAATAAGTTTGATGTGTCACATGACCCTCTTCCCATTGAATAAAATAAAGTTGGATCCAAAATGGCTGACTTCAAAATGGCCGCCATGGTCACCACCCATCTTGAAAAGTTTTCCCCCTCCCATATACTAATGTGCCACAAACAGGAAGCTGACATCACCAACCATTCCCATGTTATTTCTGTGTATCCATATACATGGCCCACCATGTATAATGTACATCGTTCCTCTGCTCTGATAATTTTGGTGTAGACGGATGTAATTTCCCTGTCCCTTCTATTGATGAGGTTACATTTGTAATTTCAGTGTGGACAGAAATTGGAAGGAGCTGACTAATATCTTATCCGGAATCTTCTGCGCTTCACTAAACTTCATAGACTCCACTAACACCGTGACTCCAACCGCGTCCTTCAAGCCTTTGGGATTGGCCAATGGTCAGTGTATGAGTATCACTTGTCAGCATGTAGACTCTCTACTAATCCCTTGTCTTTGTACCTTTCCTACAAATCTTTTCTCTGGCCTCACCCATGTTGCCCAAGTTGCCCTCACATATTCAGACACTGTTTAGCAATAAAATTAAAACCAGTGACCAGGGTGGATAAAACGGAATATATGGTTGTACTGGCTTTAAAGGAGAGAACCTTCAGGCAATGGTCAAATGGAGGGTTCTTTTAGGCATTCAAAAACAATTAGTTTTTCAAGTGGAAACTGCTTCAAGAAACTTTTTTTGGATGAGTTTTTCTTTCCCCCAAAGAAGTTTTGAGGAGCGTCTTTTCCTTTCAGACTTTTGATACGACAATCCATAGTTTGGAGCAGATTCCATCAGGATCCACCTCTGAAGAAGTGACGTGCTTTCATTATCACTAGGAGATTTTTAAAAATCTCTTCAGGAAAACTTCATATAAACAGCATGGTGGATTTCCGATAGAAAGAGTAGTAAAACTTTTTTTAAAGTGTTTTTTGAGCAGATTTGCTCCAAACACTTTGAGTGAGGATATGAGCAACTTCGACAAGGACTGAATTGCAATGTCGATATGAATGGGTCAGAATATCGCCAAATGGCTGGTCTTGTGGGGTGTTCCCAATATACAGTGGTTAGTACCTACCAGTAGTGGTACAATGAAGGATCAGGGGCACCCAAGACTCAGAGGTTCGCCTTTGGTTCGATAATTGCCGTAATACTGGTGATAATGGAGGTGTCAGAACTTAGATTACATCACAGCTTGCCACATATGAGGCTATGTAGCTGCACAACAGGCTGGTTATCCATGCAGACTCCAGGTCCATTGTCCATGTCGAACCCCTGCCCATCTCTGAAAGCTCATGAGCACCAATATTAAAGGATTGTTCCATTACTTTGATATTGATGACCTAACCACAGGTTCTGAAAAACCCTTTAAGTCATGTTGGTGCCCGATGCCACCTGACACTTTCCAAGGTTTTATGTTGTCCATTCCTCAAAGGGTCCGAAATGTCTTGGCGGCACTTAAAGGGAACCTGTCACCACGTTTTTGGAAGATGGGATAAAAATAGCGTTAAATAGGGGCAGAGGTGGGCGTTACATTAGTGTGTGTGTTATGCGTTTATTACCCACCTAAGTTGCCGAAATAACTTTGCAAAGTCTCCGTTTTCGCCTGTCAATCAGGCTGGTCAGGTCACATGGGCGTGGTGTCTTCCCCCAGATTTGGCGTAGTTTTCCGTTGGTGGCGTAGTGGTGTGCGCATGCCCAAAGTCCGGAATCCTCTTCCAGGGGATTTAAAATAGCGCGGTGTTCGTTATTGCATTGGTGATCGGTGGGCGCGGCCATCTTCCTTTGGCCGCGCGTGCGCAGAAGCGGCGCTCTGCTGGCCGCGGCTTCAGGAAAATGGCCGCGGGATGCCGCGCGTGCGCAGATGGATATCGCGGCGGCCATTTTCCTGAAGCCGCGGCCAGCAGAGCGCCGCTTCTGCGCACGCGCGGCCAAAGGAAGATGGCCGCGCCCACCGATCACCAATGCAATAACGAACACCGCGCTATTTTAAATCCCCTGGAAGAGGATTCCGGACTTTGGGCATGCGCACACCACTACGCCACCAACGGAAAACTACGCCAAATCTGGGGGAAGACAACGCCCATGCGACCTGACCAGCCTGATTGACAGGCGAAAACGGAGACTTTGCAAAGTTATTTCGGCAACTTAGGTGGGTAATAAACGCATAACACACACACTAATGTAACGCCCACCTCTGCCCCTATTTAACGCTATTTTTATCCCATCTTCCAAAAACGTGGTGACAGGTTCCCTTTAATACCAGGTTTTAATATCATGACTGATTGATGCAGGCATTCAAGGTTATGGGTCAGCACTTGTTGGACTGATGCTACTCTTCACATTCTGCAGTGACAGATCACCACCTCCTGAGATACGCCATGTTACCCAGGGAGATCGTGTGCACCGAAAATCTCACCCCATGGAAGAAGTTACTGCCTTGTGGTTCTAAGGTAACTACATAGAGATACTGTAGGAAAGTAACATGGCGGATTCTGGGGTATTCACGCCTCGCCTTGTCGTCACAGGTTGGACTGGCTTCTCTGCTGGAGGCAGAACGTCTATATCACAGCAGCTACCACTCTCAGTCCGTGCACATCCGGCCAGTATGTAGGGTAAGTCATTTATAGCTTTAACCAGCATTTCCCAATATCACCACCTGTTCTGTGAATCGTCAGCAGATTGTTGGCTACTGTTTGGCAGCTTGTATTCTGTAATCATTTCTATGGCATCTTTCCCTTTTTTATTTTTAGGATGCAGGTTGCTCAGCGATCTCCTGGGAGTTGAGACAAACCTTAACTGTGGTGTTTGATATGTATACCAATGGACAGGGGAAAAGAGGTATTTCCGAGTCTTGTAGTGATTGTGGCTAATGTACACCCATAAATATCCTATATATCATGTATTGGGAATGTATGTTATAGAGTCTGTGAAAATTCCATGGAAAAAAATTTCTCCCTACAGTTTTCTCCTCCGTAAATGTCCCCTCTTAAAGACTTCCATCCATTTATTTCATCACTGATACTTTGGTTTCCTACAGACTGGTCGCTCTTTAAGATGTTCAGCCGAACAGTAACTGAGCCTTGTCCTCTGGCAACTCAAAGCAAAATCTACGTGGACTCTGGATATGACGAGGTAGGCAAATGCTAAAACACTTTGGGTCTCAGTTCCGCTGTTACTTTCCGAACTGCACTGGAAATAGCAAACGTTTCTGGGCAGCTGATCACATAACATCTGCATGCATGAGCGCTGCAAGCAATCGCTGGGCAGCACGGCTGCCTAGAGGTAAGCGTGGACCGAAACAGTGGCTGAAGTCAGTATCTGTTAGTTTTATTATCTATGACACCTTTCAGATGCAATCAATGCACCTATACATACACGGTGAGTCAGCACACTGCGATTAATGAACTCCAATATTTTTGCATACGTTAAAAGCATAAGGTACTTAGCGTTTTTTGATCAAAGAGTGCAAAAGCCATCCAACCACGTCAAGGTGTACCTAAATATGAATGATCCCTAAATACTAATAACCTACCTCTCCATGTGCCAAACCAGTGTCATCTAGTAAATTAATACTAAAGGTGTGGGGGCCCCATTTTTTTATGTATTTTTTTTTTGTAGTACATATCATGGGGTGTGGTTCCCAGCACCCTTATTCACCCATCTATCCCATACAAGATCTTAATTGCGAACTATGCGTGGTTTCCTTTTCACCCTTCCGATTTCAAATAAGGCTGGTTTGGCACATGGCGAGTTAGGTCAATCGTGATAGTGATCATCCGTATTGAAGGTCACCTTGACGTGGTTGGATGGCTTTTGCACTCTTTAATCAAAAAATGCTAACTAAGTACCTTATGTTTTTAACGTTTGCAGCAATATTATTAATATTATTATGATTTATTTAGCACCACTAATTCCATGGTGCTGTACATAAGGGGTTACATCAAAATACAAATATCACTTACAGTGAACAAACTAACAATGACAGACTGGTACAGAGGGAAGAGGACCCTGCCTTTGCGGGCTTACATTCTACAGGATTATGGGGAAGGAGACAGTAGGTCGAGGGTTGCAATAGCTCCGATAGTGTTGAGGTGGCTGTGTGGTCATTACAGGCTGTAAGTTTCTTTTGAAGAGATGGGTTTTCAGGTTTCTTTTGAAGGATCTAAATGTGGTGGGTAACCAGATGTGTTGGGGCACAGAATTCCAGAGGATGGGGGATATTCGGGAGAAGTCTTGGAGGCGATTGGTTGAGGAGCGAATAAGCGTGGAGGAGAGGAGGTGGTCTTGGGAGGACCAGAGATTACGTGAGGGAAGATATTGAGAGATTAGTTTGGAAATATACGGAGGAGAAAGGTTATGGATGGCTTTGCAGGTCAGTGTTAGTAGTTTAAACTGGATACGCTGGGTAATTGGGAGCCAGTGAAGGGATTTGCAAAGAGGGGAAGCAGGATTGTAGTGAGGAGAGAGATTAGTCGGGCAGCAGAGTTAAGGACGGACTGGAGGGGTGCGAGAGTGTTAGAAGGTAGGCCACAGAGTGCGAGAGTGTTAGAAGGTAGGCCACAGAGGAGGATGTTGCAGTAGTTGAGGCAGGAGATGATTAGGGAATGCATAAGCATTTTGATAGTGAGGGTTGAGGAAAGGACGGATTCTAGAAATATTTTTTGAGCTGGAGGCGACAGGAGGTGGCAAGAGCTTGGATATACGGTTTGAAGGACAGGGTAGAATCAAGGGTTACTCCAAGGCAGCAGATTTTGGGGACAGGGGAAAGTGTTATTTCATTTATTTTGATAGATAGATCAGGTAGGGAAGGTGTGCGAGATGGAGGAAAGATAATTAGTTAAGATTTGTCCACATTGAGCTTAAGGAAGCGACACGAGAAGGAGGATATGGCTGATGGACACTCTGGGATTCTGGAGAGCAGAGAGGTGACGTCTGGGCCAGAGAGGTAGATCTGAGTGCCATCAGCATAGAGGTGGTACTGGAAACCATGGGACTTTGAGTTGTCCCAGGCCGAGTGTATAGATTGAGAAGAGTAAGGGCTCTAGGACAGAGCCTTAAGGGACACCAACAGAGAGGGGCCGAGAAGTGGTAGTGTGGGAGTAGGAAAAGCTAAATGTGCGGTTGGTAAGGTATGAGGAGATCCAATATAGGACACCAAAGGAAGAGAGGATCTGTAGTAGGAGGCAGTGGTCAGCTGTGTCGAAGGCAGAGGACAGGTCTAGAAGGAGGAGTATAGAGAATTGTCTGTTAGCTTTTGCTGTAAGAAAGTCGTTCGTAATTTTGGTCAGGGCAATTTTGGTCAGGGCAGTCTCAGTGGAATGGTGGGGACGGAAGCCAGATTGTAGGTTGTCGAAGAGAGAGTGAGATGCAAAGTGAGAGGAAAGTTGAGCGTGGATGTGCTGCTCAAGGAGTTTGGAAGCAAATGGGAGCAAAGATATGGGGCTATAGCTGGACATAGCGCTTGGGTCAAGGGATGGCTTTTTGAGGATAGGTGTGATTGTGGCGTGTTTGAAAGCAGAGGGGAAGGTACCAGAAGCTAGTGATAGGTTGAAGAGATGGGTTAGGGATGGGATTAGTGTGGTGGTGAGGTTGGGGAGGAGGTGGGATGGAATGGGGTCAATCGTACAAGTGGTGAGGTGGGATTTGGAGAGATGAGCAAGCTGTCCTTCAGTGATTTTGGAAAGGAAGTTATGGGGTTAGGGCATTGGTCTGGTACACAAAGGGGTTGTGGTGATTTGACAACAAAGATTTGCCGCCTTTGGTCTATTTTATTTTTAAAGTGCATGGCAAAGTCCTCGGCAATGATTAGGGAACTCGGAGGGTCAATGGTGGGCGGAGGATGGAGTTAAGTGTTGAGCAACTGTTTGGGGTTGTGGGATAAAGAAGATACGTGGGATGTAAAATAGGCCTGTTTAGCAGAGGTGAGAGCTGATTTGAATGTGAGTGTTGCTTGTTTGAGTGCAGTGCAGTGAGGTCATCTTGCGAATGCATTTTCTTCCAACACCACCGTTCTGTAATTCTGATACTTGCCGAAGCTTTTTAGTGATGCTATTGTGCCAGGGTTGTCTATTGGTTCGTCGCACTCTGCTATGCATGACGGGCGACTGTGTCAATAACTGATGCGAGAGTGGCATTGTAGAAAGCAGTGACACTGTGTCGTGCAGTGAGGATGTGAATGCTAGTGGTAGGATAGAGTCAGAGAGTGTGTGGGTGTCTAGGTGTGCGAGGTTTCTGCGTGGATGCGCATGTTGCTGGACATGGGTGATAGGTGAGGAGGACAGGCGTGAGAAAGCGAGTAGATTTTGGTCACATAGAGGGAGAGGGGAGGTGGTGAAGTTAGATAGGGAGCAGAGACAGGTGAAGACCAGGTCTAATGTGTGTCCGTCTGTGTGGGTGGCTGAGGAGGATCACTGAGTAAGTACAAAAGATGAAGTAAGGGACAGGAGTTTGGAAGCTGCTGACTGGTGGGTGTCAGTGGGGATGTTGAAGTCACCCATGATGATGGTGGGAATGTCAGCAGACAGAAAGTGAAGGAGCCAGGTGGAGAATTGGTCAATAAAGGCAGTGGCCGGGCCCGGAGGTCGGTATATGACTGTCATTTGGAGGTTGTAGGGGGAGTAGATGTGGACAGAGTGGACTTCAAAAGAGGGGAGGATAAGTGAGGGTAGAGGTGGGATTGGGTAAAAGGTGCAGTTGGAAGAAAGGAGAAGGCCCACTCCTCCACCATGTTTGTTGCCAGTCGGTGAAGAGACTGGTCACAGACACAGGAGGGGATTAATTAGAAGTCAGAAGGGAAAATGCAAGGAGAAATAGATCCAAATGGAAAGATAAAGCCAACTGTGTGTTGGCCTCAAGAAATTAAAATGAGAAAACATGCAGGGGGAAAAAAAAAAACCAAAAACAGAAAAAGCAGCCAGCGGATATACCAGGAATAGCAGACAAATACAGGGTGAGGAAGATCAGGAAAATTGGGTGATGGTGATGGGATTGGGGTTGCAGCCAGCGGACATACCTGAGGATGAAGCAGATCGATTGTCAGATTGATAGCAATAACGAAGCATAGTAATAATAATAATGAAGCATCTATAGCAGGGGGTTATTTTTCTGGTATATTTCTGCTGTTATCCTTTTAGAGACATCCTACTAGAAACAGACCACAGAGACAGATCATATTGAAGTTCATGTATTCATTAATTGCAGTATGCTGTTGCATCGTGGTTGTATATGGTCATATATTGGCCACATTTCATATTTGTGCACCTATACATTAATACTAAAGATGTGCAGACACCATTTTTAAGTTTTTGTTTTTTTGTCAAACAGTGAGCAGTCTGTGTAATGCATGACAGCTCAGATCCTCCAATTAAAACATATGTAAATGGATTTTCTTAGCTGTACAAATACCTTCAGGGGCATCAGTTATAATTGTGGCAATAGAAAGGCATTCATCGGCACTATGTTCTCAATACAGCCTTATTGTCACTCTGCCATTGGATCAATGTATGAATATACAAGGGGATATGATAGGAGATTTTCTTCACATGTACCTCTGACAAAGCCTCTAAACATGATCTTTTAACACAGCCTAAGGCTGGTTTCATATGCCCATCATTCTTGGTCCAAGCAAGCACCAGCCAGAGGTCTGCTGAACCAAACTGTAAGGCCTCATGCTTGGACCGTGATTGCCGGACATGGTAAACTGGCTTTATACTATCTACACAATTCTCTACTTTTGTAGAAAGAAATTGACCTATTTGAAGTCACACCGCTGTCAGCTCTGGATGTCGGAGTTCCCGTCCATGGAGATCAAAGGGTGTATACATTGTATGACCTTTTAGAACCTGAGCTTTTCAACACCTCTAGAAACTTAAATGTGGCACTAAAGTGGAAAGGAGGTTCTGACTCTGGTGAGTGTTACAAGATGCCAGGGACACCGTTGGCACCGTTCTCTTAGAATTCAGCCACTCAGTGAAAAGTCAGTCGTTGCTGCTCCTGCTTCTACAACCTGTGACTACAGGCAAAAGGTCTGATTGTCAGGACATCCACGTCTCTGAGATTGAGAGGGTTGCCATGTTTTTTCATTGATAAGTGTATGTATTTTGCTCTTACCACTGTATTAAATCATTTAAGTAACAAGAAGACCTTTATATGTCTCTACTAGGTCAACCACAGCCACCCATCTTCCACGCTGAACGCTATGTTAGTGGCTATGGTCTTCAGACTGGAGTGATTAATACCATGATTTACAACAACCATCCATACAGAGCCTTTCCTGTCATGTTCCTGGAGACAGTTCCCTGGTATCTCCGCCTATATGTCCACACGCTGACTATAATTACCAAAGGCAAAGAAAACAAACCTAGTAAGTGTGTCAGAGACTGGGCAACCTTAGAACTTCCCCTGCTGCATTCACAAATCCTCACTTGGACAGAACAATATAGACAGAGTTGACCATTAGTAGTGCCCAACAAATATTAATTAATGTAATAAGCTGATATCTTCAGTGGGGTCACTGAAGATAGGGACATGCTTGATCTTTGGGTTGTCTAATGCCTACTGTTATCAAGCATTAGGCCTACCCACATAGTCATTAGATTGTGGGCAGATCACAACTTTCATCTAGTGTATACAGCCCAGTGAAGGGGTTTCCAGGTCTTAACAAATGATGACCTTAATCAAGGGATAGGTCATATATCCAGTCACACCATTCCACTCAAACTGCCCTAACTAAGGTCACCAATGACCTCTTAACCGCCAAGAGCAAGCGACACTACTCTGTCCTCCTCCTCCTCGACCTGTCGGCTGCCTTTGACACAGTGGACCATTCCCTATTATTACAGACCCTCTCATCCCTTGGCATCACAGACTTGGCCCTATCCTGGATCTCATCATACCTAACAAACCGGACATTCAGCGTCTCCCACTCACACACCACCTCCTCACCTCGCCCCATATCTGTCGGAGTCCCACAAGGTTTAGTCCTAGGGCCCCTGCTCTTCTCCATTTACACCTTTGGCCTGGGACAGCTCATAGAATCTCATGGCTTTCAGTATCACCTCTATGCTGATGACACACAGATCTACATCTCTGGACCAGATATCACCTCCCTACTAACCAGAATCCCTCAATGTCTATCCGCTATTTCATCTTTCTTCTCTGCTAGATTTCTGAAACTTAACATGGACAAAACAGAATTCATCATCTTTCCCCCATCTCACGCGATCCCCCCCCCCCCCCAACGAACCTATCCATTACAGTAAATGGCTGCCCACTCTCCCCAGTCCCACAAGCTCACTGCCTCGGGGTAATCCTTGACGCTGATCTCTCCTTCAAACCACATATCCAAACCCTTTTCACTTCCTGCCGACTTCAACTCAAAAATATTTCACGAATCCGTGCATTCCTCAACCAAGAATCTGCAAAAACCCTAGTCCATGCCCTCATCATCTCTCGCCTTGACTACTGCAACCTCCTGCTCTGTGGCCTCCCCGCTAACACTCTCGCACCCCTCCAATCTATTCTAAACTCTGCTGCCCGACTAATCCACCTGTCCCCCCGCTATTCCCCGGCCTCTCCCCTCTGTCAATCCCTTCACTGGCTCCCCATTGCCCAGAGACTTCAGTACAAAACCCTAACCATGACATACAAAGCCATCCACAACTTGTCTCCTCCATACAGCTGTGACCTCGTCTCCTGGTACTTACCTACACGCAACCTCCGATCCTCACAAGATCTCCTTCTCTGCTCCCCTCTTATCTCCTCTTCCCACAATCGTATACAAGATTTCTCTCGCGTATCACCCCTACTCTGGAACCCTCTACCACAACATATCAGACTCTCGCCTACCATCGAAACCTTCAAAAAGAGCCTGAAGACCCACCTTTTCCGACAAGCCTACAACCTGCAGTAACCACCGATCCACCAAACCGCTGCATGACCAGCTCTACCCTCACCTACTGTATTCTCACCCATCCCTTGTAGATTGTGAGCCTTCGCGGGCAGGATCCTCTCTCCTCCTGTACCAGTTGTGACTTGTATTGTTTAAGATTATTGTACTTGTTTTTATTATGTATACCCCTCCTCACATGTAAAGCGCCATGGAATAAATGGCGCTATAACAATAAATAATAATAATAATATATAATTGCTGTGGGTTCGACATCCCAGAACCACCAGTGATCAGCAGACTTTTCTTTGAAGCAGCTATATGTAAGTGATGAAGAGGGCAGAACATAGAAGCTCCGTACATCACTTAGCGGCTAGCACTGCACCTGATCTTCTATTCTCTTGAATGGGAGGTAAAGCCGGGGCATGTTTTATCTAATCAGTGGGGGTGCAGGACATTGATGAGCTATCCTAAGAATAAGTAATGGATTGATCTTTGGCCAATACCGTCCCCTTTTGTTCCAGGCTATATTCACTACGTGCCAGCCAAGGACCGTCAGCGCCCTCATCTTCTAGAGATGTTAATCCAGCTGCCTCCTAATTCAGTCACTAAGATTAGCATACAGTTTGAGAGGGCGCTGCTGAAGTGGACGGAGTACCCTCCTGACCCAAACCATGGATTTTATATCAGGTAAAATACCTACACTTTGTTGTTTTGGTATTTTTTCAGCCATTGCTTTTACTTCCTCCCCCAAATGATATCTTAAAATGTCTTTTCTGTGTAGTCCTTCAGTACTGAGTGTCCTGATCCCCAGTATAAGGAATGTAAAGACCGATGAGCTAGAAGCAAGCCCGCTCTTCTCAACGCTGTAAGTATCTAGACCTCATTTTACTGTGAAGAGTAATGCAAGTCTAAATGTAGCACCATGTAATGAGTTGGTGGTCACCTAGAGAGGAAGAATGTGGTTGCTAGGCAATCTGAAAGAATAAGTAAATACAAGTGAGGCTGTGAGTCTGTGTGTACATTAGGGGCCAAGAAAAGCTCACAGGACCACAGGTATGTGATATGAACATTTGTGGTCACGTGCCTCATTCACTGGGAGTACAGGAGAATCCTCACATTCTTCTCATGTGACCATTCCGAAATTTGTCTACACTTCGGAAAACCCCTTGAAATGAAAGCGATGACAGATGCTACAGTTAGTGTTTTCTCGGCAAACATGCTAAATGTGTGGCAAAAATCATGATGTTAATGGGAGGAGACACTGAACAATGTGTCATTAGGAACCAAGCCTATCGTATTGCCTAATAGGCCATCATATAAGCGGACCCTGCTTAGGACCACCATCTGTCCCCCATAGCAATGTTAGGTCCCCACTCTATTGTATGTTGTGGCTACTCATTCATATAAATGTGCACCATGTCATCACCACAGAACTTGATCCTCTTATTGTCCATGTCTCTTTGTCAGATTCCCGTCCTCCGATGGCTCCAGCTATTTTATGCGGCTGTACACCGAGCCCTTACTGGTGAACCTTCCAACTCCTGACTTCAGCATGCCCTATAATGTCATCTGTCTGACTTGTACTGTGGTGGCCGTGGGCTACGGCTCTTTCTACAACCTTCTCACAAGGACTTTTCAAGTGGAGGACCACACCAGGGGTGGACTGGTAAAAAAGATAGCCAATATCATACGCAGATTGCGTGGTGTTGCACCTCTATGATGGTAGAATGGAGCCGGTTTTGTTTCCATGTCCCCTAGTGGCCTATTACTACCAACCCATCCGTCACAGTGACTTTTAGAGACTCTTAGCTAAAAGTTTGTCCCAAAGTTACAATTACAAGGTTTTTTGGTATACATGTTTCTTTCAAAGATGGCTAGTTTTTCCAAGGTATGGTTTTCGAGTGGAGGACCACACCACATCGCCACGCAAGAGTGGCGCATTGTATGTGGTGTTTCATGAGAGAGGTGTTTAATTAAGACTGTTGTATAATGACTAATGTTGGGTAGGGTTATGTATGTTGTGGGTATTTATTTAAAGGGATGGGCAACCAATAACTGAGACTACATCCATTTCCAGAATGAACTGTCTTTGAAGCTCAGGACATGTTCACAGATATCTGTAGCTTATGTTTGAGCACATACAATGCTTGTGTAAGGAGTGACATTTCCAAAAAAAAAAGGAATGCCATACTTGGAAGTTCCTGAATTCTGGAAATCTCCAAAAAGCACTTAAGTGCGCGGGGCATGAAGTATCATGATTTTTTTTTCAGATCTCCACTGTCCTTCTATTTAACAGTCATCATTAAAAAGAAAAAAATAGGAACTATCACCATTTTTAAAGCGGCCCTCCACCCTGGCAGCGGGTAAGGTGACAAATGTATAGTCCCATTTCGGTGCCAGGAGGGAGAGGTTTTTTTTCCTTTCAGGATATATCCTCATGGGTTGGATATACCGCAAATTTTTAAGATGCAAAATCTCCTGCGTATTACAATACTAATACAGAGGAGAAATGTCCAGCGTAAATTAAGTGGAGCAGCAGATTGGACAATTTGTGTTGTAGATTTCAATCCATGCTGGTTTGCTGCAACATTTTAGGCGTGGAAAATCTTCACCATATCCGACAAGGTGTAGACTTCATGTTCCACCACTTTTTCATGAAATACCTGAGGTCGGGTAATTTGATTTTGTAAATAAAAAGTAACTTAAAAAGTGTATGGTCTGTAGTTTCTTTGATTGTTCTCCCAACAGCAGTACCAAACTGAGTATATGTGCATCCAGAACCTCTGTTATTAAAGAGGACATCTATTCTGCCCAGACATGGATCCATCTCCTTCACCTTCCATGTTCCCACTTAGGATTTTCAGTTGGATGTGGGACAATGATGCCACACAGGTAGCAAATCCAATGGACTGCAAGGTTGAAAGGAATATGTGGAGGAAAATCAAAACAGTCATTTTAATTCTAGACATTTTTCCCACAAAAAATTAGGTATAATTTTGGCGTAACTCGAGGCTGCCCTAAAATGTTGCAGCTTTTGGTGTTCTTATGCCATTTTCGCCCAGGTCTAGCTGGGTGGAGCTGTGGTGGACATGGCGATCTGCTACTCCACAAATCTTACAGCAGCATGAACTGGAGTAGGATTTGTGGTGGTGATGCGTCTCTCTCATAATTACACTTCACCCCAACCTACTCATTCCCTTACATCCCTCCGATTCCCAAGGCGTTACAAAAATTCTTGATAGAATTTTTTCGGCAACTGTTAAAACATCGGAAACCCTCATTCATTAGCCTAGGTGCTGAAAAACAAAATCATGTAAAAGGGGATTTTTTTTGTTAAACAGAAGCAGCAAAAACACGGGGACAAAGACCCTTCTTTAGAATGCAAAACCTAAAAAGAAAAAAAGGTTCATCAGATCATTGCTACGGCTGGGACATAATATATAGCTATACTTTCTGCTTGGTAAGAATGCAAACGGTATATTTCCTGACCACAAATTCCATTAATCTTTCCTTCTCGTTCCCGCTGTATGTGGACTGTCCCTGGCAAAAAGCATGGATGAATGGATTTTATTTTTTGAGTGATGGGCAGAAGTGGATCCTACCTTTTGGATCCACATTTTGGCTTTGATTAGAAAACTGCATGTGTAAAGATGACTGCTGCAATATACTGAAAGATGTCCGAAAAGACCCGCTGATGTGTATGGGGGCTCACTCCCACTTGCGACTAAAAATCGTGTTGCGTTTGTACCAATTTAATCCTATGCTTCTGTTCTCAATGGCATTTTTTTATCCTGCTCCAATCGGATTGCGAGTGCAGCGCGATTGCCACAGACATCGGCAATGGAGGAGATGGAGAAATTACTTTCTCTGTCTCCTCTGCAGCTGTGCTCCAATTCGTTCATGCGATAGGACCTTATCACAGAGCACTGACACTCGGCTCACGCTCACAGCCGAGCAGGAGCACAGTGTCATTAGCATCTCACATCGGATGTGACACGCTAATGTGACTCTGGCCTTACTACTGCATTCTGCAGTTGCTGCTATACTACTAGTACATGGCATGTATCATTCAAATGAAAACACTAGGTGGCAGTCTACTCTCAGATCTGGGCTTATTCTATTTCAAGTTTCTATGTAATTAAAGGGATTTGTTAATCAAAAACAGAATTGGTGTAACTTATTGAGTGGTGGGTGTCTTACCGCTGGGAAGCAACTTTTATCCTTGTCAGTAATAGTGTGCATGCTCTATTTATCACGTATGGAGCTGCTGAGCGATGCGCTCCCCTTTTAACAAGGATCACATCCAGAATGAATAGAGGGGGCAGTCAAGCATGTGCAGTGTCACTCCATTCTAAAAGGGATAGAAGCTGCTTGTTCTACAAATCAGTGTGGGTCCCAGAGTTCGGACACCCTCAGTTACTAAGTTCTCACCCAGCCAGTGTATTTACCATCTAATACTAGGTAAGTTATGTGATGACACAAGTAACATAATATTGACAACACATATCTTGCTCGGACACATTAGGAGTTGCCCAAGTAGGGTCAGCAATCTCAGGCCATTGATTGGCTGCAGTGGTAAATTGCTTTAGTCATGACATCAATTCTACAATCATATTAACAAAGATAGGGCAAGACTGGAGCCGCAGGTTAACTACAGTTGATTTTTTATTTCTACACAAAACAAGCCTGTGCACCAAACAATGAAAGTTCTTTTCAGCACTACCATTGCTTTATGCCAGCTCTTTGCACAGGGGCCACAAGCTGTCAGGGTCCTCCCCCTGCAGACATGTGACTACTGGCATTCACTGATATTCGACAGCCATAACTCATGTAGGGATTGTCTAACAAACAGGAGACACTGGGCCAACAATGTTGTAAAGATGCTGACTGACACGGAGCTGAGATATATAGAAGGTCTATAAAGGTTCTACCATTCACCTGTTGTGCCTGGACTGTGTTCCCTGGCTGGCAGGGGTCCTATTGGCTGCTGCCATAATTAGTTCTGTTCAGTTGTCCTATGGGTGCATGCGTGAACACTGCTCCGTTCACATCTATGGGAGTGGTTGTGGGTATCCACAATGTAGAGGTGGTGACGCATAAGACCATGCCTCCCAAAAAAGTGGTATAAGAAGTTGTATGGCCCCAAAACTTATACCAATAAAGAACAAGAACGTTATCAGTCTCCAACAAGTTTTTGTTTTTAAGGATCTGACTTTTTAAAAAAAAAAACAAAACAAAACACTAAATTCTTTTAAAAAACCTATGATTTTGGTATCCCTGTAGTCATACTAACGTGCAGAAACCACTTACTTACTGGGTCATTGTTACACAATGAAATCTGTAAAAAAAAAAAAAAATCTCACAAAAAGCAAGATTTTTCACTGCTTTGTTGACAAAGATATAAAAGATTTTGTCTTTTATAGGAAGGGAAAAAAACAAAATCTGAGAAATGGAGGTGGGAAAGGGGTTCATTGCAAACCCCTTGTACCCCTATTATCTTTTAAAAAAAAATATCTGATATATAACTACTGTAAGGTGGTTGTGTAAATTTGATAAAAATACCCATTCGAACCTGCCAATTTCAGTAGAACCAACAGTCCAACTCATGTAAAGGGGGCCGCCAACTCATGGTAGCCGGAGGTCACAAAATAAATAAAAAAAGAAAATGGAAAAATCCTAAACCAATAAATCTGCATATTTGTGTAAAAATAATTTTAAAAAATTACACATTTGGTATCAACGTATCCGTAACTAACTGCGCTGACTGAAACATAGAATGTTAGAGTTGGAAGGGACCTCCGGGGTCATTGCGTACAACCCCCTTCTCAATGCAGCCTCTGTTTGAAGACTTCTATTGAAGTAGAACTCACCACCTCTGGGGACAGCTTGTCCCACTCATTGATTCCACTCACTGTCAAAAAGTTTTTTCTAATATCTAATCTGTATCTTCTCCCTTTATGTTTCATTCTATTGCTTCTTGTGTTTCCATGTGCAGATGAGAATAAGGATGATCGCTCTAGGCTAACGCACTTCACACAAAGGTGTTTTTGCTGCTTTTTTTATGTTTTTTTTAATGAAAATTTTCAGCTGCTTTTTACAGTACCCGCAAAGCCTATGAGATTTCAGAATTTGTTTTATCAGTATTTTGTGCTTTGCACCAAAAACGCAGGGATCATGTTTTGCTGCGTTTTTTGTGGGAAAACCTGATTCTAATGAATAGGACTTTTTTTCAACACTAAACTTTATCAGCATGCACAAGATACAAGTCTGGCATGCCAAAACTGCAGCAAAAACGCTCAGAAAACAGCAAAAAATGCAAGAAAAATCAAGGAAAACATGATTTTTTTTCCGCAGCTTATTTCCTGCCAAGAAATCAGGTTTTGCTGCAAAAAAACAAAAAATGCTGAAAAAACGCCTGTGAACTTACCCCTACACAGTGACATCCCATCATATATTTGTAGACCGCCATTAAGTCTCCTTTTAGCCTTCTTTTTTGCAAGCTAAACATTTCCAGATCCTTTAACCGTTCCTCGTAGGACATACTTTGCAGTCCGCTCACATCCTCGTATCTCTTCTCTGAACTTGCTCCAGTTTTTCAATGTCTTTTTTTAAAATGTGGTGCTCTGAACTGGACACAGTATTCCAGATGAAGCCTGGCCAAGGAGGAGTAGAGGGGGATAATTACTTCACGTGATCTAGACTCTATGCTTCTCTTAATACATCCTAGAACTGTGTTTGCCTCTTTTGCTGCTGCATCACACTGTTGACTCATGTGCAGTGTGTGATCTATTAGTATACCAAAGTCTTTCACATGTGCTGTTGTTTAGTACTATTCCTTCCATTCTGTAGATATAATTTTCGTTTTTCTTGCCCAGTTGTAGAATTTTGCATTTCTCCCTGTTAAATACTATGCTATTAGTCACTGCCCTTTGTTCAAGCTTATCTAGATCCTTCTGACTCCTTTTTCTGTCTTCTCTAGTGTTAGCTATCCTTCCGAGCTTTGCATCGTTTGCATATTTGATTAGTTTCCCTTCCGTTCCCTGATCTAAATCATTTATAAACATGTTGAACAACACTGGGGCCAGGGCAGTGCCTTGTGGTACCCCACTTATAAACAGTCTTCAAATTGGATGCTCAACCATTTATTACCACTCTTTGAGTATGTTTACTGAGCCAGTTATGAATCCACCTAACCGTAGTCTTGTCAATCCCATACTTGGTCATTTTTCCAATAAAGATAGTATGAGATACTTAATCAAATGATTCGCTGAAGTCGAGATGTACTATATCTACCGCATTTCCCTGATCCACCCAATCAGTGATTCCATCATAGAAGGAAATTATATTAGTCTGAAATGACTTGTTTGCTACATTATTTCATTCTTATCCAAGTATTTACATACATGCAGTTTAATAATTTGTTCAAAGATCTTTCCTGGTATAGAAGTAAGGCTCACTGGCCTGTAATTTCCTGGCTCCATCTTCTTTCCTTATTTGAAGATAGCGACAACATTTGCCACTCTTTTGGAACGTCCCCTATTCTCCAGGATTTTTCAGAGATTCTGGCTATTGGTTCTGAAATTTCCTTTGCTTACTCTTTCAGTACCCTAGCATGTAATTCGTCTGGACTAGGAGATTTAAATTCATTTAAATTAGCTAAGTGTTCCCTCACCATCTTTCTGTTTATGGATAGTGTGGATTTTTTTATTCCTTCAATGGCACCGTGAAGATCAGTTGATGTTACTATTGCTTTCTTAGAGAACATAGATGTAAAATAGGAATTTAAAAGTTCGACCTTCTCAACATTATTTTTGACCACTACACCCTTTTCATCCTGAAAAAACCCTACAGCATTTTTGAGATTTCATTTGCTTTTGACATTCCCAAAAATCCTTTTCACTGCTTTTGGTCTCCCTTGCAAGCCTCACTTAATTACTGGCTTTAGCTCTTCTAATGCTTGCTCTGCATTCACTTCAAACAGCATTTTATTCTTCTTTAGATATGTCCACTCTTTCCATTTAACTCCTTTCTGACCTCGGACGGGATAGTACGTCCGAGGTCAGGACCCCCGCTTTGATGCGGGCTCCGGCGGTGAGCCCGCATCAAAGCCGGGACATGTCAGCTGTTTTGAACAGCTGACATGTGCCCGCAATAGCGGCGGGTGAAATCGTGATTCACCCGCCGATATTAACTAGTTAAATGCCGCTGTCAAACGCAGACAGCGGCATTCAACCGGCGCTTCCGGCCGGGCGGCCGGAAATGAGCGCATCACTGACCCCGTCACATGATCGGGGGTCAGCGATGCTTCTGTATAGTAACCATAGAGGTCCTTGAGATCTCTATGGTTACTGATCCCCGGTAGCTGTGAGCGCCACCCTGTGGTCGGCGCTCATAGCACACCTGCATTTCTGCTGCATAGCAGCAATCTGATGATCGCTGCTATGTAGCAGAGGCGATCCAGTTGTACCAGCTCCTATGGAGGCTATTGAAGCATGGCAAAAGTAAAAAAAAAAAAAAAAAAATGTGAAAAAAATAAAAAAATTATAAAAGTTTAAATCACCCCCCCTTTTGCCCCAATCAAAATAAATCAATTAAAAAAAAAAATCAAACATACACATATTTGGTATTGCCGTGTTCAGAATCGCCCAATCTATCAAAAAAAAGCATTAACCTGATCGCTAAACAGCGTAGCGAGAAAAAAATTCAAAACGCCAGAATTACGTTTTTCTGGTCGCCGCGACATTGCATTAAAATGCAATAACAGGTTCTTTTGATCGCCCATCTGCACCGAAATGGTGTAATTAAAAACGCCAGCTCGGCACGCAAAAAATAAGCTCTCAACCGTCTCAACCGACCCCAGATCATGAAAAATGGAGACGCTACGGGTATCGGAAATTGGCGCAATTTTTCTTTTTTTTAGCAAAGTTTGGAATTTTTTTTCACCACTTAGATAAAAAATAACCTAGTCATGTTAGGTGTCTATGAACTCGTAATGACCTGTAGAATCATAATGGCAGGTCAGTTTTAACATTTAGTGAACCTAGCAAACAAAAAACAAGTGTGAGACTGCACTTTTTTTGCAATTTCACCACACTTGGAATTTTTTTCCCGTTTTCTAGTACACGACATGCTAAAACCAATGATGTCGTTCAAAAGTACAACTTGTTTCGCAAAAAATAAGCCCTCATGGTCATATGGACGGAAAAATAAAAAAGTTATGGCTCTGGGAAGGAGGGGAGCGAAAAACGAACACGGAAAAATGGAAAATCCCAAGGTCATGAAGGGGTTAATATACTTTTTTTTTTTCTTTTTAATAAGTGATTTATTTTTGTGTTCATCCTTCATGGTCTCTTTAAATGCTTCCAATTCTTCCTTCTTTTCGGGATTGTTAACCATTGTGCAATCAGAATTTCATTTAGCAAAATCTCCTATCCTTCTTGGACATTTCTGTCATTTAGAACATCCAACCTTTGGACCTTTCTAAGGCTAGGTCCACATTGCGTTAGGGCAATCCGTTAAGCGCATAGCGCTAGCGAATTGCGCTAACGCAATGCTTCTCTAGGGTCCGCGTTCAGCGTCCCCGCTAGCGCAGATCCCCGATCTGCACTAGCGAGGAACGGACCTCGGGCGCGCCGCGGACGCTGCAAGCAGCGCCCGAGGTCCGTCACTCAAATGACGGCACATCGCTAGCGCACGCCCAATGTGGGCGGGCGCTAGCGACGCGCTCATCATTACAGGCTATGGCGGCGTTAACGGACTACGTTAACACCGCGTTATGCCGCGGTGTAACGTAGTCCGTTAAACGCGGTCACATAACGCAATGTGACCCTAGCCTTACTCTATTTCTGAGTCCATTCAAATCTGCTGTTTGGCCTGTGATCTAGAAGTGTCCTTCTTTTTAGGCATGCATAAAAGCGTGGTCGGACACAGTTTTGTGCACCTCAAATAAAAATAAAAGCTACAACTCAACCCACAAAAAAGCAAGTCCCCACTCAGGTGCATCATCCGTTAACGGAAACATAGGGCTTCCATATTACTGGTAGCACAAATGCTCTGGAGAAGCAGAAGAAATCAGCAAATCTTGAGCTCCCAAATCCGAATACTACCCCCCAGTGTGCCAACGCCACATTTATTGTCCATTAGTTTGGTATTTTTGTAGAGACGCGAGACGTCCTAATTTGCGGGGTCCACGTCTCCAGAAGCACGAGTTGGGCACTAGAACACACCGGGCACTACAATGGTAGTTTGCAATTTTCACTCTGCAACACCTATTGCTGCCTGTTTCTGGAAAACACTCATGGAGTCAAAATAGTCGCTGCACCTGTAGATAAATTCCCAGTGGAGTGTAATTTGCCAAATGGGGTTTCTTTAGGGGGGATTCTGCTCTTCTAGCACTTATTGCCTCTGTATATGGAGTCCACAAACTATTCTACGATAATTTGTTCTCCAAGAGTCAAATAGCGCTCCTTCACTCCCAAGTCTTGCTGTGTAGCTAAGCAGTGCTGTACAGACACATATGGGGAAGTGCCACGTTCAGCAGAAATGGTGTGACATATTTTGGTGCCATTTTTACCCATTTCCCCTTGTAAAAATGTAAAATCTGAGGCTAAAACTATTTTTGGGTGGTAAAAATGTAATTATTTTTTCTTCACTGCCCAATGGTATAAAATTCTGTGACACATATACATTTCAGAGTTGTAGTTTGTAATATTGGATTACTTATGGGGGGTGGGTTCTGCTGTTCTAGGACCTAAGAACCTGTGCCTATGTGACATGGCACATGCAAACCATAAAAGCAAAATCTGCATTCCCATATGGCGCTCCTTCCATTCTTAGCTTTGCACTGGTGCCTCAAAAGTAGTTTTCGACCACTTATGGGGTACTGATGTACTAAAAAGAAATTGAACAACAGATTGTATTGTTTGTTTTCTCCTGTTATTCCTTTTTAAAATTACAAACTTGGAGTCAAAGCAACATTTTAGTAAAATAAATAGTAATATTTCATTTACTCAGCCCAATGTTATACAAGTTTGTGAAACTTCTGAGGTTAAAAATACTCACGATCCCCTAGATTAATTCCTTGAAATGTGTAGTTTTCAAAATGGGGTAACTTGTGGGGGTTTCTGCTGTTTTGGCATGTCGGGCTCTTCAAATGTGACATGGTGCCCGTAACATATTCCAGTCAAAATAGCGTTCCTTCCCTTCCAAGCTCTGCTGTGGACCCTAGCAGTAGTTTTCCACCACATACAGTTATATGAAAAAGTTTGGGAACCCCTATTAATCTTAAGGTTAATGTTTTATAAAAATTGCTTTTTTTGCAACAGCTATTTCAGTTTCATATATCTAATAACTGTTGGACACAGTAATGTTTCTGCCTTGAAATGAGGTTTATTGTACTAACAGAAAATGTGCAATCTGCATTCAATCAAAATTTGACAGGTGCATAAGTAGGCCCATCCTTAATCATTTTCTTGTTTTAAATACTCCTACCTACTTTTTACTGACTTAATAAAGCACTTTTTTTGGTTTTGTAACCTCATTGAGCTTTGAACTTCATAGCCAGGTGTATGCAATCATGAGAAAAGCTACTTAAAGTGGCCACTTGCAAGTTGTTCTCCTGTTTGAATCTCCTCTGAAGAGTGACATCATGGGCTCCTCAAAACAACTGTCAAATGATCTGAAAACAAAGATTATTCAACATAGTTGTTCAGGAGAAGGATACAAAAAGCTGTCTCAGAGATTTAACCTGTCAATTTCCACTGTGAGGAACATAGTAAGGAAATGGAAAAACACAGGTACAGTTCTTGTTAAGGCCAGAAGTGGCAGGCCAAGAAAACATCAGATAGGCAGAGAAGAATGGTGAGATTAGTCAAGGACAATCCTCAGACCACCTCCAGAGCTGCAGCATCAACTTGCTGCACATGGTGTCACTGTGCATCGGTCAACTATACAACGCACTTTGCACAAGGAGAAGCTGTATGGGAGAGTGATGCGAAAGAAGCCGTTTCTGCAAGCACGCCACAAACAGAGTCGGCTGAGGAATGCAAAAGCACATTTGGAGAAGCCAATTTCTTTTTGGAAGAAGTTACGCAGGGGATGGATCTTTCAGCAAGACAATGATCCAAAACACCGCTACAAATCTACTCAGGCATTCATGTAGAGGAACAATTACACTGTTCTGGAATGGCCATCCCAGTCCCCAGACCTGAATATCATTGAACATCTGTGGGATCATTTGAAGAGGGCTGTCCATGCTCGGCGACCATCAAACTTAACTGAACTGGAATTGTTTTGTAAAGAGGAATGGTCAAAAGTACCTTCATCCAGGATCCAGGAACTCATTAAAAGCTACAGGAAGCGACTAGAGGCTGTTAATTTTGCAAAAGGAGGATCTACTAAATATTAATGTCATTTTTCTGGTGAGGTGCCCATACTTATGCACCTGTCAAATTTTGTTTGAATGCAGATTGCACATTTTCTGTTAGTACAATAAACCTTATTTCAAGGCAGAAACATTACTGTGTCCAACAGTTATTAGATATATGAAACTGAAATAGCTGTTGCAAAAAAAGCAATTTTTATAAAACATTAAGCTTAAGATTAATAGGGGTGCCCAAACTTTTTCATATAACTGTATACTGTATTGGCACAATTTTTGCTAAACTTACAGTATTTTCAGAAATAAATGCAAGTTATATCTAACAAGTTTTATCACTATCATGAAGTACAATGTCACAAAAAAATCACTGAGAATCACTGGGACACGTTGAAGCGTTCCAGAGTGGTATGAGGGGCGCACGGCAGGGCTCAGAAGGGAAGGAGTGTTATTTGACTTTTTGAATGTAACATTTCCTGGAATCATTAGCGGACGTCATGTCGCATTTGGAGAGGCCCTGATCTACCTAAACAGTGGAAACCGACTAAAAGTGACCCTATTTTGGAAACTAGACCGCTCAAGGAATATACATAGATGTGTGGTGAGCACTTTGAATCCCCAGGTGCTTCATAAAAAAAAAAAAAATCACATTTTCCCCACAAAAATGTTATTTTGGCCCCAAATTTTGCATTTTCATAAGGGGAAACAGGAGAAATTGTACTATACAGTTTGTTGTGCAATTTTTCGCCGTTACCCTATATGTGGGGGAATACTACACTGCTCAAAAAAATAAAGGGAACACTTAAATAGCAGAATATAACTCCGAAGTAAATCAAACTTCTGTGAAATCAAACTGTCCACTTAGGAAGCAACACTGTTTGACAATCAATTTCACATGCCATTGTGCAAATGGAATAGACAACAGATGGAAATTATTGGCAATTAACAAGACACACTCAATAAAGGAGTGGTTCTGCAGGTGGGGACCACAGACCACCTCTCAGTACCAATGCTTTCTGGCTGATGCTTTGGTCACTTTTGAATGTTGGTTGTGCTTTCACACTCGTGGTAACATGAGACGGACTCTACAACCCACACAAGTGGCTCAGGTAGTGCAGCTCATCCAGGATGGCCCATCAATGGCGAGCTGTGGCAAGAAGGTTTGCTGTGTTGTGTCAGCGTAGTGTCCAGAGGCTGGAGGCGCTACCAGGAAACAGGCCAGTACACCAGGAGATGTGGAGGGGGCCGTAAGAGGACAACATCCCAGCAGCAGGACCGCTACCTCAGCTTTTGTGAAAGGAGGAGCACTGCCAGAGCCCAGCAAAATGACCTCCAGCAAGCCACAGATGTGCATGTGTCTGCACAAATGGTTAGAAACCGACTCCATGAGGATGGTCTGAGTGCCCAATGTCCTCAGATGGGGGTTGTGCTCACAGCCCAACACCTTGCAGGACGCTTGGCACTTGCCACAGAACACCAGGATTGGCAAATTCGCCACTGGCGCCCTGGGCTCTTCACAGATGAAAGCAGGTTCACACTGAGCACATGTGACAGATGTGACAAGAGTCTGGAGACGCCGTTGAGAGCAATCTGCTGCCTGCAACATCCTTCAGCATGTCCGGTTTGGCAGTGGGTCAGTAATGGTGTGGGGTGGCATTTCTTTGGAGGGCCGCACAGCCCTCCATGTGCTCACCAGAGGTATCCTGCCATTAGCTACCGAGATGAGATCCTCAGACCCCTTGTGACCATATGCTGGTGCGGTTGGCCCTGGGTTCCTCCTAATGCAGGACAATGCCAGACCTCATGTGGCTGGAGTGTATCAGCAGTTCCTGCAAGATGAAGGCATTGAAGCTATGAACTGGCCCACCCGTTCACCAGACCTGAATCCGATTGAACACATCTGGGACATCATGTCTCGCACCACCCACCAACGTCACGTTGCACCACAGACTGTCCAGGAGTTGGCGGTTGCTTTAGTCCAGGTCTGGGAGGAGATCCCTCAGGAGACCATCTGTCGCCTCATCAGGAGCATGCCCAGGCATTGGAGGAAGGTCATACAGGCACGTGGAGGCCACACACACTATTGAGCATCATTTCCTTGTCTTGAGACATTTCCACTGAAGTTGGATCAGCCTGTAACTTCATTTTCCACTTTGATTTTGAGCATCATTCCAACTCCAGACCTCCGTGGGATATTAGTTGTGATTTGCATTGATAATTTTTAGGTTTTATTGTTCTCAACATATTACACTATATAATGAATAAAGATTTACAGCTAGAATATTTCATTCAGTGATATCTAGGATGTGGGATTTTAGTGTCCCCTTTATTTTTTTGAGTAGTGTACTTTTGATGCACAGTGCAAAGCTCAGAAGGTTAGAGGTGCCATATTGGAGTTCGGATTTTGTCAGAATCAGCTGATACCCGCCGGCGATCATCTGCACACCACCAGTGTGCGTGGGTGATCGCGCAGAGGTAATAATCTGTCCCTAGTCAGGTAGACCCATTTCACATAGATGGTTTATTACGTCTAATATCAGAAAGGGGTAAATATGTTACTATTCAACATTAATTTCATCCTATTGGTTCGCCCTCCACAACAGTCACAGTCTCTCATATTGCCTACCCCTGCCTTAAAGAGTTGTTCTCAAGTTGCCTCTTAAAGGGAATCTGTTACCCCAAAATTTGCCTATAAGCTAAGGCCACTGACATCAGGGGCTTATCTACAGCATTCTGTAATGCTGTATATAAGCCCCAATGTAACCCGAAAGATAATAAAAAACAAGTTAGATTATACTCACCCAGGGGCAGTCCCGGTGCGGTCCGGTCTGATGGGCGTCGCGGTCCGGGTCCAGCGCCTCCCATCTTCATATGATAACGTCCTCTTCATTTCTTCCTGGCGTGGCTCCTGTGCAGGCGTACTTTGTCTGCCCTGTTAAGGGGAAAGCATTCCGCGAAACGCGCGTCGGGGCGTTTGTGGTACTGTGGACGGGCATTTGACTCTGATATGGGTATGTCTCAGATTACATATATGATATTTTTTGCTCTGCACTTTTTGCACTACTAGCACTTTATGATCTGTTATATCCAGCATTAGCAAGATGTTACATATAGTATCTCTGAGAGAGATCTTTGTTACTTAGTCTTTGTACTATCCCATAACCCGTTAGTTCTCCACTCTACCATGTGTAGTTTACTTGAGTATACTCTTTTCCTCTTACTTTGTCTACGTCTGTATTTAATATTTTAATGAATTTTTGTGTTGTGTATTCAATAAAATTTATATTTTTATATCATACCTCTTTTTGAGTGGTGTGTTTGGATACTTGTGATCCAACTTTTTGGCTAAGCTAATCAGAATGTTGCTAGAATTGTCATAAGGATATCACCTTATTAATAAAGGTAGTTAAATTACAATTCATCTTTCATTCAGACCAAACTGTTCCCTTAATCTAATAGGGTGCTTGGTTGCTTTACAAAATGGGAAATCCCTAGAACAATGGTATAATGTTAGAGACGGATCCTAAGAACACTTGGTAATGGCGATATGTCTGAACTATGGTAAGTAGCATTCCAAGAATTCATACTTTGCTGAACGTGACAACCATGCAAAGATTAACATACATCCGGAAATTACACTGGTCTCATTCTTTCACGAGTGGGAACCATGACAGAACAAGAATCTAAATCTTTAAAATACCAGTGTAACCCAAAGTACAAGCTGACCAGACTTTCTGTAACTCCAAGATGTGAACTAATTGTCTATTCTACTGTACAGTGAAAGTCAGGACATGTTTGATGTTGATCCCACTCACGATTCTTGCTAAATTCTTTATGTTCTATGTTCTATAGCAGGTTCTAAGTGTCATATTGTACACCTGACAGTCATTACTAGTGATGAGTGAGTGTACTCGTTGCTCGGGTTTTCTCCGAGCACTCTTGGGTGACCTCCGAGTATTTATGACTGCACGGAGATTTATTTTTCATCTCGGCAGCTGAATGATTTACAGCTACTAGCCAGGCTGAGTACATGTGGGGGTTGCCTGGTTGCTAGGGAACCCCAACATGTAATCAAGCAGGTTAGTAGCTGTAAATCATTCAGCTGCCGGGATGAAAAATACATCTCCGAGCAGTCATAAATACTCGGAGGTCACCCGAGCATCACTAGACATTACTGTACACATTACCAATTGAGGGTGCCTACCCAAAAGCTCCCATACATATTATGGCTGTCTTTCCCCTACTCATTAGCAATCGTTTGCCAAGTGCTCCAGTGTTCTCTGAGAAAATTGGAGACAGACATCTCTGCTTCTCTGCCGAAGAACAAAGTGATCGGTAGTCCGAAATCAGACAAGCTTGATTGACATCTCCCCTGACCATAAGTTGGCCAAGACCGCCAAATACATTGGAGTTTCAGCCGAACTCTAAGATATTGGCGGGTGCAGCCGACATTAGTGTCTACATCATGATGCTCTCAGGTTGGGCAGCAAATACCCTGGTTGCAGACTTTCTTTAAAAATTATCAAAATGGTCCTTAAAAGTTACTATGTGCAATACATTAGTAAGGGCATTAAAAACAAGGAGTATTCATTGAGCTTAAAGGAGTTGTCCACCTTTTGGGGAAATGTGTTTTTTTACTTAAATGCATATTTTGGGGTCTAAACATCAGTTTTCAATTAGGGTTTCAATACAAAAGTTGCGCCATTTTGCTTTTACAGTATATTTAGTTCCCGACACATTCAGCTTCAATGTAGTCTGTGGCCAATAATTCAGCTGAGAGGAGCTCCAAAAAAGACAGATAATGAAGAATTACAGCCATTCCTGGTAGACCAGGCCTGGACAACATAGGGCCCGCTGGCTGCATGTGGCCTGCCGATGGATGTTGGGCGGCCCACAGAGCTGTCGATGAGACGTCGCTCCCTTCCTCCTGTATTCAAACGTATTTGCGTCCTTCAACTGTGAATACATTTGAACACTGACTTTGAGACAGGAGCGCTCGTCTTTCCTGGCCCCGATGTGCAGCAGCTTGATGACGGCAGCACTCTGTGAACTCAGAGGTCTTTATTCCCCTCTTTCACATAAAAATGGTAGTCTTATAAGTGTCAAACAGAAATTACTTATAGGTTACGTAACTTTTATTACATCTTGGATATACTGTATATATAGTTATACTGTTTTATGAATATATACATATGAGTGTTCAGACAAATAAAAATTGGAAAAGAGGAGGAGCACTATAACACGGAATATATATATATATATATATATATATATATATATATATATATATATATATACATACAGTGTGTATATATATGTATATATATATATATATATATATATATATATATACAGTATATATATATATTTGTTATAGTGCTCCTCCACTTTTCCAATTTATATTTGTCTGAACACTCATATGAGTGAAATTTTTAACCAAGAGTAGTGATAAATTCACATTCTCAGAACTAAAAACTAAGTAAAATGCCACCCATGGCCACAGCTGGGAAGCAGCATCTCACTGAAATGCAGCTGTTCTGGGAAGTGGAGACAGCTGGACTCTGAAATAATGCAGCTGTTCTCCAAATGTCAGGGCAAAGGCTTAACTATTCCAACCATAGCATATAACCATAGAAAAGGCCCGAAAATGTCTCCTAACCTCAGCCGCCAGCGGTTTCTACCCATGCATAACTAGATTTGCTCCTAAAAGTATTCCCTGGAATTTTGAGGGCTTCAGACAAAATTTAGTACAGATGTGTTTTTAACCCATTGTGACTGAAATAAAGAACAAGTAGTAGATTTGACTTGATTCATAAAAGGCTGCCATCTGAATTACATGCGTTCCATCTGAGGAACGTGTTACACTTCTTGTCTAGCAGAGTGACCCCCTGATTTTATCTGATCTTCAATGCTATCTCTCACATTCCATGTGGGAAAAAAACCATTACTAATTAAGACCTGTTCATTAGGCCATGTGCACACGCTGCGAATTCCATTGCGGAATTTTCCGCAGCGGTTTTGATAAATCCGCAGTGCAAAACCGCTACGGTTTTTAATGCGGATTTATCGCGGTTTTTATTGCGGTTTCCGCTGCGGGTTTTCACCTGCAGTTTCCTATTGGAGCAGGTGAAAAACCGCTGCGGATTCCGCACAAAGAATTGACATGCTGCGGAAAATAAACCGCTGCGTTTCCGCTCGTTTTTTTCCGCAGCATATGCACTGCGGATTTCATTTCCCATCACATTACATGGTACTGTAAATGCATGGGAAACCGCTGTGGATCCGCAGCTGCGGAAATGCTGCGGATCCGCAGCAAAATCCGCAGCGTGTGCACATAGCCTTATAGACTTTTGTGAAATGAAGGCTATCATGTTGGGAACCAAGTTGCACATAATTGCCTATTCAATAGGGTTTTCATTTTATAAGTAAAACTTTGTATTACCCATGTGATGGGTAGGTGTCAGTTCAAAGGTGAGATTGGTCCCTGACAGCAGTACCACATACAGTTGCAGTCAAACATATTCAACTCCCATTGTAAATTAGGTTTATTAACAAAATTTACAAACTTTCCGCTATTTGCAATGAAACAACATTTTTGAGTCCATTTGTCAGCAGTATGCCTCAAAGATGAAGAATGATGCATAATGCTTAAAGTTGCTCTCTGCTGGGGGTAATTGTGAAAGTTATGAATGGAATAGAATACTAATTCACATTATTATTTTGATTTTCGTTTTCCAGCAGGTTGGGTTAAATCATATGGAACTGTGCCTCAGGGCTGTCCCACACGTCCAGATAATTCCGGTACCGGAATAAATCGGTACCGGAGTTATCCGTGTCCGTGTGCCTGGGAACTCACGTAGGCCATACGTGCGGCACACGTGTGCCGCCCGTATGGCGAGTGGGTACCACACGGAGCGTGTGGTACCCTGCATCGTGCTGAAGCCGCGATTCATATGTTCCCTGCAGCAGCGTTTGCTGCAGAGAAAATATGAATAATAGTGTTTAAAATAAAGATCTATGTGTCCGCCGCCCTCCCACCCCCTGTGCGCCCCCCCCCCCCGCTGTTCTGAAAATACTCACCCGCTCCCACGTTGGCTGTCGCGGCTTCCTGGTCTTCTCCTGTATGCGGTCACGTGGGGCCGATCATTTACAGTCATGAATATGTGGCTCCACCTCCCATAGGGGCGGAGCCGACTATTCATGATTGTAAATGAGCGGCCCCACGTGACCGCATACAGTAGGAGGCGCGGGGCAGAGAGGAAGGAGTGACAGCCAACGTGGGAGCGGGTGAGTATTTTCAGGACAGCGGGGGGGCGCACAGGGGGTGGGGGGGCGGCGGACACATAGATCTTTATTTTAAACACTATTATTCATATTTTCTCTGCAGCAAACGCTGCTACAGGGAACATATGAATCGTGGCTTCAGCACCACGTGGGGGGGACAGCGCTTACTGTAGCGCTGTCTCCTGCACGCACACGGACCCCAGACGGAGAACGTCCGTGTGAGGTCCGTGTTTTACACGGACCCATTGACTCTATTGGGTCCGTGTAATCCGTGCGCTCCCACGAACACTGACATGTCTCGGTGTTTGGCACACGGAGACACGGTCCGCAAAAAATCAATGACATCTGAACTGATGCATTGATTTTTATGGGTCTACGTGTGTCAGTGTCTCCGGTACGTGAGGAAACTGTCACCTCACGTACCGGAGCCACTGACGTGTGAAACCGGCCTTAAAATACTATAACTGAGAATGGCAACTTCCTCCACCCTCGGACTACATAATGCATCTGGAAACTCTTAGGCTAAAGTTCATACTAGGCGTTTTTGCAGCGTTTTTTTAAGACAAATTTTCAGCTGCGTTTTACAGTACCAGTAAAGCTATGAGACCAGAAATCTCATGCACACAGCTTGTTTTTTTTGTAATTGGGGTTTTGTGAGGCAAATGGAATATCATCTGGTGAGGAAAATTGTTTGTTATTTTAACTCTTTTGCAGGTGACAATGGCATCTCAGGAATGGGCGATATCGTAAGTATGGTTTAATTAAAATTTATTAAAGGAGTCTGTGTCATTCTTTCAATTAAAGGACTTTCTCTATATGTTTTTATACAATATGACTATGGGGTTAATAATGGAGGCGTCTTATAGATGCCTCTCCATTACTAATCTCGGGGCTTGTTGTCACCTGACAATACAAAGGTGACTTCAACACCCCCCCCCCAACTATCACCCCCACTTGCCACCGCTACAGGGCAAGTAGGATAGACACAGAAGAAAAAAAAACCATTGCATATTTAATATGCCAAGAGTGGGGATACTAAGTAGTATCAACCCACATTCACAATATTTTATTGACTCCGTAATGTAACTATATAAATAGGAGAAAAACAGGAGTAACCAATAAATAAGTAAGAAAGTACAAAATTTATTTCAAAAAAATCAAAGAAAAACACATATAATAAAATTGTCAATCAGGACAAGGACACGGAAGTACATACAGCAGTGAGGTGCACATGGGAGTTCAGAGGTAGTACATCTATCTGATTTACATTTGAATGCTTGTCCATGTGCTAGGTAAGTAGAGCCAAAAATAAGGCACAATAAATAAAGCCCAAATATTGTATAACAATGCGGGGATCCACAGATGCAGCGGGAGCTCTATAGCAAGGTTTAAAGCCAAAAGCAAGGCAAACAAAAAAAAGTCAGGGTAAATCAACATAGATCAAGCCCAGCTGGAGATCCGCAGAGTAAAGGGACTGTATCATAAATGAAGGGCAAAACTTACCAAGCCCAGTGCACAACACTACTCAGATGGTAATGAGCCCCAAATGATGGCGGGTGACCCCGACGTACGTTTCGTGTCTATACCAGACACTTCCTCAGGGCAAGTAGGAACAGCAAGGCTAAGTGCCAGAATTGGCACATCTTATAGAGCATCCTCTGCCATCTCCCAATTAATTACAAGCCCCTGGCAGTGTGTTCTCCCACCTTTCAGTTCATTATAAAGAGTCCTATGCACCTTATCCCCTCCTCTCCCACTCCCCAATAAATGTTAAGTCCCTGATAGCATCTTCCCCATCTCACAATTCATTGTGATGCTATCGGGCTTAGCACCCTCCTCCATCACCCAATTCATTTTACATCCATATCTAATGTCCTTCTTCCCCTGTTCGTAATTCCATTATAACTCCCCCTTCCTCCTATCTCAATCCCCCACATCCCTCATTGTCCTCCATTTGCATCCCATCATTGTCCTCTCTTCCACCTCCATCATTGCCTCTCCACCACACTCATCATTGCCTTCTCCACCACCCTCATCATTGCCTTCTCCACCACCCCAATCATTGTTCTCCCCCACCACCCCCATCATTGCTCTCTCCTCCACCCCTATCATTGCCCTCTCCACCACCTCCATCATTGCCCTCTCCACCACCTCCATCATTGTTCTCTCCACCACCTTCATCATTGTTCTCCCTACCACCTTCATCATTGTTTTCCCCACCACCTTCATCATTGCCCTCTCCACCACCTCCATCATTGTTCTCCCCACCGCCTTCATCATTGTTTCCCCCCACCACCTCCATCATTGTTCTCCCTCACCACCTCCATTGTTCTCCCCACCACCTCCATCATTGTTCTCCCCACCATTGTTCCTTTGCAGCCACAGCATCATCGCCGCTGACAGCTTCCTTTCTCTGACACAGGGGCGCACTGAATGCTGACATCATCCAGCTGCGCGGCTGTGTCAGACAGGAAGCGAGGGCAGGAAGCGGAGGACAGATCCCTGCAGCTCCGCTCTGCTGACATTTTGTCCTGTAGGCAGCAGAGCCTATTCCAACCCGTCATGCCGTGATCTTACTGTATGCGACAGATGAATTGCTGGCTTTTCATCTATATCTATATGTCTGATACATTGAAAATGATGTGTAAATGACATAGTGAATTGCTCTATGTAAAAGCTCATGCTAAAATCGCATTGTAATCGGATAGCAATCGCACTGTATTCAGATTTAAATCGGATGCTAGGTGTGAAAAATCGGATTGTATTCGTATGACACTTGCATGACACTCGTGCGACTCTCAGCAGGGAGACTCGGACCGATTTTTTTTATACGGTTAGTGTGACTCCAGCCTTAAAGTATATTTTCCCTGTAAGGGCTTGCTCACACGAGCGATGATTCTCTCTTATGAGAGAACCGGATCAATCATGGTAATGACACTCAGCTCAAACTTTGATCAGAATTTGAGACGAGTGTCAGTTAACTGTGATCAGATTTTCTTGCCTGAGAGAATCATAGCACAGGTGCGGCGAAGATGGAGAACTTAATTTCTCCATTGTCTGGGTCCGTGTAAATCGGACTGCATTTGGATGACATCAGAATGTAGTTACATGTTTTGCAGAAACCCATAGACTTCAATGGGTGTGTGTGATTCGATTTGTGGAGCCACTAGCAGCATGCTTCAATTTTTTTTTCTCATGCCGAATTCCCACCTCACCGCACCCTTATGGGGTTAACAACAACTAAAGACAAAAGATGTCCACCCAATACTCCCAACTCTACATGTCTTCTCATGAGTGCTTATTTCTAAGCAACCTTCTGTGTGCTCCCACCTACATCCGCTGCCTGCCATGCTCCATTTTCCTCCCTGACACTCTGCTGCTGTCTTTTCCCTGCCTCTCCGCCCTCTCCCTCTCTGCCAGCTGCTTCATTCACACTGCATGCCTGCACAGCTCCCTCCAGTTTATTATTTTCTCCTAATCACTGTAATTATTTTATTACTCTGATATTAATGGAGCTTGTGGAGTGTGCGGGAGCTAATTGAAATGTTTCTGATTCCTGATGGTTGTTGATTCATGTGCAGAAGGAAATCCTATTTATTTTGTGTTCAGTCAGGAAAATGTAAAAGACCGTGCTGTGAGGGATTGGAGAAGGCTGCAGGTGTGATCAGTATATAGCATGCTACCGGCCTCATTACAATCTCAGGGCATGCTAAAATGTGTATTTCTAATTCAGAAGCCCATATCTCCTGCATTAATGAATGTGATATTTACACGAAGGCAGGGTTGGACCAACCGTCTGGTCATCTGGGCAGTGCCCAAGGGAAGGTGACACTACTGTTCTATACCATTATCATAGAAAGAACTTGGCACTTGCAAATCAGATGAGTTTATTGCAGCACGATCCAATGATATAACATTTTGATTAACTCATGCTATTAAAGATGGAGTTATGGTTTGTTGGTCTTAGCACATATGGGATTGGTGGGCATACCACTAAAGTAATGGCGCTATTCTTCCTACCAGTATACCCGCTGTCACGGATCCCTACTCCGTGGTGTAACTAATTTGACACGTGCCCGCTCTCAGCACGTGACTTGGGTTGTGTCTGCAAGGATTAATCTATCTCCCCACTCTCAGTCCAGCATTCAACCTCTGTCCTATGCTGTAATGGGAGCATAAATCACACACCGACCCAGGCCACACACCCGCTCATACACGCTGCCACCACTCACCGAATACACGGGCGATGAGTCCTGGAAATATTAATACTATTAATGTCTACCATTCATAAGGCTTACACACCTTAGGCTATGGATTCTTTTAGAACATTCAAGGTTCAACTTGTTAAAGTTTTATACTTTAATACAAAAAGGTTCAGTGCTTACAGTCAGAAAAGGTATAAAAATATGATAATAAAAAGACATACAACTTATGCAAAACAGTATAAAAATAAACAGGAGAAACTTACAGAAATCATCTAACTGGTAGTTTGCTTTCTGCTCCCTGAGGGGGGTGAATGGAGTTGGTGGAACACATCAGCATCTCAGGCTGACCTCACGTGTGAACATGTTTCACTGCATACAGCCCTAATTTATAGCTTTGGTCTGGAGGCCAGGTTTCTAGACCATTCCCTCAGGTTAATATCATAATTGCTTGTTTTTTGATTGGACCACGGCCACGCCCCCAATGAATATATTATTTTCTCTTGAGATCCTTTGTGTAAAAGTTCTCATAGAGATACTATCAGGCCGTAATTAACATCTCTCTTCCAAGAGCTAGGAGGTGTCAAATGTTACCTTTCTTCTTGGCTTCCAGCAGGACCCCCTGGTGAGATTTGAGACAGAAGTCTACTAGTCTCAGGAAAATACATATTAACACCTGGGTGCGACCTTCAACTTTTCAAGACAGATGTTACATTATTGCCAGTGACACAATAAATCTATACATAGTCCACTGTATATATATATATATATATATATATATATATATATATATATATATATATATATATATATATATATATACACATATTTCACCACACCTCCCTCCTTATGAACGTGTGTGGGGGTTGACTTACAGGTCAGCTCCCGAGCACGTATCTGGTTCTACCCCACCTTGGCGAGATAGGCCATCAGCATTGCCATGATCGACTCCCTTCTTATGCTGAATTGTGAAATCATATTGTTGTAATATCAGACTCCATCTAAGCAATTTCCTGTTGTCCCCAACTACTCTGCTGAGCCAACTCAATGGGTTATGATCTGTGATCATGGTGAAGTTGCACCCATAGAGGTATGGTTGCAGCTTCTGCAGAGCCCATACAATTGCCAAACACTCCTTTTCAATGTTGGCATAAGCCACTTCTCTGGGCAGGGGTACCTGCCAATATCCCCTACTTAGGTCCACTATGGTGAGGTACGATGCATTAGCTAACTGCTCTAACAGCTCGTCTATCCTCGGCATGGGGTAGACCTCACATGTAGTCAGTACATTTAATTTCCTGTAGTCTACACAGAACCAGGTAGTACGGTCCTTTTTTGGGACAAGAACCTCAGGCGAGGCCCAGGCACTCTGGGATTTTTGTATCACCTTGAGGTTCAGCATCTCCTCTACCTGTTCCCTCATGTGTGTCTTCACCTCTGCTGACACATGGTGTGCAGACTGCCGTACTGGGGGGTTAGTACCAGTGTCCACATGGTGAGCTGCTAAGTGTGTCCTCCCAGGCTCCCCTGTGAAGACTTTGGTGAACTCACTGAGCGCCCCTATCAGCTCAGACCGCTGACTGTGGGACAGCTCAGGGTTAAACTCTGCGGACTCCAGGGACTCCATGTACTGAATCCCAGCCCCCACATCTAGTAACAGATTGGCTTCCTCCTGTTCAGGCAGGCTACAGACAGGTAAGACACAGGTCTCCCTGTCATGATGAGCCTTCAACATATTCACATGAAATACTTTCTGACGCTTTGCATGCTCATCTAGTGTCACCACATAATTAACATCATTTAGCTGCTTGTGTACAGTGTATGGTCCCTCCCATGCGGCCTGCAATTTATTCTGTAACATAGGGACCAACACCCAAACCTTCTGTCCCTCCTCGTAGGTCCTCAGTCTGGCATTACGGTCGTACCAGACCTTCGGGTTGATTTGGGCCTGCGTCACGTTCTCATGGGCCAGGTTTCTCAGTTTTTGCATTTTCTCTCTGAGCCGCAGTACATATTCAACCACTGAGACTCCAGTAGTTCTGGGGTTGTCCTCCCAACAGTCCTTAATCAAATCAAGTGGCCCCTGACCCTCCTCTCATAAACCAGTTCAAAGGGGGAGAATCCAGTAGACGCCTGGGGTACCTCTCTGTAGGCAAACAACAGATGGGGGAGGTACCGCTCCCAGTCTCCACCAGCATTTTGAGCATTTGCTTTAATGTTCCGTTAAAACGCTCACAGAGTCCCTTGGTTTGGGGATGATAGGCGCTGGCCACAAAATGCTGTACTTGTATTCTTTCACAGAGGCTATCCATCAGATCGGACATGAACTGGGTTCCCTGATTGGTTAACATTTCCCTGGGGAAACCCACATGAGAGAACGCAGTAAAGCATCCGCCACTTTGTCTGCTCAGATGGAGGACAGTGCCACAGCTTCCGGGTATCATGTAGCATAGTCCACCACTGTGAGGATGTACTTTTTGCCAGAGCTGCTAGGGATTGCAAGTGGCCCTATGATATAAACAGCCACTCGCTGGAAAGGCTCATCGATCACAGGCAGTGGTATCAATGGAGCTTTCTGTATATTCCCGGACTTTCCAACTCTCTGACAAACTACACATGATCGACAGTAATTGACAATATCTGTCCCCATCTTGGGCCAATAGAAGTTATGTGTCAGGCGAGCTTTAGTCTTTTGTATTCCAAGGCGTCCGGCCAAAGGAATTTCATGGGCAATTCTCAATAATTGTTCCCTAAATGGATAAGGGACGATCAGCCGCCTTTCATAGTCCCAAGATTCTGTAGTATCCGTGGGGAGTGTCTCTTTATACAGTCTGCCCTGGTACCAGTATATTCTCTCTTTGCTAGAAGCAGCAGGGGGTTGGTCTGCAAGACATCTGAGCTCTTCCAGACTGACATCTGTCCGCAGGGCCTCCTGGAAGCTCTGTCAGCTTGCAGGCCCTGGCCTAGTGTGACTGCCAGGCGCTGGTCTGAAGCTGAGTCTTCAGTGTCTGTTATCAGGGATCTTGGTGGGCCTGCCAAGTAAGGAGGCTCCAGGACCATAGTATAGGCCTCCTGTCCTGGCAGTTCTGTCTGAGACTCATCCTCTAATCTCTGGGCCTGAGTCTGAGCCACAACCTGACTCCGGGTCACAGCTGCCACATATTTACAGTTCTGTGCATTGGGACATTTTCCCTCCTCGCACGGGATCTCAGGTGGGTCACTTTCTTCCACCTTCTCTGTATCATTTACTTGCAAGGGAGGAACATAGTGGGACACCATCCTCCCCAGGTCCATGCCTAGCAACACATTGGTGGGAATAGACTCTGATATTCCCACTTCTCTCAGTCCTTTCCCTGCTCCCCTGTTAAGGTACACAATGGCCATGGGCACGGCAGGGTTGATCCCTACAATCCCGGTTATAGACATAGTCTTTCCTGGTATGATATTGGCAGGGGTTATCATGGCTGAACGCACCAGGGTCACCTCTGCCCCAGTGTCCCTGAGACCAATGGTGACTTTATTGCCAACAGTGACAGACTGACAGTTCTCATTAGCCCTCGCATCAGAGCCGGCCACAAAGAGGACAGATGGGGACACAGATGGCTTTGTGGTTGTAGTTGCGCGTTTCTCCCTATCAGGGCAGACAGATCAGCCAGCAGAGAGAGAAGGGTCCCCGTTCGGCATACCTTCCCTCCAGATGAATCCCGATGGCTTCCGCACCTCAGGCATCCTGTTAGCCACATAAGCAGTCCACAATCCTTGCAGCCTGATCCGCAGTTTGTGGCTCCCGATCACACACAAATTATCATACATCCGTGGGGCACATTGATCCTTGACCGTAAGATCCGATAAGTCCTCAAAACTGTTAACAGAAAGTCCCCTGTCCATTGGTGGAATGTGGTCCTCAAGGTGCTCACAACATCTGCATAAGCTGTCAGTTGATCCACGTTGTAGGTTCCGGAAATTTCTCCGATACACTTCTGGTGTTAGGTTGTATTTCCTGATCAGGGCCTCTTTTATGGCCTCATAGCCTCTTAGATACCGAAGGAAAGTATCCAAGTCCGTATCCTTCTCCATCACAGGGAACTTTTCCAGATGTGGTCTCCTTGGATTTATGTCCTGGGAGGGGGTTATCTGAGGACTGATACCCCGCTCTATTTGAGCCATCTGAAGTTGGAAAGCTCTGTCCTCCCAGCATTCTGCAGCCTCTCTCTCCTCCCGGTCCCGGCTTTCTGCAGCCTCTCTCTCAGCCCGGTCCCAGCGTTCTGCAGCCTCTCTCTCAGCCTGTCGGTGCTGTAGCATAAGCTGCATGCACAGATTGGGATCACTTGTTCCCAGCCGTTGTAAGTCCATTTGCAAAATACAGTCCATAGACTTCTCAGCACTGGCATGTCCATCAGGTATCTCTGGTGCAAGAGCTGGCATTGCTGGGTCTCTCTGAGGTGGGCTCTTTCCTTGCCCAGATGTTCCAGCACTTTGTTCTATGTCCTGCTTGACCAAGGCGCATATCAGCAGCTCCCTGGATCTGTCGGCTGTCTCTATTCCTCTCTGCTCACAGAGGCCGGTCAGAGCCTCTTTGCTCTGCTTCTTGTATTGGGCTGCCATATCGATGAACAGCCTTTGCCAAAAAAAAGATAGAAAAGAAAAACGGAGAGGAGAAACTGTTTGCAAGTATGTCTAAGTAAGCACTGAGTTGAACCTTGTAGAACTGGTGCACTCCTCGCAAGGTTACCAATTCTTTAGTACAGGGAATAATTGCTTAAATAATGCACTAATGCTCTAATAGAAATAATTCTATCCCACCACTCTGCCACCAATTGTCACAGATACCTACTCTGTGGTGTAACTAATTTGTCATGTGCCCGCTCTCAGCACGTGACCTGGGTTGCGCCTGTAAGGGTTACTCTATCTTCTCACTCTCAGTCCAGCATTCAACCTCTGTCCTATGCTGTACTGGGAGCATAAATCACACTCCGACCCAGGCCACACACCCGCTCATACACGGGCGATGAGTCCCGGATATAATAGTATTAATAATGTCTACCACTCATAAGGCTCACACACCTTAGGCTATGGATTTTTTTAGAACATTCAAGGTTCAACTTGTTAAAGTTTTATACTTTAATACAAAAAGGTTCAGTGCTTACAGTAAGAAAAGGTATAAAAATATGATAATAAAAAGACATACAACTTATGCAAAACAGTATAAAAATAAACAGGAGAAACTTACAGAAATCATCTAACTGGTAGTTTGCTTTCTGCTCCCTGAGGGGGGGTGAATGGAGTTGGTGGAACACATCAGCGTCTCAGGCTGCCCTCACATGTGAAGACGTTTCTCTGTATACAGCCCTAATTTATAGCTTTGGTCTGGAGGTCAGGTTTCTAGACCAGCCCCTCAGGTTAATATCATAATTGCTTGTTTTTTTGTTTGGACCACGGCCGTGCACCCCAATGAATATATTATTTTCTCTTGAGATCCTTTGTGTAAAAATTCTCACAGAGATACTATCAGGCCATAACTAACATCTTTCTTCCAAGAGCTAGGAGGTGTCAAATGTTACCTTTCTTCTTGGCTTCCAGCAGGACCCCCTGGTGAGATTTGAGACAGAAGTCTACTTGTCTCAGGAAAATACATATTAACACCTGGGTGCGACCTGCAGCTTTTCAAGACAGATGTTACATTATTGCCAGTGGCACAATAAATCTATACATAGTCCACTGCACACACACACACATATATATATATATATATATATATATATATATATATATATATATATATACACATATTTCACCACACCCGCCATCTCACATGCATTAAGACCGACCCACAATAAATCCATTTGTAATCCGATGTTTTATGACGGTGACATGACTTGACTGCATCGTCCATATCCTTGGATTGTTCAACAATAATCTAATTCACAAGTTATAATTGAGTGCCGGGTTCTTTCTATTGTATTGGAGGTTTTTTGGACCCTACTCGAGCTCCAGAATCTTTTCTCCAGCATGCCTTGTTCAGTGCTCTAAGTAGAATATTATATGCCACTGCATTGCTAGCTGAATTTGTCATGATTTATCCTTCACACAGATAATTGACCTCATTGGGGTATCTTTGCTGACTCAGTAAGTTCATAATTTTAGTTCTCATAGCAGATTTTAAACATTAAAAGTGGTTATGTCAGACTATTATTTTTTCTTATTAGTTGATAATTAGACCTACCTGTGGTGCTCGGCGCTGATCCTTGCCTGCTCAGAGCGGTCTGCACCTGACAGTGATTTTACGGCTTCCTGTGATGTCACATTGACAGAGCTGCTGCTTTTCTTCTGCTCTGCTCTGTAATGGGGTGTGACTGCCTACTGCGGGGATCCAGCTGTTAATCAGCATGACGTCTGAAGTCATGCTCTTTCAAAAGATCAGCCTGGAAGAGGTAGAGTTCCTTTGTTGATGTGAAGAAGCAGAATCGCTGGCAGGAGCAGTCTGTGATCGCTTTTATCCGGTGTGGAACAGAACAGGCAGATAGTTAGCAACTACCTGCCAGTCAGTTCTTAGCCCCATGAGAGAAAAGTAAAATAGTCCCAGATAACCCCTTTAAGGTTTGGTTTCACATAAGCTGCACAGGCACACAATGAGGAGCTTGAGTTTGGGTCTGGAGATCCGTGGCAGTCCAGACATAGCAGTCCGTATCCAGACCGTGATTGCCAGACGTGTGATAGCCTAGGTCTCAATACTTATGTCTGAACCATCAATCCTCAAATATTAAACACTAGTAGTCTCCTGCCTTTTACTCCAGGACATGGATCTTTCAAGGGAAGTTGAAGAGTGAAGCATAATTTGAAAGGAACACCCTGCCCACAGTGAAGCATGGTGGTGGCTCCTTAGATCTTGGGAGCACAGCTTTGAAGTTGTCAGGGATCACTGAAGTGCGCTTTTAACTTCCAATCCATGCTAGCTTCAGTGCACTTTTAGCTCTCAATCCATTCTAACTTCTGATGCTTCAGAGGCAAAGCATCACATAGCAGTATCAGAGAGGTCATGATGAAGATCATAGGACCAACCAAATAAAATCTTGTTTAATGATGAGAGGAGAAGTCTGACAAAAATAAGTAGTCTAATTTTTCTATTAAATTATTTTACTTTTTCCACAAGTTCTATAGCCCTAGAGCTCTTGAGAAAGAAACTTAAAAACACAACACTGAAAAAATCTAACGTAACTGTCTCTTCTTTCACCTAACATCTGCCATTGGAGAAGATTTGTAGTATTACCATGCACATTAGATAGTTGTCCCATCCTGCCAAAATTTGGGCAATATTCCTCTATTGTGTATGGCCTCCCACAACACAAAGTGTCTTGTTGGTAAAATTTCTTCTCTCTATACAAGTGGGGTTTGTCTTCATAACATAGAACATGTAAAGATGCAGGGATTTTCCCAGTCAGCAAGAATCTGAAAAAAAAAATTAAATACTAGGAATGTTTCTCATTAATTATCAAAGACAGTGATGACTTCTGGAAGCCACTCCATCCAATATTCACAATGAGATCAAAACAAAGATTTTTTTTTTATTCTTATTTCCAACAGAGAAGCCACATTCACACTAGAAGTTGCACATTGAGATAAATCAGTAAGCATTTTGTGACCATAATACTGGCAGAAAACATGAGGATTTTGTCAGAACATGAGCTCCCTATTGCACCATCTCTCATCAGCCTTAGTCACTACGGGGGACAACAAAAGCATCACATGTGTCACCAGTATTAGTGATAACTAACCAGCTAAAACAATTGGGCACACTCATACTTCACCATTAGTAAAATTATGACTTTTAACCCTTTAATGACAAAGTAATTTCCCGTTTCTGCAATTGACTATTCCTCCCCTTGTTCTAAGAGCCATAACTTTGTTTTCCATCCTCAAAGAAAGGGCTTGTTGTTTTTGGGTCTACTTGTATTTTTGATTGACACCACTCACTTTACCATACAATGGACTGGAAAGCAAAAAACAAATTGCAGTAAAATTACACACAAAAAACAAAGCACAATTTCACCATTGTTTTTTGGGGCTTAGATTTTACGTAATTCATAGTGGAGTAAAAATGATCTGGCACCATCATAAAAGACACATGCTAGAGATATCAACAGCATGTAAACCAACAAGCTACGCAGGATGACTAACACCATACTAGTATTTTTTATAAAACATATATTAAAAAGGAAGAAGAAAAAGAAAGAAAAATTGAAAAGGAAATAAGAAAAAAGAAAGAGCAGAGGTGGCAAAGGAGAGGAGGTGATGGTCTATGTTTACAGTCTTGAATTGGCTTGGTTATCTAGCCAAGATAGGAATTCTTTAGATGCTTTAAACAGAAAGTAAAGACTCCATCTTCCGAAGAACTGGCAATCCTGTCGTGGTCCCAGGTGAAGAGCTCCAACATTTATTTTTTACATTTTTACTTTACTTTTAAGTTCTCCAGGGGACTTGAAAAACTACCTCTTCAAATCACTGACACTACATAGCAAATCATGGTTCTCCCTTGTAGCCCAGTCAGTTGCTGAGCTTCAGAGAAGGACTAACATGACAGTTGTGGGACCCTTCAGCAGGCCCCCATGCTGCCATGTTAACCCTGCAATCAGAGATTTACAGTAGCATTTAAATGGTTACACCATAGTGATCAAAGCTGGCTCTGGTCACAGCAGTTACAGTCATATGCCAAAAAATGTAACAGCTGGCATTTGGTTGATATGAAAAAGGTTCAGCACTTGAGCCAGTTAATTAATCCGTTATTAGCCATTCATTTCCTTACATTTGTAACTTATCTGTTTTTGGCTTACTAGATCCAGATCTGTTTCAAATGAAAGACAAATAGATGGCTATTTAGTGGATCCATTTTCCATACACTTCAATGTTAAAGAAACGGATTCAGCAGAGATCAGTTATTTAGAAACGGACTAAAAAGTTGTGTCTGCACAACTTTTTTGCCAATGGATTGCTGGTAGATCCGTTCTAATAGATCACTACTGGACATGGGAATAGAGGTGGACGAACCTTAACAGTAAAGTTTGGGGTCCGTACCGAATACCTACTGTCCATGTATGGACCCAGAATACAATCTTCTCCAGGAAGTCTGTGTTACTGTTCGGGTTCAGCAGCCCGAACATTAGCTATTTTCCACCCTGTCATCTGCGTGACAGTGCGAGAAACATCGGTGGCACCAGTCGGCAGTAAGTTTGTTACTGCTGGTCAGAGTGCTGCGGTTCCCACGCTGTCATACAGATGGCAATGTGTGAGCCAGTAGTGTAGCATCGGGTGGTTTCGTCAAACTCATTCTGACAGGTGGGCCTGCCCCTATCAGAGTGTATCAAAGTGTGTAACCCCTCCTCCCCTCCCTGTCAGCCAGCTGTCCCTCCGGCTGGCTGCCAGCTTTTGATATAGTTTGATATTGGTAATTTGATCCAGTGAACACTATGCCAATTATATAATTTATATCCTAGTCGTGTATTTGTTTTATATGAGTTTTATAACACCCCAGACCCATTTTACGGGTATATTATGTATATTCTGTGTTTCTGCACTATTATTTGATACTGGTATTCTCATTTGTATGTGTTTTATAACACACTGTGCCCGTTATATAATTATATCCTAGTTGTTTGTGAGCTTGGTTCTGTAAGATGTATTTTAGAAACAGTGTTTCTTTTATAACAACAGCCTCATTATATGGGCACATTATCTCATTTACACAGAGCCCTTATCTATTCCTTACTTAAGGGTACTGTCACACAGTGCAATTTTGATCGCTACGACGGCACGATCCGTGACGTCGCAGCGATCGTATGATTATCGCTCCAGCGTCGTAGACTGCGGTCACACGTTGCAATCACGGCGCTGGAGCGATGCCGAAGTCCCCGGGTAACCAGGGTAAACATCGGGTTGCTAAGCGCAGGGCCGCGCTTAGTAACCCGATGTTTACCCTGGTTACCAGCGTAAACGTAAAAAAAACAAACAGTACATACTTACATTCCGGTGTCTGTCCCCCAGCGTTCTGCTTCTCTCCACTGTGTAAGCACCATAGCCGGAAAGCACAGCGGTGACGTCAGACGTCACCGCTGTGCTCGCTTTCCGGCCGGCAGGCGCTCACAGTGCAGAGAAGCTGAGACGCCGGAGGACAGACACCGGAATGTATGTACTGTTTGTTTTTTTTTACGTTTACGCTGGTAACCAGGGTAAACATCGGGTTACTAAGCGCGGCCCTGCACTTAGTTACCTGATGTTTACCCTGGTTACAAGCGAACACATCGCTGGATCGCTGTCACACACAACGATCCAGCGATGTCAGCGGGTGATCAAGCGACGAAAGAAAGTTCCAAACGATCTGCTACGACGTACGATTCTCAGCAGGATCCCTGATCGCTGCTGTGTGTCAGACACAGCGATATCGTAACGATATCGCTAGAACGTCACGAATCGTACCGTCGTAGCGATCAAAATTGCACTGTGTGACAGTACCCTAACTACAAACAGCTGTAGCCCTGCAAGAGCTGCGAGATTAACACAAACAGTTGTTTGTGGCTTCTGTAATATGTATTTTAGAAGCAGTGTTCTCTGTGTAGTTGAGATTAGTTGTCAATTCCCAACCGTGACCGACTTACATATAACTCGTCAAACTCAATTGGGCACATTATGTATGTGGCCATATTACAACACCCGCAAGTATGAAGCGGTGTGTTTTATACGATTATAAAAAACCAAAGACACGATATTGTAAAAGTTTAAAAGATTTTATTGTAAAATAAATTCAGCTTTATTATTCCAGGCTGTAACATTTTTATTCTGCAGTAACCTGTTTAATAAAAATTCAGCATTCTTTTTATATCTTTGGTTTATATGGCTGACAATTTCAGCAACCTCTTGATTTTTATCAGAGTCGGTATTTGCCAATTGTTGCTGATCAGGATCAGGAGTGCTAACGAGATTTAAAGCCGTTACTTCTTTTGAGCTGTGCCTCATATGTACCAAGTAGCGCTGTAGCACAGAGCTATACATTTTAATTTTCACATCATCGGGAATGTCACGACGTTGTAAAATGGCACTAATTTCACCATCAAGGCGCCGAATAACACTGTCGCGTATGTTATCTGTAGTACTGGGCCTTAGTTTGTCTAGCTCCTGTTTGGGCACTAGATACATTTTCTCTGTATGCTCCATTATTTTTCTGCGAGCAGGCTTGTTATTATTGGAATTGCAAAAGCTAAAAGAGGGCCGATAAACCCGCCGGCCTGCTTTAGTAGCCGCTTCTTTTTCTTTATGGGCTGAGATCTGTCGCTCAGGGTTCTTATAGCTTTACGCCACTTCTTTAATATGCCTTTTTGACGCTCTTTCAGAGGAATCCTGCCTTTTAAGATGTTTAAAGCAATCTCGCCTATGGCTGTAATTAAATCATTGCTTGCATTGCACAAAATAGACTTTCGGACAGCGGGGATTGCTTTCACCAGAGTTTTTAAGAGAGCCCAGTTACGGCGGAGTCTCTCAGACATCTTTACATCACAACGCACACAGCGTAGAATGTCTGATACCGGGTAAAATTCACTTTTTAGAAGTGTTTTTCTTTTGAACATAGACAGCAGGCAACGCTGGTGGAAACAATCCGGTCCTTAAGCGCAGATCCTCAGGGGTATTAGCTCTCAAATCTACAAGCAAATACCCATAAGGCTCCCGCGTGGCATCCTCAAAAGCTTCTAGGAAAAAACGTGTTTTTCCGGGATACATCTGACGAGCTAGAGTTAAAATTTGTAATTTATCTCGGGGGTTATTAAAAAGCACCATGTACTTTGTGTTTAAATTTATCGTGCGGCTTTTCTTTCCCTGACAAAATATGTTTTGTACCAGGTAGAAAATGCTGAGATTTCTGTGGTGCACATACTTGGTAAAGGCTTTTTCTATCTCACAATTTTCACTAGCACTTTCCATGAGATCATCAACAATAGCCAAATTCACCTTCTCCGGCGGGAATAATTCGTCATCTACGAATGTATTCGGCAGACCCTCCACAAATCTGGCGTTGGGAAAAGAGAGAGAGATTTCATCATATAGTTTCTGCCAACACGAATAAAACCAAACAATATTATCAGGTTTCTGAGAAAAATTAGTTTCAATATTATATAGCATGAGAATTGGTGTTGCAGGCGTGTATCCATCACCACAATACGCGACTAATAGCCAAAAGGCAGGGTGGTAAAATCGTCAATTAGTCGCCGCTTTATGTAAACGCACTTTTGTGTTTTGCGTAATGGCCTCGTTTCAATCTCCCAACACTTTTTATTTCTCACAATGGACGGTTGTTGTACGACAATACGTTTCTGAGTTTCTGTGGCAGAATTGCGCGGGTAGTCCAGAACTAGATCATTTAGACTGTTGAAATTAATAGATTGTGAGTTACCGACATTTAGTGTTATCCCCTTAACTTTTAAGACAGTTTTACCGGTGTTGAGTTTGTATCCGTAAGTTTTGGGGCCCGCGGATGCAAATTCTGTGATGTGTGTACCATCGGGTATTTCACTGGTCAGTTCCCCCAGGTAATCGCCTAAAGGCGGCTGCCACTCACCATCTCGCTGTACAAAAATAACTGAATCTGTGTCGTGATAAAGGCACCTCTCCTGCAGCCGGTCCAGCAGCGAATAGAGCTCTAACCGGGCATACGCTGTTGTAAAACACGCTATAAAAATGTTTGTGTTTTTGTTGAGTGTGTGGTGGCCTTTTGCGTATTTCCAGTTAATGGTTGCGGTGTCATCATCAAGGAAATGTAACATCGAGATGTCATAGTAAGGCAGGAACAAATACTTAAAAAGCTCATCTGGGTCCCTAACAATGCTGGTACATGATAGATTAGATCTCTGAGCAAACTTTCCCCATAAAGAATTTAAGGAAAGCTTGGAGATCTGTCTCTTAGCAGGGTTGACAGCTATATTTTCAGGCCGTAATTGGACACCTTCTTTTTCAAGAAAGGAGTCAATGTACTGCCTTTTCTTGTCCTCATCAGTGCACCAGCTAGGGTAACCAGAGGCTTCCTGCTTATCCCTAAGATGTAATTTAATGTAGGGAGCAAACAGTTCATCAGTGGTTTTAGGAAAATGCCATATTTCATAGATGTGCGCGATCCGATACCCTTTTTCTATCGCCATCTCGAGCTCTATAGTGCCCCAGGTGCCTGTCAGGGCACGTTCTTCATCACTATGAGCACAAACACCTGCCTGGGAATTTACAGCGCAAGTGTAGCAAAGGGGAAACATTAATTTTTTGTTGAGTTTTACCGGTAGAACTGGAAAAAATAAATCGGTGGGTAGACCTTGACTTTAGCAATGCCAAAGTATTTTTTAATGAATCCAAAATTGTCATAGATGATGTCTGGATGGCCTACAGGGGATGTTTTAGTTTTGTTTACAAAGGGGTACAGACTGGTGAAATCGTAGTAATGTAAAGTCTCCCCTTCTTCCAGATGGTGGTAGAGCTTAATGGCGTTAGTTCAGCCGCCATAAAGCGCATCACGGGGGTCTAAAGGAACGGGGAATTCCATCTGGTGGAGAAATGTTTGAAGGTTAGAATCATTTTCAACCATTTCATTCCACGCATGCTCCCACATCACTCTTAGGCTGGTTTCACACTTGTGTTTTGATCCGCAGCGTTTTAGCGCTAAAAAACGCATGCGTTTTTTTTCCTATACTTAACATTAAAAACGCATGCTTTTTTTAGCATGCGTTTTGACACGTTTTCGGCAACGCATGCGTTTTTTGACGCGTGCGTTCAGTTGCAAAAATGCAACCTGTAGTAATTTCTAGCGCCGTTTTTTTGCCGCAAAAAAAAGCATGCGTTTATTCGCGGCAAAAAAATGCATTGCTGTCTATGTAAACGCATGCGTTTTTAAGCACATGCGTTTGCTTGCGTTAAAAACGCATGCGTTTTTATGGAAAAACACAAGAAAACACAAGAAAAAACAAGAAAACCCTAACCATAACCCTAAACACAAGAAAAAACAAGAAAACCCTAACCCTACCCCTAACCCTGACAAGCCACCCCCCACCATCAAGGTGATAAAGGGATACAAACCCTAACCCTACCCCTAACCCTATATGACAGTCAATACTCTACGAGTTTATATTTTTAGTACTCTATAGCAATACCGTATATCTTGGGGTGTCCACATTGAACAAAGCTTTTTATTAGAAGAATGTCCTGGTCACCAGGTCAACATAATAGCCAATTCCTATGGATCCCTAGGGTTAGGGTTAGGGGTAGGGTTAGGATCCCTTTATCACCTTGATGGTGGGGGGTGGCTTGTCAGGGTTAGGGTTCGGATCCCTTTATCACTTAGATGGTGGGGGGTGGCTTGTCAGGGTTAGGATCCCTTTATCACCTTGATGGTGGGGGGTGACTTGTCAGGGTTAGGGGTAGGGTTAGGGTTTGGATCCCTTTATCACCTTGATGGTGGGGGGTGGCTTGTCAGGGTTAGGGGTAGGGTTAGGATCCCTTTATCACCTTGATGGTGGGGGGTGGCTTATCAGTGACCTGGTGACCAGGACATTCTAATAAAAAGCTACCCCTAACCCTAGGGATCCTAACCCTAACCCTATCCATAACCCTAACCCTAACCCTAGCTATTTCTATTTATAGTGGGTTTTCTAGTTGATTTTGATGATTGGCAGCTGTCACACACTTCTCAGCATGTGTTTTTTTTCTGCATGCAAAAACGCATGCGTCTAAAAAACGCGGCGTTTTGCCGCGTTTACATGCGTTTTTTCACCACATGCGTTTTTAAAAAAAAATGCTGCAGATCAAAACGCAAGTGTGAAACCAGCCTTACTGTGTACCCGCAGCACTGTAAGTAACGCTTTTTAGCTAAACAGGTGTAATATAACTGGCCGTAGGACGTGTTTGTGACCTTATTCGTGTCATTTTCATTATAGCACACGGGACAACCGTGGTAAAAACAACCCTGGAATTCAAAGGCTATGTGTTGGCCGTTAACATAGGCATAACCATCTAGAAAATATTTCCCGACCTGTTTTTCGCCGCCTCTTAAAGCATGCTGTATGTCGATGTTCTCAGAGTGGGCTATATACATGAGCCATGGTATAGCGGGTGACGAGTAGCGCTTTTTGGCCTTGTGATAATTATCACCTGGCAAAATGGCGATGGTCTTTTTTGGAAGAAATTTAAATCGGTACATTGCCATACACACTGAGGCCAGGGTGAGGAGCTGAAAAGGATCAACACATCTGCTCAGTACAATCGTTTGCTTTTGACGCTTACAGTATTTTTTGACATTTTTCTGTGTCATTTGCATAATACGCTCTCTATAGATCTCGCAGGCGTGTCTCAGAATTTCAACATCTTGTTTGCAATAAGATTTTAGCTCAGCCTTGAAGTCAAAAGTTGTATTTACCTGTGTCGCATACCACTCCAGGAACTCTGACTTCTCACCAGGTGACATGTACTCTACCCCATAATATTTTACATCTGGTATGGGGCCTACATAATTTTGGTTTTCTCTGGTATTAAAAAAGTGTGGAAAATGGCCTTTGCCCAGCTGTCCCTCCGGCTGGCTGCCAGCTTTTGATATAGTCTGATATTGTTAATTTGATACAGTGATTATTATCCCAGCATTTGTTTTATATTAGATTTTGATATTGTTAATTTGATACAGCGATTGCATTCTGTAATCAGGGCAGTGGGTTTTATTACCAATGGTATGTCTCTATCAAAAGACTACTTGGTCATTATATGTTGTATTAAGTTTACTCTTATGGGGCGATGTGCTGCTCAGGGAGCTGACCACTACACATTTAGAATGAAGCAGCGACAACATAATTTTTCAGCGTGTCCAGGGGTTGTGTTAGGTGTGATAACGCCCCACCCTGTACAGATAATGTCCATGCAAAGCGCGGCCTGCTAACCACAGTCACACTGTGCAATGTTAGCTAATTCTCAACATTGCATAATAGTATAATTCTCAAGTGCGGCCAGCTAACCACAGTCACACTTTGCAATGTTAGCTAAATCTCAATACAACTGTGCACAAAGACACATACATTTTTGATGAAAAAGATGACGAGTGTTATAACGGTTCTTTAAAAATGCTAATTTTGATGCCACAAAATCTGACACGATTCTATCATTTCTTTGCAAGTCAGAAGTGAAATGTTGTAAAAGCTTCTTGAATGGTAACCCGAGCGCTAAATGGTGCAATATATATATGCAATAATGTCCGCATACACGACTATACATATCTTGGATTTGGACGTCTTGATAACAATACGAGTCACAATTCTTGTTCAGGAATGCCACAAAATCGCGTGGGAAGATAATATTGTCCGCACGAAACCCATAACTATCAAAAAATATGCCCGTCTTATCATCGCAGAGTACGATTAATACCCAGTGGCATCCAGCTTGATTCGCCGGGTCTGTAGTCACGATATATGCCGCGGGTCTCTAAATCACTCTTTCTTCCGGAAGCAAATCACACGGAAACACACCGGCGAATATGCGGTCTGTATAATTATCGGCCTTCAGTATCGCTGTAAGCTGCAGACTGTCCATCGTTACTTAATTAAAATCGTACAAGATCTCACGCCTATTATTAATTTCCAGAATGGTGTGGTTGACTGCAAAAACAATCATATTTATCGTGTGGGGTGTCGCTAGCGCAAAGCGGACTTCAGCACGTAGGTTACCTGTTTTAATGAGCGAGAAATGGCCTCCAGGCTCTTGATCAGGCGATAAATCAAAAGCAAATAGAGTGAATCCAGCCATAAATTCTTCACGATCTATCGCCATGGCACAATCAGCCTTTTGCTTACCAGATATATGGGCAAGCGCCATATACTCTCTGATGGCTAAATCATCATTAAAATTAGGATTATAAGGTCTCGCGGGTATCTGCTGGCCGTCCAGATATAAAGCAGTGTGGTTGACGTGGTTGTGGTGGAATTGCAGGGGGTTTTTCGAGTAAGAACCACTGAAGGCCTCATTATCTACAAACCCCAATATAACAGTTTTTGGTATCTGGCCTAGGAAGAGGTTCTCGTGGTTCGTGATCCGTGTCCCTGCAGCGATGCTGTACACTTTCATGCATGTTTGGTCAATAGCGTACTTGGCGGTTGCGGATAGGAGGGCCTGGCTGTGGCCAATTCGGACAGCCGGAGATACCTGCACTCTTTTCACATAGAGAGCCGCTTGCGAGATTTGCACCTTCAGCGGCTCGGCTTCTGCGGACATGAGGCAGAAAGCATCCTTATTTCTTGTTAACTTAACCTTAAGGTCAAGTCCATTCAATATTAACTTTGGTTGGTTAAATATATCCCCAAAAATGGGCCCCAAGAGGTCGATGGGCTTTGAGCAGGAAGCTGCATTGGCTCTTTTGATAAACCCTGCATTTGAGCCATCCAAGCTCCGGTCATTATGATGGCCCGCAGTGTCTTTATAGAACAAACCGGCTGTAAATTGTGATGACAGCGTCTGCGAGATGGGAGATTGAAACGAGGCCATTACGCAAAACACAAAAGTGCGTTTACACAAAGCGGCGACTAATTGACGATTTTACCACCCTGCCTTTTGGCTATTAGTCGCGTATTGTGGTGATGGATACACGCCTGCAACACCCATTCTCATGCATTCTAGCAGGGCCGTCTAATTCTGGAAAGAGCTATTTTGTAAAACAACTGCTAAATAATATTGAAACTAATTTTTCTCAGAAACCTGATAATATTGTTTGGTTTTATTCGTGTTGGCAGAAACTATATGATGAAATCTCTCTCTCTTTTCCCAACGCCAGATTTGTGGAGGGTCTGCCGAATACATTCGTAGATGATGAATTATTCCCGCCGGAGAAGGTGAATTTGGCTATTGTTGATGATCTCATGGAGAGTGCTAGTGAAAATTGTGAGATAGAAAAAGCCTTTACCAAGTATGTGCACCACAGAAATCTCAGCATTTTCTACCTGGTACAAAACATATTTTGTCAGGGAAAGAAAAGCCGCACGATAAATTTAAACATAAAGTACATGGTGCTTTTTAATAACCCTCGAGATAAATTACAAATTTTAACTCTAGCTCGTCAGATGTATCCCGGAAAAACACGTTTTTTCCTAGAAGCTTTTGAGGATGCCACGCGGGAGCCTTATGGGTATTTGCTTGTAGATTTGAGAGCTAATACCCCTGAGGATCTGCGCTTAAGGACCGGATTGTTTCCACCAGTGTTGCCTGCTGTCTATGTTCAAAAGAAAAACACTTCTAAAAAGTGAATTTCACCCGGTATCAGACATTCTACGCTGTGTGCGTTGTGATGTAAAGATGTCTGAGAGACTCCGCCGTAACTGGGCTCTCTTAAAAACTCAGGTGAAAGCAACCCCCGCTGTCCGAAAGTCTATTTTGCGCAATGCAAGCAATGATTTAATTACAGCCATAGGCGAGATTGCTTTAAACATCTTAAAAGGCAGGATTCCTCTGAAAGAGCGTCAAAAAGGCATATTAAAGAAGTGGCGTAAAGCTATAAGAACCCTGAGCGACAGATCTCAGCCCATAAAGAAAAAGAAGCGGCTACTAAAGCAGGCCGGCGGGTTTATCGGCCCTCTTTTAGCTTTTGCAATTCCAATAATAACAAGCCTGCTCGCAGAAAAATAATGGAGCATACAGAGAAAATGTATCTAGTGCCCAAACAGGAGCTAGACAAACTAAGGCCCAGTACTACAGATAACATACGCGACAGTGTTATTCGGCGCCTTGATGGTGAAATTAGTGCCATTTTACAACGTCGTGACATTCCCGATGATGTGAAAATTAAAATGTATAGCTCTGTGCTACAGCGCTACTTGGTACATATGAGGCACAGCTCAAAAGAAGTAACGGCTTTAAATCTCGTTAGCACTCCTGATCCTGATCAGCAACAATTGGCAAATACCGACTCTGATAAAAATCAAGAGGTCGCTGAAATTGTCAGCCATATAAACCAAAGATATAAAAAGAATGCTGAATTTTTACTAAACAGGTTACTGCAGAATAAAAATGTTACAGCCTGGAATAATAAAGCTGAATTTATTTTCAAAGGATCCGTAATACCAGGGTCTAACTTACTGGATTTGGTACGTAGTACAAGGCAGAGTCATGCTCTGACCGGCAGATATTTACCGCCGGGTTGGGATTCATTTATGCAGGCTATGGCCGAGCTAAATATACCGTCTACAGTTGTGGGTAACCCCACTACTAGGAAGCTTTTAGATGAATTAAAAATTTCCAGCAGTGAGACACACGCTGTATCTATGCCGCAGAAGCTAGCTCCGACGCCACGTACAATTCAATCTTTACATTCCCCGTCATTAGGTACCACACGCGGAACTCTGCTACCTAAAAAAAAGGTCTCTTCCGATGCTACAAACCATGTGGCTCACGATGTAAAGAATGTACTGGATAAATGCTGTACATGGCTTTTAACACTATATTATTTATTTTGTAAGAAGTGTAATGATGTATGTTCATTGTACTTGTGATACTATTTATTTACTTTGTAAGAAGTGTAATGATGTATGTTCATTGTACTTGTGATACTATTTATTTATTTTGTAAGAAGTGAGTTGATGTATGATCATTGTACTATTTAATGTTTTTGCTTTTATACTCTGTAAGAATTTTTATAGTATTGAAATGTCTTTGAGATGTATTTATTTTACAATAAAATCTTTTAAACTTTTACAATATCGTGTCTTTGGTTTTTTATAATCGTATAAAACACACCGCTTCATACTTGCGGGTGTTGTAATATGGCCACATACATAATGTGCCCAATTGAGTTTGACGAGTTATATGTAAGCCGGTCACGGTTGGGAATTGACAACTAATCTCAACTACACAGAGAACACTGCTTCTAAAATACATATTACAGAAGCCACAAACAACTGTTTATGTTAATCTCGCAGCTCTTGCAGGGCTACAGCTGTTTGTAGTTAAGTAAGGAATAGATAAGGGCTCTGTGTAAATGAGATAATGTGCCCATATAATGAGGCTGTTGTTATAAAAGAAACACTGTTTCTAAAATACATCTTACAGAACCAAGCTCACAAACAACTAGGATATAATTATATAACGGGCACAGTGTGTTATAAAACACATATAAATGAGAATACCAGTATCAAATAATAGTGCAGAAACACAGAATATACATAATATACCCGTAAAATGGGTCAGGTGTGTTATAAAACTCATATAAAACAAATAAATACACGACTAGGATATAAATTATATAATTGGCATAGTGTTCACTGGATCAAATTAACAATATCAAACTATATCAAAAGCTGGCAGCCAGCCCGAGGGACAGCTGGCTGACAGGGAGGGGAGGAGGGGTTACACACTTTGATACACTCTGATAGGGGCGGGCCCACCTGTCAGATTGAGTTTGACGAAACCACCCGATGCTACACTACTTGAGCCAATCAAAGACGGCTAATGAGGGTGCCTGTGTAATACATTTAAAAAATCATGTGGGTTCCCCTCTATTTTTGATAACCAGTGCAGGTAAAGCTGACAGTTGCAACACCCAGCTGTCAGCTTTATATTGGCTGGTTATCAAAAATAGAGGGATCTCAACACTGTATTTTTTAATTATTTAAAAAAATCATTTTAAAAGATGGCATGGGGTCCCCTTTATTTTTGACAACCAGCCAAGCTAAAGCAGACAGCTAGGGGCTGGTATTCTCAGACTGGGAAGGGGCCATGGATATTTGCCCTCCTCAGCCTAAAAATTGCAGCCCAAAGCTGCCCCAGAAAATATGTATCTAGATACGCCAATTCTGATGCTTTGCCTGGCTTTTCCAACTAGCTCTGGTGCAGTTGCAAGTGGGGTAATAGATTTGGGGTTAATGTCAGCTGTTTTATGGCTGCTGACATCAAGCCCAGGGTTTAGTAATTGAGAGGCATTTATTCCTCACTGGCATCAGCACCCGTGAGAACTTTCTCATTCAGCGAGCTGTGACATCAATGTGGTGATCGGGGTTCTGCAGCTGTGAACTCCGGTGACCTTTCTCACATCAGCGCTATGCACTGCAGGAGCGTAAATGCGCTCCTGTCACAGTGTGTTACCTCTAGCATAGAGAGCGGTCGCATCACTGGTCTAACTGCTCTCCAAATCATCCGGATCGTTATGAGACATGGCCATTAATGGATTAATGTTCTGGCTGTCTTTCTGAGTGGTCGCATCATGAAAACACTCAGCAAACAACCCAGTTATAGCAGAGCTGGAGTTCTTCCTGGGACAGATATGGATTATCATCCCATCTGACAGGTGAGGAATAAGGTGTTTTTTTATTTTTTTAAATAAATGGGTAAAAGAGGGTGGGGAGTTTTATTTCAAATAAATGACTTCATTCTGGCTGTGTCTTTATTACAATAAGACTATGGGGTTAATATTGGGGGCGTCTTACAGATGCCTCTCCATTACTGACCTGTGGGCTTGATGTCAGCTGACATTACAAAGCTGATATCAACTCCACAATTATTACCCTACTTGCCACCGCACCAGTGCAAGTGGGAAGAGCAAGGCTAAGCTCCAGAATTGGTGCATTTAATGGATGTGCCATTTCTGTTGCAATTGAGAACTGATGCTTTTAGTCTGGAAGGGGGCCAATATCCCTAGCCCTTTCCTAGGCTATAAACAGTACCCACAGCTGTCTGTTTAGCCTTTGCTGGTTATTGCATATAGTTGGGACCCCATGTAGTTTTTAGGTGGGTTTCCCCTATTATAACCGGTAAAGGCTTAGCAAACAGCTGTGAGCTGGGAACTTTTATGGCTATTATTGGCCCATTCACAGAAAATTAACATCAGCTCCCAGCTATCCGCTTTCCCTCAGCTGTTTATGAAAATTACGGGGGACCCCACGCTATTTTTTTCATAAATTTTTGTATTTATTATGGTTACCACCGCTCATCAGCCGATGCCTGTGACTGGTGGTAACTAGTGATGAGCGAATACTCGGATGGTCCTCCGAGTACTTTTTAGTGCTCGGAGATTTAGTTTTTCTTGCCGCAGCTGAATGATTTACATCTGTTAGCCAGCATAAGTACATGCTGCGGCAAGAAAAACTAAATCCCCGAGCACTAAAAAATACTGGGAGGAGCCCCGAGCATGCTTGAGAAATCTCGAGTAACGAGTATATTCGCTCATCACTAGTGGTAACCTTTCTACCCTCATACACAGACTATTGGCTCGTTTGGCTGACTTTAGTCTAATATATATGGGGATCTTTAGTTGCTCGCCTTCAGTCCAACAGACTTTAAAGGGACTCTGTCACCTGAATTTGGAGGGAACAATTTTCAGCCATAGAGGCGGGGTTTTCAAGTGTTTGATTCACCCTTTCCTTACCCGCTGGCTGCATGCTGGCTGCATTATTGGATTAACGTTTATTCTCTGTCCTCCATAGTACACGCCTGCGTAAGGCAAGATTGCCTTGTGCAGGCATGTACTACGGAGGACAGAGAATGAACTTCAATCCAATATTGCAGCCAGCATGCAGCCAGCAGGTAAGGAAAGGGTGAATCAAACACCCGAAAACCCCGCCTCTATGGCTAAAAATTGTTCCCTCCAAATTCAGGTGACAGAGTCCCTTTAAATACAGCAGTAATGTGTCAGCCCAAACTCTGCTTTATTCAAACTGTGAATCTAGGACCCCCAACCTGGTGATTATTAAGAATTCTATTGGTGATATGCCCAGCGATCATAAACTTGGGTGAAAAGTTGTGATTGTGAGAAAACCATATCTAGTGCATGCAACACCATAAAATAAGTATAAGTCCCAGAAAAAAAACCTAAACTAATACACACCCAAATTGGATCCCCTAAAAAACAGACATACACCAGAATACATTTATACTAGACTTCCTAAACAAATGCAGACCCAGACTAGACTCCTTAAGCTATTTCAGATCCCAGATGATACCCCACAGATAAATATGGACCCCCATACTCCAGATCAGACATTAAATCAAACCTCTAAAACACATTAGTAGCCAAATCCAACTCAAATAAATACAGACCCCTGACCAGAAAGCAGAATAAATACAGACACCAGACCCCCTACCCTCAGACCAGACTCTCCAGATACACATCCATCCTGCAGCTTGCAGTCCTCTGCACTCATGGGCACAGCCACAAGAATGTCTGGAGAGAGAGAGAGAAAGAGAGAGAAAGAGAGAGAGAGAGGTGGGGAGGGGAGGGGAGGGAAGGGGGGATGAGCATGCTGTATACTATTGTGGGTTCTGCTGTATACTACTGTGGGCAGTGCTGTATACTACTGAGCCCTGTGCTGTTACTGTGGGCTGTGCTTTATACTACTGTGGGCTCTGCTGTATACTACTTTGGGCAGTGCTGTATACTACTGAGCCCTCTGCTGTTACTGTGGGCTCTGCTGTATACTACTGTGGGCTCTGCTGTATACTACTGTGGGCTCTGCTGTATACTACTGTGGGCAGTACTGTATACTACTGAGCCCTGTGCTGTTACTGTGGGCTCTGCTGTATACTACTGTGGGCTCTGCTGTATACTACTGAGCCCTGTGCTGTTACTGTGGGCTCTGCTGTATACTACTGTGGGCTCTGCTGTATACTACTGAGCCCTGTGCTGTTACTGTGGGCTGTGCTGTATACTACTGTGGGCAGTGCTGTATACTACTGAGCCCTGTGCTGTTATTGTGGGCTCTGCTGTATACTACTGTGGGCTCTGCTGTATACTACTGTGGGCTCTGCTGTATACTACTGTGTAGGCAGCGCTGTATACTACTGAGCCCTGTGCTGTTACTGTGGGCTCTGCTGTATACTACTGTGGGCTCTGCTGTATACTACTGAGCCCTCTACTGTTACTGTGGGCTCTGCTGTATACTACTGTGGGCTCTGCTGTATACTACTGTGGGCTCTGCTTTATACTACTGTGGGCTCTGCTGTATACTACTGTGGGCAGTGCTGTATACTACTGAGCCCTCTGCTGTTACTGTGGGCTCTGCTGTATACTACTGTGGGCTCTGCTGTATACTACTGTGGGCTCTGCTGTATACTACTGTGGGCTCTGCTGTATACTACTGTGGGCAGTACTGTATACTACTGAGCCCTGTGCTGTTACTGTGGGCTCTGCTGTATACTACTGTGGGCTCTGCTGTATACTACTGTGGGCTCTGCTGTATACTGAGCCCTGTGCTGTTACTGTGGGCTGTGCTGTATACTACTGTGGGCAGTGCTGTATACTACTGAGCCCTGTGCTGTTACTGTGGGCTCTGCTGTATACTACTGTGGGCTCTGCTGTATACTACTGTGGGCTCTGCTGTATACTACTGTGTAGGCAGCGCTGTATACTACTGAGCCCTGTGCTGTTACTGTGGGCTCTGCTGTATACTACTGTGGGCTCTGCTGTATACTACTGTGGGCTCTGCTGTATACTACTGTGGGCTCTGCTGTATACTACTGTGTAGGCAGCGCTGTATACTACTGAGCCCTGTGCTGTTACTGTGGTCTCTGCTGTATACTACTGTGGTCTCTGCTGTATACTACTGTGGGCTCTGCTGTATACTACTGTGGTCTCTGCTGTATACTACTGTGGGCTCTGCTGTATACTACTGTGGGCTCTGCTGTATACTACTGTGGGCTCTGCTGTATACTACTGTGGGCTCTGCTGTATACTACTGTAGGCTCTGCTGTATACTACTGTGGGCTCTGCTGTACACTACTGTGGCCTGTGCTGTACACTAATGTGGCCTGTGCTGTACACTAGTGTGGGCTCTGCTGTACACTACTGTGGGCTCTGCTGTACACTACTGTGGGCTCTGCTGTACACTACTGTGGTCAGTGCTGTATACTACTGTGGTCAGTGCTGTATACTATATGGAGGACTATGGGAAGTGTATAATACTATATGGAGGACTATGGGAAGTGTATAATACTATATGGAGGACTATGGGGTGTATTATACTAAACAAGCAAAATGCTGCATATTCATTGGGTGATTGGATTGTTTATGCTGGAATAAAAATCCTTGTTCTCAGCAGCAGAAAGCAGCTAAGGCTCGTAATGTAACCTGCCGTGTCCAAATCCTCAGATAAAGTATGGGAATAGCTATGGAGGATATTCACTAAATTAAAACATAACTTTTAATAAATATATAAAATGCTTGGACCCTAACAAAAATACATACATAGACAGTGTAACAAGGTGCTAAAGTGAACCAGTGCTGAAAAAGTTAAAAAATTGGAACAGTCTTACCAATTTAGACGGACAACTGGAGGAGGTCTCACCAGTTCTGTGGGGCGGGTGGTTCCCAGATGAATACACAATGAAAGAAAGAAGAAAAATAGGCCAAGGGTAGGGAAATATAATATAACCACTGTCTTCCCTGTTAACCCTTGAAGAGCTCCTGTCCTCACAAGGACAGGCCCCAAGTGAGCCCTGCTATGGCCTCCCACCAACCACAGTATACCCTAATTGTCTCTTATCTCCCTACGCGTTTCAACTCCAATGAAGGAGAATCCTCAGGGGAGTTATGTAGAAAAAGTGCCAATGGGTCTCCTAAAAATTCAAAACAAACAGTCCATCCTAATCCATACTCAGGGGAGTTAAATGGAAAAAATGCCAATGGGTCTCCTAATGATTCAAAAGAGACAGTCCATCAGAGTCCATACTGGTCCGAGTATATCTCCACATAAGACGGATCCCGCAGTGGCTGGGAATTCCGCCATACATCAGCAAAAACTACGGATGTGTCCGCCGTTCATAATCCTCACATACTGACCAAATAACCTCCCTTTTTATACTATATGGACTGTTTGTTTTGAATTTTTAGGAGACCCATTGGCACTTTTTCTACATAACTCCCCTGAGGATTCTCCTTCATTGGAGTTGAAACGCGTAGGGAGATAAGAGACAATTAGGGTATACTGTGGTTGGTGGGAGGCCATAGCAGGGCTCACTTGGGGCCTGTCCTTGTGAGGACAGGAGCTCTTCAAGGGTTAACAGGGAAGACAGTGGTTATATTATATTTCCCTACCCTTGGCCTATTTTTCTTCTTTCTTTCATTGTGTATTCATCTGGGAACCGCCCGCCCCACAGAACTGGTGAGACCTCCTCCAGTTGTCCGTCTAAATTGGTAAGACTGTTCCAAGTTTTTAACTTTTTCAGCACTGGTTCACTTTAGCACCTTGTTACACTGTCTATGTATGTATTTTTGTTAGGGTCCAAGCATTTTATATATTTATTAAAAGTTATGTTTTAATTTAGTGATTGTTCTCAGCAGCACATCGCCTGGTGTAAACTGTAGATATGCTGCTGATAACATGATGCTGTATGGTGATCTGTAGTGATCTATTAGTGATCGTTCTGTCCCCTCCATTCTTTCTCAGATGGTGGAAAGAGGCAGGGAAACAAGCGTCCATGACTTCAGTATTGTCGATCACACTCGTTTAGCGGCCTGAGATCAGCGCAGGTAAATACAACCAAAATGCTTCTGTGTGATGTGCAATATGCTAGCATTTGGGGCCCCATTTTAAACTTTTAAACACTATGGAGCATCATGTGCGGCCATTATACAGTATGGAGCATCATGTGCAGTCATTATACAGTATGGAGCATCATGTGCAGACATTATACAGTATGGAGCATCATGTGCGGTCATTATACAGTATGGAGCATCATGTGTGGCCATTATACAGTATGGAGCATCATGTGCGGTCATTATACAGTATGGAGCATCATGTGCGGTCATTATACAGTATGGAGCATCATGTGCAGTCATTATACAGTATGGAGCATCATGTGCAGACATTATACAGTATGGAGCATCATGTGCGGTCATTATACAGTATGGAGCATCATGTGTGGCCATTATACAGTATGGAGCATCATGTGCGGTCAATATACAGTATGGAGCATCATGTGCGGCCATTATACAGTATGGAGCATCATGTACAGTCATTATACAGTATGGAGCATCATGTGCGGTCAATATACAGTATGGAGCATCATGTGTGGTCATTATACAGTATGAAGCATCATGAGCGGTCATTATACAGTATGGAGCATCATGTGCGGTCAATATACAGTATGGAGCATCATGTGCAGCCAATATACAGTATGGAGCACTGTGTGGCCATATTTTTTTGTTTATAATTATTCTTTATAAAACAGTGTGATCCGCAGTGCTAAATGGATGTGGTTGGGACGTGGATATGGGTGTGACTAGTTATGAATGGGTGTGGCCAGAGGCGTGGCCTAAAATTTGCCGTGGCGCGCGTTGCGCACCGCACACATTTTCCCTCTTTCCCATCTTCAAAACTTGGGAGGTATGATGCTGGGCAGGGAGGGGGGCCCAGACACATTTTTTGCACAGGGGCCCAAAGCTGTCAGTGTCCGCCACTGTCCCAAGTAGTAGATGAAAGAAAGTGGGCACAGCCAAAAATGGGAAGGGCTGTTACACAAACCATACACCGACTAGTAGCATAAATAATATGAATTTTAGTAAAGACAATGGTACAAAAAATGTCAACCCAGACAGAAATAATATTTTTAATTATATAAAAACAATTACAAATATTTATGAGAACTTGAAGGGGTAGGATATAACTGTCTATTAATTACTCCTTCCTGAGGCAATTACAAGTATGAAGATAATAATATTACCCTAATTTAGTTAAATATTTGTTCCAAGTAACATGATTAAGTGCATACATACAACCAGGATAATTGATATATACAAAAAAATATGAGAAAAAAATACATATACACAGTGGGTACGGAAAGTATTCATACCCCTTTAAATTTTTCACTCTGTTTCATTGCAGCCATTTGGTAAATAAAAAAAAAATCATTTATTTCTCATTAATGTACACTCTGCACCCCATTTTGACAGAAAAAAATAGAAATGTAGTAATTTTTGCAAATGTAATAAAAAAGAAAAACAGAAGTTGGGATCCACGCCTGGTTAATTTTAAGGAATGTTAGGTTGCCCATGTTGGATGGTAACAGGCCAATGAGCCTGTCTGTGATCACACCTCCTACTGTGCTAAACACACTTTCCAACAGTACACTTAAGGTACCTTCACACTAAACGACTTTGCAACGAGAACGACAACGATCCGTGACGTTGCAGCGTCCTGGATAGCGATATTGTTGTGTTTGACACGCAGCAGCGATCTGGATCCCGCTGTGATATCGGTGGTCGTTGCTGAAAGTCCAGAACTTTATTTGGTCGTCAGATCGGCGTGTATCGTCGTGTTTGACAGCAAAAGCAACGATGCCAGCAATGTTTTACAATGGTAACCAGGGTAAATATCGGGTTACTAAGCGCAGGGCCGCGCTTAGTAAACCGATATTTACCCTGGTTACCATTGTAAAAGTAAAAAAAAAAACAATACATACTCACCCTCTGATGTCTGTCACGTCCCCCGGCGTCCGCGCTGCTGCTCAGAGCTTCCTGCACTGAATGTATCAGTGCCGGCCGTAAAGCAAAGCACAGCGGTGACGTCACCGCTGTGCTTTAGGGCCGGCGCTTACACAGTGCAGGGAAGCTGAAGGCGAGGGACGCGACAGACACAGCAATGTAAGTATGTAGTGTTTGGGGTTTTTTTACATTTACACTGGTAACCATGGTAAACATCGGGTTACTAAGCGCGGCCCTGCGCTTAGTAACCCGATGTTTACCCTGGTTACCCGGGGACTTCGGCATAGTTGGTCGCTGGAGAGCTGTCTGTGTGACAGCTCTCCAGCGACCACACAGCGACGCTGCAGCGATCGGCATAGTTGTCGATATCGCTGCAGCGTCGCTTAATGTGACGGTACCTTTACTGCAGGGCAGGCCAGTACCTCCAAAGCATAAAGGGCAAGCTCAGGTCATGTGTCCAATTTGGAGACTCAGAAGTTAAATGGGGCAGATCCATCTGTTAGTACGTGGAGACGTCTGGATAGGTAGTCTTCCACCATGTTTTTGTAACTCCTGCTCATATGGACTGTATTAGATGGTGGTACTGTATTGTGTCATGCTCATAAAGTTTTTCTACATGTTGACCATGCTAACCCCGTCTTCTGATGTGCTGGCGATGCCCCAGCTACATTGGCGACTTTCTCCTCTGCCTTGTTGTTCCACTGAGACCCCGCTGTCAGGTGGGAAAGCCATTAATAGTTACCAAAGTGTGCTTGTATTCATGCATTTTCAGATCCCTCTGCAGTGACGAAAGTAATGATGGTACGTTGTTCTTGTAGTGGTAATACATCAGGGTGGCCACCCAGTAATCTGCACTGGTAACAATATGGGCAACTCAGCGGTCATTCCACAGGCACTGCAAAGTGTATTGGCTCATGTGTACCAGGCTGCCCAGACACAACAAGCTGTCTTCGGTGGGAGGTATATCGTCTGGGTACTCTATATCCCCCAGTCACACTCCAGTCTTGCCCGTGAGCTGATCTGAGTGCCACCCTGCTGTGAAAATGGTTCTTCCTCCTCCCTCACCTTCTCCTCCTCATTATTATCAACCTCCCAATCTGTCTCCTGGCTGTACAGTTGGGTACCTGGCCAATGTTGGGACAGTGATCCACCGTCCAAATGGATGACAGGCCTGATAACAGTGTGAATTGGCTCTGCTCCTTTTCCTGCTCTTTTCCTCCTGCTCCTTTTCCTCCTGTGACGCTGCAGCGCAGACAAGCAAGCAGAAGCAGGGTGAGAAGAGAATGCCAAAACACACTGCCAGCACTTTCAGCAGCAGCTCTGACATGTGTGTAGTTTATTAGGAAACTCTGCACTACCAAGTTTAACACATGTACCAGGCAAGGTATGTGCGTAAAACCGGCTAGGCCTAGGCCCAGAGCTGCTATAAGATTTTGCCTCTTATCGCACACCACCAAGTGGGCAAGAGGTTCCCCAGCAGCAAGCACTCATCTATCTGCTGTTTGACCTCAGTCCACAACTTCAGTGTGGCACCCCAGGAGTCCGGTTGCCACAGTGGCATTGCCTTCCTCGCGGGGGTGGGGGTGGGGGGGTGATGTCATGCCGGGGCGCAAGGAGGGATTCCCTAATCAGGTAACAATTACATCCAGCACCCACCTGACTCCAGACCAGAAGGGGGAGCCCTAAACCCGGTTCCAGGGGAGGTTCCCTATAAATTCTGGTCTGGAGGTGGAGTTGGTGAGAGTGTGTGTAGGGACAGTGAGAGGAGAGGAGGCAAGAAGAGAGTGGAGCCTGGAGTGGAGAGCTGCGATTAGGCTCACCCCAAGATAAGGTGCTTAGAGACTGGACACTGGAATCCGTGGTGGTGAGAGGATTGCATACCCAGCCACCGAATCCGGAGGGCAGGAGATTCCAAGTCTCCTGTCCCCAACTGACACCCGGAGGCAACCCAGCAGGAGCCTGGGGCTGCCAGTGAGAAGGCAGTGCCCATGACAGGCTCAGGCTGTCAGCCACACAGGTTGGGAGTACAGACACTGAGAGGACTTGTGCAGAGCTTCAGGCAGCAAGGGTCATAGTACAAAGCGCAGAAGGAAGGCCTCCGAACCCACCTGGTTAGGTGGATCCCAAGTTGCTTCCAGACTGCCCGGACCCCATCATCATCTGTTACCTGTACCCTGGACTGTACCTGTATTTCATCAGTAAAAGGTAAAGGAAACTGCTACCCTTGTGTTCCTCAATCATTACCTGTGCCCTCAGTCCTGCACCCCATCGTTTACCATCCCTTACTATCTGTACCAGGTAGCCCTGGGGCCCCGCTCCACCTGTGGGGAGCAGAACCATCCAAGCTGCATTACCATCAGACCCAGCGGTCCCTTTAAGCAGCGTCTGCCATCCTGGCCGAACACCACAGGTGGCGTCACAAATTATCCGTTAAAGACTTTATTTCCACTTTCATTCGCATCCCCTTTAACTGGACGCCCAGGGCCACGGACCTGGTCACTGCCACTGTGACCACCCTTTTAAGTACCACCGGACCCGGTACCGAGTACTCCACCTGAGCATTGTGGGATTTGTCCCCCAAACAGAGGAGTTTAAGAACAGCCTGCTGTCGTTTCCCTCGGCTGTGCTCAAGTTGGTGGTGTAGATCTTCCTGTAACCAAATGAGGAGGCAGTGGAGGAAGAAGAGTGGGAGGAGAAGGGAACCTGGACAGATAAACATCTAGCAATACTAGGTGGTGGTAGGACATGAAGTAGAATGCCTTCTGCCTTTGCCGCAGTCACCACTACATTTACTCAGTGGGCAGTGAGGTAGATGTAATGTACCTGACTGTGCTTACTGGTTGACGCATCGGTGGTTATGTGGACCTTACCACTGATGGCATTGAGCAGCGCACACTTGATTTGGTCTGCAACATATGTGTGCAGGGCAGGGATGGCCCAGCTGGAAAAGTAATGGGAGCTGGGAACAACGTACTATGGGACAGCCATCTACATCATTTTTTAAAAACTGTATGACGTCACCAGCTGGAATGGCAGCATTTCAAAGGCAAGTAATTTTTAAATGCTGTCATTAAGGATCATAGCTCAAGGCTAGGTTGGTATCACCTCTTTCTCTCAAGGATTTGGGAGATGGAAAGTTGAACACTTACATGGGACAGTGTGGAGATGCTTGGTGACACTGGTGGTGGTGATGCTGTCACATCCTATAAATGCTAGGAGGCAGGTGGCCCTGTTGATCATGAGCAGGAGGAAGAGGCTGAGACCACAACAGAAGAGGGAGCAGAAGGTGGCTCAGATTTGTCATGGTTTTTAAGTTGTGTACTCCTGTGCATCTCGTACTCAGGGTTTGACAGCATAGAGGGCAAACCAACTGTCACTTGTCAGTAGCACATTTCATGAAGAAATGCCACACCAGGGAGATCTTTTGAGCTGTCTTTGGTGTGCTTATAACAGCGTCACGGTGGGCAGTAGCAGCCGATGTACTGACTAGGGGCTGTCCTCTGCGCCTTTGCAACCTGCTCCTTCTTTTTCTGTGCTGTTGTGGCAGCGTGGCCACCTCCTCTTCCTCCAGACTGTGCACATCACGAGGATGGCTTCCGCTTCATGTGGAGTCTAGGACCTCATCATCCCCAGCTTCTTCTTCCACCGACTCTTTTACCCTGTCCTCCTTGCCAGTGTGCACATTGCATAAAGACGCTGCAGTTGTTTCATCATTATCTGACATGTGCTGAGGTGGTCCACTGACTGTGTGCTCTAGCCCTTCCACGTACTCATCATGCAACCTAACAAGTGGTTGGGCATCAGTGCACTCATTCTCTTCCACTTCTGGAATAGAGGCAGGTGGATGGGTCACAGAACCCCAGCCAGCAGAGTCACTAAAAAGCAGAAGAGACTGGTGCATGACCTGGAGCTCAGACTGCGTGGCTGATTTGCAAAGAGGTGAGCTGGAAGCCGGATGACCATGGTCCTCAGGTGCCAACTGTGCACTTTCTGGACTGGACTGAGTGGAAGATAATGCAAAGGAACTGACGCCACTATAGGTCATGCAATCTAACACCTTTTCAAAATCAGCGGTATTCGGGCCTACAAAAGGACGATAACATCCTGTGCACAGAGGAAGGTGTTGTAATTGGGCACATAGCAGGTACAGAATGATTACATTCTCTCCCTGCATCAGCTACACCACCATCAGCAGCTACATCAGCTGACTGAAGAGTAGATTTATTTATTTACAACAGTACTAGAAAAAACACAGCGCTCATGAAAAATGATGTCTTTGGTTTAAAAATAGCAATTAGATGGCTGATGCCAATTATTTATTTCCCTGATTCATAAAAACCACACATCAGCCCCGAAAAATTAGGTGTGGGACCTAGAAATGGCAAAGACACAGCTGATGCAATATATTGCTATGCAAAACCACTAGAATATACACACCAGGCCTGAAAAATTATGTTTGGGACCTACTAATAGCAAAGAGATGACTGATGACAATTTTTTAATTCTCAAACTAATAGAAAACACAGAGGCTTCAAGGACAGCACTCCCACAGTCGGGGGGGGGGGGGGGGTTTGAAGAGTACACACAGTGGCTTCGAGAACAGTACTCCCACATGTGGGGGTGCAGTGAACACACAGCGGCTTCAAGGACAGTACACCCACAGGCAGAGGGGGTGCATAGTACACAAGGAGGCTTTGAGGACAGGGTGCAGATAACCACAGCGGCTTAAAAAAAACAGTACATACGCACTCAAGGGGGGGGGGGTTCAAAGTACACACAGCGGCTTCAAGGACAGTACATTCACAGGCGGAGGGGGTGTAGATTACACACAGCGGCTTCAAGGACAGTACTTCCACAGGGGGGGTGGGAGCAAAGTACACACAGCAGCTTCAAGGACAGTACTCCCGAAGGTGGAGGGTGCACACAGCATTGTGTTTGCAGAGTGCGTAGTCAGAATCTGTCCCTCGCTACAGATGCTTCCTATCCCTACATTAACAAAAGCATAATGGCAGTGGCACTTTATACAGGCCGCCAGGGCAACGAAGAAGTGGCTCCGAAAGAAGCACATGAAGGTCCTGGAGTGGCCTAGGCAGTCTCCAGATCTCAACACCTTAGAAAACCTTTGGAGGGAGTTGAAAGTCCGTGTTGCCTAGCGACAGGCCCAAAACATCACTGCTCTGGAGGAGATCTGCATGGAGGAATGGGCCAACATACCACCAACAGTGTGTACCCACCTTGTGAAGACTTACAGAAAACATTTGGCCTCTGTCATTGCCAACAAAGGATATAAAACTAAATATTGAGATGAACTATTGTTAATGACCAAATACTTATTTCCCACCATAATTTGCAAAATAAATCTTGCCAAATCAGACAAGGTGATGTTCTGGATTTGTTTTCTCATGTTTACTGTAACAACCCTGCCGGCATCACTGCATGGCCTTCCATTCCCCACCTTCCTGTTACATCAACTCACTCACCCATTGCCATGCTGTGAGATCTGTCTGCTGCCGGTTCCATGCCATGTGCTTCATGGCCGCTTGCTCTGTGTACACTTCCTGGCTGTGTGCATAGGGGGGCGGCACCAGCCACTCCAGATTCTTATTGAGACTGTGTGCACCTCCCTAAGGTGTCCCTGGTCAATGGCCTAGAGGCCTCTGATACTTAAGGCATCCTCACCCATTGGAGGATGCCTGAGCAAACTATTTCCCTCAGTTAGCACTTGCTACTGAGCTGCCAGGTCGTGTCTGTTTCCTGTCTCAGAGGGCTGCAATTAGCAGGCCTTCATCTGTGTTCTGTTTGTGTATCCGTATCCGTTCCTGTCTGTACTCTGGTCTATGTCCGTTCCTGTTCCTTCTTTGTCATTTCCCACTCTGCTGTGTGTACCTCCACCTTATCTTTCTGCTCTGCTTGCCACTATCAGTGGCTCTGCATCTCCCTGCTCTGTTCGCCACTACCTGTGGTTCTGCGCTACTCTGCTAAGTTCTGCCACAACCTGTGGTTCTGTGCTTCTCAGCTTTCCTCGCCACAACCTGTGGTTCTGCACTCTCTGGCTCTTGGCTCCGCCTCCAGCGGCTTCGCCTCCAGCGGCTCCGCTCTTGGCTCCGCCCCCAGCGGCTCCATCCTTGGCTCTGCCTTCTTCTCTACTCTTGGCTCTGCCTTCTCCTTCTCTACTCTTAGCTCTGCCTTCTCCTTCTCTACTCTTAGCTCTGCCTTCTCCTTCTCTACTCTTAGCTCTGCCTTCTCCTTCTCTACTCTTTGCTCCACCTCCTGCTCTTACTCCGCCTCCTGTGATTCTGCTTTGCATCCACTCTTGCTTTACCTTTATTCAGCAACTTGCCGTATGGGTCTCTACCCGTTTCTTTATGTTCTCCAGTCTGAACAGGTTCTTACCTGTTTCCATACATCCGCCTGTATACCAGTTCCTACCAGAGTATCAGCCCTGTCTGCCAGTGCCAGCCGTGCCTGCCTGCCTGCCTGAGTGCCAGCCGCGCCCGTCTGCCTGCCTGTATCTCCGTCAAGCCAGTCTGCCCATCAGGGCCTCTACCATACCCGTCCGTCAGCCAGTGTCACAGCCGTGCCTGCCTGCTGTTTTCTTGTTCCCTGGTGGGATCAGCATCCACAGTCCGACTCCACCCTGGAGTGGTACCTGGTAGCTTCCTATTGCACAAGTCTGACCTCACCATCAGAGGCTCCAGCGAACACCTAGGAAGCTACTTAGTTGCGCCCCTTCCAGGGAAGTTCGGTCTGTGGTCCAGTGGGGCCACACCCCCAGGCGCCCGCGCCAACCAGTCTCGGCGCGAGCGTTACATTTACTCTCATAGTTGTTGTCTACCGATGATGTTAATACATACATAATGGCAGAAGAAATAATGCGGCCATCCTTCATCAGTGTCATTACAATATTTTTTCCAAGTACTGTAAAGGTACCGTCACACTAAGCGACGCTGCAGCGATAGCGACAGCAATGCCGATCGCTGCAGCGTCGCTGTGTGGTCGCTGGAGAGCTGTCACACAGACCGCTCTCCAGCGACCAGCGATGCCGAGGTCCCCGGGTAACCAGGGTAAACATCGGGTTGCTAAGCGCAGGGCCGCGCTTAGTAACCCGATGTTTACCCTGGTTACCAGCGTAAAAGTTAAAAAAACAAACAGTACATGCTCACCTGCGCGTCCCCCAGCCTCTGCATCCTGACACTGACTGAGCTCCGGCCCTAACAGCAGAGCGGTGACGTCACCGCTGTGCTTTCACTTTCAGTTTAGGGCCGGCGCTTTAGTGTCAGGAAGCAGAGGCTGGGGGACGCGCAGGTGAGTATGTACTGTTTGTTTTTTTAACTTTTACGCTGGTAACCAGGGTAAACATCGGGTTACTAAGCGCGGCCCTGCGCTTAGTAACCCGATGTTTACCCTGGTTACCAGTGTAAAATATCGCTGGTATCGTCGCTTTTGCTGTCAAACACGGCGATACACGGCGACCTAGCGACCAAATAATGTGCAGACCTTCCAGCAGCGACCAGCAATTTCACAGCGGGATCCAGATCGCTGCTGCGTGTCAAATACAGCGATATCGCTATCCAGGTCGCTGCAACGTCACGGATTGCTGGCGATATCGCCTAGTGTGACGGTACCTTTATAGTCAGAACGTCTCCATTATCTTGGCAGAGAAGGTATGGTATATAGTAGTGCTCTTGTATACTGTTTGTGTAGCTTTTTATTATACACAAAATATTTGCTGTAACAAGAATACCCCTTTAATGAGTTGTCTTACTGCACCAAGCACGCATTAAGTTAACACAAACCATCAGATGACAGGCCCAGCTATGTGACATCTGTACAGCATCCATATGTCAGTCTATCTGCATTTATGAACACGGGCCCCCCTCTATGGTCACAGTCCCTGAGATCAGCATAAGACTGTATGTGTGATCTTTTATTCTAGCTATATTTGTACTAAGTTTTAATGACTCGTCTATATACACTTTGTACTTGTTGTTTGCTATCCAGCTGTCACTCTTTACACTGCACAATTAAATATGCTAAATACTTGTACAGAGGCCTCAGGCAGATAAGTCCCCCACCCCATCCTGGCTGCTCAGTAGTCAGATGGCAAATGTCCCCTGCACACAGACAATGGGTCACTCTGCTGTTTGTCCTATTGTACTACCTGCCACGTGCCCCTCACTGGGCCAGCTGCTGGTACAATCCTATTATACAAAGACCCAGGCGGACCTGACCAGGACTGTGACCATCTGTTTCTTCATCAATTCCAGTCTGCACTACAACGGTCATCTGTGTCAAAGCTGTTGAGGCCTGGGGGGCAGGGAGAACTGAACCCGCTTAGAAGCTGTAGGTTTCCGGAAAAACCTGACATATGTGGCTGTATGTGCTAATGAAAAACATCTCATTTCAACCTTATAGATAAAAAGCCAATATACTTCCAACCATTACAATAACTCAGACATTGCTAGCACTACTGCTGCCTCCGCTGACTGGCACATAACTTTCTTCACTTCTTTGGATCGCATCAGTTGTGCAACAGTTTCAGATATGAGGCACAAAATGTCACGTCGGGACAAGAAACATTCCGCAGTAGTTCCTGCTCCAAATATACAAACCTGTTGATCTCCTCACCACCTTCCAACCACACAAGCCTAGAAATCCACACAATGGTGCACTGCGTTTGACAAATTGCCATCATTGATTGGATTTTCACTGGCCAGCTATAGACGATTACAGAACAAAAGGTAACCTGACTGATCAATATTAAAATTGAATTTCGAGCCTGGTGGACCAATGTTTCTATTGACTGCCATTGTCCACTAGCTGTGGTTCCCCAGACACAATGAAGCTGGATGATTTTAATAAACCATTATGTGATAGATGGATTTTTGCTTCTATGAGACAGAATTTTGCCTTAAATATGCATTAATACTCGTAGCATCTCCATTTTTCGTGACCTGGGGTTGGGTGAGGGCGTATTTTTTGCACACCAAGCTGACGTTTTTAATGATACCATTTTGGTGCAGATACGATAGTTTGATCGCCCGTTATTGCATTTTAATTCAATGTCGCGGCAACCAAACAATGTCATTTTGGCGTTTTGACTTTTTTTCTCGCTACGCCGTTTAGCGATCAGGTTATTGCTTTTTTTATTGATAGATTGGGCGATTCTGAACACTGCGATACCAAATATGTGTATGGGGTTTTTTTTACTATTGTTTTATTTTGAATTGGGGCGAAAGGAGGGTGATTTGAACTTTTATATTTTTTTATATTTTTAAAAACATTTTTCTTTTCCATGGGAGGCTAAAATCTGTCGCACCTCGATCAGCTCTGCTACATAGAGGCAATGATCAGATCTCTTCTATATAGCAGAATTAATCACTTGCTATGAGCACTGACCACTGGGTGGCGCTCATAGCAATCCAGCACTGACAACCATAGAGGTCTCCAGGAGACCTCTGGTTGTCATGCCGACGAACCGATGACCCCTGATCATGTGACGGGGCCACCGGTGGGCGTATTTCTGGCATGATTGCTGGGGGCATAAGTTAAATGCCGCTGTCAGAGTTTGACAGTGGTACTTAACTATTTAATAGCCGCGGGTGGATCGTGATTCCACCCCCCGCTATTGCGGGTACATGTCAGCTGTACAAAACAGCTGACATGTCCCGGAAAAGATGTGGGCTCGCCGCTGGAGCCCACATCAAAGGGAGGGATACTGACATCGGTGTACTATTACGCCCGATGTCAGTAAGGGGTTAACAAGCTTCACATATTTCAAAGTAAACTAATATAATTTAAGGCAGGAATTAAGGCCCCCCCTGTCACAGCACAGCTGTCGGGTGACCCGGGACCAGGGGTTCTGTCCCTGTCCCTAACACTAGAGGCGTCCTGTCATGATCTCCATGGCCAGAGAACTAGCATAAGCCTCTATAGGAACAAGCTCTTGGAAGATGTAACTGTACTGACCATGAACTAAACCTACCGCATCATCTAGAAGTAGCCAGGTAGCATGTCCTACTTTTTATCCCTATATGCCCAGCGCCGGCCGGAGAACTAAATAATGCTAGCAGAGGGAAATATAAGACCTGACTCACCTCTAGAGAAATGCCCAAAAGGAGACAGAAGCCCCCCACATATATTGGCGGTGATATGAGATGAAACAACAAACGCAGCAGGAAAATAGTTTTAGCAAATTTGAGGTCCGCTTTCTAGATAGCAGAAGACAGAAAGCATACTTTCATGGTCAGTAGAAAACCCTAACAAAACACATCCAGAAATTACTTTAGGACTCTGGCATTAACTCATAATACCAGAGTGGCAATTCCTGATCAACAAGAGCTTTCCAGACACAGTAACGAAACTGCAGCTGTGAACTGGAACCAAAATACAAAAACAAAACATGGACGAATGTCCAACTTATCTAGTAGATGTCTGGGAGCAGGAACAAGCACAGAGAGGCTTCTGATAACATTGTTGACCGGCAAGCATCTAACAGAGAAGCCAGGTTATATAGCGACACCCAGATCTAATCAGAACAGGTGAACAGGGAAGATGATGTCACAAGTTCAATTCCACCAGTAGCCACCGGGGGAGCCCAGAATCCAAATTCACAACAGTACCCCCCCCTCAAGGAGGGGGCACCGAACCCTCACCAGAACCACCAGGGCGATCAGGATGGGCCCTATGAAAGGCACGAACCAGATCAGAGGCATGAACATCAGATGCAGTGACCCAAGAATTATCCTCCTGGCCGTATCCCTTCCACTTGACCAGATACTGGAGTCTCCGTCTGGAAACACGGGAGTCTAGGATTTTTTCCACAACGTACTCCAACTCACCCTCAACCAACACCGGAGCAGGAGGCTCAACGGAAGGCACAACCGGTGCCTCATACCTGCGCAATAACGACCGATGAAAAACGTTATGAATAGAAAAGGATGCAGGGAGGTCCAAACGGAAGGAAACAGGGTTAAGAATCTCCAATATTTTATACGGACCGATGAACCGAGGCTTAAACTTAGGAGATGAGACCCTCATAGGGACAAAACGAGAAGACAACCACACCAAATCTCCAACACAAAGCCGAGGACCAACACGACGGTGACGGTTGGCAAAAAGCTGAGTCTTCTCCTGGGACAACTTTAAATTGTCCATCACCTGCCCCCAGATATGATGCAATCTCTCCACCACCGCATCCACTCCAGGACAATCCGAGGATTCCATCTGACCGGAGGAAAATCGAGGATGGAACCCCGAATTACAGAAAAACGGGGAAACCAAGGTGGCAGAGCTGGCCCGATTATTGAGGGCGAACTCCGCCAATGGCAAAAAAGCAACCCAATCATCCTGGTCAGCAGACACAAAACACCTCAGATATGTCTCCAGGGTCTGATTAGTCCGCTCGGTCTGGCCATTAGTCTGAGGGTGAAAAGCAGACGAAAAAGACAAATCTATGCCCATCCTAGCACAAAATGCCCGCCAAAATCTAGACACAAATTGGGTTCCTCTGTCAGAAACGATATTCTCAGGAATACCATGCAAACGAACAACATTTTGAAAAAACAGGGGCACCAACTCGGAAGAAGAAGGCAATTTGGGCAGGGGAACCAAATGAACCATCTTAGAAAAACGGTCACACACCACCCAGATGACAGACATCTTCTGAGAAACAGGCAGATCTGAAATAAAATCCATCGAGATGTGTGTCCAAGGCCTCTTAGGAATAGGCAAGGGCAACAATAATCCACTAGCCCGAGAACAACAAGGCTTGGCCCGAGCACAAACGTCACAAGACTGCACAAAGCCTCGCACATCTCGTGACAGGGAAGGCCACCAGAAGGATCTTGCCACCAAATCCCTGGTACCAAAAATTCCAGGATGACCTGCCAACGCAGAAGAATGCACCTCAGAGATGACTTTACTGGTCCAATCATCAGGAACAAACAGCCTATCAGGCGGACAACGATCCGGTCTATCCGCCTGAAACTCCTGCAAGGCCCGCCGCAGGTCTGGAGAAACAGCTGACAAGATAACTCCCTCCTTAAGAATACCTGTGGGGTCAGAGTTGCCAGGTGAATCAGGCTCAAAACTCCTAGAAAGGGCATCCGCCTTAACATTCTTAGAACCTGGTAGGTACGATACCACAAAATCAAACCGAGAAAAAAATAATGACCAGCGCGCCTGTCTAGGATTCAGGCGCCTGGCGGTCTCAAGATAAATCAAATTTTTGTGGTCAGTCAATACCACCACCTGATGTCTGGCCCCCTCGAGCCAATGGCGCCACTCCTCAAACGCCCACTTCATGGCCAAAAGCTCCCGATTCCCAACATCATAATTCCGCTCAGCGGGCGAAAATTTACGGGAAAAGAAGGCACAAGGCCTCATCACGGCGCAGTCAGAACTTTTCTGCGACAACACTGCCCCAGCTCCGATCTCAGAAGCGTCGACCTCAACCTGAAAAGGAAGAGTCACATCAGGCTGACGCAACACAGGGGCAGAAGAAAAACGGCGCTTAAGCTCCTGAAAGGCCTCCACAGCATCAGGGGACCAATTAGCAACATCAGCACCCTGTCTAGTCAAATCGGTCAATGGCTTAACGACATCCGAAAAACCAGAAATAAATCGACGATAAAAGTTGGCAAAGCCCAAAAATTTCTGAAGACTTTTAAGAGAAGAGGGCTGCGTCCAATCACAAATAGCTTGAACCTTGACAGGATCCATCTCAATGGAAGAGGGAGAAAAAATATATCCCAAAAAGGAAATTCTCTGAACCCCAAAAACGCACTTAGAACCCTTGACACACAGAGAATTAGACCGCAAAACCTGAAAAACCCTCCTGACTTGCTGGACATGAGAGTCCCAGTCATCCGAAAAAATCAGAATATCATCCAGATACACTATCATAAATTTATCCAAAAAATCGCGGAAAATATCATGCATAAAGGACTGGAAGACTGAAGGGGCATTAGAAAGACCAAAAGGCATCACTAAATACTCAAAGTGGCCCTCGGGCGTATTAAATGCGGTTTTCCACTCATCCCCCTGCCTGATCCGCACCAAATTATACGCCCCACGGAGATCAATCTTAGAGAACCACTTGGCCCCCTTTATGCGAGCAAACAAATCAGTCAGCAACGGCAATGGGTATTGATATTTAACCGTGATTTTATTCAAAAGCCGATAATCAATACATGGTCTCAAAGAGCCGTCTTTTTTTGACACAAAGAAAAAACCGGCTCCTAAGGGAGATGACGATGGACGAATATGTCCCTTTTCCAAGGACTCCTTTATATATTCTCGCATAGCAGTATGTTCAGGCACAGACAGATTAAATAAACGACCCTTTGGGTATTTACTACCCGGAATTAAATCTATGGCACAATCGCACTCACGGTGCGGAGGTAGTGAACCCAGCTTGGGTTCTTCAAAGACGTCACGATAATCAGACAGGAACTCAGGGATTTCAGAGGGAATAGATGATGAAATGGACACCAAAGGTACGTCCCCATGAGTCCCCTTACATCCCCAGCTCAACACAGACATAGCTCTCCAGTCAAGGACTGGGTTGTGAAACTGCAGCTGTGAACTGGAACCAAAATACAAAAACAAAACATGGACGAATGTCCAACTTATCTAGTAGATGTCTGGGAGCAGGAACAAGCACAGAGAGGCTTCTGATAACATTGTTGACCGGCAAGCATCTAACAGAGAAGCCAGGTTATTATATATAGCGACACCCAGATCTAATCAGAACAGGTGAACAGGGAAGATGATGTCACAAGTTCAATTCCACCAGTAGCCACCGGGGGAGCCCAGAATCCAAATTCACAACAGCGTCCTAGCTGTTTCTGCTCCCCGAGATACTTCAGATGGCGAAGATGCCAGGGCCTCTGCCCTTACCTTATCTCCTGAGTTAGCCTTCCGTCTGTTTTCTTCCCTACCCAGGGAAGAGGGGGCACTACTGGGTACCATAGTACCCCAACCCGACAAACAAGGCAACACAAACAAGGGTTAACAGAAAACTCCAGTCATACAAAATATTCACTCACATGTAACAGAGGAATGCATCGGGGTGTGAAGGAAAGGGAATAAACCAAAATAGAGGATAGGTAATTACCACACATACAAACCAAGCAACAGTCACAGATAACTCCTTCAACTCTCCTCATATGTGCTCCTCTCCCACCATTAGCCAAGCAGCAATAAAGCTAGCTCTGACAAGGATTAGTAACAGAGCCCAGATTATAAAGGGGAAGGGATTGGGTAACCGAGCTCAGCTGTGAACACAGGGATTTCCAGCATGGCTGATTAACCCCTGTTCTGCCAGAAGAAATAAACACATTTAATATTAAGGAGAAGTGCTTCTTCTCAGCATTGGAGTAGGAGCAATCAGACGCTGCACTCTTCTGGCTCCACACTGTTGTGGTAAACCTCTGACAGAATCCCCTCTTCTATAAGGGACCTCAGGACCAGGCCTATCGGGGTGTGCCACGTGAAAAGCCCGGACCAGTCTGGCCACATGAACATCAGATGGTAGTACCCACATTCTCTCCTCAGGACCGTTCCCCCTCCAATGTACCACATACTGAAATAAACACATTTAAAATGAAGGAGAAGTTCTTCTTCTCAGCGTCGAAGTAGGAGCAATCAGACGCTGCGCTCTTCTGGCTGAACACTGTCGCGGTAACCACGCGACACCCCCATATATATCAGATGAAAATTGGCCAAACCTGCCAATTTTGGTGGGACTCATCAGCTATTTGATGTGTATGAGGGCCTCCTGACTCTTTCTAAGAGTTGATATAAGAGATAAGCTGTCTAATGAACAGTTATCTTATGTATATGCAAGTATATGAGGTGTGTGATCTCCAGTCAAGCCAGTTGAAGGGGGCACCTTGGATGCCTTCAACTCAATCTTTTTAACATGAAGAATAGTAATGGTTAATGGTTGAATGTACAGCGGTATTATTTAGTCATTGTGTAGAGCTCTAGATTAATATAAGAACTCTTTGTTGATCACATTATTTTGCTATTTAACCCATTAATGATAGAGCCAATTTTAAGCCTAATGACCAAGCCCCATTTTTAATCTGACTAGTGTCACTCTATGTGGTAATAAGTCTGGAACGCCTCTACATATTCCAGTAACACATTGTACTTTATGTTAGCGGTAAATTTAAGGTAATATGTTTTTTAAAATGAAATTTCATGAAAATTTAGAAAACTTAGCAATTTTCAAGCTCTCAGTGCTTATATTCTTAAACTCGATAGTTATACCACACAAAAAAAAACAGTTAATAATTAACATTTCCTATAGATCTACTGCATCATTTTTCAAATGTTCTTTTATTTTGTTATGATGCTGGAAGGGTTTAAATTTTGCAGCAACTTTTCATTTTTTTTTTTAAGAAATGTATTACCGTAACCAATTTTCTATGAACCTGCTCCATTTTGAAGGAACTTTAAAGTGACTATATATCGTAAAAACCTCCAGAAGTGATACCATTTTAAAAACTGCACCCCTCAAATTATGCTAAACTCCTGTTAGGAAATATTTTAACCTTTCACGTGCCACACAGGAATTAAGGCAATGCGAATTGAGAAAATGAAAAAATACATTTTTTCCACTAAAATATTGCTTTAGCTGCAAATTTTTCATTTTCACAAGGGGTTATAGGAGAAAATGGACCCTAAAATGTATTATGCAATTTCACCCAAATATAACAATATCCCATATGTGGTCAACAACTGCTGTTTTGGCACATGGCATGACTCGGAAAGGAAAGAGCGCTATTTTACTTTTGGACCATAAATTTGGCTGGAATAGATGAATAGGTTGTTGGATACGACGGGCCCCTGAGGTGCTAAAAAACAGAAGCCCCCACAACTGACCCCATGTTGAACATATTGAAAATTCACTGCTTAAAGAATTCATGTAGGGGTATAGTAACTATTCTGAACCCACAGGTTTATAACATTGAGATGTGGAAATATAACATTTTAGTGGTAAAAATGTAATTTTTTTATTAGCTGCAAACTTTTCAGTTATTGAAAGGTTAATAGGTGAATCTAGACCCCACAATTTGTTACGCAATGCTGTGATGCCCCATATGTCCTCAGAAATTACTGTTTGGACAAGCAGCAGGACTGAGCAGGAAGGAGCGCTATTTGGCTTCCTGAGCACAGAATTTGCTGGAATAGTTTGTAGGAGGCATTTCCGGATCCTCAAAGGTGCTAGAACAGCAGAAAATAAAACCAAAGTGACCCCATTTTAGAAATTGCACCTATTAATGAATTCATCTATGGCTGCAATGGCTATTTTTGCCTCACAGGTGTTTTCGCTTTGTAACATCCCCGCCATGCTTTTCCCTGGAAAATTGCAAATCTGCCAGTTTAGTTATGACTCTAGAGACACGCAACCTGTAAATTTTTAATTCGGCTCTCCACAAAAGTAATGACAAACAGAGAGTCTCATACTGTGGTTTAGGCACAGTGGGGCTCAAGGGGGGGGGAGGGGGGGGTTTGGGGGCGCATATTTTACTGGATTTTATTTGAGGGTATGTTGGGGACGTATCACTTCTCCAGAGCCTGGAGTTCTATCAGTAGCGTGTGAACCCCTATATTTCAAGTGACAGATGATGGACCTGCATAGCGACTGCTATCTAACCCAGCTTACGACCATTCACTGAAAGGGCAAAACACTTGGCCATCGGGTGTAATGATCTTTTGTGCAGCACAAGACCTCGTTCTTGGAGGTACATCATCCTGTGTAAACAGGACTCGCGCTGCCAAAACCGTGGCAGAATACGTGCACCAAGCGATCTAATATACATTGCTCTATGAACATCATTTACTGTCAGGGTTGCCAACTTTCTTTTTTTCTGAACAGCTTCTCAAAAAATTACAGGCAGCCAATTTTTTTTACAGACACATTAGAAAACCATTCTGATTATGTTATCCATGTCTACAGCCCATAATTCTGATATGAAAACATGAGCTGCATTTACTGTAAACAGATGATAATTACAGTTATAATAATCTGTAGAAGTTTCTCCAGCTTTAAAAAAAAATCACAGGTGAAACAATTTATTTTACGGACAGGGAAAAAAATTGCCATATTACGGACCGTCCACGCGTTTCTGCTTACTTGTGTAAACAGGCTATTAAACTGCCGCCAATCAGTAAAAGTTGAATTTCCTATCGTTGGTCAGTTCCTGTAATTGTAAATGGATTTTTTCAGTCTTGCAAGTGCCTGAAAACTTTATTGCAGGCAATATCCAGAAAATAAGTCTGCATACGGTTTGGGCAAGGCAGGGCAAACCATCCATGTGCTCAAATGCAAAACCTTCTGAATCAACATTGAGCACATTTTCCATATGTAACATGGGCCCCATAACTGCTACACAGCTTTTTATTACCAATAGAAAACCTATTGGTGGCCACCACACCCATGATGTAGCATGTAGTTCAATGTAGGAGAGCCCAAATAAATGTGTTTACATAAAGAAGCCTGGAAATCCATGTTGATACAAAGTCCTATCATGTAGATCAGCTGTTTGGAGTATAAAAGGCACTCAGTGGGTCTCCACCAACAGTGAAGTGGCCTTCAGCCTGCCACCTGCCCTGATGACATTGGATACTTGATGAACATGCAATGTGACAGCCAGAAAGGGACATGTCCTCAGGAAGTCAGCCCACGTGTGCAAACACAGACAGGCAATGGATATTTACACTGCACAGCAAACATCAGTGTCCTTCAGCTGTCAAGCTCTGAGTTGCATATGGTAGCAGGTTGACGCTGGACTTGGCATTGGATTATGAGGAGTTAATTTTAAAGATTGGTTAAACAGCCGGTATACAGACTTGGATGTAATTAGCACCCGTCTATAAATACTGCATACGCCCACGATATACTGATACATTATTCAGCTGGGGCTGCACAGTGACATACTGCAGGCATTGCAAGATCACAGTGCAACTCATATACAATATGCAAGTCAAGAAGCAATTCCATTAAATTTCTGGAACAATTTGCATGTACCGTATATGTAGGATGCTAGCAGGTGCGTAGAATGCAGTGACACACAGGAGGCAGAAACAGGGTTAACAGGTTCTTTATGAATAAGAACAGTAATGGTACAAGCAGGGGGTAAGGAATGTAATTGGAGGATAGAGGAAAAGTCAAATGCAATAGAATGTAACAGGTTAACTTATCAGTCTCTGTGCGCTGGAGGAAGGCGGCTGGAAGATCCCATGGCGGCACCTAAGGCGGCGCAAGATGTCTCCGATCCAGTCCCGCAGATGAGCGATGCAATTTCTCCTTGCGACGACGAATCCTCCGTGTTCTTTGGCACGCGATTTCTTGATCCGTGCACACGGTGAATCAGGGGTGACGGTAGGCAGCACAGAAGAAGCAGAGAGTTCAGTAGGAGCACACAGTCCAGCAGACACAGCCACAGGCCGGTCCTCAGCAGGCACCGCAAGGATGGGACTAAGCGGTGCCTCCGCGGTGGTGAGCGGAGTGAAGATCTGTACTTTATCCTGGTCACTACCCGGTGAGCAAGTCTCTCTGTACTGAGGGTAGGAAGAGTCGGCAGTCTGGCTAGCTGGGGGTATAGGCACAGCAAGCGGGTGTGGGTCCATGAAGAGGGAGTTAACTACTCACAAGCTCGGTCCCCGCCAAGTCTCCTGTCTTCCCACTCAAAATGCTATTTAATCCGACCTGCCCTGTACTGCTTCGGTTAGTAATCTCTTCCCCCTGCAACACTGGTGACAGCCCCCGACGGTCCCGGCCCAGATACGCAGGAGAGACCATCAACTTGTTTCTCCTCCCTACGAATACAATGGGGCACACTTTCATAGATTCATGGCAGGCTCAGATGTTGAAATTACCAGGCCAGTCAGGTCAGCAATATGGGTAGATGACTAGGTCCATGTGCAGCCCCTTCAGCTCCTACTCACCACAGGGCCCAGCACTTTGTCTTTAAAATACATAATAATAGTGAATGCTGCAATTTGTTTTGTAGGCCAGTGTACAGTTTCACACTGACTAACACACTATATGGACATTCAACATACACATACACATTCAACTTACAGGAGCTTCCATGAAATTCCATACTAACTCGTAGGCATCAAGCCTTTCGCGCCAGAGCCTGTTTTCATCTTCCTGACCAGGCCACGTTTTACAATTCTGACCAGTCACTTTATGTGGTAATAACTCTGGAATGTTTCAAAGGATCACACTGATTCTAAGACTGCTTTTTTTGTGACATGTTATACTTCATGATAGTGGTAAAATTTGTTCAATACGACTTGTATATATTTCTGAAAATATCAGAAATTTGGCTAAAATGTAGCAATTTTCCAACTTTTTTATTTTTTATGCCCTTAAACCAGAGAGTCATATCACACAAAATAGTTAACGAATAACATTTCCCTCATGTCTACTTTATACGAGCAAAATTTTTGAAACATCATTTTTTTTTTTTGTTAGGAAGCTAAAAGGTTTTAACGTTGATGAGCAATTTCTCATTTTTCCAATAAAATTTACAAAAACAATTCTTTTAGGGAGCTCATCACATTAAGGGCTCATACTCACTTGCGAGCAACTCAGATGAGTCTCGCACGGCAATACCCGGCACTGCTCCTGGCACAGAGGAGCGGAGCGTGCGGGTGCATGTATTCCTATGCAGTCGCACGCTCCGATCTGAGTGCCGGCAGCAGCGCCGGGTATGAACATGCGAGACTCATCCGAGTTGCTCGCAAGTGAGTATGAGCCCTTAAACTGACTTTGAGGGGCCTATATAACCGAAAATATCAAAAGTGGAACCATTCTAAATCTGCATTCCTCAAGCTGCCCAAACCCACATTCAAAAAGTTTATTAACCCTTCGGGTGCATCACATGAACTAAAGCAATGTGGAAGGAAAAAATGGAAGTTTTAGTTTTTGCAAAAGAAATATTTTTTATTTTCACAAGTGTAACAGGAGAAAATTAACCATAAAATTCTTTGTACAATGTTTCCTGAGTACGCTAATATGCCATATGTGATGGAAAACTACTGTTTGGGCACAGAGCAGGGCTCGGAACAGAAGGCACACCATTTGACTTTTGGAATGCATGATTGGCTGAAATCCATAGCAGACGCCATGTCACGTTTGGAGAGCCCCTGATGTGCCTAAAGAGTGGAAACTCCCCACAAGTGACCCAATTTTGGAAACTAGACCCATCAAGGAATTTATCTAAATCTGTGCTGAGCACCTTGAAATCCCAGGGGCTTCACAGAATTCTATAATGTTGAGCGGTAAAAATTAAAAAACAAATTTTTCCACAAAAATGTTATTTTTTGCTCCAAATTTTGTATTTTCACAAGGGTTTCCCCCAAAAAATGGACCCCAAAATTTGTTGTACAATTTCTCCTGAGTACACCGATACTGCATATGTGATGGAAAACTACTATTCGGAAGCACGACTGGGCTTGGAAGGGAAGGAGCACCATTTGACTTTTGGAATGCAAAATTGGCTGGAATCGATAGCGGACACCATGTAGCGTTTGGCGAGCCCCTGAGGTGCATAAACAGTGGTAATCCACTGCAAGTTACCTTATTTTGGAAAGTAGAGAACTCAAGGAATGTATCTAGGTGTGTGGTGAGCACTTCAAACTCCCAGTTGTTTCACAGAATTTTATAACGTTGAGCAGTGAAAAAAAAATTGTTTTAGCCTTAAATTTTTCATTTTCACAAGGGTAAGAGAAGAATATGGACCATACAGTTTGTTGTGCAATTACTTGTGAGTACAAAGATATTCCATATGTGGTGGAAAACTACTGTTTTGGCAGGGCTCGGAAAGGAAGGAGTGCTATTTTGGCTGGATAGGTTGCAGACACCATGTCCCATTTGAAGAACCCCCGACATGCTAAAAACAGCAGACTCTTCCACAAGTGACCCCATTTTGGAAACTACACCTCTCACGGAATTCATCTAGGGGAGTAGTGAGTATTTTTAAACCTCAGGCGATTTACAGGCTGGTATAACATTAGGCTGAGTAAATGAAATAATATGATTTTTTCCCACTAAAATGTTGATTTTGACCCCAAGTTTTAAATTTTCAAAAGGGATAATAGGAGAAAATGAACAGTACAATTTATTATACAATTTCTCTTGAGTGCACCAATACAACATAAGTGGTCAAAAACTACTTTTGAGGCACAGTGCAAAGCTCAGAAGGGAAAATATTACAGTGCAGATTTTGCTGTTACGGTTTTCGTGTGTCATGTCACATTGATTGAACCCTTGGGGTGCCAGAACAGCCGAACCCCTCATAAGTGACCCCATTTTACAAACTACACCTCTCAATGAATTCATCTCTCGCCTATCATGGAAACTTTCAAAAAGAACCCGAAGACCTACCTCTTCTAACAAGCCTACAACCTGCAGTAACCACCAATCCACCAAACCACTGCACGACAACTCTACCCTCACCTACTGTATACTCACCCTTCCCATGTTGATTGTGAGCCCTTGCGGGCAGGATCCTCTCTCCTCATGTACCAATCATGATTTGTATTGTTTAAGATTACTGTACTTGTTTTTTATTATGTGTACCGCTCCTAACATGTAAAGCGCCATGGAATAAATGGCGCTATAATAATAATAAATAATAATAAAAATCTAGGGGTGCAGTGATCATAGTAACACTACAAAATGGGTAAAAATGGCACTAAAATTAGTCACAATTTCTGCTGAATATGGCAATACCCCATACGTGGCTGTACAGTACTGATGAGCCACATGGCGAGACTGGGCAGAAGGAGCACTATTTGATTCTTGGAGAACAAATTATCATAGAATAGTTTGCAGACTCCATATACAGAGCTCCTAAGTGCCAAAAAAGCAGAATACACCATCAAGTGACCCCATTTTGGAAATGACCCCTCTGGGAATTTATCTACAGTTGTAGTGATGATTTTCACTCCATGGGCATTTTCCAGAAAAAAAAGCAGCATTGAATGTTGCCGAGTGAAAATTGCAAATCTGCCAGTGTAGTGCCTGTACATTGTGACAAGCTCATGAAGACACGCACCCCGTAAATTGGGCAGGCTCTCACTGCTACAGAAATGCCAAACATGTAGACGCTAAATGTGGTTTAGGCGCACTATGGGGCTCAGAAGGGAGGGGGCATTTGGATTTGGGAGAGCAGAATTTGCTGGATTTCTTTTTGGAGGGGTGATCCCGAGAGTGCTTTACCAGAGCCTTTGTACTACCAGTAACGTGGAAACCCTTACATTTATCTGGCACTCTACAGCAGAGTTTCATCTGAATCTTCAAATGACACGATATAGATGAAACGCCCGAGGGATCCATTTACTATAATGCAGCAACAGGGTTACTCTGGACTCCATCAGGCCTCTGTACAGTGATGTCCTTCTTTTCAGAAGTGCACAAAACCGTGCTGACCGTACATTTATGCACGCTTAAAAAAACGGACACGGCCAAATCACATGACAGAGACGGCGTCGACAGAGCCCCATCTGCCTCATTATACACAATCTTCTGACAGGGGTTCCGTCTGAATCACGTATATCAGAGATTTACAGAGAAACCCAGTGTAAGTGCTCAGCACACAGGATAAATATGAACCAAGCCTTACTGTGATCTTTGGGAGGCAGAATGAAAAAAAAAAATCAATAGCAGGTGAAGAATTGGTTTTATGTCATGACTCTGTTGCCGCGTGTCCCGGGACTAGGGGCTCCTTCCCTGTCCCTAATGCTAGGGGCGCCCTAGCTTGCTCTGTTCCCTGGACTACTTTTGATGGTGAAGATGCCGGGGCCACGTACCTTGCCTTAGTTCCTGAATATGCCCTCAGTCTGTACCCTTCGCCCACCCAGGGAAGAGGGGAGTAGTATACTGTAGTACACCAACTAGACTTAGAAAGCTAACAAGGTAATACAAACAGGGGTAACGAAAAATACAAATATACTCACACATACAACAGAGGAATGCATCGGGGAGTGGAGGATGGGGTTAATCCAAAGTAGGAGTAGGAATTACTTGTTCATCGCTTTACTCCAAGAGCTATAACTTTTTCATTTTTCAGCTGACGGAGCTGTAGGGTGGCTTGTTTTTTTTGCGGGACAAGATAACATTTCAGTTGGCCTTTTTATGTTTTTTTCCAATTTTTGTGCCTGCAGTTTGTTACGTGCTGGCTGCTACAGTGTTTAAGGGAGAGAGACGGAGGTCACTATCAATTAATCTATATAAGTCTATGAGAGCCTCATTCTGACCAAGTTACGGCTCTCATAGACTTGCATTGAGAGCTTATGATGAGGCTTCTGACTTTAAGGGGGTTGTTACCTTTCAAGAAATATTTGACTGTTGGCGCAGTTTGATATTAAAACATAAATCTCATTTACTTACCATCCCTTGGTCCATCGGTGAGTACTCATCTCCACTCCCGGGGTCTGGCATTGGCTGCTCACTGATTGAGTGCCGTGCTGTCACTGAAATCACAGGGCCCAAGCCAATCTCTGAAAAAAACCCATAGTATTATCTCACCTCCACCAAACTTTGCAGTTGGCAAGTATCGGTCATCTGGTATTTTTGAAAATCCAGACTTATCCATCAGACTGCTAGGTAGAGAAACGAGATGTCTTACTCCACAGAACACGTTTCCAGTAGTGGTGTTCTTTACACCACTTAATTCGACACTTGACTATGGACCTGGTGATGTAAGGCTTACATGTAACTGTTTAGTCATGAAAACCCATATCATTAAGCTCCTGGTGCACAGTACTTGTGCTATTTTAATGTCAGAGGAGCTTTGGCACTCTATAGTTATTGAGTCAGCACTGACTTAGCGACTTTTATGTACTTTGTGCCTCAGCATTCTGTAACCTGGTCTCCACTTCATGGGTGAGTTGATGTGGTTCCTAAACACTTCCATTTTTTAATAATACCAATTACAACTGATTATGGATTACCTACGTTTCATGAGCCATAGTGGTATTCTTTAAATGTACCAGACTTGAATTCACTGAGCTTTTTAGAATATCCCATTCTTTTACAAATGTGTATAAAGGCAGAATGCACGACTTGGGGCTAGATTTTATACAAATGTTGGAACGGTACTGAATTAAAAATCTGAATTAAATGAACAAGAGGTGTGTCCCAATATTTTTCTCCATATAGTGTAAAGGTTTGAGTACATGCCTTGACCGAAGGAATGATACGACCACTGATCACTAAACTATTATTGATCATCAGTCATTTAAATGCCTGTTTACACAGGAAGAGCAAAGCAAATAATGTGCACTTAGCGATCTACACTAGATCACTCACTGTGCATAGACTGCCATGGTTCTTAGCAGAGCGAATCCTGCTGCCACAGGACAATGCACCGTCGAGAATGATGATCTGTTATGCTGCATAAAAGATCATTTCACTTCATGAACGAGCCTTTTGCTCATTTAACTACACTGTGTGCAGAATTATTAGGCAAGTTGTATTTTGATCACATGATACTTTTTATACATGTTGCCTTAGGGTACTGTCACACAGTGCCATTTTGATCGCTACGACGGTACGATTCGTGACGTTCTAGCGATATCATTATGATATCGCAGTGTCTGACACGCAGCAGCGATCAGGGACCCTGCTGAGAATCGTACGTCGTAGCAGATCGTTTGGAACTTTCTTTCGTCGCTTGATCACCCGCTGACATCGCTGGATTGTTGTGTGTGACAGCGATCCAGCGATGTGTTCGCTTGTAACCAGGGTAAACATCGGGTAACTAAGCGCAGGGCCGCGCTTAGTAACCCGATGTTTACCGTGGTTACCAGCGTAAACGTAAAAAAAACAAACAGTACATACTCACATTCCGGTGTCTGTCCTCCGGCGTCTCAGCTTCTCTGCACTGTGAGCGCCGGCCAGCCAGAAAGCGAGCACAGCGGTGACGTCTGACGTCACCGCTCTGCTTTCCGGCCGCTGTGCTTACACAGTGCAGAGAAGCTGAGACGCCGGGGGACAGACACCGGAATGTAAGTATGTACTGTTTGTTTTTTTTACGTTTACGCTGGTAACCAGGGTAAACATCGGGTTACTAAGCGCGGCCCTGCAGTGTGACCGCAGTCTACGATGCTGGAGCGATAATCATACGATCGCTGCGACGTCACGGATCGTGCCGTCGTAGCGATCAAAATGGCACTGTGTGACAGTACCCTTACTCCAAGCTGTTCAGGCTTGAGAGCCAACTACCAATCAAGTAAATCAGGTGATGTGCATCTCTGTAATGAGGAGGGGTGTTGTCTAGTGACATCAAAACCCTATATAAGGTGTGCTTAATTATTAGGCAACTTCCTTTCCTTTGACAAAATGGGTCAGAAGAGAGATTTGACGGGCTCTGAAAAGTCCAAAATTGTGAGATGTCTTGCAGAGGGATGCAGCAGTCTTGAAATTGCCAAACTTTTGAAGAGTGATCACCGAACAATCAAGCGTTTCGTGGCAAATAGCCAACAGGGTCGCAAGAAGCGTGTTGGGCAAAAAAGGCGCAAAATAACTGCCCATGAATTCAGGAAAATCAAGTGTGAAGCTGCCAAGATGCCATTTGCCACCAGTTTTGCCATATTTCAGAGCTGCAACGTTACTGGAGTAACAAAAAGCACAAGGTGTGCGATACTCAGGGACATGGCCAAGATAAGGAAGGCTGAAAAACGACCACAAAATATCTTAAGACTGACTTTTCAAAGGTTTTATGGACTGATGAAATGAGAGTGACTCTTGATGGGCCAGAGGCTGGATCAGTAAAGGGCAGAGAGCTCCACTCCAACTCAGACACCAGCAAGGTGGAGGTGGGGTACTGGTATGGGCTGGTATCATCAAAGATGATCTTGTTGGACCTTTTCGGGTTGAGGATGGAGTGAAGCTCAACTCCCAGACCTACTGCCAGTTTCTGGAAGACAACTTCTTCAAGCAGTGGTACAGGAAGAAGTTGGTATCGTTCAAGAAAAACATGATTTTCATGCAGGACAATGCTCCATCACATGCCTCCAACTACTCCACATCGTGGCTGGCCAGTAAAGGTCTCAAAGAAGAAAAAATAATTACATGGCCCCCTTGTTCACCTGATCTGAACCCCATAGAGAACCTGTGGGAATAAATTTGGTTTTTGTTAAGTTGCCTAATAATTCTGCACAGTAATAGTTACCTGCACAAACAGATATCCTCCTAAGATAGCCAAATCTAGAAAAAAAAACCACTCAACCTTCCAAAAATATTACGCTTTGATATTTATGAGTCTTTTGGGTTGATTGAGAACATAGTTGTTGATCAATAATAAAAATAATCCTCTAAAATACAACTTGCCTAATAATTCTGCACACAGTGTAGTGATTGGCAGCCTGTTTACCTGGCAAGATAATCGTAAACCAAGCCATAGGTTACAGAAAATATTGCCTTGCCTTCTAAAGTGGTCTGGTTTTATGAGACGTGCCTTACTATACGTTACTTTGGGCGTGTACTTTTCTTGTGTACTTTCAGACATTTCCTCTGCTGCACCAAAAGGTAACAACTCATTTTTTGATTCACGAGTTATACAAATTCTACTGCAGAGTTTGCACAATGGAGAATTCTGTATTAAAAATTTGCAACAGCCGTAACACACTGCGGATCTGAGTGTCCTGCATGCTCACAATCTGCTGCCATTTTTTATGATGCATGCTGTAGGGACTACGGAAAACCTATTTTTTATTTATTTTGCACTTTACTGTATTGTGTAGCATGCTTTCAGAGTCATTTCAACAAATATCCTAATATGATTACCATAGTATCTCAAGCACACAGCACAGCAGTCTGAAAAAGTCTGTACTGTGGCAGACGGACTTCCATATGGCTCCATACCACAGTGCCTGAAGGACTCCATGTGCCTCTGTACCATATTTACAGACACATACCTTAAGTTATACACCATGCCGTGATTTATATATGGAAATGGAATGGAAAGGCGTTTTTAATGACAGGAAAATTTTTGCTAATATTTCACCAAATCTACTAAAATGATGCAGCAACTAAACACTACTTGAAAACTATGTAGGCCTGCAAGGCTCATGGACTCTGTTCAGCACAGCCTGGCAGAGAGGTAATGCAGACTATGCCATATGTGGCTGGCAGTAAGAGGGGCACCTGTGGCAGACACTCTCAGGGTCATCTGTGGCAAGAATGCCGAGGGACATCTGTGGCAGACACTCTCAGGGTCATCCATGGCAAGAATGCTGAGGGGCATCTGTGGCAGACACTCTCTAGGTCAGTGTTCCCCAAGTCCGGTCCTCCTCAAGAGCAACCAACAGGTCATGTTTTCAGGATCTCCTTAGTATTGCACAGGTGATAATTGCACCACCTGCACAGGCAATAATTCCATCACCTGGGCAATACTAAGGAAATCCTGAAAACATGACCTGTTGGTTGCTCTTGAGGACCGGACTTGGGGAACACTGCTCTAGGTGATCTGTGACTGGCAGTAAGAGGGGCATCTGTGGCAGACACTCTCAGGGTCATCCGTGGCAAGAATGCAGGGGGGCATCTGTGGTAGACACTCTCAGGGTCATCCGTGGCAAGAATGCTGAGGGGCATCTGTGGCAGACACTCTCTAGGTCATCTGTGACTGGCAGTAAGAGGGGCATCTGTGGCAGACACTCTCAGGGTCATCTGTGACTGGCAGTAAGAGGGGCATCTGTGGCAGATGTAAGGGGGTTGGAAAGACTGTCTTGTTCCCCCACACACGTCCTGGTAAACTAACGGTTAATGTTTATCTTGTATTGTAGAAATGGTTTAATGCCCTTAACACTATCCGTTTAATGTCTTACTTGTAGATGTCTATTGTCTTCCATGCTGATAATGCAAGGGTGGGCAATTAATTTTCCCGAGGGACCACATGAGAGACCGTGACTGTTGTGGAGGGCCGAACCAATAGGCCAAAATTAATTCTTCTAAATATTAATATCGGTATTTTATAATTATTATATTATTGATAATTTTATTTATATAAATTGTATCAGAATTGTATATTGAGCAGAATTAAGTATGCTGACATCCCCCTATATATCGTTTTAATCCGAGCACAGCCCCTTCTGAATATCTTATGAGCCCCCCGACAGCCCCTTATATGCGGCATGAGCCCCACTCAGCCTCCCCCATATGCGGTATGAGCCCCACACAGCCTCCCCCATATGCGGCATGAGCCCCACACAGCCTCCCCCATATGCGGCATGAGCCCCACACAGCTTCCCCCATATGCGGCATGAGTCCCACACAGCCTCCCCCATATGCGGCATGAGCCCCACACAGCCTCCCCCATATGCGGCATGAGCCCCATACAGCCTCCCCCATATGCGGCATGAACCCCACACAGCCTCCCTATATACTGCATGAGCCCCACACAGCCTCCCCATATGCGGCATGAGCCCCACACAGCCTCCCCCATATGCGGCATGAGCCCCTCACAGCCTCCCCCATATGCCGCATGAGTTCCACACAGCCTCCACCATATGCGGAATGAGCCCCACACAGCCTCCCTATATACACTGCATGAGCCCCGCAAAGCCTCCCTATATACAGTGCATGAGCCACACACAGCCTCCCTATATGCACTGCATGAGCCCCACACAACCTCCCTATATGCACTGCATGAGCCCCACATAGCCTCCCTATATTCACTGCATGAGCTCCACACAGCCTCCCTATATGCACTGCATGAGCCCCACAGCCTCTCTATATGCACTGCATGAGCCTCAACAAGCCTGCCTATATACATTGCATGAACCCCACAACCTACCTATATATACTGCATGTCGCCCCCATAGCCTCCCTATGTGCAGCATGTCACCCCCCATAGCCTTCCCATGTGTAGCATGTCGCCTCCATATGCAGCACCATGTGCCACATGTCGCCCCAATATGCAGCACCATGTGCAGCATGTCGCCCACATATGCAGCATGTCGCCCTCATATGCAGCACCATGTCACCCCCTATGTGCAGTACTATGTCACCCCATGTACAGCACCATGTCACCCCCCATGTCCTGCACCATGTCACCCCCCATGTGCAGAACCATGTTGTCACCCCATGTGTGCAGCACCATGTCATCCCATGTGTGCAGCACCATGCTGTCACCCCCATGTGTGCAGCAGCATGTTGTCACCCCCCATGTGTGCAGCACCATGTTGTCACCCCTCCATGTGTGCAGCACCATGTTGTCACCCCTCCATGTGTGCAGCACCATGTTGTCACCCCCCATGTGTGCAGCACCATGTTGTCACCCCCCATGTGTGCAGCACCATGTTGTCACCCCCCATGTGTGCAGCACCATGTTGTCACCCCCCATGTGTGCAGCACCATGTTGTCACCCCCCATGTGTGCAGCACCATGTTGTCACCCCCCATGTGTGCAGCACCATGTTGTCACCCCCCATGTGTGCAGCACCATGTTGTCACCCCATGTGTTCAGCACAATGTTGTCACCACACGTGTGCAGCACCATGTCACCCCCATAGCCTCCCCATGCCCACCCAAATAGCCCACACACAAAAGGAAAAAAAAACAACACATACTCCCCTCGGTCCCGCTCCCTGGTGCTCTGCTTCTCTCCCTGCCTTCGGTGCGTGGACTCTCCGAAGTACACAGCTGACGCGATGAAATGAAGTCATCGCGTCAACTGTTTCACACGCTGACTGGTGCAGGAAGTGCCGGAGGCCCCGCCTCCACCAAAGGAGTCAGCGGCGCCGCGCAGAGCCGCAGTACACATGGAAACAGCAGGCAGGCGAGCGGGCATCGTGCCGCCCGTGGACCTCTGATTTCCAGCCCCACGGCTGTCTCGGTCTGCGGGCTGGACTGAGAAAGCCAGAGGGTCGGGTGTGGCCCGCGGGCCGCACTTTGCCCAAGTCTGTGCTAATGTATATATTTCTATTGTGTCATATAATGTGTTATAGGGAAAGTGCAGTACTCTAATTAGCACACTTGGTGTAGTAATAAGGTTAGCCCACTAGAGGGGAAACATTAGGATTAAATAGTATAAGGATAGGAATAGAAGCTTAGTAGTAAATAGTTAATCTAGGAGGGGCCTGCTGTGGGTAAGAAAGAGAATTTCCTGTTTTCTAGTCCGTGGAGCCTGCCAGCCAGGGAGCTGAGACAGGCCAGGACAGCCAGAGAGCCCAGGCAGTCCCGTAGGGCCTCAGAGCCCGGGGCAACATAGTGGGCCCCGCAAAGTTCTACCCAGCCATCCAGGGTCAGTGGGCAAGAAGTGCAGCAGTGCAAGAAGCAGTGACAGCAGCAGTGCAAGAAACAAAGACAGCAGCAGTGAAAAGAAGCAGTGACAGCAGTAGTAGAGCAGGAGCTATCGCAGTAGTCACAGCAGGTCGCTCCGAAAATGTGGCAGCTTACTTCTTGGGCTGATGCCCTCACGTCTTGGGCGAAATGGACGAGGGAAATCCTAAAGGTAGCCAAGCCAGACAGGGAGGACACCGCGATACCGAGCGGGATGGGATGTCCTGGGAACACATTGAAAAGCACAGGGAAAGAGAAGGAAATGTGCTGTGTGGAACCTAATGTTGATGCTGTAACTGATAAGGCAAAGGAAATATGCTGTGTGGAACCTAATGTTGATGCTGTAAAAAACATGGATGTGCTGAGAGAAGAAACCATTAAAGTTACCTGTTTTAAGTTTAACATGACCCTTGTCTCTATTTGTGTAAGAACACCAGCAGCAGAACTTCGGCCGCTCAGATGGGACCCTGACAGTGCAGATTATGTAGCTGAAGGTACGCTAAAAAGATGACATTGTTTTCATGTGACAGATAGATACATAGAATAGATAGATTACCTGTGGTAACCTCTTCACTGGCATTTTCCCACGGCCCAGAGGTTACCTCAGGTCAGGCTGTGAGGGAGCGCAGGCTCAGTGACATCACCGCTAGTTACTGAGCCTGCGCCTGCTGCATATCATTAGCAGCGCTCCCGGTTGTAAACTTTATCTCCCTCAGATATGGATTACTGCGTGGGACACTCGTTATATTGGACTGCGTTGGACCAGGGAGTATTTGTGTTGGTTTATTATTTTTATTACAGGAGATCGAGGGATTACCTGAATAATAAAATGGTAAAACTGTGTGGTGTTTTATTTCATTAACCCCTTCCCGACCTTTGACGCCACGTAGGCGTCATGAAAGTCGGTGCCAATCCGACCTGTGACGCCTATGTGGCGTCATGGAAAGATTGCGTCCCTGCAGATCGGGTGAAAGGGTTAACTCCATTTTCACCCGATCTGCAGAGACAGGGGGAGTGGTACTTCAGCCCGGGGGGGTGGCTTCACCCCCCCGTGGCTACGATCGCTCTGATTGGCTGTTGAAAGTGAAACAGCGAATCAGAGCGATTTGTAATATTTCACCTATGAAAATGGTGAAATATTACAATCCAGCCATGGCCGATGCTGCAATAGCATCTGCCATGGCTGGAGACCCCGATCTGCCCCCCCCCACCGCCACCGATCGCCCCCCCAGTCGTCCTTTCTGCCCCGATCTCCTGTCCGCTCCCCTCCTCCCTCCTGTCCGCTCCCCTCCTCCCTCCTGTCCGCTCCCCCGGTCCTTTTGTCCGCTCCCCCGGTCCTCCGATCCCCCCCCCGTGTTCCGATCCCACCCCCCCATACTTACCTAGCTTCGATGTCCCTCCCGGTGTCTGGCCGTCTTCTCCATGGGCGCCATCTTGGAAAATGGCGGGCGCATGCGCAGTGCGCCCGCCGAATCTGCCAGCCGGCAGATTCATTACAAGTACATTTTGATCGCTGTGGTAGGTTCTATCGCAGCGATCAAAATAAAAAAATAATAAATAGACCCCCCCCCCCTGTATCACCCCCATAGGTAGGGACAATAATAAAATAAAGAAAATTTTTTTTTTCTTTTTCCACTAGGGTTAGGGTTAGAACTAGGGTTAGAACTAGGGGTAGGGTTAGGGATAGGGTTAGGGTGACGGGTAGGGTTAGGGGTAGGGTTATGGCATGTGCACACAGTGCGGATTTGGCTGCGGATCCGCAGCGGATTGGCAGCGGATCCGCAGCGGATTGGCCGCTGATCCGCAGCGGATTGGCCGCTGCGAATTCGAAGCAGTTTTCCATCAGGTTTACAGTACCATGTACACCTATGGAAAACCAAATCCACTGTGCCCATGGTGCGGAAAATTCCGTGCAGAAACGCTGCGTTGTATTTTCCGCAGCATGTCAATTCTTTGTGCGGATTCCGCAGCGTTTTACACCTGTTCCTCAATAGGAATCCGCAGGTGAAATCCGCACAAAAAAACACTGGAAATCTGCTGTAAATCCGCAGGTAAAACGCAGTGCCTTTTACCTGCAGATTTTTCAAAAATCATGCGGAAAAATCTCACACGAATCCGCAACGTGGGCACATAGCCTTAGGGTTAGGGTTGGAATTAGGGCTAGGGTTTGAAATAGGGTTAAGATTAGGCTTGTGGTTAGGGTTACGGATAGGGTTAGGGGTGTGTTGGGGTTACAGTTGTGGTTAGGGTTGGGATTAGGGATTAGGGTTACGGTTGGGATTAGGGTTAGGATTAGGGTTGGAATTAGGGTTACGGGTGTGTTGCGGTTAGGGTTGTGGTTAGGGGTGTGTTGGGGTTAGGGTTGTGATTAGGGTTATGGCTACAGTTGGGATTAGGATTAGGGGTGTGTTGGGGTTAGTGTTGAAGTTAGAATTGAGGGGTTTCCACTGTTTAGGCACATCAGGGGTCTCCAAACGCAACATGGCGCCACCATTGATTCCAGCCAATCTTGCGTTCAAAAAGTCAAATGGTGCTCCCTCCCTTCCAAGCCCCGACGTGCGCCCAAACAGTGGTTTACCCCCACATTTGGGGTACCAGCGTACTCAGGACAAACTGGGCAACAACTGTTGGGGTCCAATTTCTCCTGTTACCCTTGCAAAAATAAAAAATTACTTGCTAAAACATAATTTTTGAGGAAAGAACAATTATTTTTTATTTTCACGGCTCTGCGTTATAAACTTCTGTGAAGCACTTGGGGGTTGAAAGTGCTCACCACACATCTAGATAAGTTTCTTCGGGGGTCTAGTTTCCAAAATGGGGTCACTTATGGGGTGTTTCTACTGTTTAGGCACATCAGGGGCTCTGCAAATGCAATGTGACGCCCGCAGACCATTCCATCAAAGTCTGCATTTCAAATGTCACTACTTCCCTTCCGACCCCTGACGTGTGCCCAAACAGTGGTTTACCCCCACATATGGGGTATCAGCGTACTCACAACAAACTGGGCAACAAATATTGGGGTCCAATTTCTCCTGTTACCCTTGTGAAAATAAAAAATTGCTTGCTAAAACATCTTTTTTGAGGAAAGAAAAATGATTTTTTATTTTCACGGCTCTGCGTTGTAAACTTCTGTGAAGCATTTGGGGGTTGAACGTGCTCACCACACATCTAGATAAGTTCCTTGGGGGGTCTAGTTTCCAAAATGGGGTCACTTGTGGGGGGTTTCTACTGTTTAGGCATATCAGGGGCTCTGCAAGCGTAACATGATGCCCGCAGACCATTCCATCAAAGTCTGCATTCCAAAACGTCACTACTTCCCTTCCGAGCCCCGGCATGTGCCCAAACAGTGGTTTACCCCCACATATGGGGTATCAGCGTACTCAGGAGAAACTGGACAACAACTTTTGGGGTCCAATTTCTCCTGTTACTCTTGCAAAAATAAAAAATTCTGGGCTAAAAAAATATTTTTGAGGAAAGGAAACACATTTATTATTTTCACGGCTCTGCGTTATAAACTTCTGTGAAGCACTTGGGGGTTCAAAGTGCTCACCACACATCTAGATAAGTTCCCTTGGGGGTCTAGTTTCCAAAATGGAGTCACTTGTGGGGAGGTCCTACTGTTTAGGCACATCAGGGGCTCTGCAAACGCAACCTGACGCCCGCAGAGCATTCCATCAAAGTCTGCATTTCAAAACGTCACTACTTCCCTTCCGAACCCCGACGTGTGCCAAAACAGTGGTTTACCCCCACATATGGGGTATCAGCGTACTCAGGAGAAACTGGACAACAACTTTTGGGGTCCAATTTCTCCTGTTACCCTTGGGAAAATAAAAAATTGTGGGCTAAAAAATCATTTTCGAGAAAAGAAAAATTATTTTTTATTTTCACGGCTCTGCGTTATAAACTTCTGTGAAGCACCTGGGGGTTATAAGTGCTCACTGTGCATCTAGATAAGTTCCTTGGGGGGTCTAGTTTCCAAAATGGGGTCACTTGTAGGGGAGCTCCAATGTTTAGGCACACAGGGGCTCTCCAAACGCGACATGGTGTGCGCTAACGATTGGAGCTAATTTTCCATTCAAAAAGTCAAATGGCACGCCTCCCCTTCCGAGCCTTGCCGTGCACCCAAACAGTGGTTTACCCCCACATATGAGGTATCGGCGTACTCAGGAGAAATTGCCCAACAAATTTTAGGATCCATTTTATCCTGTTGCCCATGTGAAAATGAAAGAATTGAGGCTAAAATAAATTTAGTGTGAAAAAAAAGTACTTTTTCATTTTTGCGGATCAATTTGTGAAGCACCTGGGGGTTTAAAGTGCTCACTATGCCTCTAGATAAGTTCCTTGGGGGGTCTAGTTTCCAAAATGGGGTCACTTGTGGGGGAGCTCCAATGTTTAGGCACATGGGGGCTCTCCAAACGCGACATGGTGTCCGCTAAAGATTGGAGCCAATTTTTCATTCAAAAAGTCAAATGGCGCTCCTTCCCTTCCGAGCCCTGCCGTGCGCCCAAACAGTGGTTTACCCCCACATATGAGGTATCAGCATACTCAGGACAAATTGGACAACAACGTCCGTGGTCCAGTTTCTCCTTTTACCCTTGGGAAAATAAAAAAATTGTTGCTAAAAGATCATTTTTGTGACTAAAAAGTTAAATGTTCATTTTTTACTTCCATGTTGCTTCTGCTGCTGTGAAACACCTGAAGGGTTAATAAACTTCTTGAAAGTGGTTTTGAGCACGTTGAGGGGTGCAGTTTTTAGAATGGTGTCACTTTTGGGTATTTTCAGCCATATAGAACCCTCAAAATGACTTCAAATGTGAGGTGGTCCCTAAAAAAAATGGTTTTGTAAATTTTGTTGTAAAAATGAGAAATCACTGGTCAAATTTTAACCCTTATAACTTCCTAGCAAAAAAAAAAATTGTTTCCAAAATTGTGCTGATGTAAAGTAGACATGTGGGAAACGTTATTTATTAACTATTTTGTGTCACATAACTCTCTGGTTTAACAGAATAAAAATTCAAAATGTGAAAATTGCGAAATTTTCAAAATTTTCGCCAAATTTCCGTTTTTTCACAAATAAACTCAGAAATTATCGACCAAAATTTACCACTAACATGAAGCCCAATATGTCACAAAAAAACAATCTCAGAATCGCTAGGATCCGTTGAAGCGTTCCTGAGTTATTACCTCATAAAGGGACACTGGTCAGAATTGCAAAAAACGGCAAGGTCATTAAGGCCAAAATAGGCTGGGTCATGAAGGGGTTAAAGGACTTTATTCTGGCTGTGTCTTTATTTACATGTAACAACTATAGGATTAGTAATGGATAGGTGTCTTATAGACGCTTTTCCATTACTAAGCCGTGGGCTTAATGTCACTGGTGACATTAACCTCACAAATATTACCCCGCTTGCCACCACTACAGGGCAAGTGGGAAGAGCCGGGCAAAGCGCCAGAATTGGCGCATCTAATAGATGACCTTTCCTGGGCAACTGGGGGCTGCTATTTTTAGGCTGGGGGGCCTATATCAATGGCCCCTTATAGCCTGAGAATACCAGCCCCCAGCTGTGAGCTTTAGCAAGGCTGGTTGTCAAAAACGGGTTTAGACCCCACCCCATTTTTTAAAATTATTTATTTAAATAATTTAAAAAAGCGTGAAGACCCCTCTATTCTTGATAACTAGCCTTGCTGAAGCTGACAGCTGGGGGTTGCAGCCCCCAGCTGTGAGTTTTGTCTGGCTGGTTATCAAAAATAGGGGGGAACCCACGCCGTTTTTTTTTTTTAATTATTTATTTATAGCGCAGGAGTGGCAGATGAAAACTCCCATCTGCCGCTCCTGCTGTCACTGTAGTTAGCATTAGCAGGTGTCAGATGATGGGATCAGTAGTCCCATCAGCTGAGACCAGTGACCGGAGGTAAACTTTATACCTCCGATCACAGCTGAGCGCTCCTGCTGTCTTCTGACAGACTGGGAACCGCGGCTCTCTGACCGGCAGGGAGGATTTCCCTGTCAATCACAAGCAGTGTTTGCCACGCTGTCATGCATATGACAGCATGTCAAACACTGTATTGTCCGGCCCCCCATTCAAGTGAATGGGGTGCGGGTCGGCTCTGCTGGATGACAGGCTGCATGGATGCACCATGCAGCCTGCCATCTAGATGTAGCAGAGCGGAGTGTGAGGTCACATCTGGCTGTCCTTGACTTTTCTGCAGCAAATACGCTGCAAGAAAAGTCAACCTGCGTATTTGCAGCTTTTTTTCACCATCCATTCAAGTCAATGGGTGAAAAACGCTCAAAAAACGCTGAAAGAAGTGACATGCTCTATGTCCAAAAAAACGCAACAAATCACAAAATCCTGATGACACAAAAAAACAATGTGTGTGCATAAGATTTCTGAAATCTCATAGGCTTTGCTGGTACTGTAAAAAGCAGCTGAAAATTAGCATAAAAAACGCAGCAAAAGCACCCTGTGTGAACTTACACTTAGGCTGTGTTTCCACGGTCAGTAAACACTGCGGGTTTGACGCAGCGTAAATTTCCCATAGACTATCATTAGTTGAGGTAAAACCGCATCTAATGATTAGTCACATGCGTAATAACTGCATAAATGCAGCTTACTACGCATGTCTACTAATTTAAATAAGGTCTTACCCGTCACACTGTCGGAAGACCGCGTCCACTGCAGTTCTCGTGATAACTTAGCTTGCCGCAAGAACTGCCGTGCACGTAACCGGGGGTTATCTCAGGTCACCCTAGGCTAGTTCTCACAGTCAGCTGACTGCGAGAGCTAAAGTGTAGGTGATCGCTGGAGATCTCCAGTGGTCATCTACAAGCTCTGCTATGTCTGGATGTCAGGCATCCAGATGTAGTAGAGCTGGACTCGTCTGGGACAGTTGTTATTAAGGACTACGTCGGACCAGGGAGTATTTGTGTTTGTTATTATTTTTCTTTATTTTTAGGAGATCGAGGGTGTCGCATGGATTACCAGTATAATAAATATGGGAAAATGTGTGGTGTTTTATTTCATTAAAATACTTTATTCTGGCTGTGTGTGTGTTTATGTAACCCTTTACAAATATTAGGATTAGTAATGGATAGGTATCTTATTGACGCCTCTCCATTACTAAGCCGGCTTAATGTCACCTTACAAAGGTGACATTAACCCCTTATTACCCCATATGTATTACGACCCGAGTAGTGGACCCTCTGGGTCACGGCTACAGAGCCCCCGAAGGCGAGCGGACCAGATGGAGCCACCCCCTATACAGGGAGTGTTTGGGGCAGGCCCACGGAGGATGAAGCCGCGACTGCTGGAGCCAAAGGGACAACTGATATAAGAACCAGAGATGGATCAGAAGAAAAGGGAGAGGTGGTGTCACAGAGGCAAACAGATAAGAAGAGTCACAGGACGAGCAAAGTATGTAGGGAAAAAGTACTGACTGGTATGAAGGAGACACACGGTAGATGGGGAACGTCAGAAACACAGGGCTGGCAAGGATGGCTGGAACACGGGACTGGCAAGACGGCAGGAACACGGGACTGGCGAGACGGCAGGAACACAGGACTGGCACGGAGGCAGGAACACTGGACTGGTACGGAGGCAGGAACACAGGGCTGGCACGGAGACAGGAACACAGGACTGGCACGGAGGCAGGAACACTGGAGTGGTACGGAGGCAGGAACACGGCTGGCACGGAGACAGGAACACAGGACTGGCACGGAGGCAGGAACACTGGAGTGGTACGGAGGCAGGAACACAGGGCTGGCATGGAGGCAGGAACACAGGGCTGGCACGGAGACAGGAACACAGGACTGGCACGGAGGCAGGAACACTGGAGTGGTAAGGAAGGCAACAATGAGACAAGGACCAAAACAGACTAAACGCTGGTGGAGCCAAGGAAACTAAAGGGATGCCGGCTAGGAGCCGACAAACACGATAGACGCAAAGGCGTCTAACCAGAGCAACTGCAGGAGTGAAATACCCGATGGGCGCCGCCATATTGGGGGCGGAGCCAACGGGTCACAAACTCCCAGAAGCCCCGGCGGTACGAGAAGCCCGTCTGCGCATGCGCGGACCAGCAAAGGGACGAGCACCCCGGAAAGCAGAGACAGAGGAGCGAGGAGGAGCGTCGGGAGCGCGCCGGCCGGAAAGGTAAGTATAGGATGGCGTAACAGTACCCCCTCTCTTACCCCCCCTCTCTTTAGAGCTGGAAAGGAATCTCTTCAAAACCAAAGGAGCATTGATATTCTCAAGAGGCTCCCAAGACCTTTCCTCGGGTCCAAACCCTTTCCAATCAATTAGAAAAAATGTTTTGCCCTTGACGGTTTTCTTGGCGAGAATATTCTTAACCTCAAAAAAAGCATCAGAGGAAATAGGTTGGTGAGAACATGAAGGAACAGAATGAAAATGATTGAAAATTGCGGGTTTGAGGAGAGATACATGAAAAACATTAGGAATGCCTAGGGAGGCGGGTAATTTCAACTTGTATGCTACGTCATTAACTCGGCAAGAAACCTCAAAGGGACCAATGTAACGCGGACCCAGCTTCTGAGAGGGAATTTTAAGTCTGATATAGCGAGAGGAAAGCCAGACCTTATCGCCAGGTTGATAAGGAGGAACATCCAAACGCCTTTTGTCGGCAAACCTTTGCATTCTGCTACTAGCCTTTACTAGCGCCTCCTTAGTCTCCTGCCAAATCTTGGAAAACTCCTGGGACAAGGAGTCCGCCGCCGGTACGCCTGAGGTGGGGAGAACAGGAAGAGGGATGCCGGGATGTTGCCCAAAAACAATAAAAAAGAGAGACTTGGATGTAGATTCGCTAGTGTGGCTATTGTAGGCGAATTCCGCCCAGGGAAGAAGAGACACCCAGTCATCATGGTGCGCATTAGTAAAATGACGAAGATAAGATATAAGGATTTGATTTACACGCTCCACTTGACCATTGGACTGGGGATGGTACGCGGAAGAAAAATCTAGCGAAACCTTCAAAAGACCACAAAGAGCTCTCCAAAAACGGGAAGTAAACTGAACTCCTCGGTCAGACACGATATGCTGAGGGAATCCGTGGAGCCAAAAAACTTGAAGTAAAAAAATCTTTGCTATGTCAGGAGCAGATGGTAGACCAGGCAGAGGAATGAAGTGAGCCATTTTGGAAAATCTGTCTACCACCACCAAAATTGCTGTGCAACTAGAAGATTTAGGTAAGTCAGTGACAAAGTCCATGGCTATATGACTCCAAGGAGTAGATGGAACAGGAAGTGGAAGCAGAGATCCGGAAGGAAGCTGTCGAGGAACCTTGTTCCGAGCACACGAAGAACAGGAAGCAACGAAATCCAATACATCTTGGCGAAGAGAGGGCCACCAATAATGACGAGAAATCAAAGAAAGAGTCTTCTTACCTCCAACATGTCCAGCGATCCGGGAGGAATGACCCCAACGCAAGATCTTCAGCCTGTCAAGATTAGATACGAAGGTCTTACCCGGAGGAGGAGTGATCAAATCTAGAGGAGCCAAAGAAACAATCCTGGATGGATCAAGAACATGTGTAGGTCTCTCCTCTTCATCCAAGGGTTGAAAAGATCGTGATAAGGCGTCAGCCTTGATGTTTTTGTTTCCAGGTCAGAAGTGTAATTCGAAGTCAAAACGTCCGAAGAACAGGGACCATCTGGCCTGTCGAGGATTCAGCCTTTGGCCTGACTGAAGGTAGGCAAGATTCTTGTGATCCATAAAAATGACGAAGGGATGAACAGCCCCTTCGAGAAGATACCGCCACTCCTCCAAGGCCAATTTGATGGCTAACAATTCTTTGTCACCGATGGAATAATTGCGTTCTGGAGAAGAAAAAGCCTTCGAGAAAAAGCCACAGGAAACTAAGCGTCCAGAGTTAGATCTCTGTAAAAGCACAGCTCCGGCTCCAATAGAAGATGCATCCACTTCAAGAATAAAAGGCCTATTGGTATCAGGACGATGAAGCACCGAGGCAGAAGCAAATTCTTGTTTCAGAGTTTGAAAGGCTATTTCTGCCTCTGGAGGCCAAAGATTAGGATCGACCCCCTTGCGGACTAGAGCAGAGATTGGTTTAGACAAAGAGGAGAAGTGAGGGATAAATTGTCTGCAGTAATTGGCAAAGCCAAGAAATCACTGGATAGCTTTTACTCCCGAAGGACGGGGCCAATTCAAGACGGCAGACACCTTCTCAGGATCCATCCTTAGACCATCCTCAGAAACAATATATCCCAGGAAAGGCACAGACGACTGCTCAAAGACACATTTTTCAAACTTTGCGAAGAGATGATTCTCCCTTAGACTAAGTAAGACTCGGTGAACGTCTCGTCGATGGGTGGAAAGATCAGGAGAGAAGACGAGGATGTCTTCCAAGTAGACTACAACACTGGTATAGAGACAGTCACAAAAGATGTCATTGACGAACTCTTGGAACACCGCAGGAGCATTACAAAGTCCAAAAGGCATTACCAGATACTCGTAGTGACCGTCCCGGGTATTGAATGCGGTCTTCCACTCGTCACCCGCACGGATACGAACCAAGTTGTAAGCTCCCCGAAGATCAAGCTTGGTGAAAATTCGTGCTCCTCTCAGTCGGTCGAAGAGTTCAGAGATAAGTGGTAAAGGGTATTTGTTCTTCACGGTGATGTTGTTTAACCCTCTGTAATCAATACATGGGCGAAGGGAACCATCCTTCTTCTTCACGAAAAAGAAACCTGCCCCAGCTGGAGAAGATTTCCGAATAAAGCCTCTAGCAAGATTCTCTTGAACATAGTCCGACATAGCTTGTGTTTCTGCAGGCGAGAGCGGATAGATTCTTCCCCTAGGAGGCGTGGTACCAGGAACGAGATCAATGGGACAGTCGTAAGGTCGGTGCCGCAGAAGAGACTCAGTCTCCTTCTTGTCAAAAACATCAGAAAAAGAAGAATAAGCAGAGGGCAACCCGGAGGGAATGGGAGAAGGACAAGGAACACCAACAGGACGCACCGGCAGCAGACAACGAGACCGACAGGAATCTCCCCAACGAAGAATATTGCCCCCACACCAGTCCAAGAAAGGTTCGTGGAGACGAAACCACGGAAGACCGAGAAGAACAGGGTGAGAGATGTTGGCCAGAACAAAAAACAAAATTCTTTCTCTATGAAGAGCCCCCACCTGAAGCTCCACCAAGTGCGTGACTTGAGTAATAGTCTCCTGCAGGGGTCCCCCATCTACAGAAGCGAGAAGAAGAGGATTCTCTAAAGGTCTAATGGGAACTGAGAATTTAATTACCTCCTCTAATCTAATAAAATTTCCTGCTGCACCCGAGTCCAAATAAGCCTCAAGAGAGAAACGTTTGTCGTGAATGTGCAATAAAACGGGCAACGTGATGGGTTGAGAGGTTTCACATGTACTTAGGGAGGCCTCTCTTACCTGACCTAGGCAGAGGAGTTTTCCGGACGGTCAGGGCAAGCTCGAAGAAGATGTGAGGGACTTCCACAGTAAAAACAGAGACCCTGGGTACGCCTCTCCTTGCGACGTTGTTCGGAGAGTTTAACACGATCCACTTGCATCGGTTCGGGGGCAGAAACTGAAGCAGCGACCCTGGGACGAGGACTGGGAGGTCTGCGGGAAGTCATGGAAGAACGCAGAAATTTTCTCTCCCGAGCTCGCTCCTGAAAGCGAAGATCTATTCGCGTAGCTAAAGAAATTAAATCCTCCAAAATAGTAGGAGTATCCCGGCCAGCTAATTCATCCTTGATACGACTGGAAAGCCCCCGCCAGAAAGCCCCAACCAACGCCTCATTATTCCAACCTAAATCGGTAGATAAAGTTCGGAACTGAATAGCATATTGCCCAACAGTTAGAGACCCCTGCTGTAAATTAAACAGGGCTTCTGTGGTGGAAGCCAAACGACCTGGTTCGTCGAACACTCGACGAAACGTCTCCAAAAAAGATGTTAATTGGTTAACCACCGCGCTAGAGAGGGTTAACCCATGCTAGCGCATCTCCCTCCAAATGAGAAATAATAAAGGCTATCTTGGCCCGTTCAGAAGGGTATTGCTGGGGAAGGAGCTCAAAATGAAGACAAGACTGATTTAGAAATCCCCGGCAAAATTTGGGATCACCATTAAAACGAGGAGGTTTAGCCAATTGGGGAGGGGGATGAGGAGCAGGAGCAGGCGCAGGAACAGGCGCCGCAGTCTGTAAAGAAAGGAGTCGGGAATCGACAGATGCCATATAACTCAAAATATGGGACTGAGTGTCCCGCTGCTGTACCAGCTCTTGTTGTAAACTGGCTAACTGGGAGGCATTCCCCGAGGTCTGAAGAGCAGAAAGTCGGGAGTCCATGGATTTCATGAAGGACATCATCCGACTTTGATTCTCCCGAAGGAAAACTAGTTCCTTCTGAGCGGCCGCAGCTCCAGCGGGATCCATGGCCTTTGCGTACTATTACGACCCGAGTAGTGGACCCTCTGGGTCACGGCTACAGAGCCCCCGAAGGCGAGCGGACCAGATGGAGCCACCCCCTATACAGGGAGTGTTTGGGGCAGGCCCACGGAGGATGAAGCCGCGACTGCCGGAGCCAAAGGGACGACTGATATAAGAACCAGAGATGGATCAGAAGAAAAGGGAGAGGTGGTGTCACAGAGGCAAACAGATAAGAAGAGTCACAGGACGAGCAAAGTATGTAGGGAAAAAGTACTGACCGGTATGAAGGAGACACACGGTAGATGGGGAACGTCAGAAACACAGGGCTGGCAAGAACAGCTGGAACACGGGACTGGCAAGACGGCAGGAACACGGGACTGGCGAGACGGCAGGAACACAGGACTGGCACGGAGGCAGGAACACTGGACTGGTACGGAGGCAGGAACACAGGGCTGGCACGGAGACAGGAACACAGGACTGGCACGGAGGCAGGAACACTGGAGTGGTACGGAGGCAGGAACACAGGGCTGGCACGGAGACAGGAACACAGGACTGGCACGGAGGCAGGAACACTGGAGTGGTACGGAGGCAGGAACACAGGGCTGGCACGGAGGCAGGAACACAGGGCTGGCACAGAGACAGGAACACAGGACTGGCACGGAGGCAGGAACACTGGAGTGGTAAGGAAGGCAACAATGAGACAAGGACCAAAACAGAGTAAACGCTGGTGGAGCCAAGGAAACTAAAGGGATAGCCGACAAACACGATAGACGCAAAGGCGTCTAACCAGAACAACTGCAGGAGTGAAATACCCGATGGGCGCCGCCATATTGGGGGCGGAGCCAATGGGTCACGAACTCCCAGAAGCCCCGGCGGTATGAGAAGCCCGTCTGCGCATGCGCGGACCGGCAAAGGGACGAGCACCCCGGAAAGCAGAGACAGAGGAGCGAGGAGGAGCGTCCTGAGCGCGCCGGCCGGAAAGGTAAGTATAGGATGGCATAACAATATGTCACTGCTACAGGGCAGTGGAAAGAGATTGGTTAAGCGCCACAATTTCTTGGGCGGCTGTCTGCTGGTGTCTGTAGCCGGGGGGCGGCCAATATCCATAGCCCCTTGCTCGGCTATGAATATCAGCCCGCAGCTGACTGCATAGCCTTTTCTGGCAATTAATTTATTAATTTTAATAGCCAGTAAAGGTGCCTCAAAAGTAGTTTTCAACCACATATGGGGTATCGGTGTACTCAGGAGAAATTGCACAACAATTTGTATTAACCCTCCCGAAAATTGAAAACTTGGGGTCAAAACAATATCTTAGTGGAAAAAAATTGTAATTTTCCATTGATTCAGCCCAATGTCATACAATTTTGTTAATCGCCTGAGGGTTAAAAATACTCACTACACCCCTAGATTAATTGCTTGAGAGGTATAGATTGCAAAATGGTTGTCCCTTGTGGGGATTTCTGCTGTTTTGGCATGCCGGGGGCTCTTCAAATGTGACATGGTATCCACAAGCTATTCCATTAAAAATTGTGTTCCAGAAGTCATTTGGTGCTCCTTTCCTACCGAGCCCTGACGTGTGCCCAAGCAGAAGATTTCCACCACATCTGGGGTATCGGCGTACTCAGGAGAAAGTAAACATATTTAGCTGTCCATTTTCTCCTGTTAACCTTGTGAAAATGTGGGAATTTTTTATTTTTATTCACGGCTTGTTATAAAATTCTGTGTAGCATCCGCAGGTTCAATGTGCTCACCACACCTTCTAGATAAATTCATTGAGGGGTGAAGTTTCTAAAATGGAGTCTCTTGTGGGGGATATCCACTATTTACGCAGGGTGCGGATTACATGTGTTTTCGATAAGTTTCTGCCACTGAAATGCACTAAAATTTCATGTTTCTGCAAAGTTTATCCTGCCAAGAGATGCAGAAAATGTGCAAAGATTTCCACGCATAGTGGACACGGGATTTAAAAAAATCCCCTCCACTATGCTGGAACATCTGGACGCTGCGTGTTTGACGCTGCAGCGTCAAACACGCAGCGTTTACTGACCGTGGACACATACCCTAAGACGCTGCATTTCTTACACCACTAAAATACGCATGTGTAAGATAGCAGGAACGTGGGATGCAGTGACGAGCAGGAGGCAGAACAAGAGTTAACGGGTTTATTACAGTGATTACTCCACGAAGGCAGAGACAAGATTAAGGGGGGAATAAACTTGGGCTTGATGTCAGGGTAGGAACAAAGGGTTAGGAAACTGGTAAACTTATCAGTCTGATGGTTTCCGGGCGGTGGAAGCTTGGAATCCCACGGTGGCGCCGTAGGTGACATGTGAAGTCTCTGGCCTGTCCCTGGAGGAAGGTGAAGCACTGTCTCCCGATGGAAATGGCGTATCGTGGCCGTCTCAGACGAGGTAACGAGTTGCCGGGGCAAAGTACACTAAGGCTACTTTCACACTTGCGTCAGTACAGGTCCATCGCTATGCGTCGGGCCGATGTACTGATGCACAGTGTGAAATTTGTGCACGACGTGGGCAGCGGACGCAGTTTTTCAACGCATCCGCTGCCCATTCTGAAGTCCGGGGAGGAGTTTCGGCCGTGCATGCGCGGTAGAAAATGGCGGACGCGACGGACAAAAAAACGTTACATTGAACTTTTTTTTAGGATGACGGTCCGTCAAAACACGACGGCTCCGTCGCACTAATACAAGTCTATGGGCAAATAACACATTCTGCGAGCACATTTGCAGGATCCGTTTTTTGCCCAAAACGACGGATTGTGACAGATTGCAAAAAACGCAAGTTTGAAAGTAGCTAAGTGTCTGCCTCCGCTGGAAGATATCGCTGAACAGCGCTGATGCCGGGGGTGTAGGTACCAGGTCCTCGACTGTCCACCTGGTCAGTTCCGGCCACACACTCACGGCCGGTAGCGGAGCGGGTGAGAGCTCCAGTAGTAAGGATGGACGGACACACCACCTCAAGTCTCCCATGGTCAGTGTGCACAGGGTCTGAGGTACAGCAGCGCGGGCCTGAATTGTTGTGCAGTTCTGCAGAGAGGGAGTCAACCTTCTCTTGCTGCGTGCTCTGTCTTCCCGCCAAGTGTCCCGCTTTGCAGCGCACCGCCCCTTTTATACCCAACAAGCCCCCCTGCAGTCAAGTGCAAAGGTCTGTCCGGGTTGGAAAGCTTTTCCCCCTGCAACAATGGTGACAGCCCCGATAGTTCCAGAATCAGGATAAGAGAAGCATCCCTGGCCGGGTCCATCTTCCTACACGTTTAAAAGCTCACCAAAAACTCATAGCGAGAACTTAGTTTGTATATTTCTTGATATCTCATTCATGAAGCAGTTGCTATAATACGCAGATTTCTCACACAAAACTGCGGGAGACAATTTGATGCATATTCACTATGTGGAACATACCCATACAGCATTAAGTATGCCACATAATAAAAAAATGCTCTAAAAAAGAAAATCATGACTGTAAAGAAATGAGATCTTCATATGTGTGAAATAATTCTGTAAAGTGAGAATTTCCAGGATGCTATCCTATAGACACAGTATGAATATAGCTTTATATCAGTGCAGATGGATGTGTGATCTGCTTACTATGTGATGACCTTCTTTCATTTTTCCTTGTTTTATCCCATAATGCCGAAATAGAACAGCTCAGCTATGTGGACATGTAATGCTATGTACTATAGGAGGGAGGTGTTTCCTGTAGGAGTGTGAGGTCCACCCTAGAAACTGGGAAGGAGGACTGTTTCCCTGCCCCCTTTTCCTTGTCCTCCTCCCAGCCCCCTATCCTCCAGGCTCCTCCAGCAGAGGCCCTGTAACCTCTTGTGTGGTAAGGAGCAATTGCAGGAGGGCACAGACAGTAGATTGTCTTCCTATAGAGGATATATAAGATGGTGGGAATCCCAGGATCATTCCAGTGTAAGTATCTTATTCTTTATTCTTTCATTCTCACTTGTTGGTTGGAGTTACTGTGTCCTCTAAGCCGTGTGCTTTGGGAATTATAGTGTAAAAATTATCCCAGATGATGGTGAGAGCACTTATTCAGGGTGAACTCCTTATTATTATCTTCTTTCCTTCTATCAAGAAAAGCTAACAGTGATAATTCATAAACCTGTACGTCATTGCTCTTCGATGCCTTCAGGAGATCAGTTCTGATTGTAGATGGGTTATCATCACCGTTATAGTTGCATGATGTCCTAGTTTATAGCATGTCCTTGGTGATGTCATCATAATGCTATGTGTGATGTGGGTTGTTTAGATGAGCCAGGTCTTGGCTGGTAAGTGGTGAAAGTGCTAATGCCCACATTGCATATACGTGTGTGATGTTGTGGTGCTGTACCAGTGGTGGAGGATGAGGGATAATCTTGGATTCTTGATTGTGTCATGATCGAATTGTTAAGACTACAATGCGAGACACTTAAAAAGTCTGGTCCGGCATGGTCTATGGCCATTTGTGAGGATCCCACCACATCAATGTAACATAATTGGACCAGCAATCCTATAGCGGTTCTACATCTAGGACAACATGTTGTCTGATGTTATCTGTTGCTGAATGGACAGATGTTCTTGCAGGACGATGATCCGATGGCACGTGGTGGCTGCGTATATCGTGTGTATATATTGGATGTTAGTACTAGTTCGTTCTCAGTTCTATAAATATTATGTCTCTTCTTGGTGTTCTGTTTATCTCACCATAAAATGTACGCAGCATATACAGTCTAGCAGGAGGTCTGTCTTCTATATACAGTAGCGCAGGTCGATCCTTTTTTGGCTGTTGTCTATGGGCCAGAATATGCCATCCATACTTCATAGTATTTACATTCCATTGGCGACAGTTCCCAAAATGGTAGGTAGGACTCCTTCAAACTCAAATCCAAGTTATTATAGTTATGTTATAGACTTTACTTTCCGTTTATGGGGATCATATATGCAGTTTTTGATGCTGGTACTAAATCCAATAAGGCTTTGCTGGGCTGAATAATCCATTGCAGATAGCACTATTTTCCCAATAAATTGACAAACACCATCACTGAGATCTGTGGTGTGCCGTTGGGAATCAGTTTTCGTGCTCCTGTGATAAAAAAAAAAATTATTGCACAGATGTAAACCTTGCCTCAAGCCATGTTCTCATGTGGTGTAAATGCTGTGCTTTTTTTTTCGTGGGGAAAATCTAAGTTAACAGTTCAAGCAAATTGGATGGGATTTCATGTAAAGTCATCCCCACCGTGCGTTTAAGGATGCTATATGCTTCTATAAAGGAACTGAATAAATTAATGTAAAGAAATGCAATTGCATTTTTAAATGCAGAATCCCAATGTTTCTCCATTCAAAAAGTGCCCAAAAAGTGTCAAGCTTGCACCAACAGGAAAGAAATGATAAAAATGCAGTTAAAAAACCCAAAAGTTTTCCCTTGTGGGAACTTGGGCTAAGCCTAGGGTATATTCCCATAGGATATATCAGCAGAACAAGCCTTAGGCAGTATAAGCAAACTTTGTAAGGGAGCTGTTCTAGAATTGCAGATCTTGCAGACAGCTGCTACAGGTTGGAGTTTAGATACGGTAACTGTTGGCCAAGAGGTTGGTTGGCTGATATCTTAACTGACTTCCCCTTTTCTCTATGGGAGCTCTCGGGGGAGAGTCGGGAGGCCCCCACACAAATTAGGCTGTCGGGCAATACCACTGATGTTTCTTAGTCTTTAGTCCATATATGAACATTGATTTGTATGTTCACATTTCATCCACACTTAGGCCTATTTGTAGTGGGTGTGTATATATAATAAATATATACAAACTGTTCTGCAGCAGCCATCTTTGTGGCCCACAATAATTGGACCAGTTATTTTCTTGTAAGTGGGTTTTGCAAGATTTTACTCTTTATTTTGCACTTTTTTGGACTCCATATTGAATGACCTACTTGTTTTTTGCTGCTGCAGCTCGACCTTGGCTGCACGATAGGAACTGATGTATTTGCCTCTTGTGCATTCAAAAATGCAATTGTATCAGCAAAGATATTGAGACATAGGCTACATGCAACAATGAAATCACAGTGTTGCGTTGCAACATTGCATGGAATGACTTCCTGTGGTGTCGTATTGCAACCTGCTGCAACAGTCGTAATTTTTTCCAAATGTGTTGGATTTTCTGTCCCTTGTTGCAAGTCACATGTGACTCATTTGCCAAAGACTTCAATCCAAATCACATGTGGCTTGAGTCCAATTTGGCTGTTTTATTAACAGCAAAATTGGAGCTCTAAAGTAGTCGCGTGGCACACAGGTTGCAAAGATGTTTTTGGTTGTGTGACACAGGTCGCCATGTAGTCCCTACCCTTTTGAGGTCCTTCACTGGAAATAACCTATCACCTATCCTCAGTGGCGTAACTTGAAACTCAGGAGCCCAATGCAAAAGTTCCAACAGGACCCCCAATAATTGCAAGTCTTTATTAGTATGAACCAAAGGGACTTTTTCGACCCCTTAGGCTTCGGGGCCTGGGTGCGATGGCAACTCCTGCATCTATTAATTACTCCCCTGCCTATGTTAAGAACAAGAAATGTCATCACTAAGCTTCATGATGTTGATGTGGTTAGTTATTTAGATTCACAGAATGCCCATATAACAAGACCAATGTCAGGCCACAAAGTAATGCCATAATATGGTGGCTTTGGGCCTGCAACTTCAATGATATATTCAAGCATGTCAGGCTTTCATTTATGTATTATGGCATTTTGGAATGGCTTCCTAAGGATGAATCCCATGTACCGATTTATATAAATAGATAAATCTTGTATAGAGTTTCAATCATTAATTGCAACCATATGTTTCCATGTCTCCAGTGTACACAGTGAAGTAGATAAGATTGAACTCCATTGTGCATGTGGCTTATTAATAGACGTTAGAAGTCATTATATTGGTCAGTCACATTTTCTATTTAGTTTGTAGCCTAAATTTTATTTTTTAGGATTAGAAACGAAGCCAAAACCAAGTAGTACTAATATGTTTTGTGACTGAAAGCAAAATTCATCTTAGAGAAATAAACTTGACAAAAAGCCAAGGGAATGAGAAGTTGAATTCTGGTTGCTCTGTGGACATTATCAGGGTCCAGGCCTGGCTTGTGTTATGGTGTGTGAGGTTTCACAGAGCCAGCCCGTCTCTGAGAGCAGCTGCTATAGATTAACGTCCAGAGACTCCATTGATTACACAGACACAGCTCGCCTGCATATAAATAGAATTTTGCTTGAAGTAACTTTTTTTTCTTAAAGGGAAATCAAACTGTTTAGTGTGTGAGCGTCCGTACATGTGGTTGTAGTTATACACATATGTAAGGCACATGTGTGCAGGTACAGGAGATTCATGCTAGCAATACATCTCTGGAGCCAGACAGTCTAGCTGCCAGATTCTACCTCGGGCTCCAGGCTTTCTAGAGAATGATTTGTATAAATATCTCGTTAATTAGTTCCTTCACTTTTTACCTGTACACATTCGTTTTGTCTCTCAGGACTGTGATTACTCTGGGCCTACTTTACACCGTATGATATTGCTATTAGGCTTCCCACAAATGACAACTGTTTGTATACAGAGGTGTATGGCAATATGGAGCTCACACTATTGGTGTCACCATGTGGTCCCTTCATCTTGCTACATATTCCTATTCTCTATGCAAACAACTCTAATCACAGCAAATTAAAAATGGTGATTCTGGTTTTAGAAATCTGCTGTCCATCACCTGCAGTTTGTTTTAAAAAAACAAACTGTAATTTCCTCACCCTCCCAGGGTCCTGCGATGGGTCTCTACCGCTGCCCCTGTGTCTGTTATAGTCTGCATTGCTGACTTCACGTCAATAGTATGAGGTCACTTTATTGGCTGCAGCACTGTCAACTTGTCGCCAGCACTGCAGACAATAACAGACACTGGGAGCAGTGGTGGAGAATTAGCGCCGGACGCGGGGAGGGTGGGTAAAACCAGCTTTTTCTTTTTCTGTTTTTTTTTTTTTTTTTAAATCTGCCGTCAAGACAGGGGTTTCATGAAACTTAAAAACACCCTTTTAAAAGCTTGCAATGACATTCTTTTTGGGAGCCAATACATATTAGACTGTTCATTAATCAGCTGGATCAGTGAATTGAACGATCATTGATTCTGACAGACCGACAAACATTTGTAATTGTTCAAAACACTAGTTGAGCGTGTTGGATTTTTTCAGCCGAAGATCAGCATTGATTGCATTATTGGCCAAAAAAAATTCAATATTAGCATATGTAGTCTGTGATCTGTTTGGGGCTATGATCATCTGTTTGAACAGTTTTCACTAAATTTGTATGGGGTTCCTTTAGGTCACAATATATACATGAGAGAAAAGTTATTGGGTTCAGCCGATTACATGATGAAACAGATGATTGTCAGAGAAGTTAAGGATCCGGTATGTACGATTTCGGACTGGCAATCTTTTTTTTTCCTGAGATAAGCTGCCACCACACGTCTAGCAGCTTCTTTCATAGAGAACACAGGAGTGCTCGAACGAGTGAGCATTCCTGTGTATCGGTGAGACAGCAGAGATAGCTGCCAACTGAGCAATTGGTCAACAGACATCTAATGTGTGTGGGATGCTTTAGAATGTATTTACGCAATCAGTAGTGCTGAGTCCAACAAATAGACCATGGGCAACACCATTTTGGGATATATTGACAAGTGGCAAATGTTTTGCAGTAATTTCGTCAACTAAATACTGGTTTCATTCAAGTGGAAGGGCTTGTTCTTGTAGCAAGCTCCTGGATTTCTGCAAGCCTCATTCAGATGACTAGAAATTTCTGTAGGAAATCTGCAATGCCTGAATTCACTCTTACACCCCACACACACTAGACTGTCAGTCGAATCCACCAATAGCAAGGGGTTTGGCCTACAGTCGAATGTGTATCAGTACCCTAGACGATTGTTGGGGGAGTTAAGGATCCTGCATGTCAAGAGACTACTGACCCTTTTGTTCTCGAAGGGAAGAGTCACGACGGCTATATAACTTGGACGAAGAACGCAACACAATGCTTGGACTGACCTAAGGCTCTCCTGACCCTAGCGTGACGGCATGTATTTCAATGCAGTTGTCAAGCTCGTGTCACCATCGTGTGTGAGTATCGCGTTGCGTTCCTTGTCCGAGGCAGCACTCATATAAAACAGGAGTGCTCGGCTGAGTGAGCACTCCTGTGTATGGGATAGATGGCGAAGATAGATGCCAGCAAAAACATTGTTTGTCTGACAGCCGACTAAGTCTACGTTCACATTTGCGGTCTGCGCCGCAGCGTCGCCGCATGCGTCATGCGCCCCTATATTTAGCATGGGGGCGCATGGACATGCGTTGCACTTGCGTTTTGCGACGCATGCGTCACTGCGGCGCACGCGTCCGGGCGCAGAGGACGCAGCAAGTTGCATTTTTGCTGCGTCCAAAATCAACCAAAAAAAGGACGCATGCGTCGCAAAACGCAGCGTTGTGCATGCGTTTTGCTGCGTTTTTGTTTGCGTTGTGCGTTGTGTCGCCGACGCTGCGGCGCACAACGCAAATGTGAACGTAGCCTAAGGCTACTTTCACACTAGCGTCGTACGACGAATTGCGTTGTTGCGACGTACCGACGCAAGCAGTGAAAGCGCCTCACAACGGGGGCAGCGGATGCTGTTTTTCAACGCATCCACTGCCCCATTGTGATGTGCGGGGAGGCGGGGGCCGGAAAAGACAATCTCGACGCACCAAAAAACGTTACATGCAACGTTTTTTGGTGGCGACGGACCGACGCAACCGTCGCACGACGGTTGCAACGTGTGGCAATGAGTCGCTAATGCAAGTCTATGGAGAAAAAACGCATCCTGCAAGCACTTTTGCAGGATGCGTTTTTTCTACAAAACGACGCATAGCGACGTTCAGTGCACGACGCTAGTGTGAAAGTAGCCTAATGAGTATACTGTGTTCTTATTCTGTACAGTATATTATTTTTTTCCATTGAAGTCTAAAGGGAAACTGCAAGTGAACGCAGCGTGCACTCAAAGCCATGTGGTTTTCAGACCCTTTGCATGAATGGGATTTAGTTCACTTAAAGGTAACATCTCGGTGCAATATTAATGTTCGTGGGTATATATTCGCGGGCAGGGTCCTCTCTCCTCCTGTACCAGTTCTGACTTGTATTGTTTAAGATTATTGTACTTGTTTTTATTATGTATACCCCTCCTTACATGTAAAGCGCCATGGAATAAATGGCGCTATAACAATAAATAATAATAATAATAATAATAATAATATAGTAAAGGTATTGGCTGCATGCTTACTCGGCCAACTGTTATCTTGACTGAGATCCCCATGTGTGCTATGTGCATTGTGCCTAATAAGTTAGTTTAATGAGGAATAAGCCAATCGCACAACTGATCCCATTTTTGGTATCCAACAGCAGGCGACGCATACAGTTTAACTGGCACCAAGATCACCAGAATATCATCAGTTACTGCAGAAATTGTTAGGATATACCAAATTTGGTGAACATTCCCCACATAAATGATCCAAACGTGTTTTTGTATGCAGTTTTCTAAAAGTCAGAAACCGTAATCAAATGTGTAATCATATATTATCAGCTGGTTATAGACATAATATATCTGTGAACAGGTGTAGACCATTTTGGTGGGCGCTGTGGGCATGTCTAGCTTCGCCATTAGATATTTGGTAAGCAGATCTAGCCTAAAACGATGTGTTCTCCCGAGTTGGACTGTTTTTGAAGTTTTTTTTTTAGGCTCCCTTCACACGTCTGTATAAAACTGGTACTGGAAAAGAACAGTACCCGTGTCTTTAGTGTTTTGGATCAGTGTGTCATCCGTGTTTTTCTGGTATGGATAAAGAAAGACTGAAATTAAAAAGCTTCTCCTATGCTTTGCAACGTTAAACACGGGATGGCACACGGATGGCTGTACATGTTCTTCACGGACCCGTAAATTGGTATTGGCCCTTGTCATCCGTGCTGCCGGAAATAAACTGAGGTGTCTCCGTGTTGTTCACACAGACACACGGTCTGTGTAAAAACATGGAAATGTAAAGATCACCAGATTATAATAGGTACATGTGGTATCAGTGGAAAAAAACGGATTCTGGTTATGTCTGGAAAGCGCTGTGGAATTAATGGCGCTATATAAGTGAGTAAAATAAATATAATGCCACACGTACATGTGAAGGGGGCCTTAAGCAGTACTGGGGAGTAGGTTCATAGGTGTTTCTTTTTTTACATGGATTTTCCTTTCCTAAAAAGCCACATCTCTAAACTGCTTATAAAACAAAGATATGCATATTTTTTTGCTGCGGGTGTTGACACTGAGTTTTCGACTATAATATTGGATAGATCAGTATGGTGTGGTTTTTTTTTACGTGGTTATGCTGTAAAAACACAATTTTCGCTCCAAAAATTGATATATGCTTTTTTTTGTACACGTATTTAGTCAGTATTTTACCTCTGTATTTATAATCCAAAACCAGGAGGAGAACAGAGGAAAAGTAAAAGAGAAACACGTCACCACTTCTGCATTTATTACCCACTCCTGGTTTTGGCTTACAAATACTGCAGTAAAAACTGAACGTGTGAATGTGGCCTAATACACATGAAAAATCATCATAGGCATGTTTTCTCATTCAAATAAATAAATCTTGTGACCAGATTTTTTTTGGTCAATTTTAGTACAGAATCCATGCCTAAAACAAAGTAGAAAAAAATTTGTGAGAGTGAACATACCCTTGAAGTGTTTTTTGCAGCCTTTTGACTTGATCTGTCAAGTTTGGAGCTGATTCCAAGAGGAATTTGCCTCAGGCTATGTGCACACGTAGGAAAAGAATTTTCTGCACAAAATCCGCAGCTCCTGACAGAATCCGCAGCCGCAGATCTGCTGCGGATTTTGTGCGGTTGTTATGCGGAATTGTTGCGGATTCTGTGCGGATTTTCTGCGTTTTTTGCCACTGCGGATTTTTAAGGCTACTTTCACACTAGCGTCGTGCACTGCGTCGCTATGCGTCGTTTTGTAGAAAAAACGCATCCTGCAAAAGTGCCTGCAGGATGCGTTTTTTCTCCATAGCCTTGCATTAGCGACGCAGTGCGACACGTCGCAACCGTCATGCGACGGTTGCGTCGTGTTGCGTCAGTCCTGTCGCCACCAAAAAACTTTGCATGTAACGTTTTTTGGTGCGTCGAGACCGTCTTTTCCGACTGCGCATGCGCGGCCGGAACTCCGCCCCCGCCTCCCCGCACATCACAATGGGGCAGCGGATGCATTGAAAAACAGCATCCGCTGCCCCCGTTGTGCGGCGCTTTCACTGCTTGCGTCGGTACGTCGCAATGACGCAATTCGTCGTGCGTCGTACGACGCTAGTGTGAAAGTAGCCTAACATGGAGGGGTGCAGAAACGCTGCAGATCCGCACAAAAGAAGTGACATGCACTTCTTTGAAATCCGCAGCAATTCCACACTGATTTTTCTGCACCATCTGCACAGCTTTTTATTTTTATCCCATTGAATAACATTGTACTGTACATCACAGTGCGGATCTGCAGCTTTTCTGCGTGGAAAAATCCTCTGCGGATCCGCAGCAAATCCGCATCGTGTGCACGTAGCCTCAAAGTTGTGACATGTCAATTTTTTTTTTTTTTGCTACCAGCCATTTTTCAAAACTTTTTCAGGAAAAAAAATACTGAAAAACATTCATCAAACAGCAAAGTGGAATTCACCTAAAAATGAATAGTAACAGTTATTCTAAGTAGTTTTTTAAGTGGATCCATTCCATAAACTGTTTGTGAACCCAGCCAAAACAGAAGGATAACATCCATATGGATGAGCACTGTTCCCAGTCATGGCTATTATGGATGAGAGCGCTATTCCTGGGCTTATGCATCTTTCTCTATGTACACATGAGCCTTTTCATGATCTGGATGTTTGTGTAGTCATTAATATATGTACTAGGTGGAGACCATACATGTCGCCTGTGGGTGTGGGAGCAGCCAGGTGTGTAGGGCCACCTGGCAGGTGTGTGACTTGTCTGGCACCTGGGACTAACTTCAGCACTTCCCACCAGGTGTCCAGGTCTCCGAGTTTACCTCAGGCCTGGACTGTGGGGGATGTGTATTAAGTATTTAACTTCTTGTATGCTATCACACAAAATGATCTGGACCATAGGACTATCATGTGCATCTCCAGCAGAATCTTAACCCTGCCTGCTCCCATGTTTTTTTTTCCCTTGGAAATGGAACTTTGAGGCAGATGCAGATTTTCCTGAATAGTCCCAACCCTGTATTTATATGTTAACAGCCCACTCAGCTGGGTGACAAAACATTTCCTTCATGCAATGAGCAGCCTTTGTGCAGCTAATGACCCCTCCCAGAGGCCTTTGCAGAAAGCTACCTATTAGCTGACTTACTGATGTGGTGGCGACACACAAAGAAATCTCCCTATGTCCTCAGCTCACTTCCAAGCAATTCTGCTCATTCTAATCTCTGGCTTATTTACCACACAATTTCTACTCCGATGGGTAAAAATAGGAAAATACAGATTTCTATTTCCTAAAATTGCTTAACCTGCAGGAAGCATGGGATTTTCACAGGAGGAAGCCATCTTTGTCTTTCACCAAGTTAATCAAGCTAGACCAATATGCATGTACTTCACAATGTACGTTCAGCAGAGTAGATGCTGCGGGGCAAGTGCCAGGGAATCATCAGTGTCAGTATTCTGTCAGTTATTAGTAGATGCCCCTGCAGATATAAGGAGTGATTCCTATAAATGGGTGTGTAAATGCATAAAATACAGTTATTTGTGGAGAAATGGTCTCCCAATGTGAAAGAGGGGCAACAATTTCACCCAAGGTTGACCATAGAATTTCTGTAGCAGTTTTGCATGCGAATTGTGTGGAAAGCACTGGCTCCATTCACACACTGCAGTCCTGCTGCAGCTCTTTCTGCTGTTTGACCTGCCAAACCAAGCTGCTAATTGTAATGGTTGTGTAGTTTTGCTAAGGGTCTAAGGCCACATGCACACATTGAGTATTTGGTGAGTTTTTTTTTACAAGTGATGAACAAACGTGCTGGGATAAGGTGTTACCAGAGTATGCTCGTGTGCTAAATTGAGTGTCTTTGTGGCACTTGAAAATTGTTTGATTTCCCGCCGCTGCATGTGTCACAGTTGTTCGACAGCCGCAACACAGGCAGTGATTGCCTAATAGCCGCGGGGATTCGAACATATTTTTCAAGCACGCTGAAGACACTCAGCACACGAGCGTGCTCAGATAACATGTTCTCTCATCACTATTTTTTACCTCAGCATTTGTAAGCCAAAACCAGGAATAGGACAGTCACAGGAAAAGTATAATAGAAACACGTCACCACTTCTGCATTTACAAATACTGAGTTACAAACCTCACCAAACGCTCAACGTGTTCACGTGGCCTCATCACAGCGGCTTCCCTGCAACAGTGATTGTGCAAAAAGACCGCAGCAGCACAGGACTGTTGCCGGTAAGCCACAGTATGGCTGCTTTATGTGAACACAACCTAATGAGTGACATGTCCCTTTATTGAAGTGATTTCAGAAATATCTGCAGCATTGTGAGCGGTAACAATTTTCCCACAAAAACCAATAGGAAACGGTTTATGGACTGTTGGCATTCAGGGTTCAAGTACAGACTGCTGTGACCTAACCGGCCATAGGTCTCCTGACCCGAACTCAAAAACGTGTTATGATACTTGCACCGTGAATGGCGGACATCTTAAACCGCCTAAGGCCTCATTCAGGCGTGATTTTTCTCGAACACAGAACACCGGTCCAAGTTCCGTCAGTGTTTGGTCAATCTTTACCATCAGAGTTTCATCATTGATTTTCAATATATGAAAACATAAATGACAAAGCTTCTCTTATATGTTATAAGTAAGGAACTGTTCATCTCCTCTTCAATCCTCCCCATCCATCTCACCTCCTCCTCAGAACTGTTCCTTAACATACAATCCTCTGTCTCAAAGCACAGGCAGCCCCCTCACGCCCTCTCCTGCTCCCACCTGCTAACACTTTCTCTGCTACTTCTCACTGCTGGTGATATCTCTCCAAATCCTGGTCCTCCTCACCATATTCCCACAGTCATTTCTACCTCCCACCCACGCTCCTTCACAAACTTCCGTAACCTCTCTAACCTTATACCCATTCGCTCAGCCATCGCTTCCCCAGTCCCACTAACAGGAGCTCTGTGGAATGCTCGCTCTGTCTGTAACAAGCTTCCCTACATCCATGATCTTTTTGTTACTACCAAACTTTCCTTCCTCGCCATCACCGAAACCTGGCTCACCCCTTCTGACACAGCCTCCCCTGCTGCACTCTCTTACGGTGGCTTCCACCTTTCTCACACACCCCACCCCAGCAGCAAGCATAGTAAATATAGAAAAACTGACTGAACAGCCATCTAGTCTGAACTGGTGCATAACCAAAAAGTCTTACATAGCAAATAGATAATGGCTGCACTCAAGTTTATTGTGCTAAAGCAAGGAAATGTGCAATACATGAAATGTGAACAGCATAATGGCTTGTGAAATTTATGAAAAAACACATGAGATTTTTAGCACAAAATTTGGCCAAATGTTGTGAGCCCATTCACCAAATGTCAAGGTAATCTCAGATCGAATGGGTAACTAACCTGTAGCAAGCATGGCGGAGGAGTTGGTTTTCTCCTGTCAGATAACTGCTCCTTCACCCCAATCCCACTGCCACCCTCTGTTACCCTCCCTTCCTTTGAGGTGCACTCTGTGCGCATCTACTCCCCCTCCAACCTCCAACTGGCTGTCATTTACCACCCCCCAGGGCCAGCCACCATCTTCTTTGACCACTTCACCACCTGGCTACTTCATTTCCTTTCTGCAGACATCCCCACTATCATCATGGGCGATTTCAACATCCCCTTTGACACTTCCCTCTCAGCTGCCACTAAACTTCTATCTCTCACTTCCTCCTTCGGCCTCACTCAATGGTCTTCTGCAGCCACTCACAAAGATGGTCACACACTGGACCTCATCTTCACCCGCCTCTGCTCCCTATCTAACCTCTCTAACTCACCTCTTTCTCTCTCTGACCACAACCTTCTCACATTCTCATCTCTCTCCACTCCATGTCTACAATCCCCACCCCACAAACTTTCACACCCCTGCAGAAATCTTAAACATCTTGACCTACATTCATTCTCTGAATCCCTCCTCCCTCTCACAGACATAAGTTCCATACACAATGCGGATGACGCTGCCACTCTATATAACACCACAATAGCTGTAGCTTTGGAATCTGCTGCCCCACTTACACATACCAAAGCTCGCAAAATCAACAGACAGCCCTGGCACACCAGCCTGACCAAAGAACTGAGGCGAGCTTCCAGGGCTGCTGAGCGCAGATGGAAAAGATCCCACTCCAACGACCACTTCATCGCATTCAAACAGTCCCTCACTACTTTCAAGACCACACTCGCCGCAGCAAAACAAACCTACTTCTCATCTCTCATATCATCCCTGTCTCACAACCCTAAACAGTTATTCAACACCTTCAATTCTCTCCTCCGTCCCCCAGCACCTCTTCCCTCCCCACTTATCTCCGCTGAAGACTTTGCCTCAATCTTCAAGCAGAAGATTGATAACATCAGAGACAGTTTTGGTCAACAAGCCCCAGAGCCCTTCCTCCCAACTTCCCTACCCTCCACCTCCAAAACCAACTTCTCCACCATTACAGAAGATCAACTCGCCACTCTACTCTCAAGATCGCATCTCACCACCTGTGCACTTGACCCGCTCCCATCCCACCTCATCCCAAACCTCACCACAATCTTCATCCCAACCCTAACCCATCTATTCAACCTATCACTAACAACTGGTGTTTTCCCCTCAAGCTTTAAACATGCCTCCATCACACCTATCCTCAAAAAGCCCTCTCTTGACCCATCCTCTGTATCTAGCTATCGCCCTATATCACTTCTCCCCTATGCCTCCAAACTACTGGAACAACACGTCTACCTTGAACTGTCCTCCCATCTCTCTTCTTGCTCCCTCTTTGACCGCTTACAATCTGGCTTCCGGTTACACCATTCCACTGAAACTGCCCTAACTAAGGTCACCAATGACCTCTTAACCGCCAAGAGCAAGCGACACTACTCCGTTCTCCTCCTCCTCAACCTGTCGGCTGCCTTTGACACAGTGGACCATTCCCTATTATTACAGACGCTCTCATCCCTTGGCATCACAGACTTGGCCCTATCCTGGATCTCATCATACCTAACAGACCGGACATTCAGCGTCTCCCACTCACACACCACCTCCTCACCTCGCCCCCTATCTGTCGGAGTCCCACAAGGTTCAGTCCTTGGGCCCCTGCTCTTCTCCATTTACACCTTTGGCCTGGGACAGCTCATAGAATCTCATGGCTTTCAGTATCACCTCTATGCTGATGACACACAGATCTACATCTCTGGACCAGATATCACCTCCTTACTAACCAGAATCCCTCAATGTCTGTCCACTATTTCATCCTTCTTCTCCGCTAGATTTCTCAAACTTAACATGGACAAAACAGAATTCATCATCTTTCCCCCATCTCACGCGACCCCCCCAACGAACCTATCCATTACAGTAAATGGCTGCCCACTCTCCCCAGTCCCACAAGCTCGCTGCCTCGGGGTAATCCTTGACGCTGATCTCTCCTTCAAACCACATATCCAAGCCCTTTCCACTTCCTGCCGACTTCAACTCAAAAATATTTCACGAATCCGTTCATTCCTCAACCAAGAATCTGCAAAAACCCTAGTCCATGCCCTCATCATCTCTCGCCTCGACTACTGCAACCTCCTGCTCTGTGGCCTCCCCTCGAACACTCTCGCACCCCTCCAATCTATTCTAAACTCTGCTGCCCGACTAATCCACCTGTCCCCCCGCTATTCTCCGGCCTCTCCCCTCTGTCAATCCCTTCACTGGCTCCCCATTGCCCAGAGACTCCAGTACAAAACCCTAACGATGACATACAAAGCCATCCACAACCTGTCTCCTCCATACATCTGTGACCTCGTCTCCCGGTACTTACCTACGCGCAACCTCCGATCCTCACAAGATCTCCTTCTCTACTCCCCTCTTATCTCCTCTTCCCACAATCGTATACAAGATTTCTCTCGCATATCACCCCTACTCTGGAACCTTCTACCACAACACATCAGACTCTCGCCTACCATCAGAATCTTCAAAAAGAATCTGAAGACCCACCTCTTCCGACAAGCCTACAACCTGCAGTAACCACCGATCAACCAACCGCTGCACGATCAGCTCTTTCCTCACCTACTGTATCCTCACCCATCCCTTGTACATTGTGAGCCTTCGCGGGCAGGGTCCTCACTCCTCCTGTACCAGTTATGACTTGTATTGTTTAAGATTATTGTACTTGTTTTTATTATGTATACCCCTCCTCACTTGTAAAGCGCCATGGAATAAATGGCGCTATAACAATAAATAATAATAATAATAATGTTACAATGATAATCACGGACAGCACATGGATTGTACACTGATGTCATCCATGTGCTGTCTGTTAATTTCACGGATCATTAGACTTGTATGGATAATTTTCACTTGTGATGCTGAAATCACCCCCCAGACATGTCTCTCCTTTACTTTTTGTAGTTACGTGGTCTGTAAAAGAACACAGCCATGTGCACAGCCCTGTAGACTATAACACGTATGCTTGCTATACATGGAAATGGAAACCCCAAATGGAACACATGTAAAAAATGGGATGTTTGAATAAGAGCTAATGGAAAGATTCACACTTATTCTTTGTTTGGAGCCACTCCTGGTTTTGGCTTACAAATGCTGACCAGAAATAATGATGTGTGAACAAGGCCTGGGAGCATTTTTATATGTAAGGGCCATGGAAGGTTTCTTGCTGCATGTCTACGCATTGCACAACAAAAAAGCAGTTTACTTCTGTTTGGTTTTCATGCGCTCCATCGATGATTGCTGTGTAACCACATGCACCGCGGGACGGCCTGTGTGTGAATATATGTGTTACTGCATCGCTGTAGCTGGAACTTGGACTGTAATTCTCCTTATAAAATATTTATCAGTTCAGCACTGACAATGCTTCTCACCAGAATTTGGACTTACTTTTTTTTCTGATTTAAAATGACATTTGATTTCTTTTAAAGTTTCTAAACAAGTAGTAAGTCCTGCTGACCCCATATAGGGTGCACACATGGTATGGTCCACCTCTTCTCCTGGGGCTATGTAGTAATGACATGCTGTGTAATGGAGGTGGGCGGCTGACTTCCTTGTGAAATGAATAGCTGGGAGCAGCTCACTCCATCAGACATCCTGGAGCCGCAGGCTGGCCCTCTGGAATGCAAGCAAAACCTCACTCTGCTTCGCTCTGAGGGGGGAACAATTAATGGTTGTAGGATCTGTGGTCATGAGAACCTTTTTAACAGGATATCACAGAAATCAAATGCTGGATATCTTCATTCCATCTGCGCTTTATCTATAGTGAAAGTGAAATGACAGATGATTATAGATGCACAAATATTATTATTTTGCAATTAAGTGTAAAGTGCCAATAAAATCTGCATTGTAGTGGTTCTTGCTAGTAGGGCAGGGTTCACATGTTGCAGCTCCAAGAAATGATACCGGAATATAAATTGCTTTGTTGTGAAATCTGCTTACAGCTAAGGCTGTTTTCACATTGGGTTCTGTGTCCCTGATGAGACATAGGTGCAAACCGGGGTCCGGACAGGGCCAATAGTCTGTAATGGTGATAGTAGAGCGAACGTGAGCTCTGCCGTACACTTTTTCGGGAGTGTTCGCCTACACGAGGCAGACGTGCAGCCGCAAAAATGATGCGTAGCGGAGCACTTTTGCTCTGCCATCACGATTAGTCTATGGCTCAGTCGGAGACACAGAACGCAATATGAACGCTTCCTAAGGGTTATGTGTCTACTACGTTTTTTATTGGATCAGGAATCTTCATGTCGGTTAGCGCAGACCAAAACCGTGAATTGTCTTTTCCATTGAACATTCTGTTGAAGTTCATCCTTCCCCCCGCCACGAATCTGCAACAACCGTTATTGCGCTTTCACAGGAGTCGTGCCTACACAACTCGCTCAAGTGAGCACGATACCTGGATCCATCCTGTCTTCTTATAAAAGTATCCCCCTATGGTCTGCTGTGCTGTTTCCCTACACTGTTTATCTAATGTAAAAAAAATTATGTCTAAATGGTGAATTAGGAATGTGAGAGGGGGAGGTGAGGTCAGTGTGTGTTTATTGGCTCTCCTTCATGGACATGCGATACATCCATGGGGATTTCTCTGTATATCCAGAGAGAAGTATTCTCTCTTATTTAAACATTGTTTAAATATTCCCGGAAGAATCCAACTGTGAGAAATAATAACTCATATGTGGTTACTGAATGACAAAACCAGGACCACCAGCTACTTTCCCGAAACTTCAGGAGAAATAATGTCCACCATCATTCCTTTAGCTGCATATTATGTTGATGTGAGCAGGGAGGCAGATCAAGGATTAACAGGTTTTAATAAACAAGGTCTTACTCCACGTGGGGAGATAGGGAAAACGTGAGGTAAAATATGGGCAGAATAGGGAATAAAGGGGTTTGGTTGGGGAAAAATCAACGCAGGTAAAACAAAGAAAGTCATTCTTAATAAAGTCACTTATCCATCAGGCGTTTTCCTGACCGGTATGGTTCCGGAGTAGATAATGGCGCCAACAGCCGTCAACGCAATGTGGATCCGGTGTGGTCCTGAAGAAGGTCATGATTAGTGATGAGCGAATATACTCGTTACTCGAGATTTCCCGAGCACGCTCGGGTGACCTCCGAGTATTTTTTAGTGCTCGGAGATTTAGTTTTCCTCACCACAGCTGAATGATTTACAGCTACTAGCCAGCTTGATTACATGTGGGGATTACCTAGCAACCAGGCAGCCCCCACATGTATTTATGCTGGCTAACAGATGTAAATCATTCAGCTGCGGCGAAGAAAACTATATCTCCGAGCACTAAAAAATACTCGGAGGTCACCCGAGCGTGCTCGGGAAATCTCGAGTAACGAGTATATTCGCTCGTCATCACTAGTCATGCTACATTCCCGGCTGCCAACATTAAGTCTTTGAAACATCCCGTGGAGTCCGCAGTAAGGAGACTCCGGTGGCCAGCAATGTATATGCAACAGTCCTGCCAGAGTTAGGCTTCTTGTCAGAGTCTCTGTGGTCCGTCTCTCTGACGGCCAGGTGCGGGCCTCAGCTCCTAACTGCCCGAAGCAGGAGCTCTCACTCTCCTCAGCCGTGCACTGCACCTTCCCGCCCACTCTGTTCCTCTGTGCTGCACTCACCCTGGTAATGCTTAGCCATGCTCCCTGTCAGCCCAAAGATCGTTCCGGTTCCCTAAACTTTCCCCCGAACAGCAGAGGACGCAGCCTCATCAGTTCCGGCCCCGACACGCAGGCACCCGCGGTGCAGTCGTCCCCCTTACATCTACTATATAATTGTCTAAGGGTCACTTCCGTCTGTCTGTCACGGATATTCATTGGTCGCGGTCTCTGTCATGTAAATCCAAGTCGCTGATTGGTCACGGCAAAACAGCCGCAACCATGGCTGCGTATGCACCATCAATAGTAAAAAGATCTAATGTTACAAATAATAATAATAAACAAAAAAAAAGGTTATTCTCACCTTCCGACGTCAGGTTCCGGTGCAAAAGGATGCTAGACGTCGCGCGCTGTCTTCAGCAGTGCAAGCGGCAGGTTCCGGTGCCAAGGATGCTGTGCGCGAAGGACCTGCCATGATGTCACGGTCATGTGACCGTGACGTCATCACAGGTCCTGCGCTCATACCAACCCTGGGACCGGAAGCTGCCGCATGCACCGCACACAGGCGCCAGGACTTCAAGGAGCCTTCGGAAGGTGAGTATATGTTTATTTTTTATTTTAAGTCTTTTTTAACCACGCATATAGTGCCCACATTGTTATATACTACGTGGGCAATGTTATATACTGCGTGGGCTGCGTTATATCCTACATGGCTGCTATATACTACGTGGGCAGTGTTATATACTATGTGGGCTGTGTTATATACTGTTTGGGCTGTGTTATATACTGTTTGGGCTGTGTTATATACTGTTTGGGCTGTGTTATATACTGTTTGGGCTGCGTTATATACTGCGTGGCCACTGTTATATACTGCGTGGCCTGTATTAACACATCGGGTATTCAAGAAATTGTCGTGGCCTGTGCTATATACTATGTGGCTGCTATATACATACATATTCTAGAATACCCGATGCGTTAGAATCGGGCCACCATCTAGTTGAATATAAAAGTAAGAATAGACTGAGGCTGCCATCACACTAGCAGTATTTGGTCAGTATTTTACATCAGTATTTGTAAGCCAAACCAGGAGTGGAACAATTAGAGGAAAAGTATAATAGAAACATATGCAAAACTTCTGCATTTATCACCCACTCCTGGTTTTGGCTTACAAATACTGATGTAAAATACTGACCGAATACTGCTAGTGTGACGGCAGCCTGAGGCTCTGGTCATGTTGCTTTTTTTGCTATACAGTAAAATGGATTTATACGCATACAAGTTGTTTTTTTACAGACTCTAAACGAAATGTAAGGCTCCCCATACACCTTATATAACCTTCCTCCTACAATAGTAACGACTTGTCTTTCTCAGGTTAGGTTCAGACGACCGCATTGAAAATTGGGCTAGTTGATACTGCAAAATTCATAGCTGGCTCCACGTACCTGTCTCTATTGCAGATGGGTGCAGGAGCTGCCTTTACATTATATGCACTATTCTGGTCCATAAAACTGGCCACAGTAGTGCATGCAGTGATTATTTTTCAGTCTATCGGACTGCATGGGATATTGGCCTTGTACACGGCACACTGACTATAAGGCTGTGTGCACACGTTCAGGAATCTCTGCAGAATTTTCCTGAACAAAACCGGACTTTTTCTGCAAGAAATCCATTCGCAGTTTTTATTGCGTTTTTTTCACGTTTTTGCCTCATTTTTTTCCGGAGCTTCCCCAATGCAATGATATAGTGACAAAAATGTGAAAAAGCCACAAAATTAATGAACATGCTGCGTTTTTTACCGTGATGCGTTTTTTTGCGGAAAAAAAGCATAATGTGCACAAAAATTGCGGAATGCATTAAAAATGATGGGATGCTTATGTAAGCTTTTTTTAGCGTTTTTTCTGCGGAAAACGGCCAAAAAACAGCGAAAAATCCTGAACGTGTGCACATAGCCTGATAGGTCTGTGTGCGGTCTATGGAGTACATGAGTTGATCATCCGCTTATCTGAATAAGCCCTAGGACATGCCCACCTTCTAATCCCCTGTTGACAATAGTGAACTACATACTGGCTAAACAGTTGCCCATCCAGCCAAAATCAATGGATTCTGCCAACATATACCAAATGTATATGGACACCTTAGATTGGAATTTCTTTGCATCTAATAGATGCAAAATCTTTATTTTGGCCTGTTGGTATCCTTTTTTTTAAACTGTATTCAAAGGGGCTTAGAAGACTCTTTCCTAGACAAAGGGTCACCGCAACAAAAAATGCACAGTGTGTGATCACAAGTGCTAGGTACAAAGAGCCTTTAGGCTTTCTTTAAAGGGAACCTGTCACCCCCAAAATCGAAGATGAGCTGCTGCCATCGGCATCAGGGGCTCATCTACAGCATTCTGTAATGCTGTAGATAGTCCCCCGATGTATCCTGAAAGATGAGAAAAGAGGTTAGATTATACTCACCCAGGGTCCGGTCCGATGGGTGTCGTGGTCCCGTACAGCGCCTCCCATCTTCTTACGATGACGTCCTCTTCTTGTCTTCCTGCTGCGGCTCCGGCACAGGCGTACTTTGCCCTGTTGAGGGCAGAGCAAAGTGTTGCAGTGCACAGGCCTCTCTGATCTTTTCCGGCACCTGCGCACTTCAGTTCTTTGCTCTGCCCTCAACAGGGCAAAGTACGCCTGCGCCGGAGCCGCAGCAGGAAGACAAGAAGAGGACGTCATTTGATGAAGATAGGAGGCCCCGGACCGGACCGCGACGCCCATCGGATCGGACCGCCCGCCCAGGTGAGTATAATCTAACCTCTTTTTCTCATCTTTCAGGATACATCGGGGGCTTATCTACAGCATTCCAGAATGCTGTAGATAAGCCCCTGATGCCGGTGGGCTTAGCTCACCTTTGATTTTGGGGGTGACAGGTTCCCTTTAAAGCGTTCATCCACTTTTACAAGAAAACGATGGTATTGCAGTATAATTGTATTTCTAAATCATTCTACAAGTGTTTTTTTATGGTAATCTGCAGCATAATCTGTCTAAAGTCAGTGCTGTGAACTACAGTAAACTTTGTAATCAGAGATGGGCGAACCTGAACAGAAATGTTCGACGTTCATACCTGTCAGACATTGTTCAGGCCTGAATGCCGAACATGGACTTTCTGCAGAAATCCGGTACAGTGTTCAGGGTAAGTCTGTGGTGGCAGAGAAATAATCAAATTTTTCTTTTCTTGGCAGCTTATGTAGCCATTATTTTCAATGGGGTTTGGGTGTGGTTGGGAGTTCGGTTACTTTTCTGGTACCAGAACCATGCTTATAATGTTTTGCTCGTCACTCTTGGCTTTCGTCTCCATTGAAGGAGCGAACGCTGTAAAATTCTATGGTGCTCACTCCCGCATTGAAGATGGTAGCAGATTTAGAAAAGTGATTATAATGTAACATCCTGCATCATTCTTCTGAAAGTGGAGTAAAAAGTGTTACTTTAAAAAAACAAGCAAACAAAAAAAAACATGTTACACCCTATCCATGAGATAGACAATATCTTGTGGGTTGCTTTGGGTCCTACATCTGGGACCTCCAGTAATCACTCTGTAGCCCAATCTTGAATGGAGCAGAGGAGAACATGCTTGACCTCTTCTCCATTCATGGTTTACGGGACTGCCAGAGAAAACTGAGTACTGAACTTTTTTACAGTTCCATCGATCAGATAGTTTTAGAATGACATGTAATTATCCCATACTTCACTAAATAATTATCCACACCTCGTAGCCAGAAAAATATATTTCAACAGTCCTCATTATGGGATATGAAGGTCATTAGAATGATGCTGTTAATTGGTGTATCCAAACACAAAGATGGCTTGGGGAAATTCCAGCCTGTCTAGGCATTGTATTGGCATTTTTTGTTTTCTCAGCTACCTGTATGGTCCTCTGACTGTAGTGATAGTTGGATGTTTGGGCATGACGTTCACCAAAAGAGGAGCTCGTTTAGAGCCCTTCCCTGATAGAATAATCATGGCTGTATTGGGGCCTTCACGTTCCAAGTGGCTTTTATTTCTATTATTGGTGGAGTCTTAACAGCTGAGATGTGAGCGACATCTTCACTCCACTTGGTGGCAACGTACAAGGTTTTGGCCAACATTAGCCACTGGTAAATGGGTCCACATTAAACCCCTCATACAACTTTCACATGTTTTTGTAAGTACTTGTGTTTTCAACTAAGGGTATGAGCACACGTAGATGGAACCTCTGTGGATTTTTCCTGTTTTGAGAAATCCGCAGGTAAAAAGCACTGCGTTTTACCTGCGGATTTACCGCAGATTTGATGTGGTTTTTGTGCGGATTCCACCTGTGGTTTTACACCTGCGGATTCCTATTATGGAGCAGGTGTAAACCGCTGCGTAATCCGTACAAAGAATTGACATGCTGCGGAATAAACAACGCAGCGTTTCCACTCGTTTTTTCCGCAGCATGTGCACTGCGGATTTTGTTTTCCATAGGTTTACATGGTAAACTCATGGAAAACAGCTGCAAATCCGCAGTGTCAAAACCGCTGCGTATCCGCAGCAAAATCCGCAACGTGTGCACATACGTACACTAAAAGTTTTAGCTCTTCTTTTGGAGCTCATCTGTTACTGATCCTACGTATTATGAATACATTGGCAACTGGGTGTTACCAGTTAGAGAGGTAACCCTACCCAGGGAGACACTGGCAGCCCCTCCCTCCCAACTGGTAACACCAAGTTGGTAATTTATTTGTAAATATTCTGGAGAAAAAACAGAGGAACAGTACTAAGCAGTTATAAGAAAAGATGCTCCGAAATTATTGCATGTGGACTTGAAATATTATTTATTGGCGCAGACATGTCAGGAAGGGTAACTGGTCCTCTTTATTTTATTTTTTTTCCCTTTCCTCTTCAATGTATTACTGAGTTTAGTGACAGGAAAAATATGTTTGTGCCATGTTAGCCAGTGGATAGAAAACATTACAATTCAAGTTTTGTGGTCTTCTCTGTACCACTTCGGTGTACAATGCTCTTGGCCAAGAAATGTCTCCTCTGGTGCACCCAGCCATAAACAAGCCTTCCAGTCCCATTGGCTCTGAGCCAGCGGTAGGTGTATATCTAGTGACACAGAAATGCAGAAAGCCCTAGTAACAGCTAGAGAGTGAGAGCGCCAGGCAGATATAGACAGGAGGGGTGTCTCTCTCTCCCTGGCAGAAAGGGGGGGGTAATTCAGTTTGACAACACATCTGCAGTCCATCTGCGCCAGAACAGTCCTGCTTCTCCCAACACACTGAGGAATCGCAGATGTGTTAAACACAGGCAGGGGCGGAGGGGTATCCCACTCAACTCAACCCAAGAAAAAATCCTATTAAAAATTCCACGCCCGCAGACCCCAGACGGTAAGTCGCCCGCATTTCAGCGCACTCCCTTCTACCTCCCTATGTCCTTGAATATGGATCAATAATTTTATCCTTACTGCAGATATTTTTTAGATGCTGCCAAAAGGGTTAACGGCGAGCCTTAAGACATCCATGATAATAAAAAGCGTTGCGTATTTAAGAGCACGTCTTGTTAACAGCTTTGGTTATCATGGAGAAATCCGGCGTATTAAGCAGAGATTTTAGTAATTGGTTTTCTGTTTGCTCAGATCAATGATAATCCGTTCTGCCCGGCTCTTGGCTGGATACATAATAGTGCCCTTTCTTGGTTTATGTTCCTTTATAGATATGTTCTTGGTAGTGATATATATGGTATATGGCTTATTTCATATCTTATGTATCATTACAGTGACACTCTGCTCAAACCTGAACACTCAGGACTGTGACGACTGTTAATGGTCGCACTAAATCCCAACCACAACCCAAATCTGAAGATGTTCATCGCGGTCCACACTGGAGGGCTGGGGGTCACCATGGATTTTCTTTCCCTGACCAAGCGTTCTTAACAAAAAATAAATAAGATATAGCAATCCTAATTTTATAGGGCAGAGTCAGGGGAATAAAATGATCTGGGACCACAAACTGTTTGAAGTGTGAAGACCCCCGCAAACCTCCTCCTAAATCTCAGCTTGTGGAGAATATTGCCATTTGTTTGGGATTCCACCTTTTATATAAAATAAGAGATTTTGGCTGAGGAGTAAGGTGCATTGCTGCACACCTTCTATTTAAGGTTCAGGTGGGTCTTTGAAAAATTTTCTACCTTGGAGAAATTTTTTATTAAATTGCTTAAATTAAAAAATATAAGTATTGTAGTGATGTTACTATTATATCCTGTACACACAATGGTGCAGTGCCTGATGCCTGCGCCTGGCTCCCAGGGTCATTCTGTGTGGCCCCCAACAATATATATATATATATATATATATATATATATATATATATATATATATATATATATATATAAACTCCTTTCTGTTTAGTTCTCCAGAGTGTAAAGCCCACCATACACCTGAGGGGCCCGAATAATATTTGGTTCTATCATCTGAGCCGTTTCTGCCATATACAGGAGTGCTCCTGTGTTTTCTTGTGGGAGGGTATAATAGAACCCAAAAAAAGTTGTACACCCCTGCTGTACAATGTAAAGCGTAGTAAATGTCCCCTTCCGCCAGCTCATGGCCATTATACATATATTAGCATGATGTGTCCCAGAGTTCTATAGCATGTAGTACATCTCTGGGCATCACTTTCTAACACTAGTATTACATCATGAAACTGAGCTGCATAGAGGATTTTTGGCTTGAAATAAGTTAAAAAAATGTTCCAGAGCATAGCTGACCTCTTTTTAATAAAATAAAAAAAATCCACCCTGTTGCCTGTGTGGACCCCGTGAGTCCCCCGTCCCTACAGGGCAGAATATGTTGCATTTGTATGGTGCAGTGACAGATGTATATCGGGCTCCCCGCACGTGTCCCTACCCCCCTGCAACTGACACCAGGTGCAGCCTGTGTTACCCACAATCCCAGTCACTACTGTTCATCTGTTTCCATTGTTTCAGATGGAGATTAGCATGGCTGCAGGTAACTGTCATACAGTAGTATCAGCTGCTGGCCTTGATTCCTGTGTATGACAGACACATGGGGGAGGGGAGGCCTGCTGATGTGTCAATTAGGCCTTCCCCAGGAAACAGTGCAATTAATGCATTATTCCAGGCTCCACAATACATGCCATAGTGATTATTTCTTATCAGCCAGTCCAGAAAACATGGAGATGATACATTGCTATTTATTTCTTATCTGCAGGTCTGAGATATTCCAAAATGACTATTCACGACTAAATTAGCCACTTTTCTTTAGCTCAAACCATTCTCTACAGTAGGGAATTGCTTGACTGGCAATCTCCTCTTCTCCGAATTTCTCCTCCGTGGATCATATTGCTGATTAGAGTCGCCAAGCTCACTAATTCTACCAATCTTTTCTGCTTTAACACTCGGCTGTCTTCTGTTTGGCGTTATAGAGGTTAATATCAGAGGAAAACCTCAGCCTGGCAGAAACGGGAAACAGATGGAAAGTGGTTTTACCACTGCGCTCAGGGAAAAACACAGAGAGGATTCTGGGAAAGTCGGAGCTGGAGAATTTTATTTTGTGTGTTTTAATTCGGTGTTTTATTGTGTAGGCGACCATCAATTTATTATCTACATTTCCATCTATTTCGGTCTGTTTTTACTGATGTAGTAGAGCTGAGTGTTTTTGCTGCTGTGTGGTTGGTGAACCATTATACCCACTGCCATACAGTGTGTGACCAGCTGTCCTATAGAAAACTGCAGATTATACTGTATACACTTTGATATACTGGTCCATCCATTTATACTAAATCGTGTTATTTGCCTTGGGTGCAGTCAGACGGCCGTATAAAGCAGACCGGGATCGGAACGCAGTGCATGGACTGGCCGGCGGCTCTCCCGACCCAAGTGTCACAGCTTCATGTGTTTCTATGCAGCTGTCATGTTTAGGTCAGGATTGCCGCCAGCCAGTCCATGCACTGCGTTCCAATCTCAGTCTGATTCAATATGCCCATCTGACTGAGCCCTTAGACCCCCTGTCACCAAATTTGTTATCCTGCTTTCCATTAATGATGAGGTGCAAACACCGCAAATGGAGTGTCTGATTTGACTTCTTAGGGCTTGTTTCCACTTGCGAGAATCACGTCCATGACTCGCATGTGGCGCCGGCAGTCCAGAGCGGAGCGTGCGGCCACATAGGAACACATGGAGCTGCACGCTCCGCTCCAAAGTGCCGGCGCCACAGCTTGGTTTCCACATGCAAGACATGGACGTGTTTCTCGCAAGTGGAAACAAGCCCTTATCCGGAGTCTTGTTGTGGCAAGGTCCTTTGAGTATTTGCACACGTTGAGCATTTGCAGCAGATTTTTCTGATTCAAAACATAGCGTTTTGACAGGAAAAACATTTTGTAAAATATGTGTTTTTGAAACCTTTTTTTTTTTTTATGTGTTTTTATTTCCCATTCATTTGAGTAGGCGAAAAATGCTGCAAAAAACACTGAAATAATTTACATGCTTCAGATTGGGAAAAAATGCTTTTGGTTTAAATTTGCAAGCAAAGAAATGAGCAGCATGTGCATGAGATTTTAATAATCTCAATCATGTTGCTGGCGCTGTAAAGTGCAGCTTTTTTTATCCTTGAAAAAAACGCAGCTTGTGAACGAGCCCTTTCAAAGAGTGGATATTGATTTTTAGGATTGCTACCTCTAATAGGTGGCACTAGAGTTCCTCTCCTCTTCCTTCCAGAAGAAGCGGTTTGCATATTAAGTCTGTAAACTGTGACCTAACATTTTCGGCCATGCCTGTGTAACTTTTTTAGTACACATAACTACACTGCTGAAAAAATAAAGGAAACGCTAAAATACCACATCCTAGATATCACTGAAATATTCCAGTTGCAAATCTTTATACATTACATAGTGGAATTCGTTGAGAACTATAAGACACAAAAACGATCAATTTAAATCAAAATTAATGTCCCATGGAGGTCTGGATTTGGAATGATGCTCAAAATCAAATTACAGGCTGATCCAACTTCAGTGGAAATGCCTCAAGACAAGGAAATGATGCTCAGTAGTGTGTGGCCTCCACTTGCCTGTATGACCTCCCTACCACACCTCGGCTTGCTCCTGATGAGACAGCTGGTGTTCTCCCGAGGGATCGCCTCCCAGACCTGGATTAAAGCATCAGTCAACTCCTGGACAGTCTGTGGTGCTGGTGGATGGAATGAGACATGACGTCCCAGATGTGCTTGATTGGATTCAGGTCTGGGTTATGGGCAGGCCAGTTCATAGCATCAATGTCTTCATGCAAGAACTGCTGACACACTTCAGCCTCATGAGGCCTAGCATTGTCATGCATCAGAAGCAACCCAGGTTCCACTGCACCCTCATATTGTCTCACAATGGGTCTGAGGATCTCATCCCAATACCCAATGGCAGTCAGGGTACCTCTGGCTAGCACATGTAGGGCTGTGTGGCCCTCCAAAGAAATGCCTTCCCACACCATTACTGACCCACTGCCAAACCGGTTATTCTGGAGGATGTTGCAGGCAGCAGAACATTCTCCACGGCGTCTCTAAACTCTGTCATGTGTGTCACATGAGCTCAGAGGGAACCTGCTCTCATCCATGAAGAGCACAGTGCACCAATGTTGAATTTGCCACTCTTGGATGTTCTCTGGCAAATGCCAATCGCCCTGCACTGTGTTGGGCGGTAAGCACAACACGCACTTGTGGACGTCGTGCCCTCATACCACTTGCAGACAGAAGGATATTAGTGGCCTGCTGGAGGTCATTTTTCAGGGATCTGGCACTGCTCATCCTGTTCCTCTTTGCACAAAGGAGGAGATTTCTGTCCTGCTGCTGAGTTGTTGCCCTCCTACGGACCCCTCCATGTCTCCTGGTGTACTGGCCTGTATCATGGTATCTGGTCCATGCTTTGGATACTGTGCTGACAGACACAGCTACGCTTCTTGCCACAGTTCGTATTGATGTGGCATCCTGAATGATCTGCACTGCCTCAGCAAATTCTGTAGGTTGTAGACAGTGCCTCAAACTACAGTACATTATCTCTAAAGGTACCGTTACACTAAACGACTTACCAACGATCACGACCAGCGATACGACCTGGCTGTGATCGTTGGTAAGTCGTTGTGTGGTCGCTGGGGAGCTGTCACACAGACAGCTCTCTCCAGCGACCAACGATCAGGGGAACGACTTCGGCATCGTTGAAACTGTCTTCAACGATGCCGAAGTCCCACTGCAGCACCCGGGTAACCAGGGTAAACATCGGGTTACTAAGTGCAGGGCCGTGCTTAGTAACCCGATATTTACCCTGGTTACCATTGTAAAATTAAAAAAAAAACACTACATACTCACATTCTGATGTCTGACACGTCCCCCGCCGGCATCCACAGGGTTAAAACTGCTTTTGTCAAGAGCGTTGCTAATGCACGCGCTGCTGCCGAGAGCTTCCCTGCACTGAATGTGTCAGCGCCGGCAGTAACAGCGGTGACGTCACCGCTGTGCTCTGCTTTACGACCGGCGCTTTACGGCCGGCTTTGACAGTCAGTGCAGGGAAGCTCTCGGCCGGAGCGCCTGCATATTAGCAGCGCTCCTGCCGAAAGCAGTTTTAACACTGTGGAAGCCGGGGGATGTGACAGACATCAGAATGTGAGTATGTACTGTTTTGTTTTTTTTTAACTTTTACAATGGTAACCAGGGTAAATATCGGGTTACTAAGCGCGGCCATGCGCTTAGTAACCCTATATTTACCCTGGTTACAAGTGAACACATCGCTGGATCGGCGTCACACACGCCGATCCAGCGATGACAGCGGGTCTTCAGCGACGAAATAAGGTTCTGGACCTCTAGCTCCGACCAGCGATATCACAGCGGGATCCAGATCGCTGCTGCGTGTCAAACACAACGAGATCGCTATCCAGGACGCTGCAACGTCACGGATCGTTGTCGTTCTCGTTGTAAAGTTGCTGAGTGTGAAGGTACCTTAATTAAGGGGTGAGAGCAATGACAAAACGCAAAAGAAACCAAAACAAACAGCTAAAAAGGATGAGAACAGATAAATAGTCTGTGGTCACCCCCTGCATAACCACTCCACTCCTTTTATAGGGATTGTCTTGCTAATTGCCTATCATTTCTACCTGTTGTCTGTTCCACTTGCACAACAGCAGGAGAAATTGATTCACAATCTGTGTCGCTTCATAACTGGACAGGTTGATTTCACAGAAGTGTGATTGACTTGGAGTTACGTTTATTTTTTGAGCAGTGTAGTTGGGACTTGCAATCTGTATATCAATGGTAATCCTATGAGCAAGGGCAGCTTGTTATGTTTTGTGTTATTTATTGTACATTGTAGAAAAATAATCTGTAGAACCTGCCCACAAGGTAATGTTGACGGACCTTACATTTTCTTGATATATAATGATGTACTGACTGGTAATGGGTCTCTGTGCTTATCAACACACTGACCAACATGGCAGTATGGGTAAGTTATAACTTTACTTTGCGTTCCCCTGTGTTGAATGTAGGTATTACTTAGGGAATTCATATGTGGGGAGTCTTCTGGTGCAACCACAGCTGTATATGATGGTCTAGCCGCGCTTAGGTGCATATAATATTCACAGGATATCTGTATTTATGTTATGCCATCTTTGTTCATTTGTAGTCACTGGAGATAAGAGGCTGCCTTCAATGCCTGGGTCTCCCATGGATGTGAAGATTCATTCACGATCCTCACCTCCTACCATGGCACCTTTGCCACCTGTAAACCCAAGTGGCCCACGGCCTGTGTCCTTCCCACCCTCGTCACGTATGTATTCTGAGAACACAATGCTCTCTATAAAATATATAGTTTTTGCTTTATATACAGCCAAGTGATCATTTATGAAAGGTGAATTTTTCTACTTCTATGTACTCCATTTCTTTTGGGAAGGCAGGGTGACAACCAATATGGCTGATTGTAAACTACTTAACTTGTTTTTATACTTTTCCAGTCTCCTGGCAGGCAAATTTGCTTTATTAAGGAGCAATCACACCAGCTGAATTTACGGTGTTAGATGACCATGAATTTACCTATTTTAAATCTTTTCCGATCATTGAATAGCCTATTTACACAGGTAGAATGCGCTTTTGATGTGCATTGAAGGGTCTGTAATAGACCGCTCAGTGCAGGTGCTGTTTACACAGGATGATGTACTGCCAAGAGCAATGATCATTTCACCCGACGAAGGAACACTTTGCTTGGTCGTCCAGTGATAGACTGCACGATTATTGGGAATTGAGCATTCCTATGATCGTGAAGTGTAAATGTACCTTTACACAACAAGCTGTGTCTAAAGCCCATATCTCTACAAAACAGGAAAAGCTTTCTGTGGAAATAGCCATATTGATTGTCGCCCATCTTTCCCACAAACTGGTACAATTAAGAAATGGCTAAATAGATTTTTTTTTGTATTCTGGTCTAAATAAATACTGTAATGGCCTAGGTGATAATTGTTTGAACAGTGGAGTTCCACTACTGAAACCATAGTCAATAAGTTCTTCCTTGGTCGCAAAACCACGACAAGGAGGCGTTGAAATGCAAGTATGGCACTGACACAGACGTCCGAGCCCAGATGTCTTCATATGTTCAGTGCCATAGATTTAAAATGAAGCAGCATTCTTATCTTAGCTGTAGTCTTTTAGCCAGGGGAGAGCCAATAGTGAATGAGGCCTTTGTGCCTGGCAATTATAGGGGGGTCCCCATGACTGAAGCCACACCAATCTTAAGTATCACCAGTCGATAGGCTTTTTAACAAAGGAGGGCAATGCAATTACATAGTGTTCAATATATATATTTTTTTATTTGAGGGAAATGCTTTTTTTTTTTACCAGTATGACTTCAAGTACAGTGGGTACGAAAAGTATTCAGACCCCTTTAAATTTTTCACTCTTTGTTTCATTGCAGCCACTTGGTAAATTCAAAAAAGTTAATTTTTTCCTCATTAATGTTCACTCTGCACCCCGTTTTGACTGAACCCCCCCCCACCCCTGAAATGTAGATGTGTAGAGAAATTTATTTTTGCATATTTATTAAATAAGAAAAACTGAAATATCACATGGTCATAAGTATTCAGACCCTTTGCTCAGTATTGAGTAGAAGCACCCTTTTGAGCTAGTACAGCCGCGAGTCTTCTTGGGAATGATGCAACAAGTTTTTCACACCTGAATTTGGGGATCCTCTGCCATTCTTCCTTGAAGATCCTCTCCAGTTCCATCAGGTTGGATGGTGAACGTTGGTGAACAGCCATTTTCAGGTCTCTCCAGAGATGCTCAATTGGGTTTAGGTCAGGGCTCTGGCTGGGCCAGTCAAGAATGGTCACAGAGCTGTTCTGAAGCCACTTCTTTGTTATTTTAGCTGTGTGCTTAGGGTCATTGTCTTGTTGGAAGGTGAACCTTCAGCCAAGTCTGAGGTCCAGAGCACTCTGGAAGAGGTTTTCATCCAGCATATCTCTGTATTGGCCGCATTCATGTTTCCTACAGTGGCAACCAGTCGTCCTGTCCCTGCAGCTGAAAAACACCCCCCACCATGTTTCACTGTTGGGATTGTATTGGGCAGGTGATGAGCAGTGCCTGGTTTTCTCCACACATACCGCTTAGAATTATCACCAAAAAGTTCTATCTTCGTTTCATCAGTCTAGAGAATCTTATTTCTCATAGTCTGGGAGTCCTTCATGTGATTTTTAGCAAACACTATGCGGGATTTCATATGTCTTGCACTGAGGAGAGATTTCCGTTGGGCCACACTACCATAAAGGCCTGACTTTTGGAGGGCTGCAGTGATAGCTGACTTTGTGGGACTTTCTCCCATCTCCCTACTGTATCTGTGGAGCTCAGCCACAGTGATCTTGGGGTTCTTCTTTACCTCTCCCACCAAGGCTCATCTCCCACGATTGCTCAGTTTGGCTAGACGGTCAGGTCTAGGAAGACTTCTGGTGGTCCCAAACTTCTTCCATTTAAGGATAATGGAGGCCACTGTGCTCTTAGGAACCTTGAGTACTGCAGAAATTATTTTGTAACCTTGGCCGGATGTGTGCCTTGCCACAATTCTTTCCCTGAGCTCCTTGGCCAGTTCCTTTGACCTCATGATTCTCATTTGGTCTGACATGCACTGTGAGCTGTGAGGTCTTATATAGACAGGTGTGTGCCTTTCCAAATCAAGTCCTATCAGTTTAATTAAACACAGCTGGACTCCAATGAAGGAGTAGAACCATCTCAAGGAGGATCACAAGGAAATGGACAGCATGTGACTTAAATATGAGTGTCTGAGCAAAGGGTCTGCATACTTATGACTATCTTGTCACAAAAAAATGCGGCAGCATTCACCGATCCTGGAGTGGTAAAAGTCCTTTATTCAAGCATGTGAGGAGACATCTTCACAGCTCGGGGGTGTGCAGTAATGACAGGAGTGTGCAGGGATCGACGACGGCCGTTTCGTGTTATGTGGACCCGTAGAAGCGCTACACATAGCACGAAATGGCAGTCGTCGATCCCTGCACACTCCTGTCATTACTGCACACCCCCGAGCCGTGAAGATGTCTCCTCACATGCTTGAATAAAGGACTTTTACCACTCCAGGATCGGTGAGTGCTGCCGCATTTTTCTGTGACAAGATTGCTACATATTCTATGTTTCATGCGAGCACCCGTGATCAGCAGTCAGGAATTCAGCTGTTGAAGTATGTATTCAGTTTTTTACCCTTGTACCCAAGCTGTGCTGCTCTACGTTCCCTCTTTTTGATTCCCTGGATACTTATGACTATGTGATAGTTCAGTTTTTCTTTTTTAATAAATTTGCAAAAATATCTACATTTCTGGTTTTTTTCAGTCAAGATGGGGTGCAGCGTGTACATTAATAAGAAAAAAACAGAACTTATTTGAATTTACCAAATGGCTTCAATGAAGCAGAGTGAAAAATTTGACGGAGTCAATACTTTCCGTTCCCACTGTATGTTGCTCATGTGGGCAACCGCACCATAAAATCCTATGTGACTAGATTTATTTCAAGGAGGACGTGTCTCAATGGGCGTGTCTCAATCAGTTCCTGAACATGCGCAGTCAGAAGTATGCAAGCTCATCGACAGCATGCGTATGCAAGGACATGCGTACGCATGCTTTCCCATAGACAGTAATGCGTTTTTTTTTTAACGCACTCATCCGCATGCGCACGCCTGCGCATATTTGATGGCTTTTTGACGCTTTCAAAAATGCAACATGTTGCGTTCACCGGACCCCGCCGCACCCCGAGAAACGACGCATGCGTACGCAGACGCATGCAAACTGATGCAAACGCATGTCCCTGCGTACTCCATGTTAAAGATGGGTACACATGACGCATGCGGATCTGTGCGGATGATACGCTGCGCACAGAGACGCAAATGTGAAACCACCCTAATCCTTCTGACCCCTCACACCATACATGGGCACACTTGTATTGACATGTATTTTTTTAAATTTAAGTAGTGAGAAGGACGTAAACTGTTTCCAGATGGCTTTGGCGGCTGCTTATCCTCCCTTTGTTCTATGGACTTGTGCATTGAAATTAAACATGCCCTATCAGATATCGTGCACAATCAGGAGGCCCACCATAATCATAAAACAGCTGGTTTCGGCCAACTTTCCTCTAATTTCTCTATTTGTTTTATGGAGCACCAGCACACATGCCCCACCACTGCACTATGCAGGTTCCTCACCGTGGCTATGCTGGTAAGAAAAGAATAAAATGTCCTATCCTATTGATCACTATAGGACTGAGTGGATACAACGATGAGTGGACCTTTATCTATAGCTGCAATCATGCCTTAGTCATGTATACTCTTCAGCCCTGTCTATATGCAATCAGACATGGCGTATTTTTATTATGTTTCTGGATACTTGTCTATGACCCCCGAAGAACTATATTCCCAAATTAAGGCCTCCTGCACACGTCAGTGTCTCCGGTATGTGTGATGACAGTTTTCACATGTACTGGAGACACTTACACACTTGGACACATTTAATTTTTTGCGGGGCTGCACACATGTCCGTGTGTTCACATGGACCATGTGCTCATGTGACCCACATGTGAATGTGTCCGTTTTCCCAGGCAGCACGGACATCAATATATCCCACATACGTGCACATGGATGACGGAAAGTATCATCCCTGTGCCGTCCGTGTGATACGGACTGCAATAAAATGCAAAACAACAATGACAGATGTTTAGATGTGCAAAGATATAGATAGATAATAGAAATATGTCAGTGAGATATCTAATCAGTGCTTTGCATCTGTAGTTTTTTGGACTTGTCCCCCATTTTTAATAGCCAGCTAAGGAAAATCAGACATCTGTGAGCTGGTCTTATTCGTCTGGGAAGGAGACAATAACCATGGACATTTCCAGCCTATTTATATCAGCTCACAGCTGTCTGATTAGCCTGGTTATTAAAAAGGGAGGACCCTAAAATAAAATGATGTGGGGTCCCCCTTATTTTTTAATAACCAGCAACAGCTAAGCAGACAGCTGCGGACTGATATTAGTAGGCTGGGAAGGTCCATGGATATTGCCTCCTTCCCAACCTTATAAGACCAGCCCTTAGCTGTCCCAGAAACAGCGCATCCATTAGACGCGCCAATTCTGGCGCTTGACCACGGCTCTTCCCGATTGCCCTGGTGTCGTTGCAATTGGGGTAATGGTTTTTGGGGTGATGTCAGCTTTGTAATGTTAGCTAACATGAAGCCAAGGCGTTAGTAATGGAGAGGTGTCTGTCAGACACCTCCATTACTAACCCTGTAGTCATAAGAAATAAACACACAGAAAAGTCTTTTATTTGTAAAAATCACTCCTCGACAATTTTCCTCTTTAACCCGTTTATTGAAAGAATTAATCCACACCAATCTGCCGTAGTCCAAATGGAGGTCCCACGACGATCCCTGTCTTCTCCGTCCAGCATATGAAGCCCAGTTCAGAGAACGGAGCTCCATAGACTGGAGCAGCAGCCACTGACGGTTCTCACGCTGTACTCCATGAGAACCCAACTGCAGTGACATCAGTAAGGTTACGGCAGTACTCACGAGGGCAGTGCAAGAGCCAGAATGATGAGCGGTCACGCCTCTCCATTATAAATCACAGGGCTTAATGTCAGCCATCATCCATCCCATAAACCATTACCCCGATTTCCTCTGCACTAGAGCAATCGGGAAGAGTCAAGGACAGCACGGTGGCGCAGTGGTTAGCACTGCAGCCTTGCAGCGCTGGAGTCCTGGGTTCTAATCCCACCCAGGACAACATCTGCAAAGAGTTTGTATGTTCTCTCCGTGTTTGCGTGGGTTTCCTCCGGGTACTCCGGTTTCCTCCCACATTCCAAAGACATACTGATAGGGAATTTAGATTGTGAGCCCCATCGGGGACAGCGATGGTAATGTGTGCAAACTGTAAAGCGCTGCAGAATATGTTAGCGCTATAGAAAAATAAAGATTATTATTAAGGTCCAGAATTGGCGCATCTAATCGAGGCGCCGTTTCTAGGATGGCTGAGGGCTTGACTTATTACTCAGGGAATGAGCCAATATCCATGGAACTTCTCATCCTATTAATGTCAGCGCGTAGCTGTCTGCTTAACCTTTGCTGGTTATTAAAAATAGGGAGGACCCCACTCCATTTTTTTTTTAATTAGCTAAATACAAGCACAAAAAACTACACATGCAAAGTACTGATTATATATCTCGCTGACCTATTTCTCTCTGTATCTTTGCACATATAACACCTAAACATCTGTAATTCCTACTCTAGTATGTGTCACATTAATTGGTGCAGATGGATGGCACACGGATGCCATAATACAGACTACAGACACACTGATGGCACACGGTTGTACACATGAATACAGATGGCAGTGGTACTGTTTTTTCCAGTACCGGAAATATAAGGACTTATGAAGTGATATATACTAATAGTAGCCTCATTCTCCTTAGTATTCATGCTTAGACATTTTTACATTTTCTTTATAGTAAAAAGAATCCATTCTGTATTTTTAGGGAACCGTGCAGATGAAGTCTTTCTAGTAATTAGGGTGTCAACATGGGTAACACGAAGTACAATGCAGTAACACCCTACTGGTAAATATAGCTAGCAAACTACCAGGGCTCTGGAGTCGGTAAACCAAACCTCCGACTCCGACTCCTCAATTTCCGTGACACAGACACCGACTCCACCAACCTGGCCTCCGACTCCACAGCACTGCCATGGCTGTGGAGTTGGTAAGCCAAACCTCCGACTCCTCAATTTCCATGACACCAACTCCGACTCCACCAGAATGGGCTTTGACTCCACTCTTCGACTCCGACTCCACAGCCATGCAAACTACAAATCTGAGGATAACAAAAAAGCTCATAAAAGCTAATATAGCTATACCTGGGTGTAAACATATAAGTTTTGGGGTTATATTCAGTTACACAGCATGGCGGTAGGACAGTGCCTCAATATATTTCTATTATGTTACTTAACCCTTTGATCCTATAGCCTGGCATCTAAATGCACAATGTATATAGTACAAGAATTATCAAGGATACAACAGAATCCTTTTTGATCTTCTCTATAGTTTTTTTCTTTAATGACCTAATTGGCATTTTCCCTTTATGTCCGATTTTTGCTTTTGATGTATATTTGTTTTTTTGTCTGGCATTTTCTGCTCTCTGTACTCTTATACCTTGTTCTTCACTTACAGTCCAGAAACTATTTTATATGCGCACCTACATAATATGTATCCCATATTACCCTGAATAACAATCACTTCTATATTCTGCAGTTTCTAATGGAATGAACCATTCTCCTCCATCCCTGAACGGAGCTCCATCTCCACCACAGCGCTCCAGCAATGGTCCTTCATCATCCTCATCCTCCTCTCTAGCCAATCAGCAGCTCCCTGCCACGTGTGGAGTAAGGCAGCTCAGCAAGCTGAAGAGGTTCCTCACCACATTACAGCAGTTTGGCAACGATATCTCTCCAGAGATTGGGGAAAAGGTCCGAACCCTTGTTCTTGCTCTGGTGGTAAGTTGATGCTCGGAACAACTGAAGATTAAAGTAGATTCAGTGACTCAAAGGATTGCTGTAGGACAGTGGTCTTCTTCTTGTGTTTCTCCTGCTGTTGAAAAGCAACTCTTAGCATTCCCCGACAACCCTTGGCTCTCAGGCAATTGCTGTTAGTTGAAGTTTCTCTACAGCAGGATAGCTACAAGTTGAAGACCACCTCTGTAGACAAAATTATATATTAACTGTGTAAGGAACCATATAGTGCATCAAATCCATACTTGCCAACAGTCCCTAGAACTGGACCGCGAAAGAGGTTTGGCTTGGCAAAGACGCAGTCATAAATGGTGGTTTTTGGACATTCTGGTGTTTTTTGGAGCATTCTGTACAGGGTTTTAATATAAATTTAGCATTTTTAATGGTAGTAATTAATATGCAAATCCAGTAATGTTAAGCATATTGTAATTGTCAGTCTGTTAGAAATAATGTAGAAACTAAGAAATAAGCATGAAAACTGCTGTGCGGGAATAGCTAATGGGAATCCATTGAAATCCATTACAGGCCTGAGGACTGACCTGAAATCTATTCCAGTAGCCTCATTGCCCTGGGTGGTAATTTTAACCTCTTATGTTCTACAGAATTCCACTATAACCATAGAAGAATTTCACTGCAAACTCCAGGAGGCCACCAACTTCCCTCTACGACCCTTTGTCATCCCTTTCCTCAAGGTGAAAATTCTAGCTGCATCCACTGATCTATACTGGTTGGCAATTTACTTACGGGGTTAAATGTAATCTGGATGCTGATTTTTACTTTCAGGCCAACTTGCCGCTTCTCCAGAGGGAGCTGCTGCACTGCGCTCGTGCTGCCAAGCAAACTCCCTCACAGTACTTGGCGCAACATGAACACATCCTCCTCAATACTAACACTTCTTCTCCATCTGACTCCTCCGAGCTGCTTATGGAAGTCAATGGGAACGGAAAGAGACATAGCCCAGAGAGGTACGGGATTAGTGCACGACATGTGTGAGGCTTTAACTCATAAATATTACAAATCAAACCATTTTCTCATTTGCAGGAGAGAAGATAATTGCTTTGAAAGAGAGCCTTTACCCCCAGAGCCAACAATTAAGAGGGTGTGCACCATCAGCCCAGCCCCCCGACACAGCCCAGCTCTATCTTTGCCCCTCTTGAACAATTCCAGCCAGTTTCACCCCACCCCTCCACCCCTGCAGCACTACACGCTGGATGATATACCTGGATCACAGTTGTACAGGGAACCTCTGGGCAAGATTGTGGAGTGCAGAGATGGAAGGGAGCGCCACCACGCTGTGACAGGAGGTAAGCGCAATGCTTCTTTCATAAGTATGTGTTCTTCATAACATGGTCTGATTGCTGCACCTATTTAAATTGCAACCATTCAACCTTATTTCTCGATCTGTAGGAATCAATGGTGGCTTAAACAATGGTTACCAAGAAGAACTTGTAGATCACCGGCTGACGGAGAGAGAATGGGCAGAGGAATGGAAACATTTGGATCACGTAAGGCTACTGAGAACAATTTGGGAAGGCAATCTTGCATTTTTTTTTGTTAAATATGTGCTTCAGCTAGTAAGAGTGAAATTGATTAGCATTAGGAAATTGCTATTTATGCAATTATCTGACTTAAGTTCCCTTTGCCTCATTTGGTAACTTCATAAGGTGAAAATGTATATACCTGACCTCCATACCTTGGAGCAACTGGAGAGGGCAAATCTTCACTGTCCTAGACCCCATCACTATTTTGTATTTGCACACTGAATAGTATGGTGTGGGCATAATTGGGTCTATGTGGGCACTAGTAGTATTTGAATACACGACTGCAGTATTATTTGTGCATTGAGTAGCAGAATGAATTATGCATGTAGTAAAGGGAGTCTGCCTAAACCACAGGCAGCATGAATAAGATTGCAGCCAGGTATGTTCTTCACTGAAACACTTTGGCCGGCTTCTCCCAGCGCCTCTCAATGTTAATCGCCTGCAGCGGCGCTGGGAAAAGCCGGCCAAGAGTGGAGCAGGACTGTTCTAGTCTCCAGCGATGGCCCCCATTTGGATCTTCTGAGTATACCTTCTTTAAAACGCTCTGGCATTTCAGCTGAAAATATACCTGACTGCAATTGTGCAGATAGGATGTGTGTGATTCAAACTGCCTATGGTTTGCGCAGCATGAATCTCATGACAGGTTCCCTTTAACTAGATGTAAATTTGTTTCAAGTAATTTGTGATTAGGATACACTTGGTTTAACCATGTAATTAAAATTTGCACCATTGTCTATAGTTCTGCATCAGTGCTTTTTATGTTTTAATTCGGAGTTCAAATCCCACCAATGACAACATCTGCAAGAAGTTTGTATGTTCTCCCCGTAAGTGGGTTTCCTATGGGTACTTCGGTTTCCTCACATAGACATACTGATAGGGAATTTAGATTGTGAGCCCCAGTGGGGACAGTGATAATGATGTCTGTAAAGAGCTCAGAATATGATGGTGCTGTATAAGCAACTAACCTAATAATACATGCACTGCTACGTTCATTGACAATATAGAATACATATGTCGCCATCTTGTGTTTTAGAAGGCAAATTACAAGTTGTACTTGTGTGATTTTTGAATAGGCCTTGAATTGCATCATGGAGATGGTGGAAAAGACGAAACGCTCTATGGCAGTGCTGCGCAGGTGTCAGGAGGTGGATAGGGATGAGCTGAATTACTGGAAGAGGCGTTACAGCGAGTCCTCTGAGCTTAGGAAAGGAAGTGAACACTTAAGCAGACAGTTCAGTCCAACATCAACTGACTCGGGCACCAGTGGTAAGAAAATATGTCCGAACCAACTTTTCTGGGGTGTAGAGTTTTGTTAGTAATATACTATATTACCTTCCAATAGCAAAGGCAACCATCCACATGTTGGGTACATGTTAGGAGGCAGCCATTCCGATGTTCATGGGAACGCAACCTACTACTTTATAAAGCTTTGCCAAACATCAGGGACATCCTGGTGGGATTCCCCAAAAACCTATCATGTATTCTTTCTTGCAGACTCTCAGAGGGACTTTGGAAGCCGAATTGGAGGGAATTATGTCACTGAAGAAATCTGGAGGAAAGCAGGTATTTCACATGGCCTTATATACTGTGTTTTAAAAAAATATATTTTTTTATTTTAGGATGAAATATTATATTTTTTATTTTTATTAATTTTTACCATTTAAAATGTTAATACAGTAAATTCGACCATCAACATTAACCTCCCTCCTCCCTACACAGAAGAAGCGGTTAATGAGGTGAAGCGACAGGCCATGTCTGAGGTTCAAAAGGCGGTAACTGAGGCCGAAAAGAAAGCGTGTGAGACAATCGCTTTGGAGAGGGCCAGGATGGATCAGACTATTGCCGATGCCAAGAGGAGGGCAGCTGAAGACGCATTCCTCGTAGTAAATGAGCAGGAGGAGTCAACCGAGGTATGAAATGGAGTCCATCAGCTGCCGAGATCCTCAGGGTCTCAGCATGCCTGTACTCTCCGATTCATCAGCCTTTTTCTAGCATCATATGTAAGATTCATGCTTGGGAAAAGTCAAAAAAGTCTGTTGGGGGTCTGTTAGTATTGTCGCCTATTAGACATTTATAACACATGCTCTTTTTTGCTATTTTTTTAATTTAGATTCCATTGTATTATTCAGCTTTTGCTGCAGATTTGAGTACTATTTCTGCATAAACATGGCCAAGTGCTAGCTATGTAGCTTGTCCAAAAAAATTAAAAAATCGTCACCTATTAAACAATGATTTGGCATCACATTCATATAACGGAGCGCTACTTGGTGTGGCGGGCCACTGAGGAGGCGCCAGATGTTGCAGAAGGGCCAGCTGGGGCATGTAGTGCCACTGGCAGCAGATAATGATGCCATAGTATCTGAAGTGGGTTGCTGGAAAATGCTTTAAGACATGAAAGAGGCTGATATCCAAACAAAAAAAGGTGTTAAACCGCACCCTTAATCGTCCAAGTCTTTCAAGACCAAGAGGCGCACGTCAAAACCAGGGAGTCCATCCCAGAGTGTGTTCCATATCCAGATAAATAAAAACAGCGCCTCAAACTGTAGTGAAGATTAAATCTTACATTTTATTCTCCCTCCTGTGGCCCAAATTTATCTGGGTATGAAAGAGGCTGATGTCATACGTGAAAGTCAAAGCCCTTGGGGTGCCCCGCTGGTCCTTGTGAAAAAAAAATGGGTCCATCCGTTTCTGTGTGGATTACCACAAATTGAACAACATGCACAAAAATGTCTACCCCTTGCCATGAATTGAAGAGTCCCTGACTGCTCTAGGATCGGCACTGGGCCTTGGTGTGTCCATATCTGTGGCAGTGCTGACAGAAAGGTCTCTAAGGCTGGTTTCACATTAGCGTTTGTGTAAGAGCCGCATAGATCCGCGTGCATATTGAGTACCTATATTTAACATTGGGTACGCAGGGACATGCTTTGTCCCCGTGCGTCATTTTGACGTACCCGCTGAACGCAACATTTTGCCAATGTGAAACCACCGTTACAGCGAGCAGCTTTGGAGGTAGACTTCTGGGTGGAGGCTCCTGGGAGACAGTACTGTCCTGGGTTTGCTCCCTGGAGTGTGAAGTTGGAATAATCAGATTTTTGTTCTGCTGGGAGACTTGCGAGTCCTCTGGCAATGTCATCTACATGGAATTCAAGGGATGCCTTGGAGTGCACAGCGGGAGTCTGTGCAGCTTGTGTAGCTTGCATGGTACCTGGCGGGGTAGCAGGAACAGACCCAGCTAGAGATGCATGTGTGACAGAGTTTCCCTGTGTATATTCATTGCCATGGACACGGATGGCTAGGGCCTTGAAGTCTGCAAAGGTGAAGCTGAGATGTTGTCCAGCAAGCATGCGGAGTTGGCTCTGCGACCGTTCAGTACCCGCCCCCTCTATGAAGTGGTCTATCAGGATTTTGTCAGAGTCCACACTTTCACAGGGGGTCAACCTGTAGAACAGCAGAGAAAGCCTCTTGGAGGGATAGAACATAGTACCGTAGGGTCTCACCTGTTGTCATCTTGCAAAGAATTTCATCTTGACCTCAGAGAAGGATGCAACTTCAAAGTTATCCTTTAGTTTTCCAAGGATATGCTCAGGTGTTCTTTTCTCTGATGGGGCCAAGATCAAACTTCCCTGGAAGGAGCACCCTCAAGATGACCCAGCAGGATCTGCTCTTGCTGGACTGGAGAGAGGGGGTAAAACAGAAAGAGAGCCAGCAAATTGTCACAGAAGTTCCTGAAGGTGCGTGGCTCCCCCTTGTAGCGTGGCAACCAGGGTGTCCTAGGATAAAATGGGACAGAGAACGGTATGTTGCACACGATCGGCACGGAAAGGAAAGGCTGTTAGCACCAGCTTGGCTGTTGTCGCTGGGTTCACTCATGATGTAGATGCTGAGGTGACTGCTCACAATCGGACAGAGTCTCTGATATAGGCACACAGATGAATCCTGTTTGTGACGCCAAAAATTATGGTGGGGCACTGGGGAGGTGCCAGATGTGGTAGAAGGGTCAGCTGGGGCATGTAGTCCCGCTGGCTGCAGATAATGATGTCACGGTAGCTGAAGTGGTTCGCTGGACCTCTCAACACTTCCCTCGTGTCCACGACAATTGTCAATAGCAGGAGGTGGCACTTGTGGATGGTATAGGCCCCCCTGGGGGCACTCCTGTAGCAGTAGTGTCTGGGTGCAGGTTTTGGAGCGCCCGTGGTGTTTGTGCAATCTCAAGCAGCCAGAAACGCAAGTAAACATAACAATTTTACTGAAAGAGGTAACAGGGTACAGTCTCTCTCTTAAAGGCAAAGTTCACAGTATATTGTGCATACGAAAGTAATGGTTCTCTCCTCATGAGAAAAGCAAGGTTATGGCCTCTCAGGGCGGCTGGAGCAGGGTTCTCTTCACTTGCTATTATAGGAAGTGTTATGCACAGTCCAAGCAATATTACACTGATGGAGGGACCTTCACAGATCGACTCTCCATGGAAACACACTAAAGTGTGGAAGTACCCACAGTTTTGAGCCTACCATCCCCTTTCGCATGGGGTTGGTGAAGCAAAGTTGGTGGCGTGGCAGCCATGTGGATCTGGTCCTGGCTAGAAGCAAACAGGATAACCAGCATAAAGGAGAGCACATGTGCAGCATTATCTCTCCTGACTGGATGAGGCTTCACTCTTTTGTAGAGGAGATTATGTGCAGAAAGATGTTCTCCCAGCGTGGACTGGCATGGAAACTATGCTGGGAGCAGTAGTGTCTGATTCCTCAGGCAGCTTGAACCGCCCAGAACTGGAAGTTACCTCAGGAAGTGTATGAGCCGTGAGGTGTGAGGCTCCTTCCAGCCGTTTCTATGGCATCTTGTGAGAATAATCACTATGCTTTCATATACACACATTGGCCAGTAGATGGCAGCCACGCACATTTATGAATCGTCGGTATACAATGCAATGTATTACATCTCCTAACTCACAGTGCCCAAACTAATTCTGACACACTGGAACAAATCTACTGCCACAGGACAACTGCCTCATTCAGCAGCAGTAGAACGGGTATCAGGATACCACATTGCGCTATACAGTACAGTGTTGTAATGTGGTGCATCTGTAGTAGTGGGTGAAAGCTGAAATGCTTCCATATTTCCTATGCAAATTGCCTCTTCTGAGAAAAAGAGGACTTAACTCTATAGCGCCACCTGTTGGAAGTAGCGATCCTACAAGTCACAATCAACCCTCTAACGAGTCGTGCAATATGACTTAGGATAAAAGCCAAATCAGTATCTCAATTCGCAGACACAGTGTTTCGGGCTGTTGGCCCTTGTCAGTGCGAAGCATGAGAACTGATTTGGCTAGGTGAGAGGCTCTGGACTGGGGTCTAAGGGGTATCGTTTCTCCTTATGGAGAGTGACATACCATCTCTGGCTTGTCAAGGTAAGGAGGCTTATTTGTCGTACAATGCTCCTCTGGGAAATTAAAGATGCAAATTGCCTCTTCTGAGAAAAAGAGGACTTATCTCTATAGCGCCACCTGTTGGAAGTAGCGATCCTACAAGTCACAATCAACCCTCTAACGAGTCGTGCAATATGACTTAGGATAAAAGCCAAATCAGTATCTCAATTCGCAGACACGGTGTTTCGGGCTGTTGGCCCTCGTCAGTGCGAAGCATGAGAACTGATTTGGCTAGGTGAGAGGCTCTGGACTGGGGTCTAAGGAGTATCGTTTCTCCTTATGGAGAGTGACATACCAACTCTGGTATGTCACTCTCCATATTTCCTGACAGAGATGTACTCATATTAACTTACCTTGTTCTCGCCTATAGACTTGATCATCTATGATTATAGGAAGGGGAGGGGAAATTATGAAAAAGATCGGATTTTAATGTGTCAATATGAGGAATAAAATCTAACAGTTTTTTCTCTGCGATTGTTGGACATACTGTCCCAAAGACCAATCTCTCGATTGCTCGCACTGCAATAATGATCCCTCCTTTATATAAACTGATTATATGATTGTTCTACTTGATGTATGATACAGCTGAATAATGTGGAGAATGGATTAATACCCAAGTTCAGTCCCCTCCTATTTATCCTAATCTTTGTAATTTGATAATCTTACAGTCATTTTTTTTTTCTTTTATGCAGAGCTGTTGGAACTGTGGACGTAAGGCTAGCGAGACATGCAGCGGGTGTAACATTGCTCGCTACTGCGGATCATTCTGCCAGCACAAAGACTGGGAAAAGCATCATCGTATCTGTGGGCAGACACTACATGGTCCTTCCAAGCCACTAACTCCTATCCGCTCCTTAGTACCCAAACCCTCAGACCCCATTTTGCTTAGTCCCGCTGTGGAACGGTCATCCAATGCCACCTCACGCTCCTCCACTCCTGCGTCTGTCACCGCTGTCGAAAGCTTGTGAATGAGGAACTTGGTCTACATTGTCTTGTCTTTTGTTATATGTGACACCTACAAGGACTTTGGATTACACTATAAGAATATATCTATGTATGAACCCTTTAGATGTGGACTTGATATGTGGTGGACCAAACGGATTGCAAAAGAGTTGCACAAGACCTAAAAAAAAACTTGGAAAATTTGCTGTCTAAACCAAGTATCAATCCATATTGTTCTCTACCCAACCACAGAATGCATCAAGGCGTACGTGACTGTGGACCATGTACCATCATATAATGGGCCAGTTTTGGTTCTAAAGATGGAGCCCCTTTAGGCATGAACTTTTAGGCATGGCTGACACTCAAAGACTAATAGTCTGATCTCCACCAAAATGGCAACACAAGATATCACGTTGTTACTTCGCATGATATTTTTTTAAATTGTCCTTTCCCCTTGTACATTTGTCTTCGTTTTTGTAATTGACTTTAAGAGTGTACTTGTGTAACTTGGCTGCTAAGCCCCTCCACTTAAGAGTATATCGGAGAATATTAGGTCAGAAATAAAGGAAGAGCATCCGCTCAGGTAGAAAGTGTTACTTACAGTGGGCAAAAGCTGGTGCTTGTTACTGGGAAGCTAGAGATAGAAGTAGGCAGTACCAGAAGAATATGGAGAGGAAGTATGGAAATTTGGAGGTAAGGGGAAAATTACGTGCTGCACACTTACTATGCAAATGGTTCATATGCATTCTTCAAATGACGCTTTCCTGTTTCTCTAAATGTGCCCATAGTCACGTACAAGATTTTCAAGTATGTAACTCATCGAATGACTGGTCTTCAAAGCCAACCACAGGGTGTTTTAAGACTTTTTATTGCTCCAGTGCATTAAAAAGAATAGCAAATTAGTCTTGATTTAAAAAAAAAAAAATTCTCCTTACTGTATACAGCTCCCATGCGACAGAAGTGTCTCAACAGTTCTGCATCACAAGCAAGAACTGTGTTGTCTGATCCTGTGGTCATGTGTTAAGCTGTCCATATATACTCATATGTATGGACAGCTTCACATATGAAAAAAAATATATATATATTATATTAAAGGTCAATGGGGAATTATGCGAATGATTAACAATGACCGACATCAGACAATCTTCCAGAGAAGTGATTTATTGGGTTTGACTCTTTTTAGCCATCTTTGGTAATGGCCCCAATGCAAAATCTCCACCCTTAATTGTCGGATTTGTTTGTTTTCGAATATGATTTGTGCCCCTATAGGCTGCAGGACTGGTGCTACTACAACTCCAGCTCTCACCCTATAGTTAAGCCCCTGGTCATTGTTTGAAAAAAATAAGTGTATGGCTAAATGTAGCTGATCATTTGCCTCTATGCCCAAACCTGTGCAAGCCTTTCACCTGTAACTGGTTATTGGCATTTTGGCCAATGCTTATCCTGTAGGTAGGGACAGGTGTACTTATCCATCTGACCCCTGCCCTAAAAGAACACATAACTATTTTATCTGCCAGCCTAAAATGGAAGAGCCCAACAGAGTTCTACAAATTATTCAGATCAAACTACCCCCTCAGGTTTTAGTCTGAAATTGTGGAGACAGGAGCTGTAGACACAAAACAGGAGATTTCTCTTGAAGACTATTTGCAAAGTGGCTTCATCTTTATATTTTAGATGCATGGAAACAATAATAAAAAATGGCTAAAGTGGCACATATTGGGGGAAGGTATAAACCTTGTTGTGTTACTTTTGTGGCACAAACCAGGCGCAGGTTAAGAAGCATAGCATATTTCTGCAATAATTTGTGATTTTCTCCACTTCTTTCCCCTTTTTGAAAAATAACAGCAAAGCAACGTAAGCTTAGCGGGCGCGATTCCCAGCACCCTAACAATTTATTAAGTCAGAAATACCACAGAAAGTGATGCAAATCTTCACCCTGTTTAGTCTGGTAAAGATCTCGCTTTCTGGCTACAAATCAGCCTATTAAAAAAAGTACATATATATTTTACTCTAATATAAATCTTTTTTAGACATTTTTAAATAATTTAGTTTTCGTAAATCTCCTCCTTTTTGTTTCAAAATCATGTACATAGCTAAAGGAAGCAGGGTTTGGGGTCCAGGAGTTGGGAACTTCACCAATCAAGGGTTCAAGCACACTGAGCATGCACGTGCCGATACACCAAAGAAATCAATGTCGTCTTTCTTGTGATTTCTGAAAATGCAGAGCTGGAGAGATCCAAGCACTTATACCTCAGGTCATTGGTGGGGGTCCCTTGTTCTAGACCTTCAACTCTTACTTTTTATACCTTAAGAGAGTCATAGTTACTCCCGCTGTTTACCAGCACTTCATTGAATTTCTTCACTTTGACATTCAGAGCACTGGGCAGAAATCATATCGCGTCAACACCCATCTCGGGCCTTCGCGATTCTTACTTTTTATAATCGGAGGAGCCTTTTAATTGAAAATAAGTGATGCCCCTAGACATTTGACACAATCTTTTTTTCCTGACTGATAAAGTAGAGGGTTGGCAGGGTCTTTTTCCAGGGTGATGTCTTGTGTGGTACTAATAAGCGCTTCCCTTGTCCAGGGTATTTAGATACAGGAGTAGGGCAGCAAAATGTATCTGCGCTGTGTGAAGGCAAACTTAGCTATGACCCTGCATGTTGCTCACTATGAACATCGTTAATGTAGCAGAGCTGATTTTGCCATGTAATGCACTGTGTAGTTGCAATGAGGTAAGATAATACAGTAAATTACCCATAGCCACCGATAACACGTACGTAGCTGAGACAAATGCTAAAATCAGTTCTGCTCCATCCGTTAAAGACCAGCCATCAGCAATGCAGCTTACAGCTAGTGCAAGGGGTGCATGTTCAGTAGCCATTTAAAATGTATACTGCCCCCCCTCACCTCATCCATTAGTCTGTAAGTTCGTCCTCGCGTTCAAAGACAATGCACCACCAAATGAAAACCTCATCGTGTCTGTCTCGGAGTTATCTATTTTTTCTACACACGTGTCCTATTTAAATGAGTTTATTGGTTTGCTTCACGGCTGCATCTTTAACAGAAGCCCACAGTTTCTGTATTATAAGATATTTCATAAATAAGCTATGTAATTGTGTATCCTGTATGGAGAAGCAGGGTGTTTATTACCAAGTTTATTCAATAAATCCTGTATGGGAAGATGACTGGTCATACAATTTTTTGTGTAATTTAAAGGAAAAGTCATGAACATCCTTGAACACCAATGGGCCCAAAGCTCACCTATGCACAGTGTAATGCCCCTACAGCTCCTCTATACAGAGTGTGATGCACCCACAGTTCCCCTAAGCACAGTGTGATGGGCCCACATCTACCCTATGCACAGTGTGTGCCACATCTCCCCTATGGACAGTGCGATGCTCCCCTGTGTATAGTGTGATGGGCACAAAGCTCCCCTATGCACACTAGTGCCTTCACCTCTCCCCGATGCAAAGTATGATGGGCCCACAGATTCCCTACAGTGTGATGCCCCTACTGCTCCTGCTTCCCAATACACAGTATGATTGCGCCACGGATACATGTATGATGTATCCCCACAGTAGCACCCATGCTCATAGCTCCCAACCGTCCCTCATTGTGCGGGACTGTCCCGGTTTTGAGCCTTTGCCCCGCTGTCCAACACGGGACGCTCTGCTTCCCGCAGACAGCAGGGCCCTTACCCTTCCGTATGGCTGCCTGCTTTCTGCGCACAGGACCTGTGATGAGGTCACAGGAGGGGAGGAGTCAGGGGTCACATGATCGGGACCTCCGTGTATTGCAGGACTTGGCTGTGCTGGTTGCCAACTTGCGGTGCTGCAGGATGAGGTAAGTAATGCCTTGTGTGGGGTCAGTCAGGAGGTGTACAATGTGGATGTAGCAGAGCCATGTGTGTACGAGGTGTATGGAGCGGAGCCGTGTGTGTACGAGGTGTATGGAGCATGCCGTGTGTATGAGGTGTATGAAGCGGAGCCGTGTGTGTGCGAGGTGTATGGAGCGGAGCCGTGTGTGTACGAGATGTATGGAGCGGAGCCGTGTGTGTACGAGGTGTATGGAGCGGAGCCGTAGGTGTATGGAGCAGAGCCGTGTGTGTATGAGGTGTATGGAGCAGAGCCGTGTGTGTACGAGGTGTATGGAGCGGAGCTGAATGTGTACGAGGTGTATGGAGCGGAGCTGAATGTGTACGAGGTGTATGGAGCGGAGCTGAATGTGTACGAGGTGTATGGAGCGGAGCTGAATGTGTACGAGGTGTATGGAGCGGAGCCGTGTGTGTATGAGGTGTATGGAGCGGAGCCGTGTGTGTATGAGGTGTACGGAGCGAAGCTAAATGTGTATGAGGTGTATGGAGCGGAGCGCGTGTGTACGAAGCGGAGCCGTGTGTGCAAAGTGTATGGAGCGCAGCCGCGTGTGTAGGAGTAGCTATGTGTGGCCATTATATGGTACGAAGTATCATGTGCGGCCAATATACAGTATGGAGCATCATGTGTGGTCATTATACAGAATGGAGCATCATGTGGGGCCATTATACAGTATGGAGCATCATGTGGGGCCATTATACAGTATGGAGCATCATGTGCGGTCATTACAGTATGGAGCATCATGTGGGGCCATTATACAGTATGGAGCATCATGTGTGGTCATTAAACAGAATGGGTAAGTATAAACACCGTGTGCACAGCTAGAGAGTGGTGCTAACGACTAGGTTCCCAAACCATCAAATCTATGTCAAAAAGAAGTCTAGCACTCAACTTAAGCATCCATTAGTGCGTTTATTTGTAGCACTTGAAACGTTTCAGTCCATGTGGACTTTCATCAGTCACTACTGTGAAATACCAAAGGCAAAACAAAACAACGACATATCAAAAAGTCGAGTATAACAAGATACAAAATAACGAAAGTATATACATGAAGCCAAATAATGTAAAACAGGTCAATATGCATAGTTGTTACATAGTACAATACTGTATATAGCAAGGAAATATCGACAAACAACCCCGCTCAGTAAAAGTGTGTGGTGAAAAGGAAGGGGTGCAAGTCTGCATCTAAGAAGAAGCATAACGTACCGTGCTATTTCTAGCATATGTAGCAGAGCTTAATACGAAAAGTACTACACGGATTGTGCCTGGTGAAATGCAGGAAAGAACCAGGGTTAATGGACTGGAGAACAGAAAGGAGGGATAAGGGCCATAATGTTATACTTACAGAAAAAGGGGAGGGGGAGGAAGCCGCCACACTGTCCCGCAGTGTAAGGAAGTATCCACTTTAGCTGTGAAACAGTAACAACAGGGAAAATGACCCCCTGTAGGACGCAACTACACAGGGGCAGGTGAAAGCATATATAAGGGCCATAATGCATGAATAAATACCTGTAACCTGTAACTACCTCACAAATTCTAACCCAATTACTCCAGTCTTTTATACATTACCTAAGATTCATAAGAACCTTGAGAATCCACCTGGGAGGCCTATCGTAGCCTCCACAGACTCACTCTATCTCCCATTTCCAAATATCTGGAGAAAATAATCACTCCCTTGATACAACAATCCAAATTGTTTCTGTTGGACACCAGCTCATTCTTACAACTTATACATGACACCAATCATATACCTGTTGATGCCCTTTTAGTGACCTTGACGTTAGGGACTTATACACCTCTATTCCCCATGTCGAGGGCATCAACTCTGTGCGCCGCTTATTAACAAACACAGAAATAGACGGTGACCAGAATTCTCTTTGCACAGATCTCTTGAAATTGATACTCACATCCAACTTTCTTTTTCAAGACACTTTTTATTTACAGGTACGGGGGACTGTGATGGGCTCGCACGCAGCACCTCCGTACGCTAATGCTTACATGATCGATTTTGAGGAGAGTGTGATTTACAAGCACCATCTCTTTAAGGACAACGTCATCATGTGGAAAAGATACATAGATGACATATTCTGTGTATGGCGTGGCTCTATTGAGCCCCTACATATGTTCCTGGAGGTCCTCAACTCTTCATGGCCAGGTATCAGTTTCACAATTAGTCATGACCCCTGGAGTATGAATTTCCTAGACACACTGGTCCTCAAGGACCCTGACGGCCTTCTGAGTACAGATCTCTACTCTAGAAGTACAGATCGGAATAGTCTTTTACACTTCCAGAGCCTCCACCCCCCTCCACCAAGAGATCTATTCCAAAGGCACAATACCGTAGAGTCCACCGGATTGTATCAGATACCCGGACCAGAGATTTACGTACCCGCGAAATGACAGACAAATTTCAAGCAAGGGGATACCCCCTTTCCCTTTTAGAGGATGCTAAGTCATCACCTAACAGACCCAGAACAGACACCAGGGAACGAATTCCTTTTGTACATTAATTTCACCCTTTCATGTATAAAATACACAAATCCATACGCAAGAACTGGCCAATACTTTCCACCGCCTACCCTGATATTCCTGAATTCAAACAACCATTTTTACCCTGTTTTAAAAGGGCCCCCAGCTTGAGGGACACTTTTGTGAGAGCAGACATAGGCCCCAACATGGTAACCAAACAGCATTTCCTCCATAAACCGAGGGGGGGAACCTTCCCTTGTCTGCACTGTGCTCAGTGCAGCAATGTCCTGAAAGGGGACAAGATAACACACCCGTACTCGGGCAAGGAATTTAAAATACAGGGCTATTTCACATGCAGGTCTGCCCGTGTGGCCTTATGTATGTAGGAGAGACATCTCAACCTATCCGCGATAGAATATCTAAACATAAATCGACAATGCGTTGTAAAAATCTCCTCCTACCTATACCACATCACTTCCACACAAAGAGACATAACATCTCCCAGTTGCGGTTTCAAGTCCTTGAACAAATACCTGTACCACGCAGAGGGGGTAATAGGATTTTTACCCTAAAAAAACGAGAAGCATTCTGGATACATACGCTTGATACGATGTCACTCAGAGGCTTGAATAGAATATGAGTTATCTGCTTTTATCTAGTGTCTCTATAATATTGTATCTATACAACAAATAGTTCTGTATATGATGTGACTGTGATATATTTTACTAATACAGTTTTCTGGGGATGTTATGATCAGGGTCCTCAACTTGTCCTAAGGATCGGGGTATTGTATGGATGTTCTTTTAAAGCCTCCCCCGGGATTCACGGATATTCTTGAGCCCCATGAATGCTTCTTGAGAGAAAGAAAAAAAACAGCAACGCTTGGGGAGATCGTTCTGTTATTCATTAAGTTTATGAAAGAGTTTTTTCGTGGCCTGCTGGCTACAGGGTGTTGACCTAGCCTTTGGCTTTTTGTGGTGGAGCACAATCTTTATGGTATTGTGACATACATCTACCGGTCCCCTCCTGTTTCTGGAAAGGAGGGTCTTTGTGTGGAATTTTAAATGGTGTGATCCCTGTTTTTGGTGTGTTTTTTCATTTGTTTTTTTCTTTAGACCGACTGGATATTTATACCCATCATACAGTATGGAGCATCATGTGCGGTCATTATACAGTATGGAGCACTGTGTGGCCATATTTTTTTGTTTATAATTATTGTACATGAAACAGTGTGATCAGCATTGCTAAATGGGTGTGGTTGGGACGTGGATATGGGTGTGACTAATTATGAATGGGTGTGGTCAGAGGCGTGGCCTAAAATTTGCCGCAAACTTTGTCCCTCTTTCCCATCTTCAAAAGTTGGGAGGTATGCCCATGCTGTATAATGGCCTCCCACAAGCATTACAAAAATAAAAACATCACTTGCAGGGGCGTGGCCTGGCTGCTCTGAGGAGAACAACCCAGAATAATCTAGATGAAAAGTGGACCTTTTTCTACAATCTGACCCCCAGAGTGAAGCTGAACTCCTCTGTGTTCTCTGGGCGAGACAGTGGCGGACCGTCGGGAGCAAAAAACGTTGCTTGCAACGTTTTTTGCTCCGTCGTAAACGTGTTTTCCAACCGCGCATGCGCGGCTGGAACTCCGCCCCCACCTCCCCGCACCTCACAATGGGGCAGCGGATGCGCTGGAAAAATGCATCCGCTGCCCCCGTTGTGCAGCAGAGACAACGCTAGCGTCGGGAACCTCGGCCCGACGCTAGTGTGAAAGTAGCCTAAGGAGAAACCTCTTCCGTCCCTGCAGATCTGAGGGACTGAACAGGCAGATCCAGCAGGGAGAAGGACGCCATCTTCCCGCCTTAAATCCTTGTTGCTGACGGCGGTCTGGAGGTAGTGGTGACTGACTACCACTGAGGTACTGAGGATGCGGTCACCCCTCGTCTCCCCTCCTGATTCGGCTCTTATCCTGCAGCGCGGAGATTCCCCTGCGCCCCTCCATCACCCCTCGCCTTGCTGAGCGGGCGGAGGAGCGCTCTTCATTGGGTGACACGCCGGACCTACTGGCCGCTGTGGAGCTTCCTCTATTGATCCATGAGGGCTTGAAATTCCCTCAAACAACATATAATTTCATCACTAGTGTAGAACAAGGGGGAAAAGAAGAGGATAGACCTCTGCTGCCATCTACTGACTGCTTTTTGTACTACAAGTCCAACTATACTTGATATTCCTGGGACAATTGGTGACCACCCACAGAAGCACACAGGACTGCTCATTTAATACACCTTACTAAGCTCGTGTCCAGCATATATATCATTCAAGGCGGATTACAATAGACCATAATTGTCTCTTATAATAATTAACACCCACCTGACATGCACACGAGACTCGAGCATGAGGGAAAAAATATAAAACAAATTTGGTGGAGTTCCAGGAGAAGCACAACCAGCGTGACCACCTTTTAAACCAGCTCCTGCCTATACAGCCCAGTCTGCTAGATACAACCACTGTCAGCAAAGAATTTGACTAACTATGTATGGGATTTGCCCCCTGGCACTGCTGACTTTCAGGGACTGTAGCCTTTTTTCTTCTTTCCGGAAGCCCTGTGTGTAGATCATACGACATTAAAAAGGAGAAGCCTGTGGACTGCGCTAAAGTACTGGTGTGGTTCTCCCGACTACCATTTCTGCCGGCCATAAAAACACTTTAAAGAAGTTGTCCACTACTACAACTTTTTTTTTCCATAAATCTTGCTATTATGTGTCCCGGAAAACATTTTAGCAACATTACCTTTTATCATGCTGTAGCAGCACATCTTCAGTGCTGGATCCAGCTCTCATGGGGTTAATCGACAACTTCCTTTCTCCTGAGTTATTGTGCTCTAATACTACAAGTTCCATGATGCTTTGCACTGGCCTCTAAGCACGAACCTAGCACACCCACTCCAAAACACACCCAAACCCCTCCCTCCTCAGATTTGTGATGTCATTTCTGTCCAACCTCCTCTTTTACTGGATGGATGGATAGATAGATGGATAGGGAACAGCACAGTTTCTACTTATCTTCGGGTGCAAGGCCCGCAGGATAACAGTCCATATATCCAGGCTGGTCAATATTTCGAAAAAACGAGGCAGCACTCCTTCATTGCAGTGTTTAGAAGTGCAGGATTTTAATCAACCCACTTGTCTGGGCGACGTTTCGGCTCTGAATGAGCCTTTCTCAAGCCTTGAGAAAGGCTCATTCAGAGCCGAAACGTCACCCAGACAAGTGGGTTGATTAAAATCCTGCACGTCTAAACACTGCAATGAAGGAGTGCTGCCTCGTTTTTTCTAAATAGATAGATAGATATGGGATGGATAGATAGATATGGGATAGATAGATGGATGGATGATAGATATGGGATGGATAGATAGATATGGGATAGATAGATGGATGGATGATAGATATGGGATGGATAGATAGATATGGGATAGATAGATGGATGGATGATAGATATGGGATGGATAGATAGATATGGGATGGATGATAGATAGATATGGGATGGATAGATAGATACATACAGATATATCTATACTAGATGGTAGTATTCTAACGCATCGGGTATTCTAGAATATGTTTGTAGTTTATTTATTAAGATTTTAGAATAATACATTGAATACACAGGATTCGGCCGGCCGTGACCAATTAGCGAAACGTGGTTCAAATTCGGCGCCAATTCGCGGCCGGACTGCGCCTATCGCTGATTGTTCACGGCCAGCCACGTAGTATATAACAGCTCACGTAGTAAATAGCAGCCACGTAGTATATAGCACAGCCACGTAGTATATAGCACAGCCACGTAGTATATAGCACAGCCACGTAGTATATATCACAGCCCACGGAGTATATAACAGCCCACGGAGTATATAGCACAGCCCACGGAGTATATAGCACAGCCCACGTAGTATATAACACAGCCCACGGAGTATATAGCACAGACACGTAGTATATAGCACAGCCCACGGTGGTTCAAATTCGGCGCCAATTCGCGGCTGGACTGCGCCTATCGCTGATTGTTCACGGCCAGCCACGTAGTATATAACAGCTCACGTAGTAAATAGCAGCCACGTAGTATATAGCACAGCCACGTAGTATATAGCACAGCCACGTAGTATATAGCACAGCGACGTAGTATATAGCACAGCCACGTAGTATATATCACAGCCCACGGAGTATATAACAGCCCACGGAGTATATAGCACAGCCCACGGAGTATATAGCACAGCCCACGGAGTATATAGCACAGCCACGTAGTATATAGCACAGCCCACGGAGTGTATAACCCACATAGCATATAACACAGCCACGTAGTATATAACAGCCCACGCACGCAGTATATAACACAGGCCACGTAGTGTATAACACAGCCCACGTAGTGTATAACACAGCCCACGTGGTATATTGCACAGCCCACGTAGTATATTCCACAGCCCATGTAGTATATTGCACAGGCCACGTAGTATATTGCACAGGCCACATAGTATATTACACAGCCCACACAGTATATTGCACAGCCCACGTAGTACATTGCACAGCCCACGTAGTACATTGCACAGCCCATGCAGCATATTGCACAGCCCACGCAGTATATTGCACAGCCCACGTAGTATATTGCCCAGCCCACGTAGTATATTGCACAACCACATAGTATATTGCACAGCCCAAGTAGTATATTGCACAGCCCACGTAGTATATTGCACAACCACGTAGTATATTGCACAGCCACGTAGTATATTGCACAGCCCATGTAGTATATAGCACAGCCCACGCAGTATATAGCAATGTGGGCATCATATCCCTGTTAAAAAAAAGAATGAAAATAAAAAATAGTTATATACTCACCTTCCGTTGGCCCCCGGATCCAGGTGAAGCGTTTACCGACGCTCCTCGCGCGCTCCGGTCTCAAGAGTGCATTGCGGTCTCGCGAGATGATGACGTAACGGTCTCACGAGACCGCTATGTCATCATCTCGCGAGATCGCAATGCATGGAGTGGTCACCGGAGCATCGCGAGGAGCGGGAAAGGCCTGTTTTGGATGCGGGGGCCGACGGACGGTGAGTATATAGCGATTTTTTTTTTTTTAAATTATTTTTAACATTAGATCTTTTTACTATTGATGCCGCATAGGCAGCATCAATAGTAAAAAGTTGGTCACACAGGGTTAATAGCAGCGGTAACGGAGTGCATTACACCGCAGCATAACGTGGTCCATTACCGCTGCCATTAACCCTGTGTGAGCACTGACTGGAGGGGATTATGGAGCGGGCACTGACTGCGGGGATGTCCTCATATGAACTCGAGCGTGGGAACTTCTGCTTCCCCGAAATAAGGTACGGGATGGTAAGGCAAGGCTTATTACCAATTACAACAATAATTGGTCACAAATTAGGGGCATTCTTTGCAGGCATTGGGGCATCCTTACCACCGATTTATGTACGTCCTTGGTGGTGGGTGATCGGCCATTGCTTACAGCAAGAAGAGCCCCTAACTTTAGGGATCTTCTAACCAGGAGCCACTACAAGCGTCCAACTGTCAAACTGCATCGGGGCGTTAAACACTGTGGGTCCTTTGCCTGTGGCAATTGCAGTATCTGCCCGTATATGTCCCCAGTTGGGGAATTCTTTGTGAACCCGGGGGATGGCAATAAACATAGACTACGATCCTATGTCAACTGCAAAACGGCCTGTGTGATATATGCCCTTATATGCCCATGTCAACGTGTTTACGTTGGCCAGACATCTCAGGAGCTGCGGCGAAGAATACAAAAACACCTTTCTACCATCAATCTTGCGCGCTCGGATGTTCTTAAGGGCAGGGCTCTTCTTCCGGTGGCTTCTCATTTTTTGACACAGCATGGTGGTCGGGCCTCCGGAATTAAGATTGTAGGCTTGGATAGGGTCCAAATGTCCAATAGGGGTGGGGAATACAAGCAGTTGCTCTTACATATGGAAGCAAAATGGATTTTTAATCTTGGTTCCATTACCCCTACAGGTCTTAATGAGGAATTATTATTCACCGGATTTCTGGGATAACCATCTTACTTCTCACATGGACATGTAGAACAACATTTGGACCCCCGAACCATCCCTTTCTGTAACCCTAACCCTCTCTTGGACCTGATGGATAGCTTATTTTGATTGGATTTGTTGCCTTCCATCGTCTGGCCCCGTAGGGATGGGTGCCTCTAATTTGTTGGATGCCCGGCGGGGCTCCTTTGGACTTCATTCATCTATGCCCTGGTACCACCTGATATATGGTGGGCTTTAAATCTTGTTTATATATGTCATTATCCCTCCTTTGCTTGTGGGTTGGCCTCTGTCCCATGTTATGGTGTACTTATTGGTGAGTTATGGCTCATTGGGGTTATATCTATTACTGGCTCATGGGGTGTACTTTGTACCTTCGGTTTCTGGCCTAGGTTTTTCCTGCTCCCGTCATCCTGCTGCTATTCCTTGGGGTCGCATCCGCCCTCTGTCCTTTTGCACTACTACCTACTATTTATTGTCGGGGGAAATCTGCACATTCTTATAATTATCTATAGATTATAGGCGTTATAACTACTTCATAATAATAATAATAAAAACTTTTTGATAAAATTTGTACACAAAGTGCATATTCCCCAGTGTCTTTTGTAGGTTTTATATGTGCATGTATGGTTAGATTGATTGGTTGAATGACAAGTGCCCCCGGGGGTGTGTGGTGGATGTTTCATGGGATGTGTCTTGAGGTGGTGGCATACCTACTTATTACCTCTTGTGCCTTTATTCTTTGATCTGTAACAGTGCATTTTACCAGCTGCGCATAGGCTTCTTGTACATGCTCCATGTCTTTGTGGAACTCTCTGGTCTGCGCATTGCGGCGGTATTATATTATTTAATGTAGTATTGGGTTTTGCACAACTTATCCTTTTTTCTTGCCCTATGCGCGTGCGCACTTCGTATTCATGCGCTTCACTTGGCGCAGCCGCTGTTGCGGTATGAGTTATCTTCTGAGACACAGCCCTCTGCGCATGCGCGTTACGTCGGTCCTGTGGGTACTAGGAACGTTGTGTTGGACCAACTGTCCTGCTCTTGGTTGCTTCCCCTATTTCCGGCGGATACACGCCCACACACCGGTTCTCTATGAGCTATTTGGCTCATGCTATTTAAAGCTGTCCGGACATTCAAGCGACATCTTCCCTGACGAAGCCTGCTTGTCAGGCGATACGCGTGGGCATCTCCCTACAATATCAGGTTATATTTTGATGGAGGGTCTCCTCCTTGTTTATCTATTGAGATCTAGCTTTATACTTTTTTCCATGGGCTACTATTAACCCTTTCTTTCTCCCCCTCTCTTCCCCGCTCTGGCGTGTTTTTCATACATGATCTTTGTGCAGCAACCTCTTATATGCCTCGCATGGTTGTGTGGTCACTAGGTGTACTATATGCTGCCTGATCTTGGTGTATTGTTATTTCCCCATGAGCCATTAGGTTGGAGGTTGGGTTTTTTTTTTGGGGGGGGGGAGTTTCACTCTATTTTGCTTTTTGATCTCTATGGCCTGTATATTTTGGATGGTGTACATTTTTTAACTATGTTTTTATTGTCTGTGATGTGTTTGTATTGTTTAATAAAATCAGCTTTGTATTTTTATATTTCATGTAATATTATTGGTGTGCGAGTTTTGGCAGTTATGCTTTCTCTCTTTGGTTCTCATATGAGGACATCCAGCAGAGGGCGCATCACCGCGACTCAAGGCAACTACAAGACATTCCCCTGCTTTCCATTCATTCCCCAGGGTTTTACATACACGAGCACAACTGCATTAGCAGAGCTCCTGGGTGTAAAATGATTTAACCCCTTCAGATGGATTTACATCGTGGGACTGACTGAACGACGGAAGGTATGGGATATTGGTGATTTTTTATTTTACCTTTTTTACAGAACGAGGGTCTTCAGGTGGATTAAGAGTATAATAAAATATTACAACACCCTGTGTCTTTATTTCATTAAAATACTTGTAAATAATGTGTGTGTGTTTTATTAACCATTTCGTACTATTGGATTAATAATGGATAGGTGTCATAATTGACACCTCTCCATTATTAACCTGGCATAATTGACGCCTCTCCATTATTAACCTGGCTTAATGTCACCTTACAATAGCAAGGTGACATTAACCCTCCATTACCCCATATCCCACCGCTACACGGGAATGGGAAGAGAGAGGCCAAGTGCCAGAGTAGGCGCATCTTCCAGATGTGCCTTTTCTGGGGTGGCTGGGGGCAGATGTTTTTAGCCAGGGGGGCCAATAACCATGGACCCTCTCTAGGCTATTAATATCTGCCCTTTTTTCCGCGATTTAACCCTTTATTTTACCAGCTAGAACGCCCAAATTTGGCACATACACACTACTAACATTAGTAGTGTGGAATATGCAAAAAAAAAGGGATATGAGATGGTTTACTGTATGTAAACCATGTCTCATATCATGTCGGGTTTGTGAAGGAGAAAGAAAAAGCCGGCAATTGAATTAACGGCTTTTATGCTATCTCGCACTGAATTAAATATAAATACAGTGTATATATATATATATATATATATATATATATAAATATATATATGTGTCTCAGTGACATATATATATATATATATATATATATATATATATATATATAAATATATATATATATATATATATATATATACGCTGCATATATGTTTTAATGAACATTTGAGCACATAAATCCATTAGATGTTGGTTTTGCAAGCCTGCGAGAAAATATTGCAGTACGGATGCCATACGGATTACATACGGAGGATGCCATGCGCAAAATACGCTGCCACACCCTGGCTACGGATGACATACGGATCACTATTTTGGGTACATTTCTGCGTATTACGGCCGTAAAAAACGGACCGTATTTTCATACGCTGAGTGTGACGCCGGCCTAATGGAGTGTGGGTTGGACAAATGTAAAAGAGGATGTTGGACAATTATGACATCACAAATTTTTTTTTGTTCAATAATACATCTTTATTTAGCTTTCAAAAACGCATACAAAAAAAGCAGTAAAAAACTCATAAAAACCGCACAAAAAACTGCATCAAAACGCATCAAAACTGCACCAAGAAATTAATTGAAAATGCACAAAAACTGCACCAAAAACTACATCAAAACCGCACCAAAAAAACCGCATCAAAACCGCCAAAAAACTGCATTAAAAAATGCATCAAAACTGCACAAAAAGCTGATTCAAAACCGTGCAAAAACTGCACCAAAAAGCCTACCAAAAACTGCATACAAAATCGCACCAAAACTGCATTAAAAACGAATCTAAACCGCGCAAAAACACATCAAAACTGCACCAAAAGCTGAATCAAAAACGCATGAAAAATGCACCAAAAACGGAATCAAAAGCGCACCAAAAACGGAATCAAAACCGCACCAAAAAACGCATCAAAACTGCACACAAAGCTAAATCAAAAACGCATCAAAACTGCACCAAAAACTGAATCAAAACCGCACCAAAAAACGCATCAAAATCGCAGAAAAACTACATAAAAAAACGCATCAAAACCGTGCAAAAAACACAAAAATGCAGCTGTGTTTTCTGCCAGGAGATGCAAATTTTGTGCAGAAAATTCAGCACCCAAATCTGCAACATGTGCACACAGCCTAAAACTGACCTGCCATTATGATTATCCATGTGATTACGAGTTCATAGACACCAAACATGTCTAGGTTATTTTTTATCTAAGTGGTGAAAAAAAATGCCAAACTTTGCTAAAAAATAAATAAAATAATTGCGCCATTTTCTGATACCCGTAGCGTCTATATTTTCTGAACATGATCGCAGTGTTCCGGCGGTATAGGGAAGCATCGCGCAGGGAGGGGGCTCCCTGCGTGCTTCCCTGAGACCCCCGAAGCAACACGATGTGATTGCGTTGCTCCGAGCGTCTCTTACCTCCTATCCCTGCAGGCCCCGGATCCAAAATGGCCGTGGGGCTGCATCCGGGTCCTGCAAGGAATACTTCCGGGTCCAGTGCAGGCGCTGGTAAGCCTGCAGCGCTGTCAGTCAGATCGCTGATCTGACAGAGTGCTGTGCAAACTGTCAGATCAGCGATCTGTGATGTCCCCCCTTGGGACAAAGAAAAAAAGTTAAAAAAAAAATTCCACATGAATAAAAAAAAAAAAAAATTCCTAAATAAAGAAAAAAAAAATATATTATTCCCATAAATACATTTCTTTAAATAAAAAAAACAATAAAAGTACACATATTTAGTATCGCCGCGTCCGTAACGACCCAACCTATAAAACTGTCCCACTAGTTAACCCCTTCAGTGAACACCGTAAGAAAAAAAAAAACGAGCCAAAAAACAACGCTTTATTATCATACCGCTCAACAAAAAGTGGAATAACACGCGATCAAAAAAATGGATATAAATAACCATGGTACCGCTGAAAACGTCATCTTGTCCTGCAAAAAACAAGCCACCATACAGCATCATAAGCAAAAAAATAAAAAAGTTATAGTCCTCAGAATAAAGCGATGCCAAAATAATTATTTTTTCTATAAAATAGCTTTTATCGTATAAAAGCGCCAAAACATAAAAAAATGATATAAATGAGATATCGCTGTAATCGTACTGACCCGACGAATAAAACTGCTTTATCTATCATCACCCATCCCTTGCAGACTGTGAGCCCTCGCGGGCAGGGTCCTCCCTCCTTATGTACCCGTGTGCCTTGTTTTTGCTCATGTTTAATTTATTTGTCTATATTTGCCCCGTATTTCACATGTAAAGCGCCATGGAATAAATGGCGCTATAAAAATGAATAATAATAATAATAATCAATTTTACCAAACGTGGAACGGTATAAACGCCTCCCCCAAAAGAAATTCATGAATAGTGCTGGTTTTTGGTTATTCTGCCTCACAAAAATCGGAATAAAAAGCGATCAAAAAATGTCATGTGCCCGAAAATGTTACCAATAAAAACGTCAACTCGTCCCGCAAAAAACAAGACCTCACATGACTCTGTGGACCAAAATATGGAAAAATTATAGGTCTCAAAATGTGGAGACGCAAAAACTTTTTTGCTATAAAAAGCGTCTTTTAGTGTGTGACAGCTGCCAATCAAAAAAATCCGATATAAAAAAACGCTATAAAAGTAAATCAAAACCCCCTTCATCACCCCCTTAGTTAGGGAAAAATAATAAAATTAAAAAAATGTATTTATTTCCATTTTCTCATTAGGATTAGGGCTAGGGTTAGGGATAGGGTTGGGGCTAGGGTTGGAGCTAAAGTTAGGGTTAGTGTTGGGGCTAAAGTTAGGGTTTGGATTACATTTACGGTTGGGATTAGGGTTAGGGGTGTGTCAGGGTTAGGGGTGTGGTTAGGGTTACCGTTGGGATTAGGGTTAGGGGTGTGTTTGGATTAGGGTTTCAGGTAGAATTGGGGAGTTTCCACTGTTCAGGCACATCAGGGGCTCTCCAAACGCGACATGGCGTCCGATCTCAATTCCAGACAATTCTGCGTTGAAAAAGTAAAACATTGCTCCTTCCCTTCCGAGCTCTCCCGTGCGCCCTAACAGGGGTTTACCCCAACATATGGGGTATCAGCGTACTCGGGACAAATTGGACAACAACTTTTGGGGTCCAAGTTCTCTTGTTATCCTTGGGAAAATAAAAATTTGGGGGGCTAAAAATCATTTTTGTGGAAAAAAAAGGATTTTTTATTTTCACGGCTCTGCGTTGTAAACTGTAGTGAAACACTTGGGGGTTCAAAGTTCTCACAACATATCTAGATAAGTTCCTTGGGAGGTCTAGTTTCCAATATGGGGTCACTTGTGGGGGGTTTCTACTGTTTGGGTACATCAGGGGCTCTACAAATGCAACGTGATGCCTGCAGACCAATCCATCTAAGTCTGCATTCCAAATGGCGCTCCTCCCCTTCCGAGCTCTGCCATGCGCCCAAACAGTGGTTCTCCCCCACATATGGGGTATCAGTGTACTCAGGACAAATTGGACAACAACTTTTGGGGTCCAATTAATCCTGTTACCCTTGTGAAAATACAAAACTGGGGGCTTAAAAATCATTTTTGCAAAAAAAAATAATTTTTATTTTCACGGCTCTGCGTTATAAACTGTAGTGAAACACTTGGGGGTTCAAAGTTCTCACAACACATCTAGATAAGTTCCTTGGGAGGTCTAGTTTCCAATATGGGGTCACTTGTGGGGGGTTTGTACTGTTTGGGTACATCAGGGGCTCTGCAAATGCAAAGTGACACCTGCAGACCAATCCATCTAAGTCTGCATTCCAAATGGCGCTCATTCCCTTCCGAGCTCTGACATGCGCCCAAACAGTGGTTCCCCTCCACATACGTGATACGTGGTATCAGCGTACTCAGGACAAATTGGACAACAACTTTTGGGGTCCAATTTGTCCTCTTACCCTTGGGAAAATACAAAACTGGGGGCTAATAAATCATTTTTGTGAAAAAAAAAAAAGAATTTTTATTTTCACGGCTCTGCGTTATAAACTGTAGTGAAACACTTGGGGGTTCAAAGCTCTCAAAACACATCTAGATAAGTTCCTTAGGGGGTCTACTTTCCAAAATGGTGTCACTTGTGGGGGGTTTTAATGTTTAGGCACATCAGGGGCTCTCCAAACGCGACATGGTGTCCCATCTCAATTCCAGTCAATTTTGCATTGAAAAGTCAAACGGCGCTCCTTCCCTTCCGAGCTCTTCCATGCGCCCAAACAGTCATTTACCCCCACATATCGGGTATCGTCGCACTCAGGACAAATTGCACAACAACTTTTGGGGTCTAATTTCTTCTCTTACCCTTGGGAAAATAAAAAATTGGGGGCGAAAAGATCATTTTTGTGAAAAAATATGATTATTTTTATGGCTCTGCATTATAAACTTCTGTGAAGCATTTGGTGGGTCAAAGTGCTCACCACACATCTAGATAAGTTCCTTAGGGGGTCTACTTTCCAAAATGGTGTTACTTGTGGGGGGTTTCAATGTTTACGCACATCAGGGGCTCTCCAAATGCAACATGGTGTCCCATCTCAATTCCAGTCAATTTTGCATTGAAAAGTAAAATCGTGCTCCTTTCCTTCCGAGCTCTGCCATGCGCACAAACAGTGGTTTATCCCCACATATGGGGTATCAGCGTACTTAGGACAAATTGTACAACAACTTTTGGGGTCCATTTTCTCCTGTTACCCATGGTAAAATAAAACAAATTGGAGCTGAAATAAATTTTGTGTGAAAAAAAGTTAACTTCATTTTTATTTAAACATTCCAAAAATTCCTGTGAAACACCTGAAGGGTTAATAAACCTTTTGAATGTGGTTTTGAGCACCTTGAGGGGTGCAGTTTTTAGAATGGTGTCACACTTGGGTATTTTCTATCATATAGACCCCTCAAAATGACTTCAAATGAGATGTGGTCCCTAAAAAAAATGGTGTTGTAAAAATGAGAAATTGCTGGTCAACTTTTAACCCTTATAACTCCCTAACAAAAAAAAAATTTGGTTCCAAAATTGTGCTGATGTAAATTAGATATGTGGGAAATGTTACTTATTAAGTATTTTGCGTGACATATCTCTGTGATTTAAGGGCATAAAAATTAAAAGTTGGAAAATTGCGAAATTTTCAACATTTTCGCCAAATTTCCATTTTTCCCCCAAATAAACGCAAGTTATATCGAATAAATTTTATCACGATCATGAAGTACAATATGTCACGAGAAAACAGTGTCAGAAACGCCAAGATTCATTGAAGCGTTCCAGAGTTATAACCTCATAAATAGACAGTGGTCAGAATTGTAAAAATTGGCCCGGTCATTAACGTGCAAACCACCCTCGGGGCTTAAGGGGTTAAAAAAAAGAAAAAGAAAAAAAATGGCGTGGACTCCCACGCAATTTTCTGCGCCAGAGGGGGAAAGCCGACGGCCGGGGCCAATATTTGTAGCCTGGGAAGGGGTTAATACCCATGGCCCCTCCAAGGCTATGAATATCAGCCCGCAGCTGTCTGTGTAGCCTTTACTGGCTAGTAAACTAGGGGGATCCCCCTCCAAAAATGACATGGGGTCCCCCTATACTTTATAGCCAGAAAGGCTACGCAGACAGCTGCGGGCTGATATTCATAGCCTAGAGAGGGGCCATGGATATTGCCCCCCCCCCACCGGCTACAAATACCAACCCACAGCCGCCCCAGATATGGCGCATCTGTAAGATGAACCAATTCTGGCACTCAGCCCCTCTCTTCCCACTCCCAAGTAGCGGTGGGATATGGGGTGATAAGGGGTTAATGTCACCTTGCAATAAGACGCCTATCCATTATTAATCCTAGAGTAGTGAAAGGGTTAAAAAAATTAGACACAGCCAGAAAAAAAGTATTTTAATATTCGTAGTTTAACCATAGTTACCATACTCGATCGCCTGCAAAAAATTAAAAATAATAAACAGTATACTCACTTTCCACCGTAGTCCAATTAATAACAAGTGTCCCACGACGATCTCCCCTATAGAACAGTGATATCGGGTGATGTCACTGCTCTATAGGGCCTCCAGTGACACACTGACAGGAGACAATGGCTCCTGCAGTGCATCACTGAGGTTACCTTAGTTCACTGGTCTCACTTTATGCCATTGCTGCGTGGGAACTTTCTCACACAGTAGTGCCAAAAGTGAGACTAGGGACTATTTTCTCACATGGGCGTAGGAATACATTGTGGGGAATACATTGTGGAAGGATACCTTCCATCATTGTATTCATGGAGCCCCTGGAGAGCGGTCACATCAGCTGATGCTGCTGCTCTCCACGGGAGATCGTCATGGGACACTCATTTTAATTGGATATCTGCGAATCAGGGAGTATAGTGTTTGTTTGTTATTTGAATATTTTTTACAGGTGACACTGGCTTCGGGGATCAAAGTGACAAGTGATGGTGAGTATGTACTCTGTTATATGTACTGTATGTCTATATGTATGTACTGTATGTATGTACTGTATGTATGTACTGTATGTGGCATGTTGTATGTTGCATGTCATATGTTGCATGTCGCATGCTGCATGTCGCATATCACATGTTACATGCTACATGTCGCATGTTGCACGTTGCATGTCACATGTCGCATGGTGTATGTATGTTGTATGTATGTATGTTGTATGTATGTTGTATTTACTGTATGTATGTATGTTGTATGTACTGTATGTGTTGTTTTTTTTTACATTCGACACATTAGCCGGATGATGAGACTACTACTGTCCCATCATTGGCTAATGTGTCACTCACTGTCACTGTAGCAGGCATAGCCCGATGGGACTTGTAGTCCCATTGGACGATGCCTGAACACAGAGACACACACACCAATCACCCCCCCGCCCGAAGCAGACCCCAGCACGGCCAGTAGACCCAAAGCACACACCCGCAGACCCCAGCACCGCCCGGCGCCCGCACATCCCAGCGCAGCCGCACCGCCCGGCGCCCGCACATCTCGGTGCCCGCACATCCCAACACAGCCGCACTGCCCCGCAACTGCACATCCCGGTGCAGCTGCACCGCCCGGCGCCCGCACATCCCGGCGCAGGTACGCAGACCCCCCAGCGCCCGCACATCCCAGCGTGCACATCCCAGCATGCACATCCCTGCTTAGCCCCACCCCCAGCACAGCCCTTCAGCCCCCAGCGCCTCCCACAGCCCAGTCACTCTTGATGAGTGACCGCTGTCTGTGGAGGCTGGGTCACGCCTGCTGCTGACATCACATCAATTTCCAGAGTCTGGAAATTGACGTGACATCGGTGGAAATTAGTGGCTGCTGCAGCCTGGGGGTCACGTGACCCGGACTCAGCCACCGGCATAGCGCCGCTCACAGGCAAAAACGGCAACAGAAGGTATTTACAAAATTTAATAGGGGCCCCGGGGGGATACATTGGGAGGTTAATTGAAAGCAGTGGACAACCCCTTTAATGTTAAACCCAAATACACTGCCTGCCGATTGCACAACTCTCCTCTGGCTTGCTATCTGGGGATATACAGTATGTGGCAAATATACACCACTCCTCACCCGTTTAGAGCCCGCCATTCAAGATTATGATATTGTAGTCGAACTCCGACAGTCTTCCTACTCCCCAACCCACTGCGGCCTGTAGCCTGTTAATACGATAACCTCCTTTGTTGCCCACCCACAGGCTACCTCCCCCTAATTGTGGGGAGTTGTAATGGACAAATATCTAATAAAAAACCAAGCAGAGAAATTCACACATTTATAGGTGACTTCATTGTTCAGTGACAATCGCCATCCACAATGCACAAAAACAAGCCCACCTTGAAAACACCTAAACAACTTGCTAAAAGCTCACACCACCAACCCGCACCTCTGCCACCTGTGTTATAGATGGATGACAATTTACCTCCACCACAGCTCTCTCCGTTGTCGAGCTGCTCTGAATCCTCTATGCAAGCGGAACGCCCGCAAGAGCCGTGGGGTACTCGGTACCGGGTCCGGTACTTAAAGGGATGTGTCACGGCGACGGCGACCCGGTCCGTGGCCCTGGACGCCCATGTTAAGGGGTTTGAAGTCTTTCAAGGGGTTTGAATAAAGTTTGTTAGTGACGCCAACTGTGGTACACAGTCAGGGGTGACCGACGCTGCTTAAAGGGGTCCGCTGGGGTGATGTTATGGCAGCTGGGATGGTATGGCTTCCCACAGGTGAAGCTGGATCCCCAGGGCTCCCGATGTAGTTGGGACAGGTGGTAGGTGGTGTAGAAAGAAACAGGGTTGCAGTCTCTTTCCTCTTTACTGATGAATTCAGGCAGCCACAGTCCAGGGTACCGGATCACAGGTGTCGATGGTCCGGCCGACTTGGAAGCGAATCTGGAATCCCCTTTATCAGGTGGGGTTGGAAGCCTTCCCTCTAGCGCTGTGGTGTAGTCCCTTGCTGCCTTAGGCCTCACACAAGGTCCTCACGTTTTCTCTCTCTGTCCCCCTGTAGGTAGGACACTACCCATACGACAGGTAGCTTGAGCCTTTTACAGGATCTCTATCACAAGAGATTTGCTACTGTGTCCTCAGGTGTCAATGGTGGACAGGTAACTTGCAATCTGCTGTCCGCCGGTTTCTGCCGTGGGGCATAGAGTTATCCCCACAACCTCGGTCTTCTGGCTATCAGTATCAGCGCTCAGCATGGAGGAAGCCCAGTCGCAGCTTCTCTCTCCAGCTCTTCACTCTCCTGTGCTTCTTTCCTCCTTCACGCTCTCTACAGCTTATTCCATCCTTCCTTTCCAGGAGCTGAAGAACTCAGTCTGCACGGCCTCTGCTTTCCACACAGGAGCTGCAATACTTCTCATGGCAGCACGGCCCCTCCTTCCTCTGTCTCTGTCACAGACTTCTCTCACTGACAGACTACTTTCCCTCCAGACAGAATATATATATATATATATATATATATATATATAGGGGAGCCACCCATAAACTGGATCAGAGTTCCCCCTTCCGGCCTGGAGTAAGAACATGTCGCATGTTGGTGACTACCTCATAAAAGGAATCCTTCATCTCTTCCAAGCGTTACATCACTCTCCCCTTAAGGAAAGCAATACCACAGTAACAACCAGGAACCTGGGGTGTTACACAAGACTCTGCACAAGCAACTTTCGTGGCCTGAGAGGTCTCCAAGCTACCGATGCCACTATTTGACAAACGGTTTGATGTTCTTCATGCCTCCATCAATACAGCTATGGATCAAATTACCGCTAACTCTCAAAAAATTACGGAACTCGAAAATAGAATTCAATCCAATGAAACTGAGCTGGCAGGTCTACGGACCTCTCTCCAGCAAAGTCAAGTCACAGAGAGAGAAATGCATGATAAGTTAGAGGACTTGGAAAACAGAGATCGCTGTAACAATCTATGTTTTGTGGGCATCCCGGAATCAGTTGGCGGTGAACGTCTTATGGAATACCTTACCAAAGATCTCTCTGCTACCCTACAGTTGGACCCTTGTAAAGACCCAATAATGATAGAATGAGCACACAGAATAGGCTCCCCAAGGCCTACCCAAAATGACGGAAATATCAGGTTTCTCCTGTTATAGCAAAATACCTTAATTGGGTCATGAAAGAAAGGGTCTTATGAACATATCGTAGACAACGAGAACTGATTATCCACGATTCTAAGATTCTAATCTTCCAGGACTTCTCTGCGGCTGTAGCTCAGAAACACAAGGCATTTGTACCTATCTGTTGTCTACTGATCGAAGAAAACATTAGGTTTCAACTGCTCTACCCAGCAAAACTGAAAGTCCAAGATGGATATCATGTAACTATTTACGAAGATCCAGAGGTGGCAAACAGAAGATTCCGTCGTGCTGGAGATGTCACAGTGGGATGATCTACAAAACTCGTTATACATTATTCTAGTTGGACTGTTGTTTCCATTATGGAATGTTCTCTTTGGTGATGGCATGGCTCTCCTGGTATACTCCCGGCGAGCTTCTATCACCTATCCGTAAAATTAACTATGTTGTTTTCTTTGTTGTTCTCTATTGCCTTTACCCTCCTGTGCTTCCCCCTTCTCAGATCAGGTACTAATATATAGGGGCTCGCGGGGACCGAAAGGGATGAACACACCTTGTTGCTGTACACTGAGCAGACCTTGCCCTGGGACCCAGGATGAGTATGCCTCTGGCGCCAGACTCCAACACCACCTACACCTTGCCACACTGACATTTTTTGTCATGGAATGTAGCGGGCCTTAACACCTCCTTCAGATGCAAAAAAGTTTTAATACACATGAAACGATTCTTGCAAGGTCTGATCTTTCTTCAACAGACGCATTGGAGGGCTGACAAGACTGGTAAATTATTAGCACCTTGGATAGGCGATAGTTATGCTGCCTCGCATACTTCATCATGTGGAGTAGCCATCCTTTTTAAAAAGGGCATGCCATGTTCCTTCCAAGACTCTATTAGCGACAATCAGGGTAGATATCTGATTCTGAAAGTGGAAATAGCGGGTAAAATATATTTTTTGGTCAATCTCTATGCTCCCAATCATGACCAACACTAATTTTACACGTCAGTTCTCCAGATTCTTTTAGGACTTGGGCCTAACCATCTATTAGTAGGAGGAGATTTTAATTTAGTACAATGTCCTGTCTTAGTCCGTTCCTCACCCTCCCTGCCGACCTCAGTAGCCACCGCTTCTCTCCTACACTTTATGGAACAGCTCTCACTCTGTGACCCGTGGAGAGTGACAGACTCTGCAGCTAGATAATACACGTAATTCCCTTACTCACTATTCCTTCTCCCGTATTGGTTACTTCCTCATCTCCACACAACTTTTTACCCAACATCACGATTCTCAGCATCCACCCAATACTGATCTCAGATCATACTCCCATTTCATTATCCCTGACTTTAACAGACCCAACCCTCAGACACAACATTGGAGATTTCCATCCTACCTGGCAGAATCAGACGATTTCAAAACCTTTCTCATATTACACTGGAATGACTTCCTGGATGACAACGTCATCCATACTGACAATATCCCTCCCTCCCTACTCTGGGCCACTTCTAAGGCTGTCATGAGAGGCCATATGATCGGTTATTTGTCATGTAGAAGGAAAACACATAGAAAGAAATTTGACCCTTTATATGCATCCCTCCCCCAGACTCAGACAACACTGGCGCTGTCCCCATCCCCTGATGCACAACAAGCTTATTCTATGGCCAAACATCTCCTGGACTCTTTTGTGCACTCCGAATCACACTGGCAATTCAATTACCGCATATCCTCGAGTATAAGCCGAGAATTTCAGCCCATTTTTTAGGCTGAAATTGCCACTCTTGGCTTATACTCGAGTCATACCCAGGGGTCGGGGGAGCAGCAGCTGTGTAATAATACTCACCTGACCCTGCTGGTCCCTGGTTCTCCCGGTGCGGGCAGCTTCTTCCAGTAGCGAGTAGTCACATGGTACCGCTCATTACAGTAATGAATATGGACTCCACTCCCGGTGGAGTCCATATTCATTACTGTAATGAGCGGTACCATGTGACAGCGCACTACAGGAAGAAGCTGCCGGCGCCGGAGAACCAGGGACATGCAGGGACAGCGCCAGGAGCAGGTGAATATAACACAGTGCGTGATATTCACCTGTTCCCCGTTCCACCGACGGCCGCCGCTGTGTCTTCCTCGTCCTCTGCAGTGACGCTCAGGTCAGAGGATGCGGTGACGCGATTAGTGTGTGCACCACCCTCTGCCTGAACATCAGTGCAGAGGACGGGGAAGACACAGCGGCGGCCATCGGTGGAATGCGGATCGGTGATTATAGCAAGTGCCGGGGGCCTGAGAGGTGAGTATGTCATTTTTTTTCTTAATCGCAGCAACAGCATATGGGGCAAATGTCTGTATGGAGCATCTTATGGGGCCACGTGCAGCGTTAGATGGGGCAAATATCTGTATGGGGCCATGTGCAGCATTATATGGGGCAAATATCTGTATGGAGCATTTTATGGGGCCATGTGCAGCATTATATGGGGCAAATATCTGTATGGAGTATCTTATGATGCCATGTGCAGCATTATATGGGGCAAATATCTCTATGGAGCATCTTATGGGGCCATAATCAGCATTTGTGGAGCATTGTATGGGGCAAATGTCTGTATGGAGCATCTTATGGGGCAATAATCAACATTTGTGCAGCATTATATGGGGCATATTTTAATATGGAGCATCTTATGGGGCCCATCATGAACTGTATGGGGCATTATATGGGGCTCCTGATTCAATATGGATATTCAAAAACACTTAAACTACTGATGTCTCAATTAATTTTACTTTTATTGGTATCTATTTTTATTTTTGAAATTTACCAGCAGCTTCTGCATTTTCCACCCTAGGCTTATACTCGAGTCACTAAGTTTTCCCAGTTTTTTGTGGCAAAATTAGGGGGGGTCGGCTTATACTCGGTCGGCTTATACTCGAGCATTTACGGTAACCCAAAATAAATTTTATCACTGGGGAAATAAGATGGGCAAATTGTTAGCTACTCTAAATAAAAGCAAACTACCCTACAAACCAGTTATTAAACTGCAGAACCCCATAACAGGCTTGCAGATGACTGACCGTAAAGAGATCACACAAATTTTCAGTGACTACTATGAGGACCTCTATAGAGCCTCCTCTGCCAATCTCCCCACAATTAACTACTTTTTGAACTTTATTAATCTACCATCTCTGACCACTGAACAATAAGTGATGTTAGACTCAAATATAACAGACAATGAATGGAGACAAGCTATAACAGATGCATCCAAAGGTAAGACCCCAGGACTTGATGGTCTCTCTCCTGAATATTATAAGTTTCTTTCCCCTTAGTGCCCATTTTGACTAACCTTTTTAATGAAGCTTTTCTTCAAGGGGCTTCTATTGATCAATATACGGACTCATGCACAATAGTTATCCCTAAATCTAATAAGAGACCAATTATTGCAACAATCTTACTGCCCAATCTTACTCCTCAACCATTATTATTATTATTTATTTATATAGCACCATTGATGCCATAGTGATGAACATGAGAAGGGGTTACATACAAATTACAGATCACTTACAGTAAGCAAACTAACAATGACATACTTATACAGAGGGGAGAGGACCCAGCCCTTGCGGGCTTACATTCTACAGCAGTGTTCCCCAACTCCAGTCCTCAAGAGCCACCAACAGGTCATGTTTTTAGGATTTCCTTAGTATTGTTCAATACTAAGGAAATACTGAAAACATGACCTGTTGGTGGCTCTTGAGGATCGGAGTTGGGGAACACTGTCTACAGCAGTGATTTTCAACCTTTTTTGAGCCGCGGCACACTTTTTATACTTAAAAAATCCCGAGGCACACCACCAACCAAAATGGCACAAAATGGTGCGTCCAGGTTTGAGATGAATGTCTGCAGTCATTCTATGTGACTGCAGGCTTCTGAATTCTCACAGCGCAAGCACTGCACACTTTCAGGATTCTCCCTTGCCGGTGGCCAGAGTGGACGGTCATGACAGCACAAGTATGTGATTTGGATATTTCTGGTCACATTCTAACTAGACGTGTCCGGCCTCAGTCAATTCATTTTCATTGAATGAGGCCACACATGTCTAGTCAGCACGTGACCGCATGTATGTAAATCACCAACATCAGAGAATTATGATAGCAGTGTGCACTGTGAGAATTCAGAAGTCTGCAGTCACATAGTATGACTGCAGACTCATCACAACCTTGGACATCCCCTTTAATGTTCCTAACAAATAAAAATGAGAATTAGTATCACAAAAAAAACACATTTACATCCATGTACCTGATAGATGACGTTGTTTGTGGAGTCGCCTCTTTCTTTTCATCTTCACCTTGTCCAGATGCCATGATGACTCTTCTCATCCACCGGCAGAGCTCGTTTCTGCAGACTTCCATCTTCTCCTGTCTTCTGCAGCACATCCCGACACAACACCCTTAAAGATAGCAGTGTTATTATAATGCTCCGGAATAACAATATCTGCCCTAGGCTGAGCCTCTGAGTAAATAATTGCCCTTCACTTTATTCCCAGCACATAATATGACCCTCACTGTCCCTCTTATGGTACATGCCATCCACACTACCCTCTCTCTCTTTTCCATACTTCACACTGCCTTCTCATACGGTGTCCCTCATAGAGAGCCCAGTCTCTCTACTGTGCCCCTTCATTACACGCCTCCTACTTGGCATACTGTCTCCTCCTGGCTGTTACCCTCACACTACTCAGTATCTATTATGTGTCCACTCACACTTTCATCCCCCCATACTGTCTGCACACATTTCTAATAGCCTCCTCCTGTACATCCCCCCCCTGCTAACATACCCCTTTGCTCTCTCCATATTTCCTCCTCACACATTCCCCCCTCACACATTCTCCCGACTCCCCATACTGTCCTCACACATCCCATCACCGTTGCTCCCAGTACTGTCAGCACACATTTTTCCCCTCGCTACTGTGTCCACCCCCATCTCCCCACTCACCCCCACAGAATATATCCACTGCCCTTCCGATAGAATAAATCCATCCCCTTCCACAGAATAAATGCACCCTGCCCCACACATGCTAAATAAATTCCAGCCCCCCCCCCCCCACGTACACACTGAATAAATCCCCCACACACACTGAATAAATCCCCACACACACTGAATAAATCCCCCCACACACTGAATAAATCCCCCCCCCACACTGAATAAATCCCCCCACACTTAATAAATCCCCCCACATACTCCCCATAAACCCACCCCACGCTGAATCTTCGGTGTCTTCAGCTCCACAGCACAGGAGCACTTACCACCAAGTCTCTTCTTTCTCCTGCGCGCCGGATAGTGACGTCAACAGCGTGATCACATGACTTGATCACGCTGCTGGCGTCGCTCTGACCCGGCAGTCAGAGCCTCAATTGTACTCGCAGCTGGTAGATGTCTGCGAGTACAATTGATCTCCGGGAGCCGGCGCGCTGCAGCTTCTCTGTGCCGGCTGTCAGCTTGACAGTCGGCACAGAGAACAGCTGACTCCCGTTCCCCGCGGCACACCCGACCATGTGTCGCGGCACACTAGTGTGCCGCGGCACACTGGTTGAAAAACACTGGTCTACAGGATGGTGGGGAAGGAGACAGTAGGTTGGGGGCTTGCAGCAGCTCCGATGTTGGTAAGGCGGTAGCTCCAGTAGTGGTGAGGAGGCAGCAAGGTCATTGCAGGCTGTAAGCTTTCTTGAAGAGGTGGGTTTTCAGGTTCCATCTCAAGGATCCGAATGTGGTTGATAGTCAGATGTGTTGAGGCACAGAATTCCAGAGGATGGGAGATATTCGGAAGAAGACTTGGAGGTGATTAGGTGAGGAGCGAATAAGTGTGGAGGAGAGAAGGAGGTCTTGGGAGGACCAGAGGTTACGCGAGGGAAGATATCGGGAGATTAGATCAGAGATACAGTACAGACCAAAAGTTTGGACACACCTTCTCATTTAAAGATTTTTCTGTATTTTCATGACTATGAAAATTGTACATTCACACTGAAGGCATCAAAACTATGAATTAACACATGTGGAATTATATACTTAACAAAAAAGTGTGAAACTACTGAAATTATGTCTTATATTCTAGGTTCTTCTAAGTAGCCACCTTTTGCTTTGATGACTGCTTTGCACACTCTTGGCATTCTCTTGATGAGCTTCAAGAGGTAGTCTGTACTGTATATGGAGGAGACAGGTTATGGATGGCTTTGTAGGTCAGTATTAGTAATTTTAATTGGATACGCTGAAAGAATGGGAGCCAGTGAAGAGATTAAAGGCCCCATCTCACATAGCGAGATCGCTAGCGAGATCGCTGCTGAGTCACAAGTTTTGTGACGCAACAGCGACCTCAGTAGCGATCTCGCTATGTGTGACACGTACCAGCGATCAGGCCCCTGCTGCGAGATCGCTGGTCGTGTCGGAATGGCCTGGACCTTTTTTGGTCGTTGAGGTCCCGCTGACATCGCTGAATCGGTGTGTGTGACACCGATCCAGCGATGTCTTCACTGGTAACCAGGGTAAACATCGGGTTACTAAGCGCAGGGCCGCGCTTAGTAACCCGATGTTTACCCTGGTTACCAGCGTAAATGTAAAAAAAAAAACAGTACATACTCACCATCTGTTGCCCGTCTGTTGTGAATTCGGTTTGTGGGCTCCCCCGGTGGTCTGTTATGGTAGTGTCTCTTATTTGCCTTCCTCCATCTCTGATTACCTGTCGCCACCCTCTTGGGGAGTTTCCTATTTAAGGCTGCTTGGCTGTTAGTCACATGCCGGCCAACAATGTGCTAGTAGCATTCTGTTGCATTCACCTGCCTCAAGTTCCAGTTCAGCTAAGTTGATTTTTGTTTCTTGTTTTGCTATTTTTGTCCAGCTATCTGCAATGTGACTCTTCAGTGCTGGAAGCTCTTGTGGACAGAAAATTACTACTCCAGTGGCATGAGTTGTCACTGGAGTTTAAAGTAATTTCTGGATGGTGTTTTTGAATAGTGATTTTTAGGTCGACCGTGAAGTAACTCTTTCCTGTCCTTCTGCTATCTAGTAAGCGGACCTCACTGTGCTAAATCTGCTGTTCATCCTACGTATGTCATTTCCTCTGAACTCACCGTCAATATCTGTGGGGGCCTACTATCATCTTTTGGGGTTCCTCACTGGAGGTAAGGCAGGCCTGTATATTCCTCTTATAGGGGTAGTTAGATCTCCGGCTGGCGCGTGGTGTCTAGGGCATCGTAGGTACATCCCCCGGCTACTGTAAGTGTTGGGTCAGGTTCAGGTCACGGTCGACCTTAGTTTCCATCACCCGAGAGCTAGTCCGTTTTGCATTTTTTCCCATGGTCATTGGGGTAACCATAACACCCGTCAGGTCCCTTGGCGTCTGCTTCCTGCTCTGACTGCCGCCGTAAAGTGAGAGCACAGCAGTGACGTCACCGCTGCGCTCTGCTCTCACTGTACGGCGGCACACAGTCAGAGCGGGAAGCGGATGGCAAGGGACCTGACGGGCAACAGATGGTGAGTATGTACTGTTTGGTTTTTTTGGTAACCAGGGTAAACATCGGGTTACTAAGCGCGGCCCTGCGCTTAGTAACCCGATGTTTACCCTGGTTACCCGGGTGCTGCAGGGGGACTTCGGCATCGTTGAAGACAGTTTCAACGATGCCGAAGTCGTTCCCCTGATCGTTGGTCGCTGGAGAGAGCTGTCTGTGTGACAGCTCCCCAGCGACCACACAGCGACAAAACAGCGACTCTGGAGCGATCAGCATCGTTGTCTGTATCGCTGCAGCGTCGCTGTGTGAGACGGGGCCTTTACAGAGGGGAGAAGCGGCTGGATTTTTTTTAACATGTATGCATGCCCTAAAGACTAACATACAAATTGTTAATTTTTTTTTTTTTGTGGCCTAATGGTTCAGAATTTTTCCAACTTTGTCAATTGGTGAGATGGCAAATCTCGTTCCTTCCGTATGCATGTTGTGACCCAATTCTTTCAAAGAAAATGGTCCAGAAAAGTACCTTTCTTTAGGTGGAGAGAAAAGAAATGGTATCCATTGATGAGATATGAGAAGAATGCACTGACCAATGGATGAAAAGAATAGTGTACACAATACACAAAAGATGGATGGTGGTGCCACATATTTAGAGCTCTTGACACTATTTGCACACCTCTTAAAGTATGGCCATTTCTTCAGCAAAATCAAGTTTTTTACATATGTGTTCAACTTCTTCACAGCTGTAGAACCGTGATGAGACATCAATGGATAAAACGGACTGTCACAATCCACAACTGTTGGACTGTGAAAGGACACATTTAAGAAGTTCTGGACACCACCTACTTACAACTCTAGCCATTGAAAGTGGCGAGCTCTTCATCAGAATCAACTTCTTCAAACATATCTTTTTTGGTTTATCAATGTAGTTATTATGTTTTTTGAACCTTTGGATTTACTATACCATCAGGTACTTTCCTGTTTTTTAACCTATACAATAGGAAATATTGGTGTGAAAAATATACCAATTTTGGAGATGGAATGGCCTGCTGAAGGGGTTGGAGGAGGCTGGTATTTTTGACATCATGTATGCATGCCATGAAGACTAACATACATGTTGTTAAATTATTTTTTGGTGGCCTGTTTCAGAATATTTACTCGTTTGACAATTGTTGAGTTGGCAAATCTTTTTTCTTTCGTATTCATGCTGGGCCCTAATTCTTTCAAACAATTCCATCCAGAATGGTACCTCTAGGTGGAAAGAAGAGAAATTGTGTCCACTGATGAGAAATTAGTAGAAGTCACCGAAAGATGGATGAAAAGAATAGTGGCGCAATACTCAAAAATTGGAGTGTGATGCAACCAGGGCCGGACTGGTCATCTGGCAATTCCAGCAAATGCGGGATGCAAAAAACCCCCACAAATAACATCAGCTGAAATACAGGACTCTGAAAACTAGCGGTGTGAAGAAAAATGGGCTGCATAGTCGAGTTGCCAGAAGAAAGCCATAACTGCGCAAATGCCGCAAGTATTTTTCCTGTAATACTCAAAACAGCACAGAGACAAGCCTCAAAACTTCCGGAAAAAGGTAATTGAACTTTTTGGCCACAACCATAAACTTTACATTTAGAGAGGTCAATAAGGCCTATGATGAAAGGAACATCATTCCTACTGTAAAGCACGGAGGTGGATCACTGATTTTTTTGTGGATGTGTGAGCTACAAAGACACAGGAAACTTTGTCAAAGTTGAAGGAAAGATGAATGCAGTATGTTGTCAGCAAATACTGGAGGTCAATATGCACTCATGAGCCCGGAAGCTGTGCATGGGACGTACTTGAATGCTCCAACATAACAACGATCCAAAACACAAGGCCAAGTCAACCTGTTATTGGCTACAGCAGAACAAAGTTAAGGTTCTGGAGTGGCCATCTGAGTCTCCTGACCTCAATATCATTGATCCACTCTGGGGAGATCTCAAGCGCGCAGTTCATGCTAGACAGCCAGGAATTTACAGGAACTGGAGCCTATTTGCCAAGAAGAGTGGGCAGCCTTAACATCTGAGAAAATAAAGAACCTCATCCACAACTACCACAAAAGAGTTCATGCTGACATTGATGTTAGATGGGGCAATATACGGTGTTAAGAAATGGAATATGTTAACTTTTGATCAGGGTCATTTGGATGTTTTTGGATGTCATTATGATTTAAAAAGAGAAAACACAGTAGATTGTCAATAAATGGCTTCAATCAACCAATATCCATGAGTGGAGAAAAAGTTTTGGTGCTTAACCCCTTTCTGACATTGGACGTACTATCCCGTCGAGGTGGGGTGGGCCCGTATGACCACCGACGGAATAGTACGTCATATGCGATCGGCCACGCTCACGGGGGGAGCGCGGCCGATCGCGGCCGGGTGTCAGCTGCCTATCGCAGCTGACATCCGGCACTATGTGCCAGGAGCGGTCACGGACCGCCCCCGGCACATTAACCCCTGGCACACCGAGATCAAACATGATCGCGGTGTGCCGGCGGTACAGGGAAGCATCGCGCAGGGAGGAGGCTCCCTGCGGGCTCCCCTGAGACCCCCGGAGCAACGCGATGTGATCGCGTTGCTGCGAGGGTCTCTTACCTCTCCTCCCTGCAGCAGGCCTGGATCCAAAATGTCCGCGGCATCCGGGTCCTGCAGGGAGGGAGGTGGCTTACCAAGTGCCTGCTCAGAGGATGCGCTGGTAAGCCTGCAGCGCTGGAACTCAGATCGGTGATCTGACAGAGTGCTGTGCAAACTGTCAGATCAGCGATCTGTGATGTCCCCCCCCCGGGACGAAGTAAAAAAGTTTAAAAAAAAAATTTCCACATGTGTCAAAAAAATAGAAAAAAAAATCCTAAATAAAGAAAAAAAAATATATTATTCCCATAAAAACATTTCTTTATCTAAATAAAAAAAAATTAAACAATGAAAGTACACATATTTAGTATGGCCGTGTCCGTAACGACCCCACCTATAAAACTACATCACTAGTTAACCCCTTCAGTGAACGCCGTTAAAAAAAAAAAAAAAAGAGGCAAAAAACAACGCTTTATTCTCATACCGCCAAACAAAAAGTCGAATAACACGAGATCAAAAAGACAGATATAAATAACCATGGTACCACTGAAAACATCATCTTGTCCCGCAAAAAACGAGCTGCCATACAGCATCATCAGTGAAAAAATAAAAACGTTATAGTCCTCGGAATAAAGCGATGCAAAAATAATTATTTTTTCTATAAAATAGTTTTTATCGTATAAAAGCGCCAAAACATTAAAAAAGATATAAATGAGGTATCGCTGTAATCGTACTGACCTGAAGAATAAAACTGCTTTATCCATTTTACAAACGCGAAACGGTATAAACACCTCCCCCAAAAGAAATTCATGAATAGCTGGTTTTTGGTCATTCTGCCTCACAAAAATCGGAATAAAAAGCGATAAAAAAAGTCACGTGCCCAAAAATGTTACCAATAAAAACGTCAACTCGTCCTGCAAAAAACAAGATCTCACATGACTCTGTGGATTCAAATATGGAAAAATTATAGCTCTCAAAATGTGGTAACGCAAAAAATATTTTTTGCAATAAAAAGCGTCCTTCAGCGTGTGACGGCTGCCAATCATAAAAATCCGCTAAAAAACCCGCTATAAAAGTAAATCAAACCCCCCTTCATCACCCCCTTAGTTAGGGAAAAAATAAAAAATTTAAAAAATGTATTTATTTCCATTTTCCCATTAGGGTTAGGGTTAGGGCTAGGGTTAGGGCTAGGGTGAGGGCTAGGGTTAGGGTTAGGGCTAGGTTAGGGCTAGGGTTAGGGCTAGGGTTAGGGTTGGGGCTAGGGTTAAGGCTACAGTTAGGGTTGGGGTAAAGTTAGGGTGAGGGTTGGGGCTAAAGTTAGGGTTAGGGTTTGGATTACATTTACGGTTGGGAATAGGGTTGGGATTAGGGTTAAGGGTGTGTCTGGGTTAGAGGTGTTAGAGGTGTGGTTAGGGTTACCTTTGGGATTAGGGTTAGGGGTGTGTTTGGATTAGGGTTTCAGTTATAATTGGGGGGTTTCCACTGTTTAGGCACATCAGGGGCTCTCCAAACGCGTCCGATCTCAATTCCAGCCAATTCTGCGTTGAAAAAGTAAAACAGTGCTCCTTCCCTTCCGAGCTCTCCCGTGTGCCCAAACAGGGGTTTACCCCAACATATGGGGTATCAGCGTATTCAGGACACATTGCAGAACAACTTTTGGGGTCCAATTTCTCCTGTTACCCTTTGGAAAATATAAAACTGGGGGCTAAAAAATATTTTTTGTGGAAAAAAAAATATTTTTTATTTTCACGGCTCTGCGTTATAAACTGTAGTGAAACACTTGGGGGTTCAAAGCTCTCACAACACATCTAGATGAGTTCCTTAGGGGTCTACTTTCCAAAATGGTGTCACTTGTGGGGGGTTTCAATGTTTAGGCACATCAGGGGCTCTCCAAACGCAATGTGACGCCTGCAGACCATTCCATCTAAGTCTGCATTCCAAATGGCACTCCATCCCTTCCGAGCCCTCCCATGCACCCAAACAGTGGTTCCCCCCCCACATATGGGGTATCAGCGTACTCAGGACAAATTGGACAACAAGTTTTGGGGTCCAATTTTTCCTGTTACCCTCGGGAAAATACAAAACTGGGGGCTAAAAAATAATTTTTGAGGGAAAAAATTTTTGTTTTATTTTTACGGCTCTGCATTATAAACTTCTGTGAAGCACTTGGTGGGTCAAAGTGCTCACCACCCCTCTAGATAAGTTCCTTACGGGGTCTACTTTCCAAAATGGTGTCACTTGTGGGGGGTTTCAATGTTTAGGCACATCAGGGGCTCTCCAAACGCAACATGGCGTCCCATCTCAATTCCTGTCAATTTTGCATTGAAAAGTCAAACGGCGCTCCTTCCCTTCCGAGCTCTCCCATGCGCCCAAACAGTGGTTTACCCCCACATATGGGGTATCAGCATACTTAGGACAAATTGTACAACAACTTTTGGGGTCCAATTTCTTCTCTTACCCTTGGGAAAATAAAAAATTGGGGGCAAAAAGATAATTTTTGTGAAAAAATATGATTTTTTATTTTTACGGTTCTGCGTTATAAACTTCTGTGAAGCACTTGGTGGGTCAAAGTGCTCACCACACCTCTAGATAAGTTCCTTAGGGGGTCTACTTTCCAAAATGGTGTCACTTGTGGGGGGTTTCAATGTTTAGGCACATCAGGGGCTCTCCAAACGCAACATGGCGTCCCTTCTCAATCCCAGTCAATTTTGCATTGAAAAGTCAAATGGCGCTCCTTTGCTTCCGAGCTCTGTCATGTGCCCAAACAGTGGTTTACCCCCACATATGGGGTATCGGCGTACTCAGGACAAATTGTACAACATCTTTTGGGGTCCATTTTCTCCTATTACCCTTTTTAAAATAAAACAAATTGGAGCTGAAGTAAATTTTTTGTGAAAAAAAGTTAAATGTTCATTTTTATTTAAACATTCCAAAAATTCCTGTGAAACACCTGAAGGGTTAATAAACTTCTTGAATGTGGTTTCGAGCACCTTGAGGGGTGCAGTTTTTAGAATGGTGTCACACTTGGGTATTTTCTATCATATAGACCCGTCAAAATGACTTAAAATGAGATGTGGTCCCAAAAAAATGGTGTTGTAAAAATGAGGAATTGCTGGTCAACTTTTAACCCTTATAACTCCCTAACAAAAAACAATTTCGGTTTCAAAATTGTGCTGATGTAAAGTAGACATGTGGGAAATGTTACTTAATAAGTATTTTGTGTGACATATCTCTGTAATTTAATTGCATAAAAATTCAAAGTTGGAAAATTGCGAAATTTTCAAAATTTTCGCCAAATTTCCATTTTTTTCACAAATAAACGCAGGTAATATCAAAGAAATTTTACCACTATCATGAAGTACAATATGCCACGAGAAAACAGTGTCAGATTCACCAAGATCCGTTGAAGCGTTCCAGAGTTATAACCTCATAAAGGGACAGTGGTCAGAATTGTAAAAATTGGCCTGGTCATTAACGTGCAAACTACCCTTGGGGGTGAAGGGGTTAAATTCATATTCTCTGGAAAAAAAGGCCAAGAAAGCAATAATTCTGCCGGGGTATGTAAACTTTTGAGCACAATTGTATTTCTTTGCACAACATTGGAAATATAGAGACATTACCTCTGTAGGCAAATACGTGTACTAGAAAAAGCATACTGGCTCTCGGTGTAGATCAGGGGTGGGCAATTAATTTTGCCATGGGGCCGCATGAGAAATTGGGATGGTTTTAGAGGGCCGGACTAATATAATTAACTCATTTTTACCCAATAGTGTAGTATACATATGCTATATTTTCATAAACAAACAGTATGTTAAACAATGCAAAGATTTACAATACAAAGAAAATATGGAAGACATACTTACATCATTATTTAATGATGAGATGATGAACTGCAACGAGCTTGTTCACTGTAGAAAACTAACCCTAACACCACCAGAAATCCACAATATCATCTCATACAGTGCACCTCAACACCATCAGTGTACCCCCATGCCCGACAACACACCCAGTATATCTATCCAGTGCCTCCAAACACTAGGAATCCACAGTAACCCCCCACCCCTCCACTGCAGCCACCCCCCCATTTGTAGCTCAACACCCCTTATGTCCCACCAGTACACCCCACACCACTAGTAATACAAACTTACCGCCTCCCACGTTGTATCTTTCTAGTGCACCCACAGCAATGCAGAGACCCCCTCCCCATGTCCCTCCAGTCACTGTGTCCAGTGAATCCCCATACCACCAGCAAAACCGAGTACCACCCTCACCATATGTCCCTCCGTGATACCACCCCCCATGTGCACCCCCACACCACCAATCCAGGGTCTCTCCACCAGTGCAGCCTCTTCATAATGCCGCCACAACTCCAGCTTGGGGGGCACACACTTCACGAATCCCCTCCAGCCTCCCACAGTCACCTGACTGTGACTCTTCTCTGCCGCAGAAGATTCCCGGATCCCGATCTGACTACGAAAACGTATTACTGGCAGCTGCTGCTAAATCTCGGCCCACATGTCACCGGAGATATCCACAGCAGTCAGAGCCGCCCCATATCCGTTCCGTCCTATGCACGGTCACACGGGCGCCGCTCACTGGAAGTCGTGCTGCAGCACGGGCCGCTTTTATAGCTGCACCGGAAACCACTGCAAAAGGCGCCCCTGACAGCGACCGGCGCTGTGTACTGTGTGCATCGTGTCTGTAGCAACGTGACCTGATGGAGGCGGATTTACTGGATACATTATTAGACTCTAATGCCGAGCGGTGCCGGGGGCAGCTGTCAGAAGTGACAGCTAGCTGGCAGGCCGTTTAAAATCATCAGGCGGGACGCATCTTGCCCAGGTCTGGTGTAGATGGTCATATTTGTACAAACCATCGAAATCTCACTTTAACCCTGGGGTGGGCATTTCCCTGAGCTCCTTCCACAATCTCCTTTTTCATGTCAGTCCATGGTCTAAAAACATACAGTGGGCACGAAAAGTATTCAGACCCCTTTAAATTTTTCATTCTTGGTTTCATTTGGTAAATTCAAAAAAATTATTTTTTTTTCTCCATCTTGACTGAAAAAAACTGAAATGTAGTAATTTTTGCTAAATTATTAAAAAAGAAAAACTGAAATATCACATGGTCATAAGTATTCAGACCCTTTGCTCAGTATTGAGTAGAAGCACCCTTTTGAGCTAGTACAGCCATGAGTCGTCTTGGGAATGATGCAACAAGTTGGCTCTAACTGGGCCAGTCAAGAATGGTCACATAGTTGTTCTGAAGCCACTCCTTTGTTATTTTAGCTGTGTGCTTAGGGTCATTGTCTTGTTGGAAGGTGAACCTTCGGCCAAGTCTGGAGTCCAAATCACTCTGGAAGAGGTTTTCATCCAGGATATCTCATTTTCATCCAGGATATGTACTTGGCCGCATTCATGTTTCCTTCAATGGCAACCAGTCGTCCTGTCCCTGCAGCTAAAAAACACCCCCATAGCATGATGCTGCCACCATTTTTCACTGTTGGGATTGTATTGGGTAGGTGATGAGCAGCGCCTGGTTTTCTCCACACATACCGCTTAGAATTAGCACCAAAAATAATCTTCGTCTCATCAGACCAGAGAATCTTATTTCTCATAGTCTGGGAGTCATTCATGTGTTTATTAGCAAACTCTATGCAGGCTTTCATATGTCTTGCACTGAGGAGAGGATTCCTTTGTGCCATTCTGCCATAAACGACTGACTGATGGAGGGCTGCAGTGATAGTTGACTTTGTGGAACTTTCTCACATCTTTCTACTGCATCTCTGGAGCTCAGCCACAGTGATCTTGGGGTTCTTCTTTACCTCTCTCACCAAGGCTCTTCTCCCATGATTGCTCAGTTTGGCCGGATGGCCAGCTCTAGGAAAACTTCCGGTGGTCCCAAACTTCTTCCATTTAAGGAATATGGATACCACTGTGCTGTTAGGAACCTTGAGTACTGCAGAAATTCTTTTGTAATCTTGGCCAGATCTGTGCCTTCCCACAATTCTGTCTCTGAGCTCCTTGGCCAGTTCCTTTGACCTCATGATTCTCATTTAGTCTGACATGCACTGTGAGCTGTGAGGTCTTAAATAGACTGGTGGTGCCTTTCCAAATCAAGCCCTATCAATTTAATTAAACACAGATGGACAGCATGTGACTTAAATATGAGAGTCTGAGCAAAGGGTCTGAATAATTATGACCATGTGGTATTTCAGTTTTTCTTTTTTATTAAATTTGCAAAAATGTCTACATTTCTGTTTTTTTCAGTCAAGATGGGGTGCAGAGCGTACATTAACCCCTTAAGCCCCGACGGTAGTTTGCACGTTAACGACCGGGCCAATTTTTACAATTCTGACCACTGCCCATTTATGAGGTTATAACTCTGGAACGCTTCAGTGGATCCTGGTGATTCTGACATTGTTTTCTCAATACATATTGTACTTCATGATAGTGGTAAAATTTCTTTGATATTACCTGCGTTTATTTGTGAAAAAAACGGAAATTTGATATCTCACACAAAATACTTAATAAGTAACATTTCCCACATGTCTACTTTATATCAGCACAATTTTGGAAACAATTTTTTTTTTCTTAGGGAGTTATAAGGGTTAAAAGTTGAACCGCAATTTCTCATTTTTACAACACCATTTTTTTTAGGGACCACATCACATTTGAAGTCATTTTGAGGGGTCTATATGATAGAAAATAACAAAGTGTGACACCATTCTAAAAACTGCACCCCTCATGGTGCTGAAAACCACATTCAAGAAGTTTATTAACCCTTCTGGTGCTTCACATGAATTTTTGGAATGTTTAAAAAAAAATGAACATTTAGTTTTTTATCACAAAAAATTTACTTCAGCTCCAATTTGTTTTATTTTACCAAGGGTATCAGGAGAAAATGGACCCCAAAAGTTGTTGTACAGTTTGTCCTGAGTACCCCGATACCCCATATGTGGGGGTAAACCACTGTTTGGGCGCATGGCAGAGCTCAGAAAAGAAGGAGCGCCATTTGACTTTTCAATGCAAAATTGGCTGGAATTGAGATGGGACGCCATGTTGCATTTGGAGAGCTACTAATGTGCCTAAACATTGAAACCCCCCACAAGTGACACCATTTTGGAAAGTAGACCCCCTAAGGAACTTATCTAGATGTGTGGTGAGCACTTTGACCCACCAAGTGCTTCACAGAAGTTTATAATGTAGAGCCGTAAAAATTAAAAAATAATATTTTTTCATAAAAATGAAATTTTCGCCCCCAATTTTTTATTTTCCCAAGGTTACCAGAAGAAATTGTACCCCAAATGTTGTTGTGCAATTTGTCCTGAGTACGCTGATACCCCATATGTGGGGGTAAACCACTGTTTGGGCGCATGGCACAGCTCGGAAGGGAAGGAGCGCCATTTGACTTTTCAATGCAAAATTGGCTGGAATTGAGATGGGACGCCATGTTGCATTTGGAGGGCTACTAATGTGCCTAAACATTTAAACCCCCCACAAGTGACACCATTTTGGAAAGTAGACCCCCTAAGGAACTTATCTAGATGTGTGGTGAGCACTTTGACCCACCAAGTACTTCACAGAAGTTTATAATGTAGAGCCATAAAAATAAAATATATTTTTTCACAAAAATGAACTTTTCGCCCCCAATTTTTTATTTTCCCAATTGTACCAGAAGAAATTGTACCCGAAAAGTTGTTGTGCAATTTATCCTGAGTACACTGATACCCCATATGCGGGGGTAAACCACTGTTTGGGTGCATGGCAGAGCTCGGAAGGGAAGGAGCGCCGTTTGACTTTTTAATGCAAAATTGACTGGAATTGAGATGGGACGCCATGTTGCGTTTGGAGAGCCCCTGATGTGCCTAAACATTGAAACCCCCCACAAGTGACACTATTTTGGAAAGTAGACCACCAAAGGATCTTATCTAGATGTGTTGTGAGAGCTTTGAACCCCCAACTGTTTCACTACAGTTTATGACGCAGAGCCATGAAAACAAAAACTCTTTTTTTTCCACAAAAATTATTTTTTAGCCCCCAGTTTTGTATTTTCCCAAGGGTAACGGGTAAATTGGACCCCAAAAGTTGTTGTGCAATTTGTCCTGAGTACGCTGATACCCCAGATGTTTGGGGTAACCACTGTTTGGGAGCATGGCAGAGCTCGGAAGGGAAGGAGCGCCGTTTGGAATGCAGACAGATGGAATGGTCTGCAGGCGTCACATTGCGTTTGCAGAGCCCCTAATGTACCTAAACAGTAGAAACCCCCCACAAGTGACCCCATATTGGAAACTAGACCCCCCAAGGAACTTATCTAGATGTGTTGTGAGAACTTTGAACCCCCAAGTGTTTCACTACAGTTAATAACGCAGAGCCGTGAAAATAAAAAATCATTTTTTATCCACAAAAATTATCTTTAACACCCAGTTTTGTATTTTCCCAAGGGTAACAGGAGAAATTGGTCCCCAAAAGTTGTTGTCCAATTTGTCCTGAGTATGCTGATACCCCATATGTGGGGCGGCCACCGTTTGGGCGCATGGCAGAGCTCGGAAAAGAAGGAGCGCCATTTGGAATGCAGACTTAGATGGATTGGTCTGCAGGCATCACATTGCATTTGCAGAGCCCCTGATGTACCTAAACAGTAGAAATTTCCCACAAGTGACCCCATATTGGAACTTAGACACCCCAAGGAACTTATCTAGATGTGTTGTGAGAACTTTGAACCCCCAAGTATTTCACTAGTTTATAACGCAGAGCCGTGAAAATAAAAAATCATTTTTTTTCCTACAAAAATGGATTTTTAGCCCCCCAATTTCTTATTTTCCCAAGGGTAACAAGAGAAATTGGACCCCAGAAGTTGTTGTGCAATTTGTCCTGAGTAAGCTGATACCCCATATGTTGGGGTAAACCCCTGTTTGGGCGCACGGGAGAGCTCGGAAGGGAAGGAGCACTGTTTTACTTTTTCAACGCAGAATTGTCTGGAATTGAGATCGGACACCATGGTTATTTATATCCGTCTTTTTGATCGCGTGCTATTCCACTTTTTGTTCGGCGGTATGATAATAAAGCGTTTTTTTGTCTCGTTTTTTTTTTTACAGTGTTCACTGAAGGTCGGGTCGTTACGGACCCGGCGATACTAAATATGTGTACTTTTATGGTTTTTTTATTATTTAGATAAAGAAATGTATTTGTGGGAACAATATTTTTTTTTTCTTTATTTAGGATTTTTTTTTTTTTTTACACATCTAAATATTTTTTTTTTACTTTATAACATTGCCCCTGGGGGGCATCATGTTATAAAGTCAGATCGCTGATCTGACACTTTGCAGAGCACTGTGCCAGATCAGCGATCTGACGTGCACTGCTGCAGGCTTACCAGCACCTGCTCTGAGCAGGCGCTTGGTAAGCCACCTCCCTGCAGGACCCGGATGCAGCCCCGTGGCCATTTTGGATCCGGGGCCTGCAGGGAGGAGACGCTCGGTACAATGTGAGCACTTCGCCTTGTACCGAGGGTCTCAGTTAAGCTGCAGGGAGCCCCCTCTCTGCGCGATGCTTCCCTATGCCTCCGGAACGCTGCGATCATGTTTGATCGCAGTGTGTCGGGGGTTAATATGCGGGGGGCGGTCCGTGACCGCTCCTGGCACATTGCTCCAAACCGTAATTGTAATCCAAACCCTAAAGGTACCTTCACACTCAGCAACTTTACAACGAGAACGACAACGATCCGTGACGTTGCAGCGTCCTGGTTAGCGATCTCGTTGTGTTTGACACGCAGCAGCGATCTGGATCCCGCTGTGATATCGCAGGTCGGAGCTAGAAGTCCAGAACTTTATTTCGTCGCTGATGACCCGCTGTCATCGCTGGATCGGCGTGTGTGACGCCAATCCAGCGATGTGTTCACTTGTAACCAGGGTAAATATCGGGTTACTAAGCGCAGGGCCGCGCTTAGTAACCGATATTTACCCTGGTTACCATTGTAAAAGTAAAAAAAAAAAACAGTACATACTCACATTCTGATGTCTGTCACGTCCCCCAGCGTCCACAGGGTTAAAACTGCTTTCGGCAGGAGCGCTGCTAATATGCACGCGCTGCTGCCGAGAGCTTCCCTGCACTGAATGTGTCAGCGCCGGCCGTAAAGCAGAGCACAGCGGTGACGTCACCGCTGTTACTGCCGGCGCTGACACATTCAGTGCAGGGAAGCTCTCGGCAGCAGCGCGTGCATTAGCAACGCTCTTGCCGAAAGCAGTTTTAACCCTGTGGACGCCGGCGGGGGACGTGACAGACATCAGAATGTAAGTATGTAGTGTTTTTTTTTTACTTTTACAATGGTAACCAGGGTAAATAACGGGTTACTAAGCGCAGCCCTGCACTTAGTAACCCGATGTTTACCCTGGTTACCCGGGTGCTGCAGGTGGACTTCGGCATAGTTGAAGACAGTTTCAACGATGCCGAAGTCGTTCCCCTGATCGTTGGTCGCTGGAGAGAGCTGTCTGTGTGACAGCTCCCCAGCGACCACACGACTTACCAACGATCACGGCCAGGTCGTATCGCTGGTCGTGATCGTTGGTAAGTCGTTTAGTGTAACGGTACCTTAACCCTAGCCCCAACCCTAACCCCGCACATTGCTGGGAGTAGTTGTGCTTTATTTATTATTGACATCATTAAATCCTCCTCCTTATAACACAATGGTAGCATCTAGCTTTTGTCCTTTTCTAATCTTCTGTCTGCCTTTTTCTCTATTTTGAGCTTCCTGTAACCACTTCTTTGCACTAAGGCCGGGTTCACATTAGTGTATCTGTGTGCCATGTAGGCCTGCGTATAGGTCTGCATGCGTCTTGCATACATATGTTTAACATTGCGTGCCGATCGATGGTTCTGGTCCCTACTGTGGTTTCTTAATGTAGTGAACGGGGATGTCAGGGGGGCATACCAATGCCCTGTCTTTCGCCCTTACGGAGTAACAAATGTTCAACCCCACAGGTATGAACGGGGGGGAGGATATGTCAGGCAGTGACGCCTGGTACAGCTAGGGGGTGCTGTATGTGCTCTGCAGAATGTGTATGGAAGCGTAGTGAGGCCATGAGGGCGTACTACAGACACAGGTGTGGCTGTAATTAGAATAGTGAAGTAGTGACTGATTAAAAAGCCCTGTAGTAGTGGGGGAGGTGTGTCAGTGTGTTCTTGGAAGCAGACAGGGCAATTGTCTGCAGAGCTCTCTCTGTGTGGAGCAACACAGAGGCTAAAGGAACCAGAGAGACTGACACCCTGCGTCTTGGGCTGTCTTACGTTTACCCGGCTGCACTCCAGAGGATAAAGATTGCAGTGCGCTGAGTACAGAGACTTGTTACCGGCGTGCTGTCACCCAGGGAAACTGGACAGAGGGAAGTTCGGCCTGTGTATTGACTGTGTCATATAGCCATGCATTATTAATGGACTGTATGAAGAAGCCGTATACTATATTGACTGTGTGAAGTAACACAATAAAAGAACGCTTTGTTTGAACTTGTTTGGGTCACTGCCGTTTCACTGTGTATGGTCCTACCGCTGCACCTCAATATATATATATAGAGCACGTTTCATTACTCACATTTTTACCGTGTGTAAGGATTAAACCTGAAGCAGGGCAGGTTTTAGGCAAAGTGGGGCACTAGGCAAAAGTTTAAACTGGGGTCCCAAATGCTAACATATTGCACATCACACAGAAGGAGTTCTGTTGTATTTACACGCGCTGAGTTCAGGCCGCCGCTAAACGAGTGTGATCGACACTATTGAAGTCGTTCGCTTGTTTCCCGGCCTCTTTACACCAACTAAGAAAGAATGATGGGGACAGAACAATCACAATTAGATCCATCTGTCCCCATATATTTAATGTTATCAGCAGCATATCTACAGCTTACACCGGTGATGTGCTGCTGTGAACAATGATTTTTGTTCCCGCATAAACAATCCAATCACTTGATGAATATGTAGCATTTTGCTTGTTTAGTATAATACACTCCATAGTCCTCCACCTAGTATAATGTGCACCACAGTCCTTTATATTGTAAAATGCACACCCCATAGTCCTTCATATAATATAATGTGCCCCATAGTCCTCCATATAGTATAATACACTCCCCATAGTCCTCCATCTATATATATATAATTGTCTAAGGGTTTTTCCATCTGTCTGTCTGTCTGTCTGTCCTGGAAATCCCGCGTCTCTGATTGGTCGAGGCCGCCAGGCCTCGACCAATCAGCGACGGGCACAGTATCGACGTAGATGTCATAATGGTTGCCATAGCGACGATGATGTCATAAAGGTTGCCTCGACCAATCAGCGACTGGCACAGTCTGCCGCGAATCACATACTACGGGGACATGCATATTCTAGAATACCCGATGCTTTAGAATCGGGCCACAGTCTAGTATAGTATAATTGTCTAAGGGTTTTTCTGTCTGTCTGTCCCGTTTATTCATTCGCTGATTGGTCGAGGCCGCCTGGGCCTCGACCAATCAGCGACAGGCACAGTATCGACGTAGAAATCCCGCGTCTCTGATTGGTCGAGGCTGCCAGGCCTCGACCAATCAGCGACGGGCACAGTATCGACGTAGATGTCATAATGGTTGCCATGGCTACGATGATGTCAAAAAGGTTGCCTCGACCAATCAGCAACGGGAATCATCATTCTCCATATACTACGGGGACATGCATATTCTAGAATACCCGATGCGTTAGAATTGGGCCACAATCTAGTATAGTATAATACACTCTCCATAGTCCTCCATATAGTATAATACACTCTCTATAGTCCTCCATATATTAAAATACACTCCTCAGTCATCCAGATAGTATTATACACTACCCATAGTCCTCAATACAGTATAGTACGCTCCTCATAGTCCTCCATATATTAACCCTGCTGTTCTGTTTAGATTTCACATACACTTGTACTGTTCCCGGTCATTTTTGACCGTCCTTATAAAATAATCATTTTTAGCTAATCTAAGTGGTTTTTTTAAACAGTTTTTGCACTATTATATTGCTTGTGAAGATGGTTGTTCAAATACCAGAAAAAAAAATAAATACAAAGCTTGTTTTATATTTTTTTTATATCCAAAAGGGAACATGGTATTTTTTCGATTTTTGTAAAAATTGATTATTTTTGCAGATAAAAAAAAAATCTTGATCTAAATGTTAACTATAAGTAATAAAATCAAACATTATGTAGATATACTTTTTTCAAAGGCAAAAAAAAAAAAAAAAAAGCTTTTTTCTCTATAAAATGGCAAAAAACGTTGTTTTTTATACACTTATACTGTTCCCGGTCATTTTTGACCGGACCTAACAAAGTTGTGATTTGTACCTAATTCAAGTGTTATTTGATTACCTGTTGCATTGTTTTACTGTATGTGAACATGGTTTTCAATAATCAGATGAAAAATTAAATCAAAAACTTATTTTTTGAATCAAATAAATTAACATTTATGTACAGTGTAATACTGTACAACCAGCAAACACATGGAAAATCAGAAAATCATGATTTACAATATGAAATGTTGACAACTGAATGGAACTAGATCTATATGAACAGCAGGGTAAATAAAAACCAGTGAAATAAATTGCGCATAGCTATACTGGAAGCGAATCCGTCGGCTGTATCGCAACTTGAAAATGTTGGTATGTGTAAATCTGTTCTGACCAAAAGTAGTCAGATACATTGATAAATAGTAGTAGATGCAATATATAGTTCAAAATGAGGTGATAGCACCTTTATTTTTGTCAAAAAATGTCTGGAGAGCTGAATAAAGGCCTATCGGTCATTTTTGACCGAACAGTACAAGTGTAAAAAAAAATTGTACCAAATAAAGTAAACAAAAAATTTAAAAAAAAAAAAATTCCCACAGAGAGTACCCCCCTAATGACGAAAAGTCAGGGAGCCTCAAGTCTCAGAATCACACGCTGAATTTTTATAACATTATAGAATTTCAAAAACGGTCATTTTTGACCTAACAGAACAGCAGGGTTAAATACACTCCTCAGTCCTCCATATATTATAATACACTCCTCATAGTCCTTCATATATAAACATACACTGCTCAGTCCTCCATATAGTATAATACTCGCCTCATAGTGCTCCATATAGTATTATACACTCCCCATAGTCCTCCATATAGTATAATACACTCCCCATAGTCCTCCATATAGTATAATACACTCTCTATAGTCCTCCATATAGTATAATACACTCCTCATAGTCCTTCATATAGTATAATACACTCCTCATAGTCCTCCATATATTAAAATACACTCAGTTCTCCATATAGTATAATACACTACTCAGTCCTCCATATAGTATAATACACTCCTCAGTCCTCCATATACTAAAATACACTGCTCAGTCCTCCATATAGTATAATACATTCCTCAGTCCTCCATATAGTATAATACACTCTTCATAGTGCTCCATATAGTATAATGCACCACCATAGTCATCCATGTAGTACAATTCACTTTCCATAGTATAATGCACCCCATAGTTCTTCATATAGTATAATGTATTCCCCATAGTCCTCAATACAGTATAATGCAGCCCACATATAGTATAATGCTGCCACCCCACAGAATATAATGTAGTATAACTGGAGAAAAAAGAGTTGAACTGGGTATAGGTAAAGTGAAAAAAAGTTCACATTTTATTAAAGATACACATAACATAAACAGAACATTAGACATGAATAAAGTGCAATGGTACATGTGCAAAGATAATACATGAAAGTCACCGAAAGCCCTCCAACAACCCAAATCACTTGAGGCCTATCAGTCCGTATATAAAGCGCATATGCATAGTATAAGGGCACAAGAGAATGAAAGTCCTGCCAAATAGAAACCTACCTAACGCCACAGTGGGAAAATAATTAGTTCATAAGGAATTTGCAGTGACTCAGTGCAGATCATTCTATATAAAGTGCATATGCATAGTATAAGGGCACAAAACAGTAGGTGTCCTGCCGAACAAAAACCCTATCCATCACCACAGTGGGAGGATAAATGCTTCATAGGGAGTTGGCAGTCACTTACCGCTAGCAGGGGTTAGAGGGACCTGGGACAGGTGTAAAGATAGAAGCCCCCCGACGCGCGTTTCGCGCCACTAATCGACCGCTTTATCAAGGGAGCGGTCGATTAGTGACGCGAAACGCGCGTCGGGGGGCTTCTATCTTTACACCTGTCCCAGGTCCCTCTAACCCCTGCTAGCGGTAAGTGACTGCCAACTCCCTATGAAGCATTTATCCTCCCACTGTGGTGATGGATAGGGTTTTTGTTCGGCAGGACACCTACTGTTTTGTGCCCTTATACTATGCATATGCACTTTATATAGAATGATCTGCACTGAGTCACTGCCAATTCCTTATGAACTAATTATTTTCCCACTGTGGCATTAGGTAGGTTTCTATTTGGCAGGACTTTCATTCTCTTGTGCCCTTATACTATGCATATGCACTTTATATACGGACTGATAGGCCTCAAGTGATTTGGGTTGTTGGAGGGCTTTCGGTGACTTTCATGTATTATCTTTGCACATGTACCATTGCACTTTATTCATGTCTAATGTTCTGTTTATGTTGTGTATCTTTAATAAAATTTGAACTTTTTTTCACTTTACCTATACCTAGTTCAACTCTTTTTTCTCCAGTTATAGTATGTTGCTGTGAGTAGGTATATCTCTTTTGTTAGATGGGCTAACTATAGCCTTTGCTTTTGACCTAAATATGTCAGAGAGGTTTTTGTGGCTAAGAATATAATGTAGCCCCGAGTATAATCCAGCCCCACCATACAATATAATGTAACCCCATAGAATATAATGCAGCCCCCTCATATAGTATAATTCTGCCCCTCATAGAGTATAATGCAGCCTCCTATAGAATATAATGCAGCCCCTCATAGAATATAATGTAGCCCCTCCATAGAATACAATGTATCCCTCCTCATATAGTATAATGCACCCCCCACAGAATATAATGTAGCCCCCTCATAGAGTATAATGAAGCCCCCCATACAATATAATCTAGTCCCCCATAGAATACAATGTAGCCCCCTCATAAAGTATGATGCAATCACCCCTCATAGAATATAATACATTTAAAACATAGAATAAATTTAATGCATAGAATATAATGTAGCCCCCCATAGAATATAATACAGCCCACCTCACCATAGAATATAATGTAGCCCCATAAACGAGTATGATGCAATCTTCCCTCACAGAATATAATACAGACCCCCATAGAATATAATACAAAGGGAATAAGTTGACTTAATCTTTGCATTGTCTGTCTGTATGTGCCACACCAAGCACGGAGAACAGAAAGAAGAAAATTGTTTGTGGACTTGAGGACCTCAATATCAACAATCTCAAGGGTACAAGACCATCTCCAGAGATCGTGATGTTCCTTTGTCCATGGTGCGTAATATAAGTTTACAACCGATGGCAGTGTTGCTAATCTACTTGGACATGAGTGGCAGAGAAAAACTGATGAAATGTTACAGAGCAGGATAGTCTGGATGGTGGATAAGCAGCCGTAATCAAGTTTGAAAGAAATTCAAGCTGACCTGCAAGCTCAGGGTGCATCAGTGTCAGCGTAGACTATCCATTGACATTTGAACTACATGAAATGCGATGGCAGGAGAATCAGGAGGATCCCACTGCTGACACAGAAACATAAAAAAGCTAAACTGCAGTTTGCCAAAATGTACTTGACAAAGACAATATCCTTCTGGGAAAGCGTCTTGTTAATAGATGAGTCCAAGATAGAGCTTTTTGGTAATGCACATCATTCTACTGTTTACCAAAATTGGAATGAGGCCTACAAAGAAAAGAAGACAGTACCTACAGTCAACTATGGTCTTGGTTCAACAATCTTTTGGGGTTGTTTTGCTGTCTCTAGCACTTTGTGTCTTGACTGTGTGCAAGGCTTTATGAAATCTGAAGATTACCAAAGGACTTTGGGTCACAATATAGTGCCCAGTGTCAGAAAGCTGGGTTTGTGTCCTACGTCATAGGACTTCCAGCAGGACAATAACCCCAAAGATACTTCAAGAAGCACCCAGGTATGGATGGAAGCTAAGCGCTGGAGAGTTCTGAAGAGGCCAAGTCACAGAAAAAGTCCCCACTGAACTATACTGCACTATATTAAAAGATAACTTTTATTAATACATTTTAAAACATTCAACTGGTGCATAAAAAACAAATTGCATCATCAAATATAAAACGAAAAAAGCTAAATAGGAAAGGCCACAGGAGGTGCCTCGTCCTACTCTACAGCAGTCTGCACCCTACCTACCAGCGGAGGTAGGCACCATATTCCTGCGCAAATGGCGCCCCCGCTCACCGTCGACTGTCCCTTCTACCCCTGAAATGCCCTATATAGGAAGGTGGAAAACTACCAACCGAAAAAATATCCACTATTAGAATGTGGCAACAAATTGCAAAGCGCAGGAGGGAGGGGGAATTTCTAAGGCTACTTTCACACTAGCGTTAACTGCAATACGTCGCAAATGCGTCGTTTTTGCGAAACGCCGCATCCAGCAAAAGTTTTTGCTGGATACGTTGTTTCGTCATAGAGTAACATTAGCGACGCATTTGCGACGCATTTGCGACGCATTTCCAAACGGTGAATGCGTTTGGCGGCGTTTGGGCGTATGGTAGCGGTCCGTCGGGAAAAAAAAACGCTACATGTAACGTTTTTTGCTCCCGACGGTCCGCTTTTTCCGACCGCGCATGCGCAGTCGGAACTCCGCCCCCACCTCCCCGCACTTCCCCGCACATCACAATGGGGCAGCGGATGCGTGGAAAATATGCATCCGCTGCCCCCGTTGTGCGGCGGAGACCACACTAGCGTCGGGAACGTCGGCCCGACGCGCAGCGACGGGTTGTTCCCGACGCTAGTGTGAAAGTAGCCTAAGATGTCTGATATAGGCCAGGGCTGTGGTGTAACTGTCCCTGTTCTAACCCTGCCTGACAGCGGAGGTTGGCAAGCTTATATTGTAGTAATGAAATTGGCGCCCCCACTCCTCGACGGCTCTCCCAAACTAACCCTGATTATGACATGGGAAATATAATATACCTACTGATATATAAGGTGCTAGCGAGCTTGTATAGACATAGAATACCGTGAGCTCAAATACCAGATGCCACTGGAGCTCACCAAGGGAAGTTCTGTTGTGCTTAATGCTATGAAATCAATTTAGTAGATGTAAACACATGCATCATTTATAGCATAACAGAGAAAAATCCCCCTTGTTATTCTCCGTCCAACTCCCCAGACCATAACATCATTAGCATAATAGAGGAGCTCTTCACGGTAGAAACAAATTCATAAACCATGTATAGCATGTATATCAACATGTTGGTTTATGAATTTGTTTCTACCGTGAAGGGAGCTCCTCCATTATGATATTATGACTGGGGTTTTTTTCACCATTTTTCTTTTTAAGAAAAAAAATACAAAATTTATTGCTTGGAAATTCGGAGACATGTTGTCAGAAGTTTATAGACTAAAAGAACAATTTACATTTTACTCAAAAATATACCTATAAAGAGAAAAATCAGACAAGCTGAACATTTTGCAGTAGTCTCTTAATTTTGCCAGAGCTGTATATAAAACGCATGTAGTGTGGGCCGTAAAATGTAGAATGCATACATGAAAAAAATAATAAACAGACAATGAATAAATGGTGCTGCGCAGTACAAAGTGTAGAAAAAATATGAAACGAAAAAACAAATTCATACTGTATATACAGTATACAGTTCACTAGTAAAAACACAATAATGTGGTCAATAAGTTAATAACATGGAAGAATGCATAGATAAGATGCAGATAATCCATAAAAAGGTGTACAATAATGAATGAAGATATAAAAAAATGAAGTAAGTATTATATAGCCATATCAAAAAGGTGATGTCACGGGGTCCTACTCCGGTACCACACAAGCAGCAGAGCCAGCGAAGAGTGAACAATCCCAAGACCTTTATTTAGGCAAAAATACGAAAGGTCCATATACGATCCACCACACAAAGGATAAAATAGTCCAGAACACGAATGCAGTTCAATAACAGGATAAAAGTCCAACAATCCAGCAGACAGCGGATAGCATAGTCCATATACTCTTCTTTCTCTCTGAGGTGCTGTCTTCACATCATCATTCCACACAGGACTGATCTGTGTCTCACCTCCCTGATATTTTAAGTCTCCCTCCTCATTCACAGGTCAGGAGGGGGAATGTCTCAGGGGCTCATTGTTTCAACAAGCTAGGTCAACATGTCATTAGCATATTAGCAAACAATACAGTGCTGTGGGGGCCGATATCAGATGGCAGCAACAGCCATTCATCAATTAGCAAATATCTCCTTCTACAAGACAACACCATGAAAATAAGTAAAATAGAAATATACACAAAAATGATACCAACATAACAAATCACACCATCACAAGCACTATATACTGTGACTGATGAGCACTATATAGAGTGAATGGTAAGAACTATATCCAGTAAATAATGAGCACTATATACAGTGACTAATGAGCATTATATACAGTAAATAATGAACACCATGAGGAGAAACTGATGAGAACTATATACAGTGACTAAAGAGCACTATATACAATGGCTGATGAACACTATATACAGTGACTAGAAGCATGCACTATATACAGTAAATAATGAGCATTTAGATACAGTGACTGATGAGCACTATATGCAGTGACTGATGATCATGTTAAACATTGACTGATAAACACTACAGTGACTGATGGGCACTATATACAGTGATTGATGAGCACTATTTACAGGGACTGATGAGCACTATATACAGTGATTGATGAGCACTATATACAGTGACTGATGAGCACTATATACAGTGACCGATGAGCACTATATACAGTGACCGATGAGCACTATATACAGTAAATAATGAGCAGTATATTCAGTGACTGATGAGCACTATATACAGTGACTGATGAACAGTATATACAGTTACTGATGACCACTTCATGCAATGACTGATAAGCACTATATAGAGTGACTGATGAACACTAAATAGTGACTGATGAGCACTATATACAGTGACTGAAGATCACTACAGTGACTGATGAACACAATATACAGTGATTGATGAGCACTATATACAGTGACTGATGAGCACTAGATACAATGACTGATGGGCTCTATGTAAGGTGGCTGATGAGCACTATATACAGTGACTGATGAGCACTATATACAGAGACTGATGAGCACTATATACAGTGACTGATGAGCACTATATACAGAGACTGATGAGCACTATATACAGTGAATGATGAGCACTATATACAGTGACTGATGGGCACTACAGTGAATGATGAGCACTATATACAGTGACAGATGAGCACTATATAGTGACTGATGAGCACTATATACAAGACCAATAAAACGCTGGTCTAGCCGCACCCATATAAATAAGTTTAAAAACTACATATCTCTATGGAAATAGGGGTGCACGTCCTTACCAGGGGATCCATCCCGGTATCCAAGTCCAAATCAAATATAAAAGAGGGACAGCACCACAGCAGTTGTGAAGAAGAGAAAATCACGTTTTTATTCCACCTCCTGCAACGTTTCGGTCCGCAGACCTTTTTCAAGCACTATATACAGTGAATGATGAGCACTATATACAGTGACTGAAGAGCACTATATACAGTGACTGATGCGCACTATATACAGTGACTGATGCGCACTATATACAGTGACTGATGGGCACTATATACAGTGACTGATGAGCACTATATACAGTGACTGATGAGCACTATATAGTGACTGATGGGCACTATATACAGTGACTGATGAGCACTATATTCAGTGAATGATGACCACTATATACAGTGACTGATGAGCACTATATGCAGTGACTGATGGGCACTATATACAGTGACTGATGAGCGCTATATACAGTGACTGATGCGCACTATGTACAGTGACTGATGAGCACTATATACAGTGTCTGATAAGCACTATATACAATGACTGAGGCGCACTATATACAGTGACTGATGAGCACTATAAACAGTGACTGAGAAGCTCTATATACAGTGTCTGATGAGCGCTATATACAGTGACTGATGCGCACTATGTACAGTGACTGATGAGCACTATATACAGTGACTGATGAGCACTATATACAGTGACTGAGGAGCACTATATACAGTGACTGAGGAGCACTATATACTGTGACTGATGGGCACTATATACAGTGACTGATGAGCACTATATGCAGTGATTGATGAGCACTATATACAGTGACTGATGTGCACTATATACAGTGACTGAGGAGCACTATATACAGTGACTGATGGGCACTATATACTGTTACTGAGGAGCACTATATACAGTGACTGATGAGCACTATATACTGTGACTGATGGGCACTATATACAGTGACTGGTGAGCACTATATACAGTGACACTTGTGCACTTTATACAGTGACTGATGAGCACTATATACAGTGACTGATGTGCACTATATACAGTGACTGAGGAGCACTATATACAGTGACTGATGAGCACTATATACTGTGACTGATGAGCACTATATACAATGACTGATGAGCACTATATACAGTGACTGATGAGCACTATATACAGTGACTGCTGAGCACTATATATAGGGACTGATGAGCACTATATACAGTGACTGATGAGCACTATATAGTGACTGATGAGCACTATATACAGTGACTGATGAGCACTATATAGTGACTGATGAGCACGATATACAGTGACTGATGAGCACTATATAGTGACTGATGAGCACTATATACAGTGACAGATGTGCACTATATACAGTGACTGATGAGCACTATATACAGTGACTGATGTGCACTATATATAGTGACTGAGGAGCACTATATACAGTGACTGATGAGCACTATATAATGTGACTGATGAGCACTATATACAGTGACTGAGGAGCACTATATACAGTGACTGATGAGCACTATATACAGTGACTGATGAGCAGTATATACAGTGACTGATGAGCATTATATACAGTGACTGATGAGCACTATATACAGTGACTGATGAGCAGTATATACAGTGACTGATGGGCACTATATACTGTGACTGATGAGCACTGTATACAGTGACTGAGGATCACTATATACAGTGACTGATGAGCACTATATACAGTGACTGAGGAGCACTATATACAGTGACTAATGAGCACTATATACAGTGACTGATGAGCACTATATACTGTGACTGATGGCCACTATATACAGTGACAGATGGGCACTATATACAGTGACAGATGGACACTATATACAGTGACTGATGGGCACTATATACAGTGACTGATGGGCACTATATACAGTGACTGATGAGCAGTATATACAGTGACTGATGAGCACTATATACAGTAACTGATGAACACTATATACAGTGACTGATGGGCACTATATACAGTGACTGATGGGACCTATATACAGTGACTGCTGAGCACTATATTCAGTGATTGCTGAGCACTATATATAGTGACTGATGAGCACTATATACAGTGACTGATGAGCACTATATAGCCACTGATGAGCACTATATACAGTGACTGATGAGCACTATATAGTGACTGATGGGCACTATATACAGTGACTGATGAGCACTATATAGTGACTGATCAGCACTATATACAGTGACAGATGTGCACTATATACAGTGACTGATGAGCACTATATACAGTGACTGATGAGCAGTATATACAGTGACTGATGGGCACTACATACAGTGACTGATGAGCACTATATACAGTGACTGATGAGCACTATATACAGTGACTGATGAGCAGTATATACAGTGACTGATGGGCACTACATACAGTGACTGATGAGCAGTATATACAGTGACTGATGGGCACTACATACAGTGACTGATGAGCAGTATATACAGTGACTGATGGGCACTATATACAGTGACTGATGAGCACTATATACAGTGACTGATGAGCACTATATACAGTGACTGAGGAGCACTATATACAGAGACTGATGAGCACTATATACAGTGACTGATGAGCAGTATATACAGTGACTGAGGAGCACTATATACAGTGACTGATGAGCACTATATACTGTGACTGATGAGCACTATATACAGTGACTGATGTGCACTATATACAGTGACTGAGGAGCACTATATACAGTGACTGATGAGCACTATATACTGTGACTGATGAGCACTATATACAGTGACTGAGGAGCACTATATACAGAGACTGATGAGCACTATATACAGTGACTGATGAGCAGTATATACAGTGACTGATGAGCATTATATACAGTGACTGATGAGCAGTATATACTGTGACTGATGATCACTATATACAGTGATTGATGGGCACTATATACAGTGACTGATGGGCACTATATACAGTGACTGATGAGCACTATATACAGTGACTGATGTGCACTATATACAGTGAATGAGGAGCACTATATACAGTGACTGATGAGCACTATATACAGTGACTAATGGGCACTATAAACAGTGATTGATGGGCACTAGATACAGTGACTGATGAGCACTATATACAGTGACTGATGAGCACTATATACAGTGACTGAGGAGCACCATATACAGAGACTGATGAGCACTATATACTGTGACTGATGAGCACTATATACAGTGACTGAGGAGCACTATATACAGTGACTGAGGAGCACTATATACAGTGACTGATGAGCAGTATATACAGTGACTGATGAGCAGTATATACAGTGACTGATGAGCAGTATATACTGTGACTGATGAGCACTATATACAGTGACTGATGAGCAGTATATACAGTGACTGATGAGCACTATATACAGTGACTGATGAGCACTATATACAGTGACTGATGGGCACTAGATACAGTGACTGATGAGCACTATATACAGTGACTGATGAGCACTATATAGTGACTGATGGGCACTATATACAGTGACTGATCAGCACTATAGTGTGACCGATGGGCACTATATACAGTGACTGATGAGCTCTATATACAGTGACTGATGAGCAGTATATACAGTGACTGATGAGCACTATATACAGTGACTGATGGGCACTATATACAGTGACTGATGAGCACTATATACAGTGACTGATGAGCACTATATACAGTGACTGAGGAGCACTATATACAGAGACTGATGAGCACTATATACAGTGACTGATGAGCAGTATATACAGTGACTGAGGAGCACTATATACAGTGACTGATGAGCACTATATACTGTGACTGATGAGCACTATATACAGTGACTGATGTGCACTATATACAGTGACTGAGGAGCACTATATACAGTGACTGATGAGCACTATATACTGTGACTGATGAGCACTATATACAGTGACTGAGGAGCACTATATACAGAGACTGATGAGCACTATATACAGTGACTGATGAGCAGTATATACAGTGACTGATGAGCATTATATACAGTGACTGATGAGCAGTATATACTGTGACTGATGATCACTATATACAGTGATTGTTGGGCACTATATACAGTGACTGATGGGCACTATATACAGTGACTGATGAGCACTATATACAGTGACTGATGTGCACTATATACAGTGAATGAGGAGCACTATATACAGTGACTGATGAGCACTATATACAGTGACTAATGGGCACTATAAACAGTGACTGATGGGCACTAGATACAGTGACTGATGAGCACTATATACAGTGACTGATGAGCACTATATACAGTGACTGAGGAGCACCATATACAGAGACTGATGAGCACTATATACTGTGACTGATGAGCACTATATACAGTGACTGAGGAGCACTATATACAGTGACTGAGGAGCACTATATACAGTGACTGATGAGCAGTATATACAGTGACTGATGAGCAGTATATACAGTGACTGATGAGCAGTATATACTGTGACTGATGAGCACTATATACAGTGACTGATGAGCAGTATATACAGTGACTGATGAGCACTATATACAGTGACTGATGAGCACTATATACAGTGACTGATGGGCACTAGATACAGTGACTGATGAGCACTATATACAGTGACTGATGAGCACTATATAGTGACTGATGGGCACTATATACAGTGACTGATCAGCACTATAGTGTGACCGATGGGCACTATATACAGTGACTGATGAGCTCTATATACAGTGACTGATGAGCAGTATATACAGTGACTGATGAGCACTATATACAGTGACTGATGAGCAGTATATACAGTGACTGATGAGCACTATATACAGTGACTGATGGGCACTATATACAGTGACTGATGAGCAGTATATACAGTGACTGATGAGCATTATATACAGTGACTGATGAGCACTATATACTGTGACTGATGAGCACTATATACAGTGACTGGTGAGCACTATATACAGTGACTGGTGAGCACTATATACAGTGACTGGTGAGCACTATATACAGTGCCTGATGGGCACTATATACAGTGACTGATGGGCACTATATACAGTGACTGATGAGCACTATATACAGTGACTGATGGGCACTAAATACAGTGACTGATGAGCACTATATACAGTGACTGATGAGCACTATATAGTGACTGATCAGCACTATATACAGTGACAGATGTGCACTATATACAGTGACAGATGAGCACTATATACAGTGACTGATGTGCACTATATACAGTGACTGATGTGCACTATATACAGTGACTGAGGAGCACTATATACAGTGACTGATGAGCACTATATACTGTGACTGATGAGCACTATATACAGTGACTGAGGAGCACTATATACAGTGACTGATGAGCACTATATACAGTGACTGATGAGCAGTATATACAGTGACTGATGAGCATTATATACTGTGACTGATGAGCACTATATACAGTGACTGATGAGCACTACATAGTGACTGATGGGCACTATATACAGTGACTGATGAGCACTATATAGTGACTGATGGGCACTATATACAGTGACTGATGAGCACTATATAGTGACTGATGGGTATTATATACAGAGACTGATGAGCACTATATACAGTGACTGATGAGCACTATATACAGTGACTGATGAGCACTATATACAGTGACTGATGTGCACTATATACAGTGACTGAGGAGCACTACATACAGTGACTGATGAGCACTATATACTGTGACTGATGAGCACTATATACAGTGACTGAGGAGCACTATATACAGTGACTGAGGAGCACTATATACAGTGACTGATGAGCACTATATACAGTGACTGATGGGCACTATATACAGTGACTGATGGGCACCATATACAGTGACTGATGAGCACTATAAACAGTGACTGATGTGCTCTATATACAGTGACAGAGGAGCACTATATACAGTGACTGATGAGCACTATATACAGTGACTTATGAGCACTATATAAAGTGACTGATGGGCACTATATACAGTGACTGATGGGCACTATATACAGTGACTGATGAGCACTATATACAGTGACTGATGAGCACTATATACAGTGACTGATGCGCACTATACAGTGACTGATGACCAGTATATACAGTGACTGATGGGCACTATATACAGTAACAGATGAGCACTATATACAGTGACTGATGAGCACTATATATAGTGACTGATGAGCACTATATACAGTGACTGATGAGCACTATATAGTGACTGATGAGCACTATATACAGTGACTGATGAGCACTATATAGTGACTGATGGGCACTATATACAGTGACTGATGAGCACTATATAGTGACTGATCAGCACTATATACAGTGACAGATGTGCACTATATACAGTGACTGATGAGCACTATATACAGTGACTTATGTGCACTATATACAGTGACTGAGGAGCACTACATACAGTGACTGATGAGCACTATATACTGTGACTGATGAGCACTATATACAGTGACTGAGGAGCACTATATACAGTGACTGATGAGCACTATATACAGTGACTGATGAGCAGTATATACAGTGACTGATGAGCATTATATACTGTGACTGATGAGCACTATATACAGTGACTGATAAGCACTATATAGTGACTGATGGGCACTATATACAGTGACTGATGAGCACTATATACAGTGACTGATGAGCACTATATAGTGACTGATGGGCACTATATACAGTGACTGATGAGAACTATATACAGTGACTGATGAGCACTATATAATGTGACTGATGAGCACTATATACAGTGATTGATGAGCACTATATACAGTGACTGATGGGCACTATATACAGTGACTGATGAGCACTATATACAGTGACTGATGAGCATTATATAGTGACTGATGGGCACTATATACAGTGACTGATGAGAACTATATACAGTGACTGATGAGCACTATATACAGTGACTGATGAGCAGTATATACAGTGACTGATGAGCAGTATATACTGTGACTGATGAGCACTATATACAGTGACTGATGAGCAGTATATACCGTGACTGATGAGCACTATATACAGTGACTGATGGGCACTAGATACAGTGACTGATGAGCACTATATACAGTGACTGATGAGAACTATATACAGTGACTGATGGGCACTAGATACAGTGACTGAGGAGCACTATATACAGTGACTGATGAGCACTATATACAGTGACTGATGAGCACTATATACAGTGACTGATTAGCACTATATACAGTGACTGATGAACACTATATACAGTGACTGATGGGCCCTATATACAGTGACTGATGAGCACTATATACAGTGACTGATGAGCACTATATACAGTGACTGATGAGCACTATATACAGTGACTGATGGGCACTATATACAGTGACTGATGAGCACCATATATAGTGACTGATGAGCACTATATACAGTGACTGATGAGCACTATATACAGTGACTGATGAGCAGTATATACAGTGACTGATGAGCACTATATACAGTGACTGATGAGCACTATATACAGTGACTGATGGGCACTATATACAGTGACTGATGAGCACTATATACAGTGACTGATGAGCACTATATACTGTGACTGATGAGCACTATATACAGTGACTGGTGAGCACTATATACAGTGACTGATGGGCCCTATATACAGTGATTAATGAGCACTATATACAGTGCCTGATGAGCTCTATATACAGTGACTGATGAGCACTATATACAATGACTGATGAACACTATATACAGTGACTGATGAGCACTATATACAGTGACTGATGAGCACTATATACAGTGACTGATGAGCACTATATACAGTGACTGATGAGCACTATATACAGTGACTGATGAGCACTATATACAGTGACTGATGAGCACTATATACAGTGACTGATGAGCACTATATACAGTGACTGATGAGCACTATATACAGTGACTGATGGGCACTATATACAGTGACTGATGGGCACTATATACAGTGACTGATGGGCACTATATACAGTGACTGATGAGCACTATATACAGTGACTGATGAGCACTATATACAGTGACTGATGAGCACTATATACAGTGACTGATGGGCCCTATATACAGTGACTGATGAGCACTATATACAGTGACTGATGAGCACTATATACAGTGACTGATGAGCACTATATACAGTGACTGATGGGCACTATATACAGTGACTGATGAGCACCATATATAGTGACTGATGAGCACTATATACAGTGACTGATGAGCACTACATACAGTGACTGATGGGCACTATATACAGTGACTGATGAGCACTATATACAGTGACTGATGAGCACTATATAGTGACTGATGGGCACTATATACAGTGACTGATGAGCACTATATACAGTGACTGATGAGCACTATATACAGTGACTGATGAGCACTATATACAGTGACTGATGGGCACTATATACAGTGACTGATGAGCACTATATACAGTGACTGATGGGCACTATATACAGTGACTGATGAGCACTACATACAGTGACTGATGGGCACTATATACAGTGACTGATGAGCACTATATACAGTGACTGATGAGCACTATATACAGTGACTGATGAGCACTATATACAGTGACTGGTGAGCACTATATAGAGTGACTGATGGGCACTATATACAGTGACTGATGAGCACTATATAGTGACTGATGGGTACTATATACAGTGACTGATGGGCACTATATACAGTGACTGATGAGCACTATATACAGTGACTGATGAGCACTATATACAGTGACTGATGAGCACTATATACAGTGACTGATGGGCCCTATATACAGTGACTGATGAGCACTATATACAGTGACTGATGAGCACTATATACAGTGACTGATGAGCACTATATACAGTGACTGATGGGCACTATATACAGTGACTGATGAGCACCATATATAGTGACTGATGAGCACTATATACAGTGACTGATGAGCACTACATACAGTGACTGATGGGCACTATATACAGTGACTGATGAGCACTATATACAGTGACTGATGAGCACTATATAGTGACTGATGGGCACTATATACAGTGACTGATGAGCACTATATACAGTGACTGATGAGCACTATATACAGTGACTGATGAGCACTATATACAGTGACTGATGGGCACTATATACAGTGACTGATGAGCACTATATACAGTGACTGATGAGCACTATATACAGTGACTGATGGGCACTATATACAGTGACTGATGAGCACTACATACAGTGACTGATGGGCACTATATACAGTGACTGATGAGCACTATATACAGTGACTGATGAGCACTGTATACAGTGACTGGTGAGCACTATATAGAGTGACTGATGGGCACTATATACAGTGACTGATGAGCACTATATACAGTGACTGATGAGCACTATATAGTGACTGATGGGTACTATATACAGTGACTGATGGGCACTATATACAGTGACTGATGAGCACTATATACAGTGACTGATGAGCACTATATACAGTGACTGATGAGCACTATATACAGTGACTGATGGGCACTATATACAGTGACTGATGGGCACTATATACAGTGACTGATGAGCACTATATAGTGACTGATGAGCACTATATACAGTGACTGATGGGCAGTATATACAGTGACTGATGAGCACTATATACAGTGACTGATGGGCAGTATATACAGTGACTGATGAGCACTATATACAGTGACTGATGACCCCACAGGATTGCACCGACCATTTCTACAGCCATCAAACTGGAATACTCCCCTGCATAGCAAGTTAGCAACAGCTTCAGACCCCCCCTCCCCCACCTCTCTTTAGAATCAACTTGTGACGTCACAGTAGCGTCAGTGACAGTTATGGAACGTAACGGAGGCTGCGCGCATTACCTGCCAAACCGCGGAGGAGCAACAAGCAGTAAGGAGTCTCGGCCACCGGAGGAGGAGCCACAACCAGGGAGGAACGGAGGAGCTGCCGGCGGAATGGGGAACTGCCGGGTAACTCGGGGTGCAGAGATCGTCTGCTGATGTAGAGGCTCCATCTTGTGGCCATCGTGAGTCATAACAGCTTCTTGTCTCCAGGCAGCTATTTAATGTCTGAAAGAAGGGAATCTGTTGCCCATAGCAACCAAGTACAACTTCCTTTACTTATAGTTCTATAGATAGTGGAAACTGTGCTGTAAATAGTTAATTCGGGCAAGAACTACGTTAAATTTAGATGGTTTCATGAATATTTGTAGGTGTGTGTATAGATGCATGTGATGTGTATATGCATAGAGGTATATTTCTGTGGCTGCATGATTATATAAAGGTATATGAGTGTATGAATATGTATATATCAGGATGTTCATTAGTGTATATATAAATGTATATGTGTGTGTACGTATATCAGGTATAGTTGTATATAGAGATATATAAGTGTATGTATGGCAAATTGGCAATGTGTATATATTTGTGACTACATCTAGATATAAATGTATGCGTGTGTGTATATAGATGTATATGTGTATATAAGGATGGTTATCAGTGTGACTACATATATATAAATGTATACGTGTGTGTATATAGATGTATAAGTGTATATAAGGATGGTTATTAGTGTGACTACATATATATAAATGTATACGTGTGTGTATATAGATGTATATGTGTATATAAGGATGGTTATCAGTGTGACTACATATATATAAATGTATACGTGTGTGTATATAGATGTATATGTGTATATAAGGATGGTTATTAGTGTGACTACATATATATACATGTATACGTGTGTGTATGTATAGATATATATGTGTATATAAGGATGGTTATTAGTGTGACTACATATATATAAATGTATACGTGTGTATGTATAGATGTATATGTGTATATAAGGATGGTTATCAGTGTGACTACATATATATAAATGTATACGTGTGTATATAGATGTATATGTGTATATAAGGATGGTTATTAGTGTGACTATATATATATATATATAAATGTATACGTGTGTATATAGATGTATATGTGTATATAAGGATGGTTATTAGTGTGACTACATATATATAAATGTATACGTGTGTGTATATAGATGTATATGTGTATATAAGGATGGTTATTAGTGTGACTACATATATATAAATGTATATGTGTGTATATATAGATGTATATGTGTATATAAGGATGGTTATTAGTGTGACTGCATATATATAAATGTATACGTGTGTATGTATAGATGTATATGTGTATATAAGGATGGTTATCAGTGTGACTACATGTATATAAATGTATACGTGTGTGTATATAGATGTATATGTGTATATAAGGATGGTTATTAGTGTGACTGCATATATATAAATGTATACGTGTGTATGTATAGATGTATATGTGTATATAAGGATGCTTATTAGTGTGACTACATATATATAAATGTATACGTGTGTATATAGATGTATATGTGTATATACGGATGGTTATTAGTGTGACTACATATATATAAATGTATACGTGTGTATGTATAGATGTATATGTGTATATAAGGATGGTTATTAGTGTGACTACATATATATAAATGTATACGTGTGTGTATATAGATGTATATGTGTATATAAGGATGGTTATTAGTGTGACTGCATATATATAAATGTATATGTGTGTATGTATAGATGTATATGTGTATATAAGGATGGTTATTAGTGTGACTACATATATATAAATGTATATGTGTGTATATATAGATGTATATGTGTATATAAGGATGGTTATTAGTGTGACTACATATATATAAATGTATACGTGTGTGTATATAGATGTATATGTGTATATAAGGATGGTTATTAGTGTGACTGCATATATATAAATGTATACGTGTGTGTATATATAGATGTATATGTGTATATAAGGATGATTATTAGTGTGACTACATATATATATAAATGTATACGTGTGTATGTATAGATGTATATGTGTATATAAGGATGGTTATTAGTGTGACTACATATATATAAATGTATACGTGTGTATATAGATGTATATGTGTATATAAGGATGGTTATTAGTGTGACTACATATATATAAATGTATACGTGTGTGTATGTATAGATGTATATGTGTATATAAGGATGGTTATTAGTGTGACTACATATATATAAATGTATACGTGTGTATGTATAGATGTATATGTGTATATAAGGATGGTTATTAGTGTGACTACATATATATAAATGTATACGTGTGTGTATATAGATGTATAGTGTATATAAGGATGGTTATTAGTGTGACTACATATATATAAATGTATACGTGTGTGTATATAGATGTATATGTGTATATAAGGATGGTTATTAGTGTGACTGCATATATATAAATGTATACGTGTGTATATAGATGTATATGTGTATATAAGGATGGTTATTAGTGTGACTACATATATATAAATGTATACGTGTGTATGTATAGATGTATATGTGTATATAAGGATGGTTATTAGTGTGACTACATATATATAAATGTATACGTGTGTATGTATAGATGTATATGTGTATATAAGGATGGTTATTAGTGTGACTACATATATATAAATGTATACGTGTGTGTATATAGATGTATATGTGTATATAAGGATGGTTATTAGTGTGACTGCATATATATAAATGTATACGTGTGTATATAGATGTATATGTGTATATAAGGATGGTTATTAGTGTGACTACATATATATAAATGTATACGTGTGTATGTATAGATGTATATGTGTATATAAGGATGGTTATTAGTGTGACTACATATATATAAATGTATACGTGTGTATGTATAGATGTATATGTGTATATAAGGATGGTTATTAGTGTGACTACATATATAAATGTACACGTGTGTATGTATAGATGTATATGTGTATATAAGGATGGTTATTAGTGTGACTGCATATATATAAATGTATATGTGTGTATGTATAGATGTATATGTGTATGTAAGGGTGGTTATTAGTGTGACTACATATATATAAATGTATACGTGTGTGTATGTATAGATGTATATGTGTATATAAGGATGGTTATTAGTGTGACTGCATATATATGAATGTATACGTGTGTGTATGTATAGATGTATATGTGTATATAAGGATGGTTATTAGTGTGACTACATATATATAAATGTATATGTGTGTGTATGTATAGATGTATATGTGTATATAAGGATGGTTATTAGTGTGACTACATATATATAAATGTATACGTGTGTATGTATAGATGTATATGTGTATATAAGGATGGTTATTAGTGTGACTACATATATAAATGTACACGTGTGTATGTATAGATGTATATGTGTATATAAGGATGGTTATTAGTGTGACTGCATATATATAAATGTATATGTGTGTATGTATAGATGTATATGTGTATATAAGGATGGTTATTAGTGTGACTGCATATATATGAATGTATACGTGTGTGTATGTATAGATGTATATGTGTATATAAGGATGGTTATTAGTGTGACTACATATATATAAATGTATATGTGTGTGTATGTATAGATGTACAGTGGGGCAAAAAAGTATTTAGTCAGTCAGCAATAGTGCAAGTTCCACCACTTAAAAAGATGAGAGGCGTCTGTAATTTACATCATAGGTAGACCTCAACTATGGGAGACAAACTGAGAAAAAAAAATCCAGAAAATCACATTGTCTGTTTTTTTATCATTTTATTTGCATATTATGGTGGAAAATAAGTATTTGGTCAGAAACAAACAATCAAGATTTCTGGCTCTCACAGACCTGTAACTTCTTCTTTAAGAGTCTCCTCTTTCCTCCACTCATTACCTGTAGTAATGGCACCTGTTTAAACTTGTTATCAGTATAAAAAGACACCTGTCCACAACCTCAAACAGTCTGACTCCAAACTCCACTATGGTGAAGACCAAAGAGCTGTCAAAGGACACCAGAAACAAAATTGTAGCCCTGCACCAGGCTGGGAAGACTGAATCTGCAATAGCCAACCAGCTTGGAGTGAAGAAATCAACAGTGGGAGCAATAATTAGAAAATGGAAGACATTCAAGACCACTGATAATCTCCCTCGATCTGGGGCTCCACGCAAAATCCCACCCCGTGGGGTCAGAATGATCACAAGAACGGTGAGCAAAAATCCCAGAACCACGCGGGGGGACCTAGTGAATGAACTGCAGAGAGCTGGGACCAATGTAACAAGGCCTACCATAAGTAACACACTACGCCACCATGGACTCAGATCCTGCAGTGCCAGACGTGTCCCACTGCTTAAGCCAGTACATGTCCGGGCCCGTCTGAAGTTTGCTAGAGAGCATTTGGATGATCCAGAGGAGTTTTGGGAGAATGTCCAATGGTCTGATGAAACCAAACTGGAACTGTTTGGTAGAAACACAACTTGTCGTGTTTGGAGGAAAAAGAATACTGAGTTGCATCCATCAAACACCATACCTACTGTAAAGCATGGTGGTGGAAACATCATGCTTTTGGGCTGTTTCTCTGTAAAGGGGCCAGGACGACTGATCCGGGTACATGAAAGAATGAATGGGGCCATGTATCGTGAGATTTTGAGTGCAAACCTCCTTCCATCAGCAAGGGCATTGAAGATGAAACGTGGCTGGGTCTTTCAACATAACAATGATCCAAAGCACACCGCCAGGGTAACGAAGGAGTGGCTTCGTAAGAAGCATTTCAAGGTCCTGGAGTGGCCTAGCCAGTCTCCAGATCTCAACCCTATAGAAAACCTTTGGAGGGAGTTGAAAGTCCGTGTTGCCAAGCGAAAAGCCAAAAACATCACTGCTCTAGAGGAGATCTGCATGGAGGAATGGGCCAACATACCAACAACAGTGTGTGGCAACCTTGTGAAGACTTACAGAAAATGTTTGACCTCTGTCATTGCCAACAAAGGATATATTACAAAGTATTGAGATGAAATTTTGTTTCTGACCAAATACTTATTTTCCACCATAATATGCAAATAAAATGATAAAAAAACAGACAATGTGATTTTCTGGATTTTTTTTTCTCAGTTTGTCTCCCATAGTTGAGGTCTACCTATGATGTAAATTACAGACGCCTCTCATCTTTTTAAGTGGTGGAACTTGCACTATTGCTGAATGACTAAATACTTTTTTGCCCCACTGTATATGTGTATATAAGGATGGTTATTAGTGTGACTGCATATATATATAAATGTATACGTGTGTATATGTATATGTGTATATAAGGATGGTTATTAGTGTGACTACATATATATAAATGTATACGTGTGTATATATAGATGTATATGTGTATATAAGGATGGTTATTAGTGTGACTACATATGTATAAATGTATACGTGTGTGTATATAGATGTATATGTGTATATAAGGATGGTTATTAGTGTGACTACATATATATAAATGTAAACGTGTGTATGTATAGATGTATATGTGTATATAAGGATGGTTATTAGTGTGACTGCATATATATGAATGTATACGTGTGCATATAGATGTATATGTGTATATAAGGATGCTTATTAGTGTGACTACATATATATAAATGTATACGTGTGTATGTATAGATGTATATGTGTATATAAGGATGGTTATTAGTGTGACTACATATATATAAATGTATACGTGTGTATATATAGATGTATATGTGTATATAAGGATGGTTATTAGTGTGACTACATATATATATAAATGTATACGTGTGTATATATAGATGTATATGTGTATATAAGGATGGTTATTAGTGTGACTACAAATATATAAATGTAAACGTGTGTATGTATAGATGTATATGTGTATATAAGGATGGTTATTAGTGTGACTACATATATATAAATGTATACGTGTGTGTATGTATAGATGTATATGTGTATATAAGGATGGTTATTAGTGTGACTACATATATATAAATGTATACGTGTGTGTATATAGATGTATATGTGTATATAAGGATGGTTATTAGTGTGACTACATATATATAAATGTATACGTGTGTGTATATAGATGTATATGTGTATATAAGGATGGTTATTAGTGTGACTACATATATATAAATGTATACGTGTGTGTATATAGATGTATATGTGTATATAAGGATGGTTATTAGTGTGACTACATATATATAAATGTATACGTGTGTATGTATAGATGTATATGTGTATATAAGGATGGTTATTAGTGTGACTACATATATATAAATGTATACGTGTGTGTGTATAGATGTATATGTGTATATAAGGATGGTTATTAGTGTGACTACATATATATAAATGTATACGTGTGTGTATATAGATGTATATGTGTATATAAGGATGGTTATTAGTGTGACTACATATATATAAATGTATACGTGTGTGTATATAGATGTATATGTGTATATAAGGATGGTTATTAGTGTGACTACATATATATAAATGTATACGTGTGTGTATATAGATGTATATGTGTATATAAGGATGGTTATTAGTGTGACTACATATATATAAATGTATACGTGTGTGTATATAGATGTATATGTGTATATAAGGATGGTTATTAGTGTGACTACATATATATAAATGTATACGTGTGTGTATATAGATGTATATGTGTATATAAGGATGGTTATTAGTGTGACTACATATATATAAATGTATACGTGTGTGTATATAGATGTATATGTGTATATAAGGATGGTTATTAGTGTGACTACATATATATAAATGTATACGTGTGTGTATATAGATGTATATGTGTATATAAGGATGGTTATTAGTGTGACTACATATATATAAATGTATATGTGTGTGTATATAGATGTATATGTGTATATAAGGATGGTTATTAGTGTGACTACATATATATAAATGTATACGTGTGTATATAGATGTATATGTGTATATAAGGATGGTTATTAGTGTGACTACATATATATAAATATATACGTGTGTATATAGATGTATATGTGTATATAAGGATGGTTATTAGTGTGACTACATATATATAAATGTATACGTGTGCGTATATAGATATATAAGTGTATATAAGGATGGTTATTAGTGTGACTACATATATATAAATGTATATGTGTGTATGTATAGATGTATATGTGTATATAAGGATGGTTATTAGTGTGACTACATATATATAAATGTATACGTGTGTGTATATAGATGTATATGTGTATATAAGGATGGTTATTAGTGTGACTGCATATATATAAATGTATACGTGTGTATGTATAGATGTATATGTGTATATAAGGATGGTTATCAGTGTGACTACATATATATAAATGTATATGTGTGTATATATAGATGTATATGTGTATATAAGGATGGTTATTAGTGTGACTGCATATATATAAATGTATACGTGTGTATGTATAGATGTATATGTGTATATAAGGATGGTTATCAGTGTGACTACATATATATAAATGTATATGTGTGTATATATAGATGTATATGTGTATATAAGGATGGTTATTAGTGTGACTACATGTATATAAATGTATACGTACGTATGTATAGATGTATAGTGTATATAAGGATGCTTATTAGGGCTCATTTCCACTGGCGAGAGACAAATCTGTCCGTAATCTGGACCGAAAAAAAGGATGTAACGTATGCAATTGTCATGCGAGTGTAATGCGAGTGCAATGCGATTTTTAATCGCACCATCCATTTTACATCCGTATGACATCCGTATGCAATCCGTTTTTTTTCTCTGCAACTATTTTTAGACAGTCATTTACAGGACCATGGACAGTGTTCTAGGCCACAGAATGGTGATGTATCCGTAAAAAACGGATGGAATACGGATGGTCCGTATTCCGTACGTTTTTTTTCTCGCACCCTTTGACTTGCATTGGCGAGTCTCGTCCGAGACTCGCAGCAAATCGCAGCATGCTGCGATTTTTTTCTCAGTCCGATTTCGGCTGAGAAAAAAAATCGCAAATGAAAAGACACCTATTGAATAACATTGGTCCGAGTGCAATCCGATTTTTTATCGGATTGCACTCGTCCGTTTTCCTCGCCAGTGGAAATGAGCCCTTAGTGTGACTACATATATATATATATGTATATACACACACACACACAAACAAGTTACATAGATATATATAGTATGGATAAATAAGTATGTACTTTTCAAATCTGAAATGACAACACCAAGAAGGAAAGGTCGTGGAATTATGGAAATCAGCTGTGCTGTACTGTGAGGTTCTGCAGCATCTGAGTCTTTATTGCTCCACAACTCTTGCTCCAAATGCGGACAAGGAATATTAATTTATTGGAAGTGGAGGAAATCTGGTGTATCTTGATGAGGTATCAGAAATAAGCCTAGACCAATGACTGACAGGCATGGTTATGCCATACGTGGACAGACACCGGTCTCTCTCTCAATAACATCAAGTTCTTCACATTTCCTTCTCACACTAGTGATAGAGTTATTCTGCATTTCGAATCGATGAATTTTCTGGACCCTCAGGTTATTGCTTGCTATTTCAGCCAGTTATGGAACATTGGTTTAAGGAAATATACAAATTCTGGAAGTACAAAGGCATTGCTAAATGGGCCAGAAACATCTGGATTTTTTAGGGAACTTTGTTGTAGATAGAAGATAATATGTGTGGTATTTAATAACATATCAGATAAACCACTGGATGAAAAGAGTTGTGGCCAAAAAAGATGAATCATGGAGTGACACATTTAGGAAGATTTAGACACAAGCCCCTAAGAGCCACAAAGACGGATTCATTTTCCTTATGACATTTAAAACATAATTATTATATGTTCAGAACCATTGATTTTCTAGACCATCAGACGCTATTTTGCTTTTATCCACAAATGATTGTAGACATTGATGTGAAAATATGCATCGATTATAGAGGTGAAATAATTAGCTAAAATGATTGGAGGCAATTAGATGTTCTACCATCATGTATGCATGCCCTAAAGACTAACATACAAGCTGTTAAAGGGAACCTGTCACCCCCCCCCCCCTTCCCCAGTTGTTTCAAACTAAAAGAGCCACCTTGTGCAGCAGTAATGCTGCATTCTGACAAGGTGGCTCTTTTAGTTGTGGGTGCTGTAACTAGAGAAATAATCAGTTTTATAATTTGTCTGAAATACCTGGTCTTCAGTCAAGTGGGCCGGCGTTTCCCCCCTGCTTCAGACAGCACACAGCCGTCACTCACATCTTCTTGGCGCCGGGCGCCTCCTCCTCCTCACCGCTGTTTTCAAAATAGCCGGCGCCTGCGCTCTTATCCCCTGCCTGGTGCAGGCGGAGTGAGCACTGCCCGTCTTTCCTCATATGCAGTCCAGCTGACTGCGCCTGCGCGGCCGCCCTGCTTGTGATTCCCAGCCTCGCAGTGACTTATGATTTATTCAAATTGCGGGGCTGGGATTCACAGGCAGGGGATAAGAGCGCAGGCGCCGGCTCTTTTGAAAACAGCGGTGAGGAGGAGGAGGCGCCCGGCGCCAAGAAGATGTGAGTGACGGCTGTGTGCTGTCTGAAGCAGGGGGGAAACGCCGGCCCACTTGACTGAAGACCAGGTATTTCAGACAAATTATAAAACTGATTATTTCTCTAGTTACAGCACCCACAACTAAAAGAGCCACCTTGTCAGAATGCAGCATTACTGCTGCACAAGATGGCTCTTTTAGTTTGAAACAACTGGGGGGGGGGGTGACAGGTTCCCTTTAAATTATTTTTTTTGAGGCCTAATGGGTCAGACATTTTACAACTTTGTCAATTGGTGAGATGGCAAATCTCGTTCCTTCCGTATGCATGTTGTGGCCCAATTCTTTCAAAGAAAATGGTCCAGAATGGTACCTTTCTTTAGGTGGTGAGAAAAGAAATGGTATCCACTGATGAGATATGAGAAGAATGCACTGACCAATGGATGAAAAGAATAGTGTACACAATACACAAAAGATGGACGGTGGTGCAACATATTTAGAGAGCTCTTGACACTATTTGCACACCTCTTAAAGTATGGCCATTTCTTCAGCAAAATCAAGTTTTTTACATATGTGTTCAACATCTTCACAGCTGTAGAACCGTGATGAGACATCAATGGATAAAATGGACTGTCACAATCCACAACTGTTGGACTGTGAAAGGACACATTTAAGAAGTTCTGGATACCACCTACTTACAACTCTAGCCATTGAAAGTGATGAGATCTTCATCAGAATCAAGTTATTCAAACATATCTTTTGGGTTTATCAATGTAGTTGTTATGTTTTCTGAACCGTTGGATTTTATGTACCATCAGGTACTTTCCTGTTTTTTAACCTATACAATAGGAAATATTGGTGTGAAAAATATACCAATTTTGGAGATGGAATGGCCAGCTGAAGGGGTTGGAGGAGGCTGGTATTTTTGACATCATGTATGCATGCCATGAAGACTAACATACATGTTGTTAAATTATTTTTTGGTGGCCTGTTGTTTCAGAATATTTACTCGTTTGACAATTGTTGAGTTGGCTAATCTTTTTTCTTTCGTATTCATGCTGGGCCCTAATTCTTTCAAACAATTCCATCCAGAATGGTACCTCTAGGTGGAAAGAAGAGAAATGAATCATGTCCACTGATGATAAATTAGTAGAACTCACCGAAAGATGGATGAAAAAAATAGTGGAGCAATACTCAAAAATTGGAGTGTGGTGCAACATACAGTATTTGGAGAGCTCTGGACTCTACTTGCATACAAATCTTAAGGAATGGACATTGCTTTAGAAAGATCAAGTTTTTCAAATATCTGATAACTTCTCTACAGCTGTAAAACTATTATGAGAGAAAGAATGTCTCATCAATAAACACAAGGACTGTGGCACAATCTACAACTGTGGGACTGTGAAGAGATACATTTAGGCTGGTTTCACAGTAGCGTATCTGTGCGCAGCGTATGATCCACACAGATCCGCATGCGTCATGCATATATATCTTTAACCTGGTGTATGCAGGGACATGCGTTTCCATGAGTTCGTATGCGGATGTGTACACATGTTTTGTTTCGCGGTGTGCGGTGATGTCCGGCGACTTTGAGGCATAAAATATTGCGCAATCATGCACTTGTGGATGATTGCGAATGAGTACGTGAAAACAATGCATTACTGTATGGGAATGCATTGGTACGCAAGGACAAGCATACACATGCGTTCGATACGCATGCGTACTTCAGACAGCGCATATCCAGGAAAAGATTTCACCACCTCCACCATGCAAGTCAACAACGCAAACACATGCCAAAATGCATTTAAAAGCATGCACGCGCAGCAGGTTTTTTTGTGTCATGCGTCAGATGATGCAGAGTAAAACCACAGCATAAGCATGTGTTTGCATGCATTTGCGCATGCAGATGATACGCTGCGCAAAAAAACGCTAATGTGTACTTAGTCTTAGGAAGTTCTGGACACCACCTATCTACAGATCTAGCCATCAATGAGTGTACATCTCCTCATCAGAATCAAGTTCTCCAAATGAGCCTTCATATTCTTTTTGGGTTTATCAAGGTAGTTATTATGTTTTCTGAACCATTGAATTTTCTGTACCATCAGGCACTTTTTCTTGGTTTTAACCTATACAATTGAAATTTGGTGTGAAAAATACACCACTTTTGGAGATGGAATGGCCAGCTGAAGGTGTTGGAGGAGGCTGGATTTTTTTAACATCATGTATGCATGCCCTAAAGACTAGCATACAAGTTGTTAAATTATTTTTTTTGTGGCCTAATGGTTCAGAATTTTTACAACTTTGTCAATTGGTGAGATGGCAAATCTCGTTCCTTCCGTATGCATGTTGTGACCCAATTCTTTCAAAGAAAATGGTCCAGAATGGTACCTTTCTTTAGGTTGAGAGAAAAGAAATGGTATCCATTGATGAGATATGAGAAGAATGCACTGACCAACGGATGAAAAGAATAGTGCACACAATACACAAAAGATGGACGGTGGTGCAACATATTTAGAGAGCTCTTGACACTATTTGTACACCTCTTAAAGTATGGCCATTTCTTAAGCAAAATCAAGTTTTTTACATATGTGTTCAACTTCTTCACAGCTGTAGAACCGTGATGAGACATCAATGGATAAAACGGACTGTCACAATCCACAACTGTTGGACTGTGAAAGGACACATTTAAGAAGTTCTGGACACCACCTACTTACAACTCTAGCCATTGAAAGTGGCAAGCTCTTCATCAGAATCAAGTTATTCAAACATATCTTTTTGGGTTTATCAATGTAGTTGTTATGTTTTCTGAACCGTTGGATTTTATGTACCATCAGGTACTTTCCTGTTTTTTAACCTATACAATAGGAAATATTGGTGTGAAAAATATACCAATTTTGGAGATGGAATGGCCAGCTGAAGGGGTTGGAGGAGGCTGGTATTTTTGACATCATGTATGCATGCCAAGAAGACTAACATACATGTTGTTAAATTATTTTCTGGTGGCCTGTTGTTTCAGAATATTTACTCGTTTTGACAATTGTTGAGTTGGCTAATCTTTTTTCTTTCGTATTCATGCTGGGCCCTAATTCTTTCAAACAATTCCATCCAGAATGGTACCTCTAGGTGGAAAGAAGAGAAATGAATAGTGTTGAGCGATACCGTCCGATACTTGAAAGTATCGGTATCGGAAAGTATCGGCCGATACCGGCAAAGTATCGGATCCAATCCGATACCGATACCCGATACCAATACAAGTCAATGGGACTCAGGTATCGGACGGTATTCCTGATGGTTCCCAGGGTCTGAAGGAGAGGAAACTCTCCTTCAGGCCCTGGGAACCATATTAATGTGTAAAAGAAAGAATTAAAATAAAAAATATTGCTATACTCACCTGTCCGACGCAGCCGGGACCTCAGCGAGGGAACCGGCAGCGTTGTTTGTTTAAAATTCGCGCTTTTACTTGGTTACGTGAGGTCCCGGCTTGTGATTGGTCAGGGCGGCCATGTTGCCGGGACGCGGACCAATCACAGCAAGCCGTGACGAAATTACGTCACGGCTTGCTGTGATTGGTCCGCGTCCCGGCAACATGGCCGCCATTAACCAATCACAAGCCGTGACGTCACGGGAGGCTGGACATGCGCGTATTTTGAAAAGCGCGTGTGTCCAGCCTCCAGTGACGTCCCGGCTTATGATTGGTCACGGCGCCATGTTGCCGGGACGCGGACCAATCACAGCAAGCCGTGACGAAATTACGTCACGGCTTGCTGTGATTGGTCCGCGTCCCGGCAACATGGCCGCCATTAACCAATCACAAGCCGTGACGTCACGGGAGGCTGGACACGCGCGCTTTTCAAAATACGCGCATGTCCAGCCTCCCGTGACGTCCCGGCTTGTGATTGGTTAATGGCGGCCATGTTGCCGGGACGTCACTGGAGGCTGGACACGCGCGCTTTTCAAAATACGCGCATGTCCAGCCTCACGTGACGTCCCGGCTTGTGATTGGTTAATGGCGGCCATGTTGCCGGGACGTCACTGGAGGCTGGACACGCGCGCTTTTCAAAATACGCGCATGTCCAGCCTCCCGTGACGTCCCGGCTTGTGATTGGTTAATGGCGGCCATGTTGCCGGGACGTCACTGGAGGCTGGACACGCGCGCTTTTCAAAATACGCGCATGTCCAGCCTCCCGTGACGTCACGGCTTGTGATTGGTTAATGGCGGCCATGTTGCCGGGACGCGGACCAATCACAGCAAGCCATGACGTAATTTCGTCACGGCTTGCTGTGATTGGTCCGCGTCCCGGCAACATGGCCGCCCTGACCAATCACAAGCCGGGACTTCACGTAACCGTAAAAGCGCGAAATTTAAACAAACAACGCTGCCGGTTCCCTCGCTGAGATCCCGGCTGCGTCGGACAGGTGAGTATAGCGATATTTTTTATTTTAATTCTCTTTTTTACACATTATTACATTAATGTTGTTGCGATACCCGATACCCGATACCACAAAAGTATCGGATCTCGGTATCGGAAATTCCGATACAGCAAGTATCGGCCGATACCCGATACTTGCAGTATCGGAATGCTCAACACTAGAAATGAATAATGACCACTGATGATAAATTAGTAGAACTCACTGAAAGATGGATGAAAAGAATAGTGGCGCAATACTCAAAAATTGGAGTGTGGTGCAACATACAGTATTTGGAGAGCTCTGTACTCTACTTGCATACAAATCTTAAGGAATGGACATTGCTTTAGAAAGATCAAGTTTTTCAAATATCTGATAACTTCTCTTCAGCTGTAAAACTATTATGAGAGAAAGAATGTCTCATTAATAAACACAAGGACTGTGGCACAATCTACAACTGTGGGACTGTGAAGAGATACATTTAGGCTGGTTTCACATTAGCGTATCTGTGCGCAGCGTATGATCCACACAGATCCGCATGCGTCATGCATATATATCTTTAACCTGGTGTATGCAGGGACATGCGTTTCCATGAGTTCGTATGCGGATGTGTACACATGTTTTGTTTTGCGGTGTGCGGTGATGTCCGGCAACTTTGAGGCATCAAATATTGCACAATCATGCACTTGTGGATGATTGCGAATGAGTACGTGAAAACAATGCATTACTGTATGGGAATGCATTGGTACGCAAGGACAAGCATACGCATGCGTTCGATACGCATGCGTACTTCAGACGGCGCATATCCAGGAAATGATTTAACCACCTCCACCATGCACGTCAACAACGCAAACACATGCCAAAATGCATTTAAAAGCATGCACGCGCAGCAGGTTTTTTGTGTCATGCGTAAGATGATGCAGAGTAAAACCACAGCATAAGCATGTGTTTGCATGCATTTGCACATGCAGATGATACGTTGCGCAAAAAAACGCTAATGTGTACCTAGCCTTAGGAAGTTCTGGACACCACCTATCTACAGATCTAGCCATCAATGAGTGTACATCTCCTCATCAGAATCAAGTTCTCCAAATGAGCCTTCATATTCTTTTTGGGTTTATCAAGGTAGTTACTATGTTTTCTGAACCATTGAATTTTCTGTACCATCAGGCACTTTCTTGGTTTTAACCTATACAATTTGAAATTTGGTGTGAAAAATACACCACTTTTGGAGATGGAATGGCCAGCTGAAGGGGTTGGAGGAGGCTGGATTTTTTTAACATCATGTATGTATGCCCTAAAGACTAACATACAAGTTGTTAAATTATTTTTTTTGTGGCCTAATGGTTCAGAATTTTTACAACTTTGTCAATTGGTGAGATGGCAAATCTCGTTCTTTCCGTATGCATGTTGTGACCCAATTCTTTCAAAGAAAATGGTCCAGAATGGTACCTTTCTTTAGGTGGAGAGAAAAGAAATGGTATCCATTGATGAGATATGAGAAGAATGCACTGACCAACGGATGAAAAGAATAGTGTACACAATACACAAAAGATGGATGGTGGTGCAACATATTTAGAGAGCTCTTGACACTATTTGCACACCTCTTAAAGTATGGCCATTTCTTCAGCAAAATCAAGTTTTTTACATATGTGTCCAACTTCTTCACAGCTGTAGAACTGTGATGAGACATCAATGGATAAAACGGACTGTCACAATCCACAACTGTTGGACTGTGAAAGGACACATTTAAGAAGTTCTGGACACCACCTACTTACAACTCTAGCCATTGAAAGTGACGAGATCTTCATCAGAATCAAGTTATTCAAACATATCTTTTTGGGTTTATCAATGTAGTTGTTATGTTTTCTGAACCGTTGGATTTTATGTACCATCAGGTACTTTCCTGTTTTTTAACCTATACAATAGGAAATATTGGTGTGAAAAATATACTAATTTTGGAGATGGAATGGCCAGCTGAAGGGGTTGGGGGAGGCTGGTATTTTTGACATCATGTATGCATGCCATGAAGACTAACATACATGTTGTTAAATTATTTTTTGGTGGCCTGTTGTTTCAGAATATTTACTCGTTTGACAATTGTTGAGTTGGCTAATCTTTTTTCTTTCGTATTCATGCTGGGCCCTAATTCTTTCAAACAATTCCATCCAGAATGGTACCTCTAGGTGGAAAGAAGAGAAATGAATCATGTCCACTGATGATAAATTAGTAGAACTCACCGAAAGATGGATGAAAAGAATAGTGGCGCAATACTCAAAAATTGGAGTGTGGTGCAACATACAGTATTTGGAGAGCTCTGGACTCTAAGTACTTGCATACAAATCTTAAGGAATGGACATTGCTTTAGAAAGATCAAGTTTTTCAAATATCTGACAACTTCTCTACAGCTGTAAAACTATTATGAGAGAAAGAATGTCTCATCAATAAACACAAGGACTGTGGCACAATCTACAACTGTGGGACTGTGAAAAGATACATTTAGGGTGGTTTCACATTAGCGTATCTGTGCGCAGCGTATGATCCAAACAGATCCGCATGCGTCATGCATATATATCTTTAACCTGGTGTATGCAGGGACATGCGTTTCCATGAGTTCTTATGCGGATGTGTACACATGTTTTGTTTTGCGGTGTGCTGTGATGTCCGGCGACTTTGAGGCATCAAATATTGCGCAATCATGCACTTGTGGATGATTGCGAATGAGTACGTGAAAACAATGCATTACTCTATGGGAATGTATTGGTACGCAAGGACAAGCATATGCATGCGTTCGATACGCATGCGTACTTCAGACGGCGCATATCCAGGAAATGATTTCGCCACCTCCACCATGCACGTCAACAACGCAAACACATGCCAAAATGCATTTAAAAGCATGCACGCGCAGCAGGTTTTTTTGTGTCATGCGTCAGATAATTCAGAGTAAAACCACAGCATAAGCATGTGTTTGCATGCATTTGCGCATGCAGATGATACGCTGCGCAAAAAAACGCTAATGTGTACCTAGCCTTAGGGAGTTCTGGACACCACCTATCTACAGATCTAGCCATCAATGAGTGTACATCTCCTCATCAGAATCAAGTTCTCCAAATGAGCCTTCATATTCTTTTTGGGTTTATCAAGGTAGTTATTATGTTTTCTGAACCATTGAATTTTCTGTACCATCAGGCACTTTTTCTTGGTTTTAACCTATACAATTGAAATTTGGTGTGAAAAATACACCACTTTTGGAGATGGAATGGCCAGCTGAAGGGGTTGGAGGAGGCTGGATTTTTTTAACATCATGTATGCATGCCCTAAAGACTAACATACAAGTTGTTAAATTATTTTTTTTGTGGCCTAATGGTTCAGAATTTTTACAACTTTGTCAATTGGTGAGATGGCAAATCTCGTTCCTTCCGTATGCATGTTGTGACCCAATTCTTTCAAAGAAAATTGTCCAGAATGGTACCTTTCTTTAGGTGGAGAGAAAAGAAATGGTATCCATTGATGGGATATGAGAAGAATGCACTGACCAACGGATGAAAAGAATAGTGCACACAATACACAAAAGATGGACGGTGGTGCAACATATTTAGAGAGCTCTTGACACTATTTGCACACCTCTTAAAGTATGGCCATTTCTTCAGCAAAATCAAGTTTTTTACATATGTGTTCAACTTCTTCACAGCTGTAGAACCGTGATGAGACATCAATGGATAAAACGGACTGTCACAATCCACAACTGTTGGACTGTGAAAGGACACATTTAAGAAGTTCTGGACACCACCTACTTACAACTCTAGCCATTGAAAGTGGCGAGATCTTCATCAGAATCAAGTTATTCAAACATATCTTTTTGGGTTTATCAATGTAGTTGTTATGTTTTCTGAACCGTTGGATTTTATGTACCATCAGGTACTTTCCTGTTTTTCAACCTATACAATAGGAAATATTGGTGTGAAAAATATACCAATTTTGGAGATGGAATGGCCAGCTGAAGGGGTTGGAGGAGGCTGGTATTTTTGACATCATGTATGCCTGCCATGAAGACTAACATACATGTTGTTAAATTATTTTTTGGTGGCCTGTTGATTCAGAATATTTACTCGTTTGACAATTGTTGAGTTGGCTAATCTTTTTTCTTTCGTATTCATACTGGGCCCTAATTCTTTCAAACAATTCCATCCAGAATGGTACCTCTAGGTGGAAAGAAGAGAAATGAATCATGTCCACTGATGATAAATTAGTAGAACTCACCGAAAGATGGATGAAAAGAATAGTGGCGCAATACTCCAAAATTGGAGTGTGGTGCAACATACAGTATTTGGAGAGCTCTGGTCTCTAAGCACTTGCATACAAATCTTAAGAAATGGACATTGCTTTAGAAAGATCAAGTTTTTCAAATATCTGACAACTTCTCTACAGCTGTAAAACTATTATGAGAGAAAGAATGTCTCATCAATAAACACAAGGACTGTGGCACAATCTACAACTTTGGGACTGTGAAGAGATACATTTAGGCTGGTTTCACATTAGCGTATCTGTGCGCAGCGTATGATCCAAACAGATCCGCATGCGTCATGCATATATATCTTTAACCTGGTGTATGCAGGGACATGCGTTTCCATGAGTTCGTATGCGGATGTGTACACATATTTTGTTTCGCGGTGTGTGGTGATGTCCAGCGACTTTGAGGCATCAAATATTGCGCAATCATGCACTTGTGGATGATTGCGAATGAGTACGTGAAAACAATGCATTACTGTATGGGAATGCATTGGTACGCAAGGACAAGCATATGCATGCGTTCGATACGCATGCGTACTTCAGACGGCGCATATCCAGGGAATGATTTCACCACCTCCACCATGCACGTCAACAACGCAAACACATGCCAAAATGCACTTAAACGCATGCACGCGCAGCAAGTTTTTTTGTGTCATGCGTAAGATGATGCAGAGTAAAACCACAGCATAAGCATGTGTTTGCATGCATTTGCGCATGCAGATGATATGCTGCGCAAAAAACACTAATGTGTACCTAGCCTTAGGAAGTTCTGGACACCACCTATCTACAGATCTAGCCATCAATAAGTGTACATCTCCTCATCAGAATCAAGTTCTCCAAATGAGCCTTCATATTCTTTTTGGGTTTATCAAGGTAGTTATTATGTTTTCTGAACCATTGAATTTTCTGTACCATCAGGCACTTTTTCTTGGTTTTAACCTATACAATTAAAATTTGGTGTGAAAAATACACCACTTTTGGAGATGGAATGGCCAGCTGAAGGGGTTGGAGGAGGCTGGATTTTTTTAACATCATGTATGTATGCCCTAAAGACTAACATACAAGTTGTTAAATTATTTTTTTGTGGCCTAATGGTTCAGAATTTTTGCAACTTTGTCAATTGGTGAGATGGCAAATCTCGTTCCTTCGGTATGCATGCTGTGACCCAATTCTTTCAAAGAAAATGGTCCAGAATGGTACCTTTCTTTAGGTGGAGAGAAAAGAAATGGTATCCATTGATGAGATATGAGAAGAATGCACTGACCAACGGATGAAAAGAATAGTGCACACAATACACAAAAGATTAACGGTGGTTCAACATATTTAGAAAGCTCTTGACACTATTTGCACACCTCTTAAAGTATGGCCATTTCTTCAGCAAAATCAAGTTTTTTACATATGTGTTCAACTTCTTCACAGCTGTAGAACCGTGATGAGACATCAATGGATAAAACGGACTGTCACAATCCACAACTGTTGGACTGTGAAAGGACACATTTAAGAAGTTCTGGACACCACCTACTTACAACTCTAGCCATTGAAAGTGGCGAGATCTTCATCAGAATCAAGTTATTCAAACATATCTTTTTGGGTTTATCAATGTAGTTGTTATGTTTTCTGAACCGTTGGATTTTATGTACCATCAGGTACTTTCCTGTTTTTTAACCTATACAATAGGAAATATTGGTATGAAAAATATACTAATTTTGGAGATGGAATGGCCAGCTGAAGGGGTTGGAGGAGGCTGGTATTTTTGACATCATGTATGCATGCCATGAAGACTAACATACATGTTGTTAAATTGTTTTTTGGTGGCCTGTTATTTCAGAATATTTACTCGTTTGACAATTGTTGAGTTGGCTAATCTTTTTTCGTTCGTATTCATGCTGGACCCTAATTCTTTCAAACAATTCCATCCAGAATGGTACCTCTAGGTGGAAAGAAGAGAAATGAATCATGTCCACTGATGATAAATTAGTAGAACTCACCGAAAGATGGATGAAAAAAATGGCGCAATACTCGAAAATTGGAGTGTGGTGCAACATACAGTATTTGGAGAGCTCTGGACTCTACTTGCATACAAATCTTAAGGAATGGACATTGCTTTAGAAAGATCAAGTTTTTCAAATATCTGATAACTTCTCTACAGCTGTAAAACTTTTATGAGAGAAAGAATGTCTCATCAATAAACAGAAGGACTGTGGCACAATCTACAACTGTGGGACTGTGAAAAGATATATTTAGGCTGGTTTCACATTAGCGTATCTGTGCGCAGCGTATGATCCAATCAGATCCGCATGCGTCATGCATATATATCTTTAACCTGGTGTATGCAGGGACATGCGTTTCCATGAGTTCTTATGCGGATGTGTACACATGTTTTGTTTCGCGGTGTGCGTTGATGTCCGGCGACTTTGAGGCATCAAATATTGCGCAATCATGCACTTGTGGATGATTGCGAATGAGTACGTGAAAACAATGCATTACTGTATGGGAATGCATTGGTACGCAAGGACAAGCATACGCATGCGTTCGATACGCATGCGTACTTCAGACGGCGCATATCCAGGAAATGATTTCACCACCTCCACCATGCACGTCAACAACGCAAACACATGCCAAAATGCATTTAAAAGCATGCACGCGCAGCAGGTCTTTTTGTGTCATGCGTTAGATGATGCAGAGTAAAACCACAGCATAAGCATGTGTTTGTATGCATTTGCGCATGCAGATGATACGTTGCGCAAAAAAAACACTAATGTGTACCTAGCCTTAGGAAGTTCTGGACACCACCTATCTACAGAGCTAGCCATCAATGAGTGTACATCTCCTCTTCAGAATCAAGTTCTCCACATGAGCCTTCATATTCTTTTTGGGTTTATCAAGGTAGTTATTATGTTTTCTGAACCATTGAATTTTCTGTACCATCAGGCACTTTCTTGGTTTTAACCTATACAATTTGAAATTTGGTGTGAAAAATACACCACTTTTGGAGATGGAATGGCCAGCTGAAGGGGTTGGAGGAGGCTGGATTTTTTTAACATCATGTATGCATGCCCTAAAGACTAACATACAAGTTGTTAAATTATTTTTTTTGTGGCCTAATGGTTCAGAATTTTTACAACTTGGTCAATTGGTGAGATGGCAAATCTCATTCCTTCCGTATGCATGTTGTGACCCAATTCTTTCAAAGAAAATGGTTCAGAATGGTACCTTTCTTTAGGTGGAGAGAAAAGAAATGGTATCCATTGATGAGATATGAGAAGAATGCACTGACCAACGGATGAAAAGAATAGTGCACACAATACACAAAAGATGGATGGTGGTGCAACATATTTCGAGAGCTCTTGACACTATTTGCACACCTCTTAAAGTATGGCCATTTCTTCAGCAAAATCAAGTTTTTTACATATGTGTTCAACTTCTTCACAGCTGTAGAACCGTGATGAGACATCAATGGATAAAACCGGACTGTCACAATCCACAACTGTTGGACTGTGAAAGGACACATTTAAGAAGTTCTGGACACCACCTACTTACAACTCTAGCCATTGAAAGTGGCTAGCTCTTCATCAGAATCAAGTTATTCAAACATATCTTTTTGGGTTTATCAATGTAGTTGTTATGTTTTCTGAACCGTTGGATTTTATGTACCATCAGGTACTTTCCTGTTTTTTAACCTATACAATAGGAAATATTGGTGTGAAAAATATACCAATTTTGGAGATGGAATGGCCAGCTGAAGGGGTTGGAGGAGGCTGGTGTTTTTGACATCATGTATGCATGCCATGAAGACTAACATACATGTTGTTAAATTATTTTTTGGTGGCCTGTTGTTTCAGAATATTTACTCGTTTGACAATTGTTGAGTTGGCTAATCTTTTTTCTTTCGTATTCATGCTGGGCCCTAATTCTTTCAAACAATTCCATCCAGAATGGTACCTCAAGGTGGAAAGAAGAGAAATGAATCATGACCACTGATGATAAATTAGAACTCACCGAAAGATGGATGAAAAGAATAGTGGTGCAATACTCAAAAATTGGAGTGTGGTGCAACATACAGTATTTGGAGAGCTCTGGACTCTACTTGCATACAAATCTTAAGGAATGGACATTGCTTTAGAAAGATCAAGTTTTTCAAATATCTGACAACTACTCTACAGCTGTAAAACTATTATGAGAGAAAGAATGTCTCATCAATAAACACAAGTTCTGTGGCACAATCTACAACTGTGGGACTGTGAAGAGATACATTTAGGCTGGTTTCACATTAGCGTATCTGTGCGCAGCGTATGATCCAAACAGATCCGCATGCGTCATGCCTATATATCTTTAACCTGGTGTATGCAGGGACATGCGTTTCCATGAGTTCGTATGCGGATGTGTACACGTTTTGTTTCGCGGTGTGCGGTGATGTCCGGTGACTTTGAGGCATCAAATATTGCGCAATCATGCACTTGTGGATGATTGCGAATGAGTACGTGAAAACAATGCATTACTGTATGGGAATGCATTGGTACGCAAGGACAAGCATACGCATGCGTTCGATACGCATGCGTACTTCAGACGGCGCATATCCAGGAAATGATTTCACCACCTCCATCATGCACGTCAACAACGCAAACACATGCCAAAATGCATTTAAACGCATGCACGCGCAGCAGGTTTTTTTGTGTCATGCGTAAGATGATGCAGAGTAAAACCACAGCATAAGCATGTGTTTGCATGCATTTGCGTATGCAGATGATATGCTGCGCAAAAAAAATGCTAATGTGTACCTAGCCTTAGGACGTTCTGGACACTACCTATCTACAGATCTAGCCATCAATGAGTGTACATCTCCTCATCAGAATCAAGTTCTCCAAATGAGCCTTCATATTCTTTTTGGGTTTATCAAGGTAGTTATTATGTTTTCTGAACCATTGAATTTTCTATACCATCAGGCACGTTCTTGGTTTTAACCTATGCAATTGGAAATTTGGTGTGAAAAATACACCACTTTTGGAGATGGAATGGCCAGCTGAAGGGGTTGGAGGAGGCTGGATTTTTTTAACATCATGTATGCATGCCCTAAAGACTAACATACAAGTTGTTAAATTATTTTTTTTGTGGCCTAATGGTTCAGAATTTTTACAATTTTGTCAATTGGTGAGATGGCAAATCTCGTTCCTTCCGTATGCATGTTGTGACCCAATTCTTTCAAAGAAAATTGTCCAGAATGGTACCTTTCTTTAGGTGGAGAGAAAAGAAATGGTATCCATTGATGAGATATGAGAAGAATGCACTGACCAACGGATGAAAAGAATAGTGCACACAATACACAACAGATGGACGGTGGTGCAACATATTTAGAGAGCTCTTGACACTATTTGCACACCTCTTAAAGTATGGCCATTTCTTCAGCAAAATCAAGTTTTTTACATATGTGTTCAACTTCTTCACAGCTGTAGAACCGTGATGAGACATCAATGGATAAAACCGGACTGTCACAATCCACAACTGTTGGACTGTGAAAGGACACATTTAAGAAGTTCTGGACACCACCTACTTACAACTCTAGCCATTGAAAGTGGCTAGCTCTTCATCAGAATCAAGTTATTCAAACATATCTTTTTGGGTTTATCAATGTAGTTGTTATGTTTTCTGAACCGTTGGATTTTATGTACCATCAGGTACTTTCCTGTTTTTTAACCTATACAATAGGAAATATTGGTGTGAAAAATATACCAATTTTGGAGATGGAATGGCCAGCTGAAGGGGTTGGAGGAGGCTGGTGTTTTTGACATCATGTATGCATGCCATGAAGACTAACATACATGTTGTTAAATTATTTTTTGGTGGCCTGTTGTTTCAGAATATTTACTCGTTTGACAATTGTTGAGTTGGCTAATCTTTTTTCTTTCGTATTCATGCTGGGCCCTAATTCTTTCAAACAATTCCATCCAGAATGGTACCTCAAGGTGGAAAGAAGAGAAATGAATCATGACCACTGATGATAAATTAGAACTCACCGAAAGATGGATGAAAAGAATAGTGGTGCAATACTCAAAAATTGGAGTGTGGTGCAACATACAGTATTTGGAGAGCTCTGGACTCTACTTGCATACAAATCTTAAGGAATGGACATTGCTTTAGAAAGATCAAGTTTTTCAAATATCTGACAACTACTCTACAGCTGTAAAACTATTATGAGAGAAAGAATGTCTCATCAATAAACACAAGTTCTGTGGCACAATCTACAACTGTGGGACTGTGAAGAGATACATTTAGGCTGGTTTCACATTAGCGTATCTGTGCGCAGCGTATGATCCAAACAGATCCGCATGCGTCATGCCTATATATCTTTAACCTGGTGTATGCAGGGACATGCGTTTCCATGAGTTCGTATGCGGATGTGTACACGTTTTGTTTCGCGGTGTGCGGTGATGTCCGGTGACTTTGAGGCATCAAATATTGCGCAATCATGCACTTGTGGATGATTGCGAATGAGTACGTGAAAACAATGCATTACTGTATGGGAATGCATTGGTACGCAAGGACAAGCATACGCATGCGTTCGATACGCATGCGTACTTCAGACGGCGCATATCCAGGAAATGATTTCACCACCTCCACCATGCACGTCAACAACGCAAACACATGCCAAAATGCATTTAAACGCATGCACGCGCAGCAGGTTTTTTTGTGTCATGCGTAAGATGATGCAGAGTAAAACCACAGCATAAGCATGTGTTTGCATGCATTTGCGTATGCAGATGATATGCTGCGCAAAAAAAATGCTAATGTGTACCTAGCCTTAGGACGTTCTGGACACTACCTATCTACAGATCTAGCCATCAATGAGTGTACATCTCCTCATCAGAATCAAGTTCTCCAAATGAGCCTTCATATTCTTTTTGGGTTTATCAAGGTAGTTATTATGTTTTCTGAACCATTGAATTTTCTGTACCATCAGGCACGTTCTTGGTTTTAACCTATGCAATTGGAAATTTGGTGTGAAAAATACACCACTTTTGGAGATGGAATGGCCAGCTGAAGGGGTTGGAGGAGGCTGGATTTTTTTAACATCATGTATGCATGCCCTAAAGACTAACATACAAGTTGTTAAATTATTTTTTTTGTGGCCTAATGGTTCAGAATTTTTACAATTTTGTCAATTGGTGAGATGGCAAATCTCGTTCCTTCCGTATGCATGTTGTGACCCAATTCTTTCAAAGAAAATTGTCCAGAATGGTACCTTTCTTTAGGTGGAGAGAAAAGAAATGGTATCCATTGATGAGATATGAGAAGAATGCACTGACCAACGGATGAAAAGAATAGTGCACACAATACACAACAGATGGACGGTGGTGCAACATATTTAGAGAGCTCTTGACACTATTTGCACACCTCTTAAAGTATGGCCATTTCTTCAGCAAAATCAAGTTTTTTACATATGTGTTCAACTTCTTCACAGCTGTAGAACCGTGATGAGACATCAATGGATAAAACCGGACTGTCACAATCCACAACTGTTGGACTGTGAAAGGACACATTTAAGAAGTTCTGGACACCACCTACTTACAACTCTAGCCATTGAAAGTGGCTAGCTCTTCATCAGAATCAAGTTATTCAAACATATCTTTTTGGGTTTATCAATGTAGTTGTTATGTTTTCTGAACCGTTGGATTTTATGTACCATCAGGTACTTTCCTGTTTTTTAACCTATACAATAGGAAATATTGGTGTGAAAAATATACCAATTTTGGAGATGGAATGGCCAGCTGAAGGGGTTGGAGGAGGCTGGTGTTTTTGACATCATGTATGCATGCCATGAAGACTAACATACATGTTGTTAAATTATTTTTTGGTGGCCTGTTGTTTCAGAATATTTACTCGTTTGACAATTGTTGAGTTGGCTAATCTTTTTTCTTTCGTATTCATGCTGGGCCCTAATTCTTTCAAACAATTCCATCCAGAATGGTACCTCAAGGTGGAAAGAAGAGAAATGAATCATGACCACTGATGATAAATTAGAACTCACCGAAAGATGGATGAAAAGAATAGTGGTGCAATACTCAAAAATTGGAGTGTGGTGCAACATACAGTATTTGGAGAGCTCTGGACTCTACTTGCATACAAATCTTAAGGAATGGACATTGCTTTAGAAAGATCAAGTTTTTCAAATATCTGACAACTACTCTACAGCTGTAAAACTATTATGAGAGAAAGAATGTCTCATCAATAAACACAAGTTCTGTGGCACAATCTACAACTGTGGGACTGTGAAGAGATACATTTAGGCTGGTTTCACATTAGCGTATCTGTGCGCAGCGTATGATCCAAACAGATCCGCATGCGTCATGCCTATATATCTTTAACCTGGTGTATGCAGGGACATGCGTTTCCATGAGTTCGTATGCGGATGTGTACACGTTTTGTTTCGCGGTGTGCGGTGATGTCCGGTGACTTTGAGGCATCAAATATTGCGCAATCATGCACTTGTGGATGATTGCGAATGAGTACGTGAAAACAATGCATTACTGTATGGGAATGCATTGGTACGCAAGGACAAGCATACGCATGCGTTCGATACGCATGCGTACTTCAGACGGCGCATATCCAGGAAATGATTTCACCACCTCCACCATGCACGTCAACAACGCAAACACATGCCAAAATGCATTTAAACGCATGCACGCGCAGCAGGTTTTTTTGTGTCATGCGTAAGATGATGCAGAGTAAAACCACAGCATAAGCATGTGTTTGCATGCATTTGCGTATGCAGATGATATGCTGCGCAAAAAAAATGCTAATGTGTACCTAGCCTTAGGACGTTCTGGACACTACCTATCTACAGATCTAGCCATCAATGAGTGTACATCTCCTCATCAGAATCAAGTTCTCCAAATGAGCCTTCATATTCTTTTTGGGTTTATCAAGGTAGTTATTATGTTTTCTGAACCATTGAATTTTCTGTACCATCAGGCACGTTCTTGGTTTTAACCTATGCAATTGGAAATTTGGTGTGAAAAATACACCACTTTTGGAGATGGAATGGCCAGCTGAAGGGGTTGGAGGAGGCTGGATTTTTTTAACATCATGTATGCATGCCCTAAAGACTAACATACAAGTTGTTAAATTATTTTTTTTGTGGCCTAATGGTTCAGAATTTTTACAATTTTGTCAATTGGTGAGATGGCAAATCTCGTTCCTTCCGTATGCATGTTGTGACCCAATTCTTTCAAAGAAAATTGTCCAGAATGGTACCTTTCTTTAGGTGGAGAGAAAAGAAATGGTATCCATTGATGAGATATGAGAAGAATGCACTGACCAACGGATGAAAAGAATAGTGCACACAATACACAACAGATGGACGGTGGTGCAACATATTTAGAGAGCTCTTGACACTATTTGCACACCTCTTAAAGTATGGCCATTTCTTCAGCAAAATCAAGTTTTTTACATATGTGTTCAACTTCTTCACAGCTGTAGAACCGTGATGAGACATCAATGGATAAAACCGGACTGTCACAATCCACAACTGTTGGACTGTGAAAGGACACATTTAAGAAGTTCTGGACACCACCTACTTACAACTCTAGCCATTGAAAGTGGCTAGCTCTTCATCAGAATCAAGTTATTCAAACATATCTTTTTGGGTTTATCAATGTAGTTGTTATGTTTTCTGAACCGTTGGATTTTATGTACCATCAGGTACTTTCCTGTTTTTTAACCTATACAATAGGAAATATTGGTGTGAAAAATATACCAATTTTGGAGATGGAATGGCCAGCTGAAGGGGTTGGAGGAGGCTGGTGTTTTTGACATCATGTATGCATGCCATGAAGACTAACATACATGTTGTTAAATTATTTTTTGGTGGCCTGTTGTTTCAGAATATTTACTCGTTTGACAATTGTTGAGTTGGCTAATCTTTTTTCTTTCGTATTCATGCTGGGCCCTAATTCTTTCAAACAATTCCATCCAGAATGGTACCTCAAGGTGGAAAGAAGAGAAATGAATCATGACCACTGATGATAAATTAGAACTCACCGAAAGATGGATGAAAAGAATAGTGGTGCAATACTCAAAAATTGGAGTGTGGTGCAACATACAGTATTTGGAGAGCTCTGGACTCTACTTGCATACAAATCTTAAGGAATGGACATTGCTTTAGAAAGATCAAGTTTTTCAAATATCTGACAACTACTCTACAGCTGTAAAACTATTATGAGAGAAAGAATGTCTCATCAATAAACACAAGTTCTGTGGCACAATCTACAACTGTGGGACTGTGAAGAGATACATTTAGGCTGGTTTCACATTAGCGTATCTGTGCGCAGCGTATGATCCAAACAGATCCGCATGCGTCATGCCTATATATCTTTAACCTGGTGTATGCAGGGACATGCGTTTCCATGAGTTCGTATGCGGATGTGTACACGTTTTGTTTCGCGGTGTGCGGTGATGTCCGGTGACTTTGAGGCATCAAATATTGCGCAATCATGCACTTGTGGATGATTGCGAATGAGTACGTGAAAACAATGCATTACTGTATGGGAATGCATTGGTACGCAAGGACAAGCATACGCATGCGTTCGATACGCATGCGTACTTCAGACGGCGCATATCCAGGAAATGATTTCACCACCTCCACCATGCACGTCAACAACGCAAACACATGCCAAAATGCATTTAAACGCATGCACGCGCAGCAGGTTTTTTTGTGTCATGCGTAAGATGATGCAGAGTAAAACCACAGCATAAGCATGTGTTTGCATGCATTTGCGTATGCAGATGATATGCTGCGCAAAAAAAATGCTAATGTGTACCTAGCCTTAGGACGTTCTGGACACTACCTATCTACAGATCTAGCCATCAATGAGTGTACATCTCCTCATCAGAATCAAGTTCTCCAAATGAGCCTTCATATTCTTTTTGGGTTTATCAAGGTAGTTATTATGTTTTCTGAACCATTGAATTTTCTGTACCATCAGGCACGTTCTTGGTTTTAACCTATGCAATTGGAAATTTGGTGTGAAAAATACACCACTTTTGGAGATGGAATGGCCAGCTGAAGGGGTTGGAGGAGGCTGGATTTTTTTAACATCATGTATGCATGCCCTAAAGACTAACATACAAGTTGTTAAATTATTTTTTTTGTGGCCTAATGGTTCAGAATTTTTACAATTTTGTCAATTGGTGAGATGGCAAATCTCGTTCCTTCCGTATGCATGTTGTGACCCAATTCTTTCAAAGAAAATTGTCCAGAATGGTACCTTTCTTTAGGTGGAGAGAAAAGAAATGGTATCCATTGATGAGATATGAGAAGAATGCACTGACCAACGGATGAAAAGAATAGTGCACACAATACACAACAGATGGACGGTGGTGCAACATATTTAGAGAGCTCTTGACACTATTTGCACACCTCTTAAAGTATGGCCATTTCTTCAGCAAAATCAAGTTTTTTACATATGTGTTCAACTTCTTCACAGCTGTAGAACCGTGATGAGACATCAATGGATAAAACCGGACTGTCACAATCCACAACTGTTGGACTGTGAAAGGACACATTTAAGAAGTTCTGGACACCACCTACTTACAACTCTAGCCATTGAAAGTGGCTAGCTCTTCATCAGAATCAAGTTATTCAAACATATCTTTTTGGGTTTATCAATGTAGTTGTTATGTTTTCTGAACCGTTGGATTTTATGTACCATCAGGTACTTTCCTGTTTTTTAACCTATACAATAGGAAATATTGGTGTGAAAAATATACCAATTTTGGAGATGGAATGGCCAGCTGAAGGGGTTGGAGGAGGCTGGTGTTTTTGACATCATGTATGCATGCCATGAAGACTAACATACATGTTGTTAAATTATTTTTTGGTGGCCTGTTGTTTCAGAATATTTACTCGTTTGACAATTGTTGAGTTGGCTAATCTTTTTTCTTTCGTATTCATGCTGGGCCCTAATTCTTTCAAACAATTCCATCCAGAATGGTACCTCAAGGTGGAAAGAAGAGAAATGAATCATGACCACTGATGATAAATTAGAACTCACCGAAAGATGGATGAAAAGAATAGTGGTGCAATACTCAAAAATTGGAGTGTGGTGCAACATACAGTATTTGGAGAGCTCTGGACTCTACTTGCATACAAATCTTAAGGAATGGACATTGCTTTAGAAAGATCAAGTTTTTCAAATATCTGACAACTACTCTACAGCTGTAAAACTATTATGAGAGAAAGAATGTCTCATCAATAAACACAAGTTCTGTGGCACAATCTACAACTGTGGGACTGTGAAGAGATACATTTAGGCTGGTTTCACATTAGCGTATCTGTGCGCAGCGTATGATCCAAACAGATCCGCATGCGTCATGCCTATATATCTTTAACCTGGTGTATGCAGGGACATGCGTTTCCATGAGTTCGTATGCGGATGTGTACACGTTTTGTTTCGCGGTGTGCGGTGATGTCCGGTGACTTTGAGGCATCAAATATTGCGCAATCATGCACTTGTGGATGATTGCGAATGAGTACGTGAAAACAATGCATTACTGTATGGGAATGCATTGGTACGCAAGGACAAGCATACGCATGCGTTCGATACGCATGCGTACTTCAGACGGCGCATATCCAGGAAATGATTTCACCACCTCCACCATGCACGTCAACAACGCAAACACATGCCAAAATGCATTTAAACGCATGCACGCGCAGCAGGTTTTTTTGTGTCATGCGTAAGATGATGCAGAGTAAAACCACAGCATAAGCATGTGTTTGCATGCATTTGCGTATGCAGATGATATGCTGCGCAAAAAAAATGCTAATGTGTACCTAGCCTTAGGACGTTCTGGACACTACCTATCTACAGATCTAGCCATCAATGAGTGTACATCTCCTCATCAGAATCAAGTTCTCCAAATGAGCCTTCATATTCTTTTTGGGTTTATCAAGGTAGTTATTATGTTTTCTGAACCATTGAATTTTCTGTACCATCAGGCACGTTCTTGGTTTTAACCTATGCAATTGGAAATTTGGTGTGAAAAATACACCACTTTTGGAGATGGAATGGCCAGCTGAAGGGGTTGGAGGAGGCTGGATTTTTTTAACATCATGTATGCATGCCCTAAAGACTAACATACAAGTTGTTAAATTATTTTTTTTGTGGCCTAATGGTTCAGAATTTTTACAATTTTGTCAATTGGTGAGATGGCAAATCTCGTTCCTTCCGTATGCATGTTGTGACCCAATTCTTTCAAAGAAAATTGTCCAGAATGGTACCTTTCTTTAGGTGGAGAGAAAAGAAATGGTATCCATTGATGAGATATGAGAAGAATGCACTGACCAACGGATGAAAAGAATAGTGCACACAATACACAACAGATGGACGGTGGTGCAACATATTTAGAGAGCTCTTGACACTATTTGCACACCTCTTAAAGTATGGCCATTTCTTCAGCAAAATCAAGTTTTTTACATATGTGTTCAACTTCTTCACAGCTGTAGAACCGTGATGAGACATCAATGGATAAAACCGGACTGTCACAATCCACAACTGTTGGACTGTGAAAGGACACATTTAAGAAGTTCTGGACACCACCTACTTACAACTCTAGCCATTGAAAGTGGCTAGCTCTTCATCAGAATCAAGTTATTCAAACATATCTTTTTGGGTTTATCAATGTAGTTGTTATGTTTTCTGAACCGTTGGATTTTATGTACCATCAGGTACTTTCCTGTTTTTTAACCTATACAATAGGAAATATTGGTGTGAAAAATATACCAATTTTGGAGATGGAATGGCCAGCTGAAGGGGTTGGAGGAGGCTGGTGTTTTTGACATCATGTATGCATGCCATGAAGACTAACATACATGTTGTTAAATTATTTTTTGGTGGCCTGTTGTTTCAGAATATTTACTCGTTTGACAATTGTTGAGTTGGCTAATCTTTTTTCTTTCGTATTCATGCTGGGCCCTAATTCTTTCAAACAATTCCATCCAGAATGGTACCTCAAGGTGGAAAGAAGAGAAATGAATCATGACCACTGATGATAAATTAGAACTCACCGAAAGATGGATGAAAAGAATAGTGGTGCAATACTCAAAAATTGGAGTGTGGTGCAACATACAGTATTTGGAGAGCTCTGGACTCTACTTGCATACAAATCTTAAGGAATGGACATTGCTTTAGAAAGATCAAGTTTTTCAAATATCTGACAACTACTCTACAGCTGTAAAACTATTATGAGAGAAAGAATGTCTCATCAATAAACACAAGTTCTGTGGCACAATCTACAACTGTGGGACTGTGAAGAGATACATTTAGGCTGGTTTCACATTAGCGTATCTGTGCGCAGCGTATGATCCAAACAGATCCGCATGCGTCATGCCTATATATCTTTAACCTGGTGTATGCAGGGACATGCGTTTCCATGAGTTCGTATGCGGATGTGTACACGTTTTGTTTCGCGGTGTGCGGTGATGTCCGGTGACTTTGAGGCATCAAATATTGCGCAATCATGCACTTGTGGATGATTGCGAATGAGTACGTGAAAACAATGCATTACTGTATGGGAATGCATTGGTACGCAAGGACAAGCATACGCATGCGTTCGATACGCATGCGTACTTCAGACGGCGCATATCCAGGAAATGATTTCACCACCTCCACCATGCACGTCAACAACGCAAACACATGCCAAAATGCATTTAAACGCATGCACGCGCAGCAGGTTTTTTTGTGTCATGCGTAAGATGATGCAGAGTAAAACCACAGCATAAGCATGTGTTTGCATGCATTTGCGTATGCAGATGATATGCTGCGCAAAAAAAATGCTAATGTGTACCTAGCCTTAGGACGTTCTGGACACTACCTATCTACAGATCTAGCCATCAATGAGTGTACATCTCCTCATCAGAATCAAGTTCTCCAAATGAGCCTTCATATTCTTTTTGGGTTTATCAAGGTAGTTATTATGTTTTCTGAACCATTGAATTTTCTGTACCATCAGGCACGTTCTTGGTTTTAACCTATGCAATTGGAAATTTGGTGTGAAAAATACACCACTTTTGGAGATGGAATGGCCAGCTGAAGGGGTTGGAGGAGGCTGGATTTTTTTAACATCATGTATGCATGCCCTAAAGACTAACATACAAGTTGTTAAATTATTTTTTTTGTGGCCTAATGGTTCAGAATTTTTACAATTTTGTCAATTGGTGAGATGGCAAATCTCGTTCCTTCCGTATGCATGTTGTGACCCAATTCTTTCAAAGAAAATTGTCCAGAATGGTACCTTTCTTTAGGTGGAGAGAAAAGAAATGGTATCCATTGATGAGATATGAGAAGAATGCACTGACCAACGGATGAAAAGAATAGTGCACACAATACACAACAGATGGACGGTGGTGCAACATATTTAGAGAGCTCTTGACACTATTTGCACACCTCTTAAAGTATGGCCATTTCTTCAGCAAAATCAAGTTTTTTACATATGTGTTCAACTTCTTCACAGCTGTAGAACCGTGATGAGACATCAATGGATAAAACCGGACTGTCACAATCCACAACTGTTGGACTGTGAAAGGACACATTTAAGAAGTTCTGGACACCACCTACTTACAACTCTAGCCATTGAAAGTGGCTAGCTCTTCATCAGAATCAAGTTATTCAAACATATCTTTTTGGGTTTATCAATGTAGTTGTTATGTTTTCTGAACCGTTGGATTTTATGTACCATCAGGTACTTTCCTGTTTTTTAACCTATACAATAGGAAATATTGGTGTGAAAAATATACCAATTTTGGAGATGGAATGGCCAGCTGAAGGGGTTGGAGGAGGCTGGTGTTTTTGACATCATGTATGCATGCCATGAAGACTAACATACATGTTGTTAAATTATTTTTTGGTGGCCTGTTGTTTCAGAATATTTACTCGTTTGACAATTGTTGAGTTGGCTAATCTTTTTTCTTTCGTATTCATGCTGGGCCCTAATTCTTTCAAACAATTCCATCCAGAATGGTACCTCAAGGTGGAAAGAAGAGAAATGAATCATGACCACTGATGATAAATTAGAACTCACCGAAAGATGGATGAAAAGAATAGTGGTGCAATACTCAAAAATTGGAGTGTGGTGCAACATACAGTATTTGGAGAGCTCTGGACTCTACTTGCATACAAATCTTAAGGAATGGACATTGCTTTAGAAAGATCAAGTTTTTCAAATATCTGACAACTACTCTACAGCTGTAAAACTATTATGAGAGAAAGAATGTCTCATCAATAAACACAAGTTCTGTGGCACAATCTACAACTGTGGGACTGTGAAGAGATACATTTAGGCTGGTTTCACATTAGCGTATCTGTGCGCAGCGTATGATCCAAACAGATCCGCATGCGTCATGCCTATATATCTTTAACCTGGTGTATGCAGGGACATGCGTTTCCATGAGTTCGTATGCGGATGTGTACACGTTTTGTTTCGCGGTGTGCGGTGATGTCCGGTGACTTTGAGGCATCAAATATTGCGCAATCATGCACTTGTGGATGATTGCGAATGAGTACGTGAAAACAATGCATTACTGTATGGGAATGCATTGGTACGCAAGGACAAGCATACGCATGCGTTCGATACGCATGCGTACTTCAGACGGCGCATATCCAGGAAATGATTTCACCACCTCCACCATGCACGTCAACAACGCAAACACATGCCAAAATGCATTTAAACGCATGCACGCGCAGCAGGTTTTTTTGTGTCATGCGTAAGATGATGCAGAGTAAAACCACAGCATAAGCATGTGTTTGCATGCATTTGCGTATGCAGATGATATGCTGCGCAAAAAAAATGCTAATGTGTACCTAGCCTTAGGACGTTCTGGACACTACCTATCTACAGATCTAGCCATCAATGAGTGTACATCTCCTCATCAGAATCAAGTTCTCCAAATGAGCCTTCATATTCTTTTTGGGTTTATCAAGGTAGTTATTATGTTTTCTGAACCATTGAATTTTCTGTACCATCAGGCACGTTCTTGGTTTTAACCTATGCAATTGGAAATTTGGTGTGAAAAATACACCACTTTTGGAGATGGAATGGCCAGCTGAAGGGGTTGGAGGAGGCTGGATTTTTTTAACATCATGTATGCATGCCCTAAAGACTAACATACAAGTTGTTAAATTATTTTTTTTGTGGCCTAATGGTTCAGAATTTTTACAATTTTGTCAATTGGTGAGATGGCAAATCTCGTTCCTTCCGTATGCATGTTGTGACCCAATTCTTTCAAAGAAAATTGTCCAGAATGGTACCTTTCTTTAGGTGGAGAGAAAAGAAATGGTATCCATTGATGAGATATGAGAAGAATGCACTGACCAACGGATGAAAAGAATAGTGCACACAATACACAACAGATGGACGGTGGTGCAACATATTTAGAGAGCTCTTGACACTATTTGCACACCTCTTAAAGTATGGCCATTTCTTCAGCAAAATCAAGTTTTTTACATATGTGTTCAACTTCTTCACAGCTGTAGAACCGTGATGAGACATCAATGGATAAAACCGGACTGTCACAATCCACAACTGTTGGACTGTGAAAGGACACATTTAAGAAGTTCTGGACACCACCTACTTACAACTCTAGCCATTGAAAGTGGCTAGCTCTTCATCAGAATCAAGTTATTCAAACATATCTTTTTGGGTTTATCAATGTAGTTGTTATGTTTTCTGAACCGTTGGATTTTATGTACCATCAGGTACTTTCCTGTTTTTTAACCTATACAATAGGAAATATTGGTGTGAAAAATATACCAATTTTGGAGATGGAATGGCCAGCTGAAGGGGTTGGAGGAGGCTGGTGTTTTTGACATCATGTATGCATGCCATGAAGACTAACATACATGTTGTTAAATTATTTTTTGGTGGCCTGTTGTTTCAGAATATTTACTCGTTTGACAATTGTTGAGTTGGCTAATCTTTTTTCTTTCGTATTCATGCTGGGCCCTAATTCTTTCAAACAATTCCATCCAGAATGGTACCTCAAGGTGGAAAGAAGAGAAATGAATCATGACCACTGATGATAAATTAGAACTCACCGAAAGATGGATGAAAAGAATAGTGGTGCAATACTCAAAAATTGGAGTGTGGTGCAACATACAGTATTTGGAGAGCTCTGGACTCTACTTGCATACAAATCTTAAGGAATGGACATTGCTTTAGAAAGATCAAGTTTTTCAAATATCTGACAACTACTCTACAGCTGTAAAACTATTATGAGAGAAAGAATGTCTCATCAATAAACACAAGTTCTGTGGCACAATCTACAACTGTGGGACTGTGAAGAGATACATTTAGGCTGGTTTCACATTAGCGTATCTGTGCGCAGCGTATGATCCAAACAGATCCGCATGCGTCATGCCTATATATCTTTAACCTGGTGTATGCAGGGACATGCGTTTCCATGAGTTCGTATGCGGATGTGTACACGTTTTGTTTCGCGGTGTGCGGTGATGTCCGGTGACTTTGAGGCATCAAATATTGCGCAATCATGCACTTGTGGATGATTGCGAATGAGTACGTGAAAACAATGCATTACTGTATGGGAATGCATTGGTACGCAAGGACAAGCATACGCATGCGTTCGATACGCATGCGTACTTCAGACGGCGCATATCCAGGAAATTATTTCACCACCTCCACCATGCACGTCAACAACGCAAACACATGCCAAAATGCATTTAAACGCATGCACGCGCAGCAGGTTTTTTTGTGTCATGCGTAAGATGATGCAGAGTAAAACCACAGCATAAGCATGTGTTTGCATGCATTTGCGTATGCAGATGATATGCTGCGCAAAAAAAATGCTAATGTGTACCTAGCCTTAGGACGTTCTGGACACTACCTATCTACAGATCTAGCCATCAATGAGTGTACATCTCCTCATCAGAATCAAGTTCTCCAAATGAGCCTTCATATTCTTTTTGGGTTTATCAAGGTAGTTATTATGTTTTCTGAACCATTGAATTTTCTATACCATCAGGCACGTTCTTGGTTTTAACCTATGCAATTGGAAATTTGGTGTGAAAAATACACCACTTTTGGAGATGGAATGGCCAGCTGAAGGGGTTGGAGGAGGCTGGATTTTTTTAACATCATGTATGCATGCCCTAAAGACTAACATACAAGTTGTTAAATTATTTTTTTTGTGGCCTAATGGTTCAGAATTTTTACAATTTTGTCAATTGGTGAGATGGCAAATCTCGTTCCTTCCGTATGCATGTTGTGACCCAATTCTTTCAAAGAAAATTGTCCAGAATGGTACCTTTCTTTAGGTGGAGAGAAAAGAAATGGTATCCATTGATGAGATATGAGAAGAATGCACTGACCAACGGATGAAAAGAATAGTGCACACAATACACAACAGATGGACGGTGGTGCAACATATTTAGAGAGCTCTTGACACTATTTGCACACCTCTTAAAGTATGGCCATTTCTTCAGCAAAATCAAGTTTTTTACATATGTGTTCAACTTCTTCACAGCTGTAGAACCGTGATGAGACATCAATGGATAAAACCGGACTGTCACAATCCACAACTGTTGGACTGTGAAAGGACACATTTAAGAAGTTCTGGACACCACCTACTTACAACTCTAGCCATTGAAAGTGGCTAGCTCTTCATCAGAATCAAGTTATTCAAACATATCTTTTTGGGTTTATCAATGTAGTTGTTATGTTTTCTGAACCGTTGGATTTTATGTACCATCAGGTACTTTCCTGTTTTTTAACCTATACAATAGGAAATATTGGTGTGAAAAATATACCAATTTTGGAGATGGAATGGCCAGCTGAAGGGGTTGGAGGAGGCTGGTGTTTTTGACATCATGTATGCATGCCATGAAGACTAACATACATGTTGTTAAATTATTTTTTGGTGGCCTGTTGTTTCAGAATATTTACTCGTTTGACAATTGTTGAGTTGGCTAATCTTTTTTCTTTCGTATTCATGCTGGGCCCTAATTCTTTCAAACAATTCCATCCAGAATGGTACCTCAAGGTGGAAAGAAGAGAAATGAATCATGACCACTGATGATAAATTAGAACTCACCGAAAGATGGATGAAAAGAATAGTGGTGCAATACTCAAAAATTGGAGTGTGGTGCAACATACAGTATTTGGAGAGCTCTGGACTCTACTTGCATACAAATCTTAAGGAATGGACATTGCTTTAGAAAGATCAAGTTTTTCAAATATCTGACAACTACTCTACAGCTGTAAAACTATTATGAGAGAAAGAATGTCTCATCAATAAACACAAGTTCTGTGGCACAATCTACAACTGTGGGACTGTGAAGAGATACATTTAGGCTGGTTTCACATTAGCGTATCTGTGCGCAGCGTATGATCCAAACAGATCCGCATGCGTCATGCCTATATATCTTTAACCTGGTGTATGCAGGGACATGCGTTTCCATGAGTTCGTATGCGGATGTGTACACATTTTGTTTCGCGGTGTGCGGTGATGTCCGGTGACTTTGAGGCATCAAATATTGCGCAATCATGCACTTGTGGATGATTGCGAATGAGTACGTGAAAACAATGCATTACTGTATGGGAATGCATTGGTACGCAAGGACAAGCATACGCATGCGTTCGATACGCATGCGTACTTCAGACGGCGCATATCCAGGAAATGATTTCACCACCTCCACCATGCACGTCAACAACGCAAACACATGCCAAAATGCATTTAAACGCATGCACGCGCAGCAGGTTTTTTTGTGTCATGCGTAAGATGATGCAGAGTAAAACCACAGCATAAGCATGTGTTTGCATGCATTTGCGTATGCAGATGATATGCTGCGCAAAAAAAATGCTAATGTGTACCTAGCCTTAGGACGTTCTGGACACTACCTATCTACAGATCTAGCCATCAATGAGTGTACATCTCCTCATCAGAATCAAGTTCTCCAAATAATAATAATAATAATTTTATTTATATAGCGCCAACATATTCCGCAGCGCTTTACAACTTATAGAGGGGACTTATACAGACAATAGACATTACAGCATAACAGAAATCACAGTTCAAAACAGATACCAGTAGGAATGAGGGCCCTGCTCACAAGCTTACAATCTATGAGGAAAAGGGGAGACACGAGAGGTGGATGGTAACAATTGCTTTAGTTGTTTGGACCAGCCATAGTGTAAGGCTCGGGTGTTCATGTAAAGCTGCATGAACCAGTTAACTGCCTAAGTATGTAACAGTACAGACACAGAGGCTATTAACTGCATAAAGTGTATGAGAACATGATGGAGGAACGTGATTATGTTGTTGTTTTTTTATTAATAGGCCACACAGGGATAGTTAGGTTAATGCGTTGAGGCGGTAGGCCAATCTGAACAAATGAGTTTTTAGGGCACGCTTAAAACTGTGGGGATTGGGGATTAATTGTATTAACCTAGGTAGTGCATTCCAAAGAATCGGCGCCGCACGTGTAAAGTCTTGGAGACGGGAGTGGGAGGTTCTGATTATTGAGGATGCTAACCTGAGGTCATTAGCAGAGCGGAGGGCACGGGTAGGTTGGTAGACTGAGACCAGAGAGGAGATGTAGGGTGGTGCTGAGCCATGGAGTGCTTTGTGGATGAGGGTAGTAGTTTTGTACTGGATTCTGGATTGGATGGGTAGCCAGTGTAATGACTGGCACAAGGTAGAGGCATCGGTGTAACGGTTGGCGAGGAGTATGATTCTGGCAGCAGCATTCAGGACAGATTGGAGTGGGGAGAGTTTGGTAAGAGGGAGGCCAATTAGTAGAGAGTTACAATAGTCCAGACGAGAATGAATAAGTGAGACAGTAAGAGTTTTTGCAGAGTTGAAAGTAAGAAAAGGGCGAATTCTGGAAATGTTTTTGAGATGCAGATAAGAAGAGCGAGCCAGTGATCGGATGTGGGGGGTGAATGAAAGCTCGGAATCAAGGATGACTCCAAGGCAGCGGGCATGTTGCTTTGGAGTAATGGTGGAACCGCACACAGAGATGGCAATGTCAGGCAAAGGTAGGTTTGTAGAGGGAGAGAACACGAGGAGTTCAGTTTTTGACAGGTTCAGTTTCAGATAGAGGGAGGACATGATGTTAGAGACAGCGGTAAGACAATCACTGGTGTTTTCTAAAAAGGTCGGCGTGATAACAGGAGAAGAGGTATATAATTGGGTGTCGTCAGCATAGAGATGGTACTGGAAACCAAATCTACTGATTGTTTGTCCAATAGGGGCAGTATACAAAGAGAAGAGGAGGGGGCCTAGGACTGATCCTTGAGGAACCCCAACAGTAAGGGGAAGGTGAGAGGAGGAGGAACCAGCAAAACAAACAGTGAAGGATCGGCCAGAGAGATAGGAGGAGAACCAAGAGAGAACGGTGTCCTTGAGGCCGATGGAGCGGAGCATAGTGAGGAGGAGCTGATGATCCACAGTGTCGAATGCTGCGGAGAGATCCAAGAGAATTAGCATGGAATAGTGACCATTAGATTTAGCTGTTAGTAGGTCATTAGAGACTTTAGTGAGGGCAGTTTCAGTAGAGTGTAAAGAGCGGAAACCAGATTGAAGAGGGTCGAGAAGAGAATTATCTGAGAGATAGCGGGTAAGACGGGAGTGGACCAGGCGTTCCAGGAGTTTAGAGATGAAGGGAAGATTAGAGACAGGTCTATAATTAGCGGCACAATTTTGATCGAGGGAGGGCTTTTTAAGTAGTGGATGTATGATGGCATGCTTAAATGAGGAGGGAAAAATACCGGAAGTGAGGGAAAGGTTGAATATTTTTGTTAGGTGAGAGGTGAGCCTTCATATTCTTTTTGGGTTTATCAAGGTAGTTATTATGTTTTCTGAACCATTGAATTTTCTGTACCATCAGGCACGTTCTTGGTTTTAACCTATGCAATTGGAAATTTGGTGTGAAAAATACACCACTTTTGGAGATGGAATGGCCAGCTGAAGGGGTTGGAGGAGGCTGGATTTTTTTAACATCATGTATGCATGCCCTAAAGACTAACATACAAGTTGTTAAATTATTTTTTTTGTGGCCTAATGGTTCAGAATTTTTACAATTTTGTCAATTGGTGAGATGGCAAATCTCGTTCCTTCCGTATGCATGTTGTGACCCAATTCTTTCAAAGAAAATTGTCCAGAATGGTACCTTTCTTTAGGTGGAGAGAAAAGAAATGGTATCCATTGATGAGATATGAGAAGAATGCACTGACCAACGGATGAAAAGAATAGTGCACACAATACACAACAGATGGACGGTGGTGCAACATATTTAGAGAGCTCTTGACACTATTTGCACACCTCTTAAAGTATGGCCATTTCTTCAGCAAAATCAAGTTTTTTACATATGTGTTCAACTTCTTCACAGCTGTAGAACCGTGATGAGACATCAATGGATAAAACCGGACTGTCACAATCCACAACTGTTGGACTGTGAAAGGACACATTTAAGAAGTTCTGGACACCACCTACTTACAACTCTAGCCATTGAAAGTGGCTAGCTCTTCATCAGAATCAAGTTATTCAAACATATCTTTTTGGGTTTATCAATGTAGTTGTTATGTTTTCTGAACCGTTGGATTTTATGTACCATCAGGTACTTTCCTGTTTTTTAACCTATACAATAGGAAATATTGGTGTGAAAAATATACCAATTTTGGAGATGGAATGGCCAGCTGAAGGGGTTGGAGGAGGCTGGTGTTTTTGACATCATGTATGCATGCCATGAAGACTAACATACATGTTGTTAAATTATTTTTTGGTGGCCTGTTGTTTCAGAATATTTACTCGTTTGACAATTGTTGAGTTGGCTAATCTTTTTTCTTTCGTATTCATGCTGGGCCCTAATTCTTTCAAACAATTCCATCCAGAATGGTACCTCAAGGTGGAAAGAAGAGAAATGAATCATGACCACTGATGATAAATTAGAACTCACCGAAAGATGGATGAAAAGAATAGTGGTGCAATACTCAAAAATTGGAGTGTGGTGCAACATACAGTATTTGGAGAGCTCTGGACTCTACTTGCATACAAATCTTAAGGAATGGACATTGCTTTAGAAAGATCAAGTTTTTCAAATATCTGACAACTACTCTACAGCTGTAAAACTATTATGAGAGAAAGAATGTCTCATCAATAAACACAAGTTCTGTGGCACAATCTACAACTGTGGGACTGTGAAGAGATACATTTAGGCTGGTTTCACATTAGCGTATCTGTGCGCAGCGTATGATCCAAACAGATCCGCATGCGTCATGCCTATATATCTTTAACCTGGTGTATGCAGGGACATGCGTTTCCATGAGTTCGTATGCGGATGTGTACACGTTTTGTTTCGCGGTGTGCGGTGATGTCCGGTGACTTTGAGGCATCAAATATTGCGCAATCATGCACTTGTGGATGATTGCGAATGAGTACGTGAAAACAATGCATTACTGTATGGGAATGCATTGGTACGCAAGGACAAGCATACGCATGCGTTCGATACGCATGCGTACTTCAGACGGCGCATATCCAGGAAATGATTTCACCACCTCCACCATGCACGTCAACAACGCAAACACATGCCAAAATGCATTTAAACGCATGCACGCGCAGCAGGTTTTTTTGTGTCATGCGTAAGATGATGCAGAGTAAAACCACAGCATAAGCATGTGTTTGCATGCATTTGCGTATGCAGATGATATGCTGCGCAAAAAAAATGCTAATGTGTACCTAGCCTTAGGACGTTCTGGACACTACCTATCTACAGATCTAGCCATCAATGAGTGTACATCTCCTCATCAGAATCAAGTTCTCCAAATGAGCCTTCATATTCTTTTTGGGTTTATCAAGGTAGTTATTATGTTTTCTGAACCATTGAATTTTCTGTACCATCAGGCACGTTCTTGGTTTTAACCTATGCAATTGGAAATTTGGTGTGAAAAATACACCACTTTTGGAGATGGAATGGCCAGCTGAAGGGGTTGGAGGAGGCTGGATTTTTTTAACATCATGTATGCATGCCCTAAAGACTAACATACAAGTTGTTAAATTATTTTTTTTGTGGCCTAATGGTTCAGAATTTTTACAATTTTGTCAATTGGTGAGATGGCAAATCTCGTTCCTTCCGTATGCATGTTGTGACCCAATTCTTTCAAAGAAAATTGTCCAGAATGGTACCTTTCTTTAGGTGGAGAGAAAAGAAATGGTATCCATTGATGAGATATGAGAAGAATGCACTGACCAACGGATGAAAAGAATAGTGCACACAATACACAACAGATGGACGGTGGTGCAACATATTTAGAGAGCTCTTGACACTATTTGCACACCTCTTAAAGTATGGCCATTTCTTCAGCAAAATCAAGTTTTTTACATATGTGTTCAACTTCTTCACAGCTGTAGAACCGTGATGAGACATCAATGGATAAAACCGGACTGTCACAATCCACAACTGTTGGACTGTGAAAGGACACATTTAAGAAGTTCTGGACACCACCTACTTACAACTCTAGCCATTGAAAGTGGCTAGCTCTTCATCAGAATCAAGTTATTCAAACATATCTTTTTGGGTTTATCAATGTAGTTGTTATGTTTTCTGAACCGTTGGATTTTATGTACCATCAGGTACTTTCCTGTTTTTTAACCTATACAATAGGAAATATTGGTGTGAAAAATATACCAATTTTGGAGATGGAATGGCCAGCTGAAGGGGTTGGAGGAGGCTGGTGTTTTTGACATCATGTATGCATGCCATGAAGACTAACATACATGTTGTTAAATTATTTTTTGGTGGCCTGTTGTTTCAGAATATTTACTCGTTTGACAATTGTTGAGTTGGCTAATCTTTTTTCTTTCGTATTCATGCTGGGCCCTAATTCTTTCAAACAATTCCATCCAGAATGGTACCTCAAGGTGGAAAGAAGAGAAATGAATCATGACCACTGATGATAAATTAGAACTCACCGAAAGATGGATGAAAAGAATAGTGGTGCAATACTCAAAAATTGGAGTGTGGTGCAACATACAGTATTTGGAGAGCTCTGGACTCTACTTGCATACAAATCTTAAGGAATGGACATTGCTTTAGAAAGATCAAGTTTTTCAAATATCTGACAACTACTCTACAGCTGTAAAACTATTATGAGAGAAAGAATGTCTCATCAATAAACACAAGTTCTGTGGCACAATCTACAACTGTGGGACTGTGAAGAGATACATTTAGGCTGGTTTCACATTAGCGTATCTGTGCGCAGCGTATGATCCAAACAGATCCGCATGCGTCATGCCTATATATCTTTAACCTGGTGTATGCAGGGACATGCGTTTCCATGAGTTCGTATGCGGATGTGTACACGTTTTGTTTCGCGGTGTGCGGTGATGTCCGGTGACTTTGAGGCATCAAATATTGCGCAATCATGCACTTGTGGATGATTGCGAATGAGTACGTGAAAACAATGCATTACTGTATGGGAATGCATTGGTACGCAAGGACAAGCATACGCATGCGTTCGATACGCATGCGTACTTCAGACGGCGCATATCCAGGAAATTATTTCACCACCTCCACCATGCACGTCAACAACGCAAACACATGCCAAAATGCATTTAAACGCATGCACGCGCAGCAGGTTTTTTTGTGTCATGCGTAAGATGATGCAGAGTAAAACCACAGCATAAGCATGTGTTTGCATGCATTTGCGTATGCAGATGATATGCTGCGCAAAAAAAATGCTAATGTGTACCTAGCCTTAGGACGTTCTGGACACTACCTATCTACAGATCTAGCCATCAATGAGTGTACATCTCCTCATCAGAATCAAGTTCTCCAAATGAGCCTTCATATTCTTTTTGGGTTTATCAAGGTAGTTATTATGTTTTCTGAACCATTGAATTTTCTATACCATCAGGCACGTTCTTGGTTTTAACCTATGCAATTGGAAATTTGGTGTGAAAAATACACCACTTTTGGAGATGGAATGGCCAGCTGAAGGGGTTGGAGGAGGCTGGATTTTTTTAACATCATGTATGCATGCCCTAAAGACTAACATACAAGTTGTTAAATTATTTTTTTTGTGGCCTAATGGTTCAGAATTTTTACAATTTTGTCAATTGGTGAGATGGCAAATCTCGTTCCTTCCGTATGCATGTTGTGACCCAATTCTTTCAAAGAAAATTGTCCAGAATGGTACCTTTCTTTAGGTGGAGAGAAAAGAAATGGTATCCATTGATGAGATATGAGAAGAATGCACTGACCAACGGATGAAAAGAATAGTGCACACAATACACAACAGATGGACGGTGGTGCAACATATTTAGAGAGCTCTTGACACTATTTGCACACCTCTTAAAGTATGGCCATTTCTTCAGCAAAATCAAGTTTTTTACATATGTGTTCAACTTCTTCACAGCTGTAGAACCGTGATGAGACATCAATGGATAAAACCGGACTGTCACAATCCACAACTGTTGGACTGTGAAAGGACACATTTAAGAAGTTCTGGACACCACCTACTTACAACTCTAGCCATTGAAAGTGGCTAGCTCTTCATCAGAATCAAGTTATTCAAACATATCTTTTTGGGTTTATCAATGTAGTTGTTATGTTTTCTGAACCGTTGGATTTTATGTACCATCAGGTACTTTCCTGTTTTTTAACCTATACAATAGGAAATATTGGTGTGAAAAATATACCAATTTTGGAGATGGAATGGCCAGCTGAAGGGGTTGGAGGAGGCTGGTGTTTTTGACATCATGTATGCATGCCATGAAGACTAACATACATGTTGTTAAATTATTTTTTGGTGGCCTGTTGTTTCAGAATATTTACTCGTTTGACAATTGTTGAGTTGGCTAATCTTTTTTCTTTCGTATTCATGCTGGGCCCTAATTCTTTCAAACAATTCCATCCAGAATGGTACCTCAAGGTGGAAAGAAGAGAAATGAATCATGACCACTGATGATAAATTAGAACTCACCGAAAGATGGATGAAAAGAATAGTGGTGCAATACTCAAAAATTGGAGTGTGGTGCAACATACAGTATTTGGAGAGCTCTGGACTCTACTTGCATACAAATCTTAAGGAATGGACATTGCTTTAGAAAGATCAAGTTTTTCAAATATCTGACAACTACTCTACAGCTGTAAAACTATTATGAGAGAAAGAATGTCTCATCAATAAACACAAGTTCTGTGGCACAATCTACAACTGTGGGACTGTGAAGAGATACATTTAGGCTGGTTTCACATTAGCGTATCTGTGCGCAGCGTATGATCCAAACAGATCCGCATGCGTCATGCCTATATATCTTTAACCTGGTGTATGCAGGGACATGCGTTTCCATGAGTTCGTATGCGGATGTGTACACATTTTGTTTCGCGGTGTGCGGTGATGTCCGGTGACTTTGAGGCATCAAATATTGCGCAATCATGCACTTGTGGATGATTGCGAATGAGTACGTGAAAACAATGCATTACTGTATGGGAATGCATTGGTACGCAAGGACAAGCATACGCATGCGTTCGATACGCATGCGTACTTCAGACGGCGCATATCCAGGAAATGATTTCACCACCTCCACCATGCACGTCAACAACGCAAACACATGCCAAAATGCATTTAAACGCATGCACGCGCAGCAGGTTTTTTTGTGTCATGCGTAAGATGATGCAGAGTAAAACCACAGCATAAGCATGTGTTTGCATGCATTTGCGTATGCAGATGATATGCTGCGCAAAAAAAATGCTAATGTGTACCTAGCCTTAGGACGTTCTGGACACTACCTATCTACAGATCTAGCCATCAATGAGTGTACATCTCCTCATCAGAATCAAGTTCTCCAAATAATAATAATAATAATTTTATTTATATAGCGCCAACATATTCCGCAGCGCTTTACAACTTATAGAGGGGACTTATACAGACAATAGACATTACAGCATAACAGAAATCACAGTTCAAAACAGATACCAGTAGGAATGAGGGCCCTGCTCACAAGCTTACAATCTATGAGGAAAAGGGGAGACACGAGAGGTGGATGGTAACAATTGCTTTAGTTGTTTGGACCAGCCATAGTGTAAGGCTCGGGTGTTCATGTAAAGCTGCATGAACCAGTTAACTGCCTAAGTATGTAACAGTACAGACACAGAGGCTATTAACTGCATAAAGTGTATGAGAACATGATGGAGGAACGTGATTATGTTGTTGTTTTTTTATTAATAGGCCACACAGGGATAGTTAGGTTAATGCGTTGAGGCGGTAGGCCAATCTGAACAAATGAGTTTTTAGGGCACGCTTAAAACTGTGGGGATTGGGGATTAATTGTATTAACCTAGGTAGTGCATTCCAAAGAATCGGCGCCGCACGTGTAAAGTCTTGGAGACGGGAGTGGGAGGTTCTGATTATTGAGGATGCTAACCTGAGGTCATTAGCAGAGCGGAGGGCACGGGTAGGTTGGTAGACTGAGACCAGAGAGGAGATGTAGGGTGGTGCTGAGCCATGGAGTGCTTTGTGGATGAGGGTAGTAGTTTTGTACTGGATTCTGGATTGGATGGGTAGCCAGTGTAATGACTGGCACAAGGTAGAGGCATCGGTGTAACGGTTGGCGAGGAGTATGATTCTGGCAGCAGCATTCAGGACAGATTGGAGTGGGGAGAGTTTGGTAAGAGGGAGGCCAATTAGTAGAGAGTTACAATAGTCCAGACGAGAATGAATAAGTGAGACAGTAAGAGTTTTTGCAGAGTTGAAAGTAAGAAAAGGGCGAATTCTGGAAATGTTTTTGAGATGCAGATAAGAAGAGCGAGCCAGTGATCGGATGTGGGGGGTGAATGAAAGCTCGGAATCAAGGATGACTCCAAGGCAGCGGGCATGTTGCTTTGGAGTAATGGTGGAACCGCACACAGAGATGGCAATGTCAGGCAAAGGTAGGTTTGTAGAGGGAGAGAACACGAGGAGTTCAGTTTTTGACAGGTTCAGTTTCAGATAGAGGGAGGACATGATGTTAGAGACAGCGGTAAGACAATCACTGGTGTTTTCTAAAAAGGTCGGCGTGATAACAGGAGAAGAGGTATATAATTGGGTGTCGTCAGCATAGAGATGGTACTGGAAACCAAATCTACTGATTGTTTGTCCAATAGGGGCAGTATACAAAGAGAAGAGGAGGGGGCCTAGGACTGATCCTTGAGGAACCCCAACAGTAAGGGGAAGGTGAGAGGAGGAGGAACCAGCAAAACAAACAGTGAAGGATCGGCCAGAGAGATAGGAGGAGAACCAAGAGAGAACGGTGTCCTTGAGGCCGATGGAGCGGAGCATAGTGAGGAGGAGCTGATGATCCACAGTGTCGAATGCTGCGGAGAGATCCAAGAGAATTAGCATGGAATAGTGACCATTAGATTTAGCTGTTAGTAGGTCATTAGAGACTTTAGTGAGGGCAGTTTCAGTAGAGTGTAAAGAGCGGAAACCAGATTGAAGAGGGTCGAGAAGAGAATTATCTGAGAGATAGCGGGTAAGACGGGAGTGGACCAGGCGTTCCAGGAGTTTAGAGATGAAGGGAAGATTAGAGACAGGTCTATAATTAGCGGCACAATTTTGATCGAGGGAGGGCTTTTTAAGTAGTGGATGTATGATGGCATGCTTAAATGAGGAGGGAAAAATACCGGAAGTGAGGGAAAGGTTGAATATTTTTGTTAGGTGAGAGGTGAGCCTTCATATTCTTTTTGGGTTTATCAAGGTAGTTATTATGTTTTCTGAACCATTGAATTTTCTGTACCATCAGGCACGTTCTTGGTTTTAACCTATGCAATTGGAAATTTGGTGTGAAAAATACACCACTTTTGGAGATGGAATGGCCAGCTGAAGGGGTTGGAGGAGGCTGGATTTTTTTAACATCATGTATGCATGCCCTAAAGACTAACATACAAGTTGTTAAATTATTTTTTTTGTGGCCTAATGGTTCAGAATTTTTACAATTTTGTCAATTGGTGAGATGGCAAATCTCGTTCCTTCCGTATGCATGTTGTGACCCAATTCTTTCAAAGAAAATTGTCCAGAATGGTACCTTTCTTTAGGTGGAGAGAAAAGAAATGGTATCCATTGATGAGATATGAGAAGAATGCACTGACCAACGGATGAAAAGAATAGTGCACACAATACACAACAGATGGACGGTGGTGCAACATATTTAGAGAGCTCTTGACACTATTTGCACACCTCTTAAAGTATGGCCATTTCTTCAGCAAAATCAAGTTTTTTACATATGTGTTCAACTTCTTCACAGCTGTAGAACCGTGATGAGACATCAATGGATAAAACCGGACTGTCACAATCCACAACTGTTGGACTGTGAAAGGACACATTTAAGAAGTTCTGGACACCACCTACTTACAACTCTAGCCATTGAAAGTGGCTAGCTCTTCATCAGAATCAAGTTATTCAAACATATCTTTTTGGGTTTATCAATGTAGTTGTTATGTTTTCTGAACCGTTGGATTTTATGTACCATCAGGTACTTTCCTGTTTTTTAACCTATACAATAGGAAATATTGGTGTGAAAAATATACCAATTTTGGAGATGGAATGGCCAGCTGAAGGGGTTGGAGGAGGCTGGTGTTTTTGACATCATGTATGCATGCCATGAAGACTAACATACATGTTGTTAAATTATTTTTTGGTGGCCTGTTGTTTCAGAATATTTACTCGTTTGACAATTGTTGAGTTGGCTAATCTTTTTTCTTTCGTATTCATGCTGGGCCCTAATTCTTTCAAACAATTCCATCCAGAATGGTACCTCAAGGTGGAAAGAAGAGAAATGAATCATGACCACTGATGATAAATTAGAACTCACCGAAAGATGGATGAAAAGAATAGTGGTGCAATACTCAAAAATTGGAGTGTGGTGCAACATACAGTATTTGGAGAGCTCTGGACTCTACTTGCATACAAATCTTAAGGAATGGACATTGCTTTAGAAAGATCAAGTTTTTCAAATATCTGACAACTACTCTACAGCTGTAAAACTATTATGAGAGAAAGAATGTCTCATCAATAAACACAAGTTCTGTGGCACAATCTACAACTGTGGGACTGTGAAGAGATACATTTAGGCTGGTTTCACATTAGCGTATCTGTGCGCAGCGTATGATCCAAACAGATCCGCATGCGTCATGCCTATATATCTTTAACCTGGTGTATGCAGGGACATGCGTTTCCATGAGTTCGTATGCGGATGTGTACACGTTTTGTTTCGCGGTGTGCGGTGATGTCCGGTGACTTTGAGGCATCAAATATTGCGCAATCATGCACTTGTGGATGATTGCGAATGAGTACGTGAAAACAATGCATTACTGTATGGGAATGCATTGGTACGCAAGGACAAGCATACGCATGCGTTCGATACGCATGCGTACTTCAGACGGCGCATATCCAGGAAATGATTTCACCACCTCCACCATGCACGTCAACAACGCAAACACATGCCAAAATGCATTTAAACGCATGCACGCGCAGCAGGTTTTTTTGTGTCATGCGTAAGATGATGCAGAGTAAAACCACAGCATAAGCATGTGTTTGCATGCATTTGCGTATGCAGATGATATGCTGCGCAAAAAAAATGCTAATGTGTACCTAGCCTTAGGACGTTCTGGACACTACCTATCTACAGATCTAGCCATCAATGAGTGTACATCTCCTCATCAGAATCAAGTTCTCCAAATGAGCCTTCATATTCTTTTTGGGTTTATCAAGGTAGTTATTATGTTTTCTGAACCATTGAATTTTCTGTACCATCAGGCACGTTCTTGGTTTTAACCTATGCAATTGGAAATTTGGTGTGAAAAATACACCACTTTTGGAGATGGAATGGCCAGCTGAAGGGGTTGGAGGAGGCTGGATTTTTTTAACATCATGTATGCATGCCCTAAAGACTAACATACAAGTTGTTAAATTATTTTTTTTGTGGCCTAATGGTTCAGAATTTTTACAATTTTGTCAATTGGTGAGATGGCAAATCTCGTTCCTTCCGTATGCATGTTGTGACCCAATTCTTTCAAAGAAAATTGTCCAGAATGGTACCTTTCTTTAGGTGGAGAGAAAAGAAATGGTATCCATTGATGAGATATGAGAAGAATGCACTGACCAACAGATGAAAAGAATAGTGCACACAATACACAACAGATGGACGGTGGTGCAACATATTTAGAGAGCTCTTGACACTATTTGCACACCTCTTAAAGTATGGCCATTTCTTCAGCAAAATCAAGTTTTTTACATATGTGTTCAACTTCTTCACAGCTGTAGAACCGTGATGAGACATCAATGGATAAAACCGGACTGTCACAATCCACAACTGTTGGACTGTGAAAGGACACATTTAAGAAGTTCTGGACACCACCTACTTACAACTCTAGCCATTGAAAGTGGCTAGCTCTTCATCAGAATCAAGTTATTCAAACATATCTTTTTGGGTTTATCAATGTAGTTGTTATGTTTTCTGAACCGTTGGATTTTATGTACCATCAGGTACTTTCCTGTTTTTTAACCTATACAATAGGAAATATTGGTGTGAAAAATATACCAATTTTGGAGATGGAATGGCCAGCTGAAGGGGTTGGAGGAGGCTGGTGTTTTTGACATCATGTATGCATGCCATGAAGACTAACATACATGTTGTTAAATTATTTTTTGGTGGCCTGTTGTTTCAGAATATTTACTCGTTTGACAATTGTTGAGTTGGCTAATCTTTTTTCTTTCGTATTCATGCTGGGCCCTAATTCTTTCAAACAATTCCATCCAGAATGGTACCTCAAGGTGGAAAGAAGAGAAATGAATCATGACCACTGATGATAAATTAGAACTCACCGAAAGATGGATGAAAAGAATAGTGGTGCAATACTCAAAAATTGGAGTGTGGTGCAACATACAGTATTTGGAGAGCTCTGGACTCTACTTGCATACAAATCTTAAGGAATGGACATTGCTTTAGAAAGATCAAGTTTTTCAAATATCTGACAACTACTCTACAGCTGTAAAACTATTATGAGAGAAAGAATGTCTCATCAATAAACACAAGTTCTGTGGCACAATCTACAACTGTGGGACTGTGAAGAGATACATTTAGGCTGGTTTCACATTAGCGTATCTGTGCGCAGCGTATGATCCAAACAGATCCGCATGCGTCATGCCTATATATCTTTAACCTGGTGTATGCAGGGACATGCGTTTCCATGAGTTCGTATGCGGATGTGTACACGTTTTGTTTCGCGGTGTGCGGTGATGTCCGGTGACTTTGAGGCATCAAATATTGCGCAATCATGCACTTGTGGATGATTGCGAATGAGTACGTGAAAACAATGCATTACTGTATGGGAATGCATTGGTACGCAAGGACAAGCATACGCATGCGTTCGATACGCATGCGTACTTCAGACGGCGCATATCCAGGAAATGATTTCACCACCTCCACCATGCACGTCAACAACGCAAACACATGCCAAAATGCATTTAAACGCATGCACGCGCAGCAGGTTTTTTTGTGTCATGCGTAAGATGATGCAGAGTAAAACCACAGCATAAGCATGTGTTTGCATGCATTTGCGTATGCAGATGATATGCTGCGCAAAAAAAATGCTAATGTGTACCTAGCCTTAGGACGTTCTGGACACTACCTATCTACAGATCTAGCCATCAATGAGTGTACATCTCCTCATCAGAATCAAGTTCTCCAAATGAGCCTTCATATTCTTTTTGGGTTTATCAAGGTAGTTATTATGTTTTCTGAACCATTGAATTTTCTGTACCATCAGGCACGTTCTTGGTTTTAACCTATGCAATTGGAAATTTGGTGTGAAAAATACACCACTTTTGGAGATGGAATGGCCAGCTGAAGGGGTTGGAGGAGGCTGGATTTTTTTAACATCATGTATGCATGCCCTAAAGACTAACATACAAGTTGTTAAATTATTTTTTTTGTGGCCTAATGGTTCAGAATTTTTACAATTTTGTCAATTGGTGAGATGGCAAATCTCGTTCCTTCCGTATGCATGTTGTGACCCAATTCTTTCAAAGAAAATTGTCCAGAATGGTACCTTTCTTTAGGTGGAGAGAAAAGAAATGGTATCCATTGATGAGATATGAGAAGAATGCACTGACCAACGGATGAAAAGAATAGTGCACACAATACACAACAGATGGACGGTGGTGCAACATATTTAGAGAGCTCTTGACACTATTTGCACACCTCTTAAAGTATGGCCATTTCTTCAGCAAAATCAAGTTTTTTACATATGTGTTCAACTTCTTCACAGCTGTAGAACCGTGATGAGACATCAATGGATAAAACCGGACTGTCACAATCCACAACTGTTGGACTGTGAAAGGACACATTTAAGAAGTTCTGGACACCACCTACTTACAACTCTAGCCATTGAAAGTGGCTAGCTCTTCATCAGAATCAAGTTATTCAAACATATCTTTTTGGGTTTATCAATGTAGTTGTTATGTTTTCTGAACCGTTGGATTTTATGTACCATCAGGTACTTTCCTGTTTTTTAACCTATACAATAGGAAATATTGGTGTGAAAAATATACCAATTTTGGAGATGGAATGGCCAGCTGAAGGGGTTGGAGGAGGCTGGTGTTTTTGACATCATGTATGCATGCCATGAAGACTAACATACATGTTGTTAAATTATTTTTTGGTGGCCTGTTGTTTCAGAATATTTACTCGTTTGACAATTGTTGAGTTGGCTAATCTTTTTTCTTTCGTATTCATGCTGGGCCCTAATTCTTTCAAACAATTCCATCCAGAATGGTACCTCAAGGTGGAAAGAAGAGAAATGAATCATGACCACTGATGATAAATTAGAACTCACCGAAAGATGGATGAAAAGAATAGTGGTGCAATACTCAAAAATTGGAGTGTGGTGCAACATACAGTATTTGGAGAGCTCTGGACTCTACTTGCATACAAATCTTAAGGAATGGACATTGCTTTAGAAAGATCAAGTTTTTCAAATATCTGACAACTACTCTACAGCTGTAAAACTATTATGAGAGAAAGAATGTCTCATCAATAAACACAAGTTCTGTGGCACAATCTACAACTGTGGGACTGTGAAGAGATACATTTAGGCTGGTTTCACATTAGCGTATCTGTGCGCAGCGTATGATCCAAACAGATCCGCATGCGTCATGCCTATATATCTTTAACCTGGTGTATGCAGGGACATGCGTTTCCATGAGTTCGTATGCGGATGTGTACACGTTTTGTTTCGCGGTGTGCGGTGATGTCCGGTGACTTTGAGGCATCAAATATTGCGCAATCATGCACTTGTGGATGATTGCGAATGAGTACGTGAAAACAATGCATTACTGTATGGGAATGCATTGGTACGCAAGGACAAGCATACGCATGCGTTCGATACGCATGCGTACTTCAGACGGCGCATATCCAGGAAATGATTTCACCACCTCCACCATGCACGTCAACAACGCAAACACATGCCAAAATGCATTTAAACGCATGCACGCGCAGCAGGTTTTTTTGTGTCATGCGTAAGATGATGCAGAGTAAAACCACAGCATAAGCATGTGTTTGCATGCATTTGCGTATGCAGATGATATGCTGCGCAAAAAAAATGCTAATGTGTACCTAGCCTTAGGACGTTCTGGACACTACCTATCTACAGATCTAGCCATCAATGAGTGTACATCTCCTCATCAGAATCAAGTTCTCCAAATGAGCCTTCATATTCCTTTTGGGTTTATCAAGGTAGTTATTATGTTTTCTGAACCATTGAATTTTCTGTACCATCAGGCACGTTCTTGGTTTTAACCTATGCAATTGGAAATTTGGTGTGAAAAATACACCACTTTTGGAGATGGAATGGCCAGCTGAAGGGGTTGGAGGAGGCTGGATTTTTTTAACATCATGTATGCATGCCCTAAAGACTAACATACAAGTTGTTAAATTATTTTTTTTGTGGCCTAATGGTTCAGAATTTTTACAATTTTGTCAATTGGTGAGATGGCAAATCTCGTTCCTTCCGTATGCATGTTGTGACCCAATTCTTTCAAAGAAAATTGTCCAGAATGGTACCTTTCTTTAGGTGGAGAGAAAAGAAATGGTATCCATTGATGAGATATGAGAAGAATGCACTGACCAACGGATGAAAAGAATAGTGCACACAATACACAACAGATGGACGGTGGTGCAACATATTTAGAGAGCTCTTGACACTATTTGCACACCTCTTAAAGTATGGCCATTTCTTCAGCAAAATCAAGTTTTTTACATATGTGTTCAACTTCTTCACAGCTGTAGAACCGTGATGAGACATCAATGGATAAAACCGGACTGTCACAATCCACAACTGTTGGACTGTGAAAGGACACATTTAAGAAGTTCTGGACACCACCTACTTACAACTCTAGCCATTGAAAGTGGCTAGCTCTTCATCAGAATCAAGTTATTCAAACATATCTTTTTGGGTTTATCAATGTAGTTGTTATGTTTTCTGAACCGTTGGATTTTATGTACCATCAGGTACTTTCCTGTTTTTTAACCTATACAATAGGAAATATTGGTGTGAAAAATATACCAATTTTGGAGATGGAATGGCCAGCTGAAGGGGTTGGAGGAGGCTGGTGTTTTTGACATCATGTATGCATGCCATGAAGACTAACATACATGTTGTTAAATTATTTTTTGGTGGCCTGTTGTTTCAGAATATTTACTCGTTTGACAATTGTTGAGTTGGCTAATCTTTTTTCTTTCGTATTCATGCTGGGCCCTAATTCTTTCAAACAATTCCATCCAGAATGGTACCTCAAGGTGGAAAGAAGAGAAATGAATCATGACCACTGATGATAAATTAGAACTCACCGAAAGATGGATGAAAAGAATAGTGGTGCAATACTCAAAAATTGGAGTGTGGTGCAACATACAGTATTTGGAGAGCTCTGGACTCTACTTGCATACAAATCTTAAGGAATGGACATTGCTTTAGAAAGATCAAGTTTTTCAAATATCTGACAACTACTCTACAGCTGTAAAACTATTATGAGAGAAAGAATGTCTCATCAATAAACACAAGTTCTGTGGCACAATCTACAACTGTGGGACTGTGAAGAGATACATTTAGGCTGGTTTCACATTAGCGTATCTGTGCGCAGCGTATGATCCAAACAGATCCGCATGCGTCATGCCTATATATCTTTAACCTGGTGTATGCAGGGACATGCGTTTCCATGAGTTCGTATGCGGATGTGTACACGTTTTGTTTCGCGGTGTGCGGTGATGTCCGGTGACTTTGAGGCATCAAATATTGCGCAATCATGCACTTGTGGATGATTGCGAATGAGTACGTGAAAACAATGCATTACTGTATGGGAATGCATTGGTACGCAAGGACAAGCATACGCATGCGTTCGATACGCATGCGTACTTCAGACGGCGCATATCCAGGAAATGATTTCACCACCTCCACCATGCACGTCAACAACGCAAACACATGCCAAAATGCATTTAAACGCATGCACGCGCAGCAGGTTTTTTTGTGTCATGCGTAAGATGATGCAGAGTAAAACCACAGCATAAGCATGTGTTTGCATGCATTTGCGTATGCAGATGATATGCTGCGCAAAAAAAATGCTAATGTGTACCTAGCCTTAGGACGTTCTGGACACTACCTATCTACAGATCTAGCCATCAATGAGTGTACATCTCCTCATCAGAATCAAGTTCTCCAAATGAGCCTTCATATTCTTTTTGGGTTTATCAAGGTAGTTATTATGTTTTCTGAACCATTGAATTTTCTGTACCATCAGGCACGTTCTTGGTTTTAACCTATGCAATTGGAAATTTGGTGTGAAAAATACACCACTTTTGGAGATGGAATGGCCAGCTGAAGGGGTTGGAGGAGGCTGGATTTTTTTAACATCATGTATGCATGCCCTAAAGACTAACATACAAGTTGTTAAATTATTTTTTTTGTGGCCTAATGGTTCAGAATTTTTACAATTTTGTCAATTGGTGAGATGGCAAATCTCGTTCCTTCCGTATGCATGTTGTGACCCAATTCTTTCAAAGAAAATTGTCCAGAATGGTACCTTTCTTTAGGTGGAGAGAAAAGAAATGGTATCCATTGATGAGATATGAGAAGAATGCACTGACCAACGGATGAAAAGAATAGTGCACACAATACACAACAGATGGACGGTGGTGCAACATATTTAGAGAGCTCTTGACACTATTTGCACACCTCTTAAAGTATGGCCATTTCTTCAGCAAAATCAAGTTTTTTACATATGTGTTCAACTTCTTCACAGCTGTAGAACCGTGATGAGACATCAATGGATAAAACCGGACTGTCACAATCCACAACTGTTGGACTGTGAAAGGACACATTTAAGAAGTTCTGGACACCACCTACTTACAACTCTAGCCATTGAAAGTGGCTAGCTCTTCATCAGAATCAAGTTATTCAAACATATCTTTTTGGGTTTATCAATGTAGTTGTTATGTTTTCTGAACCGTTGGATTTTATGTACCATCAGGTACTTTCCTGTTTTTTAACCTATACAATAGGAAATATTGGTGTGAAAAATATACCAATTTTGGAGATGGAATGGCCAGCTGAAGGGGTTGGAGGAGGCTGGTGTTTTTGACATCATGTATGCATGCCATGAAGACTAACATACATGTTGTTAAATTATTTTTTGGTGGCCTGTTGTTTCAGAATATTTACTCGTTTGACAATTGTTGAGTTGGCTAATCTTTTTTCTTTCGTATTCATGCTGGGCCCTAATTCTTTCAAACAATTCCATCCAGAATGGTACCTCAAGGTGGAAAGAAGAGAAATGAATCATGACCACTGATGATAAATTAGAACTCACCGAAAGATGGATGAAAAGAATAGTGGTGCAATACTCAAAAATTGGAGTGTGGTGCAACATACAGTATTTGGAGAGCTCTGGACTCTACTTGCATACAAATCTTAAGGAATGGACATTGCTTTAGAAAGATCAAGTTTTTCAAATATCTGACAACTACTCTACAGCTGTAAAACTATTATGAGAGAAAGAATGTCTCATCAATAAACACAAGTTCTGTGGCACAATCTACAACTGTGGGACTGTGAAGAGATACATTTAGGCTGGTTTCACATTAGCGTATCTGTGCGCAGCCTATGATCCAAACAGATCCGCATGCGTCATGCCTATATATCTTTAACCTGGTGTATGCAGGGACATGCGTTTCCATGAGTTCGTATGCGGATGTGTACACGTTTTGTTTCGCGGTGTGCGGTGATGTCCAGTGACTTTGAGGCATCAAATATTGCGCAATCATGCACTTGTGGATGATTGCGAATGAGTACGTGAAAACAATGCATTACTGTATGGGAATGCATTGGTACGCAAGGACAAGCATACGCATGCGTTCGATACGCATGCGTACTTCAGACGGCGCATATCCAGGAAATGATTTCACCACCTCCACCATGCACGTCAACAACGCAAACACATGCCAAAATGCATTTAAACGCATGCACGCGCAGCAGGTTTTTTTGTGTCATGCGTAAGATGATGCAGAGTAAAATCACAGCATAAGCATGTGTTTGCATGCATTTGCGTATGCAGATGATATGCTGCGCAAAAAAAATGCTAATGTGTACCTAGCCTTAGGACGTTCTGGACACTACCTATCTACAGATCTAGCCATCAATGAGTGTACATCTCCTCATCAGAATCAAGTTCTCCAAATGAGCCTTCATATTCCTTTTGGGTTTATCAAGGTAGTTATTATGTTTTCTGAACCATTGAATTTTCTGTACCATCAGGCACGTTCTTGGTTTTAACCTATGCAATTGGAAATTTGGTGTGAAAAATACACCACTTTTGGAGATGGAATGGCCAGCTGAAGGGGTTGGAGGAGGCTGGATTTTTTTAACATCATGTATGCATGCCCTAAAGACTAACATACAAGTTGTTAAATTATTTTTTTTGTGGCCTAATGGTTCAGAATTTTTACAATTTTGTCAATTGGTGAGATGGCAAATCTCGTTCCTTCCGTATGCATGTTGTGACCCAATTCTTTCAAAGAAAATTGTCCAGAATGGTACCTTTCTTTAGGTGGAGAGAAAAGAAATGGTATCCATTGATGAGATATGAGAAGAATGCACTGACCAACGGATGAAAAGAATAGTGCACACAATACACAACAGATGGACGGTGGTGCAACATATTTAGAGAGCTCTTGACACTATTTGCACACCTCTTAAAGTATGGCCATTTCTTCAGCAAAATCAAGTTTTTTACATATGTGTTCAACTTCTTCACAGCTGTAGAACCGTGATGAGACATCAATGGATAAAACCGGACTGTCACAATCCACAACTGTTGGACTGTGAAAGGACACATTTAAGAAGTTCTGGACACCACCTACTTACAACTCTAGCCATTGAAAGTGGCTAGCTCTTCATCAGAATCAAGTTATTCAAACATATCTTTTTGGGTTTATCAATGTAGTTGTTATGTTTTCTGAACCGTTGGATTTTATGTACCATCAGGTACTTTCCTGTTTTTTAACCTATACAATAGGAAATATTGGTGTGAAAAATATACCAATTTTGGAGATGGAATGGCCAGCTGAAGGGGTTGGAGGAGGCTGGTGTTTTTGACATCATGTATGCATGCCATGAAGACTAACATACATGTTGTTAAATTATTTTTTGGTGGCCTGTTGTTTCAGAATATTTACTCGTTTGACAATTGTTGAGTTGGCTAATCTTTTTTCTTTCGTATTCATGCTGGGCCCTAATTCTTTCAAACAATTCCATCCAGAATGGTACCTCAAGGTGGAAAGAAGAGAAATGAATCATGACCACTGATGATAAATTAGAACTCACCGAAAGATGGATGAAAAGAATAGTGGTGCAATACTCAAAAATTGGAGTGTGGTGCAACATACAGTATTTGGAGAGCTCTGGACTCTACTTGCATACAAATCTTAAGGAATGGACATTGCTTTAGAAAGATCAAGTTTTTCAAATATCTGACAACTACTCTACAGCTGTAAAACTATTATGAGAGAAAGAATGTCTCATCAATAAACACAAGTTCTGTGGCACAATCTACAACTGTGGGACTGTGAAGAGATACATTTAGGCTGGTTTCACATTAGCGTATCTGTGCGCAGCGTATGATCCAAACAGATCCGCATGCGTCATGCCTATATATCTTTAACCTGGTGTTTGCAGGGACATGCGTTTCCATGAGTTCGTATGCGGATGTGTACACGTTTTGTTTCGCGGTGTGCGGTGATGTCCGGTGACTTTGAGGCATCAAATATTGCGCAATCATGCACTTGTGGATGATTGCGAATGAGTACGTGAAAACAATGCATTACTGTATGGGAATGCATTGGTACGCAAGGACAAGCATACGCATGCGTTCGATACGCATGCGTACTTCAGACGGCGCATATCCAGGAAATGATTTCACCACCTCCACCATGCACGTCAACAACGCAAACACATGCCAAAATGCATTTAAACGCATGCACGCGCAGCAGATTTTTTTTTATGTCATGCGTAAGATGATGCAGAGTAAAACCACAGCATAAGCATGTGTTTGCATGCATTTGCGTATGCAGATGATATGCTGCGCAAAAAAAATGCTAATGTGTACCTAGCCTTAGGACGTTCTGGACACTACCTATCTACAGATCTAGCCATCAATGAGTGTACATCTCCTCATCAGAATCAAGTTCTCCAAATGAGCCTTCATATTCTTTTTGGGTTTATCAAGGTAGTTATTATGTTTTCTGAACCATTGAATTTTCTGTACCATCAGGCACGTTCTTGGTTTTAACCTATGCAATTGGAAATTTGGTGTGAAAAATACACCACTTTTGGAGATGGAATGGCCAGCTGAAGGGGTTGGAGGAGGCTGGATTTTTTTAACATCATGTATGCATGCCCTAAAGACTAACATACAAGTTGTTAAATTATTTTTTTTGTGGCCTAATGGTTCAGAATTTTTACAATTTTGTCAATTGGTGAGATGGCAAATCTCGTTCCTTCCGTATGCATGTTGTGACCCAATTCTTTCAAAGAAAATTGTCCAGAATGGTACCTTTCTTTAGGTGGAGAGAAAAGAAATGGTATCCATTGATGAGATATGAGAAGAATGCACTGACCAACGGATGAAAAGAATAGTGCACACAATACACAACAGATGGACGGTGGTGCAACATATTTAGAGAGCTCTTGACACTATTTGCACACCTCTTAAAGTATGGCCATTTCTTCAGCAAAATCAAGTTTTTTACATATGTGTTCAACTTCTTCACAGCTGTAGAACCGTGATGAGACATCAATGGATAAAACCGGACTGTCACAATCCACAACTGTTGGACTGTGAAAGGACACATTTAAGAAGTTCTGGACACCACCTACTTACAACTCTAGCCATTGAAAGTGGCTAGCTCTTCATCAGAATCAAGTTATTCAAACATATCTTTTTGGGTTTATCAATGTAGTTGTTATGTTTTCTGAACCGTTGGATTTTATGTACCATCAGGTACTTTCCTGTTTTTTAACCTATACAATAGGAAATATTGGTGTGAAAAATATACCAATTTTGGAGATGGAATGGCCAGCTGAAGGGGTTGGAGGAGGCTGGTGTTTTTGACATCATGTATGCATGCCATGAAGACTAACATACATGTTGTTAAATTATTTTTTGGTGGCCTGTTGTTTCAGAATATTTACTCGTTTGACAATTGTTGAGTTGGCTAATCTTTTTTCTTTCGTATTCATGCTGGGCCCTAATTCTTTCAAACAATTCCATCCAGAATGGTACCTCAAGGTGGAAAGAAGAGAAATGAATCATGACCACTGATGATAAATTAGTAGAACTCACCAAAAGATGGATGAAAAGAATAGTGGCGCAATACTCAAAATTAGAGTGTGGTGCAACATACAGTATTTGGAGAGCTCTGGACTCTACTTGCATACAAATCTTAAGTAATGGACATTGCTTTAGAAAGATCAAGTTTTTCAAATATCTGACAACTTCTCTACAGCTGTAAACCTATTATGAGAGAAAGAATGTCTCATCAATAAACACAAGGACTGTGGCACAATCTACAACTGTGGGACTGTGAAGAGATACATTTAGGCTGGTTTCACATTAGAGTATCTTTGTGCAGCGTATGATCCAAACAGATCCCCATGCGTCATGCCTATATATCTTTAACCTGGTGTATGCAGGGACATGCGTTTCCATGAGTTCGTATGCGGATGTGTACACATGTTTTGTTTCACGGTGTGCGGTGATGTCCGGTGACTTTGAGGCATCAAATATTGCGCAATCATGCACTTGTGCATGATTGCGCAATATTTGATGCCTCAAAGTCACCGGACATCACCGCACACCGCGAAACAAAACGTGTACACATCCGCATACGAACTCATGGAAACGCATGTCCCTGCATACACCAGGTTAAAGATATATAGGCATGACGCATGCGGATCTGTTTGGATCATACGCTGCGCACAGATACGCTAATGTGAAACCAGCCTAAATGTATCTCTTCACAGTCCCACAGTTGTAGATTGTGCCACAGAACTTGTGTTTATTGATGAGACATTCTTTCTCTCATAATAGTTTTACAGCTGTAGAGTAGTTGTCAGATATTTGAAAAACTTGATCTTTCTAAAGCAATGTCCATTCCTTAAGATTTGTATGCAAGTAGAGTCCAGAGCTCTCCAAATACTGTATGTTGCACCACACTCTAATTTTGAGTATTGCGCCACTATTCTTTTCATCCATCTTTTGGTGAGTTCTACTAATTTATCATCAGTGGTCATGATTCATTTCTCTTCTTTCCACCTTGAGGTACCATTCTGGATGGAATTGTTTGAAAGAATTAGGGCCCAGCATGAATACGAAAGAAAAAAGATTAGCCAACTCAACAATTGTCAAACGAGTAAATATTCTGAAACAACAGGCCACCAAAAAATAATTTAACAACATGTATGTTAGTCTTCATGGCATGCATACATGATGTCAAAAACACCAGCCTCCTCCAACCCCTTCAGCTGGCCATTCCATCTCCAAAATTGGTATATTTTTCACACCAATATTTCCTATTGTATAGGTTAAAAAACAGGAAAGTACCTGATGGTACATAAAATCCAACGGTTCAGAAAACATAACAACTACATTGATAAACCCAAAAAGATATGTTTGAATAACTTGATTCTGATGAAGAGCTAGCCACTTTCAATGGCTAGAGTTGTAAGTAGGTGGTGTCCAGAACTTCTTAAATGTGTCCTTTCACAGTCCAACAGTTGTGGATTGTGACAGTCCGGTTTTATCCATTGATGTCTCATCACGGTTCTACAGCTGTGAAGAAGTTGAACACATATGTAAAAAACTTGATTTTGCTGAAGAAATGGCCATACTTTAAGAGGTGTGCAAATAGTGTCAAGAGCTCTCTAAATATGTTGCACCACCGTCCATCTGTTGTGTATTGTGTGCACTATTCTTTTCATCCGTTGGTCAGTGCATTCTTCTCATATCTCATCAATGGATACCATTTCTTTTCTCTCCACCTAAAGAAAGGTACCATTCTGGACAATTTTCTTTGAAAGAATTGGGTCACAACATGCATACGGAAGGAACGAGATTTGCCATCTCACCAATTGACAAAATTGTAAAAATTCTGAACCATTAGGCCACAAAAAAAATAATTTAACAACTTGTATGTTAGTCTTTAGGGCATGCATACATGATGTTAAAAAAATCCAGCCTCCTCCAACCCCTTCAGCTGGCCATTCCATCTCCAAAAGTGGTGTATTTTTCACACCAAATTTCCAATTGCATAGGTTAAAACCAAGAACGTGCCTGATGGTACAGAAAATTCAATGGTTCAGAAAACATAATAACTACCTTGATAAACCCAAAAAGAATATGAAGGCTCATTTGGAGAACTTGATTCTGATGAGGAGATGTACACTCATTGATGGCTAGATCTGTAGATAGGTAGTGTCCAGAACGTCCTAAGGCTAGGTACACATTAGCATTTTTTTTGCGCAGCATATCATCTGCATACGCAAATGCATGCAAACACATGCTTATGCTGTGGTTTTACTCTGCATCATCTTACGCATGACACAAAAAAACCTGCTGCGCGTGCATGCGTTTAAATGCATTTTGGCATGTGTTTGCGTTGTTGACGTGCATGGTGGAGGTGGTGAAATCATTTCCTGGATATGCGCCGTCTGAAGTACGCATGCGTATCGAACGCATGCGTATGCTTGTCCTTGCGTACCAATGCATTCCCATACAGTAATGCATTGTTTTCACGTACTCATTCGCAATCATCCACAAGTGCATGATTGCGCAATATTTGATGCCTCAAAGTCACCGGACATCACCGCACACCGCGAAACAAAACGTGTACACATCCGCATACGAACTCATGGAAACGCATGTCCCTGCATACACCAGGTTAAAGATATATAGGCATGACGCATGCGGATCTGTTTGGATCATACGCTGCGCACAGATACGCTAATGTGAAACCAGCCTAAATGTATCTCTTCACAGTCCCACAGTTGTAGATTGTGCCACAGAACTTGTGTTTATTGATGAGACATTCTTTCTCTCATAATAGTTTTACAGCTGTAGAGTAGTTGTCAGATATTTGAAAAACTTGATCTTTCTAAAGCAATGTCCATTCCTTAAGATTTGTATGCAAGTAGAGTCCAGAGCTCTCCAAATACTGTATGTTGCACCACACTCCAATTTTTGAGTATTGCACCACTATTCTTTTCATCCATCTTTCGGTGAGTTCTAATTTATCATCAGTGGTCATGATTCATTTCTCTTCTTTCCACCTTGAGGTACCATTCTGGATGGAATTGTTTGAAAGAATTAGGGCCCAGCATGAATACGAAAGAAAAAAGATTAGCCAACTCAACAATTGTCAAACGAGTAAATATTCTGAAACAACAGGCCACCAAAAAATAATTTAACAACATGTATGTTAGTCTTCATGGCATGCATACATGATGTCAAAAACACCAGCCTCCTCCAACCCCTTCAGCTGGCCATTCCATCTCCAAAATTGGTATATTTTTCACACCAATATTTCCTATTGTATAGGTTAAAAAACAGGAAAGTACCTGATGGTACATAAAATCCAACGGTTCAGAAAACATAACAACTACATTGATAAACCCAAAAAGATATGTTTGAATAACTTGATTCTGATGAAGAGCTAGCCACTTTCAATGGCTAGAGTTGTAAGTAGGTGGTGTCCAGAACTTCTTAAATGTGTCCTTTCACAGTCCAACAGTTGTGGATTGTGACAGTCCGGTTTTATCCATTGATGTCTCATCACGGTTCTACAGCTGTGAAGAAGTTGAACACATATGTAAAAAACTTGATTTTGCTGAAGAAATGGCCATACTTTAAGAGGTGTGCAAATAGTGTCAAGAGCTCTCTAAATATGTTGCACCACCGTGCATCTGTTGTGTATTGTGTGCACTATTCTTTTCATCCGTTGGTCAGTGCATTCTTCTCATATCTCATCAATGGATACCATTTCTTTTCTCTCCACCTAAAGAAAGGTACCATTCTGGACAATTTTCTTTGAAAGAATTGGGTCACAACATGCATACGGAAGGAACGAGATTTGCCATCTCACCAATTGACAAAATTGTAAAAATTCTGAACCATTAGGCCACAAAAAAAATAATTTAACAACTTGTATGTTAGTCTTTAGGGCATGCATACATGATGTTAAAAAAATCCAGCCTCCTCCAACCCCTTCAGCTGGCCATTCCATCTCCAAAAGTGGTGTATTTTTCACACCAAATTTCCAATTGCATAGGTTAAAACCAAGAACGTGCCTGATGGTACAGAAAATTCAATGGTTCAGAAAACATAATAACTACCTTGATAAACCCAAAAAGAATATGAAGGCTCATTTGGAGAACTTGATTCTGATGAGGAGATGTACACTCATTGATGGCTAGATCTGTAGATAGGTAGTGTCCAGAACGTCCTAAGGCTAGGTACACATTAGCATTTTTTTTGCGCAGCATATCATCTGCATACGCAAATGCATGCAAACACATGCTTATGCTGTGGTTTTACTCTGCATCATCTTACGCATGACACAAAAAAACCTGCTGCGCGTGCATGCGTTTAAATGCATTTTGGCATGTGTTTGCGTTGTTGACGTGCATGGTGGAGGTGGTGAAATCATTTCCTGGATATGCGCCGTCTGAAGTACGCATGCGTATCGAACGCATGCGTATGCTTGTCCTTGTGTACCAATGCATTCCCATACAGTAATGCATTGTTTTCACGTACTCATTCGCAATCATCCACTTGTGGATGATTGCGAATGAGTACGTGAAAACAATGCATTACTGTATGGGAATGCATTGGTACGCAAGGACAAGCATACGCATGCGTTCGATACGCATGCGTACTTCAGACGGCGCATATCCAGGAAATGATTTCACCACCTCCACCATGCACGTCAACAACGCAAACACATGCCAAAATGCATTTAAACGCATGCACGCGCAGCAGGTTTTTTTGTGTCATGCGTAAGATGATGCAGAGTAAAACCACAGCATAAGCATGTGTTTGCATGCATTTGCGTATGCAGATGATATGCTGCGCAAAAAAAATGCTAATGTGTACCTAGCCTTAGGACGTTCTGGACACTACCTATCTACAGATCTAGCCATCAATGAGTGTACATCTCCTCATCAGAATCAAGTTCTCCAAATGAGCCTTCATATTCCTTTTGGGTTTATCAAGGTAGTTATTATGTTTTCTGAACCATTGAATTTTCTGTACCATCAGGCACGTTCTTGGTTTTAACCTATGCAATTGGAAATTTGGTGTGAAAAATACACCACTTTTGGAGATGGAATGGCCAGCTGAAGGGGTTGGAGGAGGCTGGATTTTTTTAACATCATGTATGCATGCCCTAAAGACTAACATACAAGTTGTTAAATTATTTTTTTTGTGGCCTAATGGTTCAGAATTTTTACAATTTTGTCAATTGGTGAGATGGCAAATCTCGTTCCTTCCGTATGCATGTTGTGACCCAATTCTTTCAAAGAAAATTGTCCAGAATGGTACCTTTCTTTAGGTGGAGAGAAAAGAAATGGTATCCATTGATGAGATATGAGAAGAATGCACTGACCAACGGATGAAAAGAATAGTGCACACAATACACAACAGATGGACGGTGGTGCAACATATTTAGAGAGCTCTTGACACTATTTGCACACCTCTTAAAGTATGGCCATTTCTTCAGCAAAATCAAGTTTTTTACATATGTGTTCAACTTCTTCACAGCTGTAGAACCGTGATGAGACATCAATGGATAAAACCGGACTGTCACAATCCACAACTGTTGGACTGTGAAAGGACACATTTAAGAAGTTCTGGACACCACCTACTTACAACTCTAGCCATTGAAAGTGGCTAGCTCTTCATCAGAATCAAGTTATTCAAACATATCTTTTTGGGTTTATCAATGTAGTTGTTATGTTTTCTGAACCGTTGGATTTTATGTACCATCAGGTACTTTCCTGTTTTTTAACCTATACAATAGGAAATATTGGTGTGAAAAATATACCAATTTTGGAGATGGAATGGCCAGCTGAAGGGGTTGGAGGAGGCTGGTGTTTTTGACATCATGTATGCATGCCATGAAGACTAACATACATGTTGTTAAATTATTTTTTGGTGGCCTGTTGTTTCAGAATATTTACTCGTTTGACAATTGTTGAGTTGGCTAATCTTTTTTCTTTCGTATTCATGCTGGGCCCTAATTCTTTCAAACAATTCCATCCAGAATGGTACCTCAAGGTGGAAAGAAGAGAAATGAATCATGACCACTGATGATAAATTAGAACTCACCGAAAGATGGATGAAAAGAATAGTGGTGCAATACTCAAAAATTGGAGTGTGGTGCAACATACAGTATTTGGAGAGCTCTGGACTCTACTTGCATACAAATCTTAAGGAATGGACATTGCTTTAGAAAGATCAAGTTTTTCAAATATCTGACAACTACTCTACAGCTGTAAAACTATTATGAGAGAAAGAATGTCTCATCAATAAACACAAGTTCTGTGGCACAATCTACAACTGTGGGACTGTGAAGAGATACATTTAGGCTGGTTTCACATTAGCGTATCTGTGCGCAGCGTATGATCCAAACAGATCCGCATGCGTCATGCCTATATATCTTTAACCTGGTGTATGCAGGGACATGCGTTTCCATGAGTTCGTATGCGGATGTGTACACGTTTTGTTTCGCGGTGTGCGGTGATGTCCGGTGACTTTGAGGCATCAAATATTGCGCAATCATGCACTTGTGGATGATTGCGAATGAGTACGTGAAAACAATGCATTACTGTATGGGAATGCATTGGTACGCAAGGACAAGCATACGCATGCGTTCGATACGCATGCGTACTTCAGACGGCGCATATCCAGGAAATTATTTCACCACCTCCACCATGCACGTCAACAACGCAAACACATGCCAAAATGCATTTAAACGCATGCACGCGCAGCAGGTTTTTTTGTGTCATGCGTAAGATGATGCAGAGTAAAACCACAGCATAAGCATGTGTTTGCATGCATTTGCGTATGCAGATGATATGCTGCGCAAAAAAAATGCTAATGTGTACCTAGCCTTAGGACGTTCTGGACACTACCTATCTACAGATCTAGCCATCAATGAGTGTACATCTCCTCATCAGAATCAAGTTCTCCAAATGAGCCTTCATATTCTTTTTGGGTTTATCAAGGTAGTTATTATGTTTTCTGAACCATTGAATTTTCTGTACCATCAGGCACGTTCTTGGTTTTAACCTATGCAATTGGAAATTTGGTGTGAAAAATACACCACTTTTGGAGATGGAATGGCCAGCTGAAGGGGTTGGAGGAGGCTGGATTTTTTTAACATCATGTATGCATGCCCTAAAGACTAACATACAAGTTGTTAAATTATTTTTTTTGTGGCCTAATGGTTCAGAATTTTTACAATTTTGTCAATTGGTGAGATGGCAAATCTCGTTCCTTCCGTATGCATGTTGTGACCCAATTCTTTCAAAGAAAATTGTCCAGAATGGTACCTTTCTTTAGGTGGAGAGAAAAGAAATGGTATCCATTGATGAGATATGAGAAGAATGCACTGACCAACGGATGAAAAGAATAGTGCACACAATACACAACAGATGGACGGTGGTGCAACATATTTAGAGAGCTCTTGACACTATTTTCACACCTCTTAAAGTATGGCCATTTCTTCAGCAAAATCAAGTTTTTTACATATGTGTTCAACTTCTTCACAGCTGTAGAACCGTGATGAGACATCAATGGATAAAACCGGACTGTCACAATCCACAACTGTTGGACTGTGAAAGGACACATTTAAGAAGTTCTGGACACCACCTACTTACAACTCTAGCCATTGAAAGTGGCTAGCTCTTCATCAGAATCAAGTTATTCAAACATATCTTTTTGGGTTTATCAATGTAGTTGTTATGTTTTCTGAACCGTTGGATTTTATGTACCATCAGGTACTTTCCTGTTTTTTAACCTATACAATAGGAAATATTGGTGTGAAAAATATACCAATTTTGGAGATGGAATGGCCAGCTGAAGGGGTTGGAGGAGGCTGGTGTTTTTGACATCATGTATGCATGCCATGAAGACTAACATACATGTTGTTAAATTATTTTTTGGTGGCCTGTTGTTTCAGAATATTTACTCGTTTGACAATTGTTGAGTTGGCTAATCTTTTTTCTTTCGTATTCATGCTGGGCCCTAATTCTTTCAAACAATTCCATCCAGAATGGTACCTCAAGGTGGAAAGAAGAGAAATGAATCATGACCACTGATGATAAATTAGTAGAACTCACCAAAAGATGGATGAAAAGAATAGTGGCGCAATACTCAAAATTAGAGTGTGGTGCAACATACAGTATTTGGAGAGCTCTGGACTCTACTTGCATACAAATCTTAAGTAATGGACATTGCTTTAGAAAGATCAAGTTTTTCAAATATCTGACAACTTCTCTACAGCTGTAAAACTATTATGAGAGAAAGAATGTCTCATCAATAAACACAAGGACTGTGGCACAATCTACAACTGTGGGACTGTGAAGAGATACATTTAGGCTGGTTTCACATTAGAGTATCTTTGTGCAGCGTATGATCCAAACAGATCCCCATGCGTCATGCCTATATATCTTTAACCTGGTGTATGCAGGGACATGCGTTTCCATGAGTTCGTATGCGGATGTGTACACATGTTTTGTTTCACGGTGTGCGGTGATGTCCGGTGACTTTGAGGCATCAAATATTGCGCAATCATGCACTTGTGGATGATTGCGAATGAGTACGTGAAAACAATGCATTACTGTATGGGAATGCATTGGTACACAAGGACAAGCATACGCATGCGTTCGATACGCATGCGTACTTCAGACGGCGCATATCCAGGAAATGATTTCACCACCTCCACCATGCACGTCAACAACGCAAACACATGCCAAAATGCATTTAAACGCATGCACGCGCAGCAGGTTTTTTTGTGTCATGCGTAAGATGATGCAGAGTAAAACCACAGCATAAGCATGTGTTTGCATGCATTTGCGTATGCAGATGATATGCTGCGCAAAAAAAATGCTAATGTGTACCTAGCCTTAGGACGTTCTGGACACTACCTATCTACAGATCTAGCCATCAATGAGTGTACATCTCCTCATCAGAATCAAGTTCTCCAAATGAGCCTTCATATTCTTTTTGGGTTTATCAAGGTAGTTATTATGTTTTCTGAACCATTGAATTTTCTGTACCATCAGGCACGTTCTTGGTTTTAACCTATGCAATTGGAAATTTGGTGTGAAAAATACACCACTTTTGGAGATGGAATGGCCAGCTGAAGGGGTTGGAGGAGGCTGGATTTTTTTAACATCATGTATGCATGCCCTAAAGACTAACATACAAGTTGTTAAATTATTTTTTTTGTGGCCTAATGGTTCAGAATTTTTACAATTTTGTCAATTGGTGAGATGGCAAATCTCGTTCCTTCCGTATGCATGTTGTGACCCAATTCTTTCAAAGAAAATTGTCCAGAATGGTACCTTTCTTTAGGTGGAGAGAAAAGAAATGGTATCCATTGATGAGATATGAGAAGAATGCACTGACCAACGGATGAAAAGAATAGTGCACACAATACACAACAGATGCACGGTGGTGCAACATATTTAGAGAGCTCTTGACACTATTTGCACACCTCTTAAAGTATGGCCATTTCTTCAGCAAAATCAAGTTTTTTACATATGTGTTCAACTTCTTCACAGCTGTAGAACCGTGATGAGACATCAATGGATAAAACCGGACTGTCACAATCCACAACTGTTGGACTGTGAAAGGACACATTTAAGAAGTTCTGGACACCACCTACTTACAACTCTAGCCATTGAAAGTGGCTAGCTCTTCATCAGAATCAAGTTATTCAAACATATCTTTTTGGGTTTATCAATGTAGTTGTTATGTTTTCTGAACCGTTGGATTTTATGTACCATCAGGTACTTTCCTGTTTTTTAACCTATACAATAGGAAATATTGGTGTGAAAAATATACCAATTTTGGAGATGGAATGGCCAGCTGAAGGGGTTGGAGGAGGCTGGTGTTTTTGACATCATGTATGCATGCCATGAAGACTAACATACATGTTGTTAAATTATTTTTTGGTGGCCTGTTGTTTCAGAATATTTACTCGTTTGACAATTGTTGAGTTGGCTAATCTTTTTTCTTTCGTATTCATGCTGGGCCCTAATTCTTTCAAACAATTCCATCCAGAATGGTACCTCAAGGTGGAAAGAAGAGAAATGAATCATGACCACTGATGATAAATTAGAACTCACCGAAAGATGGATGAAAAGAATAGTGGTGCAATACTCAAAAATTGGAGTGTGGTGCAACATACAGTATTTGGAGAGCTCTGGACTCTACTTGCATACAAATCTTAAGGAATGGACATTGCTTTAGAAAGATCAAGTTTTTCAAATATCTGACAACTACTCTACAGCTGTAAAACTATTATGAGAGAAAGAATGTCTCATCAATAAACACAAGTTCTGTGGCACAATCTACAACTGTGGGACTGTGAAGAGATACATTTAGGCTGGTTTCACATTAGCGTATCTGTGCGCAGCGTATGATCCAAACAGATCCGCATGCGTCATGCCTATATATCTTTAACCTGGTGTATGCAGGGACATGCGTTTCCATGAGTTCGTATGCGGATGTGTACACGTTTTGTTTCGCGGTGTGCGGTGATGTCCGGTGACTTTGAGGCATCAAATATTGCGCAATCATGCACTTGTGGATGATTGCGAATGAGTACGTGAAAACAATGCATTACTGTATGGGAATGCATTGGTACGCAAGGACAAGCATACGCATGCGTTCGATACGCATGCGTACTTCAGACGGCGCATATCCAGGAAATGATTTCACCACCTCCACCATGCACGTCAACAACGCAAACACATGCCAAAATGCATTTAAACGCATGCACGCGCAGCAGGTTTTTTTGTGTCATGCGTAAGATGATGCAGAGTAAAACCACAGCATAAGCATGTGTTTGCATGCATTTGCGTATGCAGATGATATGCTGCGCAAAAAAAATGCTAATGTGTACCTAGCCTTAGGACGTTCTGGACACTACCTATCTACAGATCTAGCCATCAATGAGTGTACATCTCCTCATCAGAATCAAGTTCTCCAAATGAGCCTTCATATTCTTTTTGGGTTTATCAAGGTAGTTATTATGTTTTCTGAACCATTGAATTTTCTGTACCATCAGGCACGTTCTTGGTTTTAACCTATGCAATTGGAAATTTGGTGTGAAAAATACACCACTTTTGGAGATGGAATGGCCAGCTGAAGGGGTTGGAGGAGGCTGGATTTTTTTAACATCATGTATGCATGCCCTAAAGACTAACATACAAGTTGTTAAATTATTTTTTTTGTGGCCTAATGGTTCAGAATTTTTACAATTTTGTCAATTGGTGAGATGGCAAATCTCGTTCCTTCCGTATGCATGTTGTGACCCAATTCTTTCAAAGAAAATTGTCCAGAATGGTACCTTTCTTTAGGTGGAGAGAAAAGAAATGGTATCCATTGATGAGATATGAGAAGAATGCACTGACCAACGGATGAAAAGAATAGTGCACACAATACACAACAGATGGACGGTGGTGCAACATATTTAGAGAGCTCTTGACACTATTTGCACACCTCTTAAAGTATGGCCATTTCTTCAGCAAAATCAAGTTTTTTACATATGTGTTCAACTTCTTCACAGCTGTAGAACCGTGATGAGACATCAATGGATAAAACCGGACTGTCACAATCCACAACTGTTGGACTGTGAAAGGACACATTTAAGAAGTTCTGGACACCACCTACTTACAACTCTAGCCATTGAAAGTGGCTAGCTCTTCATCAGAATCAAGTTATTCAAACATATCTTTTTGGGTTTATCAATGTAGTTGTTATGTTTTCTGAACCGTTGGATTTTATGTACCATCAGGTACTTTCCTGTTTTTTAACCTATACAATAGGAAATATTGGTGTGAAAAATATACCAATTTTGGAGATGGAATGGCCAGCTGAAGGGGTTGGAGGAGGCTGGTGTTTTTGACATCATGTATGCATGCCATGAAGACTAACATACATGTTGTTAAATTATTTTTTGGTGGCCTGTTGTTTCAGAATATTTACTCGTTTGACAATTGTTGAGTTGGCTAATCTTTTTTCTTTCGTATTCATGCTGGGCCCTAATTCTTTCAAACAATTCCATCCAGAATGGTACCTCAAGGTGGAAAGAAGAGAAATGAATCATGACCACTGATGATAAATTAGAACTCACCGAAAGATGGATGAAAAGAATAGTGGTGCAATACTCAAAAATTGGAGTGTGGTGCAACATACAGTATTTGGAGAGCTCTGGACTCTACTTGCATACAAATCTTAAGGAATGGACATTGCTTTAGAAAGATCAAGTTTTTCAAATATCTGACAACTACTCTACAGCTGTAAAACTATTATGAGAGAAAGAATGTCTCATCAATAAACACAAGTTCTGTGGCACAATCTACAACTGTGGGACTGTGAAGAGATACATTTAGGCTGGTTTCACATTAGCGTATCTGTGCGCAGCGTATGATCCAAACAGATCCGCATGCGTCATGCCTATATATCTTTAACCTGGTGTATGCAGGGACATGCGTTTCCATGAGTTCGTATGCGGATGTGTACACGTTTTGTTTCGCGGTGTGCGGTGATGTCCGGTGACTTTGAGGCATCAAATATTGCGCAATCATGCACTTGTGGATGATTGCGAATGAGTACGTGAAAACAATGCATTACTGTATGGGAATGCATTGGTACGCAAGGACAAGCATACGCATGCGTTCGATACGCATGCGTACTTCAGACGGCGCATATCCAGGAAATGATTTCACCACCTCCACCATGCACGTCAACAACGCAAACACATGCCAAAATGCATTTAAACGCATGCACGCGCAGCAGGTTTTTTTGTGTCATGCGTAAGATGATGCAGAGTAAAACCACAGCATAAGCATGTGTTTGCATGCATTTGCGTATGCAGATGATATGCTGCGCAAAAAAAATGCTAATGTGTACCTAGCCTTAGGACGTTCTGGACACTACCTATCTACAGATCTAGCCATCAATGAGTGTACATCTCCTCATCAGAATCAAGTTCTCCAAATGAGCCTTCATATTCTTTTTGGGTTTATCAAGGTAGTTATTATGTTTTCTGAACCATTGAATTTTCTGTACCATCAGGCACGTTCTTGGTTTTAACCTATGCAATTGGAAATTTGGTGTGAAAAATACACCACTTTTGGAGATGGAATGGCCAGCTGAAGGGGTTGGAGGAGGCTGGATTTTTTTAACATCATGTATGCATGCCCTAAAGACTAACATACAAGTTGTTAAATTATTTTTTTTGTGGCCTAATGGTTCAGAATTTTTACAATTTTGTCAATTGGTGAGATGGCAAATCTCGTTCCTTCCGTATGCATGTTGTGACCCAATTCTTTCAAAGAAAATTGTCCAGAATGGTACCTTTCTTTAGGTGGAGAGAAAAGAAATGGTATCCATTGATGAGATATGAGAAGAATGCACTGACCAACGGATGAAAAGAATAGTGCACACAATACACAACAGATGGACGGTGGTGCAACATATTTAGAGAGCTCTTGACACTATTTGCACACCTCTTAAAGTATGGCCATTTCTTCAGCAAAATCAAGTTTTTTACATATGTGTTCAACTTCTTCACAGCTGTAGAACCGTGATGAGACATCAATGGATAAAACCGGACTGTCACAATCCACAACTGTTGGACTGTGAAAGGACACATTTAAGAAGTTCTGGACACCACCTACTTACAACTCTAGCCATTGAAAGTGGCTAGCTCTTCATCAGAATCAAGTTATTCAAACATATCTTTTTGGGTTTATCAATGTAGTTGTTATGTTTTCTGAACCGTTGGATTTTATGTACCATCAGGTACTTTCCTGTTTTTTAACCTATACAATAGGAAATATTGGTGTGAAAAATATACCAATTTTGGAGATGGAATGGCCAGCTGAAGGGGTTGGAGGAGGCTGGTGTTTTTGACATCATGTATGCATGCCATGAAGACTAACATACATGTTGTTAAATTATTTTTTGGTGGCCTGTTGTTTCAGAATATTTACTCGTTTGACAATTGTTGAGTTGGCTAATCTTTTTTCTTTCGTATTCATGCTGGGCCCTAATTCTTTCAAACAATTCCATCCAGAATGGTACCTCAAGGTGGAAAGAAGAGAAATGAATCATGACCACTGATGATAAATTAGTAGAACTCACCAAAAGATGGATGAAAAGAATAGTGGCGCAATACTCAAAATTAGAGTGTGGTGCAACATACAGTATTTGGAGAGCTCTGGACTCTACTTGCATACAAATCTTAAGGAATGGACATTGCTTTAGAAAGATCAAGTTTTTCAAATATCTGACAACTACTCTACAGCTGTAAAACTATTATGAGAGAAAGAATGTCTCATCAATAAACACAAGTTCTGTGGCACAATCTACAACTGTGGGACTGTGAAGAGATACATTTAGGCTGGTTTCACATTAGCGTATCTGTGCGCAGCGTATGATCCAAACAGATCCGCATGCGTCATGCCTATATATCTTTAACCTGGTGTATGCAGGGACATGCGTTTCCATGAGTTCGTATGCGGATGTGTACACGTTTTGTTTCGCGGTGTGCGGTGATGTCCGGTGACTTTGAGGCATCAAATATTGCGCAATCATGCACTTGTGGATGATTGCGAATGAGTACGTGAAAACAATGCATTACTGTATGGGAATGCATTGGTACGCAAGGACAAGCATACGCATGCGTTCGATACGCATGCGTACTTCAGACGGCGCATATCCAGGAAATGATTTCACCACCTCCACCATGCACGTCAACAACGCAAACACATGCCAAAATGCATTTAAACGCATGCACGCGCAGCAGGTTTTTTTGTGTCATGCGTAAGATGATGCAGAGTAAAACCACAGCATAAGCATGTGTTTGCATGCATTTGCGTATGCAGATGATATGCTGCGCAAAAAAAATGCTAATGTGTACCTAGCCTTAGGACGTTCTGGACACTACCTATCTACAGATCTAGCCATCAATGAGTGTACATCTCCTCATCAGAATCAAGTTCTCCAAATGAGCCTTCATATTCTTTTTGGGTTTATCAAGGTAGTTATTATGTTTTCTGAACCATTGAATTTTCTGTACCATCAGGCACGTTCTTGGTTTTAACCTATGCAATTGGAAATTTGGTGTGAAAAATACACCACTTTTGGAGATGGAATGGCCAGCTGAAGGGGTTGGAGGAGGCTGGATTTTTTTAACATCATGTATGCATGCCCTAAAGACTAACATACAAGTTGTTAAATTATTTTTTTTGTGGCCTAATGGTTCAGAATTTTTACAATTTTGTCAATTGGTGAGATGGCAAATCTCGTTCCTTCCGTATGCATGTTGTGACCCAATTCTTTCAAAGAAAATTGTCCAGAATGGTACCTTTCTTTAGGTGGAGAGAAAAGAAATGGTATCCATTGATGAGATATGAGAAGAATGCACTGACCAACGGATGAAAAGAATAGTGCACACAATACACAACAGATGGACGGTGGTGCAACATATTTAGAGAGCTCTTGACACTATTTGCACACCTCTTAAAGTATGGCCATTTCTTCAGCAAAATCAAGTTTTTTACATATGTGTTCAACTTCTTCACAGCTGTAGAACCGTGATGAGACATCAATGGGTAAAACCGGACTGTCACAATCCACAACTGTTGGACTGTGAAAGGACACATTTAAGAAGTTCTGGACACCACCTACTTACAACTCTAGCCATTGAAAGTGGCTAGCTCTTCATCAGAATCAAGTTATTCAAACATATCTTTTTGGGTTTATCAATGTAGTTGTTATGTTTTCTGAACCGTTGGATTTTATGTACCATCAGGTACTTTCCTGTTTTTTAACCTATACAATAGGAAATATTGGTGTGAAAAATATACCAATTTTGGAGATGGAATGGCCAGCTGAAGGGGTTGGAGGAGGCTGGTGTTTTTGACATCATGTATGCATGCCATGAAGACTAACATACATGTTGTTAAATTATTTTTTGGTGGCCTGTTGTTTCAGAATATTTACTCGTTTGACAATTGTTGAGTTGGCTAATCTTTTTTCTTTTGTATTCATGCTGGGCCCTAATTCTTTCAAACAATTCCATCCAGAATGGTACCTCAAGGTGGAAAGAAGAGAAATGAATCATGACCACTGATGATAAATTAGAACTCACCGAAAGATGGATGAAAAGAATAGTGGTGCAATACTCAAAAATTGGAGTGTGGTGCAACATACAGTATTTGGAGAGCTCTGGACTCTACTTGCATACAAATCTTAAGGAATGGACATTGCTTTAGAAAGATCAAGTTTTTCAAATATCTGACAACTACTCTACAGCTGTAAAACTATTATGAGAGAAAGAATGTCTCATCAATAAACACAAGTTCTGTGGCACAATCTACAACTGTGGGACTGTGAAGAGATACATTTAGGCTGGTTTCACATTAGCGTATCTGTGCGCAGCGTATGATCCAAACAGATCCGCATGCGTCATGCCTATATATCTTTAACCTGGTGTATGCAGGGACATGCGTTTCCATGAGTTCGTATGCGGATGTGTACACGTTTTGTTTCGCGGTGTGCGGTGATGTCCGGTGACTTTGAGGCATCAAATATTGCGCAATCATGCACTTGTGGATGATTGCGAATGAGTACGTGAAAACAATGCATTACTGTATGGGAATGCATTGGTACGCAAGGACAAGCATACGCATGCATTCGATACGCATGCGTACTTCAGACGGCGCATATCCAGGAAATGATTTCACCACCTCCACCATGCACGTCAACAACGCAAACACATGCCAAAATGCATTTAAACGCATGCACGCGCAGCAGGTTTTTTTGTGTCATGCGTAAGATGATGCAGAGTAAAACCACAGCATAAGCATGTGTTTGCATGCATTTGCGTATGCAGATGATATGCTGCGCAAAAAAAATGCTAATGTGTACCTAGCCTTAGGACGTTCTGGACACTACCTATCTACAGATCTAGCCATCAATGAGTGTACATCTCCTCATCAGAATCAAGTTCTCCAAATGAGCCTTCATATTCTTTTTGGGTTTATCAAGGTAGTTATTATGTTTTCTGAACCATTGAATTTTCTGTACCATCAGGCACGTTCTTGGTTTTAACCTATGCAATTGGAAATTTGGTGTGAAAAATACACCACTTTTGGAGATGGAATGGCCAGCTGAAGGGGTTGGAGGAGGCTGGATTTTTTTAACATCATGTATGCATGCCCTAAAGACTAACATACAAGTTGTTAAATTATTTTTTTTGTGGCCTAATGGTTCAGAATTTTTACAATTTTGTCAATTGGTGAGATGGCAAATCTCGTTCCTTCCGTATGCATGTTGTGACCCAATTCTTTCAAAGAAAATTGTCCAGAATGGTACCTTTCTTTAGGTGGAGAGAAAAGAAATGGTATCCATTGATGAGATATGAGAAGAATGCACTGACCAACGGATGAAAAGAATAGTGCACACAATACACAACAGATGGACGGTGGTGCAACATATTTAGAGAGCTCTTGACACTATTTGCACACCTCTTAAAGTATGGCCATTTCTTCAGCAAAATCAAGTTTTTTACATATGTGTTCAACTTCTTCACAGCTGTAGAACCGTGATGAGACATCAATGGATAAAACCGGACTGTCACAATCCACAACTGTTGGACTGTGAAAGGACACATTTAAGAAGTTCTGGACACCACCTACTTACAACTCTAGCCATTGAAAGTGGCTAGCTCTTCATCAGAATCAAGTTATTCAAACATATCTTTTTGGGTTTATCAATGTAGTTGTTATGTTTTCTGAACCGTTGGATTTTATGTACCATCAGGTACTTTCCTGTTTTTTAACCTATACAATAGGAAATATTGGTGTGAAAAATATACCAATTTTGGAGATGGAATGGCCAGCTGAAGGGGTTGGAGGAGGCTGGTGTTTTTGACATCATGTATGCATGCCATGAAGACTAACATACATGTTGTTAAATTATTTTTTGGTGGCCTGTTGTTTCAGAATATTTACTCGTTTGACAATTGTTGAGTTGGCTAATCTTTTTTCTTTCGTATTCATGCTGGGCCCTAATTCTTTCAAACAATTCCATCCAGAATGGTACCTCAAGGTGGAAAGAAGAGAAATGAATCATGACCACTGATGATAAATTAGTAGAACTCACCAAAAGATGGATGAAAAGAATAGTGGCGCAATACTCAAAATTAGAGTGTGGTGCAACATACAGTATTTGGAGAGCTCTGGACTCTACTTGCATACAAATCTTAAGGAATGGACATTGCTTTAGAAAGATCAAGTTTTTCAAATATCTGACAACTACTCTACAGCTGTAAAACTATTATGAGAGAAAGAATGTCTCATCAATAAACACAAGTTCTGTGGCACAATCTACAACTGTGGGACTGTGAAGAGATACATTTAGGCTGGTTTCACATTAGCGTATCTGTGCGCAGCGTATGATCCAAACAGATCCGCATGCGTCATGCCTATATATCTTTAACCTGGTGTATGCAGGGACATGCGTTTCCATGAGTTCGTATGCGGATGTGTACACGTTTTGTTTCGCGGTGTGCGGTGATGTCCGGTGACTTTGAGGCATCAAATATTGCGCAATCATGCACTTGTGGATGATTGCGAATGAGTACGTGAAAACAATGCATTACTGTATGGGAATGCATTGGTACGCAAGGACAAGCATACGCATGCGTTCGATACGCATGCGTACTTCAGACGGCGCATATCCAGGAAATGATTTCACCACCTCCACCATGCACGTCAACAACGCAAACACATGCCAAAATGCATTTAAACGCATGCACGCGCAGCAGGTTTTTTTGTGTCATGCGTAAGATGATGCAGAGTAAAACCACAGCATAAGCATGTGTTTGCATGCATTTGCGTATGCAGATGATATGCTGCGCAAAAAAAATGCTAATGTGTACCTAGCCTTAGGACGTTCTGGACACTACCTATCTACAGATCTAGCCATCAATGAGTGTACATCTCCTCATCAGAATCAAGTTCTCCAAATGAGCCTTCATATTCTTTTTGGGTTTATCAAGGTAGTTATTATGTTTTCTGAACCATTGAATTTTCTGTACCATCAGGCACGTTCTTGGTTTTAACCTATGCAATTGGAAATTTGGTGTGAAAAATACACCACTTTTGGAGATGGAATGGCCAGCTGAAGGGGTTGGAGGAGGCTGGATTTTTTTAACATCATGTATGCATGCCCTAAAGACTAACATACAAGTTGTTAAATTATTTTTTTTGTGGCCTAATGGTTCAGAATTTTTACAATTTTGTCAATTGGTGAGATGGCAAATCTCGTTCCTTCCGTATGCATGTTGTGACCCAATTCTTTCAAAGAAAATTGTCCAGAATGGTACCTTTCTTTAGGTGGAGAGAAAAGAAATGGTATCCATTGATGAGATATGAGAAGAATGCACTGACCAACGGATGAAAAGAATAGTGCACACAATACACAACAGATGGACGGTGGTGCAACATATTTAGAGAGCTCTTGACACTATTTGCACACCTCTTAAAGTATGGCCATTTCTTCAGCAAAATCAAGTTTTTTACATATGTGTTCAACTTCTTCACAGCTGTAGAACCGTGATGAGACATCAATGGGTAAAACCGGACTGTCACAATCCACAACTGTTGGACTGTGAAAGGACACATTTAAGAAGTTCTGGACACCACCTACTTACAACTCTAGCCATTGAAAGTGGCTAGCTCTTCATCAGAATCAAGTTATTCAAACATATCTTTTTGGGTTTATCAATGTAGTTGTTATGTTTTCTGAACCGTTGGATTTTATGTACCATCAGGTACTTTCCTGTTTTTTAACCTATACAATAGGAAATATTGGTGTGAAAAATATACCAATTTTGGAGATGGAATGGCCAGCTGAAGGGGTTGGAGGAGGCTGGTGTTTTTGACATCATGTATGCATGCCATGAAGACTAACATACATGTTGTTAAATTATTTTTTGGTGGCCTGTTGTTTCAGAATATTTACTCGTTTGACAATTGTTGAGTTGGCTAATCTTTTTTCTTTTGTATTCATGCTGGGCCCTAATTCTTTCAAACAATTCCATCCAGAATGGTACCTCAAGGTGGAAAGAAGAGAAATGAATCATGACCACTGATGATAAATTAGAACTCACCGAAAGATGGATGAAAAGAATAGTGGTGCAATACTCAAAAATTGGAGTGTGGTGCAACATACAGTATTTGGAGAGCTCTGGACTCTACTTGCATACAAATCTTAAGGAATGGACATTGCTTTAGAAAGATCAAGTTTTTCAAATATCTGACAACTACTCTACAGCTGTAAAACTATTATGAGAGAAAGAATGTCTCATCAATAAACACAAGTTCTGTGGCACAATCTACAACTGTGGGACTGTGAAGAGATACATTTAGGCTGGTTTCACATTAGCGTATCTGTGCGCAGCGTATGATCCAAACAGATCCGCATGCGTCATGCCTATATATCTTTAACCTGGTGTATGCAGGGACATGCGTTTCCATGAGTTCGTATGCGGATGTGTACACGTTTTGTTTCGCGGTGTGTGGTGATGTCCGGTGACTTTGAGGCATCAAATATTGCGCAATCATGCACTTGTGGATGATTGCGAATGAGTACGTGAAAACAATGCATTACTGTATGGGAATGCATTGGTACGCAAGGACAAGCATACGCATGCATTCGATACGCATGCGTACTTCAGACGGCGCATATCCAGGAAATGATTTCACCACCTCCACCATGCACGTCAACAACGCAAACACATGCCAAAATGCATTTAAACGCATGCACGCGCAGCAGGTTTTTTTGTGTCATGCGTAAGATGATGCAGAGTAAAACCACAGCATAAGCATGTGTTTGCATGCATTTGCGTATGCAGATGATATGCTGCGCAAAAAAAATGCTAATGTGTACCTAGCCTTAGGACGTTCTGGACACTACCTATCTACAGATCTAGCCATCAATGAGTGTACATCTCCTCATCAGAATCAAGTTCTCCAAATGAGCCTTCATATTCTTTTTGGGTTTATCAAGGTAGTTATTATGTTTTCTGAACCATTGAATTTTCTGTACCATCAGGCACGTTCTTGGTTTTAACCTATGCAATTGGAAATTTGGTGTGAAAAATACACCACTTTTGGAGATGGAATGGCCAGCTGAAGGGGTTGGAGGAGGCTGGATTTTTTTAACATCATGTATGCATGCCCTAAAGACTAACATACAAGTTGTTAAATTATTTTTTTTGTGGCCTAATGGTTCAGAATTTTTACAATTTTGTCAATTGGTGAGATGGCAAATCTCGTTCCTTCCGTATGCATGTTGTGACCCAATTCTTTCAAAGAAAATTGTCCAGAATGGTACCTTTCTTTAGGTGGAGAGAAAAGAAATGGTATCCATTGATGAGATATGAGAAGAATGCACTGACCAACGGATGAAAAGAATAGTGCACACAATACACAACAGATGGACGGTGGTGCAACATATTTAGAGAGCTCTTGACACTATTTGCACACCTCTTAAAGTATGGCCATTTCTTCAGCAAAATCAAGTTTTTTACATATGTGTTCAACTTCTTCACAGCTGTAGAACCGTGATGAGACATCAATGGATAAAACCGGACTGTCACAATCCACAACTGTTGGACTGTGAAAGGACACATTTAAGAAGTTCTGGACACCACCTACTTACAACTCTAGCCATTGAAAGTGGCTAGCTCTTCATCAGAATCAAGTTATTCAAACATATCTTTTTGGGTTTATCAATGTAGTTGTTATGTTTTCTGAACCGTTGGATTTTATGTACCATCAGGTACTTTCCTGTTTTTTAACCTATACAATAGGAAATATTGGTGTGAAAAATATACCAATTTTGGAGATGGAATGGCCAGCTGAAGGGGTTGGAGGAGGCTGGTGTTTTTGACATCATGTATGCATGCCATGAAGACTAACATACATGTTGTTAAATTATTTTTTGGTGGCCTGTTGTTTCAGAATATTTACTCGTTTGACAATTGTTGAGTTGGCTAATCTTTTTTCTTTCGTATTCATGCTGGGCCCTAATTCTTTCAAACAATTCCATCCAGAATGGTACCTCAAGGTGGAAAGAAGAGAAATGAATCATGACCACTGATGATAAATTAGAACTCACCGAAAGATGGATGAAAAGAATAGTGGTGCAATACTCAAAAATTGGAGTGTGGTGCAACATACAGTATTTGGAGAGCTCTGGACTCTACTTGCATACAAATCTTAAGGAATGGACATTGCTTTAGAAAGATCAAGTTTTTCAAATATCTGACAACTACTCTACAGCTGTAAAACTATTATGAGAGAAAGAATGTCTCATCAATAAACACAAGTTCTGTGGCACAATCTACAACTGTGGGACTGTGAAGAGATACATTTAGGCTGGTTTCACATTAGCGTATCTGTGCGCAGCGTATGATCCAAACAGATCCGCATGCGTCATGCCTATATATCTTTAACCTGGTGTATGCAGGGACATGCGTTTCCATGAGTTCGTATGCGGATGTGTACACGTTTTGTTTCGCGGTGTGCGGTGATGTCCGGTGACTTTGAGGCATCAAATATTGTGCAATCATGCACTTGTGGATGATTGCGAATGAGTACGTGAAAACAATGCATTACTGTATGGGAATGCATTGGTACGCAAGGACAAGCATACGCATGCGTTCGATACGCATGCGTACTTCAGACGGCGCATATCCAGGAAATGATTTCACCACCTCCACCATGCACGTCAACAACGCAAACACATGCCAAAATGCATTTAAACGCATGCACGCGCAGCAGGTTTTTTTGTGTCATGCGTAAGATGATGCAGAGTAAAACCACAGCATAAGCATGTGTTTGCATGCATTTGCGTATGCAGATGATATGCTGCGCAAAAAAAATGCTAATGTGTACCTAGCCTTAGGACGTTCTGGACACTACCTATCTACAGATCTAGCCATCAATGAGTGTACATCTCCTCATCAGAATCAAGTTCTCCAAATGAGCCTTCATATTCTTTTTGGGTTTATCAAGGTAGTTATTATGTTTTCTGAACCATTGAATTTTCTGTACCATCAGGCACGTTCTTGGTTTTAACCTATGCAATTGGAAATTTGGTGTGAAAAATACACCACTTTTGGAGATGGAATGGCCAGCTGAAGGGGTTGGAGGAGGCTGGATTTTTTAACATCATGTATGCATGCCCTAAAGACTAACATACAAGTTGTTAAATTATTTTTTTTGTGGCCTAATGGTTCAGAATTTTTACAATTTTGTCAATTGGTGAGATGGCAAATCTCGTTCCTTCCGTATGCATGTTGTGACCCAATTCTTTCAAAGAAAATTGTCCAGAATGGTACCTTTCTTTAGGTGGAGAGAAAAGAAATGGTATCCATTGATGAGATATGAGAAGAATGCACTGACCAACGGATGAAAAGAATAGTGCACACAATACACAACAGATGGATGGTGGTGCAACATATTTAGAGAGCTCTTGACACTATTTGCACACCTCTTAAAGTATGGCCATTTCTTCAGCAAAATCAAGTTTTTTACATATGTGTTCAACTTCTTCACAGCTGTAGAACCGTGATGAGACATCAATGGATAAAACCGGACTGTCACAATCCACAACTGTTGGACTGTGAAAGGACACATTTAAGAAGTTCTGGACACCACCTACTTACAACTCTAGCCATTGAAAGTGGCTAGCTCTTCATCAGAATCAAGTTATTCAAACATATCTTTTTGGGTTTATCAATGTAGTTGTTATGTTTTCTGAACCGTTGGATTTTATGTACCATCAGGTACTTTCCTGTTTTTTAACCTATACAATAGGAAATATTGGTGTGAAAAATATACCAATTTTGGAGATGGAATGGCCAGCTGAAGGGGTTGGAGGAGGCTGGTGTTTTTGACATCATGTATGCATGCCATGAAGACTAACATACATGTTGTTAAATTATTTTTTGGTGGCCTGTTGTTTCAGAATATTTACTCGTTTGACAATTGTTGAGTTGGCTAATCTTTTTTCTTTCGTATTCATGCTGGGCCCTAATTCTTTCAAACAATTCCATCCAGAATGGTACCTCAAGGTGGAAAGAAGAGAAATGAATCATGACCACTGATGATAAATTAGAACTCACCGAAAGATGGATGAAAAGAATAGTGGTGCAATACTCAAAAATTGGAGTGTGGTGCAACATACAGTATTTGGAGAGCTCTGGACTCTACTTGCATACAAATCTTAAGGAATGGACATTGCTTTAGAAAGATCAAGTTTTTCAAATATCTGACAACTACTCTACAGCTGTAAAACTATTATGAGAGAAAGAATGTCTCATCAATAAACACAAGTTCTGTGGCACAATCTACAACTGTGGGACTGTGAAGAGATACATTTAGGCTGGTTTCACATTAGCGTATCTGTGCGCAGCGTATGATCCAAACAGATCCGCATGCGTCATGCCTATATATCTTTAACCTGGTGTATGCAGGGACATGCGTTTCCATGAGTTCGTATGCGGATGTGTACACGTTTTGTTTCGCGGTGTGCGGTGATGTCCGGTGACTTTGAGGCATCAAATATTGCGCAATCATGCACTTGTGGATGATTGCGAATGAGTACGTGAAAACAATGCATTACTGTATGGGAATGCATTGGTACGCAAGGACAAGCATACGCATGCGTTCGATACGCATGCGTACTTCAGACGGCGCATATCCAGGAAATGATTTCACCACCTCCACCATGCACGTCAACAACGCAAACACATGCCAAAATGCATTTAAACGCATGCACGCGCAGCAGGTTTTTTTGTGTCATGCGTAAGATGATGCAGAGTAAAACCACAGCATAAGCATGTGTTTGCATGCATTTGCGTATGCAGATGATATGCTGCGCAAAAAAAATGCTAATGTGTACCTAGCCTTAGGACGTTCTGGACACTACCTATCTACAGATCTAGCCATCAATGAGTGTACATCTCCTCATCAGAATCAAGTTCTTCAAATGAGCCTTCATATTCTTTTTGGGTTTATCAAGGTAGTTATTATGTTTTCTGAACCATTGAATTTTCTGTACCATCAGGCACGTTCTTGGTTTTAACCTATGCAATTGGAAATTTGGTGTGAAAAATACACCACTTTTGGAGATGGAATGGCCAGCTGAAGGGGTTGGAGGAGGCTGGATTTTTTTAACATCATGTATGCATGCCCTAAAGACTAACATACAAGTTGTTAAATTATTTTTTTTGTGGCCTAATGGTTCAGAATTTTTACAATTTTGTCAATTGGTGAGATGGCAAATCTCGTTCCTTCCGTATGCATGTTGTGACCCAATTCTTTCAAAGAAAATTGTCCAGAATGGTACCTTTCTTTAGGTGGAGAGAAAAGAAATGGTATCCATTGATGAGATATGAGAAGAATGCACTGACCAACGGATGAAAAGAATAGTGCACACAATACACAACAGATGGACGGTGGTGCAACATATTTAGAGAGCTCTTGACACTATTTGCACACCTCTTAAAGTATGGCCATTTCTTCAGCAAAATCAAGTTTTTTACATATGTGTTCAACTTCTTCACAGCTGTAGAACCGTGATGAGACATCAATGGATAAAACCGGACTGTCACAATCCACAACTGTTGGACTGTGAAAGGACACATTTAAGAAGTTCTGGACACCACCTACTTACAACTCTAGCCATTGAAAGTGGCTAGCTCTTCATCAGAATCAAGTTATTCAAACATATCTTTTTGGGTTTATCAATGTAGTTGTTATGTTTTCTGAACCGTTGGATTTTATGTACCATCAGGTACTTTCCTGTTTTTTAACCTATACAATAGGAAATATTGGTGTGAAAAATATACCAATTTTGGAGATGGAATGGCCAGCTGAAGGGGTTGGAGGAGGCTGGTGTTTTTGACATCATGTATGCATGCCATGAAGACTAACATACATGTTGTTAAATTATTTTTTGGTGGCCTGTTGTTTCAGAATATTTACTCGTTTGACAATTGTTGAGTTGGCTAATCTTTTTTCTTTCGTATTCATGCTGGGCCCTAATTCTTTCAAACAATTCCATCCAGAATGGTACCTCAAGGTGGAAAGAAGAGAAATGAATCATGACCACTGATGATAAATTAGAACTCACCGAAAGATGGATGAAAAGAATAGTGGTGCAATACTCAAAAATTGGAGTGTGGTGCAACATACAGTATTTGGAGAGCTCTGGACTCTACTTGCATACAAATCTTAAGGAATGGACATTGCTTTAGAAAGATCAAGTTTTTCAAATATCTGACAACTACTCTACAGCTGTAAAACTATTATGAGAGAAAGAATGTCTCATCAATAAACACAAGTTCTGTGGCACAATCTACAACTGTGGGACTGTGAAGAGATACATTTAGGCTGGTTTCACATTAGCGTATCTGTGCGCAGCGTATGATCCAAACAGATCCGCATGCGTCATGCCTATATATCTGTAACCTGGTGTATGCAGGGACATGCGTTTCCATGAGTTCGTATGCGGATGTGTACACGTTTTGTTTCGCGGTGTGCGGTGATGTCCGGTGACTTTGAGGCATCAAATATTGCGCAATCATGCACTTGTGGATGATTGCGAATGAGTACGTGAAAACAATGCATTACTGTATGGGAATGCATTGGTACGCAAGGACAAGCATACGCATGCATTCGATACGCATGCGTACTTCAGACGGCGCATATCCAGGAAATGATTTCACCACCTCCACCATGCACGTCAACAACGCAAACACATGCCAAAATGCATTTAAACGCATGCACGCGCAGCAGGTTTTTTTGTGTCATGCGTAAGATGATGCAGAGTAAAACCACAGCATAAGCATGTGTTTGCATGCATTTGCGTATGCAGATGATATGCTGCGCAAAAAAAATGCTAATGTGTACCTAGCCTTAGGACGTTCTGGACACTACCTATCTACAGATCTAGCCATCAATGAGTGTACATCTCCTCATCAGAATCAAGTTCTCCAAATGAGCCTTCATATTCTTTTTGGGTTTATCAAGGTAGTTATTATGTTTTCTGAACCATTGAATTTTCTGTACCATCAGGCACGTTCTTGGTTTTAACCTATGCAATTGGAAATTTGGTGTGAAAAATACACCACTTTTGGAGATGGAATGGCCAGCTGAAGGGGTTGGAGGAGGCTGGATTTTTTTAACATCATGTATGCATGCCCTAAAGACTAACATACAAGTTGTTAAATTATTTTTTTTGTGGCCTAATGGTTCAGAATTTTTACAATTTTGTCAATTGGTGAGATGGCAAATCTCGTTCCTTCCGTATGCATGTTGTGACCCAATTCTTTCAAAGAAAATTGTCCAGAATGGTACCTTTCTTTAGGTGGAGAGAAAAGAAATGGTATCCATTGATGAGATATGAGAAGAATGCACTGACCAACGGATGAAAAGAATAGTGCACACAATACACAACAGATGGACGGTGGTGCAACATATTTAGAGAGCTCTTGACACTATTTGCACACCTCTTAAAGTATGGCCATTTCTTCAGCAAAATCAAGTTTTTTACATATGTGTTCAACTTCTTCACAGCTGTAGAACCGTGATGAGACATCAATGGATAAAACCGGACTGTCACAATCCACAACTGTTGGACTGTGAAAGGACACATTTAAGAAGTTCTGGACACCACCTACTTACAACTCTAGCCATTGAAAGTGGCTAGCTCTTCATCAGAATCAAGTTATTCAAACATATCTTTTTGGGTTTATCAATGTAGTTGTTATGTTTTCTGAACCGTTGGATTTTATGTACCATCAGGTACTTTCCTGTTTTTTAACCTATACAATAGGAAATATTGGTGTGAAAAATATACCAATTTTGGAGATGGAATGGCCAGCTGAAGGGGTTGGAGGAGGCTGGTGTTTTTGACATCATGTATGCATGCCATGAAGACTAACATACATGTTGTTAAATTATTTTTTGGTGGCCTGTTGTTTCAGAATATTTACTCGTTTGACAATTGTTGAGTTGGCTAATCTTTTTTCTTTCGTATTCATGCTGGGCCCTAATTCTTTCAAACAATTCCATCCAGAATGGTACCTCAAGGTGGAAAGAAGAGAAATGAATCATGACCACTGATGATAAATTAGAACTCACCGAAAGATGGATGAAAAGAATAGTGGTGCAATACTCAAAAATTGGAGTGTGGTGCAACATACAGTATTTGGAGAGCTCTGGACTCTACTTGCATACAAATCTTAAGGAATGGACATTGCTTTAGAAAGATCAAGTTTTTCAAATATCTGACAACTACTCTACAGCTGTAAAACTATTATGAGAGAAAGAATGTCTCATCAATAAACACAAGTTCTGTGGCACAATCTACAACTGTGGGACTGTGAAGAGATACATTTAGGCTGGTTTCACATTAGCGTATCTGTGCGCAGCGTATGATCCAAACAGATCCGCATGCGTCATGCCTATATATCTTTAACCTGGTGTATGCAGGGACATGCGTTTCCATGAGTTCGTATGCGGATGTGTACACGTTTTGTTTCGCGGTGTGCGGTGATGTCCGGTGACTTTGAGGCATCAAATATTGCGCAATCATGCACTTGTGGATGATTGCGAATGAGTACGTGAAAACAATGCATTACTGTATGGGAATGCATTGGTACGCAAGGACAAGCATACGCATGCGTTCGATACGCATGCGTACTTCAGACGGCGCATATCCAGGAAATGATTTCACCACCTCCACCATGCACGTCAACAACGCAAACACATGCCAAAATGCATTTAAACGCATGCACGCGCAGCAGGTTTTTTTGTGTCATGCGTAAGATGATGCAGAGTAAAACCACAGCATAAGCATGTGTTTGCATGCATTTGCGTATGCAGATGATATGCTGCGCAAAAAAAATGCTAATGTGTACCTAGCCTTAGGACGTTCTGGACACTACCTATCTACAGATCTAGCCATCAATGAGTGTACATCTCCTCATCAGAATCAAGTTCTCCAAATGAGCCTTCATATTCTTTTTGGGTTTATCAAGGTAGTTATTATGTTTTCTGAACCATTGAATTTTCTGTACCATCAGGCACGTTCTTGGTTTTAACCTATGCAATTGGAAATTTGGTGTGAAAAATACACCACTTTTGGAGATGGAATGGCCAGCTGAAGGGGTTGGAGGAGGCTGGATTTTTTTAACATCATGTATGCATGCCCTAAAGACTAACATACAAGTTGTTAAATTATTTTTTTTGTGGCCTAATGGTTCAGAATTTTTACAATTTTGTCAATTGGTGAGATGGCAAATCTCGTTCCTTCCGTATGCATGTTGTGACCCAATTCTTTCAAAGAAAATTGTCCAGAATGGTACCTTTCTTTAGGTGGAGAGAAAAGAAATGGTATCCATTGATGAGATATGAGAAGAATGCACTGACCAACGGATGAAAAGAATAGTGCACACAATACACAACAGATGGACGGTGGTGCAACATATTTAGAGAGCTCTTGACACTATTTGCACACCTCTTAAAGTATGGCCATTTCTTCAGCAAAATCAAGTTTTTTACATATGTGTTCAACTTCTTCACAGCTGTAGAACCGTGATGAGACATCAATGGATAAAACCGGACTGTCACAATCCACAACTGTTGGACTGTGAAAGGACACATTTAAGAAGTTCTGGACACCACCTACTTACAACTCTAGCCATTGAAAGTGGCTAGCTCTTCATCAGAATCAAGTTATTCAAACATATCTTTTTGGGTTTATCAATGTAGTTGTTATGTTTTCTGAACCGTTGGATTTTATGTACCATCAGGTACTTTCCTGTTTTTTAACCTATACAATAGGAAATATTGGTGTGAAAAATATACCAATTTTGGAGATGGAATGGCCAGCTGAAGGGGTTGGAGGAGGCTGGTGTTTTTGACATCATGTATGCATGCCATGAAGACTAACATACATGTTGTTAAATTATTTTTTGGTGGCCTGTTGTTTCAGAATATTTACTCGTTTGACAATTGTTGAGTTGGCTAATCTTTTTTCTTTCGTATTCATGCTGGGCCCTAATTCTTTCAAACAATTCCATCCAGAATGGTACCTCAAGGTGGAAAGAAGAGAAATGAATCATGACCACTGATGATAAATTAGAACTCACCGAAAGATGGATGAAAAGAATAGTGGTGCAATACTCAAAAATTGGAGTGTGGTGCAACATACAGTATTTGGAGAGCTCTGGACTCTACTTGCATACAAATCTTAAGGAATGGACATTGCTTTAGAAAGATCAAGTTTTTCAAATATCTGACAACTACTCTACAGCTGTAAAACTATTATGAGAGAAAGAATGTCTCATCAATAAACACAAGTTCTGTGGCACAATCTACAACTGTGGGACTGTGAAGAGATACATTTAGGCTGGTTTCACATTAGCGTATCTGTGCGCAGCGTATGATCCAAACAGATCCGCATGCGTCATGCCTATATATCTGTAACCTGGTGTATGCAGGGACATGCGTTTCCATGAGTTCGTATGCGGATGTGTACACGTTTTGTTTCGCGGTGTGCGGTGATGTCCGGTGACTTTGAGGCATCAAATATTGCGCAATCATGCACTTGTGGATGATTGCGAATGAGTACGTGAAAACAATGCATTACTGTATGGGAATGCATTGGTACGCAAGGACAAGCATACGCATGCATTCGATACGCATGCGTACTTCAGACGGCGCATATCCAGGAAATGATTTCACCACCTCCACCATGCACGTCAACAACGCAAACACATGCCAAAATGCATTTAAACGCATGCACGCGCAGCAGGTTTTTTTGTGTCATGCGTAAGATGATGCAGAGTAAAACCACAGCATAAGCATGTGTTTGCATGCATTTGCGTATGCAGATGATATGCTGCGCAAAAAAAATGCTAATGTGTACCTAGCCTTAGGACGTTCTGGACACTACCTATCTACAGATCTAGCCATCAATGAGTGTACATCTCCTCATCAGAATCAAGTTCTCCAAATGAGCCTTCATATTCTTTTTGGGTTTATCAAGGTAGTTATTATGTTTTCTGAACCATTGAATTTTCTGTACCATCAGGCACGTTCTTGGTTTTAACCTATGCAATTGGAAATTTGGTGTGAAAAATACACCACTTTTGGAGATGGAATGGCCAGCTGAAGGGGTTGGAGGAGGCTGGATTTTTTTAACATCATGTATGCATGCCCTAAAGACTAACATACAAGTTGTTAAATTATTTTTTTTGTGGCCTAATGGTTCAGAATTTTTACAATTTTGTCAATTGGTGAGATGGCAAATCTCGTTCCTTCCGTATGCATGTTGTGACCCAATTCTTTCAAAGAAAATTGTCCAGAATGGTACCTTTCTTTAGGTGGAGAGAAAAGAAATGGTATCCATTGATGAGATATGAGAAGAATGCACTGACCAACGGATGAAAAGAATAGTGCACACAATACACAACAGATGGACGGTGGTGCAACATATTTAGAGAGCTCTTGACACTATTTGCACACCTCTTAAAGTATGGCCATTTCTTCAGCAAAATCAAGTTTTTTACATATGTGTTCAACTTCTTCACAGCTGTAGAACCGTGATGAGACATCAATGGATAAAACCGGACTGTCACAATCCACAACTGTTGGACTGTGAAAGGACACATTTAAGAAGTTCTGGACACCACCTACTTACAACTCTAGCCATTGAAAGTGGCTAGCTCTTCATCAGAATCAAGTTATTCAAACATATCTTTTTGGGTTTATCAATGTAGTTGTTATGTTTTCTGAACCGTTGGATTTTATGTACCATCAGGTACTTTCCTGTTTTTTAACCTATACAATAGGAAATATTGGTGTGAAAAATATACCAATTTTGGAGATGGAATGGCCAGCTGAAGGGGTTGGAGGAGGCTGGTGTTTTTGACATCATGTATGCATGCCATGAAGACTAACATACATGTTGTTAAATTATTTTTTGGTGGCCTGTTGTTTCAGAATATTTACTCGTTTGACAATTGTTGAGTTGGCTAATCTTTTTTCTTTCGTATTCATGCTGGGCCCTAATTCTTTCAAACAATTCCATCCAGAATGGTACCTCAAGGTGGAAAGAAGAGAAATGAATCATGACCACTGATGATAAATTAGAACTCACCGAAAGATGGATGAAAAGAATAGTGGTGCAATACTCAAAAATTGGAGTGTGGTGCAACATACAGTATTTGGAGAGCTCTGGACTCTACTTGCATACAAATCTTAAGGAATGGACATTGCTTTAGAAAGATCAAGTTTTTCAAATATCTGACAACTACTCTACAGCTGTAAAACTATTATGAGAGAAAGAATGTCTCATCAATAAACACAAGTTCTGTGGCACAATCTACAACTGTGGGACTGTGAAGAGATACATTTAGGCTGGTTTCACATTAGCGTATCTGTGCGCAGCGTATGATCCAAACAGATCCGCATGCGTCATGCCTATATATCTGTAACCTGGTGTATGCAGGGACATGCGTTTCCATGAGTTCGTATGCGGATGTGTACACGTTTTGTTTCGCGGTGTGCGGTGATGTCCGGTGACTTTGAGGCATCAAATATTGCGCAATCATGCACTTGTGGATGATTGCGAATGAGTACGTGAAAACAATGCATTACTGTATGGGAATGCATTGGTACGCAAGGACAAGCATACGCATGCATTCGATACGCATGCGTACTTCAGACGGCGCATATCCAGGAAATGATTTCACCACCTCCACCATGCACGTCAACAACGCAAACACATGCCAAAATGCATTTAAACGCATGCACGCGCAGCAGGTTTTTTTGTGTCATGCGTAAGATGATGCAGAGTAAAACCACAGCATAAGCATGTGTTTGCATGCATTTGCGTATGCAGATGATATGCTGCGCAAAAAAAATGCTAATGTGTACCTAGCCTTAGGACGTTCTGGACACTACCTATCTACAGATCTAGCCATCAATGAGTGTACATCTCCTCATCAGAATCAAGTTCTCCAAATGAGCCTTCATATTCTTTTTGGGTTTATCAAGGTAGTTATTATGTTTTCTGAACCATTGAATTTTCTGTACCATCAGGCACGTTCTTGGTTTTAACCTATGCAATTGGAAATTTGGTGTGAAAAATACACCACTTTTGGAGATGGAATGGCCAGCTGAAGGGGTTGGAGGAGGCTGGATTTTTTTAACATCATGTATGCATGCCCTAAAGACTAACATACAAGTTGTTAAATTATTTTTTTTGTGGCCTAATGGTTCAGAATTTTTACAATTTTGTCAATTGGTGAGATGGCAAATCTCGTTCCTTCCGTATGCATGTTGTGACCCAATTCTTTCAAAGAAAATTGTCCAGAATGGTACCTTTCTTTAGGTGGAGAGAAAAGAAATGGTATCCATTGATGAGATATGAGAAGAATGCACTGACCAACGGATGAAAAGAATAGTGCACACAATACACAACAGATGCACGGTGGTGCAACATATTTAGAGAGCTCTTGACACTATTTGCACACCTCTTAAAGTATGGCCATTTCTTCAGCAAAATCAAGTTTTTTACATATGTGTTCAACTTCTTCACAGCTGTAGAACCGTGATGAGACATCAATGGATAAAACCGGACTGTCACAATCCACAACTGTTGGACTGTGAAAGGACACATTTAAGAAGTTCTGGACACCACCTACTTACAACTCTAGCCATTGAAAGTGGCTAGCTCTTCATCAGAATCAAGTTATTCAAACATATCTTTTTGGGTTTATCAATGTAGTTGTTATGTTTTCTGAACCGTTGGATTTTATGTACCATCAGGTACTTTCCTGTTTTTTAACCTATACAATAGGAAATATTGGTGTGAAAAATATACCAATTTTGGAGATGGAATGGCCAGCTGAAGGGGTTGGAGGAGGCTGGTGTTTTTGACATCATGTATGCATGCCATGAAGACTAACATACATGTTGTTAAATTATTTTTTGGTGGCCTGTTGTTTCAGAATATTTACTCGTTTGACAATTGTTGAGTTGGCTAATCTTTTTTCTTTCGTATTCATGCTGGGCCCTAATTCTTTCAAACAATTCCATCCAGAATGGTACCTCAAGGTGGAAAGAAGAGAAATGAATCATGACCACTGATGATAAATTAGAACTCACCGAAAGATGGATGAAAAGAATAGTGGTGCAATACTCAAAAATTGGAGTGTGGTGCAACATACAGTATTTGGAGAGCTCTGGACTCTACTTGCATACAAATCTTAAGGAATGGACATTGCTTTAGAAAGATCAAGTTTTTCAAATATCTGACAACTACTCTACAGCTGTAAAACTATTATGAGAGAAAGAATGTCTCATCAATAAACACAAGTTCTGTGGCACAATCTACAACTGTGGGACTGTGAAGAGATACATTTAGGCTGGTTTCACATTAGCGTATCTGTGCGCAGCGTATGATCCAAACAGATCCGCATGCGTCATGCCTATATATCTGTAACCTGGTGTATGCAGGGACATGCGTTTCCATGAGTTCGTATGCGGATGTGTACACGTTTTGTTTCGCGGTGTGCGGTGATGTCCGGTGACTTTGAGGCATCAAATATTGCGCAATCATGCACTTGTGGATGATTGCGAATGAGTACGTGAAAACAATGCATTACTGTATGGGAATGCATTGGTACGCAAGGACAAGCATACGCATGCATTCGATACGCATGCGTACTTCAGACGGCGCATATCCAGGAAATGATTTCACCACCTCCACCATGCACGTCAACAACGCAAACACATGCCAAAATGCATTTAAACGCATGCACGCGCAGCAGGTTTTTTTGTGTCATGCGTAAGATGATGCAGAGTAAAACCACAGCATAAGCATGTGTTTGCATGCATTTGCGTATGCAGATGATATGCTGCGCAAAAAAAATGCTAATGTGTACCTAGCCTTAGGACGTTCTGGACACTACCTATCTACAGATCTAGCCATCAATGAGTGTACATCTCCTCATCAGAATCAAGTTCTCCAAATGAGCCTTCATATTCTTTTTGGGTTTATCAAGGTAGTTATTATGTTTTCTGAACCATTGAATTTTCTGTACCATCAGGCACGTTCTTGGTTTTAACCTATGCAATTGGAAATTTGGTGTGAAAAATACACCACTTTTGGAGATGGAATGGCCAGCTGAAGGGGTTGGAGGAGGCTGGATTTTTTTAACATCATGTATGCATGCCCTAAAGACTAACATACAAGTTGTTAAATTATTTTTTTTGTGGCCTAATGGTTCAGAATTTTTACAATTTTGTCAATTGGTGAGATGGCAAATCTCGTTCCTTCCGTATGCATGTTGTGACCCAATTCTTTCAAAGAAAATTGTCCAGAATGGTACCTTTCTTTAGGTGGAGAGAAAAGAAATGGTATCCATTGATGAGATATGAGAAGAATGCACTGACCAACGGATGAAAAGAATAGTGCACACAATACACAACAGATGGACGGTGGTGCAACATATTTAGAGAGCTCTTGACACTATTTGCACACCTCTTAAAGTATGGCCATTTCTTCAGCAAAATCAAGTTTTTTACATATGTGTTCAACTTCTTCACAGCTGTAGAACCGTGATGAGACATCAATGGATAAAACCGGACTGTCACAATCCACAACTGTTGGACTGTGAAAGGACACATTTAAGAAGTTCTGGACACCACCTACTTACAACTCTAGCCATTGAAAGTGGCTAGCTCTTCATCAGAATCAAGTTATTCAAACATATCTTTTTGGGTTTATCAATGTAGTTGTTATGTTTTCTGAACCGTTGGATTTTATGTACCATCAGGTACTTTCCTGTTTTTTAACCTATACAATAGGAAATATTGGTGTGAAAAATATACCAATTTTGGAGATGGAATGGCCAGCTGAAGGGGTTGGAGGAGGCTGGTGTTTTTGACATCATGTATGCATGCCATGAAGACTAACATACATGTTGTTAAATTATTTTTTGGTGGCCTGTTGTTTCAGAATATTTACTCGTTTGACAATTGTTGAGTTGGCTAATCTTTTTTCTTTCGTATTCATGCTGGGCCCTAATTCTTTCAAACAATTCCATCCAGAATGGTACCTCAAGGTGGAAAGAAGAGAAATGAATCATGACCACTGATGATAAATTAGAACTCACCGAAAGATGGATGAAAAGAATAGTGGTGCAATACTCAAAAATTGGAGTGTGGTGCAACATACAGTATTTGGAGAGCTCTGGACTCTACTTGCATACAAATCTTAAGGAATGGACATTGCTTTAGAAAGATCAAGTTTTTCAAATATCTGACAACTACTCTACAGCTGTAAAACTATTATGAGAGAAAGAATGTCTCATCAATAAACACAAGTTCTGTGGCACAATCTACAACTGTGGGACTGTGAAGAGATACATTTAGGCTGGTTTCACATTAGCGTATCTGTGCGCAGCGTATGATCCAAACAGATCCGCATGCGTCATGCCTATATATCTGTAACCTGGTGTATGCAGGGACATGCGTTTCCATGAGTTCGTATGCGGATGTGTACACGTTTTGTTTCGCGGTGTGCGGTGATGTCCGGTGACTTTGAGGCATCAAATATTGCGCAATCATGCACTTGTGGATGATTGCGAATGAGTACGTGAAAACAATGCATTACTGTATGGGAATGCATTGGTACGCAAGGACAAGCATACGCATGCATTCGATACGCATGCGTACTTCAGACGGCGCATATCCAGGAAATGATTTCACCACCTCCACCATGCACGTCAACAACGCAAACACATGCCAAAATGCATTTAAACGCATGCACGCGCAGCAGGTTTTTTTGTGTCATGCGTAAGATGATGCAGAGTAAAACCACAGCATAAGCATGTGTTTGCATGCATTTGCGTATGCAGATGATATGCTGCGCAAAAAAAATGCTAATGTGTACCTAGCCTTAGGACGTTCTGGACACTACCTATCTACAGATCTAGCCATCAATGAGTGTACATCTCCTCATCAGAATCAAGTTCTCCAAATGAGCCTTCATATTCTTTTTGGGTTTATCAAGGTAGTTATTATGTTTTCTGAACCATTGAATTTTCTGTACCATCAGGCACGTTCTTGGTTTTAACCTATGCAATTGGAAATTTGGTGTGAAAAATACACCACTTTTGGAGATGGAATGGCCAGCTGAAGGGGTTGGAGGAGGCTGGATTTTTTTAACATCATGTATGCATGCCCTAAAGACTAACATACAAGTTGTTAAATTATTTTTTTTGTGGCCTAATGGTTCAGAATTTTTACAATTTTGTCAATTGGTGAGATGGCAAATCTCGTTCCTTCCGTATGCATGTTGTGACCCAATTCTTTCAAAGAAAATTGTCCAGAATGGTACCTTTCTTTAGGTGGAGAGAAAAGAAATGGTATCCATTGATGAGATATGAGAAGAATGCACTGACCAACGGATGAAAAGAATAGTGCACACAATACACAACAGATGCACGGTGGTGCAACATATTTAGAGAGCTCTTGACACTATTTGCACACCTCTTAAAGTATGGCCATTTCTTCAGCAAAATCAAGTTTTTTACATATGTGTTCAACTTCTTCACAGCTGTAGAACCGTGATGAGACATCAATGGATAAAACCGGACTGTCACAATCCACAACTGTTGGACTGTGAAAGGACACATTTAAGAAGTTCTGGACACCACCTACTTACAACTCTAGCCATTGAAAGTGGCTAGCTCTTCATCAGAATCAAGTTATTCAAACATATCTTTTTGGGTTTATCAATGTAGTTGTTATGTTTTCTGAACCGTTGGATTTTATGTACCATCAGGTACTTTCCTGTTTTTTAACCTATACAATAGGAAATATTGGTGTGAAAAATATACCAATTTTGGAGATGGAATGGCCAGCTGAAGGGGTTGGAGGAGGCTGGTGTTTTTGACATCATGTATGCATGCCATGAAGACTAACATACATGTTGTTAAATTATTTTTTGGTGGCCTGTTGTTTCAGAATATTTACTCGTTTGACAATTGTTGAGTTGGCTAATCTTTTTTCTTTCGTATTCATGCTGGGCCCTAATTCTTTCAAACAATTCCATCCAGAATGGTACCTCAAGGTGGAAAGAAGAGAAATGAATCATGACCACTGATGATAAATTAGAACTCACCGAAAGATGGATGAAAAGAATAGTGGTGCAATACTCAAAAATTGGAGTGTGGTGCAACATACAGTATTTGGAGAGCTCTGGACTCTACTTGCATACAAATCTTAAGGAATGGACATTGCTTTAGAAAGATCAAGTTTTTCAAATATCTGACAACTACTCTACAGCTGTAAAACTATTATGAGAGAAAGAATGTCTCATCAATAAACACAAGTTCTGTGGCACAATCTACAACTGTGGGACTGTGAAGAGATACATTTAGGCTGGTTTCACATTAGCGTATCTGTGCGCAGCGTATGATCCAAACAGATCCGCATGCGTCATGCCTATATATCTTTAACCTGGTGTATGCAGGGACATGCGTTTCCATGAGTTCGTATGCGGATGTGTACACGTTTTGTTTCGCGGTGTGCGGTGATGTCCGGTGACTTTGAGGCATCAAATATTGCGCAATCATGCACTTGTGGATGATTGCGAATGAGTACGTGAAAACAATGCATTACTGTATGGGAATGCATTGGTACGCAAGGACAAGCATACGCATGCATTCGATACGCATGCGTACTTCAGACGGCGCATATCCAGGAAATGATTTCACCACCTCCACCATGCACGTCAACAACGCAAACACATGCCAAAATGCATTTAAACGCATGCACGCGCAGCAGGTTTTTTTGTGTCATGCGTAAGATGATGCAGAGTAAAACCACAGCATAAGCATGTGTTTGCATGCATTTGCGTATGCAGATGATATGCTGCGCAAAAAAAATGCTAATGTGTACCTAGCCTTAGGACGTTCTGGACACTACCTATCTACAGATCTAGCCATCAATGAGTGTACATCTCCTCATCAGAATCAAGTTCTCCAAATGAGCCTTCATATTCTTTTTGGGTTTATCAAGGTAGTTATTATGTTTTCTGAACCATTGAATTTTCTGTACCATCAGGCACGTTCTTGGTTTTAACCTATGCAATTGGAAATTTGGTGTGAAAAATACACCACTTTTGGAGATGGAATGGCCAGCTGAAGGGGTTGGAGGAGGCTGGATTTTTTTAACATCATGTATGCATGCCCTAAAGACTAACATACAAGTTGTTAAATTATTTTTTTTGTGGCCTAATGGTTCAGAATTTTTACAATTTTGTCAATTGGTGAGATGGCAAATCTCGTTCCTTCCGTATGCATGTTGTGACCCAATTCTTTCAAAGAAAATTGTCCAGAATGGTACCTTTCTTTAGGTGGAGAGAAAAGAAATGGTATCCATTGATGAGATATGAGAAGAATGCACTGACCAACGGATGAAAAGAATAGTGCACACAATACACAACAGATGGACGGTGGTGCAACATATTTAGAGAGCTCTTGACACTATTTGCACACCTCTTAAAGTATGGCCATTTCTTCAGCAAAATCAAGTTTTTTACATATGTGTTCAACTTCTTCACAGCTGTAGAACCGTGATGAGACATCAATGGATAAAACCGGACTGTCACAATCCACAACTGTTGGACTGTGAAAGGACACATTTAAGAAGTTCTGGACACCACCTACTTACAACTCTAGCCATTGAAAGTGGCTAGCTCTTCATCAGAATCAAGTTATTCAAACATATCTTTTTGGGTTTATCAATGTAGTTGTTATGTTTTCTGAACCGTTGGATTTTATGTACCATCAGGTACTTTCCTGTTTTTTAACCTATACAATAGGAAATATTGGTGTGAAAAATATACCAATTTTGGAGATGGAATGGCCAGCTGAAGGGGTTGGAGGAGGCTGGTGTTTTTGACATCATGTATGCATGCCATGAAGACTAACATACATGTTGTTAAATTATTTTTTGGTGGCCTGTTGTTTCAGAATATTTACTCGTTTGACAATTGTTGAGTTGGCTAATCTTTTTTCTTTCGTATTCATGCTGGGCCCTAATTCTTTCAAACAATTCCATCCAGAATGGTACCTCAAGGTGGAAAGAAGAGAAATGAATCATGACCACTGATGATAAATTAGTAGAACTCACCAAAAGATGGATGAAAAGAATAGTGGCGCAATACTCAAAATTAGAGTGTGGTGCAACATACAGTATTTGGAGAGCTCTGGACTCTACTTGCATACAAATCTTAAGTAATGGACATTGCTTTAGAAAGATCAAGTTTTTCAAATATCTGACAACTTCTCTACAGCTGTAAAACTATTATGAGAGAAAGAATGTCTCATCAATAAACACAAGGACTGTGGCACAATCTACAACTGTGGGACTGTGAAGAGATACATTTAGGCTGGTTTCACATTAGAGTATCTTTGTGCAGCGTATGATCCAAACAGATCCCCATGCGTCATGCCTATATATCTTTAACCTGGTGTATGCAGGGACATGCGTTTCCATGAGTTCGTATGCGGATGTGTACACATGTTTTGTTTCACGGTGTGCGGTGATGTCCGGTGACTTTGAGGCATCAAATATTGCGCAATCATGCACTTGTGGATGATTGCGAATGAGTACGTGAAAACAATGCATTACTGTATGGGAATGCATTGGTACGCAAGGACAAGCATACGCATGCGTTCGATACGCATGCGTACTTCAGACGGCGCATATCCAGGAAATGATTTCACCACCTCCACCATGCACGTCAACAACGCAAACACATGCCAAAATGCATTTAAACGCATGCACGCGCAGCAGGTTTTTTTGTGTCATGCGTAAGATGATGCAGAGTAAAACCACAGCATAAGCATGTGTTTGCATGCATTTGCGTATGCAGATGATATGCTGCGCAAAAAAAATGCTAATGTGTACCTAGCCTTAGGACGTTCTGGACACTACCTATCTACAGATCTAGCCATCAATGAGTGTACATCTCCTCATCAGAATCAAGTTCTCCAAATGAGCCTTCATATTCTTTTTGGGTTTATCAAGGTAGTTATTATGTTTTCTGAACCATTGAATTTTCTGTACCATCAGGCACGTTCTTGGTTTTAACCTATGCAATTGGAAATTTGGTGTGAAAAATACACCACTTTTGGAGATGGAATGGCCAGCTGAAGGGGTTGGAGGAGGCTGGATTTTTTTAACATCATGTATGCATGCCCTAAAGACTAACATACAAGTTGTTAAATTATTTTTTTTGTGGCCTAATGGTTCAGAATTTTTACAATTTTGTCAATTGGTGAGATGGCAAATCTCGTTCCTTCCGTATGCATGTTGTGACCCAATTCTTTCAAAGAAAATTGTCCAGAATGGTACCTTTCTTTAGGTGGAGAGAAAAGAAATGGTATCCATTGATGAGATATGAGAAGAATGCACTGACCAACGGATGAAAAGAATAGTGCACACAATACACAACAGATGCACGGTGGTGCAACATATTTAGAGAGCTCTTGACACTATTTGCACACCTCTTAAAGTATGGCCATTTCTTCAGCAAAATCAAGTTTTTTACATATGTGTTCAACTTCTTCACAGCTGTAGAACCGTGATGAGACATCAATGGATAAAACCGGACTGTCACAATCCACAACTGTTGGACTGTGAAAGGACACATTTAAGAAGTTCTGGACACCACCTACTTACAACTCTAGCCATTGAAAGTGGCTAGCTCTTCATCAGAATCAAGTTATTCAAACATATCTTTTTGGGTTTATCAATGTAGTTGTTATGTTTTCTGAACCGTTGGATTTTATGTACCATCAGGTACTTTCCTGTTTTTTAACCTATACAATAGGAAATATTGGTGTGAAAAATATACCAATTTTGGAGATGGAATGGCCAGCTGAAGGGGTTGGAGGAGGCTGGTGTTTTTGACATCATGTATGCATGCCATGAAGACTAACATACATGTTGTTAAATTATTTTTTGGTGGCCTGTTGTTTCAGAATATTTACTCGTTTGACAATTGTTGAGTTGGCTAATCTTTTTTCTTTCGTATTCATGCTGGGCCCTAATTCTTTCAAACAATTCCATCCAGAATGGTACCTCAAGGTGGAAAGAAGAGAAATGAATCATGACCACTGATGATAAATTAGAACTCACCGAAAGATGGATGAAAAGAATAGTGGTGCAATACTCAAAAATTGGAGTGTGGTGCAACATACAGTATTTGGAGAGCTCTGGACTCTACTTGCATACAAATCTTAAGGAATGGACATTGCTTTAGAAAGATCAAGTTTTTCAAATATCTGACAACTACTCTACAGCTGTAAAACTATTATGAGAGAAAGAATGTCTCATCAATAAACACAAGTTCTGTGGCACAATCTACAACTGTGGGACTGTGAAGAGATACATTTAGGCTGGTTTCACATTAGCGTATCTGTGCGCAGCGTATGATCCAAACAGATCCGCATGCGTCATGCCTATATATCTTTAACCTGGTGTATGCAGGGACATGCGTTTCCATGAGTTCGTATGCGGATGTGTACACGTTTTGTTTCGCGGTGTGCGGTGATGTCCGGTGACTTTGAGGCATCAAATATTGCGCAATCATGCACTTGTGGATGATTGCGAATGAGTACGTGAAAACAATGCATTACTGTATGGGAATGCATTGGTACGCAAGGACAAGCATACGCATGCGTTCGATACGCATGCGTACTTCAGACGGCGCATATCCAGGAAATGATTTCACCACCTCCACCATGCACGTCAACAACGCAAACACATGCCAAAATGCATTTAAACGCATGCACGCGCAGCAGGTTTTTTTGTGTCATGCGTAAGATGATGCAGAGTAAAACCACAGCATAAGCATGTGTTTGCATGCATTTGCGTATGCAGATGATATGCTGCGCAAAAAAAATGCTAATGTGTACCTAGCCTTAGGACGTTCTGGACACTACCTATCTACAGATCTAGCCATCAATGAGTGTACATCTCCTCATCAGAATCAAGTTCTCCAAATGAGCCTTCATATTCTTTTTGGGTTTATCAAGGTAGTTATTATGTTTTCTGAACCATTGAATTTTCTGTACCATCAGGCACGTTCTTGGTTTTAACCTATGCAATTGGAAATTTGGTGTGAAAAATACACCACTTTTGGAGATGGAATGGCCAGCTGAAGGGGTTGGAGGAGGCTGGATTTTTTTAACATCATGTATGCATGCCCTAAAGACTAACATACAAGTTGTTAAATTATTTTTTTTGTGGCCTAATGGTTCAGAATTTTTACAATTTTGTCAATTGGTGAGATGGCAAATCTCGTTCCTTCCGTATGCATGTTGTGACCCAATTCTTTCAAAGAAAATTGTCCAGAATGGTACCTTTCTTTAGGTGGAGAGAAAAGAAATGGTATCCATTGATGAGATATGAGAAGAATGCACTGACCAACGGATGAAAAGAATAGTGCACACAATACACAACAGATGGACGGTGGTGCAACATATTTAGAGAGCTCTTGACACTATTTGCACACCTCTTAAAGTATGGCCATTTCTTCAGCAAAATCAAGTTTTTTACATATGTGTTCAACTTCTTCACAGCTGTAGAACCGTGATGAGACATCAATGGATAAAACCGGACTGTCACAATCCACAACTGTTGGACTGTGAAAGGACACATTTAAGAAGTTCTGGACACCACCTACTTACAACTCTAGCCATTGAAAGTGGCTAGCTCTTCATCAGAATCAAGTTATTCAAACATATCTTTTTGGGTTTATCAATGTAGTTGTTATGTTTTCTGAACCGTTGGATTTTATGTACCATCAGGTACTTTCCTGTTTTTTAACCTATACAATAGGAAATATTGGTGTGAAAAATATACCAATTTTGGAGATGGAATGGCCAGCTGAAGGGGTTGGAGGAGGCTGGTGTTTTTGACATCATGTATGCATGCCATGAAGACTAACATACATGTTGTTAAATTATTTTTTGGTGGCCTGTTGTTTCAGAATATTTACTCGTTTGACAATTGTTGAGTTGGCTAATCTTTTTTCTTTCGTATTCATGCTGGGCCCTAATTCTTTCAAACAATTCCATCCAGAATGGTACCTCAAGGTGGAAAGAAGAGAAATGAATCATGACCACTGATGATAAATTAGAACTCACCGAAAGATGGATGAAAAGAATAGTGGTGCAATACTCAAAAATTGGAGTGTGGTGCAACATACAGTATTTGGAGAGCTCTGGACTCTACTTGCATACAAATCTTAAGGAATGGACATTGCTTTAGAAAGATCAAGTTTTTCAAATATCTGACAACTACTCTACAGCTGTAAAACTATTATGAGAGAAAGAATGTCTCATCAATAAACACAAGTTCTGTGGCACAATCTACAACTGTGGGACTGTGAAGAGATACATTTAGGCTGGTTTCACATTAGCGTATCTGTGCGCAGCGTATGATCCAAACAGATCCGCATGCGTCATGCCTATATATCTGTAACCTGGTGTATGCAGGGACATGCGTTTCCATGAGTTCGTATGCGGATGTGTACATGTTTTGTTTCGCGGTGTGCGGTGATGTCCGGTGACTTTGAGGCATCAAATATTGCGCAATCATGCACTTGTGGATGATTGCGAATGAGTACGTGAAAACAATGCATTACTGTATGGGAATGCATTGGTACGCAAGGACAAGCATACGCATGCATTCGATACGCATGCGTACTTCAGACGGCGCATATCCAGGAAATGATTTCACCACCTCCACCATGCACGTCAACAACGCAAACACATGCCAAAATGCATTTAAACGCATGCACGCGCAGCAGGTTTTTTTGTGTCATGCGTAAGATGATGCAGAGTAAAACCACAGCATAAGCATGTGTTTGCATGCATTTGCGTATGCAGATGATATGCTGCACAAAAAAAATGCTAATGTGTACCTAGCCTTAGGACGTTCTGGACACTACCTATCTACAGATCTAGCCATCAATGAGTGTACATCTCCTCATCAGAATCAAGTTCTCCAAATGAGCCTTCATATTCTTTTTGGGTTTATCAAGGTAGTTATTATGTTTTCTGAACCATTGAATTTTCTGTACCATCAGGCACGTTCTTGGTTTTAACCTATGCAATTGGAAATTTGGTGTGAAAAATACACCACTTTTGGAGATGGAATGGCCAGCTGAAGGGGTTGGAGGAGGCTGGATTTTTTAACATCATGTATGCATGCCCTAAAGACTAACATACAAGTTGTTAAATTATTTTTTTTGTGGCCTAATGGTTCAGAATTTTTACAATTTTGTCAATTGGTGAGATGGCAAATCTCGTTCCTTCCGTATGCATGTTGTGACCCAATTCTTTCAAAGAAAATTGTCCAGAATGGTACCTTTCTTTAGGTGGAGAGAAAAGAAATGGTATCCATTGATGAGATATGAGAAGAATGCACTGACCAACGGATGAAAAGAATAGTGCACACAATACACAACAGATGGACGGTGGTGCAACATATTTAGAGAGCTCTTGACACTATTTGCACACCTCTTAAAGTATGGCCATTTCTTCAGCAAAATCAAGTTTTTTACATATGTGTTCAACTTCTTCACAGCTGTAGAACCGTGATGAGACATCAATGGATAAAACCGGACTGTCACAATCCACAACTGTTGGACTGTGAAAGGACACATTTAAGAAGTTCTGGACACCACCTACTTACAACTCTAGCCATTGAAAGTGGCTAGCTCTTCATCAGAATCAAGTTATTCAAACATATCTTTTTGGGTTTATCAATGTAGTTGTTATGTTTTCTGAACCGTTGGATTTTATGTACCATCAGGTACTTTCCTGTTTTTTAACCTATACAATAGGAAATATTGGTGTGAAAAATATACCAATTTTGGAGATGGAATGGCCAGCTGAAGGGGTTGGAGGAGGCTGGTGTTTTTGACATCATGTATGCATGCCATGAAGACTAACATACATGTTGTTAAATTATTTTTTGGTGGCCTGTTGTTTCAGAATATTTACTCGTTTGACAATTGTTGAGTTGGCTAATCTTTTTTCTTTCGTATTCATGCTGGGCCCTAATTCTTTCAAACAATTCCATCCAGAATGGTACCTCAAGGTGGAAAGAAGAGAAATGAATCATGACCACTGATGATAAATTAGAACTCACCGAAAGATGGATGAAAAGAATAGTGGTGCAATACTCAAAAATTGGAGTGTGGTGCAACATACAGTATTTGGAGAGCTCTGGACTCTACTTGCATACAAATCTTAAGGAATGGACATTGCTTTAGAAAGATCAAGTTTTTCAAATATCTGACAACTACTCTACAGCTGTAAAACTATTATGAGAGAAAGAATGTCTCATCAATAAACACAAGTTCTGTGGCACAATCTACAACTGTGGGACTGTGAAGAGATACATTTAGGCTGGTTTCACATTAGCGTATCTGTGCGCAGCGTATGATCCAAACAGATCCGCATGCGTCATGCCTATATATCTTTAACCTGGTGTATGCAGGGACATGCGTTTCCATGAGTTCGTATGCGGATGTGTACACGTTTTGTTTCGCGGTGTGCGGTGATGTCCGGTGACTTTGAGGCATCAAATATTGCGCAATCATGCACTTGTGGATGATTGCGAATGAGTACGTGAAAACAATGCATTACTGTATGGGAATGCATTGGTACGCAAGGACAAGCATACGCATGCGTTCGATACGCATGCGTACTTCAGACGGCGCATATCCAGGAAATGATTTCACCACCTCCACCATGCACGTCAACAACGCAAACACATGCCAAAATGCATTTAAACGCATGCACGCGCAGCAGGTTTTTTTGTGTCATGCGTAAGATGATGCAGAGTAAAACCACAGCATAAGCATGTGTTTGCATGCATTTGCGTATGCAGATGATATGCTGCGCAAAAAAAATGCTAATGTGTACCTAGCCTTAGGACGTTCTGGACACTACCTATCTACAGATCTAGCCATCAATGAGTGTACATCTCCTCATCAGAATCAAGTTCTCCAAATGAGCCTTCATATTCTTTTTGGGTTTATCAAGGTAGTTATTATGTTTTCTGAACCATTGAATTTTCTGTACCATCAGGCACGTTCTTGGTTTTAACCTATGCAATTGGAAATTTGGTGTGAAAAATACACCACTTTTGGAGATGGAATGGCCAGCTGAAGGGGTTGGAGGAGGCTGGATTTTTTTAACATCATGTATGCATGCCCTAAAGACTAACATACAAGTTGTTAAATTATTTTTTTTGTGGCCTAATGGTTCAGAATTTTTACAATTTTGTCAATTGGTGAGATGGCAAATCTCGTTCCTTCCGTATGCATGTTGTGACCCAATTCTTTCAAAGAAAATTGTCCAGAATGGTACCTTTCTTTAGGTGGAGAGAAAAGAAATGGTATCCATTGATGAGATATGAGAAGAATGCACTGACCAACGGATGAAAAGAATAGTGCACACAATACACAACAGATGGACGGTGGTGCAACATATTTAGAGAGCTCTTGACACTATTTGCACACCTCTTAAAGTATGGCCATTTCTTCAGCAAAATCAAGTTTTTTACATATGTGTTCAACTTCTTCACAGCTGTAGAACCGTGATGAGACATCAATGGATAAAACCGGACTGTCACAATCCACAACTGTTGGACTGTGAAAGGACACATTTAAGAAGTTCTGGACACCACCTACTTACAACTCTAGCCATTGAAAGTGGCTAGCTCTTCATCAGAATCAAGTTATTCAAACATATCTTTTTGGGTTTATCAATGTAGTTGTTATGTTTTCTGAACCGTTGGATTTTATGTACCATCAGGTACTTTCCTGTTTTTTAACCTATACAATAGGAAATATTGGTGTGAAAAATATACCAATTTTGGAGATGGAATGGCCAGCTGAAGGGGTTGGAGGAGGCTGGTGTTTTTGACATCATGTATGCATGCCATGAAGACTAACATACATGTTGTTAAATTATTTTTTGGTGGCCTGTTGTTTCAGAATATTTACTCGTTTGACAATTGTTGAGTTGGCTAATCTTTTTTCTTTCGTATTCATGCTGGGCCCTAATTCTTTCAAACAATTCCATCCAGAATGGTACCTCAAGGTGGAAAGAAGAGAAATGAATCATGACCACTGATGATAAATTAGAACTCACCGAAAGATGGATGAAAAGAATAGTGGTGCAATACTCAAAAATTGGAGTGTGGTGCAACATACAGTATTTGGAGAGCTCTGGACTCTACTTGCATACAAATCTTAAGGAATGGACATTGCTTTAGAAAGATCAAGTTTTTCAAATATCTGACAACTACTCTACAGCTGTAAAACTATTATGAGAGAAAGAATGTCTCATCAATAAACACAAGTTCTGTGGCACAATCTACAACTGTGGGACTGTGAAGAGATACATTTAGGCTGGTTTCACATTAGCGTATCTGTGCGCAGCGTATGATCCAAACAGATCCGCATGCGTCATGCCTATATATCTGTAACCTGGTGTATGCAGGGACATGCGTTTCCATGAGTTCGTATGCGGATGTGTACATGTTTTGTTTCGCGGTGTGCGGTGATGTCCGGTGACTTTGAGGCATCAAATATTGCGCAATCATGCACTTGTGGATGATTGCGAATGAGTACGTGAAAACAATGCATTACTGTATGGGAATGCATTGGTACGCAAGGACAAGCATACGCATGCATTCGATACGCATGCGTACTTCAGACGGCGCATATCCAGGAAATGATTTCACCACCTCCACCATGCACGTCAACAACGCAAACACATGCCAAAATGCATTTAAACGCATGCACGCGCAGCAGGTTTTTTTGTGTCATGCGTAAGATGATGCAGAGTAAAACCACAGCATAAGCATGTGTTTGCATGCATTTGCGTATGCAGATGATATGCTGCACAAAAAAAATGCTAATGTGTACCTAGCCTTAGGACGTTCTGGACACTACCTATCTACAGATCTAGCCATCAATGAGTGTACATCTCCTCATCAGAATCAAGTTCTCCAAATGAGCCTTCATATTCTTTTTGGGTTTATCAAGGTAGTTATTATGTTTTCTGAACCATTGAATTTTCTGTACCATCAGGCACGTTCTTGGTTTTAACCTATGCAATTGGAAATTTGGTGTGAAAAATACACCACTTTTGGAGATGGAATGGCCAGCTGAAGGGGTTGGAGGAGGCTGGATTTTTTAACATCATGTATGCATGCCCTAAAGACTAACATACAAGTTGTTAAATTATTTTTTTTGTGGCCTAATGGTTCAGAATTTTTACAATTTTGTCAATTGGTGAGATGGCAAATCTCGTTCCTTCCGTATGCATGTTGTGACCCAATTCTTTCAAAGAAAATTGTCCAGAATGGTACCTTTCTTTAGGTGGAGAGAAAAGAAATGGTATCCATTGATGAGATATGAGAAGAATGCACTGACCAACGGATGAAAAGAATAGTGCACACAATACACAACAGATGGACGGTGGTGCAACATATTTAGAGAGCTCTTGACACTATTTGCACACCTCTTAAAGTATGGCCATTTCTTCAGCAAAATCAAGTTTTTTACATATGTGTTCAACTTCTTCACAGCTGTAGAACCGTGATGAGACATCAATGGATAAAACCGGACTGTCACAATCCACAACTGTTGGACTGTGAAAGGACACATTTAAGAAGTTCTGGACACCACCTACTTACAACTCTAGCCATTGAAAGTGGCTAGCTCTTCATCAGAATCAAGTTATTCAAACATATCTTTTTGGGTTTATCAATGTAGTTGTTATGTTTTCTGAACCGTTGGATTTTATGTACCATCAGGTACTTTCCTGTTTTTTAACCTATACAATAGGAAATATTGGTGTGAAAAATATACCAATTTTGGAGATGGAATGGCCAGCTGAAGGGGTTGGAGGAGGCTGGTGTTTTTGACATCATGTATGCATGCCATGAAGACTAACATACATGTTGTTAAATTATTTTTTGGTGGCCTGTTGTTTCAGAATATTTACTCATTTGACAATTGTTGAGTTGGCTAATCTTTTTTCTTTCGTATTCATGCTGGGCCCTAATTCTTTCAAACAATTCCATCCAGAATGGTACCTCAAGGTGGAAAGAAGAGAAATGAATCATGACCACTGATGATAAATTAGAACTCACCGAAAGATGGATGAAAAGAATAGTGGTGCAATACTCAAAAATTGGAGTGTGGTGCAACATACAGTATTTGGAGAGCTCTGGACTCTACTTGCATACAAATCTTAAGGAATGGACATTGCTTTAGAAAGATCAAGTTTTTCAAATATCTGACAACTACTCTACAGCTGTAAAACTATTATGAGAGAAAGAATGTCTCATCAATAAACACAAGTTCTGTGGCACAATCTACAACTGTGGGACTGTGAAGAGATACATTTAGGCTGGTTTCACATTAGCGTATCTGTGCGCAGCGTATGATCCAAACAGATCCGCATGCGTCATGCCTATATATCTTTAACCTGGTGTATGCAGGGACATGCGTTTCCATGAGTTCGTATGCGGATGTGTACACGTTTTGTTTCGCGGTGTGCGGTGATGTCCGGTGACTTTGAGGCATCAAATATTGCGCAATCATGCACTTGTGGATGATTGCGAATGAGTACGTGAAAACAATGCATTACTGTATGGGAATGCATTGGTACGCAAGGACAAGCATACGCATGCGTTCGATACGCATGCGTACTTCAGACGGCGCATATCCAGGAAATGATTTCACCACCTCCACCATGCACGTCAACAACGCAAACACATGCCAAAATGCATTTAAACGCATGCACGCGCAGCAGGTTTTTTTGTGTCATGCGTAAGATGATGCAGAGTAAAACCACAGCATAAGCATGTGTTTGCATGCATTTGCGTATGCAGATGATATGCTGCGCAAAAAAAATGCTAATGTGTACCTAGCCTTAGGACGTTCTGGACACTACCTATCTACAGATCTAGCCATCAATGAGTGTACATCTCCTCATCAGAATCAAGTTCTCCAAATGAGCCTTCATATTCTTTTTGGGTTTATCAAGGTAGTTATTATGTTTTCTGAACCATTGAATTTTCTGTACCATCAGGCACGTTCTTGGTTTTAACCTATGCAATTGGAAATTTGGTGTGAAAAATACACCACTTTTGGAGATGGAATGGCCAGCTGAAGGGGTTGGAGGAGGCTGGATTTTTTAACATCATGTATGCATGCCCTAAAGACTAACATACAAGTTGTTAAATTATTTTTTTTGTGGCCTAATGGTTCAGAATTTTTACAATTTTGTCAATTGGTGAGATGGCAAATCTCGTTCCTTCCGTATGCATGTTGTGACCCAATTCTTTCAAAGAAAATTGTCCAGAATGGTACCTTTCTTTAGGTGGAGAGAAAAGAAATGGTATCCATTGATGAGATATGAGAAGAATGCACTGACCAACGGATGAAAAGAATAGTGCACACAATACACAACAGATGGACGGTGGTGCAACATATTTAGAGAGCTCTTGACACTATTTGCACTCCTCTTAAAGTATGGCCATTTCTTCAGCAAAATCAAGTTTTTTACATATGTGTTCAACTTCTTCACAGCTGTAGAACCGTGATGAGACATCAATGGATAAAACCGGACTGTCACAATCCACAACTGTTGGACTGTGAAAGGACACATTTAAGAAGTTCTGGACACCACCTACTTACAACTCTAGCCATTGAAAGTGGCTAGCTCTTCATCAGAATCAAGTTATTCAAACATATCTTTTTGGGTTTATCAATGTAGTTGTTATGTTTTCTGAACCGTTGGATTTTATGTACCATCAGGTACTTTCCTGTTTTTTAACCTATACAATAGGAAATATTGGTGTGAAAAATATACCAATTTTGGAGATGGAATGGCCAGCTGAAGGGGTTGGAGGAGGCTGGTGTTTTTGACATCATGTATGCATGCCATGAAGACTAACATACATGTTGTTAAATTATTTTTTGGTGGCCTGTTGTTTCAGAATATTTACTCGTTTGACAATTGTTGAGTTGGCTAATCTTTTTTCTTTCGTATTCATGCTGGGCCCTAATTCTTTCAAACAATTCCATCCAGAATGGTACCTCAAGGTGGAAAGAAGAGAAATGAATCATGACCACTGATGATAAATTAGAACTCACCGAAAGATGGATGAAAAGAATAGTGGTGCAATACTCAAAAATTGGAGTGTGGTGCAACATACAGTATTTGGAGAGCTCTGGACTCTACTTGCATACAAATCTTAAGGAATGGACATTGCTTTAGAAAGATCAAGTTTTTCAAATATCTGACAACTACTCTACAGCTGTAAAACTATTATGAGAGAAAGAATGTCTCATCAATAAACACAAGTTCTGTGGCACAATCTACAACTGTGGGACTGTGAAGAGATACATTTAGGCTGGTTTCACATTAGCGTATCTGTGCGCAGCGTATGATCCAAACAGATCCGCATGCGTCATGCCTATATATCTTTAACCTGGTGTATGCAGGGACATGCGTTTCCATGAGTTCGTATGCGGATGTGTACACGTTTTGTTTCGCGGTGTGCGGTGATGTCCGGTGACTTTGAGGCATCAAATATTGCGCAATCATGCACTTGTGGATGATTGCGAATGAGTACGTGAAAACAATGCATTACTGTATGGGAATGCATTGGTACGCAAGGACAAGCATACGCATGCGTTCGATACGCATGCGTACTTCAGATGGCGCATATCCAGGAAATGATTTCACCACCTCCACCATGCACGTCAACAACGCAAACACATGCCAAAATGCATTTAAACGCATGCACGCGCAGCAGGTTTTTTTGTGTCATGCGTAAGATGATGCAGAGTAAAACCACAGCATAAGCATGTGTTTGCATGCATTTGCGTATGCAGATGATATGCTGCGCAAAAAAAATGCTAATGTGTACCTAGCCTTAGGACGTTCTGGACACTACCTATCTACAGATCTAGCCATCAATGAGTGTACATCTCCTCATCAGAATCAAGTTCTCCAAATGAGCCTTCATATTCTTTTTGGGTTTATCAAGGTAGTTATTATGTTTTCTGAACCATTGAATTTTCTGTACCATCAGGCACGTTCTTGGTTTTAACCTATGCAATTGGAAATTTGGTGTGAAAAATACACCACTTTTGGAGATGGAATGGCCAGCTGAAGGGGTTGGAGGAGGCTGGATTTTTTTAACATCATGTATGCATGCCCTAAAGACTAACATACAAGTTGTTAAATTATTTTTTTTTGTGGCCTAATGGTTCAGAATTTTTACAATTTTGTCAATTGGTGAGATGGCAAATCTCGTTCCTTCCGTATGCATGTTGTGACCCAATTCTTTCAAAGAAAATTGTCCAGAATGGTACCTTTCTTTAGGTGGAGAGAAAAGAAATGGTATCCATTGATGAGATATGAGAAGAATGCACTGACCAACGGATGAAAAGAATAGTGCACACAATACACAACAGATGGACGGTGGTGCAACATATTTAGAGAGCTCTTGACACTATTTGCACACCTCTTAAAGTATGGCCATTTCTTCAGCAAAATCAAGTTTTTTACATATGTGTTCAACTTCTTCACAGCTGTAGAACCGTGATGAGACATCAATGGATAAAACCGGACTGTCACAATCCACAACTGTTGGACTGTGAAAGGACACATTTAAGAAGTTCTGGACACCACCTACTTACAACTCTAGCCATTGAAAGTGGCTAGCTCTTCATCAGAATCAAGTTATTCAAACATATCTTTTTGGGTTTATCAATGTAGTTGTTATGTTTTCTGAACCGTTGGATTTTATGTACCATCAGGTACTTTCCTGTTTTTTAACCTATACAATAGGAAATATTGGTGTGAAAAATATACCAATTTTGGAGATGGAATGGCCAGCTGAAGGGGTTGGAGGAGGCTGGTGTTTTTTACATCATGTATGCATGCCATGAAGACTAACATACATGTTGTTAAATTATTTTTTGGTGGCCTGTTGTTTCAGAATATTTACTCGTTTGACAATTGTTGAGTTGGCTAATCTTTTTTCTTTCGTATTCATGCTGGGCCCTAATTCTTTCAAACAATTCCATCCAGAATGGTACCTCAAGGTGGAAAGAAGAGAAATGAATCATGACCACTGATGATAAATTAGAACTCACCGAAAGATGGATGAAAAGAATAGTGGTGCAATACTCAAAAATTGGAGTGTGGTGCAACATACAGTATTTGGAGAGCTCTGGACTCTACTTGCATACAAATCTTAAGGAATGGACATTGCTTTAGAAAGATCAAGTTTTTCAAATATCTGACAACTACTCTACAGCTGTAAAACTATTATGAGAGAAAGAATGTCTCATCAATAAACACAAGTTCTGTGGCACAATCTACAACTGTGGGACTGTGAAGAGATACATTTAGGCTGGTTTCACATTAGCGTATCTGTGCGCAGCGTATGATCCAAACAGATCCGCATGCGTCATGCCTATATATCTTTAACCTGGTGTATGCAGGGACATGCGTTTCCATGAGTTCGTATGCGGATGTGTACACGTTTTGTTTCGCGGTGTGCGGTGATGTCCGGTGACTTTGAGGCATCAAATATTGCGCAATCATGCACTTGTGGATGATTGCGAATGAGTACGTGAAAACAATGCATTACTGTATGGGAATGCATTGGTACGCAAGGACAAGCATACGCATGCGTTCGATACGCATGCGTACTTCAGACGGCGCATATCCAGGAAATGATTTCACCACCTCCACCATGCACGTCAACAACGCAAACACATGCCAAAATGCATTTAAACGCATGCACGCGCAGCAGGTTTTTTTGTGTCATGCGTAAGATGATGCAGAGTAAAACCACAGCATAAGCATGTGTTTGCATGCATTTGCGTATGCAGATGATATGCTGCGCAAAAAAAATGCTAATGTGTACCTAGCCTTAGGACGTTCTGGACACTACCTATCTACAGATCTAGCCATCAATGAGTGTACATCTCCTCATCAGAATCAAGTTCTCCAAATGAGCCTTCATATTCTTTTTGGGTTTATCAAGGTAGTTATTATGTTTTCTGAACCATTGAATTTTCTGTACCATCAGGCACGTTCTTGGTTTTAACCTATGCAATTGGAAATTTGGTGTGAAAAATACACCACTTTTGGAGATGGAATGGCCAGCTGAAGGGGTTGGAGGAGGCTGGATTTTTTTAACATCATGTATGCATGCCCTAAAGACTAACATACAAGTTGTTAAATTATTTTTTTTGTGGCCTAATGGTTCAGAATTTTTACAATTTTGTCAATTGGTGAGATGGCAAATCTCGTTCCTTCCGTATGCATGTTGTGACCCAATTCTTTCAAAGAAAATTGTCCAGAATGGTACCTTTCTTTAGGTGGAGAGAAAAGAAATGGTATCCATTGATGAGATATGAGAAGAATGCACTGACCAACGGATGAAAAGAATAGTGCACACAATACACAACAGATGGACGGTGGTGCAACATATTTAGAGAGCTCTTGACACTATTTGCACACCTCTTAAAGTATGGCCATTTCTTCAGCAAAATCAAGTTTTTTACATATGTGTTCAACTTCTTCACAGCTGTAGAACCGTGATGAGACATCAATGGATAAAACCGGACTGTCACAATCCACAACTGTTGGACTGTGAAAGGACACATTTAAGAAGTTCTGGACACCACCTACTTACAACTCTAGCCATTGAAAGTGGCTAGCTCTTCATCAGAATCAAGTTATTCAAACATATCTTTTTGGGTTTATCAATGTAGTTGTTATGTTTTCTGAACCGTTGGATTTTATGTACCATCAGGTACTTTCCTGTTTTTTAACCTATACAATAGGAAATATTGGTGTGAAAAATATACCAATTTTGGAGATGGAATGGCCAGCTGAAGGGGTTGGAGGAGGCTGGTGTTTTTGACATCATGTATGCATGCCATGAAGACTAACATACATGTTGTTAAATTATTTTTTGGTGGCCTGTTGTTTCAGAATATTTACTCGTTTGACAATTGTTGAGTTGGCTAATCTTTTTTCTTTCGTATTCATGCTGGGCCCTAATTCTTTCAAACAATTCCATCCAGAATGGTACCTCAAGGTGGAAAGAAGAGAAATGAATCATGACCACTGATGATAAATTAGAACTCACCGAAAGATGGATGAAAAGAATAGTGGTGCAATACTCAAAAATTGGAGTGTGGTGCAACATACAGTATTTGGAGAGCTCTGGACTCTACTTGCATACAAATCTTAAGGAATGGACATTGCTTTAGAAAGATCAAGTTTTTCAAATATCTGACAACTACTCTACAGCTGTAAAACTATTATGAGAGAAAGAATGTCTCATCAATAAACACAAGTTCTGTGGCACAATCTACAACTGTGGGACTGTGAAGAGATACATTTAGGCTGGTTTCACATTAGCGTATCTGTGCGCAGCGTATGATCCAAACAGATCCGCATGCGTCATGCCTATATATCTTTAACCTGGTGTATGCAGGGACATGCGTTTCCATGAGTTCGTATGCGGATGTGTACACGTTTTGTTTCGCGGTGTGCGGTGATGTCCGGTGACTTTGAGGCATCAAATATTGCGCAATCATGCACTTGTGGATGATTGCGAATGAGTACGTGAAAACAATGCATTACTGTATGGGAATGCATTGGTACGCAAGGACAAGCATACGCATGCGTTCGATACGCATGCGTACTTCAGACGGCGCATATCCAGGAAATGATTTCACCACCTCCACCATGCACGTCAACAACGCAAACACATGCCAAAATGCATTTAAACGCATGCACGCGCAGCAGGTTTTTTTGTGTCATGCGTAAGATGATGCAGAGTAAAACCACAGCATAAGCATGTGTTTTCATGCATTTGCGTATGCAGATGATATGCTGCGCAAAAAAAATGCTAATGTGTACCTAGCCTTAGGACGTTCTGGACACTACCTATCTACAGATCTAGCCATCAATGAGTGTACATCTCCTCATCAGAATCAAGTTCTCCAAATGAGCCTTCATATTCTTTTTGGGTTTATCAAGGTAGTTATTATGTTTTCTGAACCATTGAATTTTCTGTACCATCAGGCACGTTCTTGGTTTTAACCTATGCAATTGGAAATTTGGTGTGAAAAATACACCACTTTTGGAGATGGAATGGCCAGCTGAAGGGGTTGGAGGAGGCTGGATTTTTTTAACATCATGTATGCATGCCCTAAAGACTAACATACAAGTTGTTAAATTATTTTTTTTGTGGCCTAATGGTTCAGAATTTTTACAATTTTGTCAATTGGTGAGATGGCAAATCTCGTTCCTTCCGTATGCATGTTGTGACCCAATTCTTTCAAAGAAAATTGTCCAGAATGGTACCTTTCTTTAGGTGGAGAGAAAAGAAATGGTATCCATTGATGAGATATGAGAAGAATGCACTGACCAACGGATGAAAAGAATAGTGCACACAATACACAACAGATGGACGGTGGTGCAACATATTTAGAGAGCTCTTGACACTATTTGCACACCTCTTAAAGTATGGCCATTTCTTCAGCAAAATCAAGTTTTTTACATATGTGTTCAACTTCTTCACAGCTGTAGAACCGTGATGAGACATCAATGGATAAAACCGGACTGTCACAATCCACAACTGTTGGACTGTGAAAGGACACATTTAAGAAGTTCTGGACACCACCTACTTACAACTCTAGCCATTGAAAGTGGCTAGCTCTTCATCAGAATCAAGTTATTCAAACATATCTTTTTGGGTTTATCAATGTAGTTGTTATGTTTTCTGAACCGTTGGATTTTATGTACCATCAGGTACTTTCCTGTTTTTTAACCTATACAATAGGAAATATTGGTGTGAAAAATATACCAATTTTGGAGATGGAATGGCCAGCTGAAGGGGTTGGAGGAGGCTGGTGTTTTTGACATCATGTATGCATGCCATGAAGACTAACATACATGTTGTTAAATTATTTTTTGGTGGCCTGTTGTTTCAGAATATTTACTCGTTTGACAATTGTTGAGTTGGCTAATCTTTTTTCTTTCGTATTCATGCTGGGCCCTAATTCTTTCAAACAATTCCATCCAGAATGGTACCTCAAGGTGGAAAGAAGAGAAATGAATCATGACCACTGATGATAAATTAGAACTCACCGAAAGATGGATGAAAAGAATAGTGGTACAATACTCAAAAATTGGAGTGTGGTGCAACATACAGTATTTGGAGAGCTCTGGACTCTACTTGCATACAAATCTTAAGGAATGGACATTGCTTTAGAAAGATCAAGTTTTTCAAATATCTGACAACTACTCTACAGCTGTAAAACTATTATGAGAGAAAGAATGTCTCATCAATAAACACAAGTTCTGTGGCACAATCTACAACTGTGGGACTGTGAAGAGATACATTTAGGCTGGTTTCACATTAGCGTATCTGTGCGCAGCGTATGATCCAAACAGATCCGCATGCGTCATGCCTATATATCTTTAACCTGGTGTATGCAGGGACATGCGTTTCCATGAGTTCGTATGCGGATGTGTACACGTTTTGTTTCGCGGTGTGCGGTGATGTCCGGTGACTTTGAGGCATCAAATATTGCGCAATCATGCACTTGTGGATGATTGCGAATGAGTACGTGAAAACAATGCATTACTGTATGGGAATGCATTGGTACGCAAGGACAAGCATACGCATGCGTTCGATACGCATGCGTACTTCAGACGGCGCATATCCAGGAAATGATTTCACCACCTCCACCATGCACGTCAACAACGCAAACACATGCCAAAATGCATTTAAACGCATGCACGCGCAGCAGGTTTTTTTGTGTCATGCGTAAGATGATGCAGAGTAAAACCACAGCATAAGCATGTGTTTGCATGCATTTGCGTATGCAGATGATATGCTGCGCAAAAAAAATGCTAATGTGTACCTAGCCTTAGGACGTTCTGGACACTACCTATCTACAGATCTAGCCATCAATGAGTGTACATCTCCTCATCAGAATCAAGTTCTCCAAATGAGCCTTCATATTCTTTTTGGGTTTATCAAGGTAGTTATTATGTTTTCTGAACCATTGAATTTTCTGTACCATCAGGCACGTTCTTGGTTTTAACCTATGCAATTGGAAATTTGGTGTGAAAAATACACCACTTTTGGAGATGGAATGGCCAGCTGAAGGGGTTGGAGGAGGCTGGATTTTTTTAACATCATGTATGCATGCCCTAAAGACTAACATACAAGTTGTTAAATTATTTTTTTTGTGGCCTAATGGTTCAGAATTTTTACAATTTTGTCAATTGGTGAGATGGCAAATCTCGTTCCTTCCGTATGCATGTTGTGACCCAATTCTTTCAAAGAAAATTGTCCAGAATGGTACCTTTCTTTAGGTGGAGAGAAAAGAAATGGTATCCATTGATGAGATATGAGAAGAATGCACTGACCAACGGATGAAAAGAATAGTGCACACAATACACAACAGATGGACGGTGGTGCAACATATTTAGAGAGCTCTTGACACTATTTGCACACCTCTTAAAGTATGGCCATTTCTTCAGCAAAATCAAGTTTTTTACATATGTGTTCAACTTCTTCACAGCTGTAGAACCGTGATGAGACATCAATGGATAAAACCGGACTGTCACAATCCACAACTGTTGGACTGTGAAAGGACACATTTAAGAAGTTCTGGACACCACCTACTTACAACTCTAGCCATTGAAAGTGGCTAGCTCTTCATCAGAATCAAGTTATTCAAACATATCTTTTTGGGTTTATCAATGTAGTTGTTATGTTTTCTGAACCGTTGGATTTTATGTACCATCAGGTACTTTCCTGTTTTTTAACCTATACAATAGGAAATATTGGTGTGAAAAATATACCAATTTTGGAGATGGAATGGCCAGCTGAAGGGGTTGGAGGAGGCTGGTGTTTTTGACATCATGTATGCATGCCATGAAGACTAACATACATGTTGTTAAATTATTTTTTGGTGGCCTGTTGTTTCAGAATATTTACTCGTTTGACAATTGTTGAGTTGGCTAATCTTTTTTCTTTCGTATTCATGCTGGGCCCTAATTCTTTCAAACAATTCCATCCAGAATGGTACCTCAAGGTGGAAAGAAGAGAAATGAATCATGACCACTGATGATAAATTAGAACTCACCGAAAGATGGATGAAAAGAATAGTGGTGCAATACTCAAAAATTGGAGTGTGGTGCAACATACAGTATTTGGAGAGCTCTGGACTCTACTTGCATACAAATCTTAAGGAATGGACATTGCTTTAGAAAGATCAAGTTTTTCAAATATCTGACAACTACTCTACAGCTGTAAAACTATTATGAGAGAAAGAATGTCTCATCAATAAACACAAGTTCTGTGGCACAATCTACAACTGTGGGACTGTGAAGAGATACATTTAGGCTGGTTTCACATTAGCGTATCTGTGCGCAGCGTATGATCCAAACAGATCCGCATGCGTCATGCCTATATATCTTTAACCTGGTGTATGCAGGGACATGCGTTTCCATGAGTTCGTATGCGGATGTGTACACGTTTTGTTTCGCGGTGTGCGGTGATGTCCGGTGACTTTGAGGCATCAAATATTGCGCAATCATGCACTTGTGGATGATTGCGAATGAGTACGTGAAAACAATGCATTACTGTATGGGAATGCATTGGTACGCAAGGACAAGCATACGCATGCGTTCGATACGCATGCGTACTTCAGACGGCGCATATCCAGGAAATGATTTCACCACCTCCACCATGCACGTCAACAACGCAAACACATGCCAAAATGCATTTAAACGCATGCACGCGCAGCAGGTTTTTTTGTGTCATGCGTAAGATGATGCAGAGTAAAACCACAGCATAAGCATGTGTTTGCATGCATTTGCGTATGCAGATGATATGCTGCGCAAAAAAAATGCTAATGTGTACCTAGCCTTAGGACGTTCTGGACACTACCTATCTACAGATCTAGCCATCAATGAGTGTACATCTCCTCATCAGAATCAAGTTCTCCAAATGAGCCTTCATATTCTTTTTGGGTTTATCAAGGTAGTTATTATGTTTTCTGAACCATTGAATTTTCTGTACCATCAGGCACGTTCTTGGTTTTAACCTATGCAATTGGAAATTTGGTGTGAAAAATACACCACTTTTGGAGATGGAATGGCCAGCTGAAGGGGTTGGAGGAGGCTGGATTTTTTTAACATCATGTATGCATGCCCTAAAGACTAACATACAAGTTGTTAAATTATTTTTTTTGTGGCCTAATGGTTCAGAATTTTTACAATTTTGTCAATTGGTGAGATGGCAAATCTCGTTCCTTCCGTATGCATGTTGTGACCCAATTCTTTCAAAGAAAATTGTCCAGAATGGTACCTTTCTTTAGGTGGAGAGAAAAGAAATGGTATCCATTGATGAGATATGAGAAGAATGCACTGACCAACGGATGAAAAGAATAGTGCACACAATACACAACAGATGGACGGTGGTGCAACATATTTAGAGAGCTCTTGACACTATTTGCACACCTCTTAAAGTATGGCCATTTCTTCAGCAAAATCAAGTTTTTTACATATGTGTTCAACTTCTTCACAGCTGTAGAACCGTGATGAGACATCAATGGATAAAACCGGACTGTCACAATCCACAACTGTTGGACTGTGAAAGGACACATTTAAGAAGTTCTGGACACCACCTACTTACAACTCTAGCCATTGAAAGTGGCTAGCTCTTCATCAGAATCAAGTTATTCAAACATATCTTTTTGGGTTTATCAATGTAGTTGTTATGTTTTCTGAACCGTTGGATTTTATGTACCATCAGGTACTTTCCTGTTTTTTAACCTATACAATAGGAAATATTGGTGTGAAAAATATACCAATTTTGGAGATGGAATGGCCAGCTGAAGGGGTTGGAGGAGGCTGGTGTTTTTGACATCATGTATGCATGCCATGAAGACTAACATACATGTTGTTAAATTATTTTTTGGTGGCCTGTTGTTTCAGAATATTTACTCGTTTGACAATTGTTGAGTTGGCTAATCTTTTTTCTTTCGTATTCATGCTGGGCCCTAATTCTTTCAAACAATTCCATCCAGAATGGTACCTCAAGGTGGAAAGAAGAGAAATGAATCATGACCACTGATGATAAATTAGAACTCACCGAAAGATGGATGAAAAGAATAGTGGTGCAATACTCAAAAATTGGAGTGTGGTGCAACATACAGTATTTGGAGAGCTCTGGACTCTACTTGCATACAAATCTTAAGGAATGGACATTGCTTTAGAAAGATCAAGTTTTTCAAATATCTGACAACTACTCTACAGCTGTAAAACTATTATGAGAGAAAGAATGTCTCATCAATAAACACAAGTTCTGTGGCACAATCTACAACTGTGGGACTGTGAAGAGATACATTTAGGCTGGTTTCACATTAGCGTATCTGTGCGCAGCGTATGATCCAAACAGATCCGCATGCGTCATGCCTATATATCTTTAACCTGGTGTATGCAGGGACATGCGTTTCCATGAGTTCGTATGCGGATGTGTACACGTTTTGTTTCGCGGTGTGCGGTGATGTCCGGTGACTTTGAGGCATCAAATATTGCGCAATCATGCACTTGTGGATGATTGCGAATGAGTACGTGAAAACAATGCATTACTGTATGGGAATGCATTGGTACGCAAGGACAAGCATACGCATGCGTTCGATACGCATGCGTACTTCAGACGGCGCATATCCAGGAAATGATTTCACCACCTCCACCATGCACGTCAACAACGCAAACACATGCCAAAATGCATTTAAACGCATGCACGCGCAGCAGGTTTTTTTGTGTCATGCGTAAGATGATGCAGAGTAAAACCACAGCATAAGCATGTGTTTGCATGCATTTGCGTATGCAGATGATATGCTGCGCAAAAAAAATGCTAATGTGTACCTAGCCTTAGGACGTTCTGGACACTACCTATCTACAGATCTAGCCATCAATGAGTGTACATCTCCTCATCAGAATCAAGTTCTCCAAATGAGCCTTCATATTCCTTTTGGGTTTATCAAGGTAGTTATTATGTTTTCTGAACCATTGAATTTTCTGTACCATCAGGCACGTTCTTGGTTTTAACCTATGCAATTGGAAATTTGGTGTGAAAAATACACCACTTTTGGAGATGGAATGGCCAGCTGAAGGGGTTGGAGGAGGCTGGATTTTTTTAACATCATGTATGCATGCCCTAAAGACTAACATACAAGTTGTTAAATTATTTTTTTTGTGGCCTAATGGTTCAGAATTTTTACAATTTTGTCAATTGGTGAGATGGCAAATCTCGTTCCTTCCGTATGCATGTTGTGACCCAATTCTTTCAAAGAAAATTGTCCAGAATGGTACCTTTCTTTAGGTGGAGAGAAAAGAAATGGTATCCATTGATGAGATATGAGAAGAATGCACTGACCAACGGATGAAAAGAATAGTGCACACAATACACAACAGATGGACGGTGGTGCAACATATTTAGAGAGCTCTTGACACTATTTGCACACCTCTTAAAGTATGGCCATTTCTTCAGCAAAATCAAGTTTTTTACATATGTGTTCAACTTCTTCACAGCTGTAGAACCGTGATGAGACATCAATGGATAAAACCGGACTGTCACAATCCACAACTGTTGGACTGTGAAAGGACACATTTAAGAAGTTCTGGACACCACCTACTTACAACTCTAGCCATTGAAAGTGGCTAGCTCTTCATCAGAATCAAGTTATTCAAACATATCTTTTTGGGTTTATCAATGTAGTTGTTATGTTTTCTGAACCGTTGGATTTTATGTACCATCAGGTACTTTCCTGTTTTTTAACCTATACAATAGGAAATATTGGTGTGAAAAATATACCAATTTTGGAGATGGAATGGCCAGCTGAAGGGGTTGGAGGAGGCTGGTGTTTTTGACATCATGTATGCATGCCATGAAGACTAACATACATGTTGTTAAATTATTTTTTGGTGGCCTGTTGTTTCAGAATATTTACTCGTTTGACAATTGTTGAGTTGGCTAATCTTTTTTCTTTCGTATTCATGCTGGGCCCTAATTCTTTCAAACAATTCCATCCAGAATGGTACCTCAAGGTGGAAAGAAGAGAAATGAATCATGACCACTGATGATAAATTAGAACTCACCGAAAGATGGATGAAAAGAATAGTGGTGCAATACTCAAAAATTGGAGTGTGGTGCAACATACAGTATTTGGAGAGCTCTGGACTCTACTTGCATACAAATCTTAAGGAATGGACATTGCTTTAGAAAGATCAAGTTTTTCAAATATCTGACAACTACTCTACAGCTGTAAAACTATTATGAGAGAAAGAATGTCTCATCAATAAACACAAGTTCTGTGGCACAATCTACAACTGTGGGACTGTGAAGAGATACATTTAGGCTGGTTTCACATTAGCGTATCTGTGCGCAGCGTATGATCCAAACAGATCCGCATGCGTCATGCCTATATATCTTTAACCTGGTGTATGCAGGGACATGCGTTTCCATGAGTTCGTATGCGGATGTGTACACGTTTTGTTTCGCGGTGTGCGGTGATGTCCGGTGACTTTGAGGCATCAAATATTGCGCAATCATGCACTTGTGGATGATTGCGAATGAGTACGTGAAAACAATGCATTACTGTATGGGAATGCATTGGTACGCAAGGACAAGCATACGCATGCGTTCGATACGCATGCGTACTTCAGACGGCGCATATCCAGGAAATGATTTCACCACCTCCACCATGCACGTCAACAACGCAAACACATGCCAAAATGCATTTAAACGCATGCACGCGCAGCAGGTTTTTTTGTGTCATGCGTAAGATGATGCAGAGTAAAACCACAGCATAAGCATGTGTTTGCATGCATTTGCGTATGCAGATGATATGCTGCGCAAAAAAAATGCTAATGTGTACCTAGCCTTAGGACGTTCTGGACACTACCTATCTACAGATCTAGCCATCAATGAGTGTACATCTCCTCATCAGAATCAAGTTCTCCAAATGAGCCTTCATATTCCTTTTGGGTTTATCAAGGTAGTTATTATGTTTTCTGAACCATTGAATTTTCTGTACCATCAGGCACGTTCTTGGTTTTAACCTATGCAATTGGAAATTTGGTGTGAAAAATACACCACTTTTGGAGATGGAATGGCCAGCTGAAGGGGTTGGAGGAGGCTGGATTTTTTTAACATCATGTATGCATGCCCTAAAGACTAACATACAAGTTGTTAAATTATTTTTTTTGTGGCCTAATGGTTCAGAATTTTTACAATTTTGTCAATTGGTGAGATGGCAAATCTCGTTCCTTCCGTATGCATGTTGTGACCTAATTCTTTCAAAGAAAATTGTCCAGAATGGTACCTTTCTTTAGGTGGAGAGAAAAGAAATGGTATCCATTGATGAGATATGAGAAGAATGCACTGACCAACGGATGAAAAGAATAGTGCACACAATACACAACAGATGGACGGTGGTGCAACATATTTAGAGAGCTCTTGACACTATTTGCACACCTCTTAAAGTATGGCCATTTCTTCAGCAAAATCAAGTTTTTTACATATGTGTTCAACTTCTTCACAGCTGTAGAACCGTGATGAGACATCAATGGATAAAACCGGACTGTCACAATCCACAACTGTTGGACTGTGAAAGGACACATTTAAGAAGTTCTGGACACCACCTACTTACAACTCTAGCCATTGAAAGTGGCTAGCTCTTCATCAGAATCAAGTTATTCAAACATATCTTTTTGGGTTTATCAATGTAGTTGTTATGTTTTCTGAACCGTTGGATTTTATGTACCATCAGGTACTTTCCTGTTTTTTAACCTATACAATAGGAAATATTGGTGTGAAAAATATACCAATTTTGGAGATGGAATGGCCAGCTGAAGGGGTTGGAGGAGGCTGGTGTTTTTGACATCATGTATGCATGCCATGAAGACTAACATACATGTTGTTAAATTATTTTTTGGTGGCCTGTTGTTTCAGAATATTTACTCGTTTGACAATTGTTGAGTTGGCTAATCTTTTTTCTTTCGTATTCATGCTGGGCCCTAATTCTTTCAAACAATTCCATCCAGAATGGTACCTCAAGGTGGAAAGAAGAGAAATGAATCATGACCACTGATGATAAATTAGAACTCACCGAAAGATGGATGAAAAGAATAGTGGTGCAATACTCAAAAATTGGAGTGTGGTGCAACATACAGTATTTGGAGAGCTCTGGACTCTACTTGCATACAAATCTTAAGGAATGGACATTGCTTTAGAAAGATCAAGTTTTTCAAATATCTGACAACTACTCTACAGCTGTAAAACTATTATGAGAGAAAGAATGTCTCATCAATAAACACAAGTTCTGTGGCACAATCTACAACTGTGGGACTGTGAAGAGATACATTTAGGCTGGTTTCACATTAGCGTATCTGTGCGCAGCCTATGATCCAAACAGATCCGCATGCGTCATGCCTATATATCTTTAACCTGGTGTATGCAGGGACATGCGTTTCCATGAGTTCGTATGCGGATGTGTACACGTTTTGTTTCGCGGTGTGCGGTGATGTCCAGTGACTTTGAGGCATCAAATATTGCGCAATCATGCACTTGTGGATGATTGCGAATGAGTACGTGAAAACAATGCATTACTGTATGGGAATGCATTGGTACGCAAGGACAAGCATACGCATGCGTTCGATACGCATGCGTACTTCAGACGGCGCATATCCAGGAAATGATTTCACCACCTCCACCATGCACGTCAACAACGCAAACACATGCCAAAATGCATTTAAACGCATGCACGCGCAGCAGGTTTTTTTGTGTCATGCGTAAGATGATGCAGAGTAAAATCACAGCATAAGCATGTGTTTGCATGCATTTGCGTATGCAGATGATATGCTGCGCAAAAAAAATGCTAATGTGTACCTAGCCTTAGGACGTTCTGGACACTACCTATCTACAGATCTAGCCATCAATGAGTGTACATCTCCTCATCAGAATCAAGTTCTCCAAATGAGCCTTCATATTCCTTTTGGGTTTATCAAGGTAGTTATTATGTTTTCTGAACCATTGAATTTTCTGTACCATCAGGCACGTTCTTGGTTTTAACCTATGCAATTGGAAATTTGGTGTGAAAAATACACCACTTTTGGAGATGGAATGGCCAGCTGAAGGGGTTGGAGGAGGCTGGATTTTTTTAACATCATGTATGCATGCCCTAAAGACTAACATACAAGTTGTTAAATTATTTTTTTTGTGGCCTAATGGTTCAGAATTTTTACAATTTTGTCAATTGGTGAGATGGCAAATCTCGTTCCTTCCGTATGCATGTTGTGACCCAATTCTTTCAAAGAAAATTGTCCAGAATGGTACCTTTCTTTAGGTGGAGAGAAAAGAAATGGTATCCATTGATGAGATATGAGAAGAATGCACTGACCAACGGATGAAAAGAATAGTGCACACAATACACAACAGATGGACGGTGGTGCAACATATTTAGAGAGCTCTTGACACTATTTGCACACCTCTTAAAGTATGGCCATTTCTTCAGCAAAATCAAGTTTTTTACATATGTGTTCAACTTCTTCACAGCTGTAGAACCGTGATGAGACATCAATGGATAAAACCGGACTGTCACAATCCACAACTGTTGGACTGTGAAAGGACACATTTAAGAAGTTCTGGACACCACCTACTTACAACTCTAGCCATTGAAAGTGGCTAGCTCTTCATCAGAATCAAGTTATTCAAACATATCTTTTTGGGTTTATCAATGTAGTTGTTATGTTTTCTGAACCGTTGGATTTTATGTACCATCAGGTACTTTCCTGTTTTTTAACCTATACAATAGGAAATATTGGTGTGAAAAATATACCAATTTTGGAGATGGAATGGCCAGCTGAAGGGGTTGGAGGAGGCTGGTGTTTTTGACATCATGTATGCATGCCATGAAGACTAACATACATGTTGTTAAATTATTTTTTGGTGGCCTGTTGTTTCAGAATATTTACTCGTTTGACAATTGTTGAGTTGGCTAATCTTTTTTCTTTCGTATTCATGCTGGGCCCTAATTCTTTCAAACAATTCCATCCAGAATGGTACCTCAAGGTGGAAAGAAGAGAAATGAATCATGACCACTGATGATAAATTAGAACTCACCGAAAGATGGATGAAAAGAATAGTGGTGCAATACTCAAAAATTGGAGTGTGGTGCAACATACAGTATTTGGAGAGCTCTGGACTCTACTTGCATACAAATCTTAAGGAATGGACATTGCTTTAGAAAGATCAAGTTTTTCAAATATCTGACAACTACTCTACAGCTGTAAAACTATTATGAGAGAAAGAATGTCTCATCAATAAACACAAGTTCTGTGGCACAATCTACAACTGTGGGACTGTGAAGAGATACATTTAGGCTGGTTTCACATTAGCGTATCTGTGCGCAGCGTATGATCCAAACAGATCCGCATGCGTCATGCCTATATATCTTTAACCTGGTGTATGCAGGGACATGCGTTTCCATGAGTTCGTATGCGGATGTGTACACGTTTTGTTTCGCGGTGTGCGGTGATGTCCGGTGACTTTGAGGCATCAAATATTGCGCAATCATGCACTTGTGGATGATTGCGAATGAGTACGTGAAAACAATGCATTACTGTATGGGAATGCATTGGTACGCAAGGACAAGCATACGCATGCGTTCGATACGCATGCGTACTTCAGACGGCGCATATCCAGGAAATGATTTCACCACCTCCACCATGCACGTCAACAACGCAAACACATGCCAAAATGCATTTAAACGCATGCACGCGCAGCAGATTTTTTTTTATGTCATGCGTAAGATGATGCAGAGTAAAACCACAGCATAAGCATGTGTTTGCATGCATTTGCGTATGCAGATGATATGCTGCGCAAAAAAAATGCTAATGTGTACCTAGCCTTAGGACGTTCTGGACACTACCTATCTACAGATCTAGCCATCAATGAGTGTACATCTCCTCATCAGAATCAAGTTCTCCAAATGAGCCTTCATATTCTTTTTGGGTTTATCAAGGTAGTTATTATGTTTTCTGAACCATTGAATTTTCTGTACCATCAGGCACGTTCTTGGTTTTAACCTATGCAATTGGAAATTTGGTGTGAAAAATACACCACTTTTGGAGATGGAATGGCCAGCTGAAGGGGTTGGAGGAGGCTGGATTTTTTTAACATCATGTATGCATGCCCTAAAGACTAACATACAAGTTGTTAAATTATTTTTTTTGTGGCCTAATGGTTCAGAATTTTTACAATTTTGTCAATTGGTGAGATGGCAAATCTCGTTCCTTCCGTATGCATGTTGTGACCCAATTCTTTCAAAGAAAATTGTCCAGAATGGTACCTTTCTTTAGGTGGAGAGAAAAGAAATGGTATCCATTGATGAGATATGAGAAGAATGCACTGACCAACGGATGAAAAGAATAGTGCACACAATACACAACAGATGGACGGTGGTGCAACATATTTAGAGAGCTCTTGACACTATTTGCACACCTCTTAAAGTATGGCCATTTCTTCAGCAAAATCAAGTTTTTTACATATGTGTTCAACTTCTTCACAGCTGTAGAACCGTGATGAGACATCAATGGATAAAACCGGACTGTCACAATCCACAACTGTTGGACTGTGAAAGGACACATTTAAGAAGTTCTGGACACCACCTACTTACAACTCTAGCCATTGAAAGTGGCTAGCTCTTCATCAGAATCAAGTTATTCAAACATATCTTTTTGGGTTTATCAATGTAGTTGTTATGTTTTCTGAACCGTTGGATTTTATGTACCATCAGGTACTTTCCTGTTTTTTAACCTATACAATAGGAAATATTGGTGTGAAAAATATACCAATTTTGGAGATGGAATGGCCAGCTGAAGGGGTTGGAGGAGGCTGGTGTTTTTGACATCATGTATGCATGCCATGAAGACTAACATACATGTTGTTAAATTATTTTTTGGTGGCCTGTTGTTTCAGAATATTTACTCGTTTGACAATTGTTGAGTTGGCTAATCTTTTTTCTTTCGTATTCATGCTGGGCCCTAATTCTTTCAAACAATTCCATCCAGAATGGTACCTCAAGGTGGAAAGAAGGGAAATGAATCATGAACACTGATGATAAATTAGTAGAACTCACCAAAAGATGGATGAAAAGAATAGTGGCGCAATACTCAAAATTAGAGTGTGGTGCAACATACAGTATTTGGAGAGCTCTGGACTCTACTTGCATACAAATCTTAAGTAATGGACATTGCTTTAGAAAGATCAAGTTTTTCAAATATCTGACAACTTCTCTACAGCTGTAAAACTATTATGAGAGAAAGAATGTCTCATCAATAAACACAAGGACTGTGGCACAATCTACAACTGTGGGACTGTGAAGAGATACATTTAGGCTGGTTTCACATTAGAGTATCTTTGTGCAGCGTATGATCCAAACAGATCCCCATGCGTCATGCCTATATATCTTTAACCTGGTGTATGCAGGGACATGCGTTTCCATGAGTTCGTATGCGGATGTGTACACATGTTTTGTTTCACGGTGTGCGGTGATGTCCGGTGACTTTGAGGCATCAAATATTGCGCAATCATGCACTTGTGGATGATTGCGAATGAGTACGTGAAAACAATGCATTACTGTATGGGAATGCATTGGTACACAAGGACAAGCATACGCATGCGTTCGATACGCATGCGTACTTCAGACGGCGCATATCCAGGAAATGATTTCACCACCTCCACCATGCACGTCAACAACGCAAACACATGCCAAAATGCATTTAAACGCATGCACGCGCAGCAGGTTTTTTTGTGTCATGCGTAAGATGATGCAGAGTAAAACCACAGCATAAGCATGTGTTTGCATGCATTTGCGTATGCAGATGATATGCTGCGCAAAAAAAATGCTAATGTGTACCTAGCCTTAGGACGTTCTGGACACTACCTATCTACAGATCTAGCCATCAATGAGTGTACATCTCCTCATCAGAATCAAGTTCTCCAAATGAGCCTTCATATTCTTTTTGGGTTTATCAAGGTAGTTATTATGTTTTCTGAACCATTGAATTTTCTGTACCATCAGGCACGTTCTTGGTTTTAACCTATGCAATTGGAAATTTGGTGTGAAAAATACACCACTTTTGGAGATGGAATGGCCAGCTGAAGGGGTTGGAGGAGGCTGGATTTTTTTAACATCATGTATGCATGCCCTAAAGACTAACATACAAGTTGTTAAATTATTTTTTTTGTGGCCTAATGGTTCAGAATTTTTACAATTTTGTCAATTGGTGAGATGGCAAATCTCGTTCCTTCCGTATGCATGTTGTGACCCAATTCTTTCAAAGAAAATTGTCCAGAATGGTACCTTTCTTTAGGTGGAGAGAAAAGAAATGGTATCCATTGATGAGATATGAGAAGAATGCACTGACCAACGGATGAAAAGAATAGTGCACACAATACACAACAGATGGACGGTGGTGCAACATATTTAGAGAGCTCTTGACACTATTTGCACACCTCTTAAAGTATGGCCATTTCTTCAGCAAAATCAAGTTTTTTACATATGTGTTCAACTTCTTCACAGCTGTAGAACCGTGATGAGACATCAATGGATAAAACCGGACTGTCACAATCCACAACTGTTGGACTGTGAAAGGACACATTTAAGAAGTTCTGGACACCACCTACTTACAACTCTAGCCATTGAAAGTGGCTAGCTCTTCATCAGAATCAAGTTATTCAAACATATCTTTTTGGGTTTATCAATGTAGTTGTTATGTTTTCTGAACCGTTGGATTTTATGTACCATCAGGTACTTTCCTGTTTTTTAACCTATACAATAGGAAATATTGGTGTGAAAAATATACCAATTTTGGAGATGGAATGGCCAGCTGAAGGGGTTGGAGGAGGCTGGTGTTTTTGACATCATGTATGCATGCCATGAAGACTAACATACATGTTGTTAAATTATTTTTTGGTGGCCTGTTGTTTCAGAATATTTACTCGTTTGACAATTGTTGAGTTGGCTAATCTTTTTTCTTTCGTATTCATGCTGGGCCCTAATTCTTTCAAACAATTCCATCCAGAATGGTACCTCAAGGTGGAAAGAAGAGAAATGAATCATGACCACTGATGATAAATTAGTAGAACTCACCAAAAGATGGATGAAAAGAATAGTGGCGCAATACTCAAAATTAGAGTGTGGTGCAACATACAGTATTTGGAGAGCTCTGGACTCTACTTGCATACAAATCTTAAGGAATGGACATTGCTTTAGAAAGATCAAGTTTTTCAAATATCTGACAACTACTCTACAGCTGTAAAACTATTATGAGAGAAAGAATGTCTCATCAATAAACACAAGTTCTGTGGCACAATCTACAACTGTGGGACTGTGAAGAGATACATTTAGGCTGGTTTCACATTAGCGTATCTGTGCGCAGCGTATGATCCAAACAGATCCGCATGCGTCATGCCTATATATCTTTAACCTGGTGTATGCAGGGACATGCGTTTCCATGAGTTCGTATGCGGATGTGTACACGTTTTGTTTCGCGGTGTGCGGTGATGTCCGGTGACTTTGAGGCATCAAATATTGCGCAATCATGCACTTGTGGATGATTGCGAATGAGTACGTGAAAACAATGCATTACTGTATGGGAATGCATTGGTACGCAAGGACAAGCATACGCATGCGTTCGATACGCATGCGTACTTCAGACGGCGCATATCCAGGAAATGATTTCACCACCTCCACCATGCACGTCAACAACGCAAACACATGCCAAAATGCATTTAAACGCATGCACGCGCAGCAGGTTTTTTTGTGTCATGCGTAAGATGATGCAGAGTAAAACCACAGCATAAGCATGTGTTTGCATGCATTTGCGTATGCAGATGATATGCTGCGCAAAAAAAATGCTAATGTGTACCTAGCCTTAGGACGTTCTGGACACTACCTATCTACAGATCTAGCCATCAATGAGTGTACATCTCCTCATCAGAATCAAGTTCTCCAAATGAGCCTTCATATTCCTTTTGGGTTTATCAAGGTAGTTATTATGTTTTCTGAACCATTGAATTTTCTGTACCATCAGGCACGTTCTTGGTTTTAACCTATGCAATTGGAAATTTGGTGTGAAAAATACACCACTTTTGGAGATGGAATGGCCAGCTGAAGGGGTTGGAGGAGGCTGGATTTTTTTAACATCATGTATGCATGCCCTAAAGACTAACATACAAGTTGTTAAATTATTTTTTTTGTGGCCTAATGGTTCAGAATTTTTACAATTTTGTCAATTGGTGAGATGGCAAATCTCGTTCCTTCCGTATGCATGTTGTGACCCAATTCTTTCAAAGAAAATTGTCCAGAATGGTACCTTTCTTTAGGTGGAGAGAAAAGAAATGGTATCCATTGATGAGATATGAGAAGAATGCACTGACCAACGGATGAAAAGAATAGTGCACACAATACACAACAGATGGACGGTGGTGCAACATATTTAGAGAGCTCTTGACACTATTTGCACACCTCTTAAAGTATGGCCATTTCTTCAGCAAAATCAAGTTTTTTACATATGTGTTCAACTTCTTCACAGCTGTAGAACCGTGATGAGACATCAATGGATAAAACCGGACTGTCACAATCCACAACTGTTGGACTGTGAAAGGACACATTTAAGAAGTTCTGGACACCACCTACTTACAACTCTAGCCATTGAAAGTGGCTAGCTCTTCATCAGAATCAAGTTATTCAAACATATCTTTTTGGGTTTATCAATGTAGTTGTTATGTTTTCTGAACCGTTGGATTTTATGTACCATCAGGTACTTTCCTGTTTTTTAACCTATACAATAGGAAATATTGGTGTGAAAAATATACCAATTTTGGAGATGGAATGGCCAGCTGAAGGGGTTGGAGGAGGCTGGTGTTTTTGACATCATGTATGCATGCCATGAAGACTAACATACATGTTGTTAAATTATTTTTTGGTGGCCTGTTGTTTCAGAATATTTACTCGTTTGACAATTGTTGAGTTGGCTAATCTTTTTTCTTTCGTATTCATGCTGGGCCCTAATTCTTTCAAACAATTCCATCCAGAATGGTACCTCAAGGTGGAAAGAAGAGAAATGAATCATGACCACTGATGATAAATTAGAACTCACCGAAAGATGGATGAAAAGAATAGTGGTGCAATACTCAAAAATTGGAGTGTGGTGCAACATACAGTATTTGGAGAGCTCTGGACTCTACTTGCATACAAATCTTAAGGAATGGACATTGCTTTAGAAAGATCAAGTTTTTCAAATATCTGACAACTACTCTACAGCTGTAAAACTATTATGAGAGAAAGAATGTCTCATCAATAAACACAAGTTCTGTGGCACAATCTACAACTGTGGGACTGTGAAGAGATACATTTAGGCTGGTTTCACATTAGCGTATCTGTGCGCAGCGTATGATCCAAACAGATCCGCATGCGTCATGCCTATATATCTTTAACCTGGTGTATGCAGGGACATGCGTTTCCATGAGTTCGTATGCGGATGTGTACACGTTTTGTTTCGCGGTGTGCGGTGATGTCCGGTGACTTTGAGGCATCAAATATTGCGCAATCATGCACTTGTGGATGATTGCGAATGAGTACGTGAAAACAATGCATTACTGTATGGGAATGCATTGGTACGCAAGGACAAGCATACGCATGCGTTCGATACGCATGCGTACTTCAGACGGCGCATATCCAGGAAATTATTTCACCACCTCCACCATGCACGTCAACAACGCAAACACATGCCAAAATGCATTTAAACGCATGCACGCGCAGCAGGTTTTTTTGTGTCATGCGTAAGATGATGCAGAGTAAAACCACAGCATAAGCATGTGTTTGCATGCATTTGCGTATGCAGATGATATGCTGCGCAAAAAAAATGCTAATGTGTACCTAGCCTTAGGACGTTCTGGACACTACCTATCTACAGATCTAGCCATCAATGAGTGTACATCTCCTCATCAGAATCAAGTTCTCCAAATGAGCCTTCATATTCTTTTTGGGTTTATCAAGGTAGTTATTATGTTTTCTGAACCATTGAATTTTCTGTACCATCAGGCACGTTCTTGGTTTTAACCTATGCAATTGGAAATTTGGTGTGAAAAATACACCACTTTTGGAGATGGAATGGCCAGCTGAAGGGGTTGGAGGAGGCTGGATTTTTTTAACATCATGTATGCATGCCCTAAAGACTAACATACAAGTTGTTAAATTATTTTTTTTGTGGCCTAATGGTTCAGAATTTTTACAATTTTGTCAATTGGTGAGATGGCAAATCTCGTTCCTTCCGTATGCATGTTGTGACCCAATTCTTTCAAAGAAAATTGTCCAGAATGGTACCTTTCTTTAGGTGGAGAGAAAAGAAATGGTATCCATTGATGAGATATGAGAAGAATGCACTGACCAACGGATGAAAAGAATAGTGCACACAATACACAACAGATGGACGGTGGTGCAACATATTTAGAGAGCTCTTGACACTATTTGCACACCTCTTAAAGTATGGCCATTTCTTCAGCAAAATCAAGTTTTTTACATATGTGTTCAACTTCTTCACAGCTGTAGAACCGTGATGAGACATCAATGGATAAAACCGGACTGTCACAATCCACAACTGTTGGACTGTGAAAGGACACATTTAAGAAGTTCTGGACACCACCTACTTACAACTCTAGCCATTGAAAGTGGCTAGCTCTTCATCAGAATCAAGTTATTCAAACATATCTTTTTGGGTTTATCAATGTAGTTGTTATGTTTTCTGAACCGTTGGATTTTATGTACCATCAGGTACTTTCCTGTTTTTTAACCTATACAATAGGAAATATTGGTGTGAAAAATATACCAATTTTGGAGATGGAATGGCCAGCTGAAGGGGTTGGAGGAGGCTGGTGTTTTTGACATCATGTATGCATGCCATGAAGACTAACATACATGTTGTTAAATTATTTTTTGGTGGCCTGTTGTTTCAGAATATTTACTCGTTTGACAATTGTTGAGTTGGCTAATCTTTTTTCTTTCGTATTCATGCTGGGCCCTAATTCTTTCAAACAATTCCATCCAGAATGGTACCTCAAGGTGGAAAGAAGAGAAATGAATCATGACCACTGATGATAAATTAGAACTCACCGAAAGATGGATGAAAAGAATAGTGGTGCAATACTCAAAAATTGGAGTGTGGTGCAACATACAGTATTTGGAGAGCTCTGGACTCTACTTGCATACAAATCTTAAGGAATGGACATTGCTTTAGAAAGATCAAGTTTTTCAAATATCTGACAACTACTCTACAGCTGTAAAACTATTATGAGAGAAAGAATGTCTCATCAATAAACACAAGTTCTGTGGCACAATCTACAACTGTGGGACTGTGAAGAGATACATTTAGGCTGGTTTCACATTAGCGTATCTGTGCGCAGCGTATGATCCAAACAGATCCGCATGCGTCATGCCTATATATCTTTAACCTGGTGTATGCAGGGACATGCGTTTCCATGAGTTCGTATGCGGATGTGTACACGTTTTGTTTCGCGGTGTGCGGTGATGTCCGGTGACTTTGAGGCATCAAATATTGCGCAATCATGCACTTGTGGATGATTGCGAATGAGTACGTGAAAACAATGCATTACTGTATGGGAATGCATTGGTACGCAAGGACAAGCATACGCATGCGTTCGATACGCATGCGTACTTCAGACGGCGCATATCCAGGAAATTATTTCACCACCTCCACCATGCACGTCAACAACGCAAACACATGCCAAAATGCATTTAAACGCATGCACGCGCAGCAGGTTTTTTTGTGTCATGCGTAAGATGATGCAGAGTAAAACCACAGCATAAGCATGTGTTTGCATGCATTTGCGTATGCAGATGATATGCTGCGCAAAAAAAATGCTAATGTGTACCTAGCCTTAGGACGTTCTGGACACTACCTATCTACAGATCTAGCCATCAATGAGTGTACATCTCCTCATCAGAATCAAGTTCTCCAAATGAGCCTTCATATTCTTTTTGGGTTTATCAAGGTAGTTATTATGTTTTCTGAACCATTGAATTTTCTGTACCATCAGGCACGTTCTTGGTTTTAACCTATGCAATTGGAAATTTGGTGTGAAAAATACACCACTTTTGGAGATGGAATGGCCAGCTGAAGGGGTTGGAGGAGGCTGGATTTTTTTAACATCATGTATGCATGCCCTAAAGACTAACATACAAGTTGTTAAATTATTTTTTTTGTGGCCTAATGGTTCAGAATTTTTACAATTTTGTCAATTGGTGAGATGGCAAATCTCGTTCCTTCCGTATGCATGTTGTGACCCAATTCTTTCAAAGAAAATTGTCCAGAATGGTACCTTTCTTTAGGTGGAGAGAAAAGAAATGGTATCCATTGATGAGATATGAGAAGAATGCACTGACCAACGGATGAAAAGAATAGTGCACACAATACACAACAGATGGACGGTGGTGCAACATATTTAGAGAGCTCTTGACACTATTTGCACACCTCTTAAAGTATGGCCATTTCTTCAGCAAAATCAAGTTTTTTACATATGTGTTCAACTTCTTCACAGCTGTAGAACCGTGATGAGACATCAATGGATAAAACCGGACTGTCACAATCCACAACTGTTGGACTGTGAAAGGACACATTTAAGAAGTTCTGGACACCACCTACTTACAACTCTAGCCATTGAAAGTGGCTAGCTCTTCATCAGAATCAAGTTATTCAAACATATCTTTTTGGGTTTATCAATGTAGTTGTTATGTTTTCTGAACCGTTGGATTTTATGTACCATCAGGTACTTTCCTGTTTTTTAACCTATACAATAGGAAATATTGGTGTGAAAAATATACCAATTTTGGAGATGGAATGGCCAGCTGAAGGGGTTGGAGGAGGCTGGTGTTTTTGACATCATGTATGCATGCCATGAAGACTAACATACATGTTGTTAAATTATTTTTTGGTGGCCTGTTGTTTCAGAATATTTACTCGTTTGACAATTGTTGAGTTGGCTAATCTTTTTTCTTTCGTATTCATGCTGGGCCCTAATTCTTTCAAACAATTCCATCCAGAATGGTACCTCAAGGTGGAAAGAAGAGAAATGAATCATGACCACTGATGATAAATTAGTAGAACTCACCAAAAGATGGATGAAAAGAATAGTGGCGCAATACTCAAAATTAGAGTGTGGTGCAACATACAGTATTTGGAGAGCTCTGGACTCTACTTGCATACAAATCTTAAGTAATGGACATTGCTTTAGAAAGATCAAGTTTTTCAAATATCTGACAACTTCTCTACAGCTGTAAAACTATTATGAGAGAAAGAATGTCTCATCAATAAACACAAGGACTGTGGCACAATCTACAACTGTGGGACTGTGAAGAGATACATTTAGGCTGGTTTCACATTAGAGTATCTTTGTGCAGCGTATGATCCAAACAGATCCCCATGCGTCATGCCTATATATCTTTAACCTGGTGTATGCAGGGACATGCGTTTCCATGAGTTCGTATGCGGATGTGTACACATGTTTTGTTTCACGGTGTGCGGTGATGTCCGGTGACTTTGAGGCATCAAATATTGCGCAATCATGCACTTGTGGATGATTGCGAATGAGTACGTGAAAACAATGCATTACTGTATGGGAATGCATTGGTACACAAGGACAAGCATACGCATGCGTTCGATACGCATGCGTACTTCAGACGGCGCATATCCAGGAAATGATTTCACCACCTCCACCATGCACGTCAACAACGCAAACACATGCCAAAATGCATTTAAACGCATGCACGCGCAGCAGGTTTTTTTGTGTCATGCGTAAGATGATGCAGAGTAAAACCACAGCATAAGCATGTGTTTGCATGCATTTGCGTATGCAGATGATATGCTGCGCAAAAAAAATGCTAATGTGTACCTAGCCTTAGGACGTTCTGGACACTACCTATCTACAGATCTAGCCATCAATGAGTGTACATCTCCTCATCAGAATCAAGTTCTCCAAATGAGCCTTCATATTCTTTTTGGGTTTATCAAGGTAGTTATTATGTTTTCTGAACCATTGAATTTTCTGTACCATCAGGCACGTTCTTGGTTTTAACCTATGCAATTGGAAATTTGGTGTGAAAAATACACCACTTTTGGAGATGGAATGGCCAGCTGAAGGGGTTGGAGGAGGCTGGATTTTTTTAACATCATGTATGCATGCCCTAAAGACTAACATACAAGTTGTTAAATTATTTTTTTTGTGGCCTAATGGTTCAGAATTTTTACAATTTTGTCAATTGGTGAGATGGCAAATCTCGTTCCTTCCGTATGCATGTTGTGACCCAATTCTTTCAAAGAAAATTGTCCAGAATGGTACCTTTCTTTAGGTGGAGAGAAAAGAAATGGTATCCATTGATGAGATATGAGAAGAATGCACTGACCAACGGATGAAAAGAATAGTGCACACAATACACAACAGATGCACGGTGGTGCAACATATTTAGAGAGCTCTTGACACTATTTGCACACCTCTTAAAGTATGGCCATTTCTTCAGCAAAATCAAGTTTTTTACATATGTGTTCAACTTCTTCACAGCTGTAGAACCGTGATGAGACATCAATGGATAAAACCGGACTGTCACAATCCACAACTGTTGGACTGTGAAAGGACACATTTAAGAAGTTCTGGACACCACCTACTTACAACTCTAGCCATTGAAAGTGGCTAGCTCTTCATCAGAATCAAGTTATTCAAACATATCTTTTTGGGTTTATCAATGTAGTTGTTATGTTTTCTGAACCGTTGGATTTTATGTACCATCAGGTACTTTCCTGTTTTTTAACCTATACAATAGGAAATATTGGTGTGAAAAATATACCAATTTTGGAGATGGAATGGCCAGCTGAAGGGGTTGGAGGAGGCTGGTGTTTTTGACATCATGTATGCATGCCATGAAGACTAACATACATGTTGTTAAATTATTTTTTGGTGGCCTGTTGTTTCAGAATATTTACTCGTTTGACAATTGTTGAGTTGGCTAATCTTTTTTCTTTCGTATTCATGCTGGGCCCTAATTCTTTCAAACAATTCCATCCAGAATGGTACCTCAAGGTGGAAAGAAGAGAAATGAATCATGACCACTGATGATAAATTAGAACTCACCGAAAGATGGATGAAAAGAATAGTGGTGCAATACTCAAAAATTGGAGTGTGGTGCAACATACAGTATTTGGAGAGCTCTGGACTCTACTTGCATACAAATCTTAAGGAATGGACATTGCTTTAGAAAGATCAAGTTTTTCAAATATCTGACAACTACTCTACAGCTGTAAAACTATTATGAGAGAAAGAATGTCTCATCAATAAACACAAGTTCTGTGGCACAATCTACAACTGTGGGACTGTGAAGAGATACATTTAGGCTGGTTTCACATTAGCGTATCTGTGCGCAGCGTATGATCCAAACAGATCCGCATGCGTCATGCCTATATATCTTTAACCTGGTGTATGCAGGGACATGCGTTTCCATGAGTTCGTATGCGGATGTGTACACGTTTTGTTTCGCGGTGTGCGGTGATGTCCGGTGACTTTGAGGCATCAAATATTGCGCAATCATGCACTTGTGGATGATTGCGAATGAGTACGTGAAAACAATGCATTACTGTATGGGAATGCATTGGTACGCAAGGACAAGCATACGCATGCGTTCGATACGCATGCGTACTTCAGACGGCGCATATCCAGGAAATGATTTCACCACCTCCACCATGCACGTCAACAACGCAAACACATGCCAAAATGCATTTAAACGCATGCACGCGCAGCAGGTTTTTTTGTGTCATGCGTAAGATGATGCAGAGTAAAACCACAGCATAAGCATGTGTTTGCATGCATTTGCGTATGCAGATGATATGCTGCGCAAAAAAAATGCTAATGTGTACCTAGCCTTAGGACGTTCTGGACACTACCTATCTACAGATCTAGCCATCAATGAGTGTACATCTCCTCATCAGAATCAAGTTCTCCAAATGAGCCTTCATATTCTTTTTGGGTTTATCAAGGTAGTTATTATGTTTTCTGAACCATTGAATTTTCTGTACCATCAGGCACGTTCTTGGTTTTAACCTATGCAATTGGAAATTTGGTGTGAAAAATACACCACTTTTGGAGATGGAATGGCCAGCTGAAGGGGTTGGAGGAGGCTGGATTTTTTTAACATCATGTATGCATGCCCTAAAGACTAACATACAAGTTGTTAAATTATTTTTTTTGTGGCCTAATGGTTCAGAATTTTTACAATTTTGTCAATTGGTGAGATGGCAAATCTCGTTCCTTCCGTATGCATGTTGTGACCCAATTCTTTCAAAGAAAATTGTCCAGAATGGTACCTTTCTTTAGGTGGAGAGAAAAGAAATGGTATCCATTGATGAGATATGAGAAGAATGCACTGACCAACGGATGAAAAGAATAGTGCACACAATACACAACAGATGGACGGTGGTGCAACATATTTAGAGAGCTCTTGACACTATTTGCACACCTCTTAAAGTATGGCCATTTCTTCAGCAAAATCAAGTTTTTTACATATGTGTTCAACTTCTTCACAGCTGTAGAACCGTGATGAGACATCAATGGATAAAACCGGACTGTCACAATCCACAACTGTTGGACTGTGAAAGGACACATTTAAGAAGTTCTGGACACCACCTACTTACAACTCTAGCCATTGAAAGTGGCTAGCTCTTCATCAGAATCAAGTTATTCAAACATATCTTTTTGGGTTTATCAATGTAGTTGTTATGTTTTCTGAACCGTTGGATTTTATGTACCATCAGGTACTTTCCTGTTTTTTAACCTATACAATAGGAAATATTGGTGTGAAAAATATACCAATTTTGGAGATGGAATGGCCAGCTGAAGGGGTTGGAGGAGGCTGGTGTTTTTGACATCATGTATGCATGCCATGAAGACTAACATACATGTTGTTAAATTATTTTTTGGTGGCCTGTTGTTTCAGAATATTTACTCGTTTGACAATTGTTGAGTTGGCTAATCTTTTTTCTTTCGTATTCATGCTGGGCCCTAATTCTTTCAAACAATTCCATCCAGAATGGTACCTCAAGGTGGAAAGAAGAGAAATGAATCATGACCACTGATGATAAATTAGTAGAACTCACCAAAAGATGGATGAAAAGAATAGTGGCGCAATACTCAAAATTAGAGTGTGGTGCAACATACAGTATTTGGAGAGCTCTGGACTCTACTTGCATACAAATCTTAAGGAATGGACATTGCTTTAGAAAGATCAAGTTTTTCAAATATCTGACAACTACTCTACAGCTGTAAAACTATTATGAGAGAAAGAATGTCTCATCAATAAACACAAGTTCTGTGGCACAATCTACAACTGTGGGACTGTGAAGAGATACATTTAGGCTGGTTTCACATTAGCGTATCTGTGCGCAGCGTATGATCCAAACAGATCCGCATGCGTCATGCCTATATATCTTTAACCTGGTGTATGCAGGGACATGCGTTTCCATGAGTTCGTATGCGGATGTGTACACGTTTTGTTTCGCGGTGTGCGGTGATGTCCGGTGACTTTGAGGCATCAAATATTGCGCAATCATGCACTTGTGGATGATTGCGAATGAGTACGTGAAAACAATGCATTACTGTATGGGAATGCATTGGTACGCAAGGACAAGCATACGCATGCGTTCGATACGCATGCGTACTTCAGACGGCGCATATCCAGGAAATGATTTCACCACCTCCACCATGCACGTCAACAACGCAAACACATGCCAAAATGCATTTAAACGCATGCACGCGCAGCAGGTTTTTTTGTGTCATGCGTAAGATGATGCAGAGTAAAACCACAGCATAAGCATGTGTTTGCATGCATTTGCGTATGCAGATGATATGCTGCGCAAAAAAAATGCTAATGTGTACCTAGCCTTAGGACGTTCTGGACACTACCTATCTACAGATCTAGCCATCAATGAGTGTACATCTCCTCATCAGAATCAAGTTCTCCAAATGAGCCTTCATATTCTTTTTGGGTTTATCAAGGTAGTTATTATGTTTTCTGAACCATTGAATTTTCTGTACCATCAGGCACGTTCTTGGTTTTAACCTATGCAATTGGAAATTTGGTGTGAAAAATACACCACTTTTGGAGATGGAATGGCCAGCTGAAGGGGTTGGAGGAGGCTGGATTTTTTTAACATCATGTATGCATGCCCTAAAGACTAACATACAAGTTGTTAAATTATTTTTTTTGTGGCCTAATGGTTCAGAATTTTTACAATTTTGTCAATTGGTGAGATGGCAAATCTCGTTCCTTCCGTATGCATGTTGTGACCCAATTCTTTCAAAGAAAATTGTCCAGAATGGTACCTTTCTTTAGGTGGAGAGAAAAGAAATGGTATCCATTGATGAGATATGAGAAGAATGCACTGACCAACGGATGAAAAGAATAGTGCACACAATACACAACAGATGGACGGTGGTGCAACATATTTAGAGAGCTCTTGACACTATTTGCACACCTCTTAAAGTATGGCCATTTCTTCAGCAAAATCAAGTTTTTTACATATGTGTTCAACTTCTTCACAGCTGTAGAACCGTGATGAGACATCAATGGGTAAAACCGGCCTGTCACAATCCACAACTGTTGGACTGTGAAAGGACACATTTAAGAAGTTCTGGACACCACCTACTTACAACTCTAGCCATTGAAAGTGGCTAGCTCTTCATCAGAATCAAGTTATTCAAACATATCTTTTTGGGTTTATCAATGTAGTTGTTATGTTTTCTGAACCGTTGGATTTTATGTACCATCAGGTACTTTCCTGTTTTTTAACCTATACAATAGGAAATATTGGTGTGAAAAATATACCAATTTTGGAGATGGAATGGCCAGCTGAAGGGGTTGGAGGAGGCTGGTGTTTTTGACATCATGTATGCATGCCATGAAGACTAACATACATGTTGTTAAATTATTTTTTGGTGGCCTGTTGTTTCAGAATATTTACTCGTTTGACAATTGTTGAGTTGGCTAATCTTTTTTCTTTCGTATTCATGCTGGGCCCTAATTCTTTCAAACAATTCCATCCAGAATGGTACCTCAAGGTGGAAAGAAGAGAAATGAATCATGACCACTGATGATAAATTAGAACTCACCGAAAGATGGATGAAAAGAATAGTGGTGCAATACTCAAAAATTGGAGTGTGGTGCAACATACAGTATTTGGAGAGCTCTGGACTCTACTTGCATACAAATCTTAAGGAATGGACATTGCTTTAGAAAGATCAAGTTTTTCAAATATCTGACAACTACTCTACAGCTGTAAAACTATTATGAGAGAAAGAATGTCTCATCAATAAACACAAGTTCTGTGGCACAATCTACAACTGTGGGACTGTGAAGAGATACATTTAGGCTGGTTTCACATTAGCGTATCTGTGCGCAGCGTATGATCCAAACAGATCCGCATGCGTCATGCCTATATATCTTTAACCTGGTGTATGCAGGGACATGCGTTTCCATGAGTTCGTATGCGGATGTGTACACGTTTTGTTTCGCGGTGTGCGGTGATGTCCGGTGACTTTGAGGCATCAAATATTGCGCAATCATGCACTTGTGGATGATTGCGAATGAGTACGTGAAAACAATGCATTACTGTATGGGAATGCATTGGTACGCAAGGACAAGCATACGCATGCATTCGATACGCATGCGTACTTCAGACGGCGCATATCCAGGAAATGATTTCACCACCTCCACCATGCACGTCAACAACGCAAACACATGCCAAAATGCATTTAAACGCATGCACGCGCAGCAGGTTTTTTTGTGTCATGCGTAAGATGATGCAGAGTAAAACCACAGCATAAGCATGTGTTTGCATGCATTTGCGTATGCAGATGATATGCTGCGCAAAAAAAATGCTAATGTGTACCTAGCCTTAGGACGTTCTGGACACTACCTATCTACAGATCTAGCCATCAATGAGTGTACATCTCCTCATCAGAATCAAGTTCTCCAAATGAGCCTTCATATTCTTTTTGGGTTTATCAAGGTAGTTATTATGTTTTCTGAACCATTGAATTTTCTGTACCATCAGGCACGTTCTTGGTTTTAACCTATGCAATTGGAAATTTGGTGTGAAAAATACACCACTTTTGGAGATGGAATGGCCAGCTGAAGGGGTTGGAGGAGGCTGGATTTTTTTAACATCATGTATGCATGCCCTAAAGACTAACATACAAGTTGTTAAATTATTTTTTTTGTGGCCTAATGGTTCAGAATTTTTACAATTTTGTCAATTGGTGAGATGGCAAATCTCGTTCCTTCCGTATGCATGTTGTGACCCAATTCTTTCAAAGAAAATTGTCCAGAATGGTACCTTTCTTTAGGTGGAGAGAAAAGAAATGGTATCCATTGATGAGATATGAGAAGAATGCACTGACCAACGGATGAAAAGAATAGTGCACACAATACACAACAGATGGACGGTGGTGCAACATATTTAGAGAGCTCTTGACACTATTTGCACACCTCTTAAAGTATGGCCATTTCTTCAGCAAAATCAAGTTTTTTACATATGTGTTCAACTTCTTCACAGCTGTAGAACCGTGATGAGACATCAATGGATAAAACCGGACTGTCACAATCCACAACTGTTGGACTGTGAAAGGACACATTTAAGAAGTTCTGGACACCACCTACTTACAACTCTAGCCATTGAAAGTGGCTAGCTCTTCATCAGAATCAAGTTATTCAAACATATCTTTTTGGGTTTATCAATGTAGTTGTTATGTTTTCTGAACCGTTGGATTTTATGTACCATCAGGTACTTTCCTGTTTTTTAACCTATACAATAGGAAATATTGGTGTGAAAAATATACCAATTTTGGAGATGGAATGGCCAGCTGAAGGGGTTGGAGGAGGCTGGTGTTTTTGACATCATGTATGCATGCCATGAAGACTAACATACATGTTGTTAAATTATTTTTTGGTGGCCTGTTGTTTCAGAATATTTACTCGTTTGACAATTGTTGAGTTGGCTAATCTTTTTTCTTTCGTATTCATGCTGGGCCCTAATTCTTTCAAACAATTCCATCCAGAATGGTACCTCAAGGTGGAAAGAAGAGAAATGAATCATGACCACTGATGATAAATTAGAACTCACCGAAAGATGGATGAAAAGAATAGTGGTGCAATACTCAAAAATTGGAGTGTGGTGCAACATACAGTATTTGGAGAGCTCTGGACTCTACTTGCATACAAATCTTAAGGAATGGACATTGCTTTAGAAAGATCAAGTTTTTCAAATATCTGACAACTACTCTACAGCTGTAAAACTATTATGAGAGAAAGAATGTCTCATCAATAAACACAAGTTCTGTGGCACAATCTACAACTGTGGGACTGTGAAGAGATACATTTAGGCTGGTTTCACATTAGCGTATCTGTGCGCAGCGTATGATCCAAACAGATCCGCATGCGTCATGCCTATATATCTTTAACCTGGTGTATGCAGGGACATGCGTTTCCATGAGTTCGTATGCGGATGTGTACACGTTTTGTTTCGCGGTGTGCGGTGATGTCCGGTGACTTTGAGGCATCAAATATTGTGCAATCATGCACTTGTGGATGATTGCGAATGAGTACGTGAAAACAATGCATTACTGTATGGGAATGCATTGGTACGCAAGGACAAGCATACGCATGCGTTCGATACGCATGCGTACTTCAGACGGCGCATATCCAGGAAATGATTTCACCACCTCCACCATGCACGTCAACAACGCAAACACATGCCAAAATGCATTTAAACGCATGCACGCGCAGCAGGTTTTTTTGTGTCATGCGTAAGATGATGCAGAGTAAAACCACAGCATAAGCATGTGTTTGCATGCATTTGCGTATGCAGATGATATGCTGCGCAAAAAAAATGCTAATGTGTACCTAGCCTTAGGACGTTCTGGACACTACCTATCTACAGATCTAGCCATCAATGAGTGTACATCTCCTCATCAGAATCAAGTTCTCCAAATGAGCCTTCATATTCTTTTTGGGTTTATCAAGGTAGTTATTATGTTTTCTGAACCATTGAATTTTCTGTACCATCAGGCACGTTCTTGGTTTTAACCTATGCAATTGGAAATTTGGTGTGAAAAATACACCACTTTTGGAGATGGAATGGCCAGCTGAAGGGGTTGGAGGAGGCTGGATTTTTTAACATCATGTATGCATGCCCTAAAGACTAACATACAAGTTGTTAAATTATTTTTTTTGTGGCCTAATGGTTCAGAATTTTTACAATTTTGTCAATTGGTGAGATGGCAAATCTCGTTCCTTCCGTATGCATGTTGTGACCCAATTCTTTCAAAGAAAATTGTCCAGAATGGTACCTTTCTTTAGGTGGAGAGAAAAGAAATGGTATCCATTGATGAGATATGAGAAGAATGCACTGACCAACGGATGAAAAGAATAGTGCACACAATACACAACAGATGGACGGTGGTGCAACATATTTAGAGAGCTCTTGACACTATTTGCACACCTCTTAAAGTATGGCCATTTCTTCAGCAAAATCAAGTTTTTTACATATGTGTTCAACTTCTTCACAGCTGTAGAACCGTGATGAGACATCAATGGATAAAACCGGACTGTCACAATCCACAACTGTTGGACTGTGAAAGGACACATTTAAGAAGTTCTGGACACCACCTACTTACAACTCTAGCCATTGAAAGTGGCTAGCTCTTCATCAGAATCAAGTTATTCAAACATATCTTTTTGGGTTTATCAATGTAGTTGTTATGTTTTCTGAACCGTTGGATTTTATGTACCATCAGGTACTTTCCTGTTTTTTAACCTATACAATAGGAAATATTGGTGTGAAAAATATACCAATTTTGGAGATGGAATGGCCAGCTGAAGGGGTTGGAGGAGGCTGGTGTTTTTGACATCATGTATGCATGCCATGAAGACTAACATACATGTTGTTAAATTATTTTTTGGTGGCCTGTTGTTTCAGAATATTTACTCGTTTGACAATTGTTGAGTTGGCTAATCTTTTTTCTTTCGTATTCATGCTGGGCCCTAATTCTTTCAAACAATTCCATCCAGAATGGTACCTCAAGGTGGAAAGAAGAGAAATGAATCATGACCACTGATGATAAATTAGAACTCACCGAAAGATGGATGAAAAGAATAGTGGTGCAATACTCAAAAATTGGAGTGTGGTGCAACATACAGTATTTGGAGAGCTCTGGACTCTACTTGCATACAAATCTTAAGGAATGGACATTGCTTTAGAAAGATCAAGTTTTTCAAATATCTGACAACTACTCTACAGCTGTAAAACTATTATGAGAGAAAGAATGTCTCATCAATAAACACAAGTTCTGTGGCACAATCTACAACTGTGGGACTGTGAAGAGATACATTTAGGCTGGTTTCACATTAGCGTATCTGTGCGCAGCGTATGATCCAAACAGATCCGCATGCGTCATGCCTATATATCTTTAACCTGGTGTATGCAGGGACATGCGTTTCCATGAGTTCGTATGCGGATGTGTACACGTTTTGTTTCGCGGTGTGCGGTGATGTCCGGTGACTTTGAGGCATCAAATATTGCGCAATCATGCACTTGTGGATGATTGCGAATGAGTACGTGAAAACAATGCATTACTGTATGGGAATGCATTGGTACGCAAGGACAAGCATACGCATGCGTTCGATACGCATGCGTACTTCAGATGGCGCATATCCAGGAAATGATTTCACCACCTCCACCATGCACGTCAACAACGCAAACACATGCCAAAATGCATTTAAACGCATGCACGCGCAGCAGGTTTTTTTGTGTCATGCGTAAGATGATGCAGAGTAAAACCACAGCATAAGCATGTGTTTGCATGCATTTGCGTATGCAGATGATATGCTGCGCAAAAAAAATGCTAATGTGTACCTAGCCTTAGGACGTTCTGGACACTACCTATCTACAGATCTAGCCATCAATGAGTGTACATCTCCTCATCAGAATCAAGTTCTCCAAATGAGCCTTCATATTCTTTTTGGGTTTATCAAGGTAGTTATTATGTTTTCTGAACCATTGAATTTTCTGTACCATCAGGCACGTTCTTGGTTTTAACCTATGCAATTGGAAATTTGGTGTGAAAAATACACCACTTTTGGAGATGGAATGGCCAGCTGAAGGGGTTGGAGGAGGCTGGATTTTTTTAACATCATGTATGCATGCCCTAAAGACTAACATACAAGTTGTTAAATTATTTTTTTTGTGGCCTAATGGTTCAGAATTTTTACAATTTTGTCAATTGGTGAGATGGCAAATCTCGTTCCTTCCGTATGCATGTTGTGACCCAATTCTTTCAAAGAAAATTGTCCAGAATGGTACCTTTCTTTAGGTGGAGAGAAAAGAAATGGTATCCATTGATGAGATATGAGAAGAATGCACTGACCAACGGATGAAAAGAATAGTGCACACAATACACAACAGATGGACGGTGGTGCAACATATTTAGAGAGCTCTTGACACTATTTGCACACCTCTTAAAGTATGGCCATTTCTTCAGCAAAATCAAGTTTTTTACATATGTGTTCAACTTCTTCACAGCTGTAGAACCGTGATGAGACATCAATGGATAAAACCGGACTGTCACAATCCACAACTGTTGGACTGTGAAAGGACACATTTAAGAAGTTCTGGACACCACCTACTTACAACTCTAGCCATTGAAAGTGGCTAGCTCTTCATCAGAATCAAGTTATTCAAACATATCTTTTTGGGTTTATCAATGTAGTTGTTATGTTTTCTGAACCGTTGGATTTTATGTACCATCAGGTACTTTCCTGTTTTTTAACCTATACAATAGGAAATATTGGTGTGAAAAATATACCAATTTTGGAGATGGAATGGCCAGCTGAAGGGGTTGGAGGAGGCTGGTGTTTTTGACATCATGTATGCATGCCATGAAGACTAACATACATGTTGTTAAATTATTTTTTGGTGGCCTGTTGTTTCAGAATATTTACTCGTTTGACAATTGTTGAGTTGGCTAATCTTTTTTCTTTCGTATTCATGCTGGGCCCTAATTCTTTCAAACAATTCCATCCAGAATGGTACCTCAAGGTGGAAAGAAGAGAAATGAATCATGACCACTGATGATAAATTAGAACTCACCGAAAGATGGATGAAAAGAATAGTGGTGCAATACTCAAAAATTGGAGTGTGGTGCAACATACAGTATTTGGAGAGCTCTGGACTCTACTTGCATACAAATCTTAAGGAATGGACATTGCTTTAGAAAGATCAAGTTTTTCAAATATCTGACAACTACTCTACAGCTGTAAAACTATTATGAGAGAAAGAATGTCTCATCAATAAACACAAGTTCTGTGGCACAATCTACAACTGTGGGACTGTGAAGAGATACATTTAGGCTGGTTTCACATTAGCGTATCTGTGCGCAGCGTATGATCCAAACAGATCCGCATGCGTCATGCCTATATATCTTTAACCTGGTGTATGCAGGGACATGCGTTTCCATGAGTTCGTATGCGGATGTGTACACGTTTTGTTTCGCGGTGTGCGGTGATGTCCGGTGACTTTGAGGCATCAAATATTGCGCAATCATGCACTTGTGGATGATTGCGAATGAGTACGTGAAAACAATGCATTACTGTATGGGAATGCATTGGTACGCAAGGACAAGCATACGCATGCGTTCGATACGCATGCGTACTTCAGACGGCGCATATCCAGGAAATGATTTCACCACCTCCACCATGCACGTCAACAACGCAAACACATGCCAAAATGCATTTAAACGCATGCACGCGCAGCAGGTTTTTTTGTGTCATGCGTAAGATGATGCAGAGTAAAACCACAGCATAAGCATGTGTTTGCATGCATTTGCGTATGCAGATGATATGCTGCGCAAAAAAAATGCTAATGTGTACCTAGCCTTAGGACGTTCTGGACACTACCTATCTACAGATCTAGCCATCAATGAGTGTACATCTCCTCATCAGAATCAAGTTCTCCAAATGAGCCTTCATATTCTTTTTGGGTTTATCAAGGTAGTTATTATGTTTTCTGAACCATTGAATTTTCTGTACCATCAGGCACGTTCTTGGTTTTAACCTATGCAATTGGAAATTTGGTGTGAAAAATACACCACTTTTGGAGATGGAATGGCCAGCTGAAGGGGTTGGAGGAGGCTGGATTTTTTTAACATCATGTATGCATGCCCTAAAGACTAACATACAAGTTGTTAAATTATTTTTTTTGTGGCCTAATGGTTCAGAATTTTTACAATTTTGTCAATTGGTGAGATGGCAAATCTCGTTCCTTCCGTATGCATGTTGTGACCCAATTCTTTCAAAGAAAATTGTCCAGAATGGTACCTTTCTTTAGGTGGAGAGAAAAGAAATGGTATCCATTGATGAGATATGAGAAGAATGCACTGACCAACGGATGAAAAGAATAGTGCACACAATACACAACAGATGGACGGTGGTGCAACATATTTAGAGAGCTCTTGACACTATTTGCACACCTCTTAAAGTATGGCCATTTCTTCAGCAAAATCAAGTTTTTTACATATGTGTTCAACTTCTTCACAGCTGTAGAACCGTGATGAGACATCAATGGATAAAACCGGACTGTCACAATCCACAACTGTTGGACTGTGAAAGGACACATTTAAGAAGTTCTGGACACCACCTACTTACAACTCTAGCCATTGAAAGTGGCTAGCTCTTCATCAGAATCAAGTTATTCAAACATATCTTTTTGGGTTTATCAATGTAGTTGTTATGTTTTCTGAACCGTTGGATTTTATGTACCATCAGGTACTTTCCTGTTTTTTAACCTATACAATAGGAAATATTGGTGTGAAAAATATACCAATTTTGGAGATGGAATGGCCAGCTGAAGGGGTTGGAGGAGGCTGGTGTTTTTGACATCATGTATGCATGCCATGAAGACTAACATACATGTTGTTAAATTATTTTTTGGTGGCCTGTTGTTTCAGAATATTTACTCGTTTGACAATTGTTGAGTTGGCTAATCTTTTTTCTTTCGTATTCATGCTGGGCCCTAATTCTTTCAAACAATTCCATCCAGAATGGTACCTCAAGGTGGAAAGAAGAGAAATGAATCATGACCACTGATGATAAATTAGAACTCACTGAAAGATGGATGAAAAGAATAGTGGTGCAATACTCAAAAATTGGAGTGTGGTGCAACATACAGTATTTGGAGAGCTCTGGACTCTACTTGCATACAAATCTTAAGGAATGGACATTGCTTTAGAAAGATCAAGTTTTTCAAATATCTGACAACTACTCTACAGCTGTAAAACTATTATGAGAGAAAGAATGTCTCATCAATAAACACAAGTTCTGTGGCACAATCTACAACTGTGGGACTGTGAAGAGATACATTTAGGCTGGTTTCACATTAGCGTATCTGTGCGCAGCGTATGATCCAAACAGATCCGCATGCGTCATGCCTATATATCTTTAACCTGGTGTATGCAGGGACATGCGTTTCCATGAGTTCGTATGCGGATGTGTACACGTTTTGTTTCGCGGTGTGCGGTGATGTCCGGTGACTTTGAGGCATCAAATATTGCGCAATCATGCACTTGTGGATGATTGCGAATGAGTACGTGAAAACAATGCATTACTGTATGGGAATGCATTGGTACGCAAGGACAAGCATACGCATGCGTTCGATACGCATGCGTACTTCAGACGGCGCATATCCAGGAAATGATTTCACCACCTCCACCATGCACGTCAACAACGCAAACACATGCCAAAATGCATTTAAACGCATGCACGCGCAGCAGGTTTTTTTGTGTCATGCGTAAGATGATGCAGAGTAAAACCACAGCATAAGCATGTGTTTTCATGCATTTGCGTATGCAGATGATATGCTGCGCAAAAAAAATGCTAATGTGTACCTAGCCTTAGGACGTTCTGGACACTACCTATCTACAGATCTAGCCATCAATGAGTGTACATCTCCTCATCAGAATCAAGTTCTCCAAATGAGCCTTCATATTCTTTTTGGGTTTATCAAGGTAGTTATTATGTTTTCTGAACCATTGAATTTTCTGTACCATCAGGCACGTTCTTGGTTTTAACCTATGCAATTGGAAATTTGGTGTGAAAAATACACCACTTTTGGAGATGGAATGGCCAGCTGAAGGGGTTGGAGGAGGCTGGATTTTTTTAACATCATGTATGCATGCCCTAAAGACTAACATACAAGTTGTTAAATTATTTTTTTTGTGGCCTAATGGTTCAGAATTTTTACAATTTTGTCAATTGGTGAGATGGCAAATCTCGTTCCTTCCGTATGCATGTTGTGACCCAATTCTTTCAAAGAAAATTGTCCAGAATGGTACCTTTCTTTAGGTGGAGAGAAAAGAAATGGTATCCATTGATGAGATATGAGAAGAATGCACTGACCAACGGATGAAAAGAATAGTGCACACAATACACAACAGATGGACGGTGGTGCAACATATTTAGAGAGCTCTTGACACTATTTGCACACCTCTTAAAGTATGGCCATTTCTTCAGCAAAATCAAGTTTTTTACATGTGTTCAACTTCTTCACAGCTGTAGAACCGTGATGAGACATCAATGGATAAAACCGGACTGTCACAATCCACAACTGTTGGACTGTGAAAGGACACATTTAAGAAGTTCTGGACACCACCTACTTACAACTCTAGCCATTGAAAGTGGCTAGCTCTTCATCAGAATCAAGTTATTCAAACATATCTTTTTGGGTTTATCAATGTAGTTGTTATGTTTTCTGAACCGTTGGATTTTATGTACCATCAGGTACTTTCCTGTTTTTTAACCTATACAATAGGAAATATTGGTGTGAAAAATATACCAATTTTGGAGATGGAATGGCCAGCTGAAGGGGTTGGAGGAGGCTGGTGTTTTTGACATCATGTATGCATGCCATGAAGACTAACATACATGTTGTTAAATTATTTTTTGGTGGCCTGTTGTTTCAGAATATTTACTCGTTTGACAATTGTTGAGTTGGCTAATCTTTTTTCTTTCGTATTCATGCTGGGCCCTAATTCTTTCAAACAATTCCATCCAGAATGGTACCTCAAGGTGGAAAGAAGAGAAATGAATCATGACCACTGATGATAAATTAGAACTCACCGAAAGATGGATGAAAAGAATAGTGGTGCAATACTCAAAAATTGGAGTGTGGTGCAACATACAGTATTTGGAGAGCTCTGGACTCTACTTGCATACAAATCTTAAGGAATGGACATTGCTTTAGAAAGATCAAGTTTTTCAAATATCTGACAACTACTCTACAGCTGTAAAACTATTATGAGAGAAAGAATGTCTCATCAATAAACACAAGTTCTGTGGCACAATCTACAACTGTGGGACTGTGAAGAGATACATTTAGGCTGGTTTCACATTAGCGTATCTGTGCGCAGCGTATGATCCAAACAGATCCGCATGCGTCATGCCTATATATCTTTAACCTGGTGTATGCAGGGACATGCGTTTCCATGAGTTCGTATGCGGATGTGTACACGTTTTGTTTCGCGGTGTGCGGTGATGTCCGGTGACTTTGAGGCATCAAATATTGCGCAATCATGCACTTGTGGATGATTGCGAATGAGTACGTGAAAACAATGCATTACTGTATGGGAATGCATTGGTACGCAAGGACAAGCATACGCATGCGTTCGATACGCATGCGTACTTCAGACGGCGCATATCCAGGAAATGATTTCACCACCTCCACCATGCACGTCAACAACGCAAACACATGCCAAAATGCATTTAAACGCATGCACGCGCAGCAGGTTTTTTTGTGTCATGCGTAAGATGATGCAGAGTAAAACCACAGCATAAGCATGTGTTTGCATGCATTTGCGTATGCAGATGATATGCTGCGCAAAAAAAATGCTAATGTGTACCTAGCCTTAGGACGTTCTGGACACTACCTATCTACAGATCTAGCCATCAATGAGTGTACATCTCCTCATCAGAATCAAGTTCTCCAAATGAGCCTTCATATTCTTTTTGGGTTTATCAAGGTAGTTATTATGTTTTCTGAACCATTGAATTTTCTGTACCATCAGGCACGTTCTTGGTTTTAACCTATGCAATTGGAAATTTGGTGTGAAAAATACACCACTTTTGGAGATGGAATGGCCAGCTGAAGGGGTTGGAGGAGGCTGGATTTTTTTAACATCATGTATGCATGCCCTAAAGACTAACATACAAGTTGTTAAATTATTTTTTTTGTGGCCTAATGGTTCAGAATTTTTACAATTTTGTCAATTGGTGAGATGGCAAATCTCGTTCCTTCCGTATGCATGTTGTGACCCAATTCTTTCAAAGAAAATTGTCCAGAATGGTACCTTTCTTTAGGTGGAGAGAAAAGAAATGGTATCCATTGATGAGATATGAGAAGAATGCACTGACCAACGGATGAAAAGAATAGTGCACACAATACACAACAGATGGACGGTGGTGCAACATATTTAGAGAGCTCTTGACACTATTTGCACACCTCTTAAAGTATGGCCATTTCTTCAGCAAAATCAAGTTTTTTACATATGTGTTCAACTTCTTCACAGCTGTAGAACCGTGATGAGACATCAATGGATAAAACCGGACTGTCACAATCCACAACTGTTGGACTGTGAAAGGACACATTTAAGAAGTTCTGGACACCACCTACTTACAACTCTAGCCATTGAAAGTGGCTAGCTCTTCATCAGAATCAAGTTATTCAAACATATCTTTTTGGGTTTATCAATGTAGTTGTTATGTTTTCTGAACCGTTGGATTTTATGTACCATCAGGTACTTTCCTGTTTTTTAACCTATACAATAGGAAATATTGGTGTGAAAAATATACCAATTTTGGAGATGGAATGGCCAGCTGAAGGGGTTGGAGGAGGCTGGTGTTTTTGACATCATGTATGCATGCCATGAAGACTAACATACATGTTGTTAAATTATTTTTTGGTGGCCTGTTGTTTCAGAATATTTACTCGTTTGACAATTGTTGAGTTGGCTAATCTTTTTTCTTTCGTATTCATGCTGGGCCCTAATTCTTTCAAACAATTCCATCCAGAATGGTACCTCAAGGTGGAAAGAAGAGAAATGAATCATGACCACTGATGATAAATTAGAACTCACCGAAAGATGGATGAAAAGAATAGTGGTGCAATACTCAAAAATTGGAGTGTGGTGCAACATACAGTATTTGGAGAGCTCTGGACTCTACTTGCATACAAATCTTAAGGAATGGACATTGCTTTAGAAAGATCAAGTTTTTCAAATATCTGACAACTACTCTACAGCTGTAAAACTATTATGAGAGAAAGAATGTCTCATCAATAAACACAAGTTCTGTGGCACAATCTACAACTGTGGGACTGTGAAGAGATACATTTAGGCTGGTTTCACATTAGCGTATCTGTGCGCAGCGTATGATCCAAACAGATCCGCATGCGTCATGCCTATATATCTTTAACCTGGTGTATGCAGGGACATGCGTTTCCATGAGTTCGTATGCGGATGTGTACACGTTTTGTTTCGCGGTGTGCGGTGATGTCCGGTGACTTTGAGGCATCAAATATTGCGCAATCATGCACTTGTGGATGATTGCGAATGAGTACGTGAAAACAATGCATTACTGTATGGGAATGCATTGGTACGCAAGGACAAGCATACGCATGCGTTCGATACGCATGCGTACTTCAGACGGCGCATATCCAGGAAATGATTTCACCACCTCCACCATGCACGTCAACAACGCAAACACATGCCAAAATGCATTTAAACGCATGCACGCGCAGCAGGTTTTTTTGTGTCATGCGTAAGATGATGCAGAGTAAAACCACAGCATAAGCATGTGTTTGCATGCATTTGCGTATGCAGATGATATGCTGCGCAAAAAAAATGCTAATGTGTACCTAGCCTTAGGACGTTCTGGACACTACCTATCTACAGATCTAGCCATCAATGAGTGTACATCTCCTCATCAGAATCAAGTTCTCCAAATGAGCCTTCATATTCTTTTTGGGTTTATCAAGGTAGTTATTATGTTTTCTGAACCATTGAATTTTCTGTACCATCAGGCACGTTCTTGGTTTTAACCTATGCAATTGGAAATTTGGTGTGAAAAATACACCACTTTTGGAGATGGAATGGCCAGCTGAAGGGGTTGGAGGAGGCTGGATTTTTTTAACATCATGTATGCATGCCCTAAAGACTAACATACAAGTTGTTAAATTATTTTTTTTGTGGCCTAATGGTTCAGAATTTTTACAATTTTGTCAATTGGTGAGATGGCAAATCTCGTTCCTTCCGTATGCATGTTGTGACCCAATTCTTTCAAAGAAAATTGTCCAGAATGGTACCTTTCTTTAGGTGGAGAGAAAAGAAATGGTATCCATTGATGAGATATGAGAAGAATGCACTGACCAACGGATGAAAAGAATAGTGCACACAATACACAACAGATGGACGGTGGTGCAACATATTTAGAGAGCTCTTGACACTATTTGCACACCTCTTAAAGTATGGCCATTTCTTCAGCAAAATCAAGTTTTTTACATATGTGTTCAACTTCTTCACAGCTGTAGAACCGTGATGAGACATCAATGGATAAAACCGGACTGTCACAATCCACAACTGTTGGACTGTGAAAGGACACATTTAAGAAGTTCTGGACACCACCTACTTACAACTCTAGCCATTGAAAGTGGCTAGCTCTTCATCAGAATCAAGTTATTCAAACATATCTTTTTGGGTTTATCAATGTAGTTGTTATGTTTTCTGAACCGTTGGATTTTATGTACCATCAGGTACTTTCCTGTTTTTTAACCTATACAATAGGAAATATTGGTGTGAAAAATATACCAATTTTGGAGATGGAATGGCCAGCTGAAGGGGTTGGAGGAGGCTGGTGTTTTTGACATCATGTATGCATGCCATGAAGACTAACATACATGTTGTTAAATTATTTTTTGGTGGCCTGTTGTTTCAGAATATTTACTCGTTTGACAATTGTTGAGTTGGCTAATCTTTTTTCTTTCGTATTCATGCTGGGCCCTAATTCTTTCAAACAATTCCATCCAGAATGGTACCTCAAGGTGGAAAGAAGAGAAATGAATCATGACCACTGATGATAAATTAGAACTCACTGAAAGATGGATGAAAAGAATAGTGGTGCAATACTCAAAAATTGGAGTGTGGTGCAACATACAGTATTTGGAGAGCTCTGGACTCTACTTGCATACAAATCTTAAGGAATGGACATTGCTTTAGAAAGATCAAGTTTTTCAAATATCTGACAACTACTCTACAGCTGTAAAACTATTATGAGAGAAAGAATGTCTCATCAATAAACACAAGTTCTGTGGCACAATCTACAACTGTGGGACTGTGAAGAGATACATTTAGGCTGGTTTCACATTAGCGTATCTGTGCGCAGCGTATGATCCAAACAGATCCGCATGCGTCATGCCTATATATCTTTAACCTGGTGTATGCAGGGACATGCGTTTCCATGAGTTCGTATGCGGATGTGTACACGTTTTGTTTCGCGGTGTGCGGTGATGTCCGGTGACTTTGAGGCATCAAATATTGCGCAATCATGCACTTGTGGATGATTGCGAATGAGTACGTGAAAACAATGCATTACTGTATGGGAATGCATTGGTACGCAAGGACAAGCATACGCATGCGTTCGATACGCATGCGTACTTCAGACGGCGCATATCCAGGAAATGATTTCACCACCTCCACCATGCACGTCAACAACGCAAACACATGCCAAAATGCATTTAAACGCATGCACGCGCAGCAGGTTTTTTTGTGTCATGCGTAAGATGATGCAGAGTAAAACCACAGCATAAGCATGTGTTTTCATGCATTTGCGTATGCAGATGATATGCTGCGCAAAAAAAATGCTAATGTGTACCTAGCCTTAGGACGTTCTGGACACTACCTATCTACAGATCTAGCCATCAATGAGTGTACATCTCCTCATCAGAATCAAGTTCTCCAAATGAGCCTTCATATTCTTTTTGGGTTTATCAAGGTAGTTATTATGTTTTCTGAACCATTGAATTTTCTGTACCATCAGGCACGTTCTTGGTTTTAACCTATGCAATTGGAAATTTGGTGTGAAAAATACACCACTTTTGGAGATGGAATGGCCAGCTGAAGGGGTTGGAGGAGGCTGGATTTTTTTAACATCATGTATGCATGCCCTAAAGACTAACATACAAGTTGTTAAATTATTTTTTTTGTGGCCTAATGGTTCAGAATTTTTACAATTTTGTCAATTGGTGAGATGGCAAATCTCGTTCCTTCCGTATGCATGTTGTGACCCAATTCTTTCAAAGAAAATTGTCCAGAATGGTACCTTTCTTTAGGTGGAGAGAAAAGAAATGGTATCCATTGATGAGATATGAGAAGAATGCACTGACCAACGGATGAAAAGAATAGTGCACACAATACACAACAGATGGACGGTGGTGCAACATATTTAGAGAGCTCTTGACACTATTTGCACACCTCTTAAAGTATGGCCATTTCTTCAGCAAAATCAAGTTTTTTACATGTGTTCAACTTCTTCACAGCTGTAGAACCGTGATGAGACATCAATGGATAAAACCGGACTGTCACAATCCACAACTGTTGGACTGTGAAAGGACACATTTAAGAAGTTCTGGACACCACCTACTTACAACTCTAGCCATTGAAAGTGGCTAGCTCTTCATCAGAATCAAGTTATTCAAACATATCTTTTTGGGTTTATCAATGTAGTTGTTATGTTTTCTGAACCGTTGGATTTTATGTACCATCAGGTACTTTCCTGTTTTTTAACCTATACAATAGGAAATATTGGTGTGAAAAATATACCAATTTTGGAGATGGAATGGCCAGCTGAAGGGGTTGGAGGAGGCTGGTGTTTTTGACATCATGTATGCATGCCATGAAGACTAACATACATGTTGTTAAATTATTTTTTGGTGGCCTGTTGTTTCAGAATATTTACTCGTTTGACAATTGTTGAGTTGGCTAATCTTTTTTCTTTCGTATTCATGCTGGGCCCTAATTCTTTCAAACAATTCCATCCAGAATGGTACCTCAAGGTGGAAAGAAGAGAAATGAATCATGACCACTGATGATAAATTAGAACTCACCGAAAGATGGATGAAAAGAATAGTGGTGCAATACTCAAAAATTGGAGTGTGGTGCAACATACAGTATTTGGAGAGCTCTGGACTCTACTTGCATACAAATCTTAAGGAATGGACATTGCTTTAGAAAGATCAAGTTTTTCAAATATCTGACAACTACTCTACAGCTGTAAAACTATTATGAGAGAAAGAATGTCTCATCAATAAACACAAGTTCTGTGGCACAATCTACAACTGTGGGACTGTGAAGAGATACATTTAGGCTGGTTTCACATTAGCGTATCTGTGCGCAGCGTATGATCCAAACAGATCCGCATGCGTCATGCCTATATATCTTTAACCTGGTGTATGCAGGGACATGCGTTTCCATGAGTTCGTATGCGGATGTGTACACGTTTTGTTTCGCGGTGTGCGGTGATGTCCGGTGACTTTGAGGCATCAAATATTGCGCAATCATGCACTTGTGGATGATTGCGAATGAGTACGTGAAAACAATGCATTACTGTATGGGAATGCATTGGTACGCAAGGACAAGCATACGCATGCGTTCGATACGCATGTGTACTTCAGACGGCGCATATCCAGGAAATGATTTCACCACCTCCACCATGCACGTCAACAACGCAAACACATGCCAAAATGCATTTAAACGCATGCACGCGCAGCAGGTTTTTTTGTGTCATGCGTAAGATGATGCAGAGTAAAACCACAGCATAAGCATGTGTTTGCATGCATTTGCGTATGCAGATGATATGCTGCGCAAAAAAAATGCTAATGTGTACCTAGCCTTAGGACGTTCTGGACACTACCTATCTACAGATCTAGCCATCAATGAGTGTACATCTCCTCATCAGAATCAAGTTCTCCAAATGAGCCTTCATATTCTTTTTGGGTTTATCAAGGTAGTTATTATGTTTTCTGAACCATTGAATTTTCTGTACCATCAGGCACGTTCTTGGTTTTAACCTATGCAATTGGAAATTTGGTGTGAAAAATACACCACTTTTGGAGATGGAATGGCCAGCTGAAGGGGTTGGAGGAGGCTGGATTTTTTTAACATCATGTATGCATGCCCTAAAGACTAACATACAAGTTGTTAAATTATTTTTTTTGTGGCCTAATGGTTCAGAATTTTTACAATTTTGTCAATTGGTGAGATGGCAAATCTCGTTCCTTCCGTATGCATGTTGTGACCCAATTCTTTCAAAGAAAATTGTCCAGAATGGTACCTTTCTTTAGGTGGAGAGAAAAGAAATGGTATCCATTGATGAGATATGAGAAGAATGCACTGACCAACGGATGAAAAGAATAGTGCACACAATACACAACAGATGGACGGTGGTGCAACATATTTAGAGAGCTCTTGACACTATTTGCACACCTCTTAAAGTATGGCCATTTCTTCAGCAAAATCAAGTTTTTTACATATGTGTTCAACTTCTTCACAGCTGTAGAACCGTGATGAGACATCAATGGATAAAACCGGACTGTCACAATCCACAACTGTTGGACTGTGAAAGGACACATTTAAGAAGTTCTGGACACCACCTACTTACAACTCTAGCCATTGAAAGTGGCTAGCTCTTCATCAGAATCAAGTTATTCAAACATATCTTTTTGGGTTTATCAATGTAGTTGTTATGTTTTCTGAACCGTTGGATTTTATGTACCATCAGGTACTTTCCTGTTTTTTAACCTATACAATAGGAAATATTGGTGTGAAAAATATACCAATTTTGGAGATGGAATGGCCAGCTGAAGGGGTTGGAGGAGGCTGGTGTTTTTGACATCATGTATGCATGCCATGAAGACTAACATACATGTTGTTAAATTATTTTTTGGTGGCCTGTTGTTTCAGAATATTTACTCGTTTGACAATTGTTGAGTTGGCTAATCTTTTTTCTTTCGTATTCATGCTGGGCCCTAATTCTTTCAAACAATTCCATCCAGAATGGTACCTCAAGGTGGAAAGAAGAGAAATGAATCATGACCACTGATGATAAATTAGAACTCACCGAAAGATGGATGAAAAGAATAGTGGTGCAATACTCAAAAATTGGAGTGTGGTGCAACATACAGTATTTGGAGAGCTCTGGACTCTACTTGCATACAAATCTTAAGGAATGGACATTGCTTTAGAAAGATCAAGTTTTTCAAATATCTGACAACTACTCTACAGCTGTAAAACTATTATGAGAGAAAGAATGTCTCATCAATAAACACAAGTTCTGTGGCACAATCTACAACTGTGGGACTGTGAAGAGATACATTTAGGCTGGTTTCACATTAGCGTATCTGTGCGCAGCGTATGATCCAAACAGATCCGCATGCGTCATGCCTATATATCTTTAACCTGGTGTATGCAGGGACATGCGTTTCCATGAGTTCGTATGCGGATGTGTACACGTTTTGTTTCGCGGTGTGCGGTGATGTCCGGTGACTTTGAGGCATCAAATATTGCGCAATCATGCACTTGTGGATGATTGCGAATGAGTACGTGAAAACAATGCATTACTGTATGGGAATGCATTGGTACGCAAGGACAAGCATACGCATGCGTTCGATACGCATGCGTACTTCAGACGGCGCATATCCAGGAAATGATTTCACCACCTCCACCATGCACGTCAACAACGCAAACACATGCCAAAATGCATTTAAACGCATGCACGCGCAGCAGGTTTTTTTGTGTCATGCGTAAGATGATGCAGAGTAAAACCACAGCATAAGCATGTGTTTGCATGCATTTGCGTATGCAGATGATATGCTGCGCAAAAAAAATGCTAATGTGTACCTAGCCTTAGGACGTTCTGGACACTACCTATCTACAGATCTAGCCATCAATGAGTGTACATCTCCTCATCAGAATCAAGTTCTCCAAATGAGCCTTCATATTCTTTTTGGGTTTATCAAGGTAGTTATTATGTTTTCTGAACCATTGAATTTTCTGTACCATCAGGCACGTTCTTGGTTTTAACCTATGCAATTGGAAATTTGGTGTGAAAAATACACCACTTTTGGAGATGGAATGGCCAGCTGAAGGGGTTGGAGGAGGCTGGATTTTTTTAACATCATGTATGCATGCCCTAAAGACTAACATACAAGTTGTTAAATTATTTTTTTTGTGGCCTAATGGTTCAGAATTTTTACAATTTTGTCAATTGGTGAGATGGCAAATCTCGTTCCTTCCGTATGCATGTTGTGACCCAATTCTTTCAAAGAAAATTGTCCAGAATGGTACCTTTCTTTAGGTGGAGAGAAAAGAAATGGTATCCATTGATGAGATATGAGAAGAATGCACTGACCAACGGATGAAAAGAATAGTGCACACAATACACAACAGATGGACGGTGGTGCAACATATTTAGAGAGCTCTTGACACTATTTGCACACCTCTTAAAGTATGGCCATTTCTTCAGCAAAATCAAGTTTTTTACATATGTGTTCAACTTCTTCACAGCTGTAGAACCGTGATGAGACATCAATGGATAAAACCGGACTGTCACAATCCACAACTGTTGGACTGTGAAAGGACACATTTAAGAAGTTCTGGACACCACCTACTTACAACTCTAGCCATTGAAAGTGGCTAGCTCTTCATCAGAATCAAGTTATTCAAACATATCTTTTTGGGTTTATCAATGTAGTTGTTATGTTTTCTGAACCGTTGGATTTTATGTACCATCAGGTACTTTCCTGTTTTTTAACCTATACAATAGGAAATATTGGTGTGAAAAATATACCAATTTTGGAGATGAAATGGCCAGCTGAAGGGGTTGGAGGAGGCTGGTGTTTTTGACATCATGTATGCATGCCATGAAGACTAACATACATGTTGTTAAATTATTTTTTGGTGGCCTGTTGTTTCAGAATATTTACTCGTTTGACAATTGTTGAGTTGGCTAATCTTTTTTCTTTCGTATTCATGCTGGGCCCTAATTCTTTCAAACAATTCCATCCAGAATGGTACCTCAAGGTGGAAAGAAGAGAAATGAATCATGACCACTGATGATAAATTAGAACTCACCGAAAGATGGATGAAAAGAATAGTGGTGCAATACTCAAAAATTGGAGTGTGGTGCAACATACAGTATTTGGAGAGCTCTGGACTCTACTTGCATACAAATCTTAAGGAATGGACATTGCTTTAGAAAGATCAAGTTTTTCAAATATCTGACAACTACTCTACAGCTGTAAAACTATTATGAGAGAAAGAATGTCTCATCAATAAACACAAGTTCTGTGGCACAATCTACAACTGTGGGACTGTGAAGAGATACATTTAGGCTGGTTTCACATTAGCGTATCTGTGCGCAGCGTATGATCCAAACAGATCCGCATGCGTCATGCCTATATATCTTTAACCTGGTGTATGCAGGGACATGCGTTTCCATGAGTTCGTATGCGGATGTGTACACGTTTTGTTTCGCGGTGTGCGGTGATGTCCGGTGACTTTGAGGCATCAAATATTGCGCAATCATGCACTTGTGGATGATTGCGAATGAGTACGTGAAAACAATGCATTACTGTATGGGAATGCATTGGTACGCAAGGACAAGCATACGCATGCGTTCGATACGCATGCGTACTTCAGACGGCGCATATCCAGGAAATGATTTCACCACCTCCACCATGCACGTCAACAATGCAAACACATGCCAAAATGCATTTAAACGCATGCACGCGCAGCAGGTTTTTTTGTGTCATGCGTAAGATGATGCAGAGTAAAACCACAGCATAAGCATGTGTTTGCATGCATTTGCGTATGCAGATGATATGCTGCGCAAAAAAAATGCTAATGTGTACCTAGCCTTAGGACGTTCTGGACACTACCTATCTACAGATCTAGCCATCAATGAGTGTACATCTCCTCATCAGAATCAAGTTCTCCAAATGAGCCTTCATATTCTTTTTGGGTTTATCAAGGTAGTTATTATGTTTTCTGAACCATTGAATTTTCTGTACCATCAGGCACGTTCTTGGTTTTAACCTATGCAATTGGAAATTTGGTGTGAAAAATACACCACTTTTGGAGATGGAATGGCCAGCTGAAGGGGTTGGAGGAGGCTGGATTTTTTTAACATCATGTATGCATGCCCTAAAGACTAACATACAAGTTGTTAAATTATTTTTTTTGTGGCCTAATGGTTCAGAATTTTTACAATTTTGTCAATTGGTGAGATGGCAAATCTCGTTCCTTCCGTATGCATGTTGTGACCCAATTCTTTCAAAGAAAATTGTCCAGAATGGTACCTTTCTTTAGGTGGAGAGAAAAGAAATGGTATCCATTGATGAGATATGAGAAGAATGCACTGACCAACGGATGAAAAGAATAGTGCACACAATACACAACAGATGGACGGTGGTGCAACATATTTAGAGAGCTCTTGACACTATTTGCACACCTCTTAAAGTATGGCCATTTCTTCAGCAAAATCAAGTTTTTTACATATGTGTTCAACTTCTTCACAGCTGTAGAACCGTGATGAGACATCAATGGATAAAACCGGACTGTCACAATCCACAACTGTTGGACTGTGAAAGGACACATTTAAGAAGTTCTGGACACCACCTACTTACAACTCTAGCCATTGAAAGTGGCTAGCTCTTCATCAGAATCAAGTTATTCAAACATATCTTTTTGGGTTTATCAATGTAGTTGTTATGTTTTCTGAACCGTTGGATTTTATGTACCATCAGGTACTTTCCTGTTTTTTAACCTATACAATAGGAAATATTGGTGTGAAAAATATACCAATTTTGGAGATGGAATGGCCAGCTGAAGGGGTTGGAGGAGGCTGGTGTTTTTGACATCATGTATGCATGCCATGAAGACTAACATACATGTTGTTAAATTATTTTTTGGTGGCCTGTTGTTTCAGAATATTTACTCGTTTGACAATTGTTGAGTTGGCTAATCTTTTTTCTTTCGTATTCATGCTGGGCCCTAATTCTTTCAAACAATTCCATCCAGAATGGTACCTCAAGGTGGAAAGAAGAGAAATGAATCATGACCACTGATGATAAATTAGAACTCACCGAAAGATGGATGAAAAGAATAGTGGTGCAATACTCAAAAATTGGAGTGTGGTGCAACATACAGTATTTGGAGAGCTCTGGACTCTACTTGCATACAAATCTTAAGGAATGGACATTGCTTTAGAAAGATCAAGTTTTTCAAATATCTGACAACTACTCTACAGCTGTAAAACTATTATGAGAGAAAGAATGTCTCATCAATAAACACAAGTTCTGTGGCACAATCTACAACTGTGGGACTGTGAAGAGATACATTTAGGCTGGTTTCACATTAGCGTATCTGTGCGCAGCGTATGATCCAAACAGATCCGCATGCGTCATGCCTATATATCTTTAACCTGGTGTATGCAGGGACATGCGTTTCCATGAGTTCGTATGCGGATGTGTACACGTTTTGTTTCGCGGTGTGCGGTGATGTCCGGTGACTTTGAGGCATCAAATATTGCGCAATCATGCACTTGTGGATGATTGCGAATGAGTACGTGAAAACAATGCATTACTGTATGGGAATGCATTGGTACGCAAGGACAAGCATACGCATGCGTTCGATACGCATGCGTACTTCAGACGGCGCATATCCAGGAAATGATTTCACCACCTCCACCATGCACGTCAACAATGCAAACACATGCCAAAATGCATTTAAACGCATGCACGCGCAGCAGGTTTTTTTGTGTCATGCGTAAGATGATGCAGAGTAAAACCACAGCATAAGCATGTGTTTGCATGCATTTGCGTATGCAGATGATATGCTGCGCAAAAAAAATGCTAATGTGTACCTAGCCTTAGGACGTTCTGGACACTACCTATCTACAGATCTAGCCATCAATGAGTGTACATCTCCTCATCAGAATCAAGTTCTCCAAATGAGCCTTCATATTCTTTTTGGGTTTATCAAGGTAGTTATTATGTTTTCTGAACCATTGAATTTTCTGTACCATCAGGCACGTTCTTGGTTTTAACCTATGCAATTGGAAATTTGGTGTGAAAAATACACCACTTTTGGAGATGGAATGGCCAGCTGAAGGGGTTGGAGGAGGCTGGATTTTTTTAACATCATGTATGCATGCCCTAAAGACTAACATACAAGTTGTTAAATTATTTTTTTTGTGGCCTAATGGTTCAGAATTTTTACAATTTTGTCAATTGGTGAGATGGCAAATCTCGTTCCTTCCGTATGCATGTTGTGACCCAATTCTTTCAAAGAAAATTGTCCAGAATGGTACCTTTCTTTAGGTGGAGAGAAAAGAAATGGTATCCATTGATGAGATATGAGAAGAATGCACTGACCAACGGATGAAAAGAATAGTGCACACAATACACAACAGATGGACGGTGGTGCAACATATTTAGAGAGCTCTTGACACTATTTGCACACCTCTTAAAGTATGGCCATTTCTTCAGCAAAATCAAGTTTTTTACATATGTGTTCAACTTCTTCACAGCTGTAGAACCGTGATGAGACATCAATGGATAAAACCGGACTGTCACAATCCACAACTGTTGGACTGTGAAAGGACACATTTAAGAAGTTCTGGACACCACCTACTTACAACTCTAGCCATTGAAAGTGGCTAGCTCTTCATCAGAATCAAGTTATTCAAACATATCTTTTTGGGTTTATCAATGTAGTTGTTATGTTTTCTGAACCGTTGGATTTTATGTACCATCAGGTACTTTCCTGTTTTTTAACCTATACAATAGGAAATATTGGTGTGAAAAATATACCAATTTTGGAGATGGAATGGCCAGCTGAAGGGGTTGGAGGAGGCTGGTGTTTTTGACATCATGTATGCATGCCATGAAGACTAACATACATGTTGTTAAATTATTTTTTGGTGGCCTGTTGTTTCAGAATATTTACTCGTTTGACAATTGTTGAGTTGGCTAATCTTTTTTCTTTCGTATTCATGCTGGGCCCTAATTCTTTCAAACAATTCCATCCAGAATGGTACCTCAAGGTGGAAAGAAGAGAAATGAATCATGACCACTGATGATAAATTAGAACTCACCGAAAGATGGATGAAAAGAATAGTGGTGCAATACTCAAAAATTGGAGTGTGGTGCAACATACAGTATTTGGAGAGCTCTGGACTCTACTTGCATACAAATCTTAAGGAATGGACATTGCTTTAGAAAGATCAAGTTTTTCAAATATCTGACAACTACTCTACAGCTGTAAAACTATTATGAGAGAAAGAATGTCTCATCAATAAACACAAGTTCTGTGGCACAATCTACAACTGTGGGACTGTGAAGAGATACATTTAGGCTGGTTTCACATTAGCGTATCTGTGCGCAGCGTATGATCCAAACAGATCCGCATGCGTCATGCCTATATATCTTTAACCTGGTGTATGCAGGGACATGCGTTTCCATGAGTTCGTATGCGGATGTGTACACGTTTTGTTTCGCGGTGTGCGGTGATGTCCGGTGACTTTGAGGCATCAAATATTGCGCAATCATGCACTTGTGGATGATTGCGAATGAGTACGTGAAAACAATGCATTACTGTATGGGAATGCATTGGTACGCAAGGACAAGCATACGCATGCGTTCGATACGCATGCGTACTTCAGACGGCGCATATCCAGGAAATGATTTCACCACCTCCACCATGCACGTCAACAACGCAAACACATGCCAAAATGCATTTAAACGCATGCACGCGCAGCAGGTTTTTTTGTGTCATGCGTAAGATGATGCAGAGTAAAACCACAGCATAAGCATGTGTTTGCATGCATTTGCGTATGCAGATGATATGCTGCGCAAAAAAAATGCTAATGTGTACCTAGCCTTAGGACGTTCTGGACACTACCTATCTACAGATCTAGCCATCAATGAGTGTACATCTCCTCATCAGAATCAAGTTCTCCAAATGAGCCTTCATATTCTTTTTGGGTTTATCAAGGTAGTTATTATGTTTTCTGAACCATTGAATTTTCTGTACCATCAGGCACGTTCTTGGTTTTAACCTATGCAATTGGAAATTTGGTGTGAAAAATACACCACTTTTGGAGATGGAATGGCCAGCTGAAGGGGTTGGAGGAGGCTGGATTTTTTTAACATCATGTATGCATGCCCTAAAGACTAACATACAAGTTGTTAAATTATTTTTTTTGTGGCCTAATGGTTCAGAATTTTTACAATTTTGTCAATTGGTGAGATGGCAAATCTCGTTCCTTCCGTATGCATGTTGTGACCCAATTCTTTCAAAGAAAATTGTCCAGAATGGTACCTTTCTTTAGGTGGAGAGAAAAGAAATGGTATCCATTGATGAGATATGAGAAGAATGCACTGACCAACGGATGAAAAGAATAGTGCACACAATACACAACAGATGGACGGTGGTGCAACATATTTAGAGAGCTCTTGACACTATTTGCACACCTCTTAAAGTATGGCCATTTCTTCAGCAAAATCAAGTTTTTTACATATGTGTTCAACTTCTTCACAGCTGTAGAACCGTGATGAGACATCAATGGATAAAACCGGACTGTCACAATCCACAACTGTTGGACTGTGAAAGGACACATTTAAGAAGTTCTGGACACCACCTACTTACAACTCTAGCCATTGAAAGTGGCTAGCTCTTCATCAGAATCAAGTTATTCAAACATATCTTTTTGGGTTTATCAATGTAGTTGTTATGTTTTCTGAACCGTTGGATTTTATGTACCATCAGGTACTTTCCTGTTTTTTAACCTATACAATAGGAAATATTGGTGTGAAAAATATACCAATTTTGGAGATGGAATGGCCAGCTGAAGGGGTTGGAGGAGGCTGGTGTTTTTGACATCATGTATGCATGCCATGAAGACTAACATACATGTTGTTAAATTATTTTTTGGTGGCCTGTTGTTTCAGAATATTTACTCGTTTGACAATTGTTGAGTTGGCTAATCTTTTTTCTTTCGTATTCATGCTGGGCCCTAATTCTTTCAAACAATTCCATCCAGAATGGTACCTCAAGGTGGAAAGAAGAGAAATGAATCATGACCACTGATGATAAATTAGAACTCACCGAAAGATGGATGAAAAGAATAGTGGTGCAATACTCAAAAATTGGAGTGTGGTGCAACATACAGTATTTGGAGAGCTCTGGACTCTACTTGCATACAAATCTTAAGGAATGGACATTGCTTTAGAAAGATCAAGTTTTTCAAATATCTGACAACTACTCTACAGCTGTAAAACTATTATGAGAGAAAGAATGTCTCATCAATAAACACAAGTTCTGTGGCACAATCTACAACTGTGGGACTGTGAAGAGATACATTTAGGCTGGTTTCACATTAGCGTATCTGTGCGCAGCGTATGATCCAAACAGATCCGCATGCGTCATGCCTATATATCTTTAACCTGGTGTATGCAGGGACATGCGTTTCCATGAGTTCGTATGCGGATGTGTACACGTTTTGTTTCGCGGTGTGCGGTGATGTCCGGTGACTTTGAGGCATCAAATATTGCGCAATCATGCACTTGTGGATGATTGCGAATGAGTACGTGAAAACAATGCATTACTGTATGGGAATGCATTGGTACGCAAGGACAAGCATACGCATGCGTTCGATACGCATGCGTACTTCAGACGGCGCATATCCAGGAAATGATTTCACCACCTCCACCATGCACGTCAACAACGCAAACACATGCCAAAATGCATTTAAACGCATGCACGCGCAGCAGGTTTTTTTGTGTCATGCGTAAGATGATGCAGAGTAAAACCACAGCATAAGCATGTGTTTGCATGCATTTGCGTATGCAGATGATATGCTGCGCAAAAAAAATGCTAATGTGTACCTAGCCTTAGGACGTTCTGGACACTACCTATCTACAGATCTAGCCATCAATGAGTGTACATCTCCTCATCAGAATCAAGTTCTCCAAATGAGCCTTCATATTCTTTTTGGGTTTATCAAGGTAGTTATTATGTTTTCTGAACCATTGAATTTTCTGTACCATCAGGCACGTTCTTGGTTTTAACCTATGCAATTGGAAATTTGGTGTGAAAAATACACCACTTTTGGAGATGGAATGGCCAGCTGAAGGGGTTGGAGGAGGCTGGATTTTTTTAACATCATGTATGCGTGCCCTAAAGACTAACATACAAGTTGTTAAATTATTTTTTTTGTGGCCTAATGGTTCAGAATTTTTACAATTTTGTCAATTGGTGAGATGGCAAATCTCGTTCCTTCCGTATGCATGTTGTGACCCAATTCTTTCAAAGAAAATTGTCCAGAATGGTACCTTTCTTTAGGTGGAGAGAAAAGAAATGGTATCCATTGATGAGATATGAGAAGAATGCACTGACCAACGGATGAAAAGAATAGTGCACACAATACACAACAGATGGACGGTGGTGCAACATATTTAGAGAGCTCTTGACACTATTTGCACACCTCTTAAAGTATGGCCATTTCTTCAGCAAAATCAAGTTTTTTACATATGTGTTCAACTTCTTCACAGCTGTAGAACCGTGATGAGACATCAATGGATAAAACCGGACTGTCACAATCCACAACTGTTGGACTGTGAAAGGACACATTTAAGAAGTTCTGGACACCACCTACTTACAACTCTAGCCATTGAAAGTGGCTAGCTCTTCATCAGAATCAAGTTATTCAAACATATCTTTTTGGGTTTATCAATGTAGTTGTTATGTTTTCTGAACCGTTGGATTTTATGTACCATCAGGTACTTTCCTGTTTTTTAACCTATACAATAGGAAATATTGGTGTGAAAAATATACCAATTTTGGAGATGGAATGGCCAGCTGAAGGGGTTGGAGGAGGCTGGTGTTTTTGACATCATGTATGCATGCCATGAAGACTAACATACATGTTGTTAAATTATTTTTTGGTGGCCTGTTGTTTCAGAATATTTACTCGTTTGACAATTGTTGAGTTGGCTAATCTTTTTTCTTTCGTATTCATGCTGGGCCCTAATTCTTTCAAACAATTCCATCCAGAATGGTACCTCAAGGTGGAAAGAAGAGAAATGAATCATGACCACTGATGATAAATTAGAACTCACCGAAAGATGGATGAAAAGAATAGTGGTGCAATACTCAAAAATTGGAGTGTGGTGCAACATACAGTATTTGGAGAGCTCTGGACTCTACTTGCATACAAATCTTAAGGAATGGACATTGCTTTAGAAAGATCAAGTTTTTCAAATATCTGACAACTACTCTACAGCTGTAAAACTATTATGAGAGAAAGAATGTCTCATCAATAAACACAAGTTCTGTGGCACAATCTACAACTGTGGGACTGTGAAGAGATACATTTAGGCTGGTTTCACATTAGCGTATCTGTGCGCAGCGTATGATCCAAACAGATCCGCATGCGTCATGCCTATATATCTTTAACCTGGTGTATGCAGGGACATGCGTTTCCATGAGTTCGTATGCGGATGTGTACACGTTTTGTTTCGCGGTGTGCGGTGATGTCCGGTGACTTTGAGGCATCAAATATTGCGCAATCATGCACTTGTGGATGATTGCGAATGAGTACGTGAAAACAATGCATTACTGTATGGGAATGCATTGGTACGCAAGGACAAGCATACGCATGCGTTCGATACGCATGCGTACTTCAGACGGCGCATATCCAGGAAATGATTTCACCACCTCCACCATGCACGTCAACAACGCAAACACATGCCAAAATGCATTTAAACGCATGCACGCGCAGCAGGTTTTTTTGTGTCATGCGTAAGATGATGCAGAGTAAAACCACAGCATAAGCATGTGTTTGCATGCATTTGCGTATGCAGATGATATGCTGCGCAAAAAAAATGCTAATGTGTACCTAGCCTTAGGACGTTCTGGACACTACCTATCTACAGATCTAGCCATCAATGAGTGTACATCTCCTCATCAGAATCAAGTTCTCCAAATGAGCCTTCATATTCTTTTTGGGTTTATCAAGGTAGTTATTATGTTTTCTGAACCATTGAATTTTCTGTACCATCAGGCACGTTCTTGGTTTTAACCTATGCAATTGGAAATTTGGTGTGAAAAATACACCACTTTTGGAGATGGAATGGCCAGCTGAAGGGGTTGGAGGAGGCTGGATTTTTTTAACATCATGTATGCATGCCCTAAAGACTAACATACAAGTTGTTAAATTATTTTTTTTGTGGCCTAATGGTTCAGAATTTTTACAATTTTGTCAATTGGTGAGATGGCAAATCTCGTTCCTTCCGTATGCATGTTGTGACCCAATTCTTTCAAAGAAAATTGTCCAGAATGGTACCTTTCTTTAGGTGGAGAGAAAAGAAATGGTATCCATTGATGAGATATGAGAAGAATGCACTGACCAACGGATGAAAAGAATAGTGCACACAATACACAACAGATGGACGGTGGTGCAACATATTTAGAGAGCTCTTGACACTATTTGCACACCTCTTAAAGTATGGCCATTTCTTCAGCAAAATCAAGTTTTTTACATATGTGTTCAACTTCTTCACAGCTGTAGAACCGTGATGAGACATCAATGGATAAAACCGGACTGTCACAATCCACAACTGTTGGACTGTGAAAGGACACATTTAAGAAGTTCTGGACACCACCTACTTACAACTCTAGCCATTGAAAGTAGCTAGCTCTTCATCAGAATCAAGTTATTCAAACATATCTTTTTGGGTTTATCAATGTAGTTGTTATGTTTTCTGAACCGTTGGATTTTATGTACCATCAGGTACTTTCCTGTTTTTTAACCTATACAATAGGAAATATTGGTGTGAAAAATATACCAATTTTGGAGATGGAATGGCCAGCTGAAGGGGTTGGAGGAGGCTGGTGTTTTTGACATCATGTATGCATGCCATGAAGACTAACATACATGTTGTTAAATTATTTTTTGGTGGCCTGTTGTTTCAGAATATTTACTCGTTTGACAATTGTTGAGTTGGCTAATCTTTTTTCTTTCGTATTCATGCTGGGCCCTAATTCTTTCAAACAATTCCATCCAGAATGGTACCTCAAGGTGGAAAGAAGAGAAATGAATCATGACCACTGATGATAAATTAGAACTCACCGAAAGATGGATGAAAAGAATAGTGGTGCAATACTCAAAAATTGGAGTGTGGTGCAACATACAGTATTTGGAGAGCTCTGGACTCTACTTGCATACAAATCTTAAGGAATGGACATTGCTTTAGAAAGATCAAGTTTTTCAAATATCTGACAACTACTCTACAGCTGTAAAACTATTATGAGAGAAAGAATGTCTCATCAATAAACACAAGTTCTGTGGCACAATCTACAACTGTGGGACTGTGAAGAGATACATTTAGGCTGGTTTCACATTAGCGTATCTGTGCGCAGCGTATGATCCAAACAGATCCGCATGCGTCATGCCTATATATCTTTAACCTGGTGTATGCAGGGACATGCGTTTCCATGAGTTCGTATGCGGATGTGTACACGTTTTGTTTCGCGGTGTGCGGTGATGTCCGGTGACTTTGAGGCATCAAATATTGCGCAATCATGCACTTGTGGATGATTGCGAATGAGTACGTGAAAACAATGCATTACTGTATGGGAATGCATTGGTACGCAAGGACAAGCATACGCATGCGTTCGATACGCATGCGTACTTCAGACGGCGCATATCCAGGAAATGATTTCACCACCTCCACCATGCACGTCAACAACGCAAACACATGCCAAAATGCATTTAAACGCATGCACGCGCAGCAGGTTTTTTTGTGTCATGCGTAAGATGATGCAGAGTAAAACCACAGCATAAGCATGTGTTTGCATGCATTTGCGTATGCAGATGATATGCTGCGCAAAAAAAATGCTAATGTGTACCTAGCCTTAGGACGTTCTGGACACTACCTATCTACAGATCTAGCCATCAATGAGTGTACATCTCCTCATCAGAATCAAGTTCTCCAAATGAGCCTTCATATTCTTTTTGGGTTTATCAAGGTAGTTATTATGTTTTCTGAACCATTGAATTTTCTGTACCATCAGGCACGTTCTTGGTTTTAACCTATGCAATTGGAAATTTGGTGTGAAAAATACACCACTTTTGGAGATGGAATGGCCAGCTGAAGGGGTTGGAGGAGGCTGGATTTTTTTAACATCATGTATGCATGCCCTAAAGACTAACATACAAGTTGTTAAATTATTTTTTTTGTGGCCTAATGGTTCAGAATTTTTACAATTTTGTCAATTGGTGAGATGGCAAATCTCGTTCCTTCCGTATGCATGTTGTGACCCAATTCTTTCAAAGAAAATTGTCCAGAATGGTACCTTTCTTTAGGTGGAGAGAAAAGAAATGGTATCCATTGATGAGATATGAGAAGAATGCACTGACCAACGGATGAAAAGAATAGTGCACACAATACACAACAGATGGACGGTGGTGCAACATATTTAGAGAGCTCTTGACACTATTTGCACACCTCTTAAAGTATGGCCATTTCTTCAGCAAAATCAAGTTTTTTACATATGTGTTCAACTTCTTCACAGCTGTAGAACCGTGATGAGACATCAATGGATAAAACCGGACTGTCACAATCCACAACTGTTGGACTGTGAAAGGACACATTTAAGAAGTTCTGGACACCACCTACTTACAACTCTAGCCATTGAAAGTGGCTAGCTCTTCATCAGAATCAAGTTATTCAAACATATCTTTTTGGGTTTATCAATGTAGTTGTTATGTTTTCTGAACCGTTGGATTTTATGTACCATCAGGTACTTTCCTGTTTTTTAACCTATACAATAGGAAATATTGGTGTGAAAAATATACCAATTTTGGAGATGGAATGGCCAGCTGAAGGGGTTGGAGGAGGCTGGTGTTTTTGACATCATGTATGCATGCCATGAAGACTAACATACATGTTGTTAAATTATTTTTTGGTGGCCTGTTGTTTCAGAATATTTACTCGTTTGACAATTGTTGAGTTGGCTAATCTTTTTTCTTTCGTATTCATGCTGGGCCCTAATTCTTTCAAACAATTCCATCCAGAATGGTACCTCAAGGTGGAAAGAAGAGAAATGAATCATGACCACTGATGATAAATTAGAACTCACCGAAAGATGGATGAAAAGAATAGTGGTGCAATACTCAAAAATTGGAGTGTGGTGCAACATACAGTATTTGGAGAGCTCTGGACTCTACTTGCATACAAATCTTAAGGAATGGACATTGCTTTAGAAAGATCAAGTTTTTCAAATATCTGACAACTACTCTACAGCTGTAAAACTATTATGAGAGAAAGAATGTCTCATCAATAAACACAAGTTCTGTGGCACAATCTACAACTGTGGGACTGTGAAGAGATACATTTAGGCTGGTTTCACATTAGCGTATCTGTGCGCAGCGTATGATCCAAACAGATTCGCATGCGTCATGCCTATATATCTTTAACCTGGTGTATGCAGGGACATGCGTTTCCATGAGTTCGTATGCGGATGTGTACACGTTTTGTTTCGCGGTGTGCGGTGATGTCCGGTGACTTTGAGGCATCAAATATTGCGCAATCATGCACTTGTGGATGATTGCGAATGAGTACGTGAAAACAATGCATTACTGTATGGGAATGCATTGGTACGCAAGGACAAGCATACGCATGCGTTCGATACGCATGCGTACTTCAGACGGCGCATATCCAGGAAATGATTTCACCACCTCCACCATGCACGTCAACAACGCAAACACATGCCAAAATGCATTTAAACGCATGCACGCGCAGCAGGTTTTTTTGTGTCATGCGTAAGATGATGCAGAGTAAAACCACAGCATAAGCATGTGTTTGCATGCATTTGCGTATGCAGATGATATGCTGCGCAAAAAAAATGCTAATGTGTACCTAGCCTTAGGACGTTCTGGACACTACCTATCTACAGATCTAGCCATCAATGAGTGTACATCTCCTCATCAGAATCAAGTTCTCCAAATGAGCCTTCATATTCTTTTTGGGTTTATCAAGGTAGTTATTATGTTTTCTGAACCATTGAATTTTCTGTACCATCAGGCACGTTCTTGGTTTTAACCTATGCAATTGGAAATTTGGTGTGAAAAATACACCACTTTTGGAGATGGAATGGCCAGCTGAAGGGGTTGGAGGAGGCTGGATTTTTTTAACATCATGTATGCATGCCCTAAAGACTAACATACAAGTTGTTAAATTATTTTTTTTGTGGCCTAATGGTTCAGAATTTTTACAATTTTGTCAATTGGTGAGATGGCAAATCTCGTTCCTTCCGTATGCATGTTGTGACCCAATTCTTTCAAAGAAAATTGTCCAGAATGGTACCTTTCTTTAGGTGGAGAGAAAAGAAATGGTATCCATTGATGAGATATGAGAAGAATGCACTGACCAACGGATGAAAAGAATAGTGCACACAATACACAACAGATGGACGGTGGTGCAACATATTTAGAGAGCTCTTGACACTATTTGCACACCTCTTAAAGTATGGCCATTTCTTCAGCAAAATCAAGTTTTTTACATATGTGTTCAACTTCTTCACAGCTGTAGAACCGTGATGAGACATCAATGGATAAAACCGGACTGTCACAATCCACAACTGTTGGACTGTGAAAGGACACATTTAAGAAGTTCTGGACACCACCTACTTACAACTCTAGCCATTGAAAGTGGCTAGCTCTTCATCAGAATCAAGTTATTCAAACATATCTTTTTGGGTTTATCAATGTAGTTGTTATGTTTTCTGAACCGTTGGATTTTATGTACCATCAGGTACTTTCCTGTTTTTTAACCTATACAATAGGAAATATTGGTGTGAAAAATATACCAATTTTGGAGATGGAATGGCCAGCTGAAGGGGTTGGAGGAGGCTGGTGTTTTTGACATCATGTATGCATGCCATGAAGACTAACATACATGTTGTTAAATTATTTTTTGGTGGCCTGTTGTTTCAGAATATTTACTCGTTTGACAATTGTTGAGTTGGCTAATCTTTTTTCTTTCGTATTCATGCTGGGCCCTAATTCTTTCAAACAATTCCATCCAGAATGGTACCTCAAGGTGGAAAGAAGAGAAATGAATCATGACCACTGATGATAAATTAGAACTCACCGAAAGATGGATGAAAAGAATAGTGGTGCAATACTCAAAAATTGGAGTGTGGTGCAACATACAGTATTTGGAGAGCTCTGGACTCTACTTGCATACAAATCTTAAGGAATGGACATTGCTTTAGAAAGATCAAGTTTTTCAAATATCTGACAACTACTCTACAGCTGTAAAACTATTATGAGAGAAAGAATGTCTCATCAATAAACACAAGTTCTGTGGCACAATCTACAACTGTGGGACTGTGAAGAGATACATTTAGGCTGGTTTCACATTAGCGTATCTGTGCGCAGCGTATGATCCAAACAGATCCGCATGCGTCATGCCTATATATCTTTAACCTGGTGTATGCAGGGACATGCGTTTCCATGAGTTCGTATGCGGATGTGTACACGTTTTGTTTCGCGGTGTGCGGTGATGTCCGGTGACTTTGAGGCATCAAATATTGCGCAATCATGCACTTGTGGATGATTGCGAATGAGTACGTGAAAACAATGCATTACTGTATGGGAATGCATTGGTACGCAAGGACAAGCATACGCATGCGTTCGATACGCATGCGTACTTCAGACGGCGCATATCCAGGAAATGATTTCACCACCTCCACCATGCACGTCAACAACGCAAACACATGCCAAAATGCATTTAAACGCATGCACGCGCAGCAGGTTTTTTTGTGTCATGCGTAAGATGATGCAGAGTAAAACCACAGCATAAGCATGTGTTTGCATGCATTTGCGTATGCAGATGATATGCTGCGCAAAAAAAATGCTAATGTGTACCTAGCCTTAGGACGTTCTGGACACTACCTATCTACAGATCTAGCCATCAATGAGTGTACATCTCCTCATCAGAATCAAGTTCTCCAAATGAGCCTTCATATTCTTTTTGGGTTTATCAAGGTAGTTATTATGTTTTCTGAACCATTGAATTTTCTGTACCATCAGGCACGTTCTTGGTTTTAACCTATGCAATTGGAAATTTGGTGTGAAAAATACACCACTTTTGGAGATGGAATGGCCAGCTGAAGGGGTTGGAGGAGGCTGGATTTTTTTAACATCATGTATGCATGCCCTAAAGACTAACATACAAGTTGTTAAATTATTTTTTTTGTGGCCTAATGGTTCAGAATTTTTACAATTTTGTCAATTGGTGAGATGGCAAATCTCGTTCCTTCCGTATGCATGTTGTGACCCAATTCTTTCAAAGAAAATTGTCCAGAATGGTACCTTTCTTTAGGTGGAGAGAAAAGAAATGGTATCCATTGATGAGATATGAGAAGAATGCACTGACCAACGGATGAAAAGAATAGTGCACACAATACACAACAGATGGACGGTGGTGCAACATATTTAGAGAGCTCTTGACACTATTTGCACACCTCTTAAAGTATGGCCATTTCTTCAGCAAAATCAAGTTTTTTACATATGTGTTCAACTTCTTCACAGCTGTAGAACCGTGATGAGACATCAATGGATAAAACCGGACTGTCACAATCCACAACTGTTGGACTGTGAAAGGACACATTTAAGAAGTTCTGGACACCACCTACTTACAACTCTAGCCATTGAAAGTGGCTAGCTCTTCATCAGAATCAAGTTATTCAAACATATCTTTTTGGGTTTATCAATGTAGTTGTTATGTTTTCTGAACCGTTGGATTTTATGTACCATCAGGTACTTTCCTGTTTTTTAACCTATACAATAGGAAATATTGGTGTGAAAAATATACCAATTTTGGAGATGGAATGGCCAGCTGAAGGGGTTGGAGGAGGCTGGTGTTTTTGACATCATGTATGCATGCCATGAAGACTAACATACATGTTGTTAAATTATTTTTTGGTGGCCTGTTGTTTCAGAATATTTACTCGTTTGACAATTGTTGAGTTGGCTAATCTTTTTTCTTTCGTATTCATGCTGGGCCCTAATTCTTTCAAACAATTCCATCCAGAATGGTACCTCAAGGTGGAAAGAAGAGAAATGAATCATGACCACTGATGATAAATTAGAACTCACCGAAAGATGGATGAAAAGAATAGTGGTGCAATACTCAAAAATTGGAGTGTGGTGCAACATACAGTATTTGGAGAGCTCTGGACTCTACTTGCATACAAATCTTAAGGAATGGACATTGCTTTAGAAAGATCAAGTTTTTCAAATATCTGACAACTACTCTACAGCTGTAAAACTATTATGAGAGAAAGAATGTCTCATCAATAAACACAAGTTCTGTGGCACAATCTACAACTGTGGGACTGTGAAGAGATACATTTAGGCTGGTTTCACATTAGCGTATCTGTGCGCAGCGTATGATCCAAACAGATCCGCATGCGTCATGCCTATATATCTTTAACCTGGTGTATGCAGGGACATGCGTTTCCATGAGTTCGTATGCGGATGTGTACACGTTTTGTTTCGCGGTGTGCGGTGATGTCCGGTGACTTTGAGGCATCAAATATTGCGCAATCATGCACTTGTGGATGATTGCGAATGAGTACGTGAAAACAATGCATTACTGTATGGGAATGCATTGGTACGCAAGGACAAGCATACGCATGCGTTCGATACGCATGCGTACTTCAGACGGCGCATATCCAGGAAATGATTTCACCACCTCCACCATGCACGTCAACAACGCAAACACATGCCAAAATGCATTTAAACGCATGCACGCGCAGCAGGTTTTTTTGTGTCATGCGTAAGATGATGCAGAGTAAAACCACAGCATAAGCATGTGTTTGCATGCATTTGCGTATGCAGATGATATGCTGCGCAAAAAAAATGCTAATGTGTACCTAGCCTTAGGACGTTCTGGACACTACCTATCTACAGATCTAGCCATCAATGAGTGTACATCTCCTCATCAGAATCAAGTTCTCCAAATGAGCCTTCATATTCTTTTTGGGTTTATCAAGGTAGTTATTATGTTTTCTGAACCATTGAATTTTCTGTACCATCAGGCACGTTCTTGGTTTTAACCTATGCAATTGGAAATTTGGTGTGAAAAATACACCACTTTTGGAGATGGAATGGCCAGCTGAAGGGGTTGGAGGAGGCTGGATTTTTTTAACATCATGTATGCATGCCCTAAAGACTAACATACAAGTTGTTAAATTATTTTTTTTGTGGCCTAATGGTTCAGAATTTTTACAATTTTGTCAATTGGTGAGATGGCAAATCTCGTTCCTTCCGTATGCATGTTGTGACCCAATTCTTTCAAAGAAAATTGTCCAGAATGGTACCTTTCTTTAGGTGGAGAGAAAAGAAATGGTATCCATTGATGAGATATGAGAAGAATGCACTGACCAACGGATGAAAAGAATAGTGCACACAATACACAACAGATGGACGGTGGTGCAACATATTTAGAGAGCTCTTGACACTATTTGCACACCTCTTAAAGTATGGCCATTTCTTCAGCAAAATCAAGTTTTTTACATATGTGTTCAACTTCTTCACAGCTGTAGAACCGTGATGAGACATCAATGGATAAAACCGGACTGTCACAATCCACAACTGTTGGACTGTGAAAGGACACATTTAAGAAGTTCTGGACACCACCTACTTACAACTCTAGCCATTGAAAGTGGCTAGCTCTTCATCAGAATCAAGTTATTCAAACATATCTTTTTGGGTTTATCAATGTAGTTGTTATGTTTTCTGAACCGTTGGATTTTATGTACCATCAGGTACTTTCCTGTTTTTTAACCTATACAATAGGAAATATTGGTGTGAAAAATATACCAATTTTGGAGATGGAATGGCCAGCTGAAGGGGTTGGAGGAGGCTGGTGTTTTTGACATCATGTATGCATGCCATGAAGACTAACATACATGTTGTTAAATTATTTTTTGGTGGCCTGTTGTTTCAGAATATTTACTCGTTTGACAATTGTTGAGTTGGCTAATCTTTTTTCTTTCGTATTCATGCTGGGCCCTAATTCTTTCAAACAATTCCATCCAGAATGGTACCTCAAGGTGGAAAGAAGAGAAATGAATCATGACCACTGATGATAAATTAGTAGAACTCACCAAAAGATGGATGAAAAGAATAGTGGCGCAATACTCAAAATTAGAGTGTGGTGCAACATACAGTATTTGGAGAGCTCTGGACTCTACTTGCATACAAATCTTAAGTAATGGACATTGCTTTAGAAAGATCAAGTTTTTCAAATATCTGACAACTTCTCTACAGCTGTAAAACTATTATGAGAGAAAGAATGTCTCATCAATAAACACAAGGACTGTGGCACAATCTACAACTGTGGGACTGTGAAGAGATACATTTAGGCTGGTTTCACATTAGAGTATCTTTGTGCAGCGTATGATCCAAACAGATCCCCATGCGTCATGCCTATATATCTTTAACCTGGTGTATGCAGGGACATGCGTTTCCATGAGTTCGTATGCGGATGTGTACACATGTTTTGTTTCACGGTGTGCGGTGATGTCCGGTGACTTTGAGGCATCAAATATTGCGCAATCATGCACTTGTGGATGATTGCGAATGAGTACGTGAAAACAATGCATTACTGTATGGGAATGCATTGGTACACAAGGACAAGCATACGCATGCGTTCGATACGCATGCGTACTTCAGACGGCGCATATCCAGGAAATGATTTCACCACCTCCACCATGCACGTCAACAACGCAAACACATGCCAAAATGCATTTAAACGCATGCACGCGCAGCAGGTTTTTTTGTGTCATGCGTAAGATGATGCAGAGTAAAACCACAGCATAAGCATGTGTTTGCATGCATTTGCGTATGCAGATGATATGCTGCGCAAAAAAAATGCTAATGTGTACCTAGCCTTAGGACGTTCTGGACACTACCTATCTACAGATCTAGCCATCAATGAGTGTACATCTCCTCATCAGAATCAAGTTCTCCAAATGAGCCTTCATATTCTTTTTGGGTTTATCAAGGTAGTTATTATGTTTTCTGAACCATTGAATTTTCTGTACCATCAGGCACGTTCTTGGTTTTAACCTATGCAATTGGAAATTTGGTGTGAAAAATACACCACTTTTGGAGATGGAATGGCCAGCTGAAGGGGTTGGAGGAGGCTGGATTTTTTTAACATCATGTATGCATGCCCTAAAGACTAACATACAAGTTGTTAAATTATTTTTTTTGTGGCCTAATGGTTCAGAATTTTTACAATTTTGTCAATTGGTGAGATGGCAAATCTCGTTCCTTCCGTATGCATGTTGTGACCCAATTCTTTCAAAGAAAATTGTCCAGAATGGTACCTTTCTTTAGGTGGAGAGAAAAGAAATGGTATCCATTGATGAGATATGAGAAGAATGCACTGACCAACGGATGAAAAGAATAGTGCACACAATACACAACAGATGGACGGTGGTGCAACATATTTAGAGAGCTCTTGACACTATTTGCACACCTCTTAAAGTATGGCCATTTCTTCAGCAAAATCAAGTTTTTTACATATGTGTTCAACTTCTTCACAGCTGTAGAACCGTGATGAGACATCAATGGATAAAACCGGACTGTCACAATCCACAACTGTTGGACTGTGAAAGGACACATTTAAGAAGTTCTGGACACCACCTACTTACAACTCTAGCCATTGAAAGTGGCTAGCTCTTCATCAGAATCAAGTTATTCAAACATATCTTTTTGGGTTTATCAATGTAGTTGTTATGTTTTCTGAACCGTTGGATTTTATGTACCATCAGGTACTTTCCTGTTTTTTAACCTATACAATAGGAAATATTGGTGTGAAAAATATACCAATTTTGGAGATGGAATGGCCAGCTGAAGGGGTTGGAGGAGGCTGGTGTTTTTGACATCATGTATGCATGCCATGAAGACTAACATACATGTTGTTAAATTATTTTTTGGTGGCCTGTTGTTTCAGAATATTTACTCGTTTGACAATTGTTGAGTTGGCTAATCTTTTTTCTTTCGTATTCATGCTGGGCCCTAATTCTTTCAAACAATTCCATCCAGAATGGTACCTCAAGGTGGAAAGAAGAGAAATGAATCATGACCACTGATGATAAATTAGAACTCACCGAAAGATGGATGAAAAGAATAGTGGTGCAATACTCAAAAATTGGAGTGTGGTGCAACATACAGTATTTGGAGAGCTCTGGACTCTACTTGCATACAAATCTTAAGGAATGGACATTGCTTTAGAAAGATCAAGTTTTTCAAATATCTGACAACTACTCTACAGCTGTAAAACTATTATGAGAGAAAGAATGTCTCATCAATAAACACAAGTTCTGTGGCACAATCTACAACTGTGGGACTGTGAAGAGATACATTTAGGCTGGTTTCACATTAGCGTATCTGTGCGCAGCGTATGATCCAAACAGATCCGCATGCGTCATGCCTATATATCTTTAACCTGGTGTATGCAGGGACATGCGTTTCCATGAGTTCGTATGCGGATGTGTACACGTTTTGTTTCGCGGTGTGCGGTGATGTCCGGTGACTTTGAGGCATCAAATATTGCGCAATCATGCACTTGTGGATGATTGCGAATGAGTACGTGAAAACAATGCATTACTGTATGGGAATGCATTGGTACGCAAGGACAAGCATACGCATGCGTTCGATACGCATGCGTACTTCAGACGGCGCATATCCAGGAAATGATTTCACCACCTCCACCATGCACGTCAACAACGCAAACACATGCCAAAATGCATTTAAACGCATGCACGCGCAGCAGGTTTTTTTGTGTCATGCGTAAGATGATGCAGAGTAAAACCACAGCATAAGCATGTGTTTTCATGCATTTGCGTATGCAGATGATATGCTGCGCAAAAAAAATGCTAATGTGTACCTAGCCTTAGGACGTTCTGGACACTACCTATCTACAGATCTAGCCATCAATGAGTGTACATCTCCTCATCAGAATCAAGTTCTCCAAATGAGCCTTCATATTCTTTTTGGGTTTATCAAGGTAGTTATTATGTTTTCTGAACCATTGAATTTTCTGTACCATCAGGCACGTTCTTGGTTTTAACCTATGCAATTGGAAATTTGGTGTGAAAAATACACCACTTTTGGAGATGGAATGGCCAGCTGAAGGGGTTGGAGGAGGCTGGATTTTTTTAACATCATGTATGCATGCCCTAAAGACTAACATACAAGTTGTTAAATTATTTTTTTTGTGGCCTAATGGTTCAGAATTTTTACAATTTTGTCAATTGGTGAGATGGCAAATCTCGTTCCTTCCGTATGCATGTTGTGACCCAATTCTTTCAAAGAAAATTGTCCAGAATGGTACCTTTCTTTAGGTGGAGAGAAAAGAAATGGTATCCATTGATGAGATATGAGAAGAATGCACTGACCAACGGATGAAAAGAATAGTGCACACAATACACAACAGATGGACGGTGGTGCAACATATTTAGAGAGCTCTTGACACTATTTGCACACCTCTTAAAGTATGGCCATTTCTTCAGCAAAATCAAGTTTTTTACATATGTGTTCAACTTCTTCACAGCTGTAGAACCGTGATGAGACATCAATGGATAAAACCGGACTGTCACAATCCACAACTGTTGGACTGTGAAAGGACACATTTAAGAAGTTCTGGACACCACCTACTTACAACTCTAGCCATTGAAAGTAGCTAGCTCTTCATCAGAATCAAGTTATTCAAACATATCTTTTTGGGTTTATCAATGTAGTTGTTATGTTTTCTGAACCGTTGGATTTTATGTACCATCAGGTACTTTCCTGTTTTTTAACCTATACAATAGGAAATATTGGTGTGAAAAATATACCAATTTTGGAGATGGAATGGCCAGCTGAAGGGGTTGGAGGAGGCTGGTGTTTTTGACATCATGTATGCATGCCATGAAGACTAACATACATGTTGTTAAATTATTTTTTGGTGGCCTGTTGTTTCAGAATATTTACTCGTTTGACAATTGTTGAGTTGGCTAATCTTTTTTCTTTCGTATTCATGCTGGGCCCTAATTCTTTCAAACAATTCCATCCAGAATGGTACCTCAAGGTGGAAAGAAGAGAAATGAATCATGACCACTGATGATAAATTAGAACTCACCGAAAGATGGATGAAAAGAATAGTGGTGCAATACTCAAAAATTGGAGTGTGGTGCAACATACAGTATTTGGAGAGCTCTGGACTCTACTTGCATACAAATCTTAAGGAATGGACATTGCTTTAGAAAGATCAAGTTTTTCAAATATCTGACAACTACTCTACAGCTGTAAAACTATTATGAGAGAAAGAATGTCTCATCAATAAACACAAGTTCTGTGGCACAATCTACAACTGTGGGACTGTGAAGAGATACATTTAGGCTGGTTTCACATTAGCGTATCTGTGCGCAGCGTATGATCCAAACAGATCCGCATGCGTCATGCCTATATATCTTTAACCTGGTGTATGCAGGGACATGCGTTTCCATGAGTTCGTATGCGGATGTGTACACGTTTTGTTTCGCGGTGTGCGGTGATGTCCGGTGACTTTGAGGCATCAAATATTGCGCAATCATGCACTTGTGGATGATTGCGAATGAGTACGTGAAAACAATGCATTACTGTATGGGAATGCATTGGTACGCAAGGACAAGCATACGCATGCGTTCGATACGCATGCGTACTTCAGACGGCGCATATCCAGGAAATGATTTCACCACCTCCACCATGCACGTCAACAACGCAAACACATGCCAAAATGCATTTAAACGCATGCACGCGCAGCAGGTTTTTTTGTGTCATGCGTAAGATGATGCAGAGTAAAACCACAGCATAAGCATGTGTTTGCATGCATTTGCGTATGCAGATGATATGCTGCGCAAAAAAAATGCTAATGTGTACCTAGCCTTAGGACGTTCTGGACACTACCTATCTACAGATCTAGCCATCAATGAGTGTACATCTCCTCATCAGAATCAAGTTCTCCAAATGAGCCTTCATATTCTTTTTGGGTTTATCAAGGTAGTTATTATGTTTTCTGAACCATTGAATTTTCTGTACCATCAGGCACGTTCTTGGTTTTAACCTATGCAATTGGAAATTTGGTGTGAAAAATACACCACTTTTGGAGATGGAATGGCCAGCTGAAGGGGTTGGAGGAGGCTGGATTTTTTTAACATCATGTATGCATGCCCTAAAGACTAACATACAAGTTGTTAAATTATTTTTTTTGTGGCCTAATGGTTCAGAATTTTTACAATTTTGTCAATTGGTGAGATGGCAAATCTCGTTCCTTCCGTATGCATGTTGTGACCCAATTCTTTCAAAGAAAATTGTCCAGAATGGTACCTTTCTTTAGGTGGAGAGAAAAGAAATGGTATCCATTGATGAGATATGAGAAGAATGCACTGACCAACGGATGAAAAGAATAGTGCACACAATACACAACAGATGGACGGTGGTGCAACATATTTAGAGAGCTCTTGACACTATTTGCACACCTCTTAAAGTATGGCCATTTCTTCAGCAAAATCAAGTTTTTTACATATGTGTTCAACTTCTTCACAGCTGTAGAACCGTGATGAGACATCAATGGATAAAACCGGACTGTCACAATCCACAACTGTTGGACTGTGAAAGGACACATTTAAGAAGTTCTGGACACCACCTACTTACAACTCTAGCCATTGAAAGTGGCTAGCTCTTCATCAGAATCAAGTTATTCAAACATATCTTTTTGGGTTTATCAATGTAGTTGTTATGTTTTCTGAACCGTTGGATTTTATGTACCATCAGGTACTTTCCTGTTTTTTAACCTATACAATAGGAAATATTGGTGTGAAAAATATACCAATTTTGGAGATGGAATGGCCAGCTGAAGGGGTTGGAGGAGGCTGGTGTTTTTGACATCATGTATGCATGCCATGAAGACTAACATACATGTTGTTAAATTATTTTTTGGTGGCCTGTTGTTTCAGAATATTTACTCGTTTGACAATTGTTGAGTTGGCTAATCTTTTTTCTTTCGTATTCATGCTGGGCCCTAATTCTTTCAAACAATTCCATCCAGAATGGTACCTCAAGGTGGAAAGAAGAGAAATGAATCATGACCACTGATGATAAATTAGAACTCACCGAAAGATGGATGAAAAGAATAGTGGTGCAATACTCAAAAATTGGAGTGTGGTGCAACATACAGTATTTGGAGAGCTCTGGACTCTACTTGCATACAAATCTTAAGGAATGGACATTGCTTTAGAAAGATCAAGTTTTTCAAATATCTGACAACTACTCTACAGCTGTAAAACTATTATGAGAGAAAGAATGTCTCATCAATAAACACAAGTTCTGTGGCACAATCTACAACTGTGGGACTGTGAAGAGATACATTTAGGCTGGTTTCACATTAGCGTATCTGTGCGCAGCGTATGATCCAAACAGATCCGCATGCGTCATGCCTATATATCTTTAACCTGGTGTATGCAGGGACATGCGTTTCCATGAGTTCGTATGCGGATGTGTACACGTTTTGTTTCGCGGTGTGCGGTGATGTCCGGTGACTTTGAGGCATCAAATATTGCGCAATCATGCACTTGTGGATGATTGCGAATGAGTACGTGAAAACAATGCATTACTGTATGGGAATGCATTGGTACGCAAGGACAAGCATACGCATGCGTTCGATACGCATGCGTACTTCAGACAGCGCATATCCAGGAAATGATTTCACCACCTCCACCATGCACGTCAACAACGCAAACACATGCCAAAATGCATTTAAACGCATGCACGCGCAGCAGGTTTTTTTGTGTCATGCGTAAGATGATGCAGAGTAAAACCACAGCATAAGCATGTGTTTGCATGCATTTGCGTATGCAGATGATATGCTGCGCAAAAAAAATGCTAATGTGTACCTAGCCTTAGGACGTTCTGGACACTACCTATCTACAGATCTAGCCATCAATGAGTGTACATCTCCTCATCAGAATCAAGTTCTCCAAATGAGCCTTCATATTCTTTTTGGGTTTATCAAGGTAGTTATTATGTTTTCTGAACCATTGAATTTTCTGTACCATCAGGCACGTTCTTGGTTTTAACCTATGCAATTGGAAATTTGGTGTGAAAAATACACCACTTTTGGAGATGGAATGGCCAGCTGAAGGGGTTGGAGGAGGCTGGATTTTTTTAACATCATGTATGCATGCCCTAAAGACTAACATACAAGTTGTTAAATTATTTTTTTTGTGGCCTAATGGTTCAGAATTTTTACAATTTTGTCAATTGGTGAGATGGCAAATCTCGTTCCTTCCGTATGCATGTTGTGACCCAATTCTTTCAAAGAAAATTGTCCAGAATGGTACCTTTCTTTAGGTGGAGAGAAAAGAAATGGTATCCATTGATGAGATATGAGAAGAATGCACTGACCAACGGATGAAAAGAATAGTGCACACAATACACAACAGATGGACGGTGGTGCAACATATTTAGAGAGCTCTTGACACTATTTGCACACCTCTTAAAGTATGGCCATTTCTTCAGCAAAATCAAGTTTTTTACATATGTGTTCAACTTCTTCACAGCTGTAGAACCGTGATGAGACATCAATGGATAAAACCGGACTGTCACAATCCACAACTGTTGGACTGTGAAAGGACACATTTAAGAAGTTCTGGACACCACCTACTTACAACTCTAGCCATTGAAAGTAGCTAGCTCTTCATCAGAATCAAGTTATTCAAACATATCTTTTTGGGTTTATCAATGTAGTTGTTATGTTTTCTGAACCGTTGGATTTTATGTACCATCAGGTACTTTCCTGTTTTTTAACCTATACAATAGGAAATATTGGTGTGAAAAATATACCAATTTTGGAGATGGAATGGCCAGCTGAAGGGGTTGGAGGAGGCTGGTGTTTTTGACATCATGTATGCATGCCATGAAGACTAACATACATGTTGTTAAATTATTTTTTGGTGGCCTGTTGTTTCAGAATATTTACTCGTTTGACAATTGTTGAGTTGGCTAATCTTTTTTCTTTCGTATTCATGCTGGGCCCTAATTCTTTCAAACAATTCCATCCAGAATGGTACCTCAAGGTGGAAAGAAGAGAAATGAATCATGACCACTGATGATAAATTAGAACTCACCGAAAGATGGATGAAAAGAATAGTGGTGCAATACTCAAAAATTGGAGTGTGGTGCAACATACAGTATTTGGAGAGCTCTGGACTCTACTTGCATACAAATCTTAAGGAATGGACATTGCTTTAGAAAGATCAAGTTTTTCAAATATCTGACAACTACTCTACAGCTGTAAAACTATTATGAGAGAAAGAATGTCTCATCAATAAACACAAGTTCTGTGGCACAATCTACAACTGTGGGACTGTGAAGAGATACATTTAGGCTGGTTTCACATTAGCGTATCTGTGCGCAGCGTATGATCCAAACAGATCCGCATGCGTCATGCCTATATATCTTTAACCTGGTGTATGCAGGGACATGCGTTTCCATGAGTTCGTATGCGGATGTGTACACGTTTTGTTTCGCGGTGTGCGGTGATGTCCGGTGACTTTGAGGCATCAAATATTGCGCAATCATGCACTTGTGGATGATTGCGAATGAGTACGTGAAAACAATGCATTACTGTATGGGAATGCATTGGTACGCAAGGACAAGCATACGCATGCGTTCGATACGCATGCGTACTTCAGACGGCGCATATCCAGGAAATGATTTCACCACCTCCACCATGCACGTCAACAACGCAAACACATGCCAAAATGCATTTAAACGCATGCACGCGCAGCAGGTTTTTTTGTGTCATGCGTAAGATGATGCAGAGTAAAACCACAGCATAAGCATGTGTTTGCATGCATTTGCGTATGCAGATGATATGCTGCGCAAAAAAAATGCTAATGTGTACCTAGCCTTAGGACGTTCTGGACACTACCTATCTACAGATCTAGCCATCAATGAGTGTACATCTCCTCATCAGAATCAAGTTCTCCAAATGAGCCTTCATATTCTTTTTGGGTTTATCAAGGTAGTTATTATGTTTTCTGAACCATTGAATTTTCTGTACCATCAGGCACGTTCTTGGTTTTAACCTATGCAATTGGAAATTTGGTGTGAAAAATACACCACTTTTGGAGATGGAATGGCCAGCTGAAGGGGTTGGAGGAGGCTGGATTTTTTTAACATCATGTATGCATGCCCTAAAGACTAACATACAAGTTGTTAAATTATTTTTTTTGTGGCCTAATGGTTCAGAATTTTTACAATTTTGTCAATTGGTGAGATGGCAAATCTCGTTCCTTCCGTATGCATGTTGTGACCCAATTCTTTCAAAGAAAATTGTCCAGAATGGTACCTTTCTTTAGGTGGAGAGAAAAGAAATGGTATCCATTGATGAGATATGAGAAGAATGCACTGACCAACGGATGAAAAGAATAGTGCACACAATACACAACAGATGGACGGTGGTGCAACATATTTAGAGAGCTCTTGACACTATTTGCACACCTCTTAAAGTATGGCCATTTCTTCAGCAAAATCAAGTTTTTTACATATGTGTTCAACTTCTTCACAGCTGTAGAACCGTGATGAGACATCAATGGATAAAACCGGACTGTCACAATCCACAACTGTTGGACTGTGAAAGGACACATTTAAGAAGTTCTGGACACCACCTACTTACAACTCTAGCCATTGAAAGTGGCTAGCTCTTCATCAGAATCAAGTTATTCAAACATATCTTTTTGGGTTTATCAATGTAGTTGTTATGTTTTCTGAACCGTTGGATTTTATGTACCATCAGGTACTTTCCTGTTTTTTAACCTATACAATAGGAAATATTGGTGTGAAAAATATACCAATTTTGGAGATGGAATGGCCAGCTGAAGGGGTTGGAGGAGGCTGGTGTTTTTGACATCATGTATGCATGCCATGAAGACTAACATACATGTTGTTAAATTATTTTTTGGTGGCCTGTTGTTTCAGAATATTTACTCGTTTGACAATTGTTGAGTTGGCTAATCTTTTTTCTTTCGTATTCATGCTGGGCCCTAATTCTTTCAAACAATTCCATCCAGAATGGTACCTCAAGGTGGAAAGAAGAGAAATGAATCATGACCACTGATGATAAATTAGAACTCACCGAAAGATGGATGAAAAGAATAGTGGTGCAATACTCAAAAATTGGAGTGTGGTGCAACATACAGTATTTGGAGAGCTCTGGACTCTACTTGCATACAAATCTTAAGGAATGGACATTGCTTTAGAAAGATCAAGTTTTTCAAATATCTGACAACTACTCTACAGCTGTAAAACTATTATGAGAGAAAGAATGTCTCATCAATAAACACAAGTTCTGTGGCACAATCTACAACTGTGGGACTGTGAAGAGATACATTTAGGCTGGTTTCACATTAGCGTATCTGTGCGCAGCGTATGATCCAAACAGATCCGCATGCGTCATGCCTATATATCTTTAACCTGGTGTATGCAGGGACATGCGTTTCCATGAGTTCGTATGCGGATGTGTACACGTTTTGTTTCGCGGTGTGCGGTGATGTCCGGTGACTTTGAGGCATCAAATATTGCGCAATCATGCACTTGTGGATGATTGCGAATGAGTACGTGAAAACAATGCATTACTGTATGGGAATGCATTGGTACGCAAGGACAAGCATACGCATGCGTTCGATACGCATGCGTACTTCAGACGGCGCATATCCAGGAAATGATTTCACCACCTCCACCATGCACGTCAACAACGCAAACACATGCCAAAATGCATTTAAACGCATGCACGCGCAGCAGGTTTTTTTGTGTCATGCGTAAGATGATGCAGAGTAAAACCACAGCATAAGCATGTGTTTGCATGCATTTGCGTATGCAGATGATATGCTGCGCAAAAAAAATGCTAATGTGTACCTAGCCTTAGGACGTTCTGGACACTACCTATCTACAGATCTAGCCATCAATGAGTGTACATCTCCTCATCAGAATCAAGTTCTCCAAATGAGCCTTCATATTCTTTTTGGGTTTATCAAGGTAGTTATTATGTTTTCTGAACCATTGAATTTTCTGTACCATCAGGCACGTTCTTGGTTTTAACCTATGCAATTGGAAATTTGGTGTGAAAAATACACCACTTTTGGAGATGGAATGGCCAGCTGAAGGGGTTGGAGGAGGCTGGATTTTTTTAACATCATGTATGCATGCCCTAAAGACTAACATACAAGTTGTTAAATTATTTTTTTTGTGGCCTAATGGTTCAGAATTTTTACAATTTTGTCAATTGGTGAGATGGCAAATCTCGTTCCTTCCGTATGCATGTTGTGACCCAATTCTTTCAAAGAAAATTGTCCAGAATGGTACCTTTCTTTAGGTGGAGAGAAAAGAAATGGTATCCATTGATGAGATATGAGAAGAATGCACTGACCAACGGATGAAAAGAATAGTGCACACAATACACAACAGATGGACGGTGGTGCAACATATTTAGAGAGCTCTTGACACTATTTGCACACCTCTTAAAGTATGGCCATTTCTTCAGCAAAATCAAGTTTTTTACATATGTGTTCAACTTCTTCACAGCTGTAGAACCGTGATGAGACATCAATGGATAAAACCGGACTGTCACAATCCACAACTGTTGGACTGTGAAAGGACACATTTAAGAAGTTCTGGACACCACCTACTTACAACTCTAGCCATTGAAAGTGGCTAGCTCTTCATCAGAATCAAGTTATTCAAACATATCTTTTTGGGTTTATCAATGTAGTTGTTATGTTTTCTGAACCGTTGGATTTTATGTACCATCAGGTACTTTCCTGTTTTTTAACCTATACAATAGGAAATATTGGTGTGAAAAATATACCAATTTTGGAGATGGAATGGCCAGCTGAAGGGGTTGGAGGAGGCTGGTGTTTTTGACATCATGTATGCATGCCATGAAGACTAACATACATGTTGTTAAATTATTTTTTGGTGGCCTGTTGTTTCAGAATATTTACTCGTTTGACAATTGTTGAGTTGGCTAATCTTTTTTCTTTCGTATTCATGCTGGGCCCTAATTCTTTCAAACAATTCCATCCAGAATGGTACCTCAAGGTGGAAAGAAGAGAAATGAATCATGACCACTGATGATAAATTAGAACTCACCGAAAGATGGATGAAAAGAATAGTGGTGCAATACTCAAAAATTGGAGTGTGGTGCAACATACAGTATTTGGAGAGCTCTGGACTCTACTTGCATACAAATCTTAAGGAATGGACATTGCTTTAGAAAGATCAAGTTTTTCAAATATCTGACAACTACTCTACAGCTGTAAAACTATTATGAGAGAAAGAATGTCTCATCAATAAACACAAGTTCTGTGGCACAATCTACAACTGTGGGACTGTGAAGAGATACATTTAGGCTGGTTTCACATTAGCGTATCTGTGCGCAGCGTATGATCCAAACAGATCCGCATGCGTCATGCCTATATATCTTTAACCTGGTGTATGCAGGGACATGCGTTTCCATGAGTTCGTATGCGGATGTGTACACGTTTTGTTTCGCGGTGTGCGGTGATGTCCGGTGACTTTGAGGCATCAAATATTGCGCAATCATGCACTTGTGGATGATTGCGAATGAGTACGTGAAAACAATGCATTACTGTATGGGAATGCATTGGTACGCAAGGACAAGCATACGCATGCGTTCGATACGCATGCGTACTTCAGACGGCGCATATCCAGGAAATGATTTCACCACCTCCACCATGCACGTCAACAACGCAAACACATGCCAAAATGCATTTAAACGCATGCACGCGCAGCAGGTTTTTTTGTGTCATGCGTAAGATGATGCAGAGTAAAACCACAGCATAAGCATGTGTTTGCATGCATTTGCGTATGCAGATGATATGCTGCGCAAAAAAAATGCTAATGTGTACCTAGCCTTAGGACGTTCTGGACACTACCTATCTACAGATCTAGCCATCAATGAGTGTACATCTCCTCATCAGAATCAAGTTCTCCAAATGAGCCTTCATATTCTTTTTGGGTTTATCAAGGTAGTTATTATGTTTTCTGAACCATTGAATTTTCTGTACCATCAGGCACGTTCTTGGTTTTAACCTATGCAATTGGAAATTTGGTGTGAAAAATACACCACTTTTGGAGATGGAATGGCCAGCTGAAGGGGTTGGAGGAGGCTGGATTTTTTTAACATCATGTATGCATGCCCTAAAGACTAACATACAAGTTGTTAAATTATTTTTTTTGTGGCCTAATGGTTCAGAATTTTTACAATTTTGTCAATTGGTGAGATGGCAAATCTCGTTCCTTCCGTATGCATGTTGTGACCCAATTCTTTCAAAGAAAATTGTCCAGAATGGTACCTTTCTTTAGGTGGAGAGAAAAGAAATGGTATCCATTGATGAGATATGAGAAGAATGCACTGACCAACGGATGAAAAGAATAGTGCACACAATACACAACAGATGGACGGTGGTGCAACATATTTAGAGAGCTCTTGACACTATTTGCACACCTCTTAAAGTATGGCCATTTCTTCAGCAAAATCAAGTTTTTTACATATGTGTTCAACTTCTTCACAGCTGTAGAACCGTGATGAGACATCAATGGATAAAACCGGACTGTCACAATCCACAACTGTTGGACTGTGAAAGGACACATTTAAGAAGTTCTGGACACCACCTACTTACAACTCTAGCCATTGAAAGTGGCTAGCTCTTCATCAGAATCAAGTTATTCAAACATATCTTTTTGGGTTTATCAATGTAGTTGTTATGTTTTCTGAACCGTTGGATTTTATGTACCATCAGGTACTTTCCTGTTTTTTAACCTATACAATAGGAAATATTGGTGTGAAAAATATACCAATTTTGGAGATGGAATGGCCAGCTGAAGGGGTTGGAGGAGGCTGGTGTTTTTGACATCATGTATGCATGCCATGAAGACTAACATACATGTTGTTAAATTATTTTTTGGTGGCCTGTTGTTTCAGAATATTTACTCGTTTGACAATTGTTGAGTTGGCTAATCTTTTTTCTTTCGTATTCATGCTGGGCCCTAATTCTTTCAAACAATTCCATCCAGAATGGTACCTCAAGGTGGAAAGAAGAGAAATGAATCATGACCACTGATGATAAATTAGAACTCACCGAAAGATGGATGAAAAGAATAGTGGTGCAATACTCAAAAATTGGAGTGTGGTGCAACATACAGTATTTGGAGAGCTCTGGACTCTACTTGCATACAAATCTTAAGGAATGGACATTGCTTTAGAAAGATCAAGTTTTTCAAATATCTGACAACTACTCTACAGCTGTAAAACTATTATGAGAGAAAGAATGTCTCATCAATAAACACAAGTTCTGTGGCACAATCTACAACTGTGGGACTGTGAAGAGATACATTTAGGCTGGTTTCACATTAGCGTATCTGTGCGCAGCGTATGATCCAAACAGATCCGCATGCGTCATGCCTATATATCTTTAACCTGGTGTATGCAGGGACATGCGTTTCCATGAGTTCGTATGCGGATGTGTACACGTTTTGTTTCGCGGTGTGCGGTGATGTCCGGTGACTTTGAGGCATCAAATATTGCGCAATCATGCACTTGTGGATGATTGCGAATGAGTACGTGAAAACAATGCATTACTGTATGGGAATGCATTGGTACGCAAGGACAAGCATACGCATGCGTTCGATACGCATGCGTACTTCAGACGGCGCATATCCAGGAAATGATTTCACCACCTCCACCATGCACGTCAACAACGCAAACACATGCCAAAATGCATTTAAACGCATGCACGCGCAGCAGGTTTTTTTGTGTCATGCGTAAGATGATGCAGAGTAAAACCACAGCATAAGCATGTGTTTGCATGCATTTGCGTATGCAGATGATATGCTGCGCAAAAAAAATGCTAATGTGTACCTAGCCTTAGGACGTTCTGGACACTACCTATCTACAGATCTAGCCATCAATGAGTGTACATCTCCTCATCAGAATCAAGTTCTCCAAATGAGCCTTCATATTCTTTTTGGGTTTATCAAGGTAGTTATTATGTTTTCTGAACCATTGAATTTTCTGTACCATCAGGCACGTTCTTGGTTTTAACCTATGCAATTGGAAATTTGGTGTGAAAAATACACCACTTTTGGAGATGGAATGGCCAGCTGAAGGGGTTGGAGGAGGCTGGATTTTTTTAACATCATGTATGCGTGCCCTAAAGACTAACATACAAGTTGTTAAATTATTTTTTTTGTGGCCTAATGGTTCAGAATTTTTACAATTTTGTCAATTGGTGAGATGGCAAATCTCGTTCCTTCCGTATGCATGTTGTGACCCAATTCTTTCAAAGAAAATTGTCCAGAATGGTACCTTTCTTTAGGTGGAGAGAAAAGAAATGGTATCCATTGATGAGATATGAGAAGAATGCACTGACCAACGGATGAAAAGAATAGTGCACACAATACACAACAGATGGACGGTGGTGCAACATATTTAGAGAGCTCTTGACACTATTTGCACACCTCTTAAAGTATGGCCATTTCTTCAGCAAAATCAAGTTTTTTACATATGTGTTCAACTTCTTCACAGCTGTAGAACCGTGATGAGACATCAATGGATAAAACCGGACTGTCACAATCCACAACTGTTGGACTGTGAAAGGACACATTTAAGAAGTTCTGGACACCACCTACTTACAACTCTAGCCATTGAAAGTGGCTAGCTCTTCATCAGAATCAAGTTATTCAAACATATCTTTTTGGGTTTATCAATGTAGTTGTTATGTTTTCTGAACCGTTGGATTTTATGTACCATCAGGTACTTTCCTGTTTTTTAACCTATACAATAGGAAATATTGGTGTGAAAAATATACCAATTTTGGAGATGGAATGGCCAGCTGAAGGGGTTGGAGGAGGCTGGTGTTTTTGACATCATGTATGCATGCCATGAAGACTAACATACATGTTGTTAAATTATTTTTTGGTGGCCTGTTGTTTCAGAATATTTACTCGTTTGACAATTGTTGAGTTGGCTAATCTTTTTTCTTTCGTATTCATGCTGGGCCCTAATTCTTTCAAACAATTCCATCCAGAATGGTACCTCAAGGTGGAAAGAAGAGAAATGAATCATGACCACTGATGATAAATTAGAACTCACCGAAAGATGGATGAAAAGAATAGTGGTGCAATACTCAAAAATTGGAGTGTGGTGCAACATACAGTATTTGGAGAGCTCTGGACTCTACTTGCATACAAATCTTAAGGAATGGACATTGCTTTAGAAAGATCAAGTTTTTCAAATATCTGACAACTACTCTACAGCTGTAAAACTATTATGAGAGAAAGAATGTCTCATCAATAAACACAAGTTCTGTGGCACAATCTACAACTGTGGGACTGTGAAGAGATACATTTAGGCTGGTTTCACATTAGCGTATCTGTGCGCAGCGTATGATCCAAACAGATCCGCATGCGTCATGCCTATATATCTTTAACCTGGTGTATGCAGGGACATGCGTTTCCATGAGTTCGTATGCGGATGTGTACACGTTTTGTTTCGCGGTGTGCGGTGATGTCCGGTGACTTTGAGGCATCAAATATTGCGCAATCATGCACTTGTGGATGATTGCGAATGAGTACGTGAAAACAATGCATTACTGTATGGGAATGCATTGGTACGCAAGGACAAGCATACGCATGCGTTCGATACGCATGCGTACTTCAGACGGCGCATATCCAGGAAATGATTTCACCACCTCCACCATGCACGTCAACAACGCAAACACATGCCAAAATGCATTTAAACGCATGCACGCGCAGCAGGTTTTTTTGTGTCATGCGTAAGATGATGCAGAGTAAAACCACAGCATAAGCATGTGTTTGCATGCATTTGCGTATGCAGATGATATGCTGCGCAAAAAAAATGCTAATGTGTACCTAGCCTTAGGACGTTCTGGACACTACCTATCTACAGATCTAGCCATCAATGAGTGTACATCTCCTCATCAGAATCAAGTTCTCCAAATGAGCCTTCATATTCCTTTTGGGTTTATCAAGGTAGTTATTATGTTTTCTGAACCATTGAATTTTCTGTACCATCAGGCACGTTCTTGGTTTTAACCTATGCAATTGGAAATTTGGTGTGAAAAATACACCACTTTTGGAGATGGAATGGCCAGCTGAAGGGGTTGGAGGAGGCTGGATTTTTTTAACATCATGTATGCATGCCCTAAAGACTAACATACAAGTTGTTAAATTATTTTTTTTGTGGCCTAATGGTTCAGAATTTTTACAATTTTGTCAATTGGTGAGATGGCAAATCTCGTTCCTTCCGTATGCATGTTGTGACCCAATTCTTTCAAAGAAAATTGTCCAGAATGGTACCTTTCTTTAGGTGGAGAGAAAAGAAATGGTATCCATTGATGAGATATGAGAAGAATGCACTGACCAACGGATGAAAAGAATAGTGCACACAATACACAACAGATGGACGGTGGTGCAACATATTTAGAGAGCTCTTGACACTATTTGCACACCTCTTAAAGTATGGCCATTTCTTCAGCAAAATCAAGTTTTTTACATATGTGTTCAACTTCTTCACAGCTGTAGAACCGTGATGAGACATCAATGGATAAAACCGGACTGTCACAATCCACAACTGTTGGACTGTGAAAGGACACATTTAAGAAGTTCTGGACACCACCTACTTACAACTCTAGCCATTGAAAGTGGCTAGCTCTTCATCAGAATCAAGTTATTCAAACATATCTTTTTGGGTTTATCAATGTAGTTGTTATGTTTTCTGAACCGTTGGATTTTATGTACCATCAGGTACTTTCCTGTTTTTTAACCTATACAATAGGAAATATTGGTGTGAAAAATATACCAATTTTGGAGATGGAATGGCCAGCTGAAGGGGTTGGAGGAGGCTGGTGTTTTTGACATCATGTATGCATGCCATGAAGACTAACATACATGTTGTTAAATTATTTTTTGGTGGCCTGTTGTTTCAGAATATTTACTCGTTTGACAATTGTTGAGTTGGCTAATCTTTTTTCTTTCGTATTCATGCTGGGCCCTAATTCTTTCAAACAATTCCATCCAGAATGGTACCTCAAGGTGGAAAGAAGAGAAATGAATCATGACCACTGATGATAAATTAGAACTCACCGAAAGATGGATGAAAAGAATAGTGGTGCAATACTCAAAAATTGGAGTGTGGTGCAACATACAGTATTTGGAGAGCTCTGGACTCTACTTGCATACAAATCTTAAGGAATGGACATTGCTTTAGAAAGATCAAGTTTTTCAAATATCTGACAACTACTCTACAGCTGTAAAACTATTATGAGAGAAAGAATGTCTCATCAATAAACACAAGTTCTGTGGCACAATCTACAACTGTGGGACTGTGAAGAGATACATTTAGGCTGGTTTCACATTAGCGTATCTGTGCGCAGCGTATGATCCAAACAGATCCGCATGCGTCATGCCTATATATCTTTAACCTGGTGTATGCAGGGACATGCGTTTCCATGAGTTCGTATGCGGATGTGTACACGTTTTGTTTCGCGGTGTGCGGTGATGTCCGGTGACTTTGAGGCATCAAATATTGCGCAATCATGCACTTGTGGATGATTGCGAATGAGTACGTGAAAACAATGCATTACTGTATGGGAATGCATTGGTACGCAAGGACAAGCATACGCATGCGTTCGATACGCATGCGTACTTCAGACGGCGCATATCCAGGAAATGATTTCACCACCTCCACCATGCACGTCAACAACGCAAACACATGCCAAAATGCATTTAAATGCATGCACGCGCAGCAGGTTTTTTTGTGTCATGCGTAAGATGATGCAGAGTAAAACCACAGCATAAGCATGTGTTTGCATGCATTTGCGTATGCAGATGATATGCTGCGCAAAAAAAATGCTAATGTGTACCTAGCCTTAGGACGTTCTGGACACTACCTATCTACAGATCTAGCCATCAATGAGTGTACATCTCCTCATCAGAATCAAGTTCTCCAAATGAGCCTTCATATTCTTTTTGGGTTTATCAAGGTAGTTATTATGTTTTCTGAACCATTGAATTTTCTGTACCATCAGGCACGTTCTTGGTTTTAACCTATGCAATTGGAAATTTGGTGTGAAAAATACACCACTTTTGGAGATGGAATGGCCAGCTGAAGGGGTTGGAGGAGGCTGGATTTTTTTAACATCATGTATGCATGCCCTAAAGACTAACATACAAGTTGTTAAATTATTTTTTTTGTGGCCTAATGGTTCAGAATTTTTACAATTTTGTCAATTGGTGAGATGGCAAATCTCGTTCCTTCCGTATGCATGTTGTGACCCAATTCTTTCAAAGAAAATTGTCCAGAATGGTACCTTTCTTTAGGTGGAGAGAAAAGAAATGGTATCCATTGATGAGATATGAGAAGAATGCACTGACCAACGGATGAAAAGAATAGTGCACACAATACACAACAGATGGACGGTGGTGCAACATATTTAGAGAGCTCTTGACACTATTTGCACACCTCTTAAAGTATGGCCATTTCTTCAGCAAAATCAAGTTTTTTACATATGTGTTCAACTTCTTCACAGCTGTAGAACCGTGATGAGACATCAATGGATAAAACCGGACTGTCACAATCCACAACTGTTGGACTGTGAAAGGACACATTTAAGAAGTTCTGGACACCACCTACTTACAACTCTAGCCATTGAAAGTGGCTAGCTCTTCATCAGAATCAAGTTATTCAAACATATCTTTTTGGGTTTATCAATGTAGTTGTTATGTTTTCTGAACCGTTGGATTTTATGTACCATCAGGTACTTTCCTGTTTTTTAACCTATACAATAGGAAATATTGGTGTGAAAAATATACCAATTTTGGAGATGGAATGGCCAGCTGAAGGGGTTGGAGGAGGCTGGTGTTTTTGACATCATGTATGCATGCCATGAAGACTAACATACATGTTGTTAAATTATTTTTTGGTGGCCTGTTGTTTCAGAATATTTACTCGTTTGACAATTGTTGAGTTGGCTAATCTTTTTTCTTTCGTATTCATGCTGGGCCCTAATTCTTTCAAACAATTCCATCCAGAATGGTACCTCAAGGTGGAAAGAAGAGAAATGAATCATGACCACTGATGATAAATTAGAACTCACCGAAAGATGGATGAAAAGAATAGTGGTGCAATACTCAAAAATTGGAGTGTGGTGCAACATACAGTATTTGGAGAGCTCTGGACTCTACTTGCATACAAATCTTAAGGAATGGACATTGCTTTAGAAAGATCAAGTTTTTCAAATATCTGACAACTACTCTACAGCTGTAAAACTATTATGAGAGAAAGAATGTCTCATCAATAAACACAAGTTCTGTGGCACAATCTACAACTGTGGGACTGTGAAGAGATACATTTAGGCTGGTTTCACATTAGCGTATCTGTGCGCAGCGTATGATCCAAACAGATCCGCATGCGTCATGCCTATATATCTTTAACCTGGTGTATGCAGGGACATGCGTTTCCATGAGTTCGTATGCGGATGTGTACACGTTTTGTTTCGCGGTGTGCGGTGATGTCCGGTGACTTTGAGGCATCAAATATTGCGCAATCATGCACTTGTGGATGATTGCGAATGAGTACGTGAAAACAATGCATTACTGTATGGGAATGCATTGGTACGCAAGGACAAGCATACGCATGCGTTCGATACGCATGCGTACTTCAGACGGCGCATATCCAGGAAATGATTTCACCACCTCCACCATGCACGTCAACAACGCAAACACATGCCAAAATGCATTTAAATGCATGCACGCGCAGCAGGTTTTTTTGTGTCATGCGTAAGATGATGCAGAGTAAAACCACAGCATAAGCATGTGTTTGCATGCATTTGCGTATGCAGATGATATGCTGCGCAAAAAAAATGCTAATGTGTACCTAGCCTTAGGACGTTCTGGACACTACCTATCTACAGATCTAGCCATCAATGAGTGTACATCTCCTCATCAGAATCAAGTTCTCCAAATGAGCCTTCATATTCTTTTTGGGTTTATCAAGGTAGTTATTATGTTTTCTGAACCATTGAATTTTCTGTACCATCAGGCACGTTCTTGGTTTTAACCTATGCAATTGGAAATTTGGTGTGAAAAATACACCACTTTTGGAGATGGAATGGCCAGCTGAAGGGGTTGGAGGAGGCTGGATTTTTTTAACATCATGTATGCATGCCCTAAAGACTAACATACAAGTTGTTAAATTATTTTTTTTGTGGCCTAATGGTTCAGAATTTTTACAATTTTGTCAATTGGTGAGATGGCAAATCTCGTTCCTTCCGTATGCATGTTGTGACCCAATTCTTTCAAAGAAAATTGTCCAGAATGGTACCTTTCTTTAGGTGGAGAGAAAAGAAATGGTATCCATTGATGAGATATGAGAAGAATGCACTGACCAACGGATGAAAAGAATAGTGCACACAATACACAACAGATGGACGGTGGTGCAACATATTTAGAGAGCTCTTGACACTATTTGCACACCTCTTAAAGTATGGCCATTTCTTCAGCAAAATCAAGTTTTTTACATATGTGTTCAACTTCTTCACAGCTGTAGAACCGTGATGAGACATCAATGGATAAAACCGGACTGTCACAATCCACAACTGTTGGACTGTGAAAGGACACATTTAAGAAGTTCTGGACACCACCTACTTACAACTCTAGCCATTGAAAGTGGCTAGCTCTTCATCAGAATCAAGTTATTCAAACATATCTTTTTGGGTTTATCAATGTAGTTGTTATGTTTTCTGAACCGTTGGATTTTATGTACCATCAGGTACTTTCCTGTTTTTTAACCTATACAATAGGAAATATTGGTGTGAAAAATATACCAATTTTGGAGATGGAATGGCCAGCTGAAGGGGTTGGAGGAGGCTGGTGTTTTTGACATCATGTATGCATGCCATGAAGACTAACATACATGTTGTTAAATTATTTTTTGGTGGCCTGTTGTTTCAGAATATTTACTCGTTTGACAATTGTTGAGTTGGCTAATCTTTTTTCTTTCGTATTCATGCTGGGCCCTAATTCTTTCAAACAATTCCATCCAGAATGGTACCTCAAGGTGGAAAGAAGAGAAATGAATCATGACCACTGATGATAAATTAGAACTCACCGAAAGATGGATGAAAAGAATAGTGGTGCAATACTCAAAAATTGGAGTGTGGTGCAACATACAGTATTTGGAGAGCTCTGGACTCTACTTGCATACAAATCTTAAGGAATGGACATTGCTTTAGAAAGATCAAGTTTTTCAAATATCTGACAACTACTCTACAGCTGTAAAACTATTATGAGAGAAAGAATGTCTCATCAATAAACACAAGTTCTGTGGCACAATCTACAACTGTGGGACTGTGAAGAGATACATTTAGGCTGGTTTCACATTAGCGTATCTGTGCGCAGCGTATGATCCAAACAGATCCGCATGCGTCATGCCTATATATCTTTAACCTGGTGTATGCAGGGACATGCGTTTCCATGAGTTCGTATGCGGATGTGTACACGTTTTGTTTCGCGGTGTGCGGTGATGTCCGGTGACTTTGAGGCATCAAATATTGCGCAATCATGCACTTGTGGATGATTGCGAATGAGTACGTGAAAACAATGCATTACTGTATGGGAATGCATTGGTACGCAAGGACAAGCATACGCATGCGTTCGATACGCATGCGTACTTCAGACGGCGCATATCCAGGAAATGATTTCACCACCTCCACCATGCACGTCAACAACGCAAACACATGCCAAAATGCATTTAAACGCATGCACGCGCAGCAGGTTTTTTTGTGTCATGCGTAAGATGATGCAGAGTAAAACCACAGCATAAGCATGTGTTTGCATGCATTTGCGTATGCAGATGATATGCTGCGCAAAAAAAATGCTAATGTGTACCTAGCCTTAGGACGTTCTGGACACTACCTATCTACAGATCTAGCCATCAATGAGTGTACATCTCCTCATCAGAATCAAGTTCTCCAAATGAGCCTTCATATTCTTTTTGGGTTTATCAAGGTAGTTATTATGTTTTCTGAACCATTGAATTTTCTGTACCATCAGGCACGTTCTTGGTTTTAACCTATGCAATTGGAAATTTGGTGTGAAAAATACACCACTTTTGGAGATGGAATGGCCAGCTGAAGGGGTTGGAGGAGGCTGGATTTTTTTAACATCATGTATGCATGCCCTAAAGACTAACATACAAGTTGTTAAATTATTTTTTTTGTGGCCTAATGGTTCAGAATTTTTACAATTTTGTCAATTGGTGAGATGGCAAATCTCGTTCCTTCCGTATGCATGTTGTGACCCAATTCTTTCAAAGAAAATTGTCCAGAATGGTACCTTTCTTTAGGTGGAGAGAAAAGAAATGGTATCCATTGATGAGATATGAGAAGAATGCACTGACCAACGGATGAAAAGAATAGTGCACACAATACACAACAGATGGACGGTGGTGCAACATATTTAGAGAGCTCTTGACACTATTTGCACACCTCTTAAAGTATGGCCATTTCTTCAGCAAAATCAAGTTTTTTACATATGTGTTCAACTTCTTCACAGCTGTAGAACCGTGATGAGACATCAATGGATAAAACGGATTGTCACAATCCACAACTGTTGGACTGTGAAAGGACACATTTAAGAAGTTCTGGACACCACCTACTTACAACTCTAGCCATTGAAAGTGGCAAGCTCTTCATCAGAATCAAGTTATTCAAACATATCTTTTTAGGTTTATCAATGTAGTTGTTATGTTTTCTGAACCGTTGGATTTTATGTACCATCAGGTACTTTCCTGTTTTTCAACCTATACAATAGGAAATATTGGTGTGAAAAATATACCAATTTTGGAGATGGAATGGCCAGCTGAAGGGGTTGGAGGAGGCTGGTATTTTTGACATCATGTATGCATGCCATGAAGACTAACATACATGTTGTTAATTTTTTTTTTGGTGGCCTGTTGATTCAGAATATTTACTCGTTTGACAATTGTTGAGTTGGCTAATCTTTTTTATTTCGTATTCATGCTGGGCCCTAATTCTTTCAAACAATTCCATCCAGAATGGTACCTCTAGGTGGAAAGAAGAGAAATGAATCATGTCCACTGATGATAAATTAGTAGAACTCACCAAAAGATGGATGAAAAGAATAGTGGCGCAATACTCAAAATTAGAGTGTGGTGCAACATACAGTATTTGGAGAGCTCTGGACTCTACTTGCATACAAATCTTAAGTAATGGACATTGCTTTAGAAAGATCAAGTTTTTCAAATATCTGACAACTTCTCTACAGCTGTAAAACTATTATGAGAGAAAGAATGTCTCATCAATAAACACAAGGACTGTGGCACAATCTACAACTGTGGGACTGTGAAGAGATACATTTAGGCTGGTTTCACATTAGAGTATCTTTGTGCAGCGTATGATCCAAACAGATCCCCATGCGTCATGCCTATATATCTTTAACCTGGTGTATGCAGGGACATGCGTTTCCATGAGTTCGTATGCGGATGTGTACACATGTTTTGTTTCACGGTGTGCGGTGATGTCCGGCGACTTTGAGGCATCAAATATTGCGCAATCATGCACTTGTGGATGATTGCGAATGAGTACGTGAAAACAATGCATTACTGTATGGGAATGCATTGGTACGCAAGGACATGCATACGCATGCGTTCGATACGCATGCGTACTTCAGACGGCGCATATCCAGGAAATGATTTCACCACCTCCACCATGCACGTCAACAATGCAAACACATGCCAAAATTCATTTAAAAGCATGCACGCGCAGCAGGTTTTTTTGTGTCATGCGTAAGATGATGCAGAGCATAACCACAGCATAAGCATGTGTTTGCATGCATTTGCGCATGCAGATAATACGTTGCGCAAAAAATGCTAATGTGTACCTAGCCTTAGGGAGTTCTGGACACCACCTGTTGTGAATTTGCTTTTTGCTCCCTCTAGTGGTTACTAGTTTTTTGACTCTGGTTTTTCTGTCATTCCTTTTATCCGCACCTGGGTCGTTAGTTAGGGGTGTTGCTATATAAGCTCCCTGGACCTTCAGTTCAATGCCTGGCAACTTAGTTATCAGAGCTAGTCTGCTGTGCTCTTGTCTACTGATCCTGGTTCCAGTTATATCAGCTAAGTCTGCCTTTTGCTTTTTGCTATTTGTTTTGGTTTTTTATTTTTGTCCAGCTTGTTCCAAATCTATATCCTGACCTTTGCTGGAAGCTCTAGGGGGCTGGTGTTCTCCCCCCGGACCGTTAGACGGTTCGGGGGTTCTTGAATTTCCAGTGTGGATTTTGATAGGGTTTTTGTTGACCATATAAGTTACCTTTCTTTATTCTGCTATCAGTAAGCGGGCCTCTCTGTGCTAAACCTGGTTCATTTCTGTGTTTGTCATTTCCTCTTACCTCACCGTCATTATTTGTGGGGGGCTTCTATCCAGCTTTGGGGTCCCCTTCTCTGGAGGCAAGAAAGGTCTTTGTTTTCCTCTACTAGGGGTAGCTAGATTCTCCGGCTGGCGCGTGTCATCTAGAATCAATGTAGGAATGATCCCCGGCTACTTCTAGTGTTTGCGTTAGGAGTAGATATATGGTCAACCCAGTTACCACTGCCCTATGAGCTGGATTTTTGTATTCTGCAGACTTCCACGTTCCTCTGAGACCCTCGCCATTGGGGTCATAACAGTTTGCCAGGCCCGTATTAAATGTTTAATGCATTGCAGAAGAGGGATTATAAGAAAGAAGATTCTGAGTTTTTTTTTTTTTCTTCTTCCCCTTTACCTCAGAGTGGCTATGCTTGCTGCAGACATGAATGTCCAGACCTTGATTACAAGTGTGGACCAGCTGGCTACTCGTGTGCAGGGCATACAAGACTATGTTATCAGAAATCCTAGGTCAGAACCTAAAATACCGATTCCTGAACTGTTTTCCGGAGACAGGTTTAAGTTTAGGAATTTCATGAATAATTGTAAATTGTTTTTGTCCCTGAGACCCTGTTCATCTGGAGATTCTGCTCAGCAAGTAAAAATTATTATTTCGTTCTTACGGGGCGACCCTCAGGATTGGGCTTTTTCGCTGGCGCCAGGAGATCCGGCATTGGCTGATCTTGATGCGTTTTTTCTGGCGCTCGGTTTACTTTATGAGGAACCCAATCTTGAGATTCAGGCAGAAAAGGCCTTGCTGGCTATGTCTCAGGGGCAGGACGAGGCTGAAGTGTATTGCCAAAAATTTCGGAAATGGTCCGTGCTGACACATTGGAACGAGTGTGCACTGGCCGCTAATTTTAGAAATGGCCTTTCTGAAGCCATTAAGAATGTTATGGTGGGTTTTCCCATTCCCACAGGTCTGAATGATACTATGGCACTGGCTATTCAAATTGACCGGCGGTTGCGGGAGCGCAAAACCGCAAATTCCCTCATGGTGTTGTCTGAACAGACACCTAATTCGGTGCAATGTGATAGAAAAACCGCAAATTCCCTCATGGTGTTGTCTGAACAGACACCTGAGTTAATGCAATGTGATAGAATCCTGACTAGAAATGAGCGGAAAATTCATAGACGCCGGAATGGCTTGTGCTACTATTGTGGTGATTCTACACATGTTATCTCAGCATGCTCTAAACGTATAGCTAAGGTTGTTAGTCCTGTTACCGTTGGTAATTTGCAACCTAAATTTATTCTGTCTGTAACTTTGATTTGCTCACTGTCATCTTATCCTGTCATGGCGTTTGTAGATTCAGGTGCTGCCCTGAGTCTCATGGATCTCTCATTTGCTAAGCGCTGTGGTTTTACTCTTGAACCATTAGAAAATCCTATTCCTCTTAGGGGTATTGATGCTACACCATTGGCAGCAAATAAACCGCAGTATTGGACACAGGTTACCATGTGCATGACTCCTGAACACCGCGAGGTGATACGTTTCCTGGTTTTACATAAAATGCATGATTTGGTTGTTTTAGGGCTGCCATGGTTACAGACCCATAATCCAGTCCTGGACTGGAAGGCTATGTCAGTCTCAAGTTGGGGCTGTCGTGGTATTCATGGGGATTCCCTGCCTGTGTCTATTGCTTCTTCTACGCCTTCGGAAGTTCCGGAGTATTTGTCTGATTATCAGGATGTCTTCAGTGAGTCTGAGTCCAGTGCACTGCCTCCTCATAGGGACTGTGACTGTGCTATAGATTTGATCCCAGGCAGTAAATTTCCTAAGGGAAGACTGTTTAATCTGTCGGTACCTGAACATACCGCTATGCGTTCATATATCAAGGAGTCTCTGGAGAAAGGACATATTCGTCCGTCTTCTTCCCCTCTTGGTGCGGGATTCTTTTTTGTGGCAAAAAAGGACGGATCTTTGAGACCTTGTATTGATTATCGGCTTTTAAATAAGATCACTGTCAAATTTCAGTATCCTTTACCGCTGTTGTCTGACTTGTTTGCCCGGATTAAGGGTGCCAAGTGGTTCACCAAGATAGACCTTCGTGGTGCGTACAACCTTGTGCGCATTAAGCAAGGTGATGAATGGAAAACCGCATTCAATACGCCCGAAGGTCATTTTGAGTACTTGGTGATGCCTTTTGGGCTCTCCAATGCGCCGTCAGTTTTTCAGTCCTTTATGCATGACATTTTCCGGAAGTATCTGGATAAATTTTTGATTGTTTATCTGGATGATATTTTGGTTTTTTCTGATAATTGGGATTCGCATGTGGAGCAGGTCAGGTTGGTCTTTAAAATTTTGCGTGAAAATTCTTTGTTTGTCAAGGGCTCAAAGTGTCTCTTTGGTGTGCAGAAGGTTCCCTTTTTGGGGTTCATTTTTTCCCCTTCTGCTGTGGAGATGGACCCAGTCAAGGTCCGAGCTATTCTTGATTGGACTCAGCCCTCGTCAGTTAAGAGTCTTCAGAAGTTCTTGGGCTTCGCTAACTTCTACCGTCGTTTTATCGCTAATTTTTCTAGCATTGTGAAACCTTTGACGGATATGACCAAGAAGGGCTCCGATGTAGCTAACTGGGCTCCTGCTGCCGTGGAGGCTTTCCAGGAGTTGAAACGCCGGTTTACTTCGGCGCCTGTTTTGTGCCAGCCTGACGTCTCACTTCCCTTTCAGGTTGAGGTGGATGCTTCGGAGATTGGGGCAGGGGCCGTTTTGTCGCAGAGAGGCCCTGGTTGCTCTGTTATGAAACCTTGTGCCTTTTTCTCTAGGAAGTTTTCGCCTGCCGAGCGAAATTATGATGTGGGCAATCGGGAGTTGTTGGCCATGAAATGGGCATTTGAGGAGTGGCGTCATTGGCTCGAGGGTGCTAAGCATCGTGTGGTGGTCTTGACTGATCACAAAAATCTGATGTATCTCGAGTCTGCTAAACGCCTTAATCCGAGACAGGCCCGCTGGTCATTGTTTTTCTCCCGCTTTGATTTTGTTGTCTCGTATTTACCAGGTTCAAAGAATGTGAAGGCCGATGCTCTTTCTAGGAGCTTTGTGCCTGATGCTCCTGGAGTCGCTGATCCTGTTGGTATTCTTAAAGATGGAGTTATCTTGTCAGCTATTTCTCCGGATCTGCGACGTGTGTTGCAGAGATTTCAGGCTGATAGGCCTGAGTCTTGTCCACCTGACAGACTGTTTGTCCCGGATAAGTGGACCAGCAGAGTCATTTCCGAGGTTCATTCCTCGGTGTTGGCAGGTCACCCGGGAATTTTTGGCACCAGAGATCTGGTGGCCAGGTCCTTTTGGTGGCCTTCCTTGTCAAGGGATGTGCGGTCATTTGTGCAGTCCTGTGGGACTTGTGCTCGAGCTAAGCCTTGCTGTTCTCGTGCCAGCGGTTTGCTCTTGCCCTTGCCTGTCCCGATGAGACCTTGGACACATATCTCCATGGATTTCATTTCTGATCTTCCGCTATCTCAGGGCATGTCCGTTATCTGGGTGATATGTGATCGCTTCTCCAAGATGGTCCATTTGGTTCCTTTGCCTAAGCTGCCTTCCTCTTCCGATCTGGTTCCTGTGTTTTTCCAGAACGTGGTTCGTTTGCACGGCATCCCTGAGAATATTGTGTCAGACAGAGGATCCCAGTTCGTTTCCAGGTTCTGGCGATCCTTTTGTAGTAGGATGGGCATTGATTTGTCGTTTTCGTCTGCTTTCCATCCTCAGACTAATGGACAGACGGAGCGAACCAATCAGACTTTGGAGGCTTATTTGAGGTGTTTTGTCTCTGCTGATCAGGACGATTGGGTGACATTCTTGCCGTTGGCTGAGTTTGCCCTTAATAATCGGGCTAGTTCCGCCACCTTGGTTTCGCCTTTTTTCTGCAACTCTGGTTTCCATCCTCGCTTTTCTTCGGGTCATGTGGAGCCTTCTGACTGTCCTGGGGTGGATTCTGTGGTGGATAGGTTGCAGCAGATCTGGAATCATGTGGTGGACAACTTGAAGTTGTCACAGGAGAAGGCTCAGCGCTTTGCCAACCGCCGCCGCGGTGTGGGTCCCCGACTACGCGTTGGGGATTTGGTATGGCTTTCTTCCCGCTTTGTTCCTATGAAGGTCTCCTCTCCCAAATTTAAACCTCGTTTTATTGGGCCTTACAAGATATTGGAAATCCTTAATCCTGTATCTTTTCGTCTGGATCTTCCTGTGTCGTTTGCTATTCACAATGTATTTCATAGGTCCTTGTTGCGGCGGTACATTGTGCCTGTAGTTCCTTCTGCTGAGCCTCCTGCTCCGGTGTTGGTTGAGGGCGAGTTGGAGTACGTGGTGGAGAAGATCTTGGATTCTCGCCTCTCCAGGCGGAGGCTTCAGTACCTGGTCAAGTGGAAGGGCTATGGTCAGGAGGATAATTCCTGGGTGGTCGCCTCTGATGTTCATGCGGCCGATTTAGTTCGTGCCTTTCATGCCGCTCATCCTGATCGCCCTGGTGGTCGTGGTGAGGGTTCGGTGACCCCTCACTAAGGGGGGGGTACTGTTGTGAATTTGCTTTTTGCTCCCTCTAGTGGTTACTAGTTTTTTGACTCTGGTTTTTCTGTCATTCCTTTTATCCGCACCTGGGTCGTTAGTTAGGGGTGTTGCTATATAAGCTCCCTGGACCTTCAGTTCAATGCCTGGCAACTTAGTTATCAGAGCTAGTCTGCTGTGCTCTTGTCTACTGATCCTGGTTCCAGTTATATCAGCTAAGTCTGCCTTTTGCTTTTTGCTATTTGTTTTGGTTTTTTATTTTTGTCCAGCTTGTTCCAAATCTATATCCTGACCTTTGCTGGAAGCTCTAGGGGGCTGGTGTTCTCCCCCCGGACCGTTAGACGGTTCGGGGGTTCTTGAATTTCCAGTGTGGATTTTGATAGGGTTTTTGTTGACCATATAAGTTACCTTTCTTTATTCTGCTATCAGTAAGCGGGCCTCTCTGTGCTAAACCTGGTTCATTTCTGTGTTTGTCATTTCCTCTTACCTCACCGTCATTATTTGTGGGGGGCTTCTATCCAGCTTTGGGGTCCCCTTCTCTGGAGGCAAGAAAGGTCTTTGTTTTCCTCTACTAGGGGTAGCTAGATTCTCCGGCTGGCGCGTGTCATCTAGAATCAATGTAGGAATGATCCCCGGCTACTTCTAGTGTTTGCGTTAGGAGTAGATATATGGTCAACCCAGTTACCACTGCCCTATGAGCTGGATTTTTGTATTCTGCAGACTTCCACGTTCCTCTGAGACCCTCGCCATTGGGGTCATAACAACCACCTATCTACAGATCTAGCCATGAATGAGTGTACATCTCCTCATCAGAATCAAGTTCTCCAAATGAGCCTTCATATTCTTTTTCTGTTTATCAAGGTAGTTATTATGTTTTCTGAACCATTTAATTTTCTGTACCATCAGGCACTTTCTTGGTTTTATCCTATACAATTGGAAATTTGGTGTGAAAAATACACCACTTTTGGAGATGGAATGGCCAGCTGAAGGGGTTGGAGGAGGCTGGATTTTTTTAACATCATGTATGCATGCCCTAAAGACTAACATACAAGTTGTTAAATTATTTTTTTGAGGCCTAATGGCTCACAATTTTTACAACTTTGTCAATTGGTGACATGGCAAATCTCGTTCCTTCCGTATGCATGTTGTGACCCAATTCTTTCAAAGAAAATGGTCCAGAAAGGTACCTTTCTTTAGGTAGAGAGAAAAGAAATGGTATCCATTGATGAGATATGAGAAGAATGCACTGACCAATGGATGAAAAGAATAGTGCACACAATACACAAAAGATGGACGGTGGTGCAACATATTTAGAGAGCTCTTGACACTATTTGCACACCTCTTAAAGTATGGCCATTTCTTCAGCAAAATCAAGTTTTTTACATATGTGTTCAACTTCTTCACAGCTGTAGAACCGTGATGAGACATCAATGGATAAAACGGACTGTCACAATCCACAACTGTTGGACTGTGAAAGGACACATTTAAGAAGTTCTGGACACCACCTACTTACAACTCTAGCCATTGAAAGTGGCTAGCTCTTCATCAGAATCAAGTTATTCAAACATATCTTTTTGGGTTTATCAATGTAGTTGTTATGTTTTCTAAACCGTTGGATTTTACAGTCATATGAAAAAGTTTGGGCACCCCTATTAATCTTAAGCTTAATGTTTTATAAAAATTGTTTTTTTTGCTACAGCTATTTCAGTTTCATATATCTACTAACTGTTGGACACAGCAATGTTTCTGCCTTGAAATGAGGTTTATTGTACTAACAGAAAATGTGCAATCTGCATTCAAACAAAATTTGACCGGTGCATAAGTATGGGCACCCTTATCATTTTCTTGTTTTAAATACTCCTACCTACTTTTTACTGACTTACTAAAGCACTTTTTTTGGTTTTGTAACCTCATTGAGCTTTGAACTTCATAGCTAGGTGTATGCAATCATGAGAAAAGCTACTTAAAGTGGCCACTTGCAAGTTGTTTTCCTGTTTGAATCTCCTCTGAAGAGTGGCATCATGGGCTCCTCAAAACAACTGTCAAATGATCTGAAAACAAAGATTATTCAACATAGTTGTTCAGGGGAAGGATACAAAAAGCTGTCTCAGATTTAACCTGTCAATTTCCACTGTGAGGAACATAGTAAGGAAATGGAAGAACACAGGTACAGTTCATGTTAAGGTCAGAAGTGGCAGGCCAAGAAAAACATCAGAAAGGCAGAGAAGAAGAATGGTGAGATCAGTCAAGGACAATCCTCAGACCACCTCCAGAGATCTGCAGCATCAACTTGCTGCAGATGGTGTCACTGTGCATCGGTCAACTATACAACGTACTGTGTTTTTTTGCCGCCATGCATAACGCCTTTTTGAATGACCAAACAACTCAATCTTGGTTTCATCAGTCCACAGGACCTTCTTCCAAAAAGAAATTGGCTTCTCCAAATGTGCTTTTGCATACCTCAGCCGACTCTGTTTGTGGCGTGCTTGCAGAAACAGCTTCTTTCGCATCACTCTCCCATACAGCTTCTCCTTGTGCAAAGTGCGTTGTATAGTTGACCGATGCACAGTGACACCATCTGCAGCAAGTTGATGCTGCAGCTCTCTGGAGGTGGTCTGAGGATTGTCCTTGACTGATCTCACCATTCTTCTTCTCTGCCTTTCTGATGTTTTTCTTGGCCTGTCACTTCTGGCCTTAACAAGAACTGTACCTGTGTTCTTCCATTTCCTTACTATGTTCCTCACAGTGGAAATTGACAGGTTAAATCTCTTAGACAGCTTTTTGTATCCTTCCCCTGAACAACTATGTTGAATAATCTTTGTTTTCAGATCACTTGACAGTTGTTTTGAGGAGCCCATGATGCCACTCTTCAGAGGAGATTCAAACAGGAGAACAACTTGCAAGTGGCCACTTTAAGTAGCTTTTCTCATGATTGCAAACACCTAGCTATGAAGTTCAAAGCTCAATGAGGTTACAAAACAAAAAAAAAGTGCTTTAGTAAGTCAGTAAAAAGTAGGTAGGAGTATTTAAAACAAGAAAATGATAAGGGTGCCCATACTTATGCACCTGTCAAATTTTGTTTGAATGCAGATTGCACATTTTCTGTTAGTACAATAAACCTCATTTCAAGGCAGAAACATTACTGCGTCCAACAGTTATTAGATAGATGAAACTGAAGTAGCTGTTGCAAAAAAAAACAATTTTTATAAAACATTAAGCTTAAGATTAATAGGGGTGCCCAAACTTTTTCATATGACTGTATGTACCATCAGGTACTTTCCTGTTTTTTAACCTATACAATAGGAAATATTGGTGTGAAAAATATACCAATTTTGGAGATGGAATGGCCAGCTGAAGGAGTTGGAGGAGGCTGGTATATTTGACATCATGTATGCATGCCATGAAGACTAACATACATGTTGTTAAATTATTTTTTGGTGGCCTGTTGTTTCAGAATATTTACTCGTTTGACAGTTGTTGAGTTGGCTAATCTTTTTTCTTTCGTATTCATGCTGGGCCCTAATTCTTTCAAACAATTCCATCCAGAATGGTACCTCTAGGTGGAAAGAAGAGAAATGAATCATGACCACTGATGATAAATTAGTAGAACTCACCAAAAGATGGATGAAAAGAATAGTGGCGCAATAGTCAAAAATTGGAGTGTGGTGCAACATACAGTATTTGGAGCGCTCTGGACTCTACTTGCATACAAATCTGAAGGAATGGACATTGCTTTAGAAAGATCAAGTTTTTCAAGTATCTGGCAACTTCTCTACACCTGTAAAACTATTATGAGAGAAAGAATGTCTCATCAATAAACACAAGGACTGTGGCACAATCTACAAGTGTGGGACTGTGAAGAGATACATTTAGGCTGGTTTCACATTATCGTATCAGTGAGCAGCGTATGATCCAAACAGATCCGCATGCGTCATGCATATATATCTTTAACCTGGTGTATGCAGGGACATGCGTTTCCATGAGTTCTTATGCGGATGTGTACACATGTTTTGTTTCGCGGTGTGCGGTGATGTCCGGCGACTTTGAGGCATCAAATATTGCGCAATCATGCACTTGTGGATGATTGCGAATGAGTACGTGAAAACAATGCATTACTCTATGGGAATGTATTGGTACGCAAGGACAAGCATACGCATGCGTTCGATACGCATGCGTACTTCAGACGGCGCATATCCAGGAAATGATTTCACCACCTCCACCATGCACGTCAACAACGCAAACACATGCCAAAATGCATTTAAAAGCATGCACGCGCAGCAGGTTTTTTTGTGTCATGCGTAAGATGATGCAGAGTAAAACCACAGCATAAGCATGTGTTTGCATGCATTTGCGCATGCAGATGATACGCTGCGCAAAAAAGGCTAATGTGTACCTAGCCTTAGGAAGTTCTGGACACCACCTATCTACAGATCTAGCCATCAATGAGTGTACATCTCCTCATCAGAATCAAGTTCTCCAAATGAGCCTTCATATTCTTTTTGGGTTTATCAAGGTAGTTATAAAGTTTTCTGAACCATTGAATTTTCTGTACCATCAGGCACTTTCTTGGTTTTAACCTATACAATTGGAAATTTGGTGTGAAAAAGACACCAGTTTTGGAGATGGAATGGCCAGCTGAAGGGGTTGGAGGAGGCTGGATTTTTTTAACATCATGTATGCATGCCCTAAAGACTAACATACAAGTTGTTAAATTATTTTTTTGAGGCCTAATGGTTCAGCATTTTTACACCTTTGTCAATTGGTGAGATGGCAAATCTCGTTCCTTCCATATGCATGTTGTGACCCAATTCTTTCAAAGAAAATGGTCCAGAATGGTACCTTTCTTTAGGTGGAGAGAAAAGAATTGGTATCCATTGATGAGATATGAGAAGAATGCACTGACCAACGGATGAAAAGAATAGTGCACACAATACACAAAAGATGGACGGTGGTGCAACATATTTAGAGAGCTCTTGACACTATTTGCACACCTCTTAAAGTATGGCCATTTCTTCAGCAAAATCAAGTTTTTTACATATGTGTTCAAATTCTTCACAGCTGTAGAACCGTGATGAGACATCAATGGATAAAACGGACTGTCACAATCCACAACTGTTGGACTGTGAAAGGACACATTTAAGAAGTTCTGGACACCACCTACTTACAACTCTAGCCATTGAAAGTGGCGAGCTCTTCATCAGAATCAAGTTATTCAAACATATCTTTTTGGGTTTATCAATGTAGTTGTTATGTTTTCTGAACCGTTGGATTTTATGTACCATCAGGTACTTTCCTGTTTTTTAACCTATACAATAGGAAATATTGGTGTGAAAAGTATACCAATTTTGGAGATGGAATGGCCAGCTGAAGGGGTTGGAGGAGGCTGGTATTTTTGACATCATGTATGCATGCCATGAAGACTAACATACATGTTGTTAAATTATTTTTTGGTGGCCTGTTGTTTCAGAATATTTACTCATTTGACAATTGTTGAGTTGGCTAATCTTTTTTCTTTCGTATTCATGCTGGGCCCTAATTCTTTCAACCAATTCCATCCAGAATGGTACCTCTAGGTGGAAAGAAGAGAAATTAATCATGTCCACTGATGATAAATTAATAGAACTCACCGAAAGATGGATGAAAAAAATAGTGGCGCAATACTCAAAAATTGGAGTGTGGTGCAACATACAGTATTTGGAGAGCTCTGGACTCTACTTGCATACAAATCTTAAGGAATGGACATTGCTTTAGAAAGATCAAGTTTTTCAAATATCTGACAACTTCTCTACAGCTGTAAAACTATTATGAGAGAAAGAATGTCTCATCAATAAACACAAGGACTGTGGCACAATCTACAACTGTGGGACTGTGAAGAGATACATTTAGGCTGGTTTCACATTAGCGTATCTGTGCGCAGCGTATGATCCACACAGATCCGCATGCATCATGCATATATATATCTTTAACCTGGTGTATGCAGGGAAATGCTTTTCCATGAAATCGTATGCGGATGTGTACACATGTTTTGTTTCGCGGTGTGCGGTGATGTCCGGCGACTTTGAGGCATCAAATATTGCGCAATCATGCACTTGAGGATGATTGCGAATGAGTACGTGAAAACAATGCATTACTGTATGGGAATGCATTGGTATGCAAGGACAAGCATACGCATGCGTTCGATACGCATGCGTACTTCAGACGGCGCATATCCAGGAAATGGTTTCACCACCTCCACCATGCACGTCAATAACGCAAACACATGCCAAAATGCATTTAAACGCATGCACGCACAGCAGGTTTTTTTGTGTCATGCGTAAGATGATGCAGAGTAAAACCACAGCATAAGCATGTGTTTGCATGCATTTGCGCATACAGATGATACGCTGCGCAAAAAACGCTAATGTGTACCTAGCCTTAGGAAGTTCTGGACACCACCTATCTACAGATCTAGCCATGAACGAGTGTACATCTCATCATCAGAATCAAGTTCTCCAAATGAGCCTTCATATTCTTTTTGGGTTTATCAAGGTAGTTATTATGTTTTCTGAACCATTGAATCTTCTGTACCATCAGGCACTTTCTTGGTTTTAACCTATACAATTGGAAATTTGGTGTGAAAAATACACCACTTTGGAGATGGAATGGCCAGCTGAAGGGGTTGGAGGAGGCTGGATTTTTTTAACATCATGTATGCATGCCTTAAATACTAACATACAAGTTGTTAAATAATTTTTTTTGTTGCCTAATGGTTCAGAATTTTTACAACTTTGTCAATTGGTGAGATGGCAAATCTCGTTCCTTCCGTATGCATGTTGTGACCCAATTCTTTCAAAGAAAATGGTCCAAAATGGTACCTTTCTTTAGGTGGAGAGAAAAGAAATGGTATCCATTGATGAGATATGAGAAGAATGCACTGACCAATGGATGAAAAGAATAGTGTACACAATACACAAAAGATGGACGGTGGTGCAACATATTTAGAGAGCTCTTGACACTATTTGCACACCTCTTAAAGTATGGCCATTTCTTCAGCAAAATCAAGTTTTTTACATATGTGTTCAACTTGTTCACAGCTGTAGAACCGTGATGAGACATCAATGGATAAAATGGACTGTCACAATCCTCAACTGTTGGACTGTGAAAGGACACATTTAAGAAGTTCTGGACACCACCTACTTACAACTCTAGCCATTGAAAGTGGCGAGCTCTTCATCAGAATCAAGTTATTCAAACATATCTTTTTGGGTTTATCAATGTAGTTGTTATGTTTTCTGAACCGTTGGATTTGATGTACCATCAGGTACTTTCCTGTTTTTTAACCTATACAATAGGAAATATTGGTGTGTAAAATATACCAATTTTGGAGATGGAATGGCCAGCTGAAGGGGTTGGAGGAGGCTGGTATTTTTGACATCATGTATGCATGCCATGAAGACTAACATACATGTGTTTAAATTATTTTTTGGTGGCCTGTTGTTTCACCATATTTACTCGTTTGACAATTGTTGAGTTGGCTAATCTTTTTTCTTTCGTATTCATGCTGGGCCCTAATTCTTTCAAACAATTCCATCCAGAATGGTACCTCTAGGTGGAAAGAAGAGAAATGAATCATGACCACTGATGATAAATTAGTAGAACTCATCGAAAAATGGATGAAAAGAATAGTGGCGCAATACTCAAAAATTGGAGTGTGGTGCAACATACAGTATTTGGAGAGCTCTGGACTCTAAGTACTTGCATACAAATCTTAAGAAATGGACATTGCTTTAGAAAGATCAAGTTTTTCAAATATGTGACAACTTCTCTTCAGCTGTAAAACTATTATGAGAGAAAGAATGTCTCATCAATAAACACAAGGACTGTGGCACAATCTACAACTGTTGGACTGTGAAGAGATACATTTAAGCTGGTTTCACATTAGCGTATCTGTGAGCAGCGTATGATCCACACAGATCCGCATGTGTCATGCATATATATCTTTAACCTGGTGTATGCAGGGAAATGCGTTTCCATGAGTTCTTATGCGGATGTGTACACATGTTTTGTTTCGTGGTGTGCGGTGATGTCCGGCGACTTTGAGGCATCAAATATTGCGCCATCATGCACTTGTAGATGATTGCAAATGAGTACATGAAAACAATGCATTACTGTCTATGGGAATGCATTGGTACGCAAGGACATGCATACGCATGCGTACTCCAGACGGCGCATATCCAGGAAATGATTTCACCACCTCCACCAAGCACGTCAACAACGCAAACACATGCCAAAATGCATTTAAACGCATGCACGCGCAGCAGGTTTTTTTGTGTCATGCGTAAGATGATGCAGAGTAAAACCACAGCATAAGCATGTGTTTGCATGCATTTGCGCATGCAGATGATACGCTGCGCAAAAAACGCTAATGTGTACCTAGCCTTAGGAAGTTCTGGACACCACCTATCTACAGATCTAGCCATCAATGAGTGTACATCTCCTCATCAGAATCAATTTCTCCAAATGAGCCTTCATATTCTTTTTGGGTTTATCAAGGTAGTTATTATGTTTTCTGAACCATTGAATTTTCTGTACCATCAGGCACTTTCTTGGTTTTAACCTATACAATTGGAAATTTGGTGTGAAAAATACACCACTTTTGGAGATGGAATGGCCAGCTGAAGGGGTTGGAAGATATATGAAAAAATACAAGGACTGTAGTACAATATCAATCTCCCTACAATGATCTCAGGACAAGTATGGCAGCAATAAAAAGGACTGTTGCACACAAAAGTGCACTGTGGACAAATAAACAAGATAACTGTGCAGAAAGGAGCAACAGGATTTTTGCTTTTAAAAAAGCAGTTGGTGTGCACAGCAGTGTGCAAACAGCAATGCTGCTATCAGGGAGCCTTATAAGGCAGCCTAATAAGCTACAGAGCTGATGCACAAAATTATAGCCTCCACTGTCCCTGCAAAAAAAAGGTGGTGTTGGACAGTGGAAATCGCTACAGCACAAGCAGTTTGGGGGTTAATCTACCCTCCCTAACTATATCCCTTCTTCTGATGAAGCTGCAGCAACCTCTCCCTATGCTACGATCGGCAGAAGTAAGATGGCGGTCGGCATGCACGCCCCTTTATAGCCCCTATGACGCCGCAGAAAGCAAGCCAATCACTGTCATGCCCTTCTCCAAGATGGTGGGGACCGAGACCTATGTCATCACGCTGCCCACACTCTGTGTCCTCCTTCATTGGCTGAAAAATGGCACTGAAAGCATCATACAAAACGTGACTTTGGCGCGCAGATCGCCGACCTCATGGCCGATCCCACACTAGGATCGGGTCGGTTTTCATGAAACCCGACTTTGCTGAAAGTCGGCGATTTTTTAATTTGTCCGATCCGTTTCGCTCAACCCTAGTGGTCAATCTGCTGGTTTCGTGGAGCCTATGGTCCAGGTGCCTTTCTTCTGCTGTGCTGTGCTTTGCAGCAGAGAAAGTTGTTAAGCTACGTTTTGTGTTTTTACCTTGTCTGTCTCTGTCCCCTGCATTGTACCATTTTCAGTGGTGAGGCTAGCGCCCTTGCCGGCCAGTGCACTAGCCAGGGCAGGGTGAGGTGACAGTGAGGGACGAGGTTTGTGATGGTGTTGGGGGGAAGGTCCCACTTAGGGTGTTAGGGGAGTGCAGAGACAGGCTCAGGTTGGAGCTCAGTAGGTGTCCATCCCTCATTCCCTATCGGTAAGGCCTTCCTCTCCCCATTTCCATCCCATTGAGTGTGTGTTGTGCCGTCTGCTGACCGATTCCCTGTTGGGTCGTTACATTTGGTGACAGATAATATCACACAATTCCCAGAAACGCCCTAACCTTTTTCTTGGAGACCGGCTGAGGCCACTCCTGGATTGTCTCCACTTTGTCTATTTGTGGCTTAATCTCCTCCCTTCCAATGATGTAGCCCAAGTACTTTGCCTAATATTTCTCCAGGGCACACTTCTTTGGATTTATGGTAAACCCTGCCTTCATCAGTGCATTCAGTACCACCTGGACTTTCTGCAGGTGACTTCCCTAATCAAAGCTGAAGATCACGATGTTGTCCAAGTAAGCGGCAGCGTACTTCTTGTGAAGGACCAGTATCCGATCCATAGCCCTCTGGAAGGTAGCTGGGGCGTCTTGTAGTCTGAACAGCATCTGGATATATTGAAAGCACCCGTCAGTTGTAGAGAAGGCTGTCTTCTTCTTGGCACTTGGAGACAGGAGAATTTATCAGTACTCTTTTGTTAGGTCCAGGCTGGTGATATATCTGGCTGACCCTAGCCTCTCAATAAGCTCATCGACCCATGGCATCAGATACGCGTCGAACTTGGACACCTCTTTGAGCTTACTCTAATTATTACAGAAGCGCCACTCCCCATCCGGCTTCAGCACCAGCACAATAAGCTGGACCAGCTGTTCTTTGACTCTTCGATGACACCCAGGCCCAACATTATCTTCACCTCCTTGGAGATCACCTTGTGGTGAGCTTCAGGAATATGATATGGCCTTTGGTTCCCCCTTACATGTGGTTCAGTCAGGATTTCGTTCTCCACAAGCTGCGTACATCCTGGTAACTCCAAAAACAGGTCTCAGTTCTACTGAAGCAGCTCACAGCACTGTTGTTTCTGGGCAAGCGACAGTGTCTCTGCCACTGTGACTTCCTCGACTTTGGTTTCAGGATGGGCCCCTAGGCAAGTTGCTTCTACCAGATCTCTGTTTCGCCACGGTTTCAGCAGGTTGATATGGTACACTTGGTATGGCTTTCTCCACCATCGTTGATGGACCTTATAGTTGACATCACTCAACTTCTTGACCACCTCGTATGGTCCTTGCTACTTGGCCAGGAATTTGCTTTTAATGGTCGGGATCAACACGAGCACCTGGTCCCCAGGGCTAAACTGTCTTAGTCTTGCTGACCGATTGTAGGCCCTTGCCTGGGCCTCTTGTGCTTGGAGGAGAATCTCATTCACAATCGGCATCACACTAGCGATCCTGTCCTGCATCTGGGCCACATGTTCAATAATGCTTTGGTGGGATGTTAACCTCCGCTTCCCAGGTCTCTTTTGCAATGTTCTGAAGAGCCAGAGGGTGCTGTCTGTATAGGAGCTCGAATGTCGAGAACCCTGTAGAGGCTTGTGGGACTTCACTGATGGAGAACAGTAGATATGGCAGGAGGCAATTACAATCTCAGCCATCCTTCTCCACGACATTCTTTAACATGGATTTCAAGGTGTTATTGAACCTCTCCGCCAAGCTGTCTGCGGAAGGTACACCGACATTCTAAGTTTGGTAATCTGGAGGGAATTACACATCTCCCTCATCACTTAGACATGAACGGTGTCCCTTGTTCTGTCAGGATCTCCTTTGGCAGGCCTGTCTGGGTATAATTATGCACTAGCTCCCATGCTATTCTCCAGGCGGAGGAGTTTCTCAGTGGCACCATCTCCGGGTACCCTGTAGCATAGTCCATTACTACCAGGATGTATTGAGGACCCCTGGAGGACTTAACTAAGGGCCCGACCATGGCAAACTGCTCAAATGGGACTTCGATTATAGGCAACGGAACTAGGGGACTGCGGAAATAGGATACGGGGCAGGACCGGCAGAAATGAACAATGTCCCTTTTGACACTCAGGCCATTAGAACCTCTGGAGGACTCACTGTTGGGTCTTATCTATGCCTAGATGCCCCTCCAAGACACAAGCATGGGTCAGAACTAGTACTCTATGTCTATAAGGTCCCTGGAGTGACAGCTACTCTAATACTTCCCCCCACTGTTGAGTGACCTGATATAGCAACTCCTCATTGACTGCAAAGTACGGGAACCTGGGGTCGACCCCGGGCTCTTGGGCAACCCCATTTATTACAGTCACATTTTCCAGTAAACTTTTCAAAGTCAAATCTTGCATTTGGACAGTCCCAAAATTCATGCCAGATACCCCCAGTTCAGGAATTTTGGCCTCACTGGTTACCATCTCGTCCTCGTCAACAGCCAGGACACACAAGGGGATCTCATTAATCTCCAACTGTGATGGAGTTTCAACAGGGTTGAGCAGGCTCCTATCTCCATCCTTTGGTATCTCCTCCTTTCCCCACAAATCCCAGAACAGGCTAAAATCCCACCCTATTATCAAGCATATATAGCAAGTCATTAACCACCCCAACCTCATGGGTCTCAGTCCTGCAGTTTGTTTTTATAGACACTCTGGCAACGGAATAGTCTTTGGGTTCCCCTTGGATACAGTGGATGCCCACGTGTTTCCCTGGGACCAACTGGTGAGGGAGTGTGGCCCTTATCAGGGTCACCAAGCTCCCTGAATCTAAAAGTCCTGACACCAGCATACAATTGTAGATTGTAAGCTCTCACGAGCAGGGTCGTCTTATTTTGTCTTATTTTGCTTTATTACTGTATTGTTAACGTTGTTACCTATGACTGTTGTGTTTGAAACTGTTAAACTGTAAAGCGCTGCGGAATATGTTGGCGCTATATAAATAAAGATTATTATTATTATTCCGTTTATGGTCACAGGACAGGACTGCGGTTCCTATTCATGATGATTATGATATTATGATAGTCCACACTGCAGGCGGGATATGCATAGTAGGATCAGCGACTCCATAGACTGCAGCCCATCTCTTTGGAGGACAAGGGACAACAGGCAGCTATGTGTCCTAGACTGCGACATCTCCAGCAAATCAAGTCTCTCCCCGTGGCCTTTGGCAACCACTTTGTGACCTCTTGGGATCTTGGACTCCCCTCAGTGGTAGCTCTCCTACAATTCTTTTGTGGCTCAGGTTCCTGCTGGGTCCATTAGTATGGGGATGCACCACTCCCTGGTTTTCTTAGGGACCTCTCGACCACCTGGTACTGTTCCACTAGGCCCAAAGGTTTGTCCGCATTTCGGGGATATCCCTGGGCAACGCAGGTCTGCACTGGTCTAGGAAGAGGGTGCACGAATCTGTACATGACAACACGCTCAACCTTCTGGGCTAGGGTGGAAGATTCTGGGTGCAACCATTTTTTCACAAGATGCAATAATTCAAACATCTGGGATTGAGGCAGTTTGTCCACGAAATATGACCAGTGGTGAACCATTTGTGCTCTGATGGACATAGTCACTCCTGCCCGTGCCAAAATTTTGTTTTTTAATTTGGCATACTCCTGTGCATCCTTCAATGACAAATCATAATAGGCCTTCTGGGGCTCACTAGTCAGATAGGGGGCCAGCAGCTCTGCCCACTGCTCTGGCAGTAGTTTTTCATTCTCCGCCACCCACTCGAACACAGTCAAAAATGCCTCCACATCATCACCTGGGATCATTTTTTGCATGGCTCGTCTTACCATCTTCCGGACGAACGTGTCGTCACCTGGACTTGGGGGAGAGGCTGCCGGCCTTCCACAAACCGCTTCTGCAAGAAAGTCAATCTGCTTCTGATACTGCAGGTATTGCTGCTACATCTGCTGAATAAGTATCTTGTCTCTTGTTGCGCCATCTGTTGCTGCTGTAATTGTTGCTGGTGTTGTAGTTGCTGTTGCTGCTGTGCTTGTAGCAGATGTTTGAGCAGGTCCCCCATCTTACCTGATTTTGTATGCTGGCTTGTGGCCTTCACACTTCTAACACCACCCACCTGTGGAAGATTGACTCACTCAGCTGCTCTAAGAGGTAGACACGGGAGCACTGCTGCTTGAAAGATGCACTTGGTTTATTTGGTACGTCATAAACCAAGGGATAGCATAAAATAAACTCGGCCATCTGGGCAAAAACTGGTCTCCATTATTCGTAAAGGGATGCTTTAATAATGGGCAACCCAGCATCCATGAAAAAGGGAGAGGTGAGGGGAAGGTGGGGAGAGTTAAGTAAAAAATTACTTTTAATTCAATCACAATTAAAAATGGAAAGAAATGTGCATCACTGCAGACTTACACGCTTTGGATCTCGCTTTGGATGACTGATCCTTAGTCATAGAAAATGCACATGAAACACTGGAATTTAAGCACAGAGAAGAGGTATGGTTGACACCATGAAACACCCCATATATCATACAATCAAAGAAGCAGCAAACAGGTGATATATAATGGGTATGTAAAAATATCATGAAACTCTAAAAACTGCAGCTAGTAGTAATACATTAAATAAGCTATGTTATTTAAAGCTCGTTACTCTCCGCAAGCGACTTACAACTAACATCCGCACTAATCCGTACTTCACACTCCTAGCTCTAAGGGTACCGTCACACAGTGCCATTTTGATCGCTACGACGGCACGATCCGTGACGTCGCAGCGATCGTATGATTATCGCTCCAGCGTCGTAGACTGTGGTCACACGTTGCAATCACGGCGCTGGAGCGATGCCGAAGTCCCCGGGTAACCAGGGTAAACATCGGGTTACTAAGCGCAGGGCCACGCTTAGTAACCCGATGTTTACCCTGGTTACCAGCGTAAACGTAAAAAAAACAAACAGTACATACTTACATTCCGGTGTCTGTCCCCCGGCGTCTCAGCTTCTCTGCACTGTGTAAGCACAGCGGCCGGAAAGCAGAGCGGTGACGTCAGACGCTTTCTGGCTGGCTGGCGCTCACAGTGCAGAGAAGCTGATGAGACGCCGGAGGACAGACACCGGAATGTAAGTATGTACTGTTTGTTTTTTTTACGTTTACGCTGGTAACCACGGTAAACATCGGGTTACTAAGCGCGGCCCTGCGCATAGTTACCCGATGTTTACCCTGGTTACAAGCGAACACATCGCTGGATCGCTGTCACACACAACGATCCAGCGATGTCAGCGGGAGATCAAGCGACGAAAGAAAGTTCCAAACGATCTGCTACGACGTACGATTCTCAGCAGGATCCCTGATCGCTGCTGCGTGTCAGACACTGCGATATCGTATGGATATCGCTGGAACGTCACGAATCGTACCGTCGTAGCGATCAAAGTGTGACTGTGTGACGGTACCCTTAGACTTCTCCTGAGTTGCACAAATCCTCAGGAATGGTCTACCCCAAGAAATTAGGGCTAAGCACTACTTTCACAGTTTTAGGCACTCCCTAAAATTCCATCTGTTTAGGGCGGCCTATCATGTTCCCTAATCGAAGTCCTTTTATATATAGCCCATACATTATTTCTCTGAACATAACACTCCACCAAACTCCACCGCACCCAAAAGCACTACAATTATTGGCTTGTGACCAGCTCATGAAGCCTTTATCCATCTCCATTTCCTCAAGATGGCTGGACCATCATTGTAAATAAGCACCTGTACTCTGTGTCTCCCCTCACCTCATTGTAAATTGTAAGCTCTTACGGGTAGAGTCGTCATTATCTTTGCTTTAATTATTGTATTATCTTTAACTTTGTATATCACTGAGTGTAACTTTGTGTATCACTGAGCTGCCATGAGAGAGTTCACTGGAGTTCATCAGCTGATGAGCTCTGGTGCTCTCACTTACGGCACCACCGCTGTGTGAGAACTTTGTCAGTGTATTGCCGGCTGTCTTTCAGAGCAGTCACATCCTGGTCAATATTACAATGCTGAAAAGAACCTCCAACAACAATTCTGTCCATCATCCTATTATAAATAATATATCTACAATGTGCAAGTGCTTTTTGGACTTTTCCAGTGGTGCACCATAGTAATTTCCTGTAAGGGTATGTGCACACGTTGCGGATTTGGCTGCGGATCCACAGTGGATTTGGCCCTGCGGATCCGCAGCAGTTTTCCATGCGGTGTACAGTACCATGATAACCTATGGAAAACCAAATCCGCTGTGCCCATGCTGCGGAAAATTCCGCGCAGAAAAGCATCGGTTTATTTTCTGCAGCATGTCAATTCTTTTTGCGGATTCCGCAGTGTTTTACACCTGTTTCATTATAGGAATCCGCAGGTGTAAAAACGCAGGCGAAATCCGCACAAAATCCGCAGGGAATCCACAGATAAAACTCAGGTAATTTTACCTGCGGATTCTGCAGAATCCGCCCGGAAAAATCCGCAATGGAATCCGCAACGTGTGCACATACCCTAAAAAGTAGATAGGGTTTTCTGAACTGTGCCAGTACCAGAAGGAGGTCTACCTGGCAATTTCAGACTATAAATCATTATAAAGCTAGAATGAATGCCTTCACTGACCTTGAACACAACACAAGACACCAATGTGTAGAACACGTGGCTGATATACAGGTCCTTCTCAAAAAATTAGCATATAGTTTTAAATTTCATTATTTACCATAATGTAATGATTACAATTAAACTTTCATATATTATAGATTCATTATCCACCAACTGAAATTTGTCAGGTCTTTTATTGTTTTAATACTGATGATTTTGGCATACAACTCCTGAAAACCCAAAAAACCTGTCTCAATAAATTAGCATATCAAGAAAAGGTTCTCTAAACGACCTATTACCCTAATCTTCTGAATCAACTAATTAACTCTAAACACATGCAAAAGATACCTGAGGCTTTTAAAAACTCCCTGCCTGGTTCATTACTCAAAACCCCCATCATGGGTAAGACTAGCGACCTGACAGATGTCAAGAAGGCCATCATTGACACCCTCAAGCAAGAGGGTAAGACCCAGAAAGAAATTTCTCAACAAATAGGCTGTTCCCAGAGTGCTGTATCAAGGCACCTCAATGGTAAGTCTGTTGGAAGGAAACAATGTGGCAGAAAACGCTGTACAACGAGAAGAGGTGACCGGACCCTGAGGAAGATTGTGGACTGAGTCTGGTGTGGAAACATCCAGAGCCACCGTGCACAGGCGTGTGCAGGAAATGGGCTACAGGTGCCGCATTCCCCAGGTAAAGCCACTTTTGAACCATAAACAGCGGCAGAAGCGCCTGACCTGGGCTACAGAGAAGCAGCACTGGACTGTTGCTAAGTGGTCCCAAGTACTTTTTTCTGATGAAAGCAAATTTTGCATGTCATTCGGAAATCAAGGTGCCAGAGTCTGGAGGAAGACTGGGGAGAAGGAAATGCCAAAATGCCTGAAGTCCAGTGTCAAGTACCCACAGTCAGTGATGGTGTGGGGTGCCATGTCAGCTGCTGGTGTTGGTCCACTGTGTTTCATCAAGGGCAGGGTCAATGCAGCTAGCTATCAGGAGATTTTGGAGCACTTCATGCTTCCATCGGCTGAAATGCTTTATGGAGATGAAGATTTCATTTTCCAGCACGACCTGGCACCTGCTCACAGTGCCAAAACCACTGGTAAATGGTTTACTGACCATGGTATTACTGTGCTCAATTGGCCTGCCAACTCTCCTGACCTGAACCCCATAGAGAATCTGTGGGATATTGTGAAGAGAAAGTTGAGAGTCGCAAGACCCAACACTCTGGATGAGCTTAAGGCCGCTATTGAAGCATCCTGGGCCTCCATAACATCTCAGCAGTGTCACAGGCTGATTGCCTCCATGCCACGCCGCATTGAAGCAGTCATTTCTGCCAAAGGATTCCCGACCAAGTATTGAGTGCATAACTGAACATTATTATTTGATGTTTTTTTTGTTTGTTATTAAAAAACACTTTTATTTGATTGGACGGGTGAAATATGCTAATTTATTGAGACAGGTTTTTTGGGTTTTCAGGAGTTGTATGCCAAAATCATCAGTATTAAAACAATAAAAGACCTGACAAATTTCAGTTGGTGGATAATGAATCTATAATATATGAAAGTTTAATTGTAATCATTACATTATGGTAAATAATGAAATTTAACACTATATGCTAATTTTTTGAGAAGGACCTGTATACTGCCTAACTTCAAACACAGCCTTTCCACTGTATATTGATGACAGGGGTAATGACTTAATGATTAAAAAATGTAATGAAAAAATGATTTTCCCTGACACTTGGAGGCCACACTTATTATCTAACTGTTCCTGATAATCTAGAAATAACAAATTAAAAAAATAGAGAATCAGGTCCTGTCACCTAGAAGTTCTATACTCTCAGTGATATGGCATACACCCAATATTCTCAAAGTCAACATCAATGAATGTGTGTGTACGATCTAATTTCTATTATTTGTCTGTGCTGTAATCGGACTGTACACAGCGTCATGATCCCTGCATAAAAAAACAAAACTGCTCGTTACTATGTTTTTGTGTAGTGTGAAAAGCTATTGTGTTTATGACCAGAATATAATGAATACTAAAATGCTGTTTTCAGAAAAATATGTTATCCCCTTTCCAGGGTCACACAGTTGCCCATAGGTCAGTTGGTAAACAGAGCTCATTTTGGTTTCTGCAGTATTATTCCTATGATATACAGTATACGTTCCCCATATTTAAACATTAATTATAGGACAATTGTGTGGACTTATTGCATAACAACTAAGAGGCAAGTAAGAGCTAAAACGATAATCTGCAAGCACAGTAACAATAATTGGGCTGAGAACATAGTCAGGTACATAACTCACCCAAGAAAAGTATTCAAGAAATAGATAAAGAGGCAGAGTACTGCCAAAAACAGTTAGAAAACTGAGCAGAGGCTTAGCTAGGGTTTTGGTTCAGGGGGGCGAAACTTTTCAGTGGGCCCCTAACCAGGTTAGATTGATTACAACTCGGTGACACCCCCTAATAGTGGAGGAGAACCTCAGCAGATGACCGCGCTATTACTGAAGATAATCTCTATACAAAGACCAGCATGGATATTACCGCCATTTGGTCAGTGGTAAATACCAGTCCTGCAGTACATATAAGAGATCACAGCACAGTTATATATAGTGACTTACCGCTGACATTCTTTCTGATGGAATCGTTCACTTTTCACGTCTTTTCCATCTGGCCCAGACCGACACGACAAATTCTTCCAGCCAGGACTCGGCTGCAGAGAAAACAGCAAAGACACTTTTCACGCCTCATATTTTCAGACATCACCATCTATTCCCAACCTGCACAAACTCTTCATTCTGCTGATACCCCAATGCTGAGCAGCTGCTGCCGTATGTTTCCCTATTACTGCACCTGCTGTGTGGTTCACTGTGCCATCTAAATTCTAAAGCACCCCTCTATAACATGGTAATGCCGGGTGCAAGTGTCCTAGAAAACAGTGCCCATATTTTGCCCCCTAGAAAGTAATATTGCCCTGTGTGCCCCTTTGATTGTCACAGTAACCTGAGTTCCCCTATAACAATAAGGGTATGTTTCCACGTTCAGGAAACGCTGCGTTTTTGACGCTGCGTTTTTCTGCAGCGTCAAAAACGCAGCGTCCAGATGTTACAGCATAGTGGAGGGGATTTTATGAAATCCAGACTCCACTATGCGTTAAAAAACGCATGCGTTTTTGCCGCGAAAACGCATGCGTGGTGCGTTTTTTCGAAACGCAGCATGTTGCTACTATGAGCAAAACACGCAGGTACACCGCAGGTGACCTGCCAGTGACCTCAGGTGCAGTTTTGGTCAGGATTTTACCTGCATAAAATCCTGACCAAAGCCTGAAGCAAAACTGAACGTGGAAACATACCCTTAGTGCTCACTAAGCATTGAATAATGTCCCGAGTCTCCCCCCTTACAGCTTCCCTATACACAATATGATGCTCTTTTATAAACAGTATAATGCCCCCTCACTGTAGAGTACCACCCACACAGTATACTGGCCCGTTAGTAGCCCCCAAACTGTTTGATGGCTCCAACACTGTAAGATGACCCCTTCACTGTAATCTCCACACTGTATGATGGCCCCCTCGTTAGCCAACATATAGTGTAATGCACCAGATATTCCTCAAAATAGTATAATGCACTCTGCATAGGACTCCATATAGTATAATGCACTCCCCATAGGCCTACTCTATATTGTATAATGCACCCCCTGTCATGGTTCTCAATGGCAAGAGAACGTAGTAAAGCATACAAAAAGGACTAGCTCTTGGAAGATGGGAACTCGAGCTGACTGTGAGCTAAACCTACCGCACAAATAACAGTGGCCGGGTAGCGTGCCTACGTTTTATCCCTAGACGCCCAGCGCCAGCCGGAGAACTGACTGACCCTAGCAGAGGAAAATACAGACCTGGCTTACCTCTAGAGAAATTTTCCCCAAAAGGCAGACAGTAGCCCCCACATATATTGTCGGTGATTTCAGAGGAAATTGACCTACGAAGTATGAAGATAGGTTTAGCAAATTGAGGTCCGCTTACTAGATAGTAGGAAGACAGAAAAGGGAACTTCACAGTCAGCTGAAAACCCTTTCAAAACACCATCCTGGAATTACTTTAAGACTCTAATATCAACTCATGACACCAGAGTGGCAATTCCAGCTCACAAGAGCTTCCAGCCTCAGAAATAAACAATCACAGAGAACTGGAACAAAAATGCAAAACAAACTTAGGACTACAAGTCCAACTTAGCTGATAGTAGTCTAGGAGCAGGAACATGCAACAGAAAGGCTTCTGGTAACATTGTTGGCCGGCATAGAAATGACTGAGGAGCAAGGCTAAATAGACAACTCCCACATCCTGATGGAAACAGGTGAACAGAGGCGATGAAGCACACAAGTTCAGTACCACCAGTGACCACCGGGGGAGCCCAGAAACCAAATTCACAACAGTACCCCCCCTCAAGGAGGGGGCACCGAACCCTCACCAGAACCACCAGGGCGATCAGGATGAGCCCTATGAAAGGCACGGACCAAATCGGAGGCATGAACATCAGAGGCTGTCACCCAAGAATTATCCTCCTGACCGTAGCCCTTCCACTTGACCAGATACTGAAGTCTCCATCTGGAAACACGGGAGTCCAAGATCTTTTTTAGATACAAAGAAAAAACCGGCTCCTAAGGGAGATGACGAAGGACGAATATGTCCCTTTTCCAAGGACTCCTTAATATATTCCCGCATAGCAGCGTGTTCAGGCACAGATAGATTAAATAAACGACCCTTTGGAAACTTACTGCCCGGAATCAGATCTATTGTACAATCGCAATCTCTGTGCGGAGGTAGTGAACCAAGTTTAGGCTCTTCAAAAACGTCACGATAATCAGATAAAAATTCCGGAATCTCAGAGGGAATAGATGACGAAATGGAAACCAAAGGTACGTCCCGATGAGTCCCCTGACATCCCCAGCTTAACACAGACATAGCTTTCCAGTCGAGGACTGGGTTATGAGATTGCAGCCATGGCAATCCAAGCACCAACACATCATGTAGATTATACAACACAAGGAAGCGAGTAATCTCCTGGTGATCCGGATTAATACGCATAGTTACTTGTGTCCAGTATTGTGGTTTATTACTAGCCAATGGCGTGGAGTCAATACCCTTCAGAGGTATAGGAACTTCCAGAGGCTCTAAATTAAACCCACAGCGTTTGGCAAAGGACCAATCCATAAGACTCAAAGCGGCGCCAGAGTCGACATAGGCGTCCGCGGTAATAGACGATAAAGAGCAAATCAGGGTCACAGATAGAATAAACTTAGACTGTAAAGTACCAATTGAAACAGACTTATCAACCTTCTTAGTACGTTTAGAGCATGCTGATATAACATGAGTTGAATCGCCACAATAGAAGCATAACCCATTTTTTCGCCTAAAATTCTGTCGTTCGCTTCTGGACAGAATTCTATCACATTGCATAATCTCTGGCGCCTTCTCAGTAGACACCGCCAAATGGTGCACAGGTTTGCGCTCCCGCAAACGCCGATCAATCTGAATAGCCATTGTCATGGACTCATTCAGACCTGCAGGCACAGGGAACCCCACCATAACATCTTTAATGGCATCAGAGAGACCCTCTCTGAAATTCGCCGCCAGGGCGCACTCATTCCACTGAGTAAGCACAGACCACTTACGAAATTTTTGGCAGTATATTTCAGCCTCATCTTGCCCTTGAGACAGGGCCATCAAGGCTTTTTCAGCCTGAATCTCTAAATGAGGTTCCTCATAAAGCAACCCCAAAGCCAGGAAAAACGCATCCACATTGAGCAACGCAGGATCCCCTGGTGCCAAAGCAAATGCCCAATCCTGAGGGTCGCCCCGGAGCAAGGATATTACAATCCTGACCTGCTGTGCAGGATCTCCAGCGGAGCGAGATCTCAGAGACAAAAATAATTTACAATTATGTTTGAAATTCTGGAAGCGAGATCTATCCCCGGAGAAAAATTCAGGCAAAGGTACTCTAGGTTCAGATATAGGAGCATGAATTACAAAATCCTGTAAACTTTGAACCTTCATAGCGAGATTGTTCAGACCTGTAGCTAAACCCTGAGGATCCATTTTCATCAGGTGAAGTCAGAACCATTCAAGGATTAGAAGGAGAGAGAGACGAAGGCTGCAGTAAGCAGAGAAGCTAGTGAATCAACTAATGAGCAAACTCAGAAAAAAAAAAAAAAATTCTCTGCAGACTTCTTTTCTCTCCTTTCTTCTGCCAATAATTTTAACCCTTGGCCGGCCAAACTGTCATGGTTCTCAATGGCAAGAGAACGTAGTAAAGCATACAAAAAGGACTAGCTCTTGGAAGATGGGAACTCGAGCTGACTGTGAGCTAAACCTACCGCACAAATAACAGTGGCCGGGTAGCGTGCCTACGTTTTATCCCTAGACGCCCAGCGCCAGCCGGAGAACTGACTGACCCTAGCAGAGGAAAATACAGACCTGGCTTACCTCTAGAGAAATTTTCCCCAAAAGGCAGACAGTAGCCCCCACATATATTGTCGGTGATTTCAGAGGAAATTGACCTACGAAGTATGAAGATAGGTTTAGCAAATTGAGGTCCGCTTACTAGATAGTAGGAAGACAGAAAAGGGAACTTCACAGTCAGCTGAAAACCCTTTCAAAACACCATCCTGGAATTACTTTAAGACTCTAATATCAACTCATGACACCAGAGTGGCAATTCCAGCTCACAAGAGCTTCCAGCCTCAGAAATAAACAATCACAGAGAACTGGAACAAAAATGCAAAACAAACTTAGGACTACAAGTCCAACTTAGCTGATAGTAGTCTAGGAGCAGGAACATGCAACAGAAAGGCTTCTGGTAACATTGTTGGCCGGCATAGAAATGACTGAGGAGCAAGGCTAAATAGACAACTCCCACATCCTGATGGAAACAGGTGAACAGAGGCGATGAAGCACACAAGTTCAGTACCACCAGTGACCACCGGGGGAGCCCAGAAACCAAATTCACAACAACCCCCATAGGCAGACTCTATAGCATAAGGAAGCTCCCACAGGCAGACCCTGTAGTATAAGGCAGAAGCCCATAGGTAGACCCTGTAGAATAAGACAGCACTCCATAGGCAGACCCTGTAGTATAAAACAGCACCCCATAGGCAGACTTTGTAGTATAAGGCAGCACCCCATAGGCAGACTCTAGTATAAGGCAGCACCCCATAGGCAGACTCTGTAGTATAAGGCAGCACCCCATAGGCAGACTCTATAGTATAAGGCAGCACCCCGTAGGCAAACTCTAGTATATTGCAGCACCCCCAACAGCAGACTCTGTAGTATAAGGCAACACCCCATAGGCAGACCCTCTAGTATAAGGCAGCACCCCATAGGCAGACTCTGTAGTATAAGGCAGCACCCCATAGTCAGACCCTGTAGATTAAGGCAGCAGCCCCATATGCAGACTCTGTAGTATAAGGCAGCACCCCATATGCAGACCCTGTAGTATAAGGTAGCACCCCATAGGCAGACTCTGTAGTATAAGGCAGCACACAAACCCACTGGCAGACTCTGTAGTATAAGGCAGCACCCCCACAGGCAGACTCTGTAGTATAAGGCAGCACCCCCCACCATCAGACTCTGTAGTATAAAACAGTACCCCCCCACAGGCAGACTCTGTAGTATAAGGCAGCACCCCTCACACACAGGCAGACTCTGTAGTATAATGTAGCACCCCACACATACAGGCAGACTCTGTAGTATAAGGCAGCCCCCCATATGCAGACCCTGTAGTATAAGGTAGCACCCCATAGGCAGACTCTGTAGTATAAGGCAGCACACACACCACTGGCAGACTCTGGAACTCTTCAACAGATCCCACTAAGGCTATGCTCACACGTTCAGTATTTGGTCAGTATTTTACATCAGTATTTGTTAGCTAAAGCCAGGAGTGGAACAATCAGAGGAAAAGTATAATAGAAACTCCTCACCACTTCTGCATTTATCACCCACTCCTGGTTTTGACTTTTGAATACTGATGGGAAATACTGATGAAATACTGATAGTGTGAATGTGGCCTTATTCTGTGAATGTTTTTTTCGTGACATATTGTACTTCATGATAGTGGTAAAATTTCTTCAATATGACTTGCGTTTATTTATGAAAGAAATGGAAATATGGCAAAAATGTTGAAAATTAAGCAATTTTCAAACTTTGAATTTTTATGCCCTTAAATCAGAGAGATATGTCACACAAAATACTTAATAAATAACATTTTCCACGTGTCTACTTTACATTAGCACAATTTTGGAAACAAAATTTTTTTTTTTGTTAGGAAGTTAGAAGGGTTAAAAGTTGACCAGCGGTTTCTCATTTTGCCAACAAAATTTACAAAACCTTTTTTTAGGGACCGCATCACATTTGAAATCACTTTGAGGGGTGTACATGACAGAAAATACCCAAAAGTGACACCATTCTAAAAACTGCACCCCTCAGTGTACTCAAAACCACATGCAAGAAGTTTATTAACCCTTTACGTGCTTCACAGGAACTGAAGCAATGTGGAATGAAAACATGAACATTTAACTTTTTTTCACAAACATATTACTTCAGAACCAATTTTATTTTACAAGTGTAAAAAGAGAAAATAAACCACAAAAGTTGTTGTGCAATTTCACCTGAAGACACCGATACCCCATATGTGGGGGTAAACCACTGTTTGGGCACAAGGCAGAGCTCGGAAGGGAAGGAGCGCCGTTTGACTTTTTCAACACAGAATTGGCTGGAATTGAGATGAGATGCTATGTCGCGTTTGGGTAGCCCCTGATGTGTCCAAACTGTGACAAAAAAACCCACAAGTGACACCATTTTGGAAACTAGCCCCCCCAGGGAACATATCTAGATGTGTGGTGAGCACTTTGAACCCCCAAGTGCTTCACAGAAGTTTATAACGTAGAGCTGTGAAAATAAGAAATCATATTTTTTCCACAAAAATAATCTTTTCGCCCCAAAACTTTTATTTTCCAAAGGGCAACAGGAGAAAATATACCCAAATAGTTGTTGTGCAATTTGTTCTGAGTATGCTGATACCCTATATGTGGGGGTAAGCCACTGTTTGGGTGCATGGTAAGGCTCAGAATGGAGGGAGCATCGTTTGACCTTTTTGAACACAAAATTGGCTGGAATCAATGGTGGCGCCATGTCGCATTTGGAGACCCCCTGATGTACCTAAACAGTGGAAACCCCCAATTCTAACTCCAACCCTAACCCCAACACATCCCTAGCCCTAATCCCAACCCTAACTATAATCCTAACCACAACCCTAACCCCAAGACACCCCTAAACATAATCCCAACCCTAACCACAAACCTAACCCCAACACACCTCTAACCCTAATCCCAACCCTAACCACAACCCTAACCCCAACACACCTCTAACCCTAATACCAACCCTAACCATAACCCTAACCACAGACCTAACCCCAACACACCCCTAATCCTAAGCCCAACCCTAACCACAACCCTAACCCCAGCACACCCCTAACCCTAATATCAACCCTAACCATAACCCTTATCACAATCCTAAACCTAACACACCCCTAACCCTAATCGCAACCCTAACTGCAATCCCAACCCTAACCCTAACACTAACCCTAACTTTAGCCCAACTCTAACCCTAATGGAAAAGCTGTGATAAATATTTTTTTATTTCAACATTTTTCCCTATCTAAGGGGGTGATAAAGGGTTTTTTTTATTTACTATTCTATTATTTTGATCACTGTGACAGGGTCTATCACAGTGATCAACATGAACCAATAGGAAAATTTTCTATTATTGCCGGGTGCCGCCCTGTAGATCTCAGCGGCATGCTGCACATGCGCCCACCATTTTCTCCCAGAAGAGGACGCTGGCGGCCCAGGGGACTTCGTGTGGGGATGCCTGAACATCAGAGGTACCGGGGGTGACCGGGGGACCAGGGGACTCTATTTCTCTCTCCTCTGATGTGCAATCACATCAGAGGGGAGAAAAATTAAATGGAAAATCTGACTTTTTTTTGGGGTCGCCGTTATACTGTTGTCGTAGCTGTTTTCGCTCTGACCCAGAGTCAGTACGTCAGATCACCAGTGAGGCCTAATTGTGGAATTATTATGTGGAATGTTGTGGCTGACTATTGAAAGCATACATGATAAGAAGTATAGTCTCCTTGAAGAGGAGACCATCAGACTACTGCGTCAACAGATTCTAGTAATTCTAACACTTAAAGGCAAGAGGCACTTAAAGGCAAACTATTAACCCTTCTATAACACTGTTAACACCGGGGTTGGTAAAAACCAACCCGAATCATGTTCTCTGGGGTCTCAGCTACCCCCCCATTAGCTGAGACCATGGAGAAATTCTAACTCTTAAACCTCAGTGCGGTTATAAAGCGGCGCTGTGGTTTACGTACCTGTTGTGAATTCTGCTCTTGGGCTCCCTCCGGTGGTTGTTGGTGGTAGTGCAGTTGTCTTGGGGTTGTAATCCAGGGCAGGTGTTGCTGCTGATTGCAGCTCTACTAGGTATTTAGGTTTGCAGGATCCATGAGTCTTTGCCAGTTGTCCATTGTACCTGGAGGCATTGCATCTCTCTCTGGCTCCTCATGCCCTGCTGCCAATTCAGCGAAGATAAGTGTCTGTTTTTTTGTCTCTGTGCACACATGCAGTGTGCTTTGCAATTCAGTGCAATTCATTGTGTTTTTGTCCAGCTTAGACTTTGTTTGGATTTTTCAGTCATGCTGGATTCTCAGGAGATGCATATATACTTTCTATGTCTTTAGTTAGATGTAGAATATTTGTATTATCTGCTGTGGATATTTTTAGGATTTTAATACTGACCGCTTAGAATTCTGTCCTGTACTTTTCTATTTAGCTAGAAGTGCCTCTTTTGCTAAATCCTGTTTTTCTGCCTGCGTGTGTCTTTCCTCTTATACTCACAGTCAATATTTGTGGGGGGCTGCCTATCCTTTGGGGTTCTGCTCTGAGGCAAGACAGAATTCCCATTTCCATCTATAGGGGTATTTAGTCGTCCGGCTGTGTCGAGGTGTCTAGGACTTGTTAGGTACATCCCACGGCTACTTCTAGTTGCGGTGTTAGTTTAGGGTTTGCGGTCAGTACAGGTACCACCTACTCCTGAGAAAGTCTCTCATGCGGCTCCACGGTCACCGGATCATAACAGTACAACTGGCCAACAATGAGTTAAATGCATCTCAGAAGAAGGGAAGAAAGAGACATTTTTTTTTCTGTAGCCTGCTTTGTCTTTTCTTCCCTCTTTTCCTCTGGGTGACTGAGGAGTTTTGTGCTAGCATGGATGTTCAGGGATTAGTTTCTTGTGTAGACCAGCTTGCTGCTAGGGTACAGGGTATTTCTGATTATATTGTTCAGACTCCGCTTTTAGAGCCTAGGATTCCTACTCCTGATTTGTTTTTTGGGGACAGGTCCAAATTTTTGAGTTTTAAAAACAACTGTAAACTGTTTTTTGCTCTGAAGCCTCGTTCCTCTGGTGATCCCATTCAGCAGGTTAAAATTGTCATCTCCCTGCTGCGTGGCGACCCTCAGGATTGGGCATTTTCCCTGGAATCTGGGAATCCGGCCTTGCTTAATGTAGATGCCTTTTTTCAGGCTCTAGGATTATTATATGAGGAACCAAATTCTGTGGATCAAGTGGAGAAGACCTTGTTGGCCCTGTCTCAGGGTCAAGAAGCGGCAGACTTGTATTGTCAGAAATTTAGAAAATGGTCTGTGCTGACTAAATGGAATGAGGATGCTTTGGCGGCAATTTTCAGAAAGGGTCTTTCTGAATCTGTTAAAGATGTTATGGTGGGGTTTCCCACGCCTGTTGGTCTGAGTGATTCTATGTCTCTGGCCATTCAGATTGATCGGCGCTTGCGGGAGCGCAGAACTGTGCGCGCTGTGGTGTTGTCCTCAGAGCAGATGCCTGAGCCTATGCAGTGCGATAGGATTCTGTCTAGAACGGAACGACAAGGATTCAGACATCAGAATAGGTTGAGTTTTTATTGTGGCGATGCTTCTCATGTCATTTCTGTCTGCCCAAAGCGTACAAAGGGAATCGCTAGTTCAGTTACCATCGGAACTGTACAACCTAAATTTCTGTTATCTGTGACCTTGATCTGCTCATTGTCGTCATTTTCTGTCATGGCGTTTGTGGATTCAGGCGCCGCTTTGAACTTAATGGACTTTGAATTTGCCAGGCGTTGTGGTTTCCCCTTGCAGTCTTTGCAGAACCCTATTCCTTTAAGGGGCATTGATGCTACACCTTTGGCTAAAAATAAACCCCAGTTTTGGACACAGGTGACCATGTGCATGGCGCCAGCCCATCAGGAAGATTGTCGTTTTCTGGTGTTGCATAATTTGCATTTGTGCTGGGTTTTCCATGGTTGCAGATACATAATCCTGTGTTGGATTGGAAGTCTATGTGTGTGACTAGTTGGGGTTGTCTGGTGGTTCATAATGACGTTCCTGTGATGTCAATCTCCTCTTCCTCCTCTTCTGAAGTTCCAGAGTTTTTGTCTGATTTTCAGGATGTATTCGATGAGCCTAAGTCCAGTTCCCTTCCACCGCATAGGGACTGTGATTGTGCTATTGACTTGTTGCCAGGCTGTAAGTTTCCTAAGGGCCGACTGTTCAACGTGTCTGTGCCTGAACATACCGCCACGCGGAGTTATGTTAAGGAGTCTTTGGAGAAAGGGCATATTCGGCCATCTTCTTCACCGTTGGGAGCGGGATTTTTTTTTGTTGCTAAGAAGGATGGCTCCTTGAGACCCTGTATTGATTATCGCCTCTTGAATAAGATCACGGTCAAGTTTCAGTACCCTTTACCTTTGCTTTCCGATTTGTTTGCCAGGATTAAGGGGGCTAGTTGGTTTACTAAAATTGACCTTTGGGGGGCATATAATCTTGTTCGTATTAAGCAGGGTGACGAATGGAAAACTGCAATTAATACGCCCGAAGGCCATTTTGAATACCTTGTGATGCCATTCGGGCTCTCTAATGCTCCATCTGTTTTTCAGTCCTTCATGCATGATATCTTCCGGAATTATCTTGATAAATTCATGATTGTATATTTGGATGATATCTTAATTTTTTCCGATGATTGGGAGTCTTATGTGAAACAGGTCAGGATGGTATTTCAGATCCTTCGTGATAATGCTTTGTTTGTGAAGGGGTCTAAGTGTCTCTTTGGAGTGCAGAAGGTTTCTTTTTTTGGAGTGCAGAAGGTTTCTTTTTTGGGCTTCATTTTTTCTCCCTCAACTATAGAGATGGATCCGGTTAAGGTTCAGGCCATTCATGATTGGATTCAGTCCACACCCATGAAGAGCCTTCTGAAATTTTTGGGCTTTGCTAATTATTATCGCCGTTTCATTGCTAACTTCTCCAGTGTGGTTAAACCCCTGACCGATTTGACGAAGAAAGGCGCTGATGTAACAAATTGGTCCTCTGTGGCTGTCTCTGCCTTTCAGGAGCTTAAGTGCCGATTTACTTCTGCCCCGGTGTTGCATCAGCCAGATGTTTCTCTTCCGTTTCAGGTTGAGGTTGACGCTTCTGAGATTGGGGCAGGGGCCGTTTTGTCTCAGAGGAATTCTGATGGTTCCTTGATGAAACCGTGTGCCTTCTTTTCCCGTAAGTTTTCGCCTGCTGAATGCAATTATGATGTCGGCAATCGGGAGTTGTTGGCTATGAAGTGGGCGTTTGAGGAATGGCGACATTGGCTTGAGGGAGCCAAGCACCGTATTGTGGTCTTGACCGATCATAAAAATCTGATTTACCTCGAATCTGCCAAACGGCTGAATCCTAGACAGGCTCGATCGTCCCTGTTTTTCTCCCGTTTTGATTTCGTGGTCTCGTATCTTCCGGGTTCTAAGAATATTAAGGCTGATGCCCTCTCTAGGAGTTTTTTGCCTGATTCTCCTGAGGTACTTGAGCTGGTCGGCATTCAGAAGGAAGGGGTGGTCCTTTCTGCCATTTCCCCTGATTTGCGACGGGTTCTGCAGGAATTTCGGGCTGACAAACCTGACCGCTGTCCAGTGGGGAAACTGTTTGTTCCTGATAGATGGACTAGTAGAGTGATTTCTGAGGTTCATTGTTCTGTGTTGGCTGGCCATCCTGGTATTTTTGGTACCAGAGATTTGGTTGGTAGGTCCTTTTGGTGGCCTTGTTTGTCGCGTGATGTGCGTTCTTTTGTGCAGTCCTGTGGGACTTGTGCGCGGGCCAAGCCTTGTTGTTCCCATGCTAGTGGGTTGCTTTTGCCTTTGCCGGTTCCTGAAAGGCCCTGGACGCATATTTCTATGGATTTTATTTCGGATCTTCCGGTTTCCCAGAGGATGTCGGTTATCTGGGTGGTTTGTGACCGGTTTTCTAAGATGGTTCATTTGGTGCCTTTGCCTAAATTGCCTTCCTCTTCTGATTTGGTTCCGTTGTTTTTTCAGCATGTGGTTCGTTTGCATGGTATTCCGGAGAATATTGTGTCTGACAGAGGTTCCCAGTTTGTTTCTAGGTTTGGGCTGGCCTTTTGTGCTAGGCTGGGCATTGATTTGTCTTTTTCTTCCGCATTTCATCCTCAGACAAATGGCCAGACCGAGCGAACTAATCAGACTTTGGAAACTTATTTGAGATGCTTTGTGTCTGCTGATCAGGATGATTGGGTGGCTTTCTTGCCATTGGCCGAGTTTGCCCTTAATAATCGGGCTAATTCGGCTACCTTGGTTTCGCCCTTCTTTTGTAATTTTGGTTTTCATCCTCGTTTTTCTTCGGGGCAAGTTGAACCTTCTGATTGTCCTGGTGTGGATTCTGTGGTTGATAGGTTGCAGCAGATTTGGGCTCATGTGGTGGACAATTTGGTGTTGTCTCAGGAGGAGGCTCAGCGTTTTGCTAACCGTCGTCGGTGTGTTGGTTCCCGGCTTCGGGTTGGGGATTTGGTCTGGTTGTCTTCCCGTCATGTTCCTATGAAGGTTTCTTCCCCTAAGTTTAAGCCTCGGTTTATTGGTCCTTATAGGATTTCTGAGATTATCAATCCGGTGTCTTTTCGTTTGGCCCTTCCGGCCTCTTTTGCCATCCATAATGTTTTCCATAGATCTTTATTGCAGAAACATGTGGTGCCCGTTGTTCCCTCTGTTGATCCTCCGGCCCCTGTGTTGGTTGATGGGGAGTTGGAGTATGTGGTTGAGAAGATTTTGGATTCTCGCTTTTCGAGGCGGAGGCTTCAGTACCTTGTCAAATGGAAGGGTTATGGCCAGGAGGATAATTCTTGGGTTTTTGCCTCTGATGTCCATGCTGCTGATTTGGTCCGTGCCTTTCATCTGGCTCATCCTGATCGGCCTGGGGGCTCTGGTGAGGGTTCGGTGACCCCTCTTCAAGGGGGGGGTACTGTTGTGAATTCTGCTCTTGGGCTCCCTCCGGTGGTTGTTGGTGGTAGTGCAGTTGTCTTGGGGTTGTAATCCAGGGCAGGTGTTGCTGCTGATTGCAGCTCTACTAGGTATTTAGGTTTGCAGGATCCATGAGTCTTTGCCAGTTGTCCATTGTACCTGGAGGGATTGCATCTCTCTCTGGCTCCTCATGCCCTGCTGCCAATTCAGCGAAGATAAGTGTCTGTTTTTTTGTCTCTGTGCACACATGCAGTGTGCTTTGCAATTCAGTGCAATTCATTGTGTTTTTGTCCAGCTTAGACTTTGTTTGGATTTTTCAGTCATGCTGGATTCTCAGGAGATGCAGATATACTTTCTATGTCTTTAGTTAGATGTAGAATATTTGTATTATCTGCTGTGGATATTTTTAGGATTTTAATACTGACCGCTTAGAATTCTGTCCTGTACTTTTCTATTTAGCTAGAAGTGCCTCTTTTGCTAAATCCTGTTTTTCTGCCTGCGTGTGTCTTTCCTCTTATACTCACAGTCAATATTTGTGGGGGGCTGCCTATCCTTTGGGGTTCTGCTCTGAGGCAAGATAGAATTCCCATTTTCATCTATAGGGGTATTTAGTCCTCCGGCTGTGTCGAGGTGTCTAGGACTTCTTAGGTACATCCCACGGCTACTTCTAGTTGCGGTGTTAGTTTAGGGTTTGTGGTCAGTACAGGTACCACCTACTCCTGAGAAAGTCTCTCATGCGGCTCCACGGTCACCGGATCATAACACGTACCCTTAACTGCTGCCGTTAAAAGGCGTATAGGCGGTCTTTAAGGGGTTAATGAAACACTCCTCAAAAATGTAATTTATAGAAATGTACTGGAGAAAGGATTGGTTGAATATTTTGAGACCAATAAGGACTGAGTTCCTAAATTTTCCTCTGTGTGGGAAGCACATAAAAAAAATGGTAGTTGCAGCATGCATGTGCCGATGTAACCGATATGACTGGCCATAATAATTGATAAGTGATGCACTGCTTCCCATTTATATACACTAGGGACCACTTGGCTTTTATACATTTTTGTCACACTTTGTGACTTTGGTGGTGTATATCCCTATTTGGCCTCATGGAGAAATGCTTATGTTTTGGTACCATACTCCCTCTTTCTTACACAAACTTTATCCCACAGTACCTGATCATTGTTGGAGGTGTGGAACATCAGTATGTGACTTGCCTCATATGTTTTGGTCATGCCCAGTCCTCCAGGGTTTTTGGGAAATGTTATGTTTCTTATTTTTAAAGTTACTGACCTCAAGATTCTTTTGGAGCCAAACAGGGCCGGCTCCAGGTTTTTGAGGGCCCCGGGCGAAAGAGCCTCAGTGGGTCCCTCCCCCCTTTAACACATACCACGATACATGACATTGCTATTGGTCGATATCCAAAAGGATCACCCCTTCTTTTGTTTAGCAAACCCCATATTCTTGCCAAAATGACCCATTCCAAATAACGACAGACTCAAAACTTGGATAATAATTGGCCACAGTGGCCTTTATTATAAACATACAATAACAGTAAAATAACGTAGGGAGGAGTCCTTGAAGCTCCAAACTGGTGGTTAACCATAATATAACTAGTGGACAAAAACATATCATAAATTTACTCCTAGCCGTTACCACCCAGGCTCGGGAGCACCAAATACCCCGAAGGGTTAACCATGTCCACTTAAAACCTGGGAATCCGGCCCACCATTGCCAAGATCCCCCCCGAACCACCATACCCGAAACCAAAGTTTACACCACTGAAGAATCCGTACCCCGACGGATCCCCCAGGCCAATTTATCACCAACTCCAAGGACCCCTCCCACAGCCTCGAGCCACCATGACCCAAAAACAACTACCCATAAAATAAAAGAATACAAAACACAAAAAAAGGGCGGGAGGGCGGGATCTTCCTGGAGCTTCCAGAGCGGGAACTGGTAAGCTCCACCCCCCCACCTTATATCCCCCTCCTCATGAATACAACCCCCACCCCTAATTAACCCCTACTTACTCAGCCCTTCTGCTCCCAAACCACTGTCATGACGGCCTGCACGTACGCCGTCTGTGGGGGGAGGGGACGGCTCGCTCCGGCCTGCTCTTGATGACCAGATACAGCAGAGAAATATAGGTATAGTACAATGCCAGATTTCACTTCTTACATGAGTGAAAGCTATTGTAAATTCTGCAGTGTATATATACAGGACAGGAGGAGTGGTACTGTACAGTGTATATATACAGGGGAGAGGTACTGTGCGGTGTATATATACAGGGCAGAGGTACTGTGCAGTGTATATATAGAGGGGAGTGGTACTGTGCAGTGTATGTATACAGGGGAGAGGTACTGTGCGGTGTATATATACAAGGGAGAGGTACTGTGCAGTGTATGTATACAGGGGAGAGGTACTATGCGGTGTATATATACAGGGGAGAGGTACTGTGCGGTGTATATATACAGGGGAGAGGTACTGTGCGGTGTATATATACAGGGGAGAGGTACTGTGCGGTGTATATATACAGGGGAGAGGTACTGTGCGGTGTATATATACAGGGGAGAGGTACTGTGCGGTGTATATATACAGGGGAGAGGTACTGTGCGGTGTATATATACAGGGGAGAGGTACTGTGCAGTGTATATATACAGGGGAGAGGTACTGTGTGGTGTATATATACATGGGAGAGGTACTGTGCGGTGTATATATACAAGGGAGAGGTACTGTGCGGTGTATATATACAGGGGAGATTGGTACTGTGCGGTGTATATACACAGAGGAGAGGTACTGTGCGGTGTATATATACAGGGGAGAGGTACTGTGCGGTGTATATATACAGGGGAGAGGTACTGTGCGGTGTATATATACAGAGGAGAGGTACTGAGCGGTGTATATATACAGGGGAGAGGTACTGTGCGGTGTATATATACAGGGGAGTGGTACTGTGCAGTGTATATACTTCAACAGCCGCCCAGCCCAGGCCCCCAGCACCTGTACTGTATATATTATATGCACTGTATCTATACAGGCTGTGCTGGGGGCCTGGGCTGGGTGGCTGCTGTAGTATATATATATATATATGTCAGCTGCAGCTACCCAGCCCATGGCCACCCCAGGTCACCCAGACTGTCAGAATATACAGCGATAGCATGGCACTCACTCAGGCGCCGGTAGGAGCTCCTCCGGAATCTGCCTGTGCCTGATAGGTTCAGCACTGCACGCAGCCAGGAGAGCAGAGCAGGAGAACGTGGTCTCTCCGCCCACAATGTCACGCTGGCTGTGTCGTTAACCCCTATGTGCCTGGCCCTGCACTGACTGAGAAGATGCTTGTACCAGCACAAATTGAAAGGGTAAGCGGCCAGATGGATCTATGACTGTGTGAGTGGCCCCCCTCCCCGTCTTGTCAGGGCCCCGGCACTTGCCCGGGTGCGCCGGGTGCTGACGCCAGCCCTGGAGCCAAAATTGTATTTACTGAATATCACATCATTCCAAATGGTGTCCACAGGTCGGGACCCGGTCCTTTTGTCTGCCCTTATTCATACACTGAGGTCAATTCTGATACATGGTAAGGCACTTAATATTAGACAGTGCAGGACCCGTCCTGATCAGAGTCACCTTGTCAACGGTGGGATGGTTTTTGTGCTGTTTTGATCAAAAACAGTGTTACTAAGAACCCTGTGTTATTTAAATGCACTTTTGCTTTTTACTTATTTGGTTACAGCAGGGTTTTTACTCATGTTGTTTCTTTTAGGTTTTGTATGTTTTATGGCCAATGTGAACATGAGTTGATGTGCTGCATGTATACCAACTTAATCCAAGCTCAATTTTTGTGTTTTTTCTTTGTATGTTTGCATGGCAACACAAGGCAGCACACTGCAGCGCTGAAACATGCAAACATGAAACATGAAAACTGAACTGCATTACTGCACTAGAAATATGAAAAATGAGAGCGTTTAGCACATAAAAATGGCCAATTTTATGTGTACCTGGTAGCCACTTTAGGGCATCTCTCGTATACCAGATCCAACACTTTCCTTTCCTCGCTGAGAATAAACGTCTCCATCTGAATGGGTACCTGTCAAACCTCTTCTTAGACTAACATTCTCTCTCTCTGTGGAGGGGTAATGGACCTGCTGCGATTAAAACACCTGTGGCTAGGAGGCGGAGTGCTCGGTCAGAAGGCTAAAGAATACATTTCAAAAAACTGACCGTTAAATCCAAACATAGACTAAGTGTGAACAGGTGCTGAACCTAGAGTCACCAACTCATATACAGTCAAGTAAATAAGGCAGCACACTGCAGCGCTGAAATATGCAAACATGAAACATGAAAACTGAACTGCATTACTGCACTAGAAATATGAAAAATGAGAGCGTTTAGCGCATAAAAATGGCCAATTTTATGTGTACCTGGTAGCCACTTTAGGGCATCTCTCGTATACCAGGTCCTACGCTTTCCTTTCCTCACTGAGAATAAACGTCTCAATCTGAATGGGTACCTGTGAAACCTCTTCTTAGACTAACATTCTCTCTCACTGTGGAGGGGTAATGGACCTGTTGCGATTAAAACACCTGTGGCTAAGAGGTGGAGTGCTCGGTCAGAAGGCTAAAGAATACATTTAAAAAAACTGATCGTCACATCCAAACATAGACTAAGGCTTCTTTCACACTTCAGTTGTTTGGCGTCAGTTTGAATCAGCCGTTTTCATCAAATAGCGGATCCGCCATTTTTTTTTGGCGGATCCGCTATTTTTTTATAGACTTGCATTAGCGATGGATTGTGACGGATGGTCGTCCGTTCCATCTGCCATGTGACGGATCCGTCGAAATTTGGCGGACGTCATCTAGACATAGACGGACATTATAACGTTTTTTGTCTGTGCCGAAATGGCGGTTTGCGACGAATCCTTCGCGTCCGTCATTCCATAGAATGGCCGCCTATGGGCGACGAATCCATCGCAACCGTCATTTCGGCGGATCCGTCACCCCAATCCGCTTTTTCAATTGCGCATGCTCCAAAAAGTAAATACTTTTCCCAGACAACCCCCAAGTAATGGATCCGTCAAAAAAACGGATCCGTTAGAACCGTTTTCTCAACAATTGTGATGGATCCGTCGATCCATCACTATGTCGGAGCAGACTGATGCCAAACAACTAATGTGTGAAAGAAGCCTAAGTGTGAACAGGTGCTGAATCTAGAGTCACCAACTCATATACAGTCAAGTAAATAAGGCAGCACACTGCAGCGCTGAAACATGCAAACATGAAACATGAAAACTGAACTGCATTACTGCACTAGACATATGAAAAATGAGAGCATTTAGCGCATAAAAATGGCCAATTTTATGTGTACCTGGTAGCCACTTTAGGGCATCTCTCGTATACCAGGTCCTACGCTTTCCTTTCCTCGCTGAGAATAAACGTCTCCATCTGAATGGGTACCTGTGAAACCTCTTCTTAGACTAACATTCTCTCTCTCTCTGTGCAGGGGTAATGGACCTGTTGCAATTAAAACACCTGTGGCTAGGAGGCGGAGTGCTCAGTCAGAAGGCTAAAGAATACATTTCAAAAACCTGACCATCACATCCAAACAAAGACTAAGTGTGGACAGGTGCTGAACCTAGAGTCACCAACTCATATACAGTCAAGTAAATAAGGCAGCACACTGCAGCGCTGAAACATGCAAACATGAAACATGAAAACCGAACTGCATTACTGCACTAGAAATATGAAAAATGAGAGCATTTAGCACATAAAAATGGCCAATTTTATGTGTACCTGGTAGCCACTTTAGGGCATCTCTCGTATACCAGGTCCTACGCTTTCCTTTCCTCGCTGAGAATAAACGTCTCCATCTGAATGGGTACCTGTGAAACCTCTTCTTAGACTAACATTCTCTCTCTCTGTGGAGGGGTAATGGACCTGTTGCGATTAAAACACCTGTGGCTAGGAGACGGAGTGCTCGGGTCAGAAGGCTAAAGAATACATTTAAAAAAACTGACCGTCACATCCAAACATAGACTAAGTGTAAACAGGTGCTGAACCTAGAGTCACCAACTCATATACAGTCAAGTAAATAAGGCAGCACACTGCAGCGCTGAAACATGCAAACATGAAACATGAAAACTGAACTGCATTACTGCACTAGAAATATGAAAAATGATGCTTCAGTGGCAGTGCCAATTCTGAAAGAATGGGAAGTGATTTTTAGATGTTCTATTCACAAAAAACACATTTTTGAAAAACGCAATTGAACTGAAAAACAATCACTGGGGTGTTGTCTTTGTGAATGAATAATGCACCCTGGACATTAGGTGTCCTTTGTAACCACTGCTTCATGATGGCTACCAGACAGATCACTGGGTCTGTAAAAGAACTGATCCTTAATCTGGACCCCCTGCCTATTTCATCAGTCTTAGATTTTCTGATGAATAAGACAATGTATAAATCATGTAATTTCAAATCAGAAATCATGAGTCCAGAAGGACCAGATTTTTTAGCAGACACTAACTCGCCAACTCGAAGGGCACCAAAAATGACAGTAAAAATGCTGCGCAAAACAATAAACTTTCACCTGAATTAATACAAACATTTGTCAAAGATGAACAAAGGTCCTTTAATAAAGGATGAGATATAGGGTGTCTAGAATCGAGTTTAAAGTTGGTCCTTTTAAGGCCTTTTAAAAATTGTTTCACTAGAAACAAACCTGTTAGTGGGGTACCACCTATGACAAAATGACACCCCTGAGAGAGATTTTGCTACTGCTGAATAAGACAGACCCAATTCAGTGAACAATTCTGCAAATTTTAGGCCAGATAAAGAGTTAGAAATTGTTGTACTAAAATTATGTAGCATACAAAAATTAACCCATTTTAGCCATGTGGCTGAATAATCCGCCCATGATCTTTCTGACAGAGAATTCTTAATAAAATAAGGTATTATGCTGAAATTATATCCCAAATCGATTGTGGGCAGGCAGTAGCTTCCACATCTGCATTGGGCACCTGTTGACGAAAAATTGACCACTCACACTTACATAGAGAAATAGCAGCCAAATCCCATTTGCTCCTACCTAGGTTTGCTTTAATCCAAATATTCAATCTTAAACATATTAAAACTAACTGTCTCAAGATCCTTGAAGCCCATTTGTTCTTTGAAGACAATGTATATGGAAAAAATTATCCTTTGATCCATTGAAAGAACAATAATTCTAGAATTTTGGATGAGGGAACCCCATAAATAAAGTCCCCCAAAAATTGAAAAAAGTTCCAAAACCATCTGATTTTTTGTAACCCGACTTTCAACCCAATTCTCCGGCCACCACTGTGAAAACCAATGCGATGCAAATAAAATTCCACAACCATAGATAGAGTCGATTGAAAAGGTAAAAGGAAAAGAATCAGCAAAAACAAAAGCAGACTGCCAGCAAGATTTCCCGTTAAAATTAGAAAGAAATGTACAGTAAGCCATATATTAGCGTCTTCTTTCAAATCAGCGGAAACTCTCACGTGTGAGGTAGGAGATGTCAACCCTATAGTTGCATCATAAAGACGTCTGGAAAAAAGTGGCCTATCCGGATAATTCGCAGGGCGAAATTCAACAATCCTAATAAAGATTGAAGTTCTTTGATAGTAACTTTGATCTTAGTCAAAAAATTGGATAAAGCACTACGTAATCTGAGAACTTTGTCACCCGGAAGCCTACATTCCATCATAACAGAATCTAGAGTGATACCCAAAAATGCAATTGAATTTGTTGGAAAAACTGTTTTATCGTGTGCAATTGGCACACCAAAATTTTGGCACATTTTAATGAAATTATTTAAGGTTTCCAAACATTCAGGCGACGCCGGGGGACCAACAAAAAGGAAATAATTAAAATAATGCAAAATACCAATATTCGAAGAATTGGATTCTAACACCCAATGCAAAAAAGATGAGAAACTCTCAAAATAAAAACAAGACAAAGAAAAACCCATGGGCAAGCATTTATAAAAAAAAAATTATTCTAAAAATAAAACCCCAAAGAATTAAACCCGTCAGGATGGACTGGAAGGAGCCAAAATGCATATTTGATGTCTGATTTGGACATCAATGCATTTTGGCTAAATTTCCTGAGCATGTCAATGGCTATATCAAATGATGAGTCGTTTACAGAACATACAGATTTGTCTACCTACATTTAGTGAAGAGCCATGTGAATAAGATAAATGATGAATAGATGAAACGAACCTACTTCTTTTTTAGGGACGATACCCAGGAGGGAAATCTTAAAATTTTGAAAGGGGGGAGAAGTGAATGGGCCTGCTACCCTGCCTCGTTTCACCTCGCTAAAAACTTTATGACTAGCTACCTTTGGGTGCATGGCTAGGGAAGGTAAGTTGTTTATTTTTCTACAACCCAACCCTTTAAATGAGGGGACAAAAAAGCCTTTCGAAAAACCATCAAACAGTAATTTACTGATCACCTGATCTGGGTACTTGCTTAACCAAAAGACCATGCTTTCCAACCTCACTGGATTCTGCGCTCTTTGAGCCAGAATCCCTGGAAAGTGATTGCTGAGCAGACTGTTTTTTGAAGCATCTTGACATGGAGTGCGCATTTCCACAAAAAGAGCACTCATGTTGAAATCTGCAGCTATTGTTCCATTTACAAAATGACTCGTTGAAAGCGAAACAGACACCCCTCTTAGGGAGGGCTGTTGCAGTCTGTCTTAATGTAGAGTGCCTCTGAGGAAGCATTAGATTAATCCAGAGGCCAACGTCTTTCACACCCCAGTTGGCCTCTGGATGAACCGCTAGCTTCTGCCTAAAGGCTTCATCATACAAAGCCATACAAAGCCGCCAAAATTGCGATTTGCTTACAAAATTATATCAATGTGCTGGAACAATTTGCTACAAAGGCTAGGAAATTTTTCGCCAAGGACCGCAGAGTAAATGGAAAAGGCCTGGATCCAATTATTAAATGACTTAATAGAGCCATGCTTTAATTCATCTGAATCGGATTTTTCATCACGCTTTTCTATTTTACTGAACTGTTCTCTGCGGGGGAGCAAGGAAAATAAATCAACATATTGATTATGCCATATAAGCTCTTTAGTAGCAGAGCTTAAATGAAAATCTAGAGGGGAGAGCTCACAAGTAAGAGCCTCCTTAAAATGGTTCTGTGGAGCTAGGGTGGTAGTCATTACTGTTTCACCGGTTGCATTAACATTGAAAGCTGCAGGGGAAGCAGAATTAAAAGCCACACCTAAAGCTTCAGCAACAACATCTTTAATTATGTTTTTAATCTGGATATGGGAGACAGACAGGGGCACATTAATGTTCTCACACTTTCTGGACTGTCTATCCTCCAGGTCTTGATCTGCAGTGCAGCCTGCAGTCAAGCCCTCCATGTTAGGCGAGCACAGCTGCATGCCGACTGTTGCCGGCACATCTCCATCTTCATCTTGCGATGACTGAAGGTCCGGAGCTGCCGCCGGGATGGTGACCCCCGATGCTGATGGAACCACCAAGGCAATAGCGATTGTAGCTGCCGCAGCGCATTTACGGCTGCATCGCTCACTTGCCTTGCCGGTGCTTCCGGATGATGTCATCGTCGGAGCTTGATGGCGGGGATGGAAGTCTCATGCCGAGCTACGAGACTTCCTGGAGATCGGGTGGCAGGTCTTCCTGGACGGAGCTTGAACCTGGCGGCCGGACCTCGGTGATGACACAGCTGGAGAGACAGACATCAGGCGGATCTTGACGAGGCAGGCCAGGCCGGGCGCACAGCTCCGAAGGAGGGGAGATGGCTTCAGAAGCTGCAAGAGGAGGTTTTATAGCCAAGCAGCTCTTCAGCCACTCTGCTCCGTCTTCTTCGCTGGCTCTTGAAAGCAGCTCTTGCAGTAGATTCTCCATCACAGGTATCTTCGATTCTTCATACACGCCACGGAATGGGGAGAATAAGCTAAAACAGGTCTTTATATACTTAAAATGAGCCTGCCGAAATAAACATTAACCCATGAAAAAAACGTTAAAAAGGCGCAAACAGCACTGGTCAGAACCGGTTTGAACAGCTCATGTGGTCACTACAGATATCTTGCTGACCTTTATTTGACCTCGAGGTGACAAGCCACATACCAGAATTAATAAAAATAAAATGGAAGTCAATTCAAGCTCTGTGTTGCCATAAGACCCCCCTTTATTTTATTCTTTTTGATGGGGGAGGGCTACCATTCTGTGCAATCCGGGGTGTGGCCTCCCTCTCCTGAGCTGGAAATTATATTTAAGTACTTCCCCACACTGGTGTCCACAGGTCGGGACCCAGTCCTTTTGTCTGCCCTTATTCACACACTGAGGTCAATTCTGACACATGGTAAGGCATTTAATATTAGACAGTGTAGGACCCATCCAGATCAGAGTCACCTTGTCGATGGTAGGATGGCTTTTGTGCTATTTTTTGATCAAAAGCAGTATTACTAAGAACTTTATTTCAATGCACTTTTGCTTTTTTCTTATTTCATTACAGCAGGGTTTTTGCTCATTTTGTTTCTTGTAGGTTTTGTATGCTTTATGGCCAATATGAACATGCGTTTATGTGCTGCATGAATATCAACTTAAACCAAGCTCAATTTTTGTGTTTTTACCATTCCAAACTGGTAGTAAAATTAAACAAACTTCTAAGGTCCTGCAATACTTGCACATTAGAAAAGATACATAATAAATGAGAAAAAATATACTATATTTCTAATTGGAGAGATTTGCTATTATTATTAGGGTATGTTCACACGTATACATTTTTGGTGCTTTTTACAGCTTTTTTAATGCCAATTTTAGCTGCGTTTTGAAGTACCAGCTATGTCTATGACGTTTCAGAAATTTCAAGCACACAGCTTGGTTTTTTGGTCCTGAAAAAATGCAGGTATCAGGTTTTGCTGCGTCTTTTGTGCCAAAAACTCAATAAAGTAGAATCAGATTTTTTTTTTGTTTTTTTTTGTTGGCACTTAACTTTAGCAGCATGCACAAGAGACAAATGTAGCAAAAAAACTAGCAAAACCTACTTTTTTGCAGTTTTGACAGTTTTTGCTATATGTCAGTTACACTATGGATTCTTTATAGAAATTTCACAGTTGTTTTAAAGGTGACTCTATGTAGAAGCGGTTACATGATTTTATGCAGTGGAATGAAAGTTAAAAAAAGGTGTGTGACTGTAAATGTTTTCATATCTATGGGTAGCATCATGTAAAGCAGAAGTGGATGAACAGACTTTGAACGGACTAATAGGAAGGATTGCTCAAAAGTATTCTGTATAAATTGCATTTTCTTCATTGAAATTCCCACCCATTTTGAACCTAGAAGTCTAGTGGGCAGTTCTCCGTAGTGTCTGACAGTTTACTGTGTATGTATACTTATACAAAGAAGGCTGCCAATCACTGATCAGGACCACCTACTTGACTGCTGAGCCAAGAGTGAGCAGGGATTTCAGTGAATAATATACAAGTAAGGCTGGGGTCAACAAGCATATATTTTCTCATCCGAGAGAATCAGGTCGATTATGCAAATCACACTCTGATCAAACTGTAATCAGAGTTTGATAAGAGTATGAGCATAATGTAATACAATTCTCCCCGATGAGGAGACAATGGAGAAAAAAATGTCTCCATCTTCTCCATTAAGTCGATCCATGGAAATTAGACTGCTCTCAGATGTCATCCTAGTCCAGCCCAACGGTTTCCATGGACTCATTGACTTACATGGCTGAGTGCAATCCAAATAACAGATCAAACCTGGGCTTGTTGCAATTTGTTTCCTGGATTGGCTGTGTCCTAGGAAAAAATTATACATGTGCATGGCCCACAGAATAACACTGGTCCGAGTGCGATCCGATGTTTTTTTGGATCACACTCAGACTACAAATATGATGATGTGCACGAGTCTGTTAGCACTACGTCGGACCTCTGTTCAGGGTTACCGGCGTGTCTCTTCACTCACCCATGCTGCAGACAGTTATTTCCTTCCCCATGCTCAGCATCCTTCCAGCTGGTCCTCTAGCCATGTCCTTAGGGCTCCCACACGTGTGCTCCACTCTTATTAAAGGGCCAGTGCATGCACTTGCTATTTCCTTCCCAGCCAATGGCTATGAGACATTATTTATATATTGCTTCCTCCCCACTGGGGAGGTGTCTGAGCAACCTTCCAGTTTCGCAGTCTAAGTTGTGTAAGGTTTCATATCAGTCCCTGCTGCACTCAACTGCAGATCTTGCCTGCTGCACTCTGATACAAACACTGCCTGCTGCACTCTGATGCAAACACTGCCTGCTGCATTCTGATGCGAACTCTGTGTGCTGCACTCGGATGTGAATTATCTGCTGCATTCTAATACAAACTTTGCCAGCTGCTCCCTCCAGTCTGTCCTCTGGGACCAGCTGCTGCACGTCCGTTGGTCTGCCCTGGAGTGGCACCTGGCATTCAACAGGAGCCAAGTCTAACCTCACCATCAGAGGTTCTAGTGAACAGTCAGGTGTCCACTTAGTCCCCTCCAGGCTCTCCACGGTCCGTGGCACAGTGGTTCCACAAACCACGTCCATGACAGTTTGCTCAGGCCATCTATCCCGCTGGACCCCGGATCCTGCCTGATCGGACAATGTACCAGGAGCTTTGCCGAAAGAAAGACACACAGGAAGAGCTGTCCATAAAGTTGCAGTCTTTAACCACTAAGTTGGAGGCTTTAATCATCCCTCCTGAGTTCCAGCATGTTGAAGCAGCCGTGTCTTCTTCAGAGACTTCACAGACAGTTAGCTTAGTTCATGATCCAGGTCCCCGATTCGCAGCTCCACCACATTTTGATGGTAATCCGAAGCTCTGCCGCGGGTTCATCAATCAGTGCCAGCTACATTTTGAACTTCTGCACCACATCCTGTCAGACCGAGCAAAAGTAGCATTCCTTATGTCGCACCTTGGAGGCGAGGTTCTGGCATGGCTGAACCCATGATGGGAGAGAGAGGATCCGGTCATCTCCGATTTGCCTGCATTTTTGGAAGCTTTTCGCAAAGTGTTCGATGAACCCGGTCATTCATCGAGCGATCAGGTTAATACTTTTTTTATTGATAGATCGGGCGATTATGAACATGGCGATACCAAATATGTGTATGGTTTTATTTTTATTGTTTTATTTTGAATGGGGCAAAAGGGGGGTGATTTGAACTTTTATATATTTTTTTATTTTTTTAACCCCTTCATGACCTTGGGATTTTCCGTTTTTCCGTGTTCGTTTTTCGCTCCCTTCCTTCCCAGAGCCATAACTTTTTTATTTTTATGTCAATATGGCCATGTGAGGGCTTATGTTTTGCAGGGCGAGTTGTACTTTTGAACGACATCATTGGTTTTACAATGTCGTCGTGTACTAGAAAATGGGAACAAAAATTCCAAGTGCGATGAAATTGCAAAAAAAGTGCAATCCCATGCGTGTTTTTTGTTTGGCTTTTTTGCTAGGTTGGGTAAGTGCTAAAACTGACCTGCTATTATGATTCTTCATGTCATTACGAGTTCATAGACACCAAACATGTCTAGGTTATTTTTTATCTAAGTGGTGAAAAGAAATTCCAAACTTTGCTTAAAAAAAACAAATTGCACCATTTTCCGATACCCGTAGCGTCTCCATTTTTCGTGATCTGGGGTTGGGTGAGAGCTTACTTTTTGCGCGCCGAGCTGATGTTTTTAGTGATACCATTTTTGGTGCAGATACATTCTTTTGATCTCCCGTTATTACACTTTAATGCAATGTCGCAGCGACCAAAACAACGTAATTTGGGCGTTTCAAATTTCTTTCTGGCTACGCCGTTTAGCGATCAGGTTAATCCTTTTTTTATTGATAGATCAGGTGATTCTGAATGCGGCGATACCAAATATGTGTATATTTCACTGTATTTTTATTGTTTTATTTTGAATGGGGCGAAAGGGGGGGGGGATTTAACCTTTTATATTTTTTTTTATTAATTTCATATTTTTTTAAACCTTTTGTTTTACTTTTGCCATGCTTCAATAGCCTCCATGGGAGGCTAGAAGCTAGCACAACTGGATCAGGTCTGCTACATAGAGGCAAAGCATAGATCGCCTCTATGTAGTAGAATTACAGGCTTGCTATGAACGCCGACCACAGGGTGGCGCTCACAGCAATCGGCATCAGTAACCATAGAGGTCTCAAGGAGACCTCTGGTTGTTATGGCGACACATCGCTGACCCCCAATCATGTGACGGGGTCGGCGATGAGCCATGCGGCCGGAAGCGGTAGTTAAATGCCGCTGTCAGCGTTTGACCGTGGCATTTAACTGGTTAATAGCGGCGAGAGGATCGTGATTCCACTCGCTGCTATTGCACGCACATGTCAGCTGTTCAAAACAACTGACATGTTGCGGCTTTGATGTGGGCTCACCGCCGGAGCCCACATCAAAGCAGGGCATCTGACCTCGGACGTACTATCCCGTCCGAGGTCAGAAAGGGATTAATATTTGTAAAAATATTTTACTTTTAACTTTTGGCATGTTTCAATAGGCTCCATAGGAGGCTAGAAGCTGCCATAGCCGGATCGGCTCTGCTGCATAGACTCGATGCTCAGATCGCCTCTATGTAGCAGATATACTGACTTGCTATGAGCACCGACCACTGGGTGGTGCTCATAGCAATTCAGCACTGACAACCATAGAGGTCTCCAGGAGACCTTGGGTTGCCATGCCGACGAACTGATGACACCCGATCACGTGATGGGGTCACTGGTGCACATATTTCCGGCGATTCCACTCGTGGATATTGCGGGCACATGTCAGCTGTTCAATACAGCTGACATGTCTCGGAAAAGATGTGGGATCACCGCCGGAGCCCACATCAAAGGGGGGGATACTAACATCGGTGTACTAATATGTCCTATGTCAGTAAGGGGAATTTTTTAATTGTTATCCCCATTTCTACTTAATGTGGCCCACCGTTTGGCTGGTGCTTGTTGTCTGCAGCCCTTCTATGCAATGTGTGAATTGGGACTGCTGCTGTGTCTATTTTAGGCCGGGGTCACACTAGCGAGTTTTACGGACGTAAGAGCGCAGAAAATACATCCGTAAAACTCGCCAAACAAACGGCACAATTATTCTCAATGGGGCTGCTCCTATCAGCCGTATATTACGGTTCAGTATTATACGGCTTTCTACGGCCGTACAAAATCGCAGCATGCTGCGTTTGTCAGCGCATTGCGCAAATAATACGCCAATGAAAGTCTATGGGGGCGAGAAAAATACGGATTCCACACGGACCCGCAGTGTGACTTGCGAGAAATACGCAGCGGTGTTAGTGAAAAGTCGGTAATTCAATTGCCGGCTTTTCATTTCTCCTGCCTAAACCCGACAGGATATGAGACATGGTTTACATACAGTAAACCATCTCATATCCCCTTTTTTTTTGCATATTCCACACTACTAATGTTAGTAGTGTGTATGTGCAAAATGTGGGCGCTGTAGCTGCTAAAATAAAGGGTTAAATGGCAGAAAAAATTGGTGTGGGATCCTGCGCAATTTTCTCCGCCAGAGCGGTAAAGCCAGTGACTGAGGGCAGATATTAATAGCCAGTAGAGGGTCCATGGTTATTGGTCCCCCCGTGGTAAAAACATCTGCCCCCAGCCACCCCAGAAAAGGCACATCTGGAAGATGCGCCTGTTCTGGCACTTGGCCACTCTCTTCCCATTCCCGTGTAGCGGTGGGAAACCATGTCATATCCACCTTTTTTTGCATATTCCACACTACTAATGTTAGTAGTGTGTATGTGCAAAATTTCGGCGCTGTAGCTATTAATTTTAAGGGTTAAATCGTGGAAAAAATTGGCGTGGGCTCCCGCGCAATTTTCTCCGCCAGGGTGGTAAAGCCAGTGACTGAGGGCAGATATTAATAGCCTAGAGAGGGTCCATGGTTATTGTTCCCCGTGGCTACAAACATCTGCCCCCAGCCACCCCAGAAAAGGCACATCTGGAAGATGCGCCTATTCTGGCACTTGACCACTCTCTTCCCACTCCCATGTAGCGGTGGGATATGGGGTAATGAAGAGTTAATGCCACCTTGCTATTGTAAGGTGACATTAAGCCAGATTAATAATGGAGAGGCGTCAATTATGACACCTATCCATTATTAATCCAATTGTATGAAAGGGTTAAAAAACACACACACATTATTAAAAATTATTTTAATGAAATAAACACACAGGTTGTTTTAGTATTTTATTGCTCTCTCAATCCATCAGAAGACCTTCACTTGGCAAAATAATAAACCCACAAGATACATACCTTCCGATGATCTGTCACGTCCAACGAGGTAATCCATCTGAAGGGGTTAATTATTTTAAAGCCATGAGCTGCGCTAAAGCACTGCTCGTGCCTGTAATCCCCGGGTAATGAAAGGAAATCTGAGTGATCTGTACTTACATTGAGTTGCGGTGATGCGCCCTCTGGTGGATGTTCTCATGAACTGCAGCCTTGGAAAAGTTCCCGCACTCGAGTTCATATGAGTTCGTCCACCAGAGGGCGCCTCACCGCAACTCAATGTAAGTACAGATCACTCAGATTTCCTTTCATTACCCGGGGATTACAGGCATGAGCAGTGCTTTAGCACAGCTCATGGCTGTAAAATAATTAACCCCTTCAGATGGATTACCTCGTTGGACGTGACAGATCATCGGAAGGTATGTATCTTGTGGGTTTATTATTTTGCCAAGCGAAGGTCTTCTGATGGATTGAGAGAGCAATAAAATACTAAAACAACCTGTGTGTTTATTTCATTAAAATAATTTTAAATAATGTGTGTGTGTGTTTTTTAACCCTTTCAGACATTTGGATTAATAATGGATAGGTGTCATAATTGACGCTTCTCCATTATTAATCTGGCTTGATGTCACCTTACAATAGCAAGATGGCATTAACCCTTCATTACCCCATATCCCACCGCTACACGGGAGTGGGAAGAGAGTGGCCAAGTGCCAGAATAGGCGCATCTTCCAGATGTGCCTTTTCTGGGGTGGCTGGGGGCAGATGTTTTTAGCCACGGGGGGGGGGCAATAACCATGGACCCTCTCCTGGCTATTAATATCTGCCCTCAGTCACTGGCTTTACCGCTCTGGCGGAGAAAATTGCGCGGGAGCCCACGCCAATTTTTTCCGCCATTTAACCCTTCATTTTAGCAGCTACAGCACCCACATTTTGCACATACACACTACTACCATTAGTAGTGTGGAATATGCAAAAAAAAGGGGATATGAGATGGTTTACTGTATGTAAACCATGTCTCATATCATGTCGGGTTTGTGAAGGAGAAATGAAAAGCCGGCAATTGAATTACCGGCTTTTAACATATATCGCGCTGAATTAAATATAAATACAGAATATATATATATGTGTCTCAATGACATATATGTATATATATACTGTATATATGTTTTCCCGAACATTTGAGCACATAAATCCATTAGATGTCGGTTTTGCAAGCCTGCGAGAAAATATCGCAGTACGGATGCCATACGGATTACATACGGAGGATGCCATGCGCAAAATACGCTGACACACCCTGACTACGGATCACTATTTTGGGAACATTTCTCCGTATTACGGCCGTATTACGGCCGTAAAAAACGGACCGTATTGTCTTACGCTGAGTGTGATGCCGGCCTTACTATGAGGAATTAAGAAAGTGGCTAGTGTTAGTTTGGCAGGAGTGCAAACCCCTCTTACTTCTGGGCTCACCCACCTGTAGGCACGATATCCGCAAACTAAGAATACTCCTTCTGGGAGGACACAAATGTGACCAGGGGTCTCTTTACATTGTGTGACAGGGTCACTGGCACAGTTACAGAAAGGGAAAAAAAATAACCAGCTCACCTGCAAGAGCTGCGGTGTGTAGAAGCGCGGAACCCTTGTAGTCTCACGTGCTGTGATCAAAAAATAGGTGTTGTTCCAGCTTCTTATAAAATTCAATTTCCCCAAAACTTGGATTGAGTTCAGCTAAGCTTGAGAAAGGACACTTTGTTTTCAAAACGCGTAGCCATTTATCATGTTACATCATGTCTGTCATCATCTTCCTTTTTAAATTTGATCAATAAAATAGAATTGTATAAGAAGCTGGAACAACACCTATATTTTGATCACTGGCACAGTGTATGAGTGGAGATATATGTCACTGCGCATAATGGCATCAGTGATGTGAAACCAGAGTAGTTTCCTACAACACTCTACGTGTTGAGAGGGTTAAATTCAAGTATTCAAGTATTCAACATTATACATGGAGTTAAACCTCGAGAAGTTTTTCAGCTATGTGCGTATTCAAATGGAGAACTTCGATTTTTTTGGTGGAACGGATTGGACACTTCATCCAAAGAAGTGACACATATTGCCACTTCTCGATTTCACTGGCAGAGCATCTGATGGTGACTCTTCGGTAAGCCATTTTTATTGTACCTCCTACTGTTAACCCCTTCACCCCCAAGGGTGGTTTGCACGTTCATGACCGGGCCAATTTTTACAATTCTGACCACTGTCCCTTTATGAGATTATAACTCTGGAACGCTTCAATGGATCTTGGCAATTCTGACACTGTTTTCTCGTGACATATTGTACTTCATGATAGTGGTAAAATTTCTTCGATATAACTTGCGTTTATTTGTGAAAAAAACAGATATTTGGCGAAAATTTTGAAAATTTCGCAATTTTCCAACTTTGAATTTTTATGCCCTTAAATCACAGAGATATGTCACACAAAATACTTCATAAGTAACATTTCCCACATGTCTACTTTACATCAGCACAATTTTGGAACCAAAATTTTTTTTTGTTAGGGAGTTATAATGGTTAAAAGTTGACCAGAAATTTCTCATTTTTACAACACCATTTTTTTTTAGGGACAACATCTCATTTGAAGTCATTTTGAGGGGTCTATATGATAGAAAATACCCAAGTGTGACACCATTCTAAAAACTGCACCCCTCAAGGTGCTCAAAAGCACATTCAAGAAGTTTATTTACCCTTCAGGTGTTTCACAGGAATTTTTGGAATGTTTAAATAAAAATGAACATTTAACTTTTTTTCACACAAAATTTATTTCAGCTCCAATTTGTTTTATTTTACCAAGGGTAACAGGAGAAAATGGACCCCAAAAGTTGTTGTACAATTTGTCCTGAGTACGCTGATACCCCATATGTGGGGGTAAACCACTGTTTGGGCGCATGACAGAGCTCGGAAGGAAAGGAGCGCCATTTGACTTTTCAATGCAAAATTGACTGGAATTGAGATGGGACGCCATGTTGCATTTGGAGAGCCCCTGATGTGCCTAAACATTGAAACCCCCCACAAGTGACACCATTTTGGAAAGTAGACCCCCTAAGGAACTTATCTAGATGTGTGGTCAGCACTTTGACCCCGCGAGTGCTTCACAGAAGTTTATAATGCAGAGCCGTAAAAATAAAAAATCATATTTTTTCACAAAAATGATCTTTTCGCCCCCAATTTTTTATTTTCCCAAGGGTAAGAGAAGAAATTAGACCACAAAAGTTGTTGTGCAATTTGTCCTGAGTGCGACGATACCCCATATGTGGGGGTAAACCACTGTTTGGGCGCATAGCAGAGCTCGGAAGGGAAGGAGCGCTATTTTACTTTTCAATGCAAAATTGACTGGAATTAAGATGGGACGCCATGTTGCGTTTGGAGAGCCCCTGATGTGCCTAAACATTAAAAAACCCCACAAGTGACACCATTTTGGAAAGTAGACCCCCGAAGGAACTTATCTAGATGTGTTTTGAGAGCTTTAAACCCCCAAGTGTTTCACTACAGTTTATAACGCAGAGCCGTGAAAATAAAAATTCTTTTTTTTTTCTTCACAAAAATGATATTTTAGCCCCCAGTTTTGTATTTTCACAAGGGTAACAGGATAAATTGGACCCCAAAAGTTGTCCAATTTGTCCTGAGTACGCTGATACCCCACATGTGGGGGGGAACCACTGTTTGGGCCCATGACAGAGCTCGGAAGGGAAGGAGCGCCATTTGGAATGCAGACTTAGGGCTTGTTCACACTATCCTTTTTTTCCTGCGGATTTTTCAGGTCCTGATTTGGGAAAACCGCAGTGCAAAACCGCGGTGGTTTTCACTGCATTTTTTTGTGCTGTTTCTACTGCGGATTCCACTGCGGGTTTCCAGCTGCACTTTCCTATTGGTGCAGGTGGAAACCCGCTGCGGAATCCACAGAAAGAATTGACATGCTACTTCTTTTTTTCCGCAGAAAATCAGCGCGGATTTTCTAGCGGAAAAAAGCAAAGTGGGCACAGCGGATTTGGTTTTCCATAGGGTAACATTGTACTGTACCCTGCATGGAAAACATCTGCGGATCCGCAGCTGCAAATCCGCTGCGGATCTGCAGCAAAAACCGCAGCGTGTGAACATAGCCTTAAATGGATTGGTCTGCAGGCGTCACGTTGCATTTGCAGAGCCCCTGATGTACCCAAACAGTACAAACCCCCCACAAGCAACCCCATATTGGAAACTAGACCTCCCAAGGAACTTATCTAGATGTGTTGTGAGAACTTTGAACCCCCAAGTGTTTCACTACAGTTTACAACGCAGCCGTGAAAATAAAAAATATATTTTTTCCCACAAAAATTATTTTTAGCCCCCCAAATTTTTATTTTCCCAAGGATAACAAGAGAACTTGGACCCCAAAAGTTGTTGTCCAATTTCTCCCGAGTACGCTGATACCCCATATGTTGGGGTAAACCCCTGTTTGGGCCCACGGGAGAGCTCGGAAGGGAAGGAGCACTGTTTTACTTTTTCAACGCAGAATTGGCTGGAATTGAGATCGAACGCCATGTCGCGTTTGGAGAGCCCCTGATGTGCCTGAACAGTGGAAACTCCCTAATTCTACCTGAAACCCTAATCCAAACACACTCCTAACCCTAATCCCAACGGTAACCCTAACCACACCCCTAACCCTGACACACCCCTAACTCTAATCTAAACCCTAATCCCAACCGTAAATGTAATCCAAACCCTAACCCTAACTTTAGCCCCAACCCTAACCCTATCTTTAGCCCCAACCCTAACCCTAACTTTACCTCCAACCCTAGCCCCAACCCTAACCCTAGCCCTAACCCTAGCCCTAACCCTAACCCTAGCCCTAGCCCTAACCCTAACTTTAGCCCCCAACCCTAACTTTAGCCCCTGTTGTGAACTCTGTTTTTGGGCTCCCTCTTGTGGTCACAAGTGGTACTGTGTGAGTGCTGTCTTTGGGCTCCCTCTGGTGGCTCTTTGTGTCATTCTGCAGGTCTGAGGCTGGTTCAGCTGTCTCGTTATCTGTTAGCTGGTTTCCTATTTAGCTCACCTGGACTTTCAGTGGTTGCCTGCTGTCGATGTATTCAGTGCTATTTTGATCTCTCCTGAATCCCTTCGTTATCAGTCTCGCCAAGAGAAGCTAAGTTTCTGTTTGGTTATTTTTTGCTCATCAGTGTTCAATATGTTTCTTGGTTATTTATTTGTCCTTGTCCAGCTTGCTAATATGTGATTTCCTTGCTTGCTGGTAGCTCTAGGGGGCTGAGTTTCTCCCCTCACACCGTTAGTTGGTGTGGGGGTTCTTGTATTCTCAGCGTGGATATTTTGTATAGGGTTTTTTACTGACCGCACAGTTCCCTGCCTGTCTTCTGCTATCTAGTATTAGTGGGCCACATTTGCTGAATCTGTTTTCATTTCTACGTTTTGTATTTTCCCCTTACCTCACCGTTATTTTTTGTTGGGGGCTTCCTATATCTTTGGGGTCATTTCTCTGAGGCAAGTGAGGTCTTACTTTCTCTATAGGGGTAGCAAGTTACTCAGGCTGCGTCGAGACGTCCAGGAATTTAGGCACGTTCACCGGCTACCTTCAGTGTGTTTTGTTAGGATCAGGTTTGCGGTCAGTCCAGTTACCACCTCCCTAGAGCTTGTTCTATGTTCAGTAACTTAGCTAGTTCATTCTGTGATCCTCAGCCACTAAGGATCATAACAGTACAGCAGGTCAAAAAAGTGTTTAATGCATCGCAGAAGTGGGATAAGAGAAGTCCTGAGTACAATTTTTTATTTTTTTTTCCTCTCCCTTTGCTGCAGTCTGTCCAGCTTCTCTCATCCCCTTAATCTCTGGGTGGCTTTGAGTTCAGCTGCAGACATGGATATTCAGAGTCTGACTTCTAGTGTGGATCGTCTTGCTGCAAGGGTGCAAAGCATTCAGGATTTTGTTGTTCACAGTCCTATGTCTGAGCCAAAAGTACCTATTCCTGAGTTGTTTTCTGGAGATAGATCTAGGTTTCTGAATTTTAAGAATAATTGTAAATTATTTCTTTCTTTGAGACCTCTTTCCTCTGGTGATTCCGCTCAGCAAGTTAGAATTGTTATCTCCCTGTTACGTGGCGACCCTCAAGATTGGGCTTTCTCCCTGGCGCCAGGAGATCCTGCATTGCTGAATGTGGATGCGTTTTTTCTGGCGCTTGGATTGCTTTATGAGGAACCTAATCTTGAGAACCAGGCAGAAAAGGCCTGCAAGGGTGCAAAGCATTCAGGATTTTGTTGTTCACAGTCCTATGTCTGAGCCAAAAGTACCTATTCCTGAGTTGTTTTCTGGAGATAGATCTAGGTTTCTGAATTTTAAGAATAATTGTAAATTATTTCTTTCTTTGAGACCTCGTTCATCTGGTGATTCCGCTCAGCAAGTTAGAATTGTTATCTCCCTGTTACGTGGCGACCCTCAAGATTGGGCTTTCTCCCTGGCGCCAGGAGATCCTGCATTGCTGAATGTGGATGCGTTTTTTCTGGCGCTTGGATTGCTTTATGAGGAACCTAATCTTGAGAACCAGGCAGAAAAGGCCTTGCTGGCTCTCTCTCAGGGCCAGGATGAAGCTGAGGTGTATTGTCAAAAATTTCGGAAATGGTCGGTGCTTACTCAATGGAATGAGTGTGCCCTGGCTGCAAATTTCAGAGAAGGTCTTTCTGAAGCCATTAAGAATGTTATGGTGGGGTTCCCCATGCCTGCAAGTCTGAGTGACTCAATGGCTTTGGCCATTCAGATTGATCGGCGTTTGCGGGAGCGCAAATCTGCGCACCATCTGGCGGTGTTTTCTGAACAGAGACCTGAGTCTATGCAATGTGACCGAATTCTGACCAGAATTGAGCGGCAAGATCATAGACATCAAAATGGGTTGTGCTTTTACTGTGGTGATTCAACTCATGTTATCTCAGCATGCTCTAAGCGCGTAAAAAAAATTGCTAAATCTGTCGCCGTTGGTACTATACAGCCTAAATTCATTTTGTCTGTTACTTTAATTTGTTCTTTGTCTTCCTATTCGGTTATGGCTTTTGTGAATTCAGGTGCTGCCCTGAACCTGATGGATTTGTCGTTTGCCAGGCGCTGTGGTTTGGTCCTGGAGCCTTTGGAATTCCCTATTCCACTGAGGGGAATTGATGCTACACCATTGGCTGAGAATAAGCCTCAGTATTGGACTCAAGTGACCATGTGCATGACTCCTGTACATCAGGAGGTGACTCGCTTTCTTGTGCTGCATAATTTGCATGATGTTGTCGTTTTGGGTCTGCCATGGCTGCAGGCTCATAATCCAGTTCTGGATTGGAAAGCTATGTCTGTTTCAAGTTGGGGTTGCCAGGGGATTCATGGTGATGCTCCTTTGGTGTCAATTGCTTCTTCCACTCCTTCTGAGGTCCCTGAGTTTTTGTCGGACTACCAGGATGTATTTGATGAGCCCAGATCCGGTGCCCTGCCTCCTCACAGGGATTGTGATTGTGCTATAAATTTGATTCCTGGTAGTAAGTTCCCTAAGGGACGACTTTTTAATTTGTCTGTACCAGAACATGCCGCGATGCGGAGTTATATAAAGGAGTCTTTAGAGAAGGGACATATTTGTCCGTCCTCCTCCCCTCTTGGTGTAGGATTCTTTTTTGTGGCCAAGAAGGATGGTTCTCTGAGACCTTGTATAGATTATCGTCTTCTAAATAAAATCACGGTCAAATTTCAGTATCCTTTGCCAATATTATCTGATCTGTTTGCTCGGATTAAGGGGTCCAGTTGGTTCACCAAGATAGATCTTCGTGGTGCGTATAACCTTGTGCGTATTAAGCAGGGGGATGAATGGAAAACAGCATTTAATACGCCCGAAGGCCATTTTGAGTACTTGGTGATGCCTTTTGGACTCTCTAATGCTCCTTCTGTGTTCCAGTCCTTCATGCATGACATCTTCCAAGAATATCTGGATAAATTTATGATTGTGTATCTGGATGACATTTTGGTCTTTTCTGAGGACTGGGAGTCCCATGTGAAGCAGGTCAGGATGGTATTTCAGGTCCTGCGTGCTAATGCCTTATTTGTGAAGGGCTCAAAATGTCTCTTCGGAGTACAGAAGGTTTCCTTTTTGGGTTTTATTTTTTCTCCTTCTACTATTGAGATGGACCCAGTCAAGGTCCAGGCTATTCATGACTGGACTCAGCCTACATCTGTTAAGAGTCTTCAGAAGTTCTTGGGTTTTGCTAATTTTTACCGTCGCTTCATTGCTAATTTTTCTGGCGTGGATAAACACTTGACCGATTTGACCAAGAAGGGTTCTGATGTGACTAATTGGTCTCCTGCGGCCGTAGAAGCCTTTCGGGAGCTGAAGCGCCGGTTTTCTTCGGCTCCAGTTTTGTGCCAGCCTGATGTCTCTCTTCCTTTTCAGGTCGAGGTTGATGCTTCTGAGATTGGAGCAGGGGCTGTTTTGTCGCAGAGAAGCTCTGATTGCTCTGTGATGAAACCTTGTGCTTTCTTTTCAAGAAAGTTTTCGCCTGCCGAGCGGAATTATGATGTTGGTAATCGGGAGTTGTTGGCTATGAAGTGGGCATTTGAGGAGTGGCGACATTGGCTCGAGGGAGCTAAGCATCGTGTGGTGGTCTTGACTGATCACAAAAATCTGATTTATCTCGAGTCTGCCAAGCGGCTGAATCCTAGACAGGCTCGTTGGTCGTTGTTTTTCTCCCGTTTCGATTTCATGGTCTCGTACCTGCCTGGTTCGAAGAACGTGAAGGCTGATGCTCTTTCTAGGAGTTTTGTGCCTGACTCTCCGGGAGTTTCAGAGCCGGCTGGTATCCTCAGAGAGGGAGTGATTTTGTCTGCCATTTCCCCAGATTTGCGACGAGTGCTGCAGAAATTTCAGGCGGATAGACCTGACCGTTGCCCACCAGAGAGACTGTTTGTCCCAGATAGATGGACCAGCAGAGTTATTTCCGAGGTTCATTCTTCGGTGTTGGCAGGCCATCCTGGGATTTTTGGTACCAGAGATTTGGTGGCTAGGTCCTTCTGGTGGCCTTCCTTGTCACGGGATGTGCGTTCCTTTGTGCAGTCCTGTGGGATTTGTGCTTGGGCTAAGCCTTGCTGTTCTCGTGCCAGCGGTTTGCTTTTGCCTTTGCTGGTCCCGAAGAGGCCTTGGACGCACTTTTCCATGGATTTTATTTCGGATCTTCCAGTCTCTCAGAGAATGTCTGTCATCTGGGTGGTGTGTGATCGTTTTTCCAAAATGGTCCATTTGGTGCCCTTGCCTAAGTTGCCTTCCTCCTCCGATTTGGTTCCTCTATTTTTTCAGAATGTGGTTCGCTTGCATGGCATCCCTGAAAATATTGTGTCTGACAGAGGATCCCAGTTTGTGTCCAGATTTTGGCGGATCTTTTGTGCTAAGATGGGCATTGATTTGTCTTTTTCGTCGGCCTTCCATCCTCAGACGAATGGCCAAACCGAGCGAACTAATCAGACCTTGGAAACTTATTTAAGATGTTTTGTTTCTGCTGATCAGGATGATTGGGTGACTTTTTTGCCATTGGCCGAGTTTGCCCTTAATAATCGGGCTAGTTCTGCTACTTTGGTTTTGCCTTTTTTCTGCAATTCTGGTTTTCATCCTCGTTTCTCCTCGGGTCAGGTCGAGCCTTCTGACTGTCCTGGGGTGGATTCTGTGGTGGATAGGTTGCAGCAGATTTGGAACCATGTGGTGGACAATTTGAAGTTGTCACAGGAGAAGGCTCAGCGCTTTGCCAACCGCCGTCGCGGTGTGGGTCCACGACTTCGTGTTGGGGATTTGGTATGGCTGTCTTCTCGGTATGTTCCTATGAAGGTCTCCTCTCCTAAATTCAAGCCTCGCTTCATCGGTCCTTATAAGATTTTGGAAATCCTTAACCCGGTGTCATTTCGTTTGGACCTCCCAGCGTCGTTTGCCATTCATAACGTGTTCCATAGGTCTTTGTTGCGGAGGTATGTGGTGCCTGTGGTTCCTTCTGTTGAGCCCCCTGCCCCGGTGCTGGTTGAGGGCGAATTGGAGTACGTGGTGGAGAAGATCTTGGATTTTCGTGTTTCTAGACGGAGGCTTCAGTATTTGGTTAAGTGGAAGGGCTATGGTCAGGAGGATAATTCCTGGGTTGTCGCCTCTGATGTTCATAAAGGCACGGATGATTGACCTCGTGGAGACCAAAACATCCAACACTGCGGAGACACCATCACGTGTTTCTCAACGCAGTGATCCAGAACACTGCCCCCAAATATGCAAATGCAAGTAGAGGAGCTGCGGAGACACCATCACGTGTTTCTCAACGCAGGCAGTGAATAGCCAGGCCTTTCCCCGGGAAGGAACAACCAAGGGAAGGGCAGCATCCAATAAAGGAAAACATCCAATAAAGGAAAACCACCTATGCCAAGCATGGTATCCATCCACAGACAGCTGTTTCGGGGTTTTTGCCCCTCATCAGTGTGGAGTAGGAAACTGGCTATCAGGAGCAGTGCCTAGTAGAAAGCCAGTTTCCTACTCCACACTGATGAGGGGCAAAAACCCCGAAACAGCTGTCTGTGGATGGATACCATGCTTGGCATAGGTGGTTTTCCTTTATTGGATGTTTTCCTTTATTGGATGCTGCCCTTCCCTTGGTTGTTCCTTCCCGGGGAAAGGCCTGGCTATTCACTGCCTGCGTTGAGAAACACGTGATGGTGTCTCCGCAGCTCCTCTACTTGCATTTGCATATTTGGGGGCAGTGTTCTGGATCACTGCGTTGAGAAACACGTGATGGTGTCTCCGCAGTGTTGGATGTTTTGGTCTCCACGAGGTCAATCATCCGTGCCTTTATAGTCTTTCTACTAGGCACTGCTCCTGATAGCCAGTTTCCTACTCCACACTGATGAGGGGCAAAAACCCCGAAACAGCTGTCTGTGGATGGATACCATGCTTGGCATAGGTGGTTTTCCTTTATTGGATGTTTTCCTTTATTGGATGCTGCCCTTCCCTTGGTTGTTCCTTCCCGGGGAAAGGCCTGGCTATTCACTGCCTGCGTTGAGAAACACGTGATGGTGTCTCCGCAGCTCCTCTACTTGCATTTGCATATTTGGGGGCAGTGTTCTGGATCACTGCGTTGAGAAACACGTGATGGTGTCTCCGCAGTGTTGGATGTTTTGGTCTCCACGAGGTCAATCATCCGTGCCTTTATAGTCTTTCTACTAGGCACTGCTCCTGATAGCCAGTTTCCTACTCCACACTGATGAGGGGCAAAAACCCCGAAACAGCTGTCTGTGGATGGATACCATGCTTGGCATAGGTGGTTTTCCTTTATTGGATGTTTTCCTTTATTGGATGCTGCCCTTCCCTTGGTTGTTCCTTCCCGGGGAAAGGCCTGGCTATTCACTGCCTGCGTTGAGAAACACGTGATGGTGTCTCCGCAGCTCCTCTACTTGCATTTGCATATTTGGGGGCAGTGTTCTGGATCACTGCGTTGAGAAACACGTGATGGTGTCTCCGCAGTGTTGGATGTTTTGGTCTCTACGAGGTCAATCATCCGTGCCTTTATAGTCTTTCTACTAGGCACTGCTCCTGATAGCCAGTTTCCTACTCCACACTGATGAGGGGCAAAAACCCCGAAACAGCTGTCTGTGGATGGATACCATGCTTGGCATAGGTGGTTTTCCTTTATTGGATGTTTTCCTTTATTGGATGCTGCCCTTCCCTTGGTTGTTCCTTCCCGGGGAAAGGCCTGGCTATTCACTGCCTGCGTTGAGAAACACGTGATGGTGTCTCCGCAGCTCCTCTACTTGCATTTGCATATTTGGGGGCAGTGTTCTGGATCACTGCGTTGAGAAACACGTGATGGTGTCTCCGCAGTGTTGGATGTTTTGGTCTCCACGAGGTCAATCATCCGTGCCTTTATAGTCTTTCTACTAGGCACTGCTCCTGATAGCCAGTTTCCTACTCCACACTGATGAGGGGCAAAAACCCCGAAACAGCTGTCTGTGGATGGATACCATGCTTGGCATAGGTGGTTTTCCTTTATTGGATGTTTTCCTTTATTGGATGCTGCCCTTCCCTTGGTTGTTCCTTCCCGGGGAAAGGCCTGGCTATTCACTGCCTGCGTTGAGAAACACGTGATGGTGTCTCCGCAGCTCCTCTACTTGCATTTGCATATTTGGGGGCAGTGTTCTGGATCACTGCGTTGAGAAACACGTGATGGTGTCTCCGCAGTGTTGGATGTTTTGGTCTCCACGAGGTCAATCATCCGTGCCTTTATAGTCTTTCTACTAGGCACTGCTCTTGATAGCCAGTTTCCTACTCCACACTGATGAGGGGCAAAAACCCCGAAACAGCTGTCTGTGGATGGATACCATGCTTGGCATAGGTGGTTTTCCTTTATTGGATGTTTTCCTTTATTGGATGCTGCCCTTCCCTTGGTTGTTCCTTCCCGGGGAAAGGCCTGGCTATTCACTGCCTGCGTTGAGAAACACGTGATGGTGTCTCCGCAGCTCCTCTACTTGCCTCTGATGTTCATGCGGCCGATTTGGTTCATGCCTTCCATGTGGCTCATCCTGATCGCCCTGGGGGTTTTGATGAGGGTTCGGTGACCCCTCCTCAACGGGGGGGTACTGTTGTGAACTCTGTTTTTGGGCTCCCTCTTGTGGTCACAAGTGGTACTGTGTGAGTGCTGTCTTTGCGCTCCCTCTGGTGGCTCTTTGTGTCATTCTGCATGTCTGAGGCTGGTTCAGCTGTCTCGTTATCTGTTAGCTGGTTTCCTATTTAGCTCACCTGGACTTTCAGTGGTTGCCTGCTGTCGATGTATTCAGTGCTATTTTGATCTCTCCTGAATCCCTTCGTTATCAGTCTCGCCAAGAGAAGCTAAGTTTCTGTTTGGTTATTTTTTGCTCATCAGTGTTCAATATGTTTCTTGGTTATTTATTTGTCCTTGTCCAGCTTGCTAATATGTGATTTCCTTGCTTGCTGGTAGCTCTAGGGGGCTGAGTTTCTCCCCTCACACCGTTAGTTGGTGTGGGGGTTCTTGTATTCTCAGCGTGGATATTTTGTATAGGGTTTTTTACTAACCGCACAGTTCCCTGCCTGTCTTCTGCTATCTAGTATTAGTGGGCCTCATTTGCTGAATCTGTTTTCATTTCTACGTTTTGTATTTTCCCCTTACCTCACCGTTATTATTTGTTGGGGGCTTCCTATCTCTTTGGGGTCATTTCTCTGAGGCAAGTGAGGTCTTACTTTCTCTATAGGGGTAGCAAGTTTCTCAGGCTGCGTCGAGACGTCCAGGAATTTAGGCACGTTCACCGGCTACCTTCAGTGTGTTTTGTTAGGATCAGGTTTGCGGTCAGTCCAGTTACCACCTCCCTAGAGCTTGTTCTATGTTCAGTAACTTAGCTAGTTCATTCTGTGATCCTCAGCCACTAAGGATCATAACAAGCCGCAACCCTAACCCTAACTTTACCTCCAACCCTAACCCTAACTTTACCTCCAACCCTAGCCCCAACCCTAGCCCCAACCCTAGCCCTAACCCTAACCCTAGCCCTAACCCTAGCCCTAACCCTAGCCCTAACCCTAGCCCTAACCCTAACCCTAGCCCTAATGGGAAAATGGAAATAAATACATTTTTTAAAATTTATTATTCTTCCCTAACTAAGGGGGTGATGAAGGGGGGTTTGATTTACTTTTATAGCTTTTTTTATATCGGATTTTTATGATTGACAGCTGTCACACACTAAAAGACGCTTTTTATAGCAAAAAAGTTTTTGCGTGTCCACATTTTGAGACCTATAATTTTTCCATATTTTGGTCCACAGAGTCATGTGAGGTCTTTTTTTTTGCGGGACGAGTTGACATTTTTATTGGTAACATTTTCGGACACGTGACAGTTTTTGATCGCTTTTTATTCCTATTTTTGTGAGGCAGAATGACCAAAAACTAGCTATTCATGAATTTCTTTTGGGGGAGGCGTTTATACCGTTCCGCGTTTGGTAAAATTGATAAAGCAGTTTTATTCTTTGGGTCAGTACGATTACAGCGATACCTCATTTATATCTTTTTTTTTATGTTTTGGCGCTTTTATACGATAAAAGCTATTTTATAGAAAAAATACTTATTTTGGCATCGCTTTATTCTGAGGACTATAACTTTTTAATTTTTTTGCTTATGATGCTGTATGGCAGCTCGTTTTTTGCGGGACAAGATGACGTTTTCAGCGGTATCATGGTTGTTTATATCCGTCTTTTTGATCGCGTGTTATTCCACTTTTTGTTTGGCAGTATGATAATAAAGCGTTGTTTTTTGGCTCGTTTTTTTTTTTTTTCTTACGGTGTTCACTGAAGGGGTTAACTAGTGGGACAGTTTTATATGTTGGGTCATTACGGACGCGGCGATACTAAATATGTGTACTTTTATTGTTTTTTTTTTTTTAGATAAAGAAATGTATTTATGGGAATAATATTTTTTTTTTTCTTTATTTAGGATTTTTTTTTTTCTTATTTTTTACACGTAGAAATTTTTTTTTTTACTTTTTTACTTTGTCCCACGGGGGGACATCACAGATCGCCAATCTCACAGTTTGCATAGCACTCTGTAAGATCGGCGATCTCATTCATCGCTGCAGGCTTACAGAGCTGCAGCTGCAGCCTGCTCCTGACCCGGAAGTCCTCCCTGCAGGACCCGGATGCAGCCCCGCGGCCATTTTGGATCCGGAGACTGCAGGGAGAAGACGCTCGGTACAAGATGAGTACATTCCCTTGTACCGATCGTCTCAGGGAAGCCCGCAGGGAGCCCCCTCCCTGCGCGATGCTTCCCTGTACCGCCGGTACACCGCGATCATGTTTGATCGCGGTGTGCCGGGGGTTAATGTGCCGGGGGCGGTCCGTGACTGCTCCTTGCACATAGTGCCGGATGTCAGCTGCGATAGGCCGATCGCATATGACGTACTATCCCGTCGGTGGTCATTCGGGCCCACCCCACCTCGACGGGATAGTACGTCAGATGTCAAAAAGGGGTTAAAGCCCACTTATGTAACTGCAATGTTGTTGCTAGTATTTTGTACTAATTATTTCCTTGCCCTTTTTCACAGATTCCTTGCAACTGGAGAATCACTTTCCTCACTCAATTTTCAATTTAGACTTGGGATTTCCACCATATCGGGGATTGGTAAGCACACCTGCCGTGCATTGCGGGACTGTTTGCATGAAGAATTTATCCCACATCCCACAATGGAGAGTTGGCTGGATATTGCATAAAAATTCCTACAAATTTGTCAGTTTCCCAATAGCTTGGGTGCAGTGGACGGGAAACATATCCGCATTGTCAAACCTGCTGCATCTGGGGCAGAATATTTCAACTACAAGAAATATCTCTCCATTTGCTCATGGCCATTGCAGACGCAGAATACAATTTGATAACAGTCGATATTGGGGCCTATGGCCGCTCCAATGATTCGCAAGTTTTTAAAGTGTCTGCAATGAGGCATCATCTCTATGGAAACACCTTCCAATTTCCACACCCAAGACTGCTGCCTGAAACCTCTGGACCACCAATGCCATTTGTATGTGTTGTAGATGAAGTGTTCCAACTCTCGAAACACCTGCTGAAGCCATACTCAAGTAGTGGATTGATGCCAACTAAAAGAGTTTTTAATTACCGCCTAACACGAGCACGAAGAATGGTGGAGTACACTTTTGGGATTCTAACATCCAAATGACGAATTCTGTTGACTGCTATAAACCTGAAGACTGACACAGTGGACGAGGTTGTGAAAGCTTCTGTGGTCCTGCACAATTTCGTAACATAGTAACATATTTAATAAGGTTGAAAGAAGACTTTAAGTCCTTCTAGTTCAACCCATAGCCTAACCTAACATGCCCTAACATGTTGATCCAGAGGAAAGCAAAAAAAAAACCATGTGGCAAACAGTAAGCTCCACATTGGGGAAAAAAATTCCTTCCTGACTCCACATAAGGCAATCAGACTGGTTCCCTGGATCAACGCCCTATCAAGGAAACTAGTGTATATAGCCTGTAACATTATGCTTTTCAAGAAAGGCATCCAGTCCCCTCTTAAATTTTAGTAATGAATCGCTCATTACAACATCATACGGCAGAGAGTTCCATAGTCTCACTGCTCTTACAGTAAAGAACCCGCGTCTGTTATTGTGGTTAAACCTTCTTTCCTCCAGACGTAGAGGATGCCCCCTTGTCCCCGTCTCAGGTCTACGAGTAAAAAGGTCATCAGAAAGGTCTTTGTACTGTTCCCTCATATATATATATATACATTAAAATAAGATCACCCCTTAGCCTTCATTTTTCCAAACTAAATAACCCCAAGTGTAATAACCTGTCTTGGTATTCCAGACCCCCAGTCCTCTAATAAGTTTGGTCACTCTTTTCTGCACCCGCTCTAGTTCAGCTATGTCTTTCTTGTACACCGGAGACCAGAATGTACACAATATTCTAAGTGTGGTCGCACAAGTGACTTGTAAAATTATGTTCTCCTTATGAGCGTCTATGCCTCTTTTAATGCATCCCATTATTTTATTTGCCTTTGCAGCAGCTGCCTGACACTGGCCACTAAATGTGAGTTTGTCGTCCACCCATACACCCAGGTCTTTTTCATTGACGGTTTTGCCTAGTGTTTTCCAATTAAGCACATAATTATACATCTTATTTTCTCTACCCAAGTGCACGACCTTACATTTATCCCCATTAAAGCTCATTAGCCATTTATCAGCCCAAGCTTCTAGTTGACATAAATCATCCTGTAATATAAAATTGTCCTCCTCTGTATTGATTACCCTGCAGAGTTTAGTGTCATCTGCAAATATTGAAATTCTACTCTGTATGCCCCCTACAAGGTCATAAATAAATATGTTAAAAAGAAGAGGGCCCAATACTGAACCCTGTGGTACCCCACTGCTAACCGCGACCCAGTCCGAGTGAGCTCTTAACCCACTTACACATATTTTCCCCTATCTCCATTATCCTCATTTTATGTATCAACCTTTTCTGTGGCACCGTATCAAAAGCTTTTGAAAAGTCCATATACACTACATCCACTGCGTGTCCTTGGTCCAGTCCGTAACTTACCTCTTCATGGTAACTGATCAGATTAGTCTGACAGGAACTGTCCCTAGTAAACCCGTGCTGATACTGGGTCATGAGGTTATTCCTCTTCAGATACTCCAGCATAGCATCTCTTACAATGCCCTCCAGGATTTTACCCACAGTAGAGGTTAAGCTTACTGGTCTATAATTTCCAAGTTCAGTTTTTGTCCCCTTTTTGAATATTGGCACCACAATTGCTATACGCCAGTCCTGTGGTACAGACCCTGTTATTATGGAATCTTTAAAGATTAAAAATAATGGTTTATCAATGACTGTACTTAGTTCCTGCAGTACTCGGGGGTGTATCCCATCCGGGTCCGGAGATTTGTCAATTTTAGTGATTTTTAGACGCCATCGTACTTCCTGCTGGGTTAAGCAGGTGACATTTAATGGGGAATTTTTGTTATCACTGATCATATTGTCTGCCATGGGATTTTCTTGTGTAAATACTCTTGAAAAAAAAAGTGATTTAGCATATTGGCTTTTTTCTCATCCTCATCCACCATTTCACGCAGGCTATTTTTAAGGGGGCCAACACTATCATTTTTTAGTTTCTTACTATTTATGTAGTTAAAGAACATTTTGGGATTATTTTTACTCTCTCTGGCAATGAGTCTCTCTGTTTCAATCTTTGCTGCCTTGATTTGCTTTTTACAGAATTTATTTAATTTTCTATAATTATTTAATGCCTCATCACTACCTACTTCCTTTAATTCTCTAAATGCTTTCTTTTTGTCACTTATTGCGCCCCTTACAGCTCTATTTAGCCATATTGGTTTCCTCCTATTTCTAGTATGTTTATTCCCATACGGTATATACTGTGCACAGGTCCTATTCAGGATGCTAACAAACGTCTCCCATTTTCTTTGTGTATTTTTATGTCTCAGGATATCGTCCCAGTTACTTGCACCAAGATCATCTCTCATCCGTTGGAAATTTGCCCTCCTGAAGTTTAGTGTCCTTGTAACCCCTCTACTACACATCTTACTAAAGGATACATGAAAATGTATTATTTTGTGATCACTATTCCACAAGTGACCCCCAACCCTTATATTTGATATGCGGTCTGGCCTGTTGGTTAATATTAGGTCTAGCAGTGCCCCCCTTCTTGTTGGGTCCTGAACCAGTTGTGAAAGGTAATTTTCTCTCATAGTTGTCAAAAACCGATTACCTTTGCTGGAACTGCAGGTTTCTGTTCCCCAATCTATTTCAGGGTAGTTGAAGTCCCCCATAATAATTACTTCTCCTTGAGCTGCAGCTCCATCTATTTGCTTTACGAGGATGTTCTCCATTGCTTCCATTATTTTTGGAGACTTATAACTAACCCCTATCAATAGTTTATTATTTTTCCCCCTCCCCTTATCTCCACCCACAGGGACTCCACATTTTCATTAGATTCACCTATATTATCACGCCAGATGGGTTTTAAGGACGATTTTACATATAGACACACACCTCCCCCTCGCTTATCTGTATGGTCATTTCTGAACAGGCTATAGCCCTGCAAGTTAACAGCCCAGTCATGGCTCTCATCCAGCCATGTTTCAGATATCCCCACCATGTCATAATTATGCTCCAACAAAACTAATTCTAATTCCTTGATTTTGTTGGCGAGGCTTCTGGCATTAGTATACATACACTTTATGTATCTCTCTGTACCTCTATTCTTTCTTAAATTATTAACTGTTTTAACCCCACCCCCCCATGCCACCGCCACCCCCAATTTCATTATTTGTGCCCCGGTCTCTATCTACACTATCTTCCCCTGCTATAAACTGAATACCCTCCCCCAGAATCCCTAGTTTAAACACTCCTCCAACCTTCTAGCCATTTTCTCCCCCAGCACAGCTGCACCTTCCCCATTGAGGTGCAGCCCATCCCTAGCGTAGAACCTGTAGCCAACTGAGAAGTCGGCCCAGTTCTGCAGGAACCCCATCCCTTCCTTCCTACACCAATTCTTGAGCCACTTATTAACCTCCCTAATCTCCAGTTGCCTCTCTGGCATGGCACATGGTACAGGCAGTATTTCAGAAAATACCACCTTGGAGGTCCTTGCTTTCAGCTTGCAGCCTAAATCCCTGAAATCGTTTTTAAGGACCTTCCACCCACCTCTAACTTTGTCATTTGTGCCAATGTGCACCATGACCGCAGGGTCCTCACCAGCATCTCCCAGTAATCTGTCAACCCGATCAGCGATATCGGACTCGAGCGCCAGGTAGGCAGCACACCGTTCGATGATCCCTGTCTTTGTGACAGATTGCCATATCTGTTCCCCTAATAATTGAATCCTCCACTACTAGTACCTATCTGGCCTGACCTGCTCTCCTATTTCCCTCCCGGCTTTCAGAGGACATGCCTTGCTGCAGCAGTGCTGCCCCTGTACTGGCACCCTCCTCATCTGCCAACTTAGCAAACTTATTGGGGTGTGCCAGATCAGGACTAGCCTCCCTGGCAAGGAACAGATTGCCATTGATGACCACTTTGAAGAAACCACCTTGAATGATTACCATAACATTACTTTTAGAAGTTCTGTGTCAGTTTCCAGAATGAGGGACAAATTAGCAGAATACTTTATTTCACCTCAAGGATGAGTACACTGGCAGGATGAGATAGTTTGAAAGCTTTGTCTTGGACCTTGGACCTTGTTTTACCCAAAGTATTGGACCTTGTGGAGCGCCCCCAGACGCAGGGCCGTAGGGTACTCGGTACCGGGCCTCTCTGTCTCTGTCCTGGAGTCATCACGGTGGCCTGACCCGGTCCGTGACCCTGCTAAGGGGCGTCCAATTGAAGGTGGTGGTGCGTGGTGCGAAGAAATAACGAGGACACAGGGTTGCAGTCTCTTTACCTCTTTACTGAAGGCTTTGGGATCCGCAATCCAGGTCACTGCTAACAGGGCTGGCTGAGACCGGCCGGTCCGAAGGCACATCCAGAGTTCCCTTTGCAGGTGGAAATCAGTGTCTACCTTCTAGCGCCTGTGTGTTGTAGTACTTCCCTGCTGAGCACCACGGGATAGTCCTCACAACTGTCGTGTATATTTCTGTTCTTTCTCTCTCTCCGTCCCCCAGATGATATGGCTAGGACGCACCCGTATGACGGGGTAGGCCTGGAGCTATTTTATAGGGACCCTAGGGACGCCCCTCTCCCACAGTTTGCCTCCATTGTCTTCGTTAGGTGTAATGGTGAGACAGCCAACCTATGGTTAACTGCCCGGCCGTAGTTTAACCCCTTCACCCCCGGAGCTTTTTCCATTTTTTCGTTTTCCGCTCCCCTCCTTCCCAGAGCCATAACTTTTTTATTTTTCCGTCCATATGGCCATGTGAGGGCTTATTTTTTGCGGGACGAGATGTACTTTTGAACGATACCATTGGTTTTACCATGCTGTGTAACAGAAGACGGGAAAAAAATTCCAAGTGTGATGAAATTGCAAAAAAAGTGCAATCTCACACTTGTTTTTTGTTTGGCTTTTTTGCTAGGTTCACCAAATGCTAAAACTGACCTGCCATTATGATTTTCCAGGTCATTATGAGTTCTTAGACACCTAACATGTCTAGGTTATTTTTTATCTAAGTGGTGAAAAAAAATTGCAAAGTTTGCTAAAAAAAAAAATAAAAAAAAAAATTGCGCGATTTTCCGATACCCGTAGCGTCTCCAATTTTCATGATCTGGGGTCGGGTGAGGGCTTATTTTTTGTGTGCCAAGCTGGTGTTTCTAATGATACCATTTTGGTGTAGATACGTTGTTTTGATCACCCGTTATTGCATTTTAATGCAATGTCGCAGCGACCAAAAAACCGTAATTTTGGCACTTTGATTTTTTTTCTCGCTGCGCCATTTACCGGTCAGGTTAATCCTTTGTTTTTATTGATAGATCGGACGTAGGTTTGTGTAGGTTAGATCGGACGTAGGTTTGTGTAGGTTTGATTTTTTTTAATAGTTTTATTTTGATTGGGGCGAAAGGGGGGGTAATTTGAACTTTTATATATTTTTTATTTTTTTTATATTTTTAACCACTTTTTTTTAAAATTTTGGCATGCTTCAATAGCCTCCATAGGAGGCTAGAAGCATGCAGAACTCGATCGGCTCTGCTACATAGAGGTGACATACAGATCACCTCTATGTAGCAGAAAGGCAGGTGTACTTTGAGCACCGACCACTGGGTGGCGCTCAAAGCAATCGGCCAGCAACAACCATAGACGTCTCAAGGAGACCTCTGGTTGTTATGGCGATGCACTGCTGACCCCCGATCATGTGACGGGGGTCAGCGGTGCGAGCACCTCCGGCCGCGCGGCCGGGAGCGCTAGTTAAATGCCGCTGTCAGCGCTTGACGGCGGCATTTAACTAGTTAATGGGCGCGGGCGGATCGCGATTCCGCTCGCACTCATTGCGCGCACATGTCAGCTGTACAAAACAGCTGACATGTCGCGGCTTTAAGGTGGGCTCACCGCCGGAGCCCACCTTAAAGCAGGGGATCTGCCAGCTGACGTACTATTCCGTCAGCTGGCAGAAAGGGGTTAAAGTAATGCGTGGAGTCTCTTACTTTCTCGGCGTTCCGGCCGCCGGCTACGCGCCTCAGAAGGATGTTGCTGATCTTGAGGCACGACTCCTTCTGGTATTATCTCCTTTTTTGCTGTATTCCCGTTTCTCACTTCTCCACAATAAACCTCGCTTCTTGTCCTTTCTTAGGAGTCTGCCGCTGTAAGGCACAGGCACAACTCCGTAACGATCTATCCCTTTCTAGGACTCTGCCAGGATCCCACCCCTGACAGATCCTCTCTCTAGCTCTTCCCAGCTACTTTTCTTCCTGACTTCCTACCCAACTCCCAGTTTTTCCCAAGTGTGAGGAGTGGCCTAGTAGATAGGGCCTTTTGCTCCCCCTGGCGGCCAGAGTGTGAAGTGTATTGTGCGTCTGTGATACCTGGTCAGGTGAACTCCATTAGTGCAATCGGACGTACCATCACTCCCCTTACTGGCAGAGCGACGTTACTGCAACGACCAGGTCTCTGGGGCGCTGCACTTGTTTTACCCAAAGTATTGGACCTTGGTTTACCCAAAGTATTGTAACTGTTTGGGTTTTACCCAAAGTATTGTACCTGTTTTACCCAAAGTATTGTAACTGGTTGGGTTTTACCCAAAGTATTGTACCTTTTTGGGTTTTACCCAAAGTATTGTACCTGTTTTACCTAAAGTATTGTAACTGGTTGGGTTTTAGCCAAAGTATTGTACCTGTTTTACCCAAAGTATTATACCTGGTTGGGTTTTACCCAAAGTATTTAAGCTTATAATTAAATAAATGAAAGACAAAAAAAAATTAAACCAAAAAATAATTTTTTTATTTACAAATTCTATACAAAAAAATTATAAGTTTAAGTAGTGTGGAGTGGAACTAATACTGGAGGGGCTGTCAGATTGGACCACTTCGACAGTGGGAGTGTGGAGAGAGGATTGTGGTGGAGACGGGTCAGAAGGTAAAACAGAAGGTGAATGGGTGGAGAAAAAAAATATTTAGAATTGAGAGTCCTCAGTGGTTGATACCTTTTAATGGCTAACTAAAAAGATGGTAACAAATTGCAAGCTTTCGAGACTACTCAGGCCTCTTCATCAGGCATGGACAAAAGAAATTCTGAAGAATCACATATTTATACACAACACAGCACAGAGCTGTCATTATGGAAGAGTGATAAACAGTTGTGTCCATAAATATTGGAACGTTCCTAGATAAGGAGTGAATGTTTTGTTGTCCACTGATTGGGGTCTGATACTGTTATGATGCCCCATAAGGTCTGAGTGCAAATTCCTTAATTGATGTAAAAAGACATAAATCCATGCAACACATTCATTCCAGCACTAAGTGTGTCAAAGGTTGTCATAAATTTATATTCCGATATTCTCCTGTCTCTCTGAGATTTGAAGTTACCTTTCAATACAAGTAATTTCAGGTCCATGGTGCTATGATCAGATATACAGAAATGTTTGGCCACAGGTAGATCCATTCTTTTTTCTTCTAGACAACTTATGGACACACACTAATACAAAAAATTGGAGTTGGATCCTATACAGGACTATTACAAGGAACTAAGCAAGTTGGTATCTTGTCTGCCTGACGAATCTATAAGAGCTGATGACCTGATACCAGAAAGTCCAAGAATAGGGACATTCTACAGCTTCCCAAAATCCACAAATCTGGAAATCCAGGAAGACCAATTATTTCATGTGTGGGCACCCTTACTGAGCAGGTATCTGGATGGGTAGAGGGTATTCTTAAACCACTGGTAATGGATACACCCAGCAATAGGTCCTCTACCAGAAGGAACCATCCTGGCCACCATGGATGTGGAATGTTTGTACTCTAATATCCCACACCAGGATGGATTAAATGCCTGCAAACTCTTCATGGAAAACACAGGAACTGATGCAGACTCTGTGGTGAAACTTATAAAATTCATCCTCACCCACAATTACTTTGAATTTGACAACATGATATACACTCACCGGCCACTTTATTAGGTACACCATGCTAGTAACGGTTTGGACCCCTTTTGCCTTCAGAACTGCCTCAATTCTTCGTGGCATAGATTCAACAAGGTGCTGGAAGCATTCCTCAGAGATTTTGGTCCATATTGACATGATGGCATCACACAGTTGCCGCAGATTTGTCGGCTGCACATCCCAAAGATGCTCCATACAAGGCAGGATGGATCCATGCTTTCATGTTGTTTACGCCAAATTCTGACCCTACCATCCGAATGTCGCAGCAGAAATCGAGACTCATCAGACCAAGCAACGTTTTTCCAATCTTCTACTGTCCAATTTCGATGAGCTTGTACAAATTGTAGCCTCAGTTTCCTGTTCTTAGCTGAAAGGAGTGGTACCCGGTGTGGTCTTCTGCTGCTGTAGCCCATCTGCCTCAAAGTTCGACGCACTGTGCGTTCAGAGATGCTCTTAGGCCTACCTTGGTTGTAACGGGTGGCGATTTGAGTCACTGTTGCCTTTCTATCAGCTCGAACCAGTCTGCCCATTCTCCTCTGACCTCTGGCATCAACAAGGCATTTCCGCCCACAGAACTGCCGCTCACTGGATTTTTTTTCTTTTTCGGGCCATTTTCTGTAAACCCTAGAGATGGTTGTGCGTGAAAATCCCAGTAGATCAGCAGTTTCTGAAATACTCAGACCAGCCCTTCTGGCACCAACAACCATGCCACGTTCAAAGGCACTCAAATCACCTTTCTTCCCCATACTGATGCTCGGTTTGAACTGCAGGAGATTGTCTTGACCATGTCTACATGCCTAAATGCACTGAGTTGCCGCCATGTGATTGGCTGATTAGAAATTAAGTGTTAACAAGAAGTTGGACAGGTGTACCTAATAAAGTGGCCAGTGAGTGTATCTACAGGAGAGTGGAACAGAAATGGGAAATAAAATGGCTCCACAGTATGCAAATCTTTTCATGGCCAAGCTTGAAAGCAACTTTTTGTCCTCATGTCCCATCAGGCCTCTGGACTACTGCCGCTACATTGATGATATTTTAATCATCTGGACGGAGTCTGAGCCACAGCTAAAGATGTTCCATGAACAGCTTAATCAATCTCATCCTACCATCAACTTGGCACTCAACTACTCCTGTACTGAAATTAACTTTTTGGACACCATCATTAAGCGGCAGAATAATGAAATAGAGACATCACTGTATCAGAAGCCAATCGACCGTCCAACATACCTTAAATGGGACAGTTTCCATCCAAAACACATAAAAAACTCTATTGTCTACAGCCAAGCCATCAGATACAATCATATATGTTCCAACCCCATGGATAGAGATGAACACCTTGGCTCAGAAAGGCCTTTTTGAACCAGGGCTACCATCTAAGAACAATTGAAAACCAGATTACAAGAGCCACCAGAATATCAAGGAATCACCTGCTACATTACAAAGCTAAAGAAGAAAATAGCGGGGTGCCTCTAGTGGTCACCTACAATCCAAATCTGGAGGTGCTAAGGCGAGCTGCACGGAAATTACAACCTTTACTACAAAAAGATGCCAGATTACAATCCATTTTTCCAGGCCCCCCCCCAGTACTGTGCTTTAGGCAGCCCCCAAATCTAAGAAGTATCATTGTCAGAAGCTCGCTGTCCTCTCCAACAGCTGCAGGAACCTTTCCTTGCAACCAGAAGAAATGTAAAACCTGTCCATTTATAATGACCACGGACAAGATAAAGATCCCCAATTCACATCAGGACTACAAGATACCAGGTACTTTCAGCTGCGTCACTTCTAATGTGGTGTACCTAATCATTTGTACTAAATGTCCAACTGGGGGCCTGTATGTTGGAGAGACAGGGCAGAAACTGAGAACAAGGATAAATTCTCACCGCCACACAATAAAAGAAAAAAGAACAGATCTACCAGTGGCCAAACATTTCTGTATGTCTGATCATAGCACCTTGGACCTGAAATTACTTGTATTGAAAGGTAACTTCAAATCTCAGAGAGACAGGAGAATCTCAGAGTATAAATTTATGACAACCTTTGACACACTTAGTGCAGGACTGAATGTGTTGCATGGATTTATGTCTTTTTATATCAATTAAGGAATTTGCACTCAGACCATATGGGGCATCATAACAGTACCAGACCCCAATCAGAGAACAACAAAACATTCACTCCTTATCTAGGAACTTTCCAATATTTTTTGTCTATGCCTGATAAAGAGGCCTGAGTAGTCTCAAAAGCTTGCAATTTGTTACCATCTTTTCAGTTAGCCATTAAAAGGTATCAACAACTGAGGACTCTCAATTCTAAAGATTTTTTTTATCAACTGGCTAACACAGTACAAAGATATATGTTTCCTGGGTGGAGAAAGAAATAGAACGGGTGGACATAAAACCGGGAGTAGGGATGGGAATTTGGAAGGTTTGAGGGGTGGAGTGGAGGGATTGGGAGGCAGAAGAGGTGGTGGGTGGAGAAGAGGGTTGTGTTTGGGGCTTGATGGGTGTGGAAGGAGACTGGTGGTAGTGGGCAGGTAGTAGAGGTTGGACAGGGAGTGGAGGCACAGATGATGTGGTTGGGAACTGGTATGGGGCAGTATGCTGGTGCAGCGCCCCAGAGTCCTGGTCGTTGCAGTGATGTCGCTCTGCCACTAAGGGGAGTGATGTTACATCCGATTGCACTAAAGGAGTTCACCTGACCAGGTATCACAGTCACACATTACACTTCACACTCTGGCCACCAGGGGGAGCAAAGGGTTCTATGTATTAGGCCACTCCTCACAATCTGGTAAAACTGGGGGCTGGATAGGAAGTGAGAGAGAAGCTGACTGGGTTTTGCCCAGGCAACATCCTGTGAGAGAGGGAGTTCCTGGGAAGATTCAGGGGGGTCTCTGTCAGGGGTGGGATCCTGACAGTGGCCTAGCGAAAAGGACAGAACGTTACGGAGCCACGCCTGCAACCGTTGCGGTGGCATCTTAAGAAAGAACACGAAGCGAGGTTTATTGTGGAGAAGTGAGAAACGAGATCGCAGCACAAAGGAGAATAGAACCAGTAGGAGTCATGCCCTAAGACCGTGGCAACATCCTACTGAGGTGCGTAGCCGGTGGCCGGAACGCCGAGGAAGTATTGGGCTCCAAGCATTACTTCAAACAGCGGCAGGACAGTTAACTCTAGGTTGGCTGTCTCACCTAAATCACCTAAGCAGACAACGGAGGCAATTGTGGGAGAGGGGCATCTCTAGGGTCCCAGAATAACTCCAGGCCTACCCCGTCATACGGGTGCATCCTAACCATATCATCTGGGGGACGGAGAGAGAAAGAACATCAAAAACAGACACAACAGTTGTGAGGACTATCCCATGGTGCTCAGCAGGGAGGTACTACAACACACAGGCGCTAGAAGGTAGGCACTGATTTTCACCTGCAAAGGGAACTCTGGATGTGCCTTCGGACCGGCCGGTCTCAGCCAGCCCCGTTAGCAGTGCTCTGGATTGAGGAGTCCGAAGCCTTCAGTAAAGAGGTAAAGAGACTGCAACCCTGTGTCCTCGTTATTCATCGCACATTGCACCGCACACCATCATTACACCTTTCATTGGATGCCCCTTAGCAGGGTCACGGACCGGGTCTAGCCACCGTGACAACCCCAAGACCGAGACAGAGAGGCCCGGTACCGAGTACCCCGTGGCCCTGCGTCTGGGGGCGCTCCACTGGTACGGGGCAGGAAGCTGGTACGGGGCAGGTGCTAGAGGGTATTGTATAGGAGGGAAGGAGGGACTGTTGCTGGAGGGGGGCAGGTGCTGGAGGAACTACCATGGCGGGTGGAGGGGCTTGGGACCTAACATGCGCTAGGGCAAACTGGCAGGCTTGCATTACGTGCATCTGCAGGTCAGGAGATAGCTTACTTGCATCTGAATGCATCCTATCCAGACGCGTGTGCAACTCAAGAATACTGTTGTTGTGGAGGTTAAATCCTGCAGTCATTTGCTCCGACAACAGTTTGAGTGAGTTCTGGAAGGATGCATTCAGTTGCAAGAACTCGGGCGTATAGCTCTTTTCCTGACCCCACTGGCGCTGCCGCCCAGAACCCACAGGTGTTCTAGAGGTGGCAGCATCAGAGGGGTGGGGTAAAGGAAAAGCTACATCCTCACCAGCAGCTTCATGTAATGAAGTCTGCCACGATGCTGCAGCGCTGGTGGATGGGGCCAAGGGACCAGATGTGAGGGAAGGCAGGAAAAGTGCAGATGTGTCAGGTCTGTCAAAGTGGCCCCCGGTGGCGGTCTCCTGTGGGATCTCTTCAGAAGGGTTCAACTCTGCAGGCTCCCGAGTGCTGCAGACAGTGATGTGGAACAAAGAAAAAAAATGTAATTAATATATTGTTATTGCTTGGCCCTGGCTGAAACCAAAAAAAAGGTTACACATGTAAACATTTTTACTTAGTAAATGGGGTGGGGAATTTTTACCTTCTGCTCACCATCGTCGACCGGAGGAACGACAGGGCTCTAGCATACTTATACTTGCTCCTGCGTCCTCCAGATCCACTCGGGGCCTGCATCTCTTTGTTGAACCGATCCCTGAGTGACTGCCACCGCTTGATACTGTAACTCTTTCCCCTGTAAAGTGAAAGCACAAATTGGTTAGTATACAAGACATTACATCCAGCAACATAACTTACTGAACTATGAATACTTACGCGCTTGATTCTGGGCATCAAGGTCCTCCCAATGGTCCACAACTTTGTGGCATACTTCCTCCCACAGCCGACGGGTCACACCAAGATCTTCGTGGTGGCGGTCCCCCATATTCCACAGTGGCTCCCGCTTTCAGATTAGATCGATGAGGAGGTCAATGTCTAGACCGGCCTCCTCACCGTCCGAGTCAGGAGCACGCTGTGAAGCCTGTTAAAAAAAAAAAAAAAAAAACACAAACATTACACTGAAATCAACATGAAGTGGAAAAATAAAAATAAATAAATAAATAAAAAAGGTGCTTACTCGATGGTGACCACCCTGATGCTCTCACTGGATTCTGTCATGTGAAGGATCCGACGCCTTCTGGCGCCCATAGGCTTCTATTCTAGCAAACGCCGGATGGTGCCGGATCCGGCGCTGTCCGTTTTTTTGTCAGAGACAAAAAATGTTACTTTGTCCGTTTTTTCCCACCACCGGATAAACAATTTTCTATGGATCCGGCAAACGACAGATGAAACATGAGGCCATCCATCACAATCCGTCGCTAATACAAGTCTTTGAGAACAAAACGTATCCAGCAGCATCATTCGCCGGATCTGTCCCTTTGTGCTGTTTTAATCATAATTACTAATCAACATGTTATAGTACTAGATTACCTGACAGCAAAAGAACGGGGAATGTGTAAAATAATTGCAATTATATAATTATATTGACTCTGCGGGTTGGATTTCTGGTATTGTACAGAATTACATGCAGATTTTATTGTTTTGTATCTTGCTCTATTTATCCGTAAAAGCACTGATACTGTATATGTATTATGTATTACCTAAGCTATTGAATAATGTATATGTAAAAAAAAAGAATCTAATGCTGAACCTTCCATAGTGTATCATAGACCCCAGATAGCCAATGCTGATAAGGGAAGTGGATGTCCGCACTGAGGGTGTATGAGCGTAGCATGTAGGAAGCCCCCTTATGGGTACAAGACCCATGAGACAGTAGCTCCTTTGTGGACACCAACTGACCCTGTGGCAAAAAGGTTATATATCATTTACAAAAGGGGATAAATTGATATAGAAGGGTTAATGTTTTTCCTCTCTGTTCTAGATTTTGTTTTTATATTACCCAGCCTTATAGTTTCATAGTCAAGGATTTTGCACTTCTTATCTCATATGTAATGTTTTTAAGATTCTGCAAAAACATGTTATGAGTACATGATAAATAAAGACATTGTGATCTGGGTAACATGGTAACATGGGGTCTACATGCGTTACATTGTGTTACATTGCTGTAAATGGTATAAGAGACAGCATTCTTGTGTGGATAAACAGAAATTAACTTTTATCCTTTTCTCCGAGCGCTCGATATTTGAGGGCCTTATCTCTTAATTCGGCCTCACTGGTGATCCGGCATATCTGACTTTGGGTTTAGAACAAAAACAGCTACGGCAGTTTAATTGTATAATAAACATAAATTTTTAGGGATCTATTACTTATTGTGGTTCTAAATCTATTGAGGCCCTGTCGGTATATTTCTTCTTGGGTTTTCTACAATTTCGGACTGTCTACACAGAAATGGGTTGGAAGAAAGGTATTACTTACCCATGAACATATACTGTAGACAAAAAATGTTGCACGTTGTCCACCAAGCCAACTATTTTTGTACTTTTTCTCTGGATTTTGTGCACACATCACATAGTTCCAGTACAGGAATGACTAGAGATGACTGGGTTCTGTGGGTTTTAGATCTTAAGATATTAATATGGGTTGGGTTATAATCTAGAAAATTATCCTTTGGGTGTTCATACCCTTTACATAATGATGAGTTAATAATACGTCCTAGCCCTCGTTCATTATAATGTGTATCTTTAAAAGGTCAAGCATGGTGTGGTTTATTTGGATGTTATCATGTAGGAATGTCAAAGTACACCTGTCCTGGAGTCACCTGAGATCACGTTTTGGTTGTATACCTGCCATTGTATTCTTTATTATTGCATTCTATCCAGGAATACTAGATATAGAAGACCTATGGATAGTGATAACTAGAACCACCCCACTATGAATTGTAGAGAGGTGGTGGTATAAGTGGGTGGACAATAGAAGTACATGTTATTTCTGACCATATGATTCGGTACACGCAGTCTTCAGCATCCGGCTCCTCTACTGAGTCACTTCAGATGTATATGTTTAATAAGTCTCCTGGAATGACATCAATTTATGTGTAAAAGGTGTGAACAGTAACCTGGTGTGTCTGTGTGCAGTACGCCACCTGGATTTGTTGTGATTGTGATTATTTAGGTCATCAGCTGCAGTTGCTAAGTTGTCTCAATTGTTCAACCAGTAAGTCTTGTAAATGATTTCTAACCACAATCAATTCTTACTTAGTGTTAGATTTGGCAATGATATTCCTGGAAACGTGTGCAAAAAGGGTCAGGGTATTCCTCATTCTACATGATCTGCTATGTTTTATTTTAAAACCGTCATGTGACTAATTCTGGAAAAAATCTGATCATTTTCACTGTGTGCTGAAGGATTTCATAATATATTTTGATTGAGGATAGAGCTGAGTATACTTGGGTCGCCCTGCCAGGGCCGTGGGGTACTCGGTACCGGGTCCTGAGTTCACAGGGGGATGTCACGGTGGCGACCCGGTCCGTGGCCCTGGGCGCCCATGTAAAAGGGAAAGGTCTTTAAAGAGAATAAAGTTTATGTTCGTGACACGACCTGTGCTATTCGGTCAGTGGGACCGACACTGCTTTAAGGGGTCCTCTGGGGTGATGTTATGGCAGCTAGATGGTATAACTTCCCACAAGTGAAGTATATCCCCAGGGCTCCCGGTGTGTAGATGGAAAATGGTGAATGGCGCAGTAAGGAACGAGGACACAGGTTTGCAGTCTCTTTACCTTGTTTACTGAAGACTTCAGGCAGCCACAGTCCAGGGCACCAGATCACAGGGTAGGCAGGGCCAGCCGGCTTGGAGGCAAGTTAGGAGTCCCCTTATCCAGGTGGAAATCAAAGCCTTCCTCTAGCGCTGTGGTGTTGTAGTCCCTTACTGCCTATGGCTTCAGATAAGGTCCTCACAGATGTTCTCTCTCTCTGTTCCCCATATAGGATAGGACATAACCCATATGACTGGTGACTTGAGTCTGTTTATAGGGACTCTAGCATGCCCCGGGCTCTAAAGGTGTCACTGTGTCTCCTGGGTATTAAGGCGGACATGTAACGTGAAGTTCAGCTGTCCTGTAGGTCTCTGATGTAAGTCGTAGAAGCCCTTACAACCTTGGTGTTCTGGCTACCGGTCTCTGCGCCTCAGAAGGAGGCAGCCTACTCGCAACTGGTCTCCCACTGGTATCCTCTCCTGTGCTTCGCTCTCCTACACGCTCACTGCAATATATTCGGCTTTCTGTGTGTCTCTTTCCAGGAGCTGCAGCACTGTGACTACACAGCTCCGTAAACCCTCTTCTGCCTCAGACTGCTCCAGTCTGTTTCCTGGCAAGAACTGTTCTGACCTTTCTCTACAAGCTACCATATATATGGGGAGTCACCTAGTAAATAGGATCAAAAGCTCCCCCTGGTGGCCTGGAGTGTGAATGTGTTGCATGCTTGTGTTTACCTGGCGACAGTTATCCCTTCTTGCCTCCAAACATTACATCACTCTCCCCATGAGGAAATCAATGCTACTGTGAGGACCAGGACCCTAGGGTGCCACATACGTATATAGAGTTAATGTTGCTTTCCACTTTAAGAATAGTTGTTCTCAAACACTTTTATATTTGTAAAATAAAAAATGGAGCAAGTACGCTCATGGATTGGCTGCAGCAGTGATTGGCTGCAGCCATGATGTTACCACTGCAACCAATACATGGACAGAAGAACAGGGGCGGAGAGTGGGTGCTAGGCCTATGGCGCATGGGCACTTAGTCTGTTTATTTTACATATATAAAAGGTCCAATTTTGACTTCCAACACCATGGAGAACATTTCCATTAGGCTCATCTCGTAAGTGCTGTCAGTGCATCTACATCATCAGTGGAAGGAGCGAAGCAGTAACTCATAGCTTTGCTATTGCTGCAACAGCTGAAATCATAGCTAGCTTCAATGCCAAAACTTTGCATGTAAAATCCCACTGTCAAAAGGGGCGGCAGCATTTAGATGGGTAGACAGAGGGAGGAAGCTTCTTCTGTCAAGCCATCACCAATGGACAATCACGGGGTGCCAATGGAATGCTATGGCCCCCTTGATTGACATTCTTCCTGACAGTTTTATACTGACAAAGACAATACACAGCAATATCAACACATTGCTGTGCATGATATGAAAGATCAAGCTCATATAAGTTCAAGTTTCAAAATGGGGCCTAATTGTTTTTTTAAATAAAAGAATTAAAAAAAAATCCCCTTATAAACTGTTTTATGACATACAAAAAATAAAAAGCAAGAGAGAGGAACACATAATTGGTATCGCTGTTTCCATAATAATCCAAGGTATAAAATAATCATGCTATTTTATAGGGAATATGTCATCATGTTTTTGCCACTTAAATTGAGAGCAGCATAATGTAGGGAGACTGATTCCAGTGGTGTGTCACTGACTGGGTTGGTGCTGTAGATTATAATAAAAACACTGTTTCATCAGCAGGAGATTATCACTAGAGGACTAGTAAACCTGCAGCCATGTAGTCCTCCATATTCATGAGCTCTACAATACCCCAGCCCCATAATTGATTGACAGTTTTCTGCCTATGCACAGTGTACACAGAAAGCTGCCAATCAGGGGTGTGGGTGGGGTTATACAGACCTCAACATTCAGGGAACTGCTAGATCTGCACCAGATAGAACTGTGATTTTATCAACACTGCAGCAATCAGCCTAGTAAGCAATACATCACTGGAATCAAGGTCTCTGCCCCTACATCATGCTGCTGTCAAATGGGGTGCAAAAAAACCTGGTGACAGATTCCCTTTAACCTGTACAATGAGTTTAAAAAAGAAAATAATATATATAAAACAATGGCAGAATTGCTGTTTTCTGTTCATCCCAGCTAACAAAGAATGCAGTAAAAATAAGTCATATGTACCATAAAATGATACCAATAAAACCTCAACTCATCCCACAAAAAACAAGCCTTTACACAATTCTGTCACAGAAAAGTTAAAAAGCCATTGCTCTGTGAGCACACAAAAAGAAATAATTTTTTTTATAAAGTGTATTATTGTGCAAAAGAAGTAAGATATAAATGAACAAGCTATATGTGTTTTGTATCACGTTAATTGTTCTGACCTGCAAAATAAGTTTAACATGTTATTTACTCTATGCAGTGAATGCCATAAAACCGTAAATTCCAAAATTGCAGAACTGCTGTTATTTTTTGCATCTTTCCAAAAAAACAGATTATACATTCTAAGGCTGGTTTCACACGTCAGTGCCTCCGGTACATGTAGTGACAGCTTTTTGACGTACCGGAGACACTGACACACGCACATGCACATTTCAGCGTGTTGTGACGGACTGTGTATCCGTGTGCAAAACACACAGACATGTCCGTTTTTACCCTGACATACGAGCCTCAAAACGTGCCACACACGTGCACACAGAGAACAGTGTACACTTGGCCACGGGGGAAGCAGCGCTACTGTAAGCCGCATTTCCCCTACGTGTGGTGCTGAAGCCGGATGTCATTATTCTCCCCTGCTCGGCCGGCAAGCAGGGGAGAATGAATGAAAGAAAAAAACGACGTGGGACCCCCCAGTTAATTAACCAACCAGACAAAACTCACAGGTGCGGGCTGCTATTCTCAGCCTGGTAAAGGGCCATGGATATGGGCCCCCCAACCTAAAAACAGCAGCCCGCAGTTGCCCAGAAAAGGCACATCTATTAGATGCGCCAATTCTGAAACTTTGCCCGGTTCTTCCCACTTGTCCTGTAGCAGTGGCAAGTGGGGTAATGAGGGGTTAATGTCATCTTCCTATTGTAAGGTGACATTAAGCTGGCTTAGTAATGGAGAGGTGTCAATAAGACACCTCTAAAATTACTAATCCTATAGTTGTTAAAGGGTTAATCAAACATTAATCAGAAATCAATGAGATGCTGCGGGCGCAGGTTCAGTAACTAGCGGTGACGTCACTGAGTCTGTGCTCGCTGCTTCTCATTCATTCCCCAGTAGTTTACAGCCAGGAGCGGTCGCATTAGCAACCCGGTTGTAAACTGTACATTCCCCTAGATATGGATTATGGCGTGGGACTGACTGTACGCCAGACAGGTATGGGTATAGTGTTGGTTTATTATTTAGATTTTTTTTTTACAGAAGATTGAGTGTTTCGTTTGGAATGGCAGACTTTGCCCGGTTCTTCCCACTTGCCTTGTAGCAGTGGCAAGTGGGGTAATGAGGGGTTAATGTCACCTTCCTATTGTAAGGTGACATTAAGCCGGCTTAGTAATGGATAGTTGTCAATAAGACACCTCTCCATTACTAATCCTATAATTGTTAATGGATTAATCAAGCACCACACCGTAAGAAAAAAGTATTTTAATGAAATCAAACAATAAACACAGTTTTGCCATCTTTATTTGTCTGCCATTCCAAGCATTTTTTCATGATAACTAATTAAAGCAATCTAATAACTTGAGAATACCCCCTTTAATATGTTGATCCAGAGCTCCTAAGCTCTTCCTAGTGTTGACTGAAGGCTGTCACAATTTTATGAGTTTATATCTAAGAAATGGATTTGGAGCTCTATCAGAATGCTGAGACTGGCTGCTATAAAGATAAGCTTTAGCACAGAGGTTTCACCTTATTGCACTTAAAGAAATGGTGTTCGAAGGTTGACTTTCACTTTACATCTATAGACATTGGAGACATAGTGGAGACTAAACTAATTATACACATGGAGAACCTATACAAAGGATTAGTCTTCCAAGCAAATTTTTATATAAAAAAATAAATGATTTTATTGAAAAATATAGTTACAAAAAAATTTCTTAAAATCAGAAGATGCAAACAAACAGAACAGAAATAGAAAACAAGCGCCAACACTGAGCAGATAAATAAATTATGTTCGAAATGATGTATAGAAAATACAGTAACCTGCCCTGATAAACCCTATATATATATATATATATATACAAATACCGGTATGCTTAAATAAGGAGGGATAAAGTGCAGGGTGCCAATAACTCAAGTTAGGAGAGGACATGAGTAAATAAACTGGACTTTACTGGGTTTTATTTTTAGGAGGCTCCATAAAGGTTTATACAAGAAGTATAAAGGTTTATACAAGAAGTATAAAAAACAGAATAAAAAGGATTATTCAAGTCATAGGAGGATCCAAAAAAACAAAAAGGATTTCTTTTGAACACTATAGCTTTGGGTAATGAAAAAAATAGCAAGTGCATGGAAACATAAACAAATATACATATATACAAGTTAGAGGGTGAGAGTAATTACCCAGGGTCCAGGTAGCTCCAGTGTACCTCTTGACATGCGTTTCGAGAATCTCTTCCTCAGAAGGGGTGCGTAATTATGCACATATTCAATGTTTCTCCTGGATTATAATATAGATATTTTTTGTGCCTGTGCTGTGATATCATTCTGTGCATTATTCCTCTACTGTGTAACCACTATGCTCATTGTTCCTGTGATATAGCTTGAGTTTATTTGTTTAAAAAATGGAAATTTGGTGAAAATGTCGAAAATTTCGCAATTTTCAAAATTTATTTTTTATGCCCTTAAATCAGAGAATCATATTGCACAAAATAGTTAATAAATAGCATTTCCCACATGTCTACTTTACATCAGCATTTTGGAAACAAATTTTTTTTGCTTCTCAGTTTTACAACAAAATTTGCAAAACCATTTTTTTAGGGACCACATCACATTTTAAGTGACTTTGAGGGTCCTATATGAAAGAAAATACCCAAAAATGACACCATGCTAAAAATTGCACCCTCAAGGTACTCAAAACCACATTCAAGAATTGTATTAACCCTTCAGGTGCTTCACAGGAGTTTTTGGAATGTGGAAGAAAAAAATTAACATTTACTTTTCTTTCACAAAATTTTTCCTTTAGACCCAAATTTTTTTACTTTGCTAGGGTAACAAGTGAAAATGGATCATACATTTTGTTGTGCAATTTGTCGTGAGCACCATTTCACTTTTTTGAATGTAAAGTTTGCTGGAATAATAAGCATACACCATGCCATGTTTGGAGAGCCCCTGATGTGCACAGTGGAAACCCTATGTGACAACATTTTGGAAACTAGACCCCTTTGGGACCTTATCTAGTTGTGTATTGAGCACCCTGAACTTCCAGGTGCTTCACAGAGCTTTATAATGTTAAGCCGGAAAAATTAAAAAAAATCACACTTTTCCCACAAAAATCTTTTTTTAGCTACAAATTGTGTAGTTTCACAAAGGCAAAAGGAGAAAATTTACCCCAAAGTTTGTTGTGCAATTTCTCCTGAGTTCACCGAAACCCCATATGTGGTCGAAAACTACTTTTAAGGCTCAGAAGGGAAGTAGCGCCATATTACAGTGAAGATTATGCTGCACTTGTTTGAGAGTGCCATGTTACATTGGCAGAGCCCCTGAGGTGCCAGGACACCAGAACTCCCCATAAGGAATCCCATTTTAGAAATTATAACCCATTGCGAAATTATCTACAGATGAAGTGACGATTTGTATTCCATTGGTGTTTTCCAGAAACAGGCAGGAGTGGATGTGTGCCATTGTAGTGGTCTGTACATTATGCCCAGCTCATGCTTCTATAGACACGCACCTGTAAATTAGGGCTCGTACCCATATGTGAGAAAAAAAACGGTCCAATTTCCGAACCTAAAAAACTGATGAGTGCTATGTGAGTTTCATGCGAGTACAATGCGATTTGCATACCTAGCATCTGATTTACATCCGAGTGCAGTGCGATTACTATCCGATTGCAATGCGATTTTAACATGAGCTTTTACATAGAGCAGTTCTCTGTATGTAAAAGCTCATGTTAATATCGCATTGTAATACACAACTGTACATATGCTTTTAAAACCAAATATTCTTCCAATCATATATATATATATGTGTGTATATATATATATATATATATATATATATACACACACACAGTATATACATATATATATATATATATATATATATATATATATATATATGTGTATACTGTATATTAGATTAAAAGCCGGAAAATGATCTGCCGCGTACAGTTTAGAATAGAATAGGTTTTAATAGAATAGATAGAATAGATATACACACATAGAATAGGTGTGTGTATATATATATATATATATATATATATATATATATATATATACACTACCGTTCAAAGGTTTAGGGTTACCCAGACAATTTTGTGTTTTTTTTCCATGAAAACTCATACTTTTATTAATCAAACGAGTTGCCAAATTAATTGAAAATCTATTCGAGACATTGACAAAGTTCGAAAAAAACATTTTATTTGAAATAATAATTTTCTCCTTCAAATTTTGCTTTCGTCAAAGAATGCTCCCTTTGCAGCAATTACAGCATTGCAGACCTTTGGCATTCTAGCAGTTAATTTGCTGAGGTAATCTGGAGAAATTTCACCCCATGCTTCCAGAAGCTCCTCCCACAAGTTGGTTTGGCTTGATGAGTACTTTTTGCGTACCATACTGTCAAGCTGCTCCCACAACAGCTCAATGGGGTTGAGATCTGGTGTGTTGTGGATTCTGTTTGTGGGCTCCCTCTGGTGGTTACTGCTGGTACTGGGTGACTGGTGGGTTGCGGCCTTTGGTTTCCACCTGTCCATCAGAGGCTGGGTGTTTCCTATTTTACCTGGCCTTTCTGTCATTCCCTTGCCGGCTATCAATGTATTCAGATGTGCTCTGTTTTGTTCCTGCCTACCTGCTCCCAGATCTTTCAGGATAAGCTAAGTGCTGATTTTCAGTTGTTTGGTTTTTTTGTCCAGCTTGCTTATTATGTCTCTATGCTAGCTGGTAGCTCTAGTGGACTGAGGTTCTCCCCATGTGCCATGAGTTGGCACATGGGTTCTTGTAATCTCAGGATGGTTTTTTTTTGATTAGGGTTTTTTGCTGACCGCTCAGTCCCCTTTTGAGTCGTTCTGCTTTCTAGTTTACAGCGGGCCTCAATTTGCTAAAGCTATATATATCATCTCTGTGTGTGTGCCTTCCTCTCATTTCACCGTCAGTACATGTGGGGGGCAACTATATCTTTTTGGGGTTCATTCCTCTGGAGGCAAGTGAGGTCTTTATTTTCTCTGCAGTGCTAGTTAGCTCTTAGGCTGGTGCGTGGCGTCTAGAACCAACGTAGGCACGCTCCCTGGCTATCTCTAGATGCGTTTGTCAGGCGTAGGGCAGCGGTCAGCCCAGGTTCCATCACCCTAGAGCTCGTCCGTTATTTATTTGTACTTTGCTTGTCCTGTGCTATCCCTAGCCATTGGGGATTCATGACAGTATAGCCGGCCCACAAAGTGTTAATTGTTTGGGCTGAAGCAGGAGAAAAAGAAGTGTTTAAGGGAAATTTTTTTTTTTTTTTCCCCTTCAGAGTTTTGCTGCCAGGCCCTTAATTGCTGTCTAGCTGCTTCTTACCTCCTCTTAACCCTTGAATGGCTCTGATCTTAGCTGTTTAAACATGGATGTCCAGAGTTTGGCTTCCAGCCTGAGTAATCTCGCGGCAAAAGTTCAAAACATACAGGATTTTGTTGTTCACACTCCCATGTCTGAACCTAGAATTCCTATTCCAGAGTTCTTTTCTGGAGATAGATCTACCTTCCTGAATTTCAGGAACAATTGTAAATTGTTTCTTTCTTTAAAATCTCGCTCCTCTGGAGACCCTGCTCAACAGGTCAAGATTGTAATATCTTTCCTGCGGGGCGACCCTCAGAATTGGGCATTTGCATTGGCACCAGGGGATCCTGCATTGCTCAGTGTGGATGCGTTTTTTCTGGCATTGGGATTGCTCTATGAGGAACCTAACCTGGAGATTCAGGCTGAAAAGGCTTTATTAGCCCTCTCTCAGGGGCATGATGAAGCAGAAATATATTGTCAAAAATTTCGGAAATGGTCGGTGCTTACTCAGTGGAATGAGTGCGCCCTGGCTGCAAACTTCAGAAATGGTCTTTCTGAGGCCATTAAGGATATTATGGTGGGGTTCCCTACGCCTACAGGTCTGAATGAGTCTATGGCTATGGCCATTCAGATTGATCGGCGTTTACGGGAGCGCAAACCCGTGCACCAGTTGGCGGTGTCTTCTGAACAGGCACCTGAGACTATGCAATGTGATAGAATTCAGTCCAGAAGTGAACGGCAAAATTATAGGCGGAAAAATGGATTGTGTTTTTATTGTGGTGATTCAGCTCATGTTATATCAGCATGCTCTAAACGCACAAAAAGGGTTGATAAATCTGTTGCCATTGGTACTCTGCAGCCTAAGTTCATTTTGTCTGTGACTCTGATTTTTTCACTGTCTTCCATTTCCGTCGATGCCTATGTGGATTCGGGCGCTGCCCTGAGTCTTATGGATTGGTCATTTGCTAAACGCTGCGGTTTTAGTCTGGAGCCTCTGGAAGTTCCTATTCCTCTGAAGGGAATTGACTCTACACCATTGGCTATGAATAAACCGCAGTATTGGACACAAGTGACCATGCGCATGACTCCCGTTCATCAGGAGGTGATTCGCTTCCTTGTACTGTATAATTTACATGATGTACTAGTGCTTGGTCTGCCATGGTTACAAACTCATAATCCTGTCCTGGACTGGAAAACAATGTCTGTGTTAAGCTGGGGATGTCAGGGGGTTCATGATGATGCACCTCCGATTTCAATCGCTTCATCTACTCCTTCTGAGATCCCTGCGTTTTTGTCTGACTATAGGGATGTTTTTGAGGAGCCTAAGCTCAATTCGCTCCCTCCTCATAGAGAGTGTGACTGTGCTATAGAATTGATTCCTGGCAGTAAGTTCCCTAAGGGTCGTTTATTTAATCTGTCACTGCCAGAGCATACTGCTATGCGGAATTATTTTAAGGAGTCCTTGGAAAAGGGACATATTCGTCCATCTTCGTCCCCTCTGGGAGCAGGTTTTTTTTTCGTGGCTAAAAAAGATGGTTCCCTGAGGCCTTGTATAGATTATCGCCTTCTGAATAAGATTACAGTCAAATATCAGTATCCATTGCCATTATTAACTGATCTGTTTGCTCGCATTAAGGGGGCTAGGTGGTTCACTAAGATAGATCTTCGCGGTGCGTATAATCTGGTGCGGATAAAACAGGGTGATGAGTGGAAAACCGCATTTAATACACCTGAGGGCCATTTTGAGTATTTGGTAATGCCTTTTGGACTCTCCAATGCTCCGTCAGTCTTTCAGTCCTTTATGCACAATATTTTCCGTGAATATCTGGATAAGTTTATGATTGTGTATTTGGATGATATTTTGGTGTTTTCTGATGACTGGGAGTCTCATGTTCTACAGGTCAGGAAGGTGTTTCAGGTTCTGCGGGCCAATTCTCTGTTTGTGAAGGGCTCAAAGTGTCTCTTCGGAGTCCAGAAGATTTCTTTTTTGGGGTACATTTTTTCTCCTTCTACTATTGAGATGGATCCCGTCAAGGTTCAGGCTATTTGTGACTGGACACAGCCTACATCTGTTAAGAGCCTTCAGAAGTTCTTGGGGTTTGCTAATTTTTATCGTCGGTTCATTGCTAATTTTTCCAGTATTGTTAAACCTTTGACTGATTTGACTAAAAAGGGTGCTGATGTTGCTGATTGGTCTCCTGCGGCCGTGGAGGCCTTTCGGGAACTTAAGCGCCGGTTTTCTTCTGCTCTGGTGTTGTGTCAACCAGATGTTTCACTTCCTTTTCAGGTTGAGGTTGATGCTTCCGAGATTGGAGCGGGGGCGGTTTTGTCACAGAGAAGTTCTAATGGCTCGGTGATGAAGCCATGTGCATTCTTCTCTAGAAAATTCTCGCCCGCCGAGCGCAATTATGATGTGGGTAATCGGGAGCTTTTGGCCATGAAGTGGGCATTTGAGGAGTGGCGTCATTGGCTTGAGGGTGCTAAACATCGTGTGGTGGTCTTGACTGATCACAAGAATCTCATTTACCTTGAGTCTGCCAGGCGTTTGAATCCTAGACAGGCTCGTTGGTCGTTGTTTTTTTCTCGTTTCAATTTCGTGGTTTCATACCTGCCAGGTTCAAAGAATGTGAAGGCAGATGCTCTTTCCAGGAGTTTTGTGCCTGACTCTCCTGGAGACTCTGGGCCTACTGGTATCCTTAGGGATGGGGTAATATTGTCCGCCGTATCCCCAGACTTGCGACGTGCATTGCAGGAGTTTCAGGTGGATAAACCGGATCGTTGTCCACCAGAAAGACTGTTTGTTCCGGATGATTGGACCAGTAGAGTCATCTCCGAGGTCCATTCTTCTGTGTTGGCTGGTCATCCGGGTATATTTGGTACTAGAGACTTGGTGGCCAGGTCTTTTTGGTGGCCTTCCTTGTCTAGGGATGTGCGTACCTTTGTGCAGTCTTGTGAAGTGTGTGCTCGAGCTAAGCCTTGCTGTTCTCGGGCCAGTGGGTTGTTGTTATCCTTGCCCATCCCGAAGAGGCCTTGGACGCACATTTCCATGGATTTTATTTCTGATCTCCCGGTTTCACAGAAAATGTCCGTTATCTGGGTTGTGTGTGACCGCTTTTCTAAGATGGTTCATTTGGTGCCCTTGCCTAAATTGCCCTCCTCCTCTGAGTTGGTCCCTTTACTTTTTCAGAACGTGGTTCGGTTGCATGGGATTCCGGAGAATATCGTTTCTGACAGGGGATCCCAGTTTGTGTCTAGATTTTGGCGGACGTTTTGTGCCAAGATGGGCATTGATTTGTCTTTCTCGTCTGCATTCCATCCTCAGACGAATGGCCAGACGGAGCGAACTAATCAGACCTTGGAAACTTATTTGAGGTGTTTTGTTTCTGCTGATCAAGATGACTGGGTTGCTTTTTTGCCACTGGCCGAATTTGCTCTTAATAATCGGGCTAGTTCTGCCACGTTGGTCTCTCCTTTTTTTTGTAATTCGGGGGTTTCATCCTCGTTTTTCCTCTGGTCAGGTGGAGTCTTCGGATTGTCCTGGAGTGGACGTGGTGGTGGACAGGCTACATCAGATTTGGAATCAGGTGGTGGACAATTTGAAGTTATCTCAGAAGACTCAGCAGTTTGCTAATCGCCGTCGCCGCGTGGGTCCCCGACTTCTTGTTGGGGATTTGGTGTGGTTGTCTTCTCGTTTTGTCCCTATGAAGGTCTCTTCTCCTAAGTTCAAGCCTCGGTTCATCGGTCCTTATAGGATCTCGGAGATTCTTAACCCTGTATCTTTTCGTTTGGATCTCCCAGCATCGTTTGCTATTCATAATGTGTTCCATCGGTCGTTGTTGCGGAGGTATGAGGTGCCCGTTGTTCCTTCGGTTGAGCCTCCTGCTCCGGTGCTGGTGGAGGGAGAATTGGAATATGTTGTTGAGAAGATCTTGGATTCTCGTGTTTCCAGACGCAAACTCCAGTATTTGGTTAAGTGGAAGGGTTATGGTCAGGAGGATAATTCCTGGGTGGTCGCCTCCGATGTTCATGCGACTGATTTGGTCCGCGCCTTCCATAGAGCTCACCCTGATCGCCCTGGGGGTTCTCGTGAGGGTTCGGTGACCCCTCCTCAAGGGGGGGGTACTGTTGTGGATTCTGTTTGTGGGCTCCCTCTGGTGGTTACTGCTGGTACTGGGTGACTGGTGGGTTGCGGCCTTTGGTTTCCACCTGTCCATCAGAGGCTGGGTGTTTCCTATTTTACCTGGCCTTTCTGTCATTCCCTTGCCGGCTATCAATGTATTCAGATGTGCTCTGTTTGGTTCCTGCCTACCTGCTCCCAGATCTTTCAGGATACGCTAAGTGCTGATTTTCAGTTGTTTGGTTTTTTTGTCCAGCTTGCTTATTATGTCTCTATGCTAGCTGGTAGCTCTAGTGGACTGAGGTTCTCCCCATGTGCCATGAGTTGGCACATGGGTTCTTGTAATCTCAGGATGGTTTTTTTTTTATTAGGGTTTTTTGCTGACCGCTCAGTCCCCTTTTGTGTCGTTCTGCTTTCTAGTTTACAGCGGGCCTCAATTTGCTAAAGCTATATATATCATCTCTGTGTGTGTGCCTTCCTCTCATTTCACCGTCAATACATGTGGGGGGCAACTATATCTTTTTGGGGTTCATTCCTCTGGAGGCAAGTGAGGTCTTTATTTTCTCTGCAGTGCTAGTTAGCTCTTAGGCTGGTGCGTGGCGTCTAGAACCAACGTAGGCACGCTCCCTGGCTATCTCTAGTTGCGTTTGTCAGGCGTAGGGCAGCGGTCAGCCCAGGTTCCATCACCCTAGAGCTCGTCCGTTATTTATTTGTACTTTGCTTGTCCTGTGCTATCCCTAGCCATTGGGGATTCATGACACTGGTGACTGCGCTGGCCACTCCATTACAGATAGAATACCAGCTGCCTGCTTCTTTCTAAATAGTTGTATAATTTGGAGGTGTGCTTTGGGTCATTGTCTTGTTGTAGGATGAACTTGGCTCCAATCAGGCGCTGTCCACAGGGTATGGCATGGCGTTACAAAATGGGGTGATAGCCTTCATTATTCAAAATCTCTTTTACCTTGTACAAATCTCCCACTTTACCAGCACCAAAGCAACCCCAGACCATCACATTACCTCCACCATGCTTGACAGATGGCAACAGGCACTCTTCCAGCATCTTTTCAGTTGTACTGCATTTCACAAATGTTCTTCTGTGTGATCCAAACACCTCAAACTTGGATTTGTCTGTCCATAACACTTTGCTCCAGTCAGGCTCGGACTGGCCCACTGGAGAAATGGAGGATTCTCCGGTGGGCCCTGGCACTGACACCTGCTGGCATACAGCCAGCAGCTGCCTAGGGCCCCCACTACTCCAGACCCCCCACCCTCCTTGAAGACGATAGTCACCCTGCTCCAGCGATGCCTGGTCTCGGCGTCTGCACTGCAGCTCGTCCTGAAAGAGCGGTCACGTGGTACCGCTCACTAAGGTCATGAATATGCGCACATGACCGCTCAGGCAGGAAGAAGGTGCTGGCCGGGAGTCGGGACAGAGCGCGAGGGATGTCGGCGCAGCCATGCAGTGTGGGACAGGTGAGTATGAGGGACGGGGGGATGAAGGAGGACTTAAGCAGGCGCGCCATGCAAGATGGAAGCAGGAGCGGGGGGGGAGAGATAAGCCATGCATACAGGGGGGAATATGAGCCATGCATACAGGGGGGAATATGACTGAGCCATGCATACAGGGGGGAATATGAGCCATTCATACGGGGGGGATTAGAGCCATGCATACAGGGGGGGAATATGAGCCATGCATACAGGGGGGAATATGAGCCATGCATATGGGATGGGAGGGAGATGAGCCATGCATACAGGAGGGGGGGCATTATACAGTATGGAGAACTGTGTGGCCATTATACAGTATTGAGCATCATGTGTGGCCGTTATACAGTATGGAGCATCATGTGTGGCCATTATACAGTATTGAGCATCATGTGGGATCATTATACAGTATGGAGTACTGTGTGTGGCTGGTATACAGTATGGAGCATCATGTGTGGCCATTATACAGTATTGAGCATCATGTGGGATCATTATGCAGTATGGAGAACTGTGTGTGGCCGTTATACAGTATGGAGCACTATGTGTGGCCATTATACAGTATGGAGAACTGTGTGTGGCCATTATACAGTATGGAGCATCATGTGTGGTGGCCGTTATACAGTATTGAGTATCATGTGTGGCCATTATACAGTATGGAGCACTGTATGGCCATATTTTTTTTTGTTTATAATTATTGTATATAAAACAGTGTGATCAGCAGCGCTAAATGGCTGTGGTTGGGACGTGGATATGGATATGACTAGTTGTGAAATGGGTGTGGTCAGAGGCGTGGCCTAAAATTTGCCGCGGTGCACTACGCGCGCCGCAAACTTTATACCTCCCTACCTTCTTCAAAAGTTGGGAGGTATGGTACCACATTTGCCAGATCATGGCAAGTGCCGCAAATCCCATAGGGAATGAATGAGGCCGAACGCAGTGTTGCTGTAAGTGATCCGTTACGTGGCACATGCAGAAAAACTGCCGGATCTGCTGCAAAAGGCGACTTTCACATCAGCGAGTCACTGCCGATAGTGTCATACTCACCAAAGGGGGAGGCAGCACTAAAAGTGACTAGGGCAGCAGAAACTCTAAATACGGCCCTGAGGAGGCTACATTATATTCTGTGGGGGGACTGCATTATACTCAGGGTACTACATTATATTATGGGGGGCTACATCATACTATATGAGGGGGCTACAGTATACTCTATGGGGGGGCTGCATTATATTCTGTGGTGGAACTGCATTCTCTCAGGGGACTACATTATATTCTGTGGTGGGTTGCATTATATTATATGAGGGGGGCTGCATTATATTCTATGGTGGGGACTGCGTCATACCTGAGGGGGTTGCATTATATTTTGTGGGGTGCTGCATTATATTCTATGAGAGGGGACCGCATTATATTTTATGAGGGGGCTACATTATATTCTGTGAGGGGGCTACCCCAACCCTTGCTACATAATTAAGACGTGAACTACCTTATATTATACCCTGATATTAGTGCTTTTTACCGCACAATTGGTGGTCTTGTATCTATTTCTATGTAGCTACATAGTGGGCCCCAAGAATGATTTTCTCTGGTGGGCCCAAGGTGCTCCAGTCCGACGCTGGTTCCAGTCTTCTTCTGTCCAATGTCTGTGTTCTTTTGCCCATATTATTCTTTTCCTTTTATTAGCCAGTCTCAGATATGGCTTTTTCTTTGCCACTCTGCCCTGAAGGCCAGCATCCCGGTGTCGCCTCTTCACTGTTGATGTTGACACTGACGTTCTGCATGCACTATTTAATGAAGCTGCCAGACTCAAGCTACAAACTACAGACTCAAATGTACTTGTCTTGTTGCTCAGTTGTGCAGTGGGGCCTCCCACTTCTTTTTCTACTCTGGTTAGAGCCTGTTTGTGCTCTCCTCTGAAGGGAGTAGTATACACCCTTGTAGGAAATCTTCAGTTTCTTGGAAATATCTCGCATGGAATAGCCTTCATTTCTAAGAACAAGAATAGACTGTCGAGTTTCACATGTAAGTTCTTTTTTTCTGGCCATTTTGAGAGTTTAATGGAACCAACAAATGTAATGCTCCAGATTCTCAACTAGCTCAAAAGAAGGTCAGGTTTATAGGTTCTCTAATCAGCCAAACTGTTTTAAACTGTGCTAACATACTTGCACAAGGGTTTTCAAGTTTATTCTAACCATCCATTAGCCTTCTTACACAGTTAGCAAACACAAAGTACCATAAGAACTCTGGAGTGATGGTTGTTGGAAATGGGCCTCTATACACCTATGAAGATATTACATTACAAACCAGACGTTTGCAGCTAGAATAGTCATTTACCACATTAACAATGTATAAAGTGTATTTCTGAATCATTTAATGTTAGCTTCATTGGAAAAAACTGTGCTTTTCTTTCTAAAATAAGGACATTTCTAAGTGACGCTAAACTTTTGAACGGTAGTGTATATATGTCAGTGACACACACACATATATATGTCTCCCCTTTTCCTCATAGTTTGTAAGCTTGCGAGCAGGGCCCTCATTCCTCCTGGTATCTATTTTGAACTGTGATTTCTGTTATGCTGTAATGTCTATTGTCTGTACAAGTCCCCTCTATAAGTTGTAAAGCGCTGCGGAATATGTTGGCGCTATATAAATAAAATTATTATTATATATATATATATATATATATATATATATATATATATATTTATATGTCTTTATATTTCAAACAGAGATAGATAGAAGAAAAAATGGTAATTTATTTGTCGGCTTCTGTAAAATCACTGCAGGAGCCGAGAGGATAGGAGACATGGTTTACATACAGTAAATCCATACAGAATAGTTAGATATATAGATGTGTGTGATCAATACAAATAGTATAGTGTGTGCAAATTAGGGGACATGTGTGTATTTAATAAAATATTCTTTTGGGGGGAAAAAATGGCAATTTTCTGCACCAGAGAGGGAAAGTCAATGACTGGGGGGCCGATCTTTATAGCTTAGGAAGGGGTTAATACCCATGGATCTTCCCAGGCTATGAATATCAGCCCGCAGCTGTATATTTGGCTATTAAAATAGGGGGCCCTCCAAAAAAATGATTTGGGGTCCCCCTATAATTAATAGCCAGAAAAGACTATGCAGACAGCTGTGGGCTGATATTCATAGCCTGGGAAGGGACCATAGTTATTGGCCCCCCTGGCTACAAACACCAGCTCACAGCCACCTCAGAAATGGCACATCTCTAAAATGCACCAATTTCAGCACTTAGCCTCTCTCTTCCCACTTCCCTGTAGAGGTGGCATATGGGGTAATAGGGGGTTAACCCCTTTCTGACCTCGGACGGGATAGTACGTCCGAGGTCAGAAGCCCCGCTTTGATGCGGGCTCCGGCGGTGAGCCCGCATCAAAGCTGGGACATGTCAGCTGTTTTGAACAGCTGACATGTGCCCGTAATAGGCGCGGGCAAAATCACGATCTCCCCGCACCTATTAACTAGTTAAATGCCACTGTCAAACGCAGACAGCAGCATTTAACTACCGCTTCCGGACGGGCGGACGGAAATGATCGCATCGCCGACCCCGTCACAAGATCGGAGGTCGGCGATGCTTCAGCATTGTAACCATAGAGGTCCTTGAGACATCTATGGTTACTGATCCACAATAGCTGTGAGCGCCACCCTGTGGTCGGCGCTCACAGCACACCTGCATTTCTGCTACATAGCAGCGAACATCAGATCATTGCTATGTAGCAGAGCCGATCGTGTTGTGCCAGCTTCTACCCTCCCATGGAGGCTATAGAAGCATGGCAAAAGTAAAAAAAAAGTTACAAAAAATGTGAAAAACATAAAAAAAAAAAAAATCAATAAAAAAAACCCCTACACATATTTGGTATCGCCGCGTTCAGAATCGCCCGATCTATCAATAAAAAAAAGCATTAACCTGATCGCTAAACGGAGTAGCGAGAAAAAAATTTGAAAAGCCAGAATTACGTTTTTTTGGTCGCCTCAACATTGCATTAAAATGCAATAATGGGCGATCAAAAGAACGTATCTGCACCACAATGGTATCATTAAAAACGCCAGCTCGGCATTCAAAAAATAAGCCCTCAACCGACCCAAGATCATGAAAAATGGAGACGCTACGAGTATCGGAAAATGGCGCAATTTTTTTTTTTTTTTGCAAAGTTTGGAATTTTTTTTCACCACTTAGATAAAAAATAACCTAGTCATGTTAGGTGTCTATGAACTCGTACTGACCTGGAGAATCATAATGGCAGGTCAGTTTTATCATTTAGTGAACCTAGCAAAAAAGCCACCAAACAAAAAACAAGTGTGGGACTGCACTTTTTTTGCAATTTCACCGCACTTGGAATTTTTTTCCTGTTTTCTAGTACACGACATGGTAAAACCAATGATGTCATTCAAAAGTACAACTCGTCCCGCAAAAAATAAGCCCTCACATGGCCAAATTGACAGAAAAATTAAAAAGTTATGGCTCTGGGAAGGAGGGGTGTGAAAAACAAACACGGAAAAATGGAAAATCCCAAGGTCATGAAGGGGTTAATGTCACCTTTGTATTGTAAGGTGACATCAAGCTGGCTTAGTAATGAGAAGTGTCAATAAGACACATATCCATTACTAATCCTATAGTTGTAAAAGGATTAAATAAAGACACAGCCAGAATAAAGTCTTTTACTGAAGTAAAACACTAAACACAGTTTGACCATTTTGTTGTTTCTGCTAGTCCATACGTCGCCCTTGATCTCCTGTAATAAAGAAAAAATAATAAACTAACAATATACCTGTCCGGTGTTCAGTCCCACGCTGTAATCCATATCTGGGGGATATACAGTTTACAACCAGGAGCGGTGCTAATGCGACCACCCTGGCTGTAAACCACTGATGAATGAATGAGAAGCTGCCGGCGCTTGCTTCAGTGACTAGCGCTGACATCACTGATGCTGCACACCCTCACAGCCTGACCTGCAAAGAACTCTTGAGCGAGGAAAAATGCCAGTTCATTTTCCCACGCTACAGAGTTCATCGCAGGTCAGGCTGGGGGCCAATAACCATGGCCCCTTCCTAGGCTATTAATATCTGCCCCCAGTCACTAGCTTTCCCTCTCTGGTGCAGAAAATTGCTCGGGAGCCCACACCATTTTTTCACCCGAAAATAATCTTTTATTAAATACATACCTGTCACCTAATTTGCACACACCATACTAATTGTATTGATCACATACATTTATATATTTACCTACATCTCCGCCATGGCTTGCATCTCTATGTGGTTGCCATGGCAGTTGTTTTTCTGTTTGTGGTTCTGTCACGTAGTTGGAAAAGTAGCCGGCGTTCTTCATTAGGTAATCCATGCAATGTTTCCGGACCACCTCATGCATGTCCTGGTCACCATATACCTGGTCAGCAACCGCTCTGAACAGGCAGGCGCCATCCTCCTTCATCTGTTTTATGATGAACCCCTTCTTCTCCTGCAATGCAGTCTCAAACCAGTTCTCCTGCTGCTCCGCCATGTCCGGGTCCATGGACTGGATGCGGGCCGCCGCTGTCTCGTACTCATCCTCGCTGTTGTTCCTGGCTCCATCCTCAACGTCGGGCGAGTTTCCGGCCACAGGCAGCCTCAGGCCTCTGTCCGCAGCTCCCCTGTCTCCGCTCACCCCGTGCGTCTCCTCTTGCTGTGTCTGGGCCCCGAGCAGCAGCTGCCGGGTCCTATCCCAGCCCCATTGCAACAGCAGCAACAAACAAGGCCTCCAGGACCATCTGGGCCAGAGCCCGCACCCCCCCCGACCACCAACACCAGGCAGAGGCGAGGCCTGGGCCCAGCGCGGAGGAGGGGAGGAGCGAAGCCGGGCCCCAGACCGAGAGTGAGAATCCGAATCCCTCCAGCCGGCGCCGCTATTCTGCATGGATTTACTGTATGTAAACCATGTCTCCTATCCTGTCGACTCCTGTATTGATTTTACTGAAGCCGACAAATGAATTAACGGCTAATCTTCTATCTATATCTCTATGCAATATAACGATATATATGTGTGTCACTGACATATACAGTATATATACACTCACCGGCCACTTTATTAGGTACACCTGTCCAACTTCTTGTTAACACTTAATTTCTAATCAGCCAATCACATGGCGGCAACTCAGTGCATTTAGGCATGTAGACATGGTCAAGACAATCTCCTGCAGTTCAAACCGAGCATCAGTATGGGGAAGAAAGGTGATTTGAGTGCCTTTGAATGTGGCATGGTTGTTGGTGCCAGAAGGGCTGGTCTGAGTATTTCAGAAACTGCTGATCTACTGGGATTTTCACGCACAACCATCTCTAGGGTTTACAGAGAATGGTCCGAAAAAGAAAAAAAATCCAGTGAGCGGCAGTTCTGTGGGCGGAAATGCCTTGTTGATGCCAGAGGTCAGAGGAGAATGGGCAGACTGGTTCGAGCTGATAGAAAGGCAACAGTGACTCAAATCGCCACCCGTTACAACCAAGGTAGGCCTAAGAGCATCTCTGAACGCACAGTGCGTCGAACTTTGAGGCAGATGGGCTACAGCAGCAGAAGACCACACCGGGTACCACTCCTTTCAGCTAAGAACAGGAAACTGAGGCTACAATTTGTACAAGCTCATCGAAATTGGACAGTAGAAGATTGGAAAAACGTTGCTTGGTCTGATGAGTCTCGATTTCTGCTGCGACATTCGGATGGTAGGGTCAGAATTTGGCGTAAACAATATGAAAGCATGGATCCATCCTGCCTTGTATGGAGCATCTTTGGGATGTGCAGCCGACAAATCTGCGGCAACTGTGTGATGCCATCATGTCAATATGGACCAAAATCTCTGAGGAATGCTTCCAGCACCTTGTTGAATCTATGCCACGAAGAATTGAGGCAGTTCTGAAGGCAAAAGGGGGTCCAACCCGTTACTAGCATGGTGTACCTAATAAAGTGGCCGGTGAGTGTATATATATATATATATATATATATATATATATATATATATATATATACACCTATTCTATGTGTACATTTCTATTCTATCTATTCTGTTCTATCCTGTCAGTGTGATTTTTACAGTAGCTGCATGAATTGCCGGCTTTTCAAAGGACACCGGTGTGTAAAAAACGGACAGCACTCGCATGGTGCGAGTGTAACACCCCAGGTAATCGGTTGTTACAGTGATGTTGCCTTCCTTTTGGGGAAGGTGATATCACGCTTGGAGGCAAGGGAGATTCTTTCTATCAGGTAAGGCACTCACATTCAACACATCTGAATCTAGGCCAGGAGGGGGAGCTCAGGACTCGGATTCAGGGGAGCTTCCTTAGACGTTATGTATCCTGGTCTGGAGGAAGAGTCAGCCAGTTATAGGGAGTTGTAGAGGAGTGAGGAGAGGAGAAGGACATCTGGAACAGACAGAGAGGCCAGCAGCCATGTGGGAGCTGCAGCCTCTGGAAAGAGTGAGAATTTTAAGGAGGTGAATAGTGGAGGAGCTTAAAGGGAAGGAGCACAGTGGAGAAAGAGGCTCAGCAGGGGAACAGCAGAAGGACACCCTAAGAGCCAGAGCGCAGAAACCGGGTACCGGGAGCCCAAGGTCGTGTTGTTCTCCAGGATGCACGACAGAACCGGAGGGCATAGGGCTGTATGTCAATTGCCTGCATCAAGTCTGAGGTGAAGCAGTAACCTGAGAGCCTGGGTCATTATAGAGACCCTATAAACAGGCTTGCACTGCCTATCGTACAGACATCTGTCTTAGGACAGGAGAGAGGGGACTTTGCAACCAAGTTTCAAGCGGCAGGGACTTTGCCAATGAAAGTAGCGCATGTCGGAAAGGCTTACGGACCTCACCTGGGAGAGGGACCACCTATTGTCTCCAAGCCGGCCAGACCATAGCTACCCTGCACTTGGTACCCTGGACTGAGGACTGCTATTGCAGCGCCCCAGAGTCCTGGTCGTTGCAGTACTGTGGCTCCGCCACTATGGGGAGCTATGGTGCGTCTAATGGCACTGAAGGAGTTCATCGGATCAGGTATCACAGACACCAATACATTTCATAGCCGGGCCTCCGGGGGGAGCTAAGGGTGCTATTCATTAGGCCACTCCCCACCATAGTGGGTAAACTGGGGGTCAGGCAGGAAGTTAGATGAGAAAGCTGACTGGGTTGGAACCAAGCAACACCTTGTGGCAGAGGGTGTTGTAGGGGAAGATACAGTAGGGTCTCTGTCAGGGGTGGGATCCTGACAGAGGCTTGGCAACAAGAAAGAACTTAACTGGACCGTGCCTGCTCCGGGTAGCGGCGGTACCCAAGGAAGGATTAGAAGCGAGATAGATTGTGCTGAGTGAGAAACGAGATCACGCAAAGGAGAAATACCAGTAGGAGTCATGCTGTAAGACCGAAGCAACATCCTATTGAGGTGCACGACCGTTTGCCGGAACGCCGAGGGAGTATCATAACATTCAGCTTCAAGCAATACTCCAAACAGCGGCAGGGCAGTCAGTCTAAGGCGGGCTGTCTAACATATATCACCTATGCAGTCTTGGGGGGCAACTTGTGGAGAGGGGCGACTCTAGGGTCCCGGAAGAGCTCCGAGCCTACCCGTCAAACGGGTGCCTTCCCAACCAGAACATCAGGGAGGGACGGAGGATTAGCAGAACATCATCTAATCGAGTTGTGAGGGAACTTAAGAAACAGACACAACAGTTGTGGGGGACTTTCCGTAAGCACAGCAGGGAAGGACCACAACACATAGCGCTAGAAGGAAGGCACCGATTTCCACCTGTGAAGAGAACTCTGGAGGTGCCATTGGACCAGCCGGACTTGCGCAGCCTGGTGAACCGTATTCCGGACTGAGGACTCTTCAGTAAAGAGGTAAAGAGACTGCAACCTGGTGTCCTCGTTATTTACTGCACTGCACCACTACAGCGTCACTACTATCATCCATATCTATTGTTCACCGTGCGCCCCACGGCAGGGTCACGGACCGCGGCCTAGCCGCCGTGACAACCCCAGAGCAGAGACTCACCGGCCCGGTACCGGGTACCCCTCGGCCCTGCGGCAGTGGGGGCGCTCCACTATCATCACTAAACCAAGACTGCAAACCTGTGTCCTCATTCTTTACTATACCATCCACCACACCATCTGTGACTTACACCTGGGAAGCCCTGGGGACCCCGCTTCACCTGTGGGAAGCATCACCATCTAGTCGTCATACCATCACCCCAGAGGGTGGCGTCGGTCCCTCTATTGACCGAGCACCACAGGTGTCGTCACGAACAATAGACTTTATTTACAATACCCTTTAAAAGACCTCCCATTTAATTGGGCGCCCAGGGCCGCAGACCGGGTCGCAGCCACTGTGACATCCCCTTTAAGTACCACACCCGGTACCGAGTACCCCACGGCCCTGGCGGGCGTTCCACGAGTGCTGTGCATTTTTTTCTCGCATCCATTGACTTGCATTGGTGAGTCTCGTCCGAGATAGGCAGAAAATAGCAGCATGCTGCGATTTTTTTCTCAGTCCAATTTCAGCTGAGAAAAAAATTGCAGATGAGATGTCACCTATTGACTAACATCGGTCCGAGTGCAATCCAATTTTTTATAGGATTGCACTCATGCGTATTTCTCGTAAGTGGGTATGAGCCATTAGGCAGGCTCTCATCACTACAGAAATGCCAAACATGTGGTTGCTAAATGTTATTTAGGCACACTGGGGCTGAAAAGGGAGGGGGTGCATTTGGATTTGGGAGTGGAGAATTTGCCGAATTTCTTTTGGGGAGCCATTTAGCTTTTCCAGAGCCTTTGTACTACCAGTAACGTGGATGCCCCCTATATTTCCATTCTGAATGGGGACTTGCTCTTTTTGTGGACTGAGTTGAAGCTTTATTTGGGAACATTTAACATAAAATATGGGATCACATTTATCTGGCGCTCTACCCTGAGCACTAGAGTTGAGCGACTTTCATTTTTTTAAGATCGAGTCGGGTTTTGTGAAACCCGATTTTGTCCAGAGTCGAGTCGAGTGCAGTCGGCCGATTATCGCTAAAAGTCGGGGATCGACCGAAACACGAAACCCAATGCAAGTCAATGGGGAAGCATAGTCGGCAGTGAGTGGAGGCCAGGAAAACACCTACAGTGCCCATTTTAATGCCAAAAACATCCATTCTTGTTTCTGAAGCTTGTCAATCTTAATTAACTTTATAATAATAGTTGGGCATAGGGAATTGGGGGTCATTTAGCAAAAGTTGTGGGGGGAGTAGGGCTGGCTCAAGTTTTTCGTGGGCCCAGGAAATGCGGACTACGTCACAGCGGTGTTGCAGGGAAAGGTAAGTATTTCAACGTTGCAAGTGCTGTGATCCTGAGCAAGCAGGGGGGGCCCACTCGTTCGCATTGGCACTGGCACAGGGCCCCTCAAAGTACAGCGGTGTGTTTGCATGGCGGGGGCGCCTCCCACCAGCAGCGACACTTTTGCGTACTCTAAGGGCCCTGTGCCAGTGACGTCGCCAACGAGTATGCCCCCCCACCTGATGAAGGAACCTGCACTTTCATCTGCACCTTCCTCTCTGTCCCTGTGTAAGGTGTTATAACATGCGGGAAGGGGAACCTTACTTTCAGCAGGGTCAGATTCTGGCTGTGTAGAGTATAAGGGGAATGTAGTGGTGTAGGTCAATGTACCAGCAGACTCATCTAGCAGTGGCTGGGCAATGGGCAGGATGAGGAGGAAACAGATATAGGGCCAAAGAATAAAGTAGGCTAAATGCAGTTCAAAATTGGTAACAGGACTAAACAGGCGGCATTGCTTTGTTCAGTGGAGTAGCAAACCCAAGAGCAGCAGACACTGTTTCAAGGGCCTAACCACACTAGTAGGCCAAATGCAGTTTAATATCTGATAGTATAGGGCGAAAGCCAGAATGTGGAAGCTCAGCTTTGTTCAGTTGAGGACAACACCAGGCAGGGGCAGACAGACACCTTTAGTATGCCGGAACAGCCAATTTTTTTAAAAAACAGCAGTTAGTAAGAGGCAGAAGGTAGAAGCTCAGCTTTATTCAGTTGAGGACAACACCAGGCAGGGGCAGACCCCTTTAGTAGGCCGGAACAGCCAATTGCATTTTTAAAAATGGTAATTTGGAACTGAAGGTTGAAGCTCAGCTTTATTCAGTTGAGGACAACACCAGGCAGGGGCAGACATTCACCTTTAGTAGGCCGGAACAGCCAATTGCATTTTTAAAAATGGTAATTTGGAACTGAAGGTTGAAGCTCAGCTTTATTCAGTTGAGGACAACACCAGGCAGGGGCAGACAGACACCTTTAGTAGGCCGGAACAGCCAATGGCATTTTTAAAAATGGTAATTTGGAACAGAAGGTAGAAGCTCAGCTTTATTCAGTTGAGGACAACACCAGGCAGGGGCAGACATTCACCTTTAGTAGGCCGGAACAGCCAATTGCATTTTTAAAAATGGTAATTTGGAACTGAAGGTTGAAGCTCAGCTTCATTCAGTTGAGGACAACACCAGGCAGGGGCAGACAGACACCTTTAGTAGGCCGGAACAGCCAATTGCATTTTTAAAAATGGTAATTTGGAACAGAAGGTAGAAGCTCAGCTTTATTCAGTTGAGGACAACACCAGGCAGGGGCAGACACCTTTAGAAGGACGGAAAAGCCAATTTTTTAAAAAACAGCAGTTAATCTGAGCCAGAAGGTAGAAGCTCAGCTTTATTCAGTTGAGGCCAACTTGAATTAGGGACTGCAGACAGACTTTGCAGGCTGTCCCCTGTGTGGACCATGCATCCAATACATTAACCCATTGAGCCACAAAGGACACGTAACCTTCCGTGGCCAGGCCTACAGGTCCATGTGTCTGTTGTCAGGTATACCTTTGGACTGACAAATTGACAGAATGCAAGGACAATGCGGTCTTTAACATGCAGGTGGAGGGGTGGGATGGCTTTTCTCGCAAAAGAATTGTCAACTGGGTAGCTCATAGCATGGTATATCGTAGTTCATCCTGGCTTTATTAATATTAAATTAAGTTAAAAAATAGGCTCTATGCACTTTATAATTGGTTCCAGGGGTACACGGGCAGCAGTGGTCTGGTCAGTGGAGGCCTAGTGGAAGGAGGGACCGCAGACAGGCTTCGAAGGCCTAACATAATTAAATTGGGCTGGCTGTAGGCACTTTATTATTAGTTAAAGGGGTACACGGGCTGCAGTGGTCTGGTCAGTGGAGGCCTAGTGGAAGGAGGGACCGCAGACAGGCTTCGAAGGCCTAACATAATTAAATTGGGCTGGCTGTAGGCACTTTATAATTGGTTCCAGGGGTACACGGGCAGCAGTGGTCTGGTCAGTGGAGGCCTAGTGGAAGGAGGGACCGCAGACAGGCTTCGAAGGCCTAACATAATTAAATTGGGCTGGCTGTAGGCACTTTATTATTAGTTAAAGGGGTACACGGGCAGCAGTGGTCTGGTCAGTGGAGGCCTAGTGGAAGGAGGGACCGCAGACAGGCTTCGAAGGCCTAACATAATTAAATTGGGCTGGCTGTAGGCACTTTATAATTGGTTCCAGGGGTACACGGGCAGCAGTGGTCTGGTCAGTGGAGGCCTAGTGGAAGGAGGGACCGCAGACAGGCTTCGAAGGCCTAACATAATTAAATTGGGCTGGCTGTAGGCACTTTATTATTAGTTAAAGGGGTACACGGGCAGCAGTGGTCTGGTCAGTGGAGGCCTAGTGGAAGGAGGGACCGCAGACAGGCTTCGAAGGCCTAACATAATTAAATTGGGCTGGCTGTAGGCACTTTATTATTAGTTAAAGGGGTACACGGGCAGCAGTGGTCTGGTCAGTGGAGGCCTAGTGGAAGGAGGGACCGCAGACAGGCTTCGAAGGCCTAACATAATTAAATTGGGCTGGCTGTAGGCACTTTATAATTGGTTCCAGGGGTACACGGGCAGCAGTGGTCTGGTCAGTGGAGGCCTAGTGGAAGGAGGGACCGCAGACAGGCTTCGAAGGCCTAACATAATTAAATTGGGCTGGCTGTAGGCACTTTATAATTGGTTCCAGGGGTACACGGGCAGCAGTGGTCTGGTCAGTGGAGGCCTAGTGGAAGGAGGGACCGCAGACAGGCTTCGAAGGCCTAAAATAATTAAATTGGGCTGGCTGTAGGCACTTTATTATTAGTTAAAGGGGTACACGGGCAGCAGTGGTCTGGTCAGTGGAGGCCTAGTGGAAGGAGGGACCGCAGACAGGCTTCGAAGGCCTAACATAATTAAATTGGGCTGGCTGTAGGCACTTTATTATTAGTTACAGGGGTACACGGGCAGCAGTGGTCTGGTCAGTGGAGGCCTAGTGGAAGGAGGGACCGCAGACAGGCTTCGAAGGCCTAACATAATTAAATTGGGCTGGCTGTAGGCACTTTATTATTAGTTACAGGGGTACACGGGCAGCAGTGGTCTGGTCAGTGGAGGCCTAGTGGAAGGAGGGACCGCAGACAGGCTTCGAAGGCCTAACATAATTAAATTGGGCTGGCTGTAGGCACTTTATTATTAGTTAAAGGGGTACACGGGCAGCAGTGGTCTGGTCAGTGGAGGCCTAGTGGAAGGAGGGACCGCAGACAGGCTTCGAAGGCCTAACATAATTAAATTGGGCTGGCTGTAGGCACTTTATAATTGGTTCCAGGGGTACACGGGCAGCAGTGGTCTGGTCAGTGGAGGCCTAGTGGAAGGAGGGACCGCAGACAGGCTTCGAAGGCCTAACATAATTAAATTGGGCTGGCTGTAGGCACTTTATAATTGGTTCCAGGGGTACACGGGCAGCAGTGGTCTGGTCAGTGGAGGCCTAGTGGAAGGAGGGACCGCAGACAGGCTTCGAAGGCCTAAAATAACAAACAATAGGCTCATGGCAGTTTTACATCGGTTACATGGATACACGGGCACGCAGCTTGGTGGTCAGTGGAGGAGTATTTAAAGTAGGGACCGCAGACAGGCTATCAAAGGCCTAAAATAACAAACAATAGGCTCATGGCAGTTTTACATCGGTTACATGGAAACACGGGCACGCAGCTTGGTGGTCAGTGGAGGAGTATTTAAAGTAGGGACCGCAGACAGGCTATCAAAGGCCTAAAATAACAAACAATAGGCTCATGGCAGTTTTACATCGGTTACATGGATACACGGGCAGGCAGCTTGGTGGTCAGTGGAGGAGTATTGCAAGGAGTGTCTGTCCCAGTACTCCCAAAATATAAATAGATGTTAATGTCTCGCAAAAAAACCAAAAAAAAAAAAAAGGTGGCATACTTAGGTACAGGGGTGGGCTCATCTGCTGAGTTTCTGACATAGTAATTTGGCAGTAACTATTTAATGGTGCCAATATAGGACACAGACACAGACTACTTTAAGTTGCATCATAGATGTCTACAAATTTGTATTGTCAGTGCCAGACATTGAATGATGTCAGCGAATAGACTAAAGATTGGTGGAGCTGTGCGACATAATTTTGCACGTGATAGAGCACAGTTTGAGCTGGGGGAGGGGGGAACTCTCTTGAGGCCGGCGGGACCGCCCCAGGGCCCCTCATGCTACAAAGGTGTGTCTGACGTTGGGTGCGCACCACCACCGCCAGAGACACTACATTGTACTATGAGGGACCCAGTAGCAATGCCGTCGACCAAAAGCGAGCACACCCACCTCTTCAGACAAACAGCAGTCTCACGGGTGCTTGCGCCAAGTCGCGATACCACGGCCCCGTGTGGGGAGTTTGGCCATTTAGGGAGGTGTAAACATGTCGTATGCTGTACAATCAGCTGCAGCAAATTAGACATTAGAAAAGTAATTCACAGGCAAGAGCTTTTCATAGGAAAGCTAGGTGTCGGCCGGGCAAGGTGGGGCAAAAGATTTAGAAATCCAGTTGTGGTTCATTTTAATGAATGTTAGATCGTCAACATTTTGGGTAGCCAGACGAGTCCTTTTTTCGGTTAATATTGAACCTGCAGCACTGAATACTCTTTCTGATAGGACACTTGCTGCCGGGCAAGCAAGCTCCTGCAATGCATATTCTGCCAATTCTGGCCAGGTGTCTAATTTTGATGCCCAGTAATCAAATGGGAATGACGGTTGAGGGAGAACATCGATAAGGGATGAAAAATAGTTAGTAACCATACTGGACAAATGTTGTCTCCTGTCACTTTCAATTGATACAGCAGTACCTGTCCTGTCTGTGGTCATAGCAAAATCACTCCACAACCTGGTCAGAAAACCCCTCTGTCCAACGCCACTTCTGATGTGTGCACCCCTAACACTCCTAGTCTGCTGCCCCCTGGAGCTCGTGTGAGAACGATCACGTGCGCTGTGTGCTGGGAATGCCTGAAGCAAACGGTCAACAAGAGTTGATTGTTTGGTTGCTAATATTAGTTCCAAGTTCTCATGTGGCATAATATTTTGCAATTTGCCTTTATAGCGTGGATCAAGGAGGCAGGCCAACCAGTAATCGTCATCGTTCATCATTTTCGTAATGCGTGTGTCCCTTTTTAGGATACATAACGCATAATCCGCCATGTGGGCCAAAGTTCCAGTTGTCAAATCTCCGGTTGTGATTGGTTGAGGGGCAGTTTCAGGCAAATCTACGTCACTTGTGTCCCTCAAAAAACCAGAACCCGGCCTTGCCACGCAACCAATTTCCAGTGCCCCGGGGAAAGCTTCCGCATTAAAAATATACTCATCCCCATCATCCTCCTCGTCCTCCACCTCCTCTTCGCCCGCTACCTCGTCCTGTACACTGCCCTGACCAGACAATGGCTGACTGTCGTCAAGGCCTTCCTCTTCCTCTGGTGCAGACGCCTGCTCCTTTATGTGCGTCAAACTTTGCATCAGCAGACGCATTAGGGGGATGCTCATGCTTATTACGGCGTTGTCTGCACTAACCAGCCGTGTGCATTCCTCAAAACACTGAAGGACTTGACACATGTCTTGTATCTTGGACCACTGCACACCAGACAACTCCATGTCTGCCATCCTACTGCCTGCCCGTGTATGTGTATCCTCCCACAAAAACATAACAGCCCGCCTCTGTTGGCACAGTCTCTGAAGCATGTGCAGTGTTGAGTTCCACCTTGTTGCAACGTCTATGATTAGGCGATGCTGGGGAAGGTTCAAAGACCGCTGATAGGTCTGCATACGGCTGGAGTGTACAGGCGAACGTCGGATATGTGAGCAAAGTCCACGCACTTTGAGGAGCAGGTCGGAGAACCCAGGATAAGTTTTCAATAAGCACTGCACCACCAGGTTTAAGGTGTGAGCCAGGCAAGGAATGTGTTTCAGTTGGGAAAGGGAGATGGCAGCCATGAAATTCCTTCCGTTATCACTCACTACCTTGCCTGCCTCAAGATCTACTGTGCCCAGCCACGACTGCGTTTCTTGTTGCAAGAACTCGGACAGAACTTCCGCGGTGTGTCTGTTGTCGCCCAAACACTTCATAGCCAATACAGCCTGCTGACGCTTGCCAGTAGCTGGCCCATAATGGGACAACTGGTGTGCAACAGTGTCATCTGCCGATGGAGAGGTTGGCCGACTGCGGTCTGTGGAAGAGCTGTAGCTTCTGCAGGAGGACGAGGAGGAGGAGGGGGTGCGAACGCCTACAGCCAACTGTTTCCTAGACCGTGGGCTAGGCACAACTGTCCCGAAATTGATGTCCCCTGTTGACCCTGCATCCACCACATTCACCCAGTGTGCCGTGATGGACACATAACGTCCCTGGCCATGCCTACTGGTCCATGCATCTGTAGTCAGGTGCACCTTTGTACTCACAGATTGCCTGAGTGCATGGACGATGCGCTGTTTAACGTGCTGGTGCAGGGCTGGGATGGCTTTTCTTGAAAAAAAGTGTCGACTGGGTAGCTCGTATCGTGGATCAGCGTACTCCATCAGGGCTTTGAAAGCTTCGCTTTCAACTAACCGGTAGGGCATCATCTCTAACGAGATTAGTCTAGCTATGTGGGCGTTAAAACCCTGTGTACGCGGATGCGAGGATAAGTACTTCCTTTTTCTAACCAGAGTCTCATGTAGGGTGAGCTGGACTGGAGAGCTGGAGATCGTGGAACTTTCGGGTGTGCCGGTGTACATGGCAGACTGAGAGACGGTTGGAGACGGTATTGTTTCCGCCGGTGCCCTAGATGCAATATTTCCTCCTACAAAACTGGTGATTCCCTGACCCTGACTGCTTTTGGCTGGCAAAGAAACCTGCACAGATACTGCCGGTGGTGCGGAAAATGGTGGCCTTACAGTGACGGAAGGGATGTTGCGTTGCTGACTAGCTTCATTGGCCGAGGGTGCTACAACCTTAAGGGACGTTTGGTAGTTAGTCCAGGCTTGAAAATGCATGGTGGTTAAGTGTCTATGCATGCAACTAGTATTTAGACTTTTCAGATTCTGACCTCTGCTTAAGCTAGTTGAACATTTTTGACAGATGACTTTGCGCTGATCAGTTGGATGTTGTTTAAAAAAATGCCAGACTACACTCTGCCTAGCATCGGATTCCTTTTCAGGGATTGCAGACTGAGCTTTAACCGGATGGCCACGCTGTCCTCCAACAGGTTTTGGCTTTGACACGCGTTTTGGGCCAGATACGGGCCCGGCAGATGGAACCTGTTGCGATGTTGATGCCTGCTGCGGCCCCTCCTCCACCTCCGCTTCTGAACTACTGCCGCCTGCACCCTGTTCCCCCAATGGCTGCCAATCAGGGTCAATAACTGGGTCATCTATTACCTCCTCTTCGAGCTCGTGTGCAACTTCGTCTGTGTCACTGTGTCGGTCGGTGGTATAGCGTTCGTGGCGGGGCAACATAGTCTCATCAGGGTCTGATTGTGGATCAGTACCCTGAGAGGGCAATGTGGTGGTCTGAGTCAAAGGAGCAGCATAGTACTCTGGCTGTGGCTGTGCATCAGTGCACTCCATGTCAGAATCTACTTGTAATGGGCATGGCCTGTTAAGTGTTTCACTTTCTAAGCCAGGGACGGTATGTGTAAAGAGCTCCATGGAGTAACCCGTTGTGTCGCCTGCTGCATCCTTCTCTCTTGTTGTAGTTTTTGCTGAAGAGGACAAGGAAGCGACTTGTCCCTGACCGTGAACATCCACAAGCGACGCGCTGCTTTTACATGTACCAGTTTCAGAAGAGGAGGCAAAAGAGCTAGAGGCTGAGTCTGCAATGTAAGCCAAAACTTGCTGTTGCTGCTCCGCCTTTAAAAGCGGTTTTCGTACTCCCAGAAAAGAGAGCGTTCGAGGCCTTGTGTAGCCAGATGACGAAACTGGCTCCACAGCTCCAGACTTAGGTGGAATATTTTTATCCCCACGACCACCTGATGCTCCACTACCACTACCATCATTACCAGCTGACAATGAACGCCCACGACGACCTCTTGCACCAGACTTCCTCATTGTTTTAAAATCTTAACCAAAGTAACTTTATTTGTTGCTGTCAAACAACTTACACGGTGAGCTATAACTTCAGTATGATTTCAATATCCCTTAACAGGTTGGTGAGACCACAAGGAAAATCAGGCACAATGTTACACACTCTGTTTTCTGTGGCACCAAATCACAGAGATGCCACACACGCAGGACTGTCACTCAAGCACAAATGTCAATATTAATCTCCCACTGTTTTTTTTTTTTTTTTCTTTTTCTTTTCTTTTTTCTTTAGAAGCAAAATAATAAAAAATAAATAGGCTTTCTATGGCCCACTGAGTGAGAGATGGCACACACAGGAGTCAGGAGTGGCACACAAGCAGAAAGGGCAATATTAATCTCCCACTGTTTTATTTTTTTTTTATTTTTCAGGGAGACTTTAGAAACCAAATAATAAAAAATTAATAGGCTTTCTTTGGCCCACTGAGTGAGAGATGGCACACACAGGAGTCAGGAGTGGCACAAAAGCAGAAAGGGCAATATTAATCTCCCACTGATTGATGTAGTGTTTTTTTTTTCAGGTAGATTTTAGAACCCAAATCAAGCAAAAAAATTAATAGGCTTTCTATGGCCCACTGAGTGAGAGATGGCACACACAGGAGTCAGGAGTGGCACACAAGCCCTGAGGCCAATATTTTTCTCCCAATGATTGATGTAGTGATTTTTTTTCAGGTAGATTTTAGAACCCAAATCAAGCAAAAAAATAAATAGGTTTTCTATGGCACACTGAGTGAGAGATGGCACACACAGGAGTCAGGAGTGGCACACAAGCCCTGAGGCCAATATTTTTCTCCCAATGATTGATGTAGTGATTTTTTTTCAGGTAGATTTTAGAACCCAAATCAAGCAAAAAAATTAATAGGCTTTCTATGGCCCACTGAGTGAGAGATGGCACACACAGGAGTCAGGAGTGGCACACAAGCAGAAAGGGCAATATTAATATCCCACTGATTGATGTAGTGTTTTTTTTTTCAGGTAGATTTTAGAACCCAAATCAAGCAAAAAAATTAATAGGCTTTCTATGGCCCACTGAGTGAGAGATGGCACACACAGGAGTCAGGAGTGGCACACAAGCAGAAAGGGCAATATTAATCTCCCACTGATTGATGTAGTGTTTTTTTGTTAAGGTAGATTTTAAAACCCAAATCAAGGAAAAAAATAAATAGGCTTTCTATGGCCCACAATTTGAGAGAGAGAGGTGGCACACCCAGGAGTCAAGACTGGCACACAAGCTGAAAGGGCAATATTAATCTCCCACTGTTTTTTTTTTTATTTTTTATTTTTTTCAGGGAGACTTTAGAAACCAAATAATAAAATAAAATAAAAAAAGGCTTTCTATGGCCCACTGAATGAGAGATGGCACACACAGGAGTGGCACACAAGCCCTGACTGAGGCCAATATTTTTCTCCCACTGATTGATGTAGGGTTTTTTTGTTAAGGTAGATTTTAAAACCAAATCAAGGAAAAAAATAAATAGGCTTTCTATGGCCCACAATTTGAGAGAGAGAGGTGGCACACCCAGGAGTCAAGACTGGCACACAAGCTGAAAGGGCAATATTAATCTCCCACTGTTTTTTTTTTTTTCAGGGAGACTTTAGAAACCAAATAATAAAATAAAATAAAAAAAAGGCTTTCTATGGCCCACTGAATGAGAGATGGCACACACAGGAGTGGCACACAAGCCCTGACTGAGGCCAATATTTTTCTCCCACTGATTGATGTAGTGTTTTTTTGTTAAGGTAGATTTTAAAACCCAAATCAAGGAAAAAAATAAATAGGCTTTCTATGGCCCACAATTTGAGAGAGAGAGGTGGCACACCCAGGAGTCAAGACTGGCACACAAGCTGAAAGGGCAATATTAATCTCCCACTGTTTTTTTATTTTTATTTTTTTATTTTTTTCAGGGAGACTTTAGAAACCAAATAATAAAATAAAATAAAATAAAGGCTTTCTATGGCCCACTGAATGAGAGATGGCACACACAGGAGTGGCACACAAGCCCTGACTGAGGCCAATATTTTTCTCCCACTGATTGATGTAGTGTTTTTTTGTTAAGGTAGATTTTAAAACCCAAATCAAGGAAAAAAATAAATAGGCTTTCTATGGCCCACAATTTGAGAGAGAGAGGTGGCACACCCAGGAGTCAAGACTGGCACACAAGCTGAAAGGGCAATATTAATCTCCCACTGTTTTTTCTTTTTTTTTAAATTTTTTTTCAGGGAGACTTTAGAAACCAAATAATAAAATAAAATAAAAAAAAGGCTTTCTATGGCCCACTGAATGAGAGATGGCACACACAGGAGTGGCACACAAGCCCTGACTGAGGCCAATATTTTTCTCCCATTGATTGATGTAGTGTTTTTTTGTTAAGGTAGATTTTAAAACCCAAATCAAGGAAAAAAATAAATAGGCTTTCTATGGCCCACTGAGTGAGAGATGGCACACACAGGGATGGCACTCTAGCAGAAATGCCAATCTTAATCTCCCACAAAAAAAAAAAAAAAAAAACAGGGACTGTCCTACAATTACTATCTCCCTGCAGTAATCTCAGCCAGGTATGGCAGGCAGCAATAGGAGTGGACTGATGCACAAATTAAATAAAAAGTGTGGACAAACAAAAAAGATAGCTGTGCAGAAAGGAAGGAACAAGAGGATATGTGCTTTGAAAAAAGCAGTTGGTTTCCACAGTGGCGTACACACAGCAATACAGCTATCACGGAGCCTTCTAGGGCAGCCCAATGAGCTACAGCGCTGAGAGAAAAAAAAAAAAATTAGCTTCCACTGTCCCTGCACACCGAAGGTGGTGTTGGACAGTGGAAATCGCTACAGCACAAGCGGTTTTGTGGTTTATGGACCCTGCCTAACGCTCTCCCTGCTTCTGACGAAGCGGCAGCAACCTCTCCCTAAGCTCAGATCAGCAGCAGTGAGATGGCGGTCGGCGGGAACGCCCCTTTATAGCCCCTGTGACGCCGCAGACAGCAAGCCAATCACTGCAATGCCCTTCTCTAAGATGGTGGGGACCAGGACCTATGTCATCACGCTGCCCACACTCTGCGTTCACCTTCATTGGCTGAGAAATGGCGCTTTTCGCGTCATTGAAACGCGCCTTTGGCGCGAAAGTCGCGTACCGCATGGCCGACAAGCACAAGGGGTCGGATCGGGTTTCATGAGACGCCGACTTAGCCAAAAGTCGGCGACTTTTGAAAATGAACGACCCGTTTCGCTCAACCCTACTGAGCACTTACATTGGGGTTTCCATCTAAATCTCTGAGTGACGTGACAGATGAAACCCCCGAGGGATCCATTCACTGTAATGAGGCAGCAGAGTTATTCTGGACTCCGTCTGGCCTTTGTCCTGCGGTGTCCTTTTCAGAAGTGCACAAAACTGTGGCCGACGGCACTTTTATGCAATCCTAAAAAGATGGACACCGCCAGATCACAGGTCCTTTGGCGTCCACAGTGCCTCCATCTGCCTTATTATTGGGAATTTTCCGTCAGGGGTTCGGTCTGAATCATGTATCACATATTTCAGAGATTAACATGGAAACCCCGATGTAGGCGCTCAGCGCAGAACTCAGGGTAAATGTGGGCCGAGCCTTACTGTGATCTATGTGAGGCAGGATGAAAAAGCAACAGCATGTGAAGAATTGGTTTTATTTATTTTTTACGCCGTTCCTCATGCAGTATAAGTGATTAGGCGACTTTACTCTTTGGGTTGGTGCGATTACAGCGATACGAGATTTATACGTATAAATATATAGAGAGTTTTTATGTTTGGCTGCTGTCACACACTAAAAGTCGCTTTTTATTGTGAAAACTGGTTTTTGTATCTCAATATTTTGAGAGCTATAATTTTTTCACATTTTTATTGGTACCATTTTCTGGCACATGACATTTTTTGATCTCTTTCTGTTCTGATTTTTGGGAGACAGAATGAACAAAAACCTGCAATTCAGGAATTGCTTTATTTTATTTATTTTTTTAATACAGTTCCAGGTCAGTAGGATTACTGTGATACCTAATTTATATCTTTTTTTATGTTTTGGCGCTTTTACACAATAAAAACAATTTTATAGAACAAATAATTATTTTTGCATCGCTTTATTCTGAGACCTAGAACTTTTTTATTTACTGCTGATGGAGCTGTATGGTGGCTTGTTTTTTGCGGGTCAATATGACATTTTCAGTGGGATTATTTTTATTTACATCTTGTAGCGTGGCTAAAGGGTGTCTAATCGACGGGAGGTATGTGTCGCATAGATGGCTTGCCGCTGTGATGTAGCCATAGCTACCTATATGTCTGTCAGGACCTGTGGTGATGTCACAACCACATGCCTGATCATGTGATGGGTTCTGGGTGTGGTTAGACCTATAAAAGAAAGCCTAATACTTAACACAGTGGATATGTGTGGAGCTGCTAGGCTCCTGAGTGTGTTAAAGTTCCAGGTCTGAGCCTGGTGGACTGGACACTTTGTTTTTCCTTTTCCTGAACTAAAGGCTATTTGTTTGCTGTTATTTGCCACATAGTTTATGATGTAATAAACCTATGAACTTTTTAAAGGAACATGCCTCCTGAAGTGTCAGCCATCGCACCTGAGTGAGTGAAACCATTTGGTGGAGAATGCGGGCAGCGTTCCCAGCGGAGACGAAAAGTCTGTTATTGAATGTCCTGGGTCAAGTCTGTTGTAAGCCAGCCGGGGAAAATGGAGGAACTGCTGAAACACTTGGTCCAGTTGCAGTCACAGCAGGAGCAACGGCAGCAGGTACAGCAAGAGACCAACAGGCTGTTGCAGTCACAGCAGCAAGAGACCAACAGGCTGTTGATGCAGCAGATACAACAGAGCCAGCAGGAGCAACGGCAGAGCCAGCAGGAGCAACGGCAGCAGATGAAGCTTCTGGCAACCGCCATCCAGGACAAGACAGGCGCCCCAACCCCAGGTTTGGCTGATGACACCCACATCCGGAAGACGGTAAGACTCGCATTACAGAAAATGACTCCCGGGGATGATGTTGAGGCCTTCCTGACAGTGTTTGAGAGGGTCGCTGAGAGGGAAAAACTTCCACCAGAGCAGTGGGCAGAGGTGTTGGCACCTTACCTGACGGGGGGAACCTCAGAAGGCATACTATGATTTGACCTTGCAGGATGCCAAGGAGTATGACAAATTGAAAGCCGAGGTTCTCGCACGTTTGGGGGTGACACTGACTGTTAGGGCACAGCGAGTTCACTCCTGGGCTTATCACCGGGACAAACCGCCTCGCTCCCAAATGTTTGACCTGTTGCACCTGGTCCAGAAATGGCTGCAGCCAGAGTCCTCTACGCCTGCACAGATGGTAGAACGAGTGATGATGGATCGGTTTGTGCATTCCCTCCCGAGGTCCATACAGACTTGGGTGGCCCAGGGTGATCCCCAGAATGCCGACGAACTGATCGGACTGGTCGAGAGATACCAAGGGTTGGAAGGCTCCTCCGGGAGATAACCCATGCCGTACTGGGGGTCCCAGAAGAGAGCAGAGTCCCAAAAAGGGGTGGTGCGTCCAAGGTCACAAAGGGCGGGGGAGGTGGTGCCCAAGGTCCCTAGGGGGGATATTATTTGTTGGAGGTGCCACGGGCCAGGACATATAGCTGCCCGTTGTTCCCAGACCACTGAGCAGATGGACTGCAGCATGGGACGCCGTTGTTCATACTATGCGTATCCAGCCTGCAGTGTGAACTCTCCGCCCAACGAGGGACCTCAAGCGTGTCCCGTAAAGGTGAACGGTCGAGCAGTAACGGCACTGTTAGACTTGGGGAGCCTAGTGACTCTGGTGAGGGCCACTTTTCCTCTCCACCTACTCCCGGGAAAGAAGGTCGGAGTGCGGTGCATCCATGGTGATGCAAAGGACTACCCTGTGGCTAGGGTGGACATTGAAACGGCATGTGGCACTGAGTCCCACATAGTCGGCGTCGTGCAGGACTTGTTGTACCCTATAATTATTGGCCGGGATTTCTGTTTGTTTTGGGATTTGTGGGGAAAAGGTTCTGAGCTCCCTAGCAAGAGTAGGGAACCAGTGAACCCTGGAAGGGTGTCACCACACCCAGAGACAGACAGGTTTCCTTTTTGTGTGCTGGTTGGGGATGAGGAGGAAGTGTCCCCTGCATCTGTCACAATGGAGTTAGAGGTAACCGGTGAAAATTTTGGGACTGCCCAACATAGGGACCCCACTCTGAGGGAAGCCTTTAATAATGTCACAGTTATTGACGGGATGGTACAGGAGCCGGGGGCAGACACAAGGTTTCCCCATTTTCTGATGAGTGGGGAGTTGTTGTACCGGGTCACGAAAATAAGGGAGGAGTTGGTAGAGCAGTTGGTAGTACCAGGTCCATATAGACGGAAGGTCTTGGACATGGCCCATTCACACATCTTGGGTGGACACCTAGGGGTGGAAAAAACGCAGGAACGGGTTGTGCAGAGATTCTATTGGCCTGGGTGTCACCGAGAAATAGTGAACTATTGCAGGTCCTGCCCTACATGTCAGCTAACTGCTCCCACTCCTCATTTCCGGAACCCCCTTGTGCCACTGCCCATTATTGAGGTACCGTTCGAGAGAATTGCCATGGACTTGGTTGGTCCCTTAGTTAAATCAGCCCGGGGCCATCAGTATATATTAGTCATCCTGGACTATGCCACACGCTATCCTGAGGCAATTCCCTTGAGAAATTCTTCCTCGAAGAGTATAGCCCGCGAGTTGGTCAATGTCTTTTCCCGGACAGGTCTGCCGAAAGAGATCCTGACTGACCAGGGGACACCTTTCATGAGCAAGGTGATGAGGGAGTTATGCAAAGCCCTGAAAATCTCCCAGTTGAGGACCTCGGTGTACCATCCCCAGTCAGATGGCCTTGTTGAGAGATTTAACAAGACACTGAAGAGCATGCTGAGAAAGGCTATAGAGAAAGACGGTAGAGACTGGGATTGTTTCTTACGCTATCTGATGTTTTCCATTCGTGAAGTTCCACAGGCCTCCACAGGGTTCTCACCGTTTGAGCTTCTATATGGCCGACATCCGCGAGGACTCCTGGATGTAGCCAAGGAAACCTGGGAAGCCGAAGCCACACCCCACAGAAGCGTCATTGAGCATGTGGCCCTGATGCAGCAGAGGATTGCAAAGGTGATGCCTATCGTGAAAGAACACCTCCTCCAGGCACAAGAAGCTCAGGCCAGAATCTACAACCGGTCTGCAAGAGTGAGGCAGTTCAATCCGGGAGACCGAGTTCTTGTGTTAGTTCCAACGGTGGAAAGCAAGTTCTTGGCCAAATGGCAAGGGCCATATGAGGTTGTAGAGAAACTTGGTGAAGTAAATTATAAAATTCACCAACCAGGAAGACGGAAACCATTCCAAGTATACCATGTCAACCTCATCAAGCCGTGGCAAGATAGAGAGCCGACAGTAACTCCATCGTTGTTAAGCAACCCAGAAGGTGAGGTTGGAGCGGTTACTATAGCGGAGATGCTATCGAAGACCCAGAGAAACAACAGTGCCGGGAGTTACTCCAGAAAAACAGGGACCTGTTTTCAGAGTTGCCAGGACACACGAAGGTCATAGCGCACGAGGTCCTAACAGAGCCACATGTGCAGGTGAACGTGAAGCCCTATCGTATTCCTGAGGCTCGACGAGAAGTTATCTCCAAGGAAGTGGAGCGTATGTTGAAGCTTGGAGTCATTGAGGAATCCAAGAGTGGTTGGTCGAGCCCAATTGTCCTGGTCCCAAAACCTGATGGAGAGTGGAGGTTTTGTAATGACTATCGGAAGTTGAATGAGGTCTCCAAGTTTGACGCTTATCCCATGCCCCACGTTGATGAGCTCATCGAAAGGCTTGGACCTGCCAGGTACATAACCACCTTGGATTTGACGAAGGGGTATTGGCAGATCCCCATGGCACAGGAAGCCAAGGAGAAGACGGCGTTTTCTACACCAGATGGATGTTTCCAGTATGTCCGGATGCCGTTTGGCCTACAGGGAGCTCCGGCGACCTTCCAGAGGGCTATGGATAGAATCCTTGCACCCCATAAGGCATACGCTGCTGCGTACCTGGATGATATCGTCATCTTTAGCCCGGATTGGGAGAGTCATCTGGAAAAGGTCCAAGCGGTGTTTGATGCTATAAGAGAGGCCGGTTTTACAATAAACCTGAAGAAGTGTGCCTTGGGTAAAGAAGAAGCTAAGTACCTTGGATACATAGTGGGTCGTGGAGAAATAAAACCCCAAATCAGTAAAGTGGAGGCAATTCAAACATGGCCAAAACCAGTTTCCAAGAAGCAAGTTAAAGCCTTCCTGGGTATCGTGGGATATTACAGGAGGTTCATCCCAAACTTCGCCACGATGGCTGCGCCTCTGACTGACCTGCTAAAAGGGACAAAATCAGTAATGGTTAAGTGGTCCGAAGAAACAGAGTCAGCCTTCCAAGGAATGAAAGAGGCTTTGTGTAAGTGTCATGGTTCCCAATGGCAGGGGAACGTCAGGACACATAAATAACGGACGAGCTCTTGGGTGATGGAATCTCGAGCTGACCGTGAGCTAAACCTACCACACAACTAATAGTGGCCGGGGGGCGTGCCTAAGTTTTATCCCTAGACGTCTCTCGCCAGCCGGAGGACTAACTAACCCTAGTAGAGGAAAAAACAGACCTGGCTTACCTCTAGGGAAATTCCCCCGAAAAGGAGACAGAAGCCCCCCACATATATTGACGGTGAGTTCAGAGGAAAAGACATACGCAGTATGAAGGTAGGTTCAGCAAAGCGAGGTCCGCTTACTAGATAGTAGAAAGATACAAAAGGGAACTGCACGGTCAGCTGAAAACCCTTTTAAAATACCATCCTGAAATTACTTTAAGACTCATGTGTCAACTCATGACACCGGAGTGGTAATTTCAGCCCACAAGAGCTTCCAGCTACAGAGAAAGATATAACTGTAAACTGGAACAAAAAATGCAAACAAACTTAGGACTAAGAGTCCAACTTAGCTGATCAGTAGTCTAGGAGCAGGAACATGCAACAGAAAGGCTCTGGTTACATTGATGGCCGGCAAGGCAATGACTGAAGAGCAGGAATAAATAGGAACTCCCCACTACTGATGAAAACAGGTGAACTGAAAAAGAAAACACACCCGAGTCACCAGTACCACTAGCCACCACCAGAAGGAGCCCAAAAGCAGATTCACAACAGTACCCCCCCCTCAAGGAGGGGGCACCGAACCCTCACAAGAACCACCAGGGCGATCCGGATGAGCCCTATGAAAGGCACGAACCAAATCAGAGGCGTGAACATCAGAAGCAGTTACCCAAGAATTATCTTCTTGACCATAACCCTTCCACTTAACCAGATATTGTAGTCTCCATCTGGAAATACGGGAGTCCAAGATTTTCTCCACAACATACTCCAATTCACCCTCAACCAGCACAGGAGCAGGAGGCTCGGTAGAAGGAACAACCGGCACCTCATACCTCCGCAACAACGACCGATGGAAGACATTATGGATAGCGAAAGATGCCGGAAGGTCTAAACGAAAGGACACAGGGTTAAGAATCTCCAAAATCCTATAAGGACCGATGAACCGAGGCTTAAACTTAGGAGAAGAAACCCTCATAGGGACAAAACGGGAAGACAACCACACCAAGTCCCCAACACGAAGACGAGGACCAACACGACGACGGCGGTTGGCAAAATGCTGAGTCTTCTCCTGGGACAACTTCAAATTGTCCACCACCTGTCCCCAAATCCGATGCAACCTATCCACCATAGTATCCACTCCAGGACAATCCGAAGACTCCACCTGACCAGAAGAAAAACGAGGGTGAAACCCCGAATTGCAAAAGAAAGGAGAAACCAAAGTGGCAGAACTAGCCCGATTATTGAGGGCAAACTCTGCCAACGGCAAAAAGGCAACCCAGTCATCCTGATCCGCAGACACAAAACACCTCAAATAAGTCTCCAAGGTCTGATTAGTTCGCTCCGTCTGGCCATTAGTCTGAGGATGGAACGCAGATGAAAAAGACAAATCAATGCCTATCCTAGCACAGAATGCCCGCCAAAATCTAGACACGAACTGGGTCCCCCTGTCAGAAACAATATTTTCCGGAATACCATGCAAGCGAACCACATTTTGAAAAAACAGAGGAACCAATTCGGATGAGGAAGGCAACTTAGGCAAAGGTACCAAATGAACCATCTTTGAAAAACGGTCACACACCACCCAGATGACAGACATTTTCTGAGAAGCAGGGAGATCAGAAATAAAATCCATAGAGATGTGAGTCCAAGGCCTCTTCGGAATAGGCAAAGATAACAACAATCCGCTAGCCCGAGAACAACAAGGCTTGGCCCGAGCACAAACATCACAAGACTGCACAAAAACTCGTACGTCTCGAGACAGGGAAGGCCACCAGAAGGACCTAGCCACCAAATCCCTAGTACCAAAGATTCCAGGATGACCTGCCAACGCAGAAGAATGAACCTCCGAGATGACTCTACTGGTCCAATCATCAGGAACAAACAGTCTACCAGGCGGGCAACGATCAGGTCTATCCGCCTGAAACTCCTGCAAAGCCCGTCGCAGGTCTGGGGAAACAGCAGATAATATCACCCCATCCTTAAGGATACCTGTAGGTTCAGAATCACCAGGGGAATCAGGCTCAAAACTCCTAGAAAGGGCATCTGCCTTCACATTTTTAGAACCTGGTAGGTATGAGACCACAAAATTAAACCGAGAGAAAAACAACGACCAGCGCGCCTGTCTAGGATTCAGGCGCTTGGCAGACTCAAGATAAATCAGATTCTTGTGATCGGTCAATACCACCACCTGATGTCTTGCCCCCTCAAGCCAATGACGCCACTCCTCAAAAGCCCACTTCATAGCCAAAAGCTCCCGATTACCAATATCATAGTTTCGCTCGGCGGGTGAAAATTTTCGAGAAAAGAACGCACAAGGTCTCATCACGGAGCAGTCGGAACTTTTCTGCGACAAAACCGCCCCAGCTCCGATCTCGGAAGCGTCGACCTCAACCTGAAAAGGAAGAGCAACATCAGGCTGACGCAACACAGGGGAAGAAGAAAAGCGGCGCTTAAGCTCCCGAAAGGCCTCCAGAGCAGCAGGGGACCAATCAGCAACATCAGCACCCTTTTTAGTCAAATCAGTCAAAGGTTTAGCAACATCCGAAAAACCAGTTATAAATCGACGATAAAAATTAGCAAAGCCCAAGAATTTCTGAAGGCTCCTAAGAGAAGTAGGTTGCGTCCAATCACAAATAGCCCGAACCTTGACAGGATCCATCTCAATGGAAGAAGGGGAAAAAATGTACCCCAAAAAAGAAATCTTTTGAACCCCAAAAATACACTTAGAACCCTTCACACACAAGGAATTAGCCGGCAAAACCTGAAAAACCCTCCTGACTTGTTGGACATGAGAGTCCCAGTCATCCGAAAAAATCAAAATATCATCCAGATACACAATCATAAATTTATCCAAATATTCACGGAAAATGTTATGCATAAAGGACTGAAAGACTGAAGGGGCATTTGAAAGACCAAAAGGCATTACTAAATACTCAAAATGGCCCTCGGGCGTATTAAATGCGGTTTTCCACTCATCCCCCTGCTTAATTCGCACCAAATTATACGCCCCACGAAGATCAATCTTAGAGAACCACTTAGCCCCCTTTATTCGAGCAAACAAATCAGTCAGCAGTGGCAAAGGATACTGATATTTGACTGTAATTTTATTCAAGAGTCGATAATCAATAAACGGCCTCAAAGAGCCATCTTTTTTAGACACAAAGAAAAAACCGGCTCCTAAAGGAGATGAAGAAGGACGAATATGTCCCTTTTCCAGGGACTCCTTAATATACTCTCGCATAGCAACATGTTCAGGTACGGATAAATTAAACAAACGACCCTTTGGAAATTTACTGCCTGGAATCAGATCTATGGTACAATCGCAATCTCTGTGAGGAGGGAGTGAACCAAGCTTAGGCTCCTCAAAAACATCATGATAATCAGACAAAAATGCCGGAATCTCAGAGGGAATAGATGATGAAATGGAAACCAAAGGTACATCCCCATGAGCCCCCTGACATCCCCAGCTTAACACAGACATTGCTTTCCAGTCAAGGACTGGATTATGAGATTGTAACCATGGCAATCCGAGCACCAAAACATCATGTAGATTGTACAACACAAGGAAGCGAATCACCTCCTGATGGTCTGGAGTCATACGCATAGTCACTTGTGTCCAGTATTGTGGTTTATTACTAGCCAATGGCGTAGAATCAATACCCTTCAGAGGTATAGGGACTTCCAGAGGCTCTAGATTAAACCCACAGCGCCTGGCAAAGAACCAATCCATAAGACTCAAAGCGGCGCCAGAGTCGACATAGGCGTCTGCGGTAATTGACGATAATGAACAAATCAAGGTCACAGATAGAATAAACTTAGACTGTAAAGTGCCAATTGAAACAGACTTATCAACCTTCTTTGTGCGTCTAGAGCATGCTGATATAACATGAGTTGAATCACCACAATAGAAGCACAATCCATTTTTTCGCCTAAAATTCTGCCGTTCGCTTCTGGACAGAATTCTATCACATTGCATATTCTCTGGTGCCTTCTCAGAAGACACCGCCAAATGGTGCACAGGTTTACGCTCCCGCAAACGCCGATCAATCTGAATAGCCATTGTCATGGACTCATTCAGACCTGTAGGCGCAGGGAACCCCACCATAACATCCTTAATGGCATCAGAGAGACCCTCTCTGAAATTCGCCGCCAAAGCGCACTCATTCCACTGAGTAAGCACAGACCATTTACGAAATTTTTGGCAGTATATTTCAGCTTCATCTTGCCCTTGAGACAGGGCCATCAAGGCTTTTTCAGCCTGAATCTCTAAATTAGGTTCCTCATAAAGCAACCCCAAAGCCAGAAAAAACGCATCCACATTGAGCAACGCAGAATCCCCTGGTGCCAATGCAAATGCCCAATCTTGAGGGTCACCTCGCAGCAAGGAAATTACAATCTTAACCTGCTGTGCGGGATCTCCAGCGGAGCGAGGTCTCAGAGAAAGAAATAATTTACAATTATATTTGAAATTCAGAAAACGAGATCTATCTCCGGAGAAAAACTCTGGTATAGGAATTCTAGGTTCAGATATAGGAGCATGTATAACAAAATCCTGTAAATCTTGAACTTTTGTGGCAAGATTATTCAAACCTGTAGCCAAACTCTGAGGATCCATTTTAAGCAGGTGAGATCAGAGCCATTCAAGGGTTAGAAGGAGAGGGAAACAAAGACTGCAATTAGAGCTGAAATGCAACTGATTCAACTATAGAGCAAGCACCAAGGAAAAAAAAAAAAAAAAAAATTTGCAGACTTCTTTTTCTCTCCTTTCTTCTGCCAACAGTTTTAACACTAGGCCGGCCATACTGTCATGGTTCCCAATGGCAGGGGAACGTCAGGACACATAAATAACGGACGAGCTCTTGGGTGATGGAATCTCGAGCTGACCGTGAGCTAAACCTACCACACAACTAATAGTGGCCGGGGGGCGTACCTAAGTTTTATCCCTAGACGTCTCTCGCCAGCCGGAGGACTAACTAACCCTAGTAGAGGAAAAAACAGACCTGGCTTACCTCTAGGGAAATTCCCCCGAAAAGGAGACAGAAGCCCCCCACATATATTGACGGTGAGTTCAGAGGAAAAGACATACGCAGTATGAAGGTAGGTTCAGCAAAGCGAGGTCCGCTTACTAGATAGTAGAAAGATACAAAAGGGAACTGCACGGTCAGCTGAAAACCCTTTTAAAATACCATCCTGAAATTACTTTAAGACTCATGGGTCAACTCATGACACCGGAGTGGTAATTTCAGCCCACAAGAGCTTCCAGCTACAGAGAAAGATATAACTGTAAACTGGAACAAAAAATGCAAACAAACTTAGGACTAAGAGTCCAACTTAGCTGATCAGTAGTCTAGGAGCAGGAACATGCAACAGAAAGGCTCTGGTTACATTGATGGCCGGCAAGGCAATGACTGAAGAGCAGGAATAAATAGGAACTCCCCACTACTGATGAAAACAGGTGAACTGAGAAAGAAAACACACCCGAGTCACCAGTACCACTAGCCACCACCAGAAGGAGCCCAAAAGCAGATTCACAACATGTAAGCAACCCGTTCTGATGGCCCCAAACTTCAAAAAAGAGTTTATTCTTCAGACAGATGCCTCAGATGTCGGGGTGGGAGCAGTCCTTTCCCAGGAGCTACATGGGGAGGAGCATCCTGTCCTCTATCTGAGTAGGAACTTGTCCTCGTCTGAAAAGAACTACTCAGTCATTGAGAAGGAGTGCTTGGCCATAAAATGGGCGGTGGACACATTACGGTACTATCTGCTGGGATGTAAATTTAGATTGATATCCGACCATGCCCCACTTAGGTGGATGAGGGAAACGAAGGGTAGAAATGCTAGGGTCACCCGTTGGTTCTTAGCCCTGCAGGACTTCTGTTTCCATGTGGAACATAGGGCCAGAAAGCTGCACGGTAATGCTGATGCCCTGTCAAGAATCCCTTGTCTAGTGGGGGAAAGTGCCAAGCCCCACGGCTTTAGGCAGAGGGGAGAGGTATGTAACGTGGCTAAAGGGTGTCTAATCGACGGGAGGTATGTGTCGCATAGATGGCTTGCCGCTGTGATGTAGCCATAGCTACCTATATGTCTGTCAGGACCTGTGGTGATGTCACAACCACATGCCTGATCATGTGATGGGTTCTGGGTGTGGTTAGACCTATAAAAGAAAGCCTAATACTTAACACAGTGGATATGTGTGGAGCTGCTAGGCTCCTGAGTGTGTTAAAGTTCCAGGTCTGAGCCTGGTGGACTGGACACTTTGTTTTCCCTTTTCCTGAACTAAAGGCTATTTGTTTGCTGTTATTTTGCCACATGGTTTATGATGTAATAAACCTATGAACTTTTTAAAGGAGCGTGCCTCCTGAAGTGTCAGCCATCGCACCTGAGTGAGTGAAACCCCTACAATCTGTCTTTTTGACTGTATTTTATTGCACACTTTTTTTAACAGTGTTCACTGAAGTGGTTAACAAATATGTGTACTTTTATTGTTTTTTTTTTAATTTACATAAATAAATGTATTAATTGGAAAAACATTAATTTATTTTTCTTTATTTAGGGATTTAAAAATATATATTTTTACACTTTGTAAAAAATTTTTTAACTTTTTTACATTGTCCCAGGATGGGACATTACTATATTGTCTCAGTTCGCTGATCTGACACTCTGCACTGCAGAGCATCAGATCAGGATCTGACAGGCAGGGATGGAGGCATGCAGATCACAAGCCACCTTCCCTGCAGGACCCGGAAGGACCCCGCAGCCATCTTGGAGCCGGAGGTCTCCATGGAGAAGTTGTCCTAATGGAAACGCACAGGGAGCCCCCTCCCTGCGTGATGATTATGTTGCTGTCAGAGGTGTTAAATGCTAGCACCGATAGTGGGCGTTGCTACAGGGTGTCAGCTGTCACATACATACAATCGTGTCGCCATACTAGTACTGCGGTTTGCGGGAATGCACCTCCCACAGAGCAGTACTAGTACGACGCACATTGGGAAGGGATTAAAGGTAAACCTTCCAAAAAAAAAATTTATATATGCATGTAGATATTTCAAAGACAAGGCCAGCAATACCTCTACATGGCTAGTCTGTTCCTCCATTACTGAGAAATCAGCATTTGAATTGATATGCAAATGAGGATGTAGATCTGAAGCCTATGCCACTCCAGCTCTGTACTCCACCTCCTGCTGCTTGGCGCACAGCCACTATGCTATGTGACTTAACCCCTAAGGGTGGTTTGCACGTTAATGACTGGGCCAATTTTTACAATTCTGACCACTGTCCCTTTATGAGGTTATAACTCTGGAACACTTCAGTGGATCCTGATGATTCTGACATTGTTTTCTCGTGATATATTGTACTTCATGATAGTGGTAAAATTTCTTTGATATTACCTGCGTTTATTTGTGAAAAAATGAAAATTTGGTGAATATTTAGAAAATTTAGCAATTTTCCAACTTTCAATTTTTATGCCCTTAAATCACTGAGATATGTCACACAAAATACTTAATAAGTAACATTTCCCACATGTCTACTTTACATCAGCACAACTTTGGAACCAAAATTTTTTTTTGTTAGGGAGTTATAAGGGTTAAAAGTTGACCAGCTATTTCTCATTTTTACAACACCATTTTTTTTAGGGACCACATCACATTTGAAGTCACTTTGAGGGGTCTATATGATAGAAAATACCCAAGTGTGATGCCATTCTAAAAACTGCACCCCTCAAGGTGCTCAAAACCACATTCAAGTTTATTAACCCTTCAGGTGTTTCACAGGAATTTTTGGAATGTTTAAAAAAAATGAACATTTAACTTTTTTTCACAAAAAATTTACTTCAGCTTCAATTTGTTTTATTTTACCAAGGGTAACAGGAGAAATTGGACCCCAAAAGTTTCCAATTTGTCTGGAGTACGCCGATACCCCATATGTTGGGGTAAACCCCTGTTTGCACGGGAGAGCTCGGAATGGAAGGAGCACTGTTTTACTTTCTCAACGCAGAATTGGCTGGAATTGAGATCGGATGCCATATCTCATTTGGAGAGCCCCTGATGTGCCTAAACAGTGGAAATCCCCCAATTCTAACTCCAACCCTAACCCAAACACACCCCTAACCCTAATCCCAACCCTAACCATATCCCTAACCACACCCCTAACTTGAACACGCCCCTAACCCTAATCCCAACCACACCCCTAACTCTAACACACCCCTAACTCTAATCCCAACCATAACCCTAACCATACCCCTAACCCTGACACACCCCTAACCCTTATCCCAAATCCAGTCCCAACGGTAAATGTAATCCAAACCCTAACCCTAACTTTAGCCCCAACTCTAACCCTAACTTTAGCCCCAACCCTAACTGTAGCCCCAACCCTAACTGTAGCCCTATCCCTAACTTTAGCCCCAAACCTAACGCTAACTTTAGCCCCAACCCTAACTTTAGCCCCAACCCTAACCCTAACTTTAGTCCCAACCCTAACCCTAAATTTAGCCCCAAAGCTAGCCCTTACTGTAGCCCCAACCCTAACTGTAGACCCAACCCTAACTGTAGCCCTAACCCTAACCCTAACTTTAGCCCCAACCCTAACCCTAACAGGAAAAGGAAAATATATTTTTTTAATTTTATTATTTTTCCGTAACTAAGGGAGTGATGAAGGGGGGTTTGATTTACTATTTATAGTGGGTTTTTTAGCAGATTTTTATGATTGGCAGCTGTCACACACTAAAAGACGCTTATTATTGCAAAAAATAGTTTTTGCGTCTCCACATTTTGAGAGCTATAATTTTTCCATATTTTGGTCCACAGAGTCATGTGAGGTCTTGTTTTTTGTGGGACGAGTTGACATTTGTATTAGTACCATTTTCGGGCACGTGACATTTTTTTATCTATTTCTTATTCCGATTTTTGTGAGGCAGAATGACCAAAAACCAGCAATTCATGAATTTCTTTTGGGGGGGTGTTTATACCATTCCGCTTTTAGTCAAATTAATAAAGCAGTTTTTTTGCATAGCACTGTGTCAGATAAGCGATCTGACAGGCAGTGCAGGAGGCTTTCAGGCGCCTCTTCTCAGCAGGCGCCGGGAAGCCACCTCACTTCAGGACCCAGAAGGAGCCCCGTGGCCATTTTGGATCAAGGGACTCCATGGAGAACACCGGAACAACGCGATCGCATTGCGTTGTTCCGGTGGGAGAGCGCAGTGAGCCCCCATCCCTGCGCGATTCCCCTCTATGTCGCTGTCACTACTGACAGCGGCATCAGAGGGGTTAAATGCCCACGATCGAAGCTAGCGCCGATCGTGGGCATTGCTGCGGGGTGTCAGCTGTCACATACAGCTGACACCCGCACGTGATCGCCGCGGTGGTCACCGTGAGACTGCGCGATCGTGCCGCCATACTAGCAGAGCAGTACTAATACGGCCCATGTCGGGAAGGGGTTAAAAGTTTTGTTTAACCTGGCAAGGGTTTTGCACTAAGGAGTTCAAATGTTTAAAGGGATCATTTGTTTAAAGACAGTGAGATCATGGACAAAGAGTGATCCAAAAACTTTCCATTGTACATAGTTGGCACCTATTTAGGTGCTTCCTACTGGTTTTACAAAGAAGCTTTAACCCCTTCATGACCTTGGGATTTTTCGTTTTTCCGTGTTCGTTTTTCACTCCCCTCCTTCCCAGAGCCATAACTTTTTTATTTTTCCATAAATTAGGCCATGTGAGGGCTTATTTTTTGCGGGACGAGTTGTACTTTTGAACAACATCATTGGTTTTACCATGTCGTGTACTAGAAAACAGGAAAAAAATTCCAAGTGCGGTGAAATTGCCAAAAAAGTGCAGTCCCACACTTGTTTTTTGTTTGGCTTTTTTGCTAGGTTCACTAAATGCTAAAACTGACCTGCCATTATGATTCTTCAGGTCAGTACGAGTTCATAGACACCTAACATGAGTAGGTTATTTTTTTATCTAAGTGGTGAAAAAAAATTCCAAACTTTGCTAAAAAAAAAAAAAATTGCGCCATTTTCCAATACTCATAGCGTCTCCATTTTTCATGATCTGGGGTCGGTTGAGGGCTTATTTTTTGCTTGCTGAGCTGGCATTTTTAATTATACCATTTTGGTGCAGACACGTTCTTTTGATCGTCCGTTATTGCATTTTAATGCAATGTTGCGGCGACCAAAAAAACATAATTCTGGCGTTTCAAATTTTTTTCTCGCTACGCTGTTTAGCGATCAGGTTAATGCTTTTTTTTAATGATAGATCGGTTGATTCTGAACGCGGCGATACCAAATATATGTAGGTTTGATTTTTTTTTATTGATTTATTTTGATTGGGGCAAAAGGGGGGTGATTTAAACTTTTACATTTTTTTATTTTTTTCACATTTTTTTTTACTTTTTTTTTTACTTTTGCCATGCTTCTATATCCTCCATAGGAGGCTAGAAGCTGGCACATCACGATTGGCTCTGCTACATAGCAGCGATCTGATGTTCGCTGCTATGTAGCAGAAATGCAGGTGTGCTGTGAGCGCCAACCACAGGGTTGAGCTCACAGCTACCGTGGATCAGTAACCATAGAGGTCTCAAGGACCTCTATGGTTACAATGCTGAAGCATCGCCGACCTCCGATCATGTGACGGGGGTCGGCAATGCGATCATTTCCAGCCGCCTGGCCGGAAGCGGTAGTTAAATGCCGCTGTCTGCGTTTGACAGCGGCATTTAACTAGTTAATAGGCGCGGGCAGATCGCGACTCTGCCCGCGCCTATTATGGGCACATGTCAGCTGTTCAAAACAGCTGACATGTCCCGGCTTTGATGCGGGCTTACCGCCGGTGCCCGCATCCAATCGAGGCTTCTGACCTCGGACGTACTATCCCATCCGAGGTCAGAAAGGGGTTAAAGAAACTGTTTCTAATATTGCTGTGAAAGTTGCCTTGTTTTACAGAGACCTGAAGAAAAACCCGTTTGGTGCGGCAGGAATCCGGGTCTGGATACATGCCATTTAAGCCCGCCCAAAATCTACGTTGGGGTCATGACGGGTCCCTCGCATCGTTGTTGCTGTTTAAATGATTGACTTGAATGATAACTTGCACTTTTGAAAAATGCTAACTCAGTTAATAAGGAAATATGCAGAAGAAAGCATAGTAAAATGTTGAATTGGTTGCACTTTGTTTAATGAAATGATAGTATATGATATAGTCAGAATAGATAGGAAACGTACTCAGAAAATACTAATGACTTGAAAAACGTTTGCACCCTTAAAAGGAATGTTGATTTACTGCACTTTATTAAAGTGATGTTTGATAGTGTCAGAGAAGTTAGTCAGAACTGTATTTTATATGCCAGATAGTGTTATGTGCAGAAAGTGTTGAAGCTTATAGTATGCCTAATGTTGCATTGTTTAATTAAGCGGACCTGATTCAGTATACCCATAGGGGTAGTCGCCGTTTGTAAGAAAAGTTCTGCACTTTGAAGAAAATAAAGATGAGGTTTGCTTTGCACTTTGAAGCTTTAAAGATAGTATACCCTTAGTTGGTAATTGCATTTCATTGTCAGTTGTAGAAAGTATGCATACTATGTAAAAATGTTCTTGTAACGTTCAAGCATCAATTCCTCCTATAAAGGGAAGCTCCAGTTTACATTAGTTAACTTGTTCCACCTGTTTACAGGCATTCAAAAATGTGTGTGTCTTTTTGCTAATTTGTATTGTTGATCTTCTTCTCCCAGTCTGGGAGTACCGGATTTAACGGGGGGGGGGGGGAGGGGTGCGATGCCCCAGGGTCCTGGACGTCACAGTGCTATTGCTTTCCTCACGGGGAGAGTGATGTTACGCTTGGAAGCGATGAAGGATATCTCTTTATCAGGTACTCACAATGCAAACAACATGCTCACACTCCGGGCTACAAGGGGGAGCTTTAGATGCTATTCCTAGGTGACTCCCCTATATATATTGTGGTTTGGAGGGAAAGTTAGTGAGTTCCTGTCAGAGAGAGACAGAGGAGAGAGCAGACCGACATAGAGTGTCAGAAGGTCTGAAGGGGCCCTGTAGTCCGAGGTACTACAACCCCTGGAGAAAGAGACATACAGAAGGAAAGAACATCATTCAGTGAGCGTGCAGGAGAGCAAAGCACAGGAGAGTGATATCAGGGGAGACCAGCTGCGAATGAGCTGCCTCCCTCTGAAGCGCAGATAACCGGTAGCCGGAATACCGAGGTTGTAAAAAACTCTAAGACTTACAGCAGAGACTGGCAGGACAGCTGAACTGCAAGTTACCTGTCCACCTCAATACCCATATACCCCAATAAGCCCTGGGGATATACTTCACCTGTGGGAAGTTATACCATCTAGCTGCCATAACATCACCCCAAAGGACCCCTTAATCCCATATGATGTACTATCCCGTCGAGGTGACCTGGGACTTAATTCCCAGTGACAGGATAGTACGTCATATGTGATCGGCCACGCTCACGGGGGGATCATGGCTAGGTGTCAGCTGACTATCGCAGCCCCTATCACGGACCGCCCCTGGCACATTAACCCCCGGCACACTGCGATCAAACTTGATCTCAGTGTTCTGGCGGCATAGGGAAGCATCGCGCAGGGAAGGGGCTCCCTGCATGCTTCCCTGAGACCCTCGGAGCAACGCGATGTGATCCGAGGGTTTCCTACCTTCTTCTCCCTGCAGGCCCCGGATCCAAAATGGCCGTGGGGCTGCATCCGGGTCCTGCAAGGAGGTGGCTTACGAGCACCTGCTCACAGCAAGCGCTGGTAAGCCTGCAGCCCTGCATGTCAGATCGCTGATCTGACACAGTGCTGTGCAACCTGTCAGATCAGCGATCTGACCCTACAACATGATGGCCCCCCTTGGGGCAATGTTGTAAAGTAAAAAAAAAAAATATTCACATGTGTAAAAAAAAATAAATTCCTAAATAAAGAAAAAAAATATATATAGTTCCCATAAATACATTTCTTTATCTAAATAATAAAAAAAACAATAAAAGTAAATATATTTCTTATCGCCGTGTCCGTAACGACCCCTCCTATAAAACTGTCCCGCTAGTTAACCCCTTCAGTGAACGAGACATAAAACAACGCTTTATTATCATACCGCCGAACAAAAAGTGGAATAACACGCAATCAAAAAGACGGATATAAATAATCATGGTACCGCTGAAAACGACATCTTGTCCCGCAAAAAACGAGCTGCCATACAGCATCATCAGCCAAAAAATAAAAAAGTTATAGTCCTCATAATAAAGGGATGCAAAAATAATTATTTTTTTTATAAAATAGTTTTTATCGTATAAAAGCGCCAAAACATAAAAAAGATATAAATGAGGTATCGCTGTAATCGTACTGACCCGAACAATAAAACTGCTTTAGCAATTTTACCAAACGTGGAATGGTATAATCACCCCCCCCCCCAAAAAAAAGAAATTCATGAATAGCTGGTTTTTGGTCATTCTGCCTCACAAAAATCGGAAAAAAAAGTGATCAAAAAATGTCACGTGCCTGAAAATGTTACCATTAAAAACGTCAACTCGTCCCACAAAAAGCATGGCCCCACATGACTCTGTGGACCAAAATATAGATAAATTATAGCTCTCAAAATGTGGAGACGCAAAAACTATTTTTTGCAATAAAAAGCATCTTTTAGTCTATGACGGCTGTCAATCATAAAAATCCGTAAAAAAAAAAAGCTATAAAAGTACATCAAACCCCTCTTCATCATCCCCTTAGTTAGGGAAAAATAATAAAATTAAAAAAATGTATTTATTTCCATTTTCCCATTAGGGTTAGGGTTAGGATTAGGGAAAGGGTAAGGGCTAGGTTTAGGGTTAGGGCTAGGATTGGGGCTAGGGTTAGGGTTTCAGTTAGAATTGGAGGTTTCCACTGTTTAGGCACATCAGGGGCTCTCCAAACGCGACATGGCGTCCGATCTCAATTCCAGCCAATTCTGCATTGAAAAAGTAAAACAGTGCTCCTTCCCTTCTGAGCTCTCCCGTGCGCCCAAACAGGGGTTTACCCCAACATATGGGGTATCAGCGTACTCAGGACTAGTGTTGAGCGATACCGTCCGATACTTGAAAGTATCGGTATCGGAAAGTATCGGCCGATACCGGCAAAGTATCGGATCTAATCCGATACCGATACCCGATACCAATACAAGTCAATGGGACTCAAGTATCGGACGGTATCCCTGATGGTTCCCAGGGTCTGAAGGAGAGGAAACTCTCCTTCAGGCCCTGGGAACCATATTAATGTGTAAAATAAAGAATTAAAATAAAAAATATTGCTATACTCACCTCACCGAGGGAACCGGCAGCGTTGTTTGCTTAAAATGCGCGCTTTTCCTTCCTTCCGTGACATCACGGCTTCTGATTGGTCGCGTGCCGCCCATGTGGCCGCGACGCGACCAATCACAGCAAGCCGTGACGTAATTTTCAGGTCCTTCTAGGCATTCAGTATTTTAAAATTACGTCCCGGCTTTGTGATTGGTCGCGTCGCGGTCACATGGGCGACGCGACCAATCACAAGCCGTGACGTCACGGGAGGCAGGAGACGCGCGCATTTTAAAATGCGCGCGTGTCCAGCCTCCCGTGACGTCACGGCTTGTGATTGGTCGCGTCGCCCATGTGACCGCGACGCGACCAATCACAAGCCAGAACGTAATTTTAAAATCCTGAAGGACCTGAAATTACGTCACGGCTTGCTGTGATTGGTTGCGTCGCGGCCACATGGGCGACGCGACCAATCACAAGCCGTGACGTCACGGGAGGCTGGACACGCGCGCATTTTAAAATGCGCGCGTCTCCTGCCTCCCGTGACGTCACGGCTTGTGATTGGTCGCGTCGCCCATGTGACCGCGACGCGACCAATCACAAAGCCGGGACGTAATTTTAAAATACTGAATGCCTAGAAGGACCTGAAAATTACGTCACGGCTTGCTGTGATTGGTCGCGTCGCGGCCACATGGGCGGCACGCGACCAATCAGAAGCCGTGACGTCACGGAAGGAAGGAAAAGCGCGTATTTTAAGCAAACAACGCTGCCGGTTCCCTCGGTGAGGTCCAGGCTGCGTCGGAGAGGTGAGTATAGCAATATTTTTTATTTTAATTCTTTCTTTTACACATTAATGTTGTTTCGATACCGATACCCGATACCACAAAAGTATCGGATCTCGGTATCGGAATTCCGATACCCGCAAGTATCGGCCGATACCCGATACTTGCGGTATCGGAATGCTCAACACTACTCAGGACACATTGAACAACAGCTTTTGGGGTCCAATTTCTCCTGTTAACCTTGGGAAAATACAAAACTGGGAGCTGAAAAATAATTTTTGTGGAAGAAAAAAGATTTTTTATTTTCACGGCTCTGCGTTATAAACTGTAGTGAAACACTTGGGGGTTCAAAGTTCTCACAACACATCTAGATAAGTTCCTTGGTGGGTCTAGTTTCCAATATGGTGTCACTTGTTGGGGGTTTCTACTGTTTAGGTACATTAGGGGCTCTGCAAACGCAATGAGATGCCTGCAGACCAATCCACCTAAGTCTGCATTCCAAATGATGCTCCTTCCCTTCCGAGCTCTGCCATGCGCTCAAACGGTGGTTCCCCCCCACATATGGGGTATCAGCGTACTCAGGACAAATTGGACAACAACTTTTGGGGTCCAATTTCAACTGTTATCCTTGGAAAAATACAAAACTGGGGCTAAAAATAATTTTTGTGGAAAAAAAAGGCTCTGCGTTATAAACTGTAGAGAAACACTTGGGGGTTCAAAGCTCTCACAACACATCTAGATGAGTTCCTTAGGGGGTCTACTTTCCAAAATCGGGTCACTTGTGGGGGGTTTCAATGTTTAGGCACATCAGTGGCTCTCCAAACGCAACATGGTGTCCCATCTCAATTCCTGTCAATTTTGCCTTGAAAAGTCAAACGGCACTCCTTCCCTTCCGAGCTCTCCCATGTGCCCAAACAGTGGTTTACCCCCACATATAGGGTATCAGCGTACTCAAGACAAATTGGACAACAACTTTTGGTGTCCATGTTCTCCTGTTACCCTTGGTAAAGTAAAACAAATTGGAGCTGAAATAATTTTTTTGTGAAAAAAAGTTAAATGTTCATTTTTATTTAAACATTCCAAAACTTCCTGTGAAACACCTGAAGGGTTAATAAACTTCTTGAATGTGGTTTTGAGCACCTTGAGGTGTGCAGTTTTTAAAATGGTGTCACACTTGGCTATTTTCTGTCATATAGACCCCTCAAAATGACTTCAAATGAGATGTGGTCCCTAAAAAAAATGGTGTTGTAAAAATGAGAAATTGCTGGTCAACTTTTAACCCTTATAACTCCCTAACAGAAAAAAATGTTGGTTCCAAAATTGTGCTGATGTAAAGTAGACATGTGGGAAATGTTACTTATTAAGTATTTTGTGTGACATATCTCTGTGATTTAATTGCATAAAAATTCAAAGTTGGAAAATTGTGAAATTTTCAAAATTTTTGCCAAATTTCCATTTTTTTCACAAATAAACGCAGGTAAAATCAAAGAAATTTTACCACTATCATGAAGTACAATATGTCACGAGGAAACAGGATCTCAGAATCACCAGGATCCGTTGAAGCGTTCCAGAGTTATAACCTCATAAAAGGACAGTGGTCAAAATTGTAAAAATTGGCCTGGTCATTAACGTGCAAACCACCCTTGGGGGTAAAGGGGTTAAGATTATTGTACTTGTTTTTATTATGTATACTCCTTTTCACAAGTTAGGAGCCATGCACTAAATGGCGCTATAACAATAAATAGCGATTACTATAATAATACAGCTGTGCGACTACCATAGAAAGAGAGTCAAGTATCCCGTACAGTAACAAAAGTTGTTAAAAAGCTGCACAATTATAGTGTCTTTATTCTGGGGAAATTGATGCCACTTTAGTGGTGTGTGGCAATAACTTTTGGAAATGACTGGACTCGAAGTTGGGTCTCCTTCATGTGTGTTGTCTGAATTTGGCAGGGCTCTCAGAGCACCAGGTCTACACCTGTCACTCATCCATCTGTTACTGATCAAAGTTTAAGCTACAAATGCTAGTCCAAGCCCTGTCCCATGCATTCATACTACGCAATGATACTATGTGTACAATGGGTCAATTGATGCCACTTTTGGTTTTGCCTCTCATTGAATCCAAAGGGGTTTGGATATGTTTGGCGAACTGTTGGCGAACATCAGAACATTCACCAGTCCGAACCGAACATTGAAAGTTTCGCTCATCTCTATGTGATGAGTGGAAAATGACATTAACGTTTGACGGTCTATTTGAAAATCTTGTCATGTCATTTGGGTAATCCAATACACCTGCTGTGCTTCAAAATTTTATGAATGATAGTTTCTCTGATTGCATTGGAAGATATGTTGTGATTTAACTGGATCTATGTAATTCTACTTTTCTCGACCGATTTGGACTCTCACCAGGAAAATGTCAGTGAGGTTGAGGGAGAACTCTTTATTTGTTAAATTAGAGAGATGTGTTATTTCTCTTCAGGAAATGTCATTCTTGGGGTTTATCTTGTCAGCAGAAGGGTTTAAGATTATGGTTGAGCAATTTTTTCAAAACTCAGTTCTGATTATGATCAGCGGCGAATATTGTTTTTGCAATATTCACCGAAAATAGCCGAACGTCATTGGAGTCAATGGGAGTAGAAATGAACGAATATGTTCAGAACCGATCATCAAAAATAAATTTGGCATGAATAGGGTACCAATATGGCACGAATATGGCAAATTTAGACTCGGCGCCTGATTCTGAACATATTTGCTCAACTCTATTTAAGATTGACCCTTGGGAAGATGCATTCGATAAATAATTTGGTTCAACCTTGTGATCATAAGGCTTTGCAGCATTTTCTGGGATTCGCTATTATAGGAAATTTAACAAGGGTTTTTCACAAATTGCTAAACATGTTACTGACCTTATAAGTAAGATGGAGAATATCAAGGTTTGGTCTCCAGGTGCTATTAGGGATTTAAAAAAAAGAGTATTTCATGTCCGCTCTCATTCTAATTGAATCAGATCTCCAAGAACCGTTCATCGTTGAGGTGGATGCTTTGGAGGTCAGGGTAGGTGCAGTTTCATTGTAAGGGTCCAAAACTCTGACTAACCTGCGTCCATGTGTTTTTTTTCTAAAAAAATTTTGTCTTTGGAAAGAAATTATGATGTTGGAAATCATGAGTTACTTGCTGTCAAATTGGCTTTTGAGGAATGGAGGCATTTTTAGGAGCCACAGTTCAACCAGTTACTGTGGTCACTAATCACAAGAATCTAGCTTACATTGAATCAGCTAAACAGTTAACTCCTAGACAGGACAGATAGTCCTTGTTTTTATCTAGGCTTTTATTTTTTCGCTACATTCAGACCGGGTTCTAAGAATGTGAAAGCTGATGCATTATCTTGTAATCTTGATTCAGTTTCTCCTCCAGAACCACCATCCTCCATTATTCCTCAGGGTATTGTGGTTTCTATGGTGACATCAGAGTTGGAATAGGAGATCCATAAAGTCCAGACATTGGCTTCTTCCACTTCTCTGGGGTCCAAATTATGTTTTCCTGTGTTACGTAAGATTGCGTGTGTTACTGTAATTTCATGATTCCGTCTTGAGTGGTGATCCTGGGGTTACTGCTACTCGGAAAGTCATTGGTAGACTTTTTTGGTTGCCGTCCATGCACAATGATATTAAGGATTTTGTATCCGCCTGTGAAGTCTGCTCATGCGCTAAAGATTGTCATAACCTGCCGGCCAGGGAATTGGCTCCATTGCCAATTCCAGAAAGACTCATTTGTCCATGGATTTCATCAAGGATTTGCCTCTATCTGGTGGGAAAACTGCTATCTGGGTGGTAGTTTACCGATTCAGCAAACAAGCTCATTTTGTTACTTTGTCAGGATTACCTAATGCAGAAACACTCACCAGGTTGTTGATTTCTCATATTGAAAGGTTACATCCCTCGTAACATTGTGTCTGATAGGGAAGTGCAATTTATCTCTAAATTCTGGATAGCTTTTTGTGGTAAACTCGGGATTGACTTGTCATTTTCATCTTTGTAACAAATTTTTAGATGCTTTATGCTGGCTTGGCAGGAGGACTGGTCTTCCTTTTTACCTCTCGCTGAGTTTGCCTTTAACAGTCAAGTAAATCAGTCTACTGGAACCTCAGTTTTTTCTGCAATTATGGTTTTAATCCCCATTTTGCTGAATTTTCTAGGATTAGTTCTTAATGTCCTGGGATACAGGTTGCAGTGCAGGAACTTGGGGATGTCTGGAAGGAGGTTCAAAAGAATATTGGAACAGCTCAGATTTGCCAAAAATGCAAGATCGATAAAAGACGTTCGGTGGGTCCTGTTTTTAAGATTGGGGATAAGGTTTGGTTGTCATGTGGGAACATTAAGCTTAAAGTTAAGTTAATGCCCCCGCCTAAAAGTATAAAGCAAACTTGAGTCCAAAGTCTTTTGGTCCATATGAGATTCTAGAGGTGGTCAATCTTGTGGCATTCAGATTAAAGTTTCCTCCATTCCTTCGCATCCCTAATGTGTTCCATAAATCCACATTAAAAGAAGATTGTCCCTTCGTCAGTGTCTTCCTCATCTCCACCTTTTGTGGTTTCTGTCAACGGTGCCTTGGCGTATGAGATTCAAATGGTTGTATATTCTCATAGGATCCGAAATTTCCTCCAATACCCCATCCACTGGTGGGGATGCAGACAAGATGAGAGATCCTGAGTCTCTGATCGAGATGAGAAGGCCAAGCGGTTCCTTAGGGCCTTCCATCTAATATTTCCTGAGAAGCCTGGGGGTTTGTTGCCCCCCCTAGAAGAGGGGTTACTGTGACGAATCCACCCCTTAGTGCGTCTGGGATGCAGTTAATGATGGCTCATCTGTCCAATCTGGTACAGGGGCATACTGAAGCTGTCAGTACTTTGATTGACAACTTAGTGTCAAGTCTGGTAGAGGGGCGTGCTGAACTGTCGGTGTTTTGACAGCTCGGCCGTCAATTCTGAGACTTGGAGATGCTGGTTGTCTGTAGGTGTTCATTGTCCCAGGTGATTGCCCGGCCACTTAAATGGGCTGTTAGTCCCAGACCATTATGAGACATACATTCAGCTTTTATAAAGACATACCAAGGGGAAGCATCTCATGTGACCACATGGTGAAACCAGAGAGCATGTAAATAAATACACATCAACAATAGAAGTGCATAGTGCATTGACAAAGGTATATATATATGCAGGAACTCAGGTAAAAACAACACCGATCACATAATGGGCTAGAGGACAATAAGATAATTGTATTCATAATGTCCATAAGCCAGTATGGCTATCATTCAAAAGTAATTATCAGCCATGAAGATAATGACCGGTAGTGGCCAATGCAAAATACCATACAGACTTATGAAATTCAAGGTTTCACAACCTCTTACCCATATTGATGCTAACCGCTTGCACAATGCCCCAACGCGCATTTCGCTAGTTGCTTCCTCGGGGGACAGTATATGTGTGTTTCAAACACCACATTATATATCCCATAGCAATCGTTGATAACCAATGGCAGCAATGGAGAGGAGAAAACTCCGGCCTCGTTCATTGTGTGCATGGAGGTGGGACATCCGGCATCACACAAGCGGTGCGTGTAGGGAGCAAGTGTCCCATCTGACATCATTGGAACGCATCGTCCTGTACAGATGCCTTCTGGCATACAGGCTAACAGGAAGCACCTTCCACATGCATCACTCACGGCAGGATAGAGGTGACCCATCCACAGATATATACAACATAGACGTAGCCATATTTGTTATGGGAAACACATAGGGCAAATCACAAAAATTACTTATAAATAACATTAGCCTATGCATACAACACAGATTGTCCATAGGTAAATAGTTGAGCCACCGAGAGGCTATCTCATGTAGACAGCACTGGATGTATTGTTGATAAATCCCATCCGCTCAATTCTCATATCCATGTTTTAGCCAGCTTAAGGGACATCATAAAAGGTATTCACTCAGAAAATATATATTATGTAAGCTATGATTTTTGACACAATATCTGTAACAGTATTGCTAGCGTCCCTGGGTCTTCCCTCTCCCTCCTCCAGGCAGGGACATCAACATACTCACTGCCCAGGGGGTCAACTAGTGCACTTGATCATCAATGCTTAAAGGGCTGCATACACTTTGGCCACCGGTCAATAGCTGGGTGGTATCAAGCATCTCTTCACCCTGCAGTAGGGAGGTACCTGAGCAATGTTCTCCATTCAGTAGTGTTGTACAACTAGTGAGTTGCCAGGACACTGTATTCTATGTTGTATGTGCAGCGCCCAAGAGTCCTGGTCGTTGCAGTACTGGAGCTCCGCCGCTAAGGGGGGCTATGGTACGTCTGATGGCACTGAAGGAGCTCTTCTGACCAGGTATCACAGTCACCAATACACTTCACAGTCTGGCCTCCAGGGGGAGCTAAGGGTTCTATGTATTAGGCCACTCCTCACAATCTGGTAAAACTGGGGGTTAGGCAGGAAGTTAGATGAGAAAGCTGACTGGGTTGGAACCAGGCAACACCTTGTGGCAGAGGGTGTTGTAGGGGAAGATTCAGAGGGGTCCCTGTCAGGGGTGGGATCCTGGCAGAGGCCTAGCAAACAGAGAAGAACGTTACGGGACCGCGCCTGCACGATATAGCGGCAGTACCCCAAGAAAGGACAAGAAGCGAGGTTTATTGTGCTGAGTGAGAAACGAGATCAACGCAACAAGGAGAATACCAGTAGGAGTCGTGCTGTAAGACGAGGCAACATCCTATTGAGGCGCATAACCGGTGGCCGGAACGCCGAGGAAGTATAGAGCTCCAGGCCAAACTTCAAACCTACGGCAGGACAGTCAGTTATAGGCGGGCTGTCTCACCCAATTCACCTAGGAAGACACAGGGGGGTAACAACAGGAGTGGGGCGACGCTAGAGTCCCGGAAGAGCTCCGAGCCTCCCCGTCATACGGGTGCGTCCTAACCATAAGATCTGGGGGACGTGGAAGGACATCAGAATCGAGTTGTGAGGGAACACGAGAAACAGACACAACAGTTGTGAGGACTATCCCGTGGTGCTTAGCAGGGAAGGACTACAACACACAAGCGCTAGAAGGTAGGCACAGATTTCCACCTGAAAAGGGAGCTCTGGATGTGCCATGGGACCGGCCGGACTTGCGCAGCCCGGTTAACCGTATTCCGGATTGAGGATCCTGAAGCCTTCAGTAAAGAGGTAAAGACACTGCAAACTGGTGTCCTCGTTATTTACTGCAACCTGCACCGCACCACCACAACATCATCACCATCTCGCACACCTATCATTGTACGCCCCTCAGCAGGGTCACGGACCGGGTCTAGCCACCGTGACAACCCCAGAACAGAGACTCAGAGGCCCGGTACCGGGTACCCCTCGGCCCTGCGACAGTGGGGGCACTACAACTTGGCGTCACAAACAGGATCTACTTAAGCCTGAAGAATCAGGTCATGTGTGCCTTGGAACTGTGATTTATTATACTTGGACTGTGACTTATTGTAAAGACTGTACATTGCCATTTACCGCCAAAAACCGCCGCCATTACAGCGCTGAGGAGAGCGCAGGAGAAGAAGAGGGGCGTGGAAGTGGGCGTAAACAGGCTGGAGAGCGTGAAAGACAATGACCGCCCAGTCTAAATATTTCTGCACCGTGAGGACGTGTCCGTCAGCAGCCGAGATCCGCCTCTTGATTCTCAATGGTGGGCGGAGACAGACAAAACGAAACCGCCCACGAAGGAGAGAGCGGGAAAAGGATCAGGAAGCGACCCACGTGGAGGACGCCATGGCCAGCAGCTCGGGACCCGAATGTGGGGTTGAAGCAGACGTCTCCCCCAACTACCCGGACGAATACCGCAGCCAATTCTCCACGGATAGCGCTGATCTCTTGCAGGCCGAGATGGGAGACTTGATCCACCAGCTCCTTCAGCTGAACGTGAAGGCCCAGGCTCCGCACCAGGTAGCGCCGGAAGGAAGTCCTCTGGCATCGGATCCTGTACCACCACCGGAGTTGTTGCAGAGGCCCTCGCCGGCACAGCCAGCGGAACCCGCCGCAGAGGAGGAACCTGCATTGGCTGGTGAGTCCGCCGACCCCGTCCCGCCGGCAGAGGGCTTGTTAATAGGCCCCGTTGCGGCACCCCCTCTCCCTGGGACCCATAGACTTCAGCGCCTGTTACCATGGGAGGAGGCAACGGGTATGGAACACCTCCTGAAAGCCCCGATTCCGCCAACTACCATGCTGTGGGAGGCCCATGCGGAGCGTACGGTATGCCGCTGGGTGAACCCAGGATCCAACCTCATGGGGTTCCCCGGGGTGAAGACACGGGAAGGGGAGATGGTGCAGGCCCTGAGCTGGGAGGAGTACCAGACCCAGCTGGCACAGCAGTGGAAGGAGAAGGAACAGGCGTACCAGGCCGGGCTGGAGGCCCACCATCAAAAAGACCTGGCGGTCAAGGACCGGGCCCGCAAGGACTCCACCGCTCACCAGGTCCCGCGCAGGCAGGGCACTATTGTCGCCTTCAAGCTCCGCGGAGGCTGGGGCTTTATCAAAGAGCCGGGCCTATACGCCGAAGTCTTCGTCAACCGGCGGGATGTGGAGTCGCATCTCAGGGAGGGCCACCCAGACCGAGATCTCTATCCGGGGGACGAAGTCACCTACACCCGGCATTTTGGGGAAAAGGGGTGGTTCGCCCTGAATGTCCACAAAAAGCGCAGCCCCGTGACACCCTCGACTAAGATGTCGGAGAAGCTGTCCCCCATAGCCAAGGTGCTCCCTTATGATCAGCCCACGGTCATCACCAAGACCACCGTGGTCACTCCAACGTGCACTATGGTCAAGACCACGATCTGCAGCATAGTCACCTCAATCACCCTCGTGGCCAAGGAGGCGCCTCTTCAGGTGGGCGGTGCCCCTGCTGCTCCAGAACTGAAGACAGTGGGTTCGCAGACCCCCAGATGGGACAACACTCCTCCTTACGCAGTACCAGGCGGCGGGCAATATCCACAGGGGTTGCCTCCGCCGGTGCTGCCTCCGGAGTGGTTCAAGTAAATATCCTAACACTCTGCAAATGTAAATAGTTGATTGTTTGTTTCCTGTTTGCTGCTACAACCCGATCAGGGTTAACTCTTAAAGGGATCCCTTTGTTTACCCGGGATCCCTTCTTTTACTTTTTGTTTTCTACCTGTTTGCACAAGTTATCAAGAACTGCTGAATCATGAACAATGCATGATTACAAACTTTTTGTACATAGTTGCACCTTCTTAAAGGTGCCCTCTACTGGTTTTACACAAAGAAAGGACTCTTTGCGAAGAAACTGTTCCTGGAAACAGTACAGGAGTCCTTGCTGCATACGGACTTGCAGCTTGAGAAGTTGCACTACCTCATAGAGACTTAGTCCCTTCTTAAAGGGGATGTTCATCAAAAGCACTTGAGGAATGATAATGTTTTGAAAGAAAGTACTGATAATGCTGATATGTAAAGGTTATATGTAGAAAGCTAGTTAAATTGTGAGAAATGTTTAATGATGTTGATAGAAGAATGAGGACAGAACGTGAACCCGTACGGGGTTAGTCAGTGAGTCCTCCTAGGAGCCATACAGAGATGGCTCAGTAATCCGAACTGAAAGATGGATGATATGTTCTATACTGTGTATAGTAGTAGAAAGACAGTAGGCCCGGGCAGAAAGGGGCGGTCCTGTAACAGAAAGGAGAGGCAGTAGGCCTGGAGCAGTTAGGACAGGCGGTCCTGCAGATGTAAAGAAGGAGAATGCAGAAAAGTTGATTAACCTTATAATGTTTTATAAGAAGGTCTTTAGTGGATTCAGCGAGTACGTCCTTAAAGGCAAAGTTAAATTATTGTTCAAAAATTTTGCACTTAGTAGAATACCCGGTTGGGTAAGAAAAGTTATTTATAGCAAGTTATTTAAAGTATTTAACCATGTTTGTAACGTTCAAGTGTCCTCACCTCCCATAAAGGGAAGCTCTGTTAAAAAGTTTACTTGTACTTGCATTTTCAAAATTGTATGTCTTTTTGCTGACATGTATTGTTGTTTTCTTCCCAGTCCAGGAGTACTGGATTTAACCGGGGGGGAGTGCAGCGCCCCAGAGTCCTGGTCGTTGCAGTACTGGAGCTCCGCCGCTAAGGGGGGCTATGGTACGTCTGATGGCACTGAAGGAGCTCTTCTGACCAGGTATCACAGTCACCAATACACTTCACAGTCTGGCCTCCAGGGGGAGCTAAGGGTTCTATGTATTAGGCCACTCCTCACAATCTGGTAAAACTGGGGGTTAGGCAGGAAGTTAGATGAGAAAGCTGACTGGGTTGGAACCAGGCAACACCTTGTGGCAGAGGGTGTTGTAGGGGAAGATTCAGAGGGGTCCCTGTCAGGGGTGGGATCCTGGCAGAGGCCTAGCAAACAGAGAAGAACGTTACGGGACCGCGCCTGCACGATATAGTGGCGGTACCCCAAGAAAGGACAAGAAGCGAGGTTTATTGTGCTGAGTGAGAAACGAGATCAACACAACAAGGAGAATACCAGTAGGAGTCGTGCTGTAAGACGAGGCAACATCCTATTGAGGCGCATAACCGGTGGCCGGAACGCCGAGGAAGTATAGAGCTCCAGGCCAAACTTCAAACCTACGGCAGGACAGTCAGTTATAGGCGGGCTGTCTCACCCAATTCACCTAGGAAGACACAGGGGGGTAACAACAGGAGTGGGGCGATGCTAGAATCCCGGAAGAGCTCCGAGCCTCCCCGTCATACAGGTGCGTCCTAACCATAAGATCTGGGGGACGTGGAAGAACATCAGAATCAAGTTGTGAGGGAACACGAGAAACAGACACAACAGTTGTGAGGACTATCCCGTGGTGCTTAGCAGGGAAGGACTACAACACACAAGCGCTAGAAGGTAGGCACAGATTTCCACCTGAAAAGGGAGCTCTGGATGTGCCATCGGACCGGCCGGACTTGCGCAGCCCGGTTAACCGTATTCCGGATTGAGGATCCTGAAGCCTTCAGTAAAGAGGTAAAGACACTGCAAACTGGTGTCCTCGTTATTTACTGCAACCTGCACCGCACCACCACAACATCATCACCATCTTGCACACCTATCATTGTACGCCCCTCAGCAGGGTCACGGACCGGGTCTAGCCACCGTGACAACCCCAGAACAGAGACTCAGAGGCCCGGTACCGGGTACCCCTCGGCCCTGCGACAGTGGGGGCGCTACATATGTGTCTGAACCTTTTCCTATATCATGTGTTACATAGAACTCTTAAGCTGGTGGTACCCCAGCCTTGAAGCTGTAGTAACTATAGCTGAACAGTGCTCCGGCCGAACCTTAAGTTGAAGCCGCACCCATGACAGCTGAACCCTGACACTGCTCTTGTCGTACCTAAGCCTGAAGCCGCACCTACAGTACCTGAAGCCTAATAACGCTCTCACGGTACCAGAGTCTGAAGCCGCACCCATGGTGCCCAAAACTTCACACTGCTCCTGCGGTACCTGAGCTTGAAGCCGCACCTGTGGTACCTGAATCTGAAGCCACTCCAGTGGTACCCATAGCTGTAACCGCTCCAGTGGTACTTGAATCAGCCCAGTGTCTGTCCTGGTTAGTGCAGCGCCCCCATACGCAGGGCCGCGGTTTACTCGGTACCGGGCCTCTCGGTCTCAGTTCTGGGGTTGTCACGGTGGCTACCCGGTCCGTGACCCTGCTAAGGGGCGTCCAATGAAAGATATGATGATGGTGCGTGGTGCAGGTCGCGATGAATAACGAGGACACAGGGTTGCAGTCTCTTTACCTCTTTACTGAAGGCTTCGGACTCCTCAATCCAGAGCACTGCTAACGGGGCTGGCTGAGACCGGCCGGTCCAAAGGCACATCCAGAGTTCCCTTTACAGGTGGAAATCAGTGCCTACCTTCTAGCGCCTGTGTGTTGTAGTACCTCCCTGCTGAGCACCACGGGATAGTCCTCACAACTGTTGTGTCTGTTTCTGATGTTCTCTCTCTCCGTCCCCCAGATGATATGGCTAGGACGCACCCGTATGACGGGGTAGGCCTGGAGTTATTCTGGGACCCTAGAGATGCCCCTCTCCCTCAATTGCCTCCTTTGTCTTCGTTAGGTGATTTAGGTGAGACAGCCACCCTATAGTTAACTGTCCTGCCACTGTCTGAAGTAATACGTAGAGTCTCTTACTTCCTCGGTGCTCCAGCCTCCGGCTACGCGCCTCAGAAGGATGTTGCCTTGGTCTTAAGGGCACGACTCCTTCTGGTTCTATCTCCTCTGTGCTGTGATCTCGCTTCTCACTTCTCCGCAATATACTCCGCTTTCATGTCCTTTCTTAGGAGTCTGCCGCTGTAACACTCAAGCACGGCTCCGTAACGTTCTGTCTCTCCTAGGCCGCTGTCAGGATCCCACCCCTGACAGGTCCTTTCTCGAGCTCTCCCTAGCTACTTCTCCCTAACTTCCTGTCCAACCCCCAGTTTTACCAGAGTGTGAGGAGTGGCCTAATAGATAGAACCCCCCCCCCCTGGTGGCCAGATTGTGAAGTGTAGTGTGTGTCTGTGATACCTGGTCAGGTGAACTCCTTTCGTGCAATCAGATGTAACATCACTCTCCTTAGTGGCAGAGCGACATTACTGCAACGACCAGGACTCTGGGGCGCTACACTAGCGTTCCATAGGCCAAACTGTCAGAGCCTGTTCCAGGGTCCGAATCCTTTCCTGCCAGTGACTCCGAGTCTGTGTCCATTAAGCCCAGTCACACAAAATCTTATCTGTCTGAACAGTGTCCAAATCCTGTCCTCCAGTGACTCCAAGTCTGTGTCCATTCAGCCCAGTGACCCAGAATTCACACTGTCTGAACAGTGCCTGAATCCTGTCCTGCCAGTGACTCCGATTCTGTATCCATCCTGCCCGTAAACCCAGAACATTCTTTAGTTCTCAATATAAAGAAAGCTTTTAGGCACCAATTTGTGCAATACTGTGTCTACATGGAAAACACTATCTATCTCTTATTTATATCTATCTATTATATATCTAATATCTATCAATATCTTTTGTGACAAAGTCACTGGTAATGTAATGGGGAGGAAAAATGTTTCACTACATTATGGGCTGGTTTTCATGTGGACATTCATAGAGTGGGTGGGAGAATGCCCATCTTATATCCATTCTAGTGAAGAGTTCAATAAAACCTTGAAATCTATGCTGAAGAAGGTCGCGGTGAAGGATGGCTGATACTGGGATTGCCTCCTGCCATATTTAATGTTCTTCATCAGGGAAGTCCCACAGGTCTCTATGTGGTTCTCGCTGTTAGAGCCCTTATACGGACGGCATCTGCGAGGTCTTCTGGACATTGCCAAGGAGAACTGGGAAGTGGAGGTAACACCCCACCGAAGCATTATCGAACATGTGGGCCAGAGGCAGGACAGAATCACGAGTGTGAAGCCGATTGTGAGGAAGAGTCTCCTCCAAGCAAAAGAAGCCCAGGCAAGGGTCTACAATCAGTGGGCAAGACTGAGACAGTTTAGCCCTGGAGACCTGGTGTTGGTGCTGATCCCCACCGCTGAAAGTAAATTTCTGGCCAAGTGGCAAGGGCCAAACGGGGTGGTTGACAAGTTGAGTGATGTCATCTACAAGGTCCACCAACTGGGGAAAAGAAAACCAAACCAGGTGTACCACATTAACCTGCTGAAACCGTGGCGAGACAGGGATCCGGAATGCGCAACATGCCTGGGGGCCCATCCTGAAACCAAAGTCAAGGATGCCACAGTGGCAGAGACACTGTTGCCGGCCCAGAAATAACAGTGCCATGAGATGCTTCAGCGGAACCAAGACCTGTTTTTGGAGTTACCAGGATGTATGCAGGTTATGGAGCACAAAATCCTGACTAAGCCACATGTGAGGGTGAACCAAAGGCTGTATCAGATTCCTGAAACTCGCTGCGAGGTATTCTCCAAGGAGGTGAAGAGAATGTTGAGCCGGGGCATCATTGATGAGTCAAAGAGCGGCTGTTCCAGCCCTATTGTCCTTGTGCCAAAGCCAGATGGAGAGTGGCGCTTCTGTAACAATTACAGAAAGCTCAATGAGGTGTCCAAGTTTGACGCATATCCGATCCCCCGGGTCAATGAACTTATTGAGAGGCTAGAGTCAGCCAGATACATCACCACCCTAACGAAAGGGTACTGGCAAATTCTCCTATCTCCAAGTGCCAAGGAGAAGACGACATTTCTTTCTTACAACTGGCTGGTGCTTTTAATATACCCGGATGCCTTTCGGACTACAAGGAGCCCCAGCTACCTTACAGAGGGCTATGGACTAGATACTATTCCCTCACAAGAAGTACGCCGCCGCTTAATTGGACGACATCGTGATCTTCAGCCTGGATTGAAGAAGTCATGTGCAGAAAGTCCAGGCAGTACTTGACGCACCAAGGAAGGCAGGGTTTACCATAAACCCAAAGAAGTGCACCGTCAAGAAATAAGAGGCAAAGTAATTGGGCTACATCGTTGGAAGGGGTGAGATAAAGCCCCAAATAGACAAAGTGGAGGCAATCCAAATGTGGCCACAGCCGGTCTCCAAAAAGCAGGTTAGAGTGTTTCTGGGAATTGTGGGATATTATCGGAGATTTATCCCGAACTTCGCCATGATAGCTGCCCCCCTGACTGATCTTTTCATGGGCACAAAGTCGACGATGGTCAAATGGTTCTCTGAAGCTGAGATAGCATTCCAGGAGTTGAAGCTCGTCCTGTGCAGGCAGCCAGTTTTGGTCGCACCAGACTTCACTAAGGAGTTTGTGCTCCAGATGGATGCCTGTGAAGCCCTTTTAGGAGCTGTGCTGTCTCAGGAATTAGATGGGGACGAACACTCAGTCCTATATATCTGTGTCAGGACTCTGAACATTTTTATTACCTTTTGTGCATTACTGCCCTTTTCCAAGATGGCGTCTTTGGTCTCTTGTGCACTGTGTCTTCCTGCTATAAAACTCCACCCCAGCCTTCAGTCTGTGCTAGAGTATTCTGCCTTGCATCCAGCTCCTGACTCTGATGACTCCCTGGCTATATACCTGCTCCTGTGAACCTGTGTGGAGATCCTGCTACTCTGCTCTGAGTTCCTGCTGCATACACCAGTTTCCAGTAATCCTCTTTCATTTGTTGCTCGTGTTTACTTCCATCTGCATTTGCTGGACATGTAAGCTGTTGCTGCTCTGCTTAAACCTGAGATTATCACCCAGGCCTTCCTGGTTGAGATAAGACATTGCTTGAACTGCCTTATAAGCATATCTATCTATGTTTGGACTTAAACAAGGACTTATTCGTGTCAAGTATCCTCAAGAATAACTGTGCTTCATAGACTTTCTGCTTGATTGCATTTTCCTCTGAAGTTCCCTATAGACTGTTAAGCTGCGTTTAATATTTACACCAAGTGTTGTGGACTTGAGTTTCTCTCCGCACCTGTTTGAATCACCGTGTGATAATATAGACTTTACCACTTATAAAACTGTGTCCTGTAGTTGTCTTGTTCCAATAGACTTTACCACTTATAAAACTGTGTCCTGTAGTTGTCTTGTTCCACGCAAAGAGTCTCCTGAGTTATCCCCTATAATTATTACAATCTGAGTAGGAAACTCTCCTCCTGTCAGAAGAACTAAGCCATTGTGGAGAAAGAGTGCTTGGCCATCAAGTGGGCAATCGACACTCTGAGATATCACCTGTTAGGCAGAAAGTTAGCTTATGACTAAGAGTGCGTATACACCTGAAACGCGTCAGGTACGAGGCCTCGCCTTTTAATGTTTTAACTACGTTTGAATAAAGAATAAGTTTTAGCCCTAGATAATTGTGCCAGAATCTTTCCCTATTTTTTCAGCTTCAGAAAGAACTGGGTCTCTGGCAAGGGGGTACTGCACCACAAGTGCGGACAAGCAGGGAACCACAGATGCGGACAGGCAAGGAACCTCAGATTCCCACAGGACAGACAGGAGCAGGTTCACATAGAACAGACTGGGTCAGGTAAGGACAAGTACACACAAGACAGACCAGACCAAGTTCCCACAAGATCAATACAAGGACAGGTCCACACAGGACAGCCAGAGCCAGACTCAGTCAAGGTACTTACAATGAAGTAGCAAGAGTACACACAAACCAATAATGTTGCACAGAGGCAACAGATTAGAGATATGTCCTGGTTCAAAAACTGCAGGTTTTAGGAATTTGTACAGATACAGACAGTGAAATTAGGAAAAGATACATAGATACAAACAGGTTCAGGGATTGGTCCTAAAGGTACCGTCACATTAAGCGAGGCTGCAGCGATATAGACAACGATGCCGATCGCTGCAGCGTCGCTGTTTCGTCGCTGTTTGGTCGCTGGAGAGCTGTCACACAGAGAGCTCTCCAGCGACCAACGATGCCAGTCCCCGGGTAACCAGGGTAAACGTCGGGTTACTAAGCGCAGGGCCGCGCTTAGTAACCCGATGTTTACCCTGGTTACCAGTGTAAATGTAAAAAAACCCAAACACTACATACTTACATTCCGGTGTCTGTGGCGTCCCCCGGCGTCCGCTTCCCTGCACTGTGTCAGTGCCGGCCGTAAAGCACAGGGGTGACGTCACCGCTGTGCTCTGCTTTACGGCTGGCCGGCGCTGACACAGTGCAGGACAGCAGAACGCCGGAGGACGCCACAGACACCGGAATGTAAGTATGTAGTGTTTGGTTTTTTTACATTTACACTGGTAACCAGGGTAAACATCCGGTTACTAAGCGCGGCCCTGCGCTTAGTAACCCGATGTTTACCCTGGTTACAAGTGAAGACATCGCTGAATCGGCGTCACACACACCGATCCAGCGATGTCTGCGGGAGATCCAGCGACGAAATATAGTTCTGGACTTTCTGCTCTGACCAACAATGTCACAGCAGGATCTTGATCGCTGCTGCGTGTCAAACACAACGATATCGCTATCCAGGACGCTGCAACGTCACGGATCGCTAGCGATATCGTTGTTAAGTTGGTCAGTGTGAAGGTACCTTTATTCAGACAAGGACAACCGCCAGGGTGGCAGAAACAGAAAAGGTCAGATACAGGTAAAGATTAAGGGTTCAGGCCTGGGTATTCAGCCCCCAAGGTGGCAGAAACAGGAAAGGACCAGGCAAATGAAAAGTTGCACACACACTGAAAGAAAATGTTGCTCAGGCAATGGAGCTCATTGCATGGCCTGGGGTGATGAGCATATAGGTTTCATTGCAGAGTGGGGGATGGGAAGCCATGCAGGGACACAGGCACTAGTGTTACAGCCACCACATTGTTTTCAGCCCACTGCCACTTAAACTTGACCTTGCCTCCAACAATCAATTTCATCAACTCTCACTAACTGCCTAAAACCAGGAAGTGGTTCCCTTTTTGTCCCACTACCTCCCTCCAAATTGTTGACCAGTACCAAGTATTAACTACGTTCTAGCTTATGTACTAACTTAATTTTTTTCCTATGCTTTCCTTATACCTGAGCTGAGCATACCTGAGTTACCTTAGGCATTACCTCCGCAGTACCCACACAGCAGCATCAGTACCTATAACATACCTCCCAACCATCCCGGATCCAGCAGGACTGTCCCGATTTTGACAGTCAGCCCCGCGATCCCGGGCGGGACATTAGTTGTCCCGCACTGGTTGGGAGGTGTGTATATCACCCAGTCAGCTCCCTGAGCCCATGCACCCGCAGAGCAGCATATTGGCTGCTCTGTGCGCACAGGACCTGTGATGAAGTCACAGGATGGGAGGAGTCAGGGGGTCACATGATCGGGAGGACCTCCGTGTAGAGGACTCTGCTGGTTGTCATGGTGCTGGAGGAAGGTAAGCTTATGTGTGAGGTCAGGAGGTGTTTACAGTGTGGTTGTAGCATAGCCGTGTGTGTACGAGGTATACTGAGTGGAGCAGCGTGTGAAAGGTGTATGGAGCAGAGTCGCGTGTGTAAGAGGCGTACGGAGTGGAGCCACGTGTGTACGAGGTGTACAGAGCAGAGCCACATGTGTACGAGGTGTGCGGAGTGGAGCAGCGTGTGCAATGTGTATTGAGCGGAGCCGTGTGTGTACGAGGTGTATGGAGCAGAGCCGTGTATGTATGAGGTGTACGAAGTGGAGCCATGTGTGTATAAGGTGTATAGAGCGGAGCCGTGTGTGTATGAGGTGTACGAAGCAGAGCAGTGTGTGTGCAAGGTATACAGAGCGGAGCAGCGTCTGCAATGTGTATGGAGCGGAGCTGTGTGTGTACGAGGTGTACGGAGTGGAGCCGTGTGTGTACGAGATGTATGGAGAGGAGCCGTGTTTGTATGAGGTGTACGGAGCGGAGCTGTGTGTGTATAAGGTGCATAGAGCGGAGCTGTGTGTGTATGAGGTGTGAGGAGCAGTGTGTGTGCAAGGTATACAGAGCGGAGCAGCGTCTGCAATGTGTATGGAGCGAAGCTGTGTGTGTACGAGGTGTACGGAGTGGAGCCGTGTGTGTATGAGGTGTATGGAGCGGAGCCATGTGTGTACGAGGTGTATGGAGCGGAGCTGTGTGTGTACGAGGTGTACGGAGTGGTGCCGTGTGTGTACGAGATGTATGGAGAGGAGCCGTATGTGTACGAGGTGTACGGAGTGGAGCCGTGTGTGTGCAAGGTATACTGAGTGGAGCAGCGTGTGCAATGTGTATGGAGCGGAGCCGTGAGTGTACGAGGCGTACGGAGTGGTGCCGTGTGTGTACGAGATGTATGGAGCGGAGCCATGTGTGTATGAGGTGTACGGAGTGGAGCCGTGTGTGCAAGGTATACGGAGCGGAGCAGCGTGTGCAATGTGTACGGAGCGGAGCTGTGTGTGTACGAGGTGTACAGAGTGGAGCAGTGTGTGTACGAGATGTATGGAGAGTGTTGTGAATTCTGCTTTTGGGTTCCCTCCGGTGGTAGTAGGTGGTAATGCAGTTGTCCCTGGGTTGCAGTCCTGGTCAGGTGTGTCTGCTGATTGCAGTTCTGACTGGGGTATTTAGGTGTGCAGGATTCATTAGTCCTTGCCAGTTGTCAATTGTTGTTGGGAGGTGTAGGACCTCTGCCTGGTTCCTCCTGCCTTTCTGCCAAATCAGCAAAGATTAGTGTCTGTTTTTTTTTTCCTGTGGCACACATTCTGTGTGCTTCACAATTCAGTGCTATTCTTTGTGTTTTCTTGTCCAGCTTAGATTGTGTCAGTATTTTCTCAGTCTTGTTGGATTCTCTGGAGTGGCAGATATACATTCCATGTCTTTAGTTAGATTGTGGAACTTTTTGTATTATCTGTTGTGGATATTTTTGGAAGGGTTTTAATACTGATTGCCTAGTAATCTGTCCTATCCTTTCCTATTTAGCTAGAGTGGCCTCTTTTGCTAAAATCCTGTTTTCTACCTGCGTGTGTCTATTCTTCTTCTACTCACAGTCATTATTCGTGGGGGGCTGCCTATCCTTTGGGGGTCTGCTCTGAGGCAAGATAGCATTCCTATTTCCATCTATAGGGGTATTTAGTCCTCCGGCTGTGTCGAGGTGTCTAGGGTTTGTTAGGCACACCCCACGGCTACTTCTAGTTGCGGTGTTAGTTCAGGATTTGCCGTCAGTACAGGTTCCACCGACTCCAGTTTTCATGCGGCTCCAAGGTCACCAGATCATAACAGTACAACTGGCCAATAATTAGTTAAATGCATCTCAGAAGAAGGGAAGAAAGGTGTTGAGCCATTTTTTTTTCTGCAGTCTGTTCTGTCTTTTCTTCCCTCTTTATTTATGGGTGGCTGAGGAGTCTTGTGATAGCATGGATGTTCAGGAATTAGCTTCTCGTGTAGACCAGCTTGCTGGTAGGGTACAGGGTATTTCTGATTATATTGTTCAGACTCCTGCTTTAGAGCTGAAGATTCCTACTCCTGATTTGTTTTTTGGTAATAGGTCCAAATTTTTGGGTTTTAAAAACAATTGTAAACTGTTTTTTGCTCTGAGATCGCGATCCTCCGGTGATTTCATTCAGCAGGTTAAAATTGTCATCTCCCTGCTGCGTGGCGATCCACAGAATTGGGCATTTTCCCTGGAATCTGGGAATCCGGCCTTGCTTAATGTAGATTCCTTTTTTCAGGCTTTAGGATTATTATATGATGAACCTAATTCTGTGGATCAAGCGGAGAAAACCTTGTTGGCCCTGTCTCAGGGTCAAGAGGCGGCAGAATTGTATTGTCAGAAATTTAGAAAATGGTCTGTGTTGACTAAATGGAATGATGATGCTTTGGCGGCAATTTTCAGAAAGGGTCTTTCTGAATCCGTTAAAGATGTTACGCCTTCCGGTCTGAGTGATTCTATGTCTCTGGTCATTCAGATTGATCGGCGCTTGCGGGAGCGTCAAAATGTGCGCGCTGTGGCATCGCCCTTAGAGCAAAGTCCTGAGCCAATGCAGTGTGATAGGATTTTGTCTAGAACGGAATGACAAGGATTCAGATATCAGAATAGGTTGTGTTATTATTGTGGCGACGCTTCTCATGTCATTTCAGTCTGCCCTAAGCGGACAAAAAGGATCGATAGTTCATTTACTATCAGTACTGTACAACCTAAATTTCTGTTATCGGTGTCCTTGATCTGCTCATTGTCATCATTTTCTGTCATGGCGTTTGTGGATTCAGGCGCCGCCTTGAACTTAATGGATTTTGAGTTTGCCAGGCGTTGTGGTTTTCCCTTGCAGCCTTTGCAGAACCCTATTCCTTTAAGGGGGATTGATGCTACACCTTTGGCTAAAAATAAGCCCCAGTTTTGGACACAGGTGACCATTCACATGGCGCCAGCCCATCAGGAAGATTGTCGATTTCTGGTGTTGCATAATTTGCATGATGTTATCGTGCTGGGATTCCCGTGGTTGCAGGTACATAATCCTGTGTTGGATTGGAAATCTATGTCTGTGACTAGTTGGGGTTGTCAGGGGGTTCATAATGATGTTCCTTTGATGTCAATCTCCTCTTCTTCCTCTTCTGAAATTCCAGAGTTTTTGTCTGATTTTCAGGATGTATTCGATGAGCCCAAGTCCAGTTCCCTTCCACCGCACAGGGACTGTGATTGTGCGATTGACTTAATTCCAGGCAGTAAGTTTCCTAAAGGCTGACTTTTCAACCTGTCTGTGCCTGAACATACCGCCATGCGGAGTTATGTTAAGGAGTCTTTGGAGAAAGGGCATATTCGGCCATCTTCTTCACCGTTGGGAGCAGGTTTTTTTTTTGTTGCTAAGAAGGATGGCTCCTTGAGACCTTGTATTGATTATCGCCTCTTGAATAAGATCACGGTCAAGTTTCAATACGCTTTACCTTTGCTTTCCGATTTGTTTGCTAGGATTAAGGGGGCTAGTTGGTTTATGAAGATTGACCTTCGGGGGCATATAATCTTGTTCGTATTAAGCAGGGTGATGAATGGAAAACTGTTATGATCCTGGTGGTAGGATCTCAAACTGACCTGACACATATACCCTGAATATATAGGACAAGTTCTGGGGATGTGGAAGCTATACTGACCGCAATCCTGATCCTATCCAAACACACTAAAGGCAGCTGTGGAGCGTTACCTGAAAACCTAGACACCTCGTCACAGCCTGAGAAACTGACTACCCCTAGAGAGAAAGCAAAGACCTCACTTGCCTCAGAGAAATATCCCCAAAGTTTTAGATAGCCCCCCACAAATAATAACGGTGAGTTAAGGGGAAAACACAAACGTAGAGATGAAACAGGTTTAGCAAATGAGGCCCGCTAATACTAGATAGGCAGATAATAGATAGGTGTCTGTGCGGTCAGTACAAAAACTATCAAAAGTAAACCACGCAGAGAATACAAGAACCCCCACACCGACTCACGATGTGAGGGGCGCACTCTGCACCCCAGAACTACCAGCAAGCAAAAAATCACATAAAAGCAAGCTGGGCTGGACTCATAATATAATGAGAAAGGTTTTCAAGGAAATAATGAGAAACTGAACAAGCAAACTTAGCTTCTCATAGCAGGAGACTGGTCACAAGGAATATTCAGGAGAGCACAGGATCAGGACTGAATACACCGACAGCAGGTGACAAGTAAAGGTCCAGGTGAGTTAAATAGGCCCAGCCTAGCAGGAGATGAAACAGCTGAGCCCAGCCAAGACCAGCCATATCGCTAAAGGCCACCAGAGGGAGCCCAAGAACAAACTCACACAGTACCACTCATGACCACAGGAGGGAGCCCGAGAACGGAATTCACAACAGTACCCCCCCCCCTTGAGGAGGGGTCACCGAACCCTCACCAGAGCTCCCAGGCCGATCAGGATGAGCCAAATGAAAGGCACGAACCAAATCGGCCGCATGGACATCAGAGGCGACAACCCAGGAATTATCCTCCTGACCATAACCCTTCCATTTCACTAAGTACTGAAGCCTCCGTCTCGAAATACGAGAATCCAAGATCTTCTCCACCACATATTCCAACTCCCCCTTGACCAAGACCAGAGCAGGAGGATCAACAGAAGGGACCACAGGCACCACATATCTCCGCAACAATGACCTATGGAACACATTATGAATGGCAAACGATGTTGGGAGGTCCAAGCGAAAAGACACAGGGTTGAGGATTTCCAAAATCTTATAAGGACCGATGAAACGAGGCTTGAACTTAGGAGAGGAAACCTTCATCGAGACATAACGAGAAGACAACCATACCAAATCCCCCACACAAAGTCGGGGACCCACACAGCGACGGCTGTTAGCAAAGCGCTGAGCCTTCTCTTGGGACAAAGTCAAATTGTCCACCACATGGTTCCAAATCTGCTGCAACCTATCCACCACAGAATCCACCCCAGGACAGTCAGAAGACTCAACCTGACCCGAGGAGAAACGAGGATGAAAACCAGAATTGCAAAAGAAAGGTGAAACCAAAGTAGCAGAACTAGCCCGATTATTGAGGGCGAACTCAGCCAATGGCAAAAAGGTCACCCAATCATCCTGGTCAGCAGAAACAAAACATCTCAAATAAGTTTCCAAGGTCTGATTAGTTCGTTCGGTTTGACCATTCGTCTGAGGATGGAAGGCTGATGAAAAAGACAATTCAATGCCCATCTTAGCACAAAGGGATCGCCAAAATCTGGACACAAACTGGGATCCTCTGTCGGACACAATGTTCTCCGGAATACCATGTAAACGAACCACATTCTGAAAAAACAGTGGCACCAAATCGGAGGAGGAAGGCAACTTAGGCAAGGGTACCAAATGGACCATTTTGGAAAAACGATCACAAACCACCCAGATGACAGACATCTTCTGAGAGACAGGAAGATCCGAAATCAAATCCATGGAAATATGCGCCCAAGGCCTCTTCGGGACAGACAAAGGCAAAAGCAATCCACTGGCATGAGAACACGAAGGCTTGGCCCGAGAACAAATCCCACAGGACTGCACAAAGGAACGCACATCCCGCGACAAGGAAGGCCACCAAAAGGATCTCGCCACCAAATCCCTGGTACCAAAAATCCCAGGATGACCCGCCAACACCGAAGAATGAACCTCGGAAATAACTCTACTGGTCCATCTGTCTGGGACAGTCTCTCCGGTGGACAACGGTCAGGTCTATTGGCCTGAAACTCCTGCAACACCCGTCGCAGATCAGGAGAGATGGCAGACAAAATCACCCCCTCTTTGAGAACACCAGTCGGTTCAGAAACTTCCAGGGAGTCAGGTACAAAACTCCTAGAAAGGGCATCAGCCTTCACGTTTTTCGAACCCGGAATATATGAAACCACGAAATTGAAATGAGAGAAAAACAGCGACCATTGAGCCTGTCTCGGATTCAACCGTTTGGCAGACTCGAGATAAGTCAAATTCTTGTGATCCGTCAAGACCACCACACGATGCTTGGCTCCCTCAAGCCAATGTCGCCACTCCTCAAATGCCCACTTCATTGCCAACAACTCTCGATTACCAACATCATAATTCTGTTCGGCAGGCGAAAACTTTCTTGAAAAGAAAGCACATGGTCTCATCACAGAGCCATCAGAGCTTCTCTGCGACAAAACAGCCCCTGCTCCAATCTCAGAAGCATCAACCTCGACCTGAAAGGGAAGAGAGACATCGGGCTGGCGCAAGACAGGAGCCAAAGAAAACCGACGTTTCAACTCCTGAAAGGCCTCCACGGCCGCAGGAGACCAATTCGTCACATCAGAACCCTTCTTGGTCAAATCTGTCAAAGGCTTCACCACACTAGAAAAATTAGTGATGAAGCGACGGTAAAAATTAGCAAAACCCAAGAACTTCTGAAGACTCTTCACAGATGTAGTTTGAGTCCAGTCATGAATAGCCTGGACCTTGACTGGATCCATCTCGATAGTAGAAGGAGAAAAAATAAAGCCCAAAAAGGAAACCTTCTGGACTCCGAAGAGACATTTAGAGCCCTTCACAAACAAGGCATTGGCACGCAGGACCTGAAATACCATCCTGACCTGCTTCACATGAGACTCCCAATCATCAGAAAAGACCAAAATATCATCCAGGTACACAATCATAAATCTATCCAGGTACTCTCGGAAGATGTCGTGCATGAAGGACTGAAACACAGAGGGGGCATTAGAAAGCCCAAAAGGCATCACCAAGTACTCAAAATGGCCTTCGGACGTATTAAATGCTGTTTTCCATTCATCGCCCTGCTTTATGCGCACAAGATTATACGCTCCACGAAGATCTATCCTGGTGAACCAACTGGCCCCCCTAATCCGAGCAAACAGATCGGACAACAGTGGCAAGGGATACTGAAATTTGACCGTGATGTTATTTAGAAGGCGATAATCTATACAGGGTCTCAGAGAACCATCCTTCTTGGCCACAAAAAAGAACCCCGCACCCAAAGGAGACGAGGACGGGCGAATATGTCCCTTCTCCAAGGACTCCTTTATATAACTCCGCATAGCGGTATGTTCTGGTACAGACAAATTAAAAAGTCGTCCCTTAGGGAACTTACTACCAGGAATCAGATTTATGGCACAATCACAATCCCTATGAGGAGGTAGGGCACTGGATTTGGGCTCATCAAATACATCCTGGTAGTCCGACAAAAATTCAGGGACTTCAGAAGGAGTAGAAGAAGCAATTGACACCAAAGGAGCATCGCCATGAATCCCCTGGCAACCCCAACTTGACACAGACATTGCTTTCCAATCCAGGACTGGATTATGAGCCTGCAGCCATGGCAGACCCAACACGACAACATCATGCAAATTATGTAGCACCAGAAAGCGAATTACCTCCTGATGTACAGGAGCCATGCACATGGTCAATTGAGTCCAGTACTGAGGTTTATTCTTGGCCAATGGTGTAGCATCAATTCCCTTTAGCGGGATAGGGAATTGTAAAGGCTCCAAGATAAAACCACAGCGCATGGCAAATGACAAATCCATCAAATTCAGGGCAGCACCTGAATCCACAAAAGCCATAACTGGGTAGGATGACAGAGAGCAAATCAAAGTAACAGACAAAATGAATTTAGGTTGTACAGTACCAATGGTGACAAACTTGGCAACCCTTTTTGTGTGCTTAGAGCATGCTGAGATAACATGAGCAGAATCACCACAGTAAAAGCACAACCCATTCTGACGTCTGTGGTTTTGCCGTTCAACTCTGGTCAGAATCCTGTCACATTGCATAGGCTCAGGTTTCTGCTCAGAAAATACCGCCAGAGGGTGCACAGGTCTCAAACTGACCTGACACATATACCCTGAATATATAGGACAAGTTCTGGGGATGTGGAAGCTATACTGACCGCAATCCTGATCCTATCCAAACACACTAAAGGCAGCTGTGGAGCGTTACCTGAAAACCTAGACGCCTCGTCACAGCCTGAGAAACTGACTACCCCTAGAGAGAAAGCAAAGACCTCACTTGCCTCAGAGAAATATCCCCAAAGTTTTAGATAGCCCCCCACAAATAATAACGGTGAGTTAAGGGGAAAACACAAACGTAGAGATGAAACAGGTTTAGAAAATGAGGCCCGCTAATACTAGATAGGCAGATAATAGATAGGTGTCTGTGCGGTCAGTACAAAAACTATCAAAAGTAAACCACGCAGAGAATACAAGAACCCCCACACCGACTCACGATGTGAGGGGCGCACTCTGCACCCCAGAACTACCAGCAAGCAAAAAATCACATAAAAGCAAGCTGGGCTGGACTCATAATATAATGAGAAAGGTTTTCAAGGAAATAATGAGAAACTGAACAAGCAAACTTAGCTTCTCATAGCAGGAGACTGGTCACAAGGAATATTCAGGAGAGCACAGGATCAGGACTGAATACACCGACAGCAGGTGACAAGTAAAGGTCCAGGTGAGTTAAATAGGCCCAGCCTAGCAGGAGATGAAACAGCTGAGCCCAGCCAAGACCAGCCATATCGCTAAAGGCCACCAGAGGGAGCCCAAGAACAAACTCACACAGTACCACTCATGACCACAGGAGGGAGCCCGAGAACGGAATTCACAACAGAAAACTGCGTTTAATACGCCCGAAGGCCATTTTGAATACCTTGTGATGCCATTCAGGCTCACTAACGCTCCATCTGTTTTTCAATCCTTCATGCATGATATCTTCCGGACTTATATTGATAAATTTTTGATTGTATATTTGGAAGATATTTTGATTTTTTCCGATGATTGGAAGTCTCATGTGGAACAGGTCAGGATGGTATTTCAGATCCTTCGTGACAATGCTTTGTTTGTGAAGGGGTCTAAGTGTCTCTTTGGGGTGCAGAAGGTTTCTTTTTTGGGCTTTATTTTTTCTCCCTCATCTATGGAGATGGATCCGGTTAAGGTTCAGGCCATTCATGATTGGATTCAACCCACATCCGTGAAGAGCCTTCAAAAATTTTTGGGTTTTGCAAATTTTTATCGCTGGTTCATTGCTAACTTCTCCAGCGTGGTTAAACCCTTGACTGATTTGACGAAAAAAGGCGCTGATGTGGCGAATTGGTCCTCTGCAGCTGTCTCTGCCTTTCAGGAGCTTAAACGCCGATTTACTTCTGATCCGGTGTTGCGCCAACCAGATGTTTCTCTTCCGTTTCAGGTTGAGATTGATGCTTCAGAGATTGGGGCAGGGGCCGTTTTGTCTCAGAGGGATTCTGTTGGTTCTTTGATGAAACCGTGTGCCTTCTTCTCCCGCAAGTTTTCGCCTGCTGAACACAATTATGATGTCGGCAATCGGGAGTTGTTGGCTATGAAGTGGGCGTTTGAGGAGTGGCGACATTGGCTTGAGGGAGCTAAGCACCGTATTGTGGTCCTGACCGATCATAAGAATTTGATTTACCTCGAGTCTGCCAAACGGCTGAGTCCTAGACAGGCTCGATGGTCCTTGTTTTTTCCCGTTTTGATTTCGTGGTTTCGTATCTTCCGGGTTCTAAGAATATTAAGGCTGATGCCCTTTCTAGGAGTTTTTTGCCTGATTCACCTGAGGTCCTTGAACCGGTCGGCATTCTGAAAGAAGGGGTGGTCCTTTCTGCCATTTCCCCTGATTTACGGCGGGTTCTTCAGGAATTTCAGGCTGATAGACCTAATCGCTGTCCTGTGGGGAAATTGTTTGTTCCTGACAGATGGACTAGTAGAGTGATTTCTGAGGTTCACTGTTCTGTGTTGGCTGGTCATCCTGGTATTTTTGGTACCAGAGATTTGGTTGGTAGGTCCTTTTGGTGGCCTTCGTTGTCACGTGATGTGCGTTCTTTTGTGCAGTCCTGTGGGACTTGTGCGCGGGCCAAGCCTTGTTCCCGTGCTAGTGGGTTACTTTTGCCATTGCCGGTCCCTGAGAAGCCCTGGACGCATATTTCTATGGATTTTATTTCTGATCTTCCGGTTTCCCAGAGGATGTCGGTTATCTGGGTTGTTTGTGACCGGTTTTCTAAGATGGTTCATTTGGTGCCTTTGCCTAAATTGCCTTCCTCTTCAGAGTTGGTTCCGTTGTTTTTTCAGCATGTGGTTCGTTTGCATGGTATTCCGGAGAATATTGTGTCTGACAGAGGTTCCCAGTTTGTTTCTAGGTTTTGGCGGGCCTTTTGTGCTAGGCTGGGCATTGATTTGTGTTTTTCTTCTGCATTTCATCCTCAGACAAATGGCCAGACCGAGCGAACTAATCAGACTTTGGAGACTTATTTGAGATGCTTTGTGTCTGCCGATCAGGATGGTTTTGCCTTTTTGCCATTGGCCGAGTTTGCCCTTAATAATCGGGCTAGTCCGGCTACTTTGTTTTCGCCTTTTTTTGTAATTTTGGTTTTCATCCTCGTTTTTCTTCTGGGCAGGTTGAGCCTTCTGACTGTCCTGGTGTGGATTCTGTGGTTGACAGGTTGCAGCAGATTTGGGCTCATGTGGTGGACAATTTGGTGTTGTCTCAGGAGGAGGCTCAACGTTTTGCTAACCGTCGTCGGTGTGTTGGTTCCCGGCTTCGGGTTGGGGATTTGGTTTGGTTGTCTTCCCGTCATGTTCCTATGAAGGTCTCTTCCCCTAAGTTTAAGCCTCGGTTTATTGGTCCTTATAGGATTTCTGAGATTATTAATCAGGTGTCTTTTCGATTGGCGCTTCCGGCCTCTTTTGCTATCCATAATGTCTTCCATAGATCTTTATTGCGGAAATATGTGGTGCCCGTTGTTCCCTCTGTTGATCCTCCGGCCCCTGTTTTGGTTGATGGGGAGTTGGAGTATGTGGTTGAGAAGATTTTGGATTCTCGTTTTTCGAGGCGGAGGCTTCAGTATCTTGTCAAATGGAAGGGTTATGGCCAGGAGGATAATTCTTGGGTTTTTGCTTCTGATGTCCATGCTGCTGATCTGGTCCGTGCCTTTCATCTGGCTTGTCCTGATCGGCCTGGGGGCGCTGGTGAGGGTTCGGTGACCCTTCCTCAAGGGGAGGGTACTGTTGTGAATTCTGCTTTTGGGTTCCCTCCGGTGGTAGTAGGTGGTAATGCAGTTGTCCCTGGGTTGCAGTCCTGGTCAGGTGTGTCTGCTGATTGCAGTTCTGACTGGGGTATTTAGGTGTGCAGGATTCATTAGTCCTTGCCAGTTGTCAATTGTTGTTGGGAGGTGTAGGACCTCTACCTGGTTCCTCCTGCCTTTCTGCCAAATCAGCAAAGATAAGTGTCTGTTTTTTTTTCCTGTGGCACACATTCTGTGTGCTTCACAATTCAGTGCTATTCTTTGTGTTTTCTTGTCCAGCTTAGATTGTGTCAGTATTTTCTCAGTCTTGTTGGATTCTCTGGAGTGGCAGATATACATTCCATGTCTTTAGTTAGATTGTGGAACTTTTTGTATTATCTGTTGTGGATATTTTTGGAAGGGTTTTAATACTGATTGCCTAGTAATCTGTCCTATCCTTTCCTATTTAGCTAGAGTGGCCTCTTTTGCTAAAATCCTGTTTTCTACCTGCGTGTGTCTATTCTTCTTCTACTCACAGTCATTATTCGTGGGGGGCTGCCTATCCTTTGGGGGTCTGCTCTGAGGCAAGATAGCATTCCTATTTCCATCTATAGGGGTATTTAGTCCTCCGGCTGTGTCGAGGTGTCTAGGGTTTGTTAGGCACACCCCACGGCTACTTCTAGTTGCGGTGTTAGTTCAGGATTTGCGGTCTGTACAGGTTCCACCGACTCCAGAGAAAGTTTTCTTGCGGCTCCAAGGTCACCAGATCATAACAGGAGAGGAGCCGTATGTGTATGAGGTGTACGGAGCAGAGCTGTGTGTGTGCAAGGTATATGGAGCAAAGCAGCATGTGCAATGTGTATGGAGCGGAGCCGTATGTGGGGCGAGGTGAATGGAGTGGAGCCATGTGTGTATGAGGTGTACGGAGTGGAGCTGTGTGTGTATGAGGTGTACGGAGTGGAGCCGTGTGTGTATGAGGTGTACGGAGCGGAGCTGTGTGTGTACGAGGTGTACGGAGCGGAGCCGCATGTGCAAGGTGTATGGAGCACAGTCGTGTGTGTACGAGGTGTATGGAGCGGAGCCATGTGTGTACGAGGTGTACGTAGTGGAGCCGTGTGTGTACGAGATGTATGGAGAGGAGCCGTGTGTGTATGAGGTGTATGGAGCGGAGCCGGGTGTGTATGAGGTGTACGGAGCGGAGCCGTGTGTGTATAAGGTGTATGGAGCGGAGCCGTGTGTGTACGAAGTGTATAGAGTGGAGCCGTGTGTGTACGAGGTGTATGGGGAGGAGCCGTGTGTGTTTGAGGTGTACGGAGCGGAGCCGTGTGTGTACGAAGTGTATGGAGCGGAGCCGTGTGTGTGCGAGGTGTATGGGGAGGAGCCGTGTGTGTATGAGGTGTACGGAGTGGAGCCGTGTGTGTACGAGGTGTACGGAGTGGAGCCGCATGGGCAAGGTGTATGGAGTGGAGTCGTGTGTGTACGAGGTGTATGGAGCGGAGTCGCATGTGTACGAGGTGTACGGAGCGGACTCTGGCTGTGTCGGATCGGAGCAGATATTGCTCCTCGCTCTGACACTGACTGGCACAGGAGACACGGAGGTCTTTATCAGTGGTGTATCACAGCTGCAGCGACGTGAGCAGTCAGCGGCGCAGCTGGATGACACCATTCAGCGCTGTGGGAGTGGAAGCTGCCGGCTGCTGCGAGGGACCGCGGTGAAAGGTGTGTGTGTGTAGTGATGGAGAAGGCAATGATGGGGGTGGGGTAACCATGTGTGGCCATTATACTGCACCTAGCATTATGTGGGGCCATTATACTGTATGGAGCATCGTGAGGGGCCATTATACTGTTCCCAGCATTATGTGTGGCCATTATACTGTACCCAGCATCGTGTGGGGCCATTATACTGTACAAAGCATCATGTGGTGCCATTATGCTATATGGACCATCACGTGGGGCAAGTATACTGTACGCAGCATCATGTGGGGCCATTATACAGTATGGAGCATAATGTGGCCATTATACAGTATGGAGCATTATGTGTGGTCATTATACAGTATGGGGCACTGTGTGGCCATTATACAGTATGGAGCATCATGTGGAGCCATTATATAGTATGGAGCATCATGTGTGGCCATTATACAGTATGGAGCATCATGTGTGGCCATTATACAGTACGCAGCATCATGTGTGGCCATTATACAGTACGAAGCATCATGTGGGGCTAATATACAGTATGGAGCATCATGTGGAGCCATTATACAGTATGGAGCATCATGTGTGGCCATTATACAGTATGGGGCACTGTGTGGCCAATATACAGTATGGAGCATCATGTGTGGCCATTATACAGTATGGAGCATCATGTGGCCATTATACAGCATGGGGCATCATGTGAAGCCATTATACAGTATGGAGCATCATGTGTAGCTATTATACAGTATGGAGCATAATGTGGCCATTATGCAGTATGGAGCATCATGTGTAGCCATTATACAGTATGGAGCATCATGTGGCCATTATGCAGTAAGGAGCACTGTGTGGCCAATATACAGTATGGAGCATCATGTGGAGCCATTATACAGTATGGAGCATCATGTGTGGCCATTATACAGTATGCAGCATCATGTTGGCCCATTATACTGTATTGAGCATCACGTGGGGCCAGTACACTGTACGCAGCATCATTTGAGGCCATTATACAGTATGGAGCGTCATGTGTGGCCATTATACAGTATGGAGCGTCATGTGTGGCCATTATACAGTATGGAACGTCATGTGTGGCCATATTTTTTTTGTTTATAATTATTGTTTACAAAACATTGTGATCAGAAGTGCTAAATGGGTATGGTTGGGGTGTGACTAGTTGTGAAATGGGTGTGGTCAGAGGTGTGGCCTAAAATTTGCCACGGTGCGCGTAGCTGACTTTGTCCCTCTTTCCCTTCCTCATGAAAGCTCTGATTAAAAATCATGGTTATTCCACAAAATATTGATTTCAGAACTCTTCCTGAGTTAAAACATTAGTATTCTTGTTTCTAAATTATTACAAACGTGTTTTCTTTGCATTATTTGAGGTCTGAAAGCACTGGGTTTTTTTTAAATTTTGACAATTTTTATTGCTTGGAAATTCGGAGACATGTTGTCAGAAGTTTATTGAATAAAAGAACAATTTACATTTTACTCAAAAATATACCTATAAAGAGAAAGATCAGACAAACTGAACATTTTGCAGTGGTCTCTTAATTTTTGCCAGAGCTGTAGAAAGTCACTAGGGATCATGAAAACAACAATTTTTCAAGTGAAAGACACACAACCAACCAGCTATCAATATATAGGATATTTCCGTTTACTTTAATCAGATATGTGTAGAAGATAAATGAAGTGCTACAAAAAAGTTGTCTTAACCCCTTCACCCCCAAAACGTTTTTATTTTTCCGCCAATATGGCCAAGTGAGGGCTTATTTTTTGTGAGACGAGTTGTACTTTTGAACAATACCATTGATTTTACCATGTTTGGTAACAGAAAAAGGGAAAAAATCCAAGTGCGGTGAAATTGCAAAAAAAAGTGCAATCCCACACTTGTTTTTTGTTTGGCTTTTTTTACTAGGTTCGCTAAATGCTAAAACTGACTTGCCATTTTGATTCTCCAGGTCATTACGAGTTCATAGACACTAAACATGTCTAGGTTATTTTTTATCTAAGTGGTGAAAAAAAACTCCAAACTTTGCTAAAAATTTGATGCCGATGCCCGTAGTGTCTCCATTTTTCATGATCTGGGGTTGGATGAGGGCTTATTTTTTGTGAGCCAAGCTGACGTTTTTAATGATGCCATTTTCGTGCAGATACGATCTTTTGATCACCCGTTATTGCATTTTAATGCAATGTCACGGCAGCCAAAAAACGTGCAGTAATTCTGGCCTTTATTTTTTTCTTTTTACTGCTATGACGTTTAGCGATCAGGTTAATCTTTTTATATTGAAAGATTGGGCGATTCTGAACTTGGCGATATCAAATATGTCTAGGATTTTTTTTTAATTGTTTTTTTTTAATGCGGCGAAAGGGGGGTGATTTGAACTTTTAGGTTATGTGCACACGTTGCGTATTTTGATGCGTTTCTCCAGCGTTTTTGGACGCGCGGAATTGCATCAAATCCACTTTGTAGTGCACAACCAATGTTAGTCAATGGGAAATTGAGAATTGGAGTGCACATGCTGCAGAAAAATCAGCGCAGATTTGCAGCGTTTTATTTTCCGCAGCATGCCAACTCTTTTTGCGGATCTGCAGCGTTTCTGCACCTATTGACTACCATTGAGTCAGGAAAATCTGCAGGTTTAAAAAGATCTGCGGTTTTGCTGCAGAGTTGCATGCGAGAAATGCTGCAGATAGGGAGGAGGAAGAGTGTGTGGGTGGAGACTGTGTGTGCGGAGATGTGCGTGTCTGTGTGCGGGTGCCTGTATGTATCTGTGAGTGTATGCATGGGTCTGCGGGTGTGTGCGGGGCTGTGTGTGTGCAGGTCTGTGTGTAGGCAGGCATCGTCCGATGGGACTCCTAGTCCCATCCGGCTATGCCTGCCACAGTGACAGCTAGCTGGATGATAGGACAGTACTCCCATCATCCAGCTACTGTGTTCAAGTGTAAAAAAACAAAACACACAAGTATACACATACAGTACATACAGCATATACTCACCATACAGCTAATCCCCGACGCCCGCAATCTCCTGTAAAAAAAATATAACAACAGTATACTCCCTGTTGCGATGTAATCCATTTAATAACAAGTGTCCCACGACAATCACTCCGCCATCAGAGGTCAATCGAGTTCATGCTGTCACTTGTGGCACTGCTGCGTGGGAAAATTCTCACGCAGCAGTGCCGTAAAGTGAGAACATGAACTCTAGTGAACCCTCAGTGGTAAACTTCAGGAGTGATTGTCTCCTGTCATTGTGTCACTGGAGGCCCTGTAGAGCTGTCACATTTCCTGATGTGACTGCACTATAGGGGAGGTCATCGTGGGACAGTCATTATTAAATGGATTACATTGGAACAGGGAGTATTTGTGTTGGTTTATTATTTTATTCTTTTTACAGGAAATCGAGGGTGTTGCATGGATTAGGCGTACAATACAATGTGTTTCGTGTTTTATTTCATTAAAATACTTTTGCTGCCTGTGTGTTTATTTAACCCTTTACCAACTATAGGATTATTAATGGATAGGTGTCTTATTGACACCTCTCCATTACTAAGCTGGCTTGATGTCACCTTACAAAGGTGACATCAACCCCCCCAACTATTACCCCATATGCCACCCCTAGAGGGCAGTGGGAAGAGAGAGGCTAAGTGCCGGAATTTCTGGGGCGGCTGTTTTTTTGTGTTAGTAGCCAGGGGGGCAATATCCATGGCCCCTTCCTAGGCTATTAATATCAGCCTGCAGCTGTTTGCATAGCCTTTTCTGGCTATTAATTATAAGGGACCCCACATTGTTTATTTGGGGGAGTCCCCCTATTTTAATAGCCAGTAAAGGCTAAATATAGAGCTGTGGGCTGATATTCATAGCCTGGGAAGATCCATGGGTATTAACCCCTTCCTAGACTATAAACATCAGTCCCTAGTCGCTGACTTTCCCTCTCTAATGAGAAAATTGTGCTGGAGCCCATGCCATTTAAAAAATTTTTTTTTTTAAATTAAACAGATATTGTGTTTAAGGCCAGCATCACACTTGCAAGAAACTCGCACGAGTCTCACACCTCAATACCCAGCACTGCCACCAACACTTGGGACCAGAGTGTGCGCACGCATGTATTTCTATGCAGCTGAACACGAGGTGCGAAACTTGTGCGAGTTTCTCGCAAGTGTGACCCCAGCCTAACGCAGATTTTGTGTGTGTATGTCTTTATTTAACTCTTTATGTACCATTTTATTGTGTTTATTACTAAACATCGGGCTTGGTGTTTATCTACCTATCTATCTATAGATATATCTATTTATCTATCTATCTATCTATCTATCTAATATATATCTATCTATAGATATATCTACAGTATAGATAGATAGATAGATCTATAGATAGATATATCTATCTAATTATCTATCTATCTATCATCTATCTATCTATCTATCTATCTATCTATCTATCTATCTATCTATCTGTGTGTGTAAACATTATTCTTCAATGGAGCATGTAAATGAAGAGGTTGGACAAGAAATGACATCACAATTCTTTTTTTGTTAAATAATAGATCTTTATTTAGCCAACAAAAACGCATACAAATCAGCATGAAAAAAACGCATGAAAATCCGCATCAAAAATGCATCAAATCTGCGTGGATTTTTACCTGCGTTTTCTGCCAAGAGATGCAGAATCTGCACAGCCAAATCTGCAACGTGTGCAGTTACCCTGTATATATACTGTATATATTTTTTCATATTTGTAAAAACATTTTTTTTTTACTTTTGGCATGCTTCAATAGCCTCCATGGGAGGCTAGAAGCTGCCACAACTTGATCGGCTCTGCTACATAGAGGCGATGCTCAGATCACCTCTATATAGCAGAGTTACAGACTTGCAATGACTGCCGACCACAGGGTGGCGCTCATAGCAATCCGCCATCAAGAACTATAGAGGTCTCAAGGAGACCTCTGGTTGTCATGCTGACGCACCGATGACCCCTGATCATGTGTCGGGGTGACTGGTGCGCGCATTTCCGGCCGGATGGCCGGAAACGCTTGATAAATGCCGCTGTCAGAGTTGGACAGCGGCATTTAACTAGTTAATAGGAGCGGGTGGATCGCGATTCCACCCTCAACTATTGCGGGCACATGTCAGCTGTTCCAATCAGCTGACATATTCCGGCTTTGATGCGGGCTCACCACCGGATCCCACATCAAAGCGGGGAATACTGCCATCGGACATACTATTCCGCAGTAAGGGGTTAATAAAAAGAGAGATTTATCAGATAATACATTACATTATTTCATACTCCTGCTCCTCCCTTTTCTTTTTGCAGAATAACAAGGTGTTTACAAGATAAGGTAGACCTACATGTCACTGCTCTCTCTGGCCGAAGAACTGGTATGTTAGAAGTAAATGCTGCCAAGTTATGTCCCCACCTAACAAATTCCACATTATGTAAGTAGATCTGAAGTAGGTAAACAGTAGTAACTTGTGGAGCGTGCGTGACAACACGGCTCCTTCAGAAGGGGCTGAGCTGGGGAAGCCATAAATTGTGGACATATGGCATTATGTCGAGAACAGTGATTAATCATTTACAAGATTGCAGTTGCGTGATGTAATACATTACAGATTAAATACGGTGAGACTTATAGACATGTCACCCTATGCAGGGCAGAGGAATAACTCTGTGATGTCATGTCTACAAAATTATTTTCATTTTTGTTTGCACAGGAATAGAGCATATGAGTATCAACTTGAAGGGATTCCCATCACAGAAAGTGATGACATATCATTAGGATATAAAAATAGATCAATGGCCACCTTCGTCTGTGCTACAAACTAAGGAAATGTGAAATATGTGAAATGTGAATAGCATACTGGCTTATGAATTTTATGAACAAACACATGAGATTTTTAGCACAAGATTTGCAAACGTTGTGAGCCCATTCACCAAAACGTCAAGGTAATCTCAGATCGAATGGGTAACTACACTGACTGCCTGGTGTGAACACTTACCTATGGTATCTGAGCTGACTGCCTAATGTGAACACTTACCTATGGCTAATAACAGGATAAAGCCTACTTATATAGGAGGCTCAGAACCAACTGTGTTGAGATGTAATTAAAACCTGGAGAAGGGCGGGACGTTCAAGTCAGAAAATAGTATATAGTAAAATAGATCAACTGACCGAACAATATATATATATATATAAATAATTTGTAGCCAAAAAAAGTCAAATACAAAAATAGATCAATGGCCACCTTCGTCTGTGCTAAAAACTAAGGAAATGTGAAATATGTGAAATGTGAATAGCATACTGGCTTATCTATACTGATCTATTTTACTATATACTATTTTCTGACTTGAACGTCCCGCCCTTCTCCAGGTTTTAATTACATCTCAACACAGTTGGTTCTGAGCCTCCTATATAAGTAGGCTTTATCCTGTTATTAGCCATAGGTAAGTGTTCACATTAGGCAGTCAGCTCAGATACCATAGGTAAGTGTTCACATTAGGCAGTCAGTGTAGTTACCCATTCGATCTGAGATTACCTTGACGTTTTGGTGAATGGGCTCACAACGTTTGCAAATCTTGTGCTAAAAATCTCATGTGTTTGTTCATAAAATTCATAAGCCAGTATGCTATTCACATTTCACATATTTCACATTTCCTTAGTTTTTAGCACAGACGAAGTTGGCCATTGATCTATTTTTGTATTTGACTTTTTTTGGCTACAAATTATTTATATATATATATATATATTGTTCGGTCAGTTGATATATCATTAGGATATGTCATCACTTTCTGATGTGAGTGCAGTTTTTCTATTTACAGCCGCCCAGCACCCACAGCTTTATCAAAGTGATAGGGGTTGTGTTATGGTACTTAGGTCAACTGTAGTGGTCCTCCTGACCTTCCCTTTTTCCTGTTGTAACAAGGTGGCACCTGGTGGAAGTCATGGGCGAGTCCACAGTCTCTGAGCACCCTGGCACCTTGCACATGAAAAAACAGTTCCAATCCCAGCCTCATAGCACAGTTGGTTACCTCTGGCGCACGGTTGCTCTCCATACTGGGACGGCATCCTCTGGATGCACTACACGTTACACTTTGGCTCCAACAGTGGCAAAACTTTAATAACCATGAAATGTAGAAAATAATGCTTCCTACGCTGTCCCTATCCAGATATTCTGTCCCAACAGCTTCTGTCCGGTTCCGAGGATCAGACAGTCCTTTACGGGGCACTCGCACAGTCCTATTGCCCGTTCCAGCTGCCCAGTAGTCCTTTGGCAGCACTTCCTCCCCTTCGGGGGGTATGTTATGCTCCCATCGCTGGAGCTCATCCTGCCATGGGCAAGCTCTGCTGCAGAATCAGGAAATTGCTGCTTCTTCCAGGCTGCTAACCCAGCTCCTTTTGGTTAACCTGTTCTAACCCGGAACTAATTACATACATATGGCATAATATGGTACACTCGCAATAGTACAACATCAGACATACAGACACGTTAATAAAACAGTGATACACATTGTTAATACATTAACTTAGAGCCTGGCATACAGGAGAGAGAGAAACTGAGGGTCCCTGCCACCTCCTTACACTGGAAAAACTGATAGAGGGTTGAAGAGGTAAACCCCTTCATTCTTGATATCAGTGGGGGTCTCACTATTTAAACTCGCCTATCAAAAAGTGTTAGCATACCCTTATGATTTTGGCAAACTGAAAGCAAATGTCCACCTTTTCACACCACGTTACAGCTTACAAAATGAACTAAGCTCTATAAAATGGTGAATACCTTTGTAAATAAACTATATTAGTCTACGTTCACATTTGCGGTCTGCGCCGCAGCGTCGGGCGCCGCAGCGTCGCCGCATGCGTCATGCGCCCCTATATTTAACATGGGGGTGCATGGACATGCGTCGCACTTGCGTTTTGCGCCGCACGCGTCCGGGCGCAGAGGACGCAGCAAGTTGCATTTTTGCTGCGTCCAAAATCAATCAAAAAAAGGACGCATGCGGCGCAAAACGCAGCGTTGTGCATGCGTTTTGCTGCGTTTTTGTTTGCGTTGTGCGTTGCGGTGCCGACGCTGCGGCGCACAACGCAAATGTGAACGTAGCCTTACATTGTAATGTACTTATACTGAGTTACTGCTGTATTATAGACAAGAGCTGTATTCACAATTCTAAATAGCTAGGAGCTTAAATCTCCCAGCATTCTCTGCTAACTCTGGTCTGATCTGGTGATGGACAGTTAGGCTATAAGGCTGGTGCTACATGGTGACCTAGGCCAAAACCTAGGATGCACAGCTAAAGATCACTGTATGCCACTATTACATCACAATATTTTACAGGTGAATTGGGTTGCATTGGAAAAAAATCCAACTGGTTCTAACTTTTTGTGACACGACACAGTACCCTTCAAGTCACAATGAAACCTCATTCACCTGCATTATGCAGTGGCATTACGTAATCTTTGGCCATGCAGTCTGTCATCATGGAGCCACAGCTTTAAAGATAGGTCCGACTACAAGCTTGTTGACTGTTACCAATGACAACCAGCAGGACTTTGCATGAAACATAAATGCAAGATGTAACCCTTTAAGTTGTCATATGTTGAAATATTGAATTTTTCCTTTAAGTCTTCCTTTATGGACCGTAGCGGATAAATAGATTCTGCTACGGTGGTCCCAATCTATCTATGTAATAATTCAAATGACTGTTTGTTGAACACTGTGGGTGAAAAAATGGATGGTTGTTTTTATTACTAAAAAATGCCACTTCAGAAAGACTTTGTTCAGGTTGTTCCCTCTCTAAGTGATAATAACAGGATTGCATGGCACTCAACAGCAACGTGTGGCAAGGTGAGAAGCCTATCAGCCCCGAAGCAAAATAGTGCCAAAATAGTCATGAAAAAGGTTCTATTTGCCCTGGAGCTACAAAAAAATATAGATCCTGAATGTGCATAATACCTCCGTATAAGGTTACTGATACTGCATTCCGGCAGTCAGAATAGATTCTACCTTTCACGTTACCCTACAAGGAAGTCTAGAGCAAAATAATCTCACCCATTTTTATGCCTTCATTTTCTATATCTCAGCTCATATTATGTATAAAGTCACTTTCATTTTCAGAACTATGCTACATTATAGGACAAAATCAAGTGAAACCAAGAAACCAATGATGTTATGTGGCACCACTCATTTCATAAAAACAAAGCAAGAGTAAATTGTGATACCTAGACCACCGGGTTGGAACATCTTCAAAATGGCGGGTCTTTTCTTGGTGTTCCCACTATCCAGTGCTTTACACCTAACAAAGGTGATCCAAGAAAGGATAAAGGGGGAACAGGCAGCAAGTCATGGGTGTCATGACTCAGGACGGGGTGGTTCTGGCTCCATCCTGGTCAGGTCAGGGTTAAGTCTGTCCACCTCTCTTTGGTTCTGGGGCAGCTATTTAGTGCTGGTAGTTCCTAGGTCCAGTGTTGGTGATACTTCCGTCTTCTTGGTTAGAGGTCGCTGACCCAGGTTATTCATCCATAATCGCTGTTCCTCTGTGTGTGTTAGCTTTGCTGTGCATGACCCAATTTGTCTCTTGACTATTGTCTCTGTCTTTCTGCTTGGTACTGATTCATCCCTCCTGGTTTTCTGACCTCGTGGCTTGGCTCTGGTTACTCGTCTGTCTTGCTCCTGTTTATCTTGTTCCCATCTGGCTTCTGACCCTTGGCTTTGCTCTCTGACAGTGTAATGAGGTGGACCAGGCTAGTGTTCTCTCCTGTGTGTCTGGGCTGGAACTGTCGGGACTGTCACCATTATTCTGGGGGGGATGAGATTTCTGATCAGAGCAGGCCAGGACTTCTGACTGGTGGGGGCAGGTCGGACATAAAAGGCTGTGTGTGAGGAAAGACAGGGCTTTTTGCAGGTAACTAGCATGTGAGCTCAGAGATGGTTGACTCCCTCTTGATTGTCCCACGCCTGCTATCCATACTGCCATACCGGGTTAGCAAATCTGCCTAGATGGATCACACACAGCCCAGAGAGACCTCCGCACTGTAGAGTGACGGTATAGAGTACATAGCATCGTTCTGCTGACCACCGCGGAGGCACCGCTCAGCCATATCCCTGTGGTGCCCGTTGAGAACCGGACTAACCCTGTGGCTGTGACTGCTGGAATGTTTACTTCTCCTGCGGCCTTGTGAACTGTTTGCCTTGTTCGCAGTGCTGCAGACCTACACCCCTACAACATCTTGTGCCCATACCAGGAGACCACGTGCTGAAGGACCCGGTGGATTCATCACCGCGAGGAGACAGTGCATCACCTTTCTGCGGGACCTGATCGGAGACTTCTTACGCTGCCTGCAGTGGCACTGAGGGATCTTCCATCCACCTTCCCCCAAGGCCCAGAGACTGATAAGTTAAACTGTTGTTATGTATATTATAGCACCCACCTGCTTGACCTACTATTGTTTTACATAAAAAATACTTGTTAACCCTTGCTCTGCCTCCTGTGTCTCACTGCATCCTACACATCTGCTGGCATCCTACAACTACGTTATTGGTTTTGTCCTTTGTATTCTGTGCCCTCGGTAGGTTCCCCGTCCTCGCGCGTGGTAACTTCGCCCCTGTGAGCATGTGACCAGCTAGCCTCGCCCCTGCGGTCTCTGCGCACCATGTGTATTGGCATGCGTCCCCTGTTAGCACCCCCAGGCTTAACCCCGGTGACACTGTCCCCATGTCACCACATTGGGCAATGATCATTGGAACGAAGACTATTATGTGTGGTCTGTTCCCAAAGAAGAACTACTGAAGCAAAAATTTGAAGAAAAAGGTAATACTGTAACGTTAAAGGCATGGAATGGTACTGTATATAAGAAATATATGGCAGTGGTATGTGGGCACCCTATGGTACTATTAATTGAATACCATATGAAATAAGTATTTTGGCATTTTGTAGCGGTGTTAATAAGGAATTGAATGTGAGTAGTGAATGGAGTTATTAATTAACATTGCATGGGCATATTCATTTTTTGGAAAAATTCAACATTACCATCAGTCCATGCCGATAGTCATGGAAAAATAGAAATGTAAACTTTAATTTGAGAAATTGATATTTGCCAAAAAATAAGAATGCTACAAAAAAAGGGCCTGCACACCTTAGCATTAAATTAATATGTGCACAAATATGCTGTGGTCATTATACAGACATTCAGTATACTGTATATGCACTGTGTGCCAACACACTACGATTAATAAGGGACTTACAGTAAACATTTTTTAATCAAGAAATGAAAAAGCCATCTGACCTCAAGAGAAAAGGCCATTCAATAGTTTAGTTGAGGCCTATCTGGGCACACAGAATGGTGAGGCACAGAGGTTAAGGTTAAGGACCTTCCAAAATTAAGGCCACCTTATCGTGGATGAATGTCTTTTTCATATTTTTATTAAAAAAAACTTGTTCTTATCAAACTGTATATAGCAATAGTATTCATGTATCCATGAATAGCAGTGTACTGTTAATAAAAATTAATATGTTTACAGCTCAGACAACCCCCCTTTTTTGAAGTACCGTAGCTCTCACAGATTGTAGCTGTAACTGGGGGCCTGCCACTGAAGCCCCTGATAATTAGTTGTTCTACAAGTAAAATGTAGCATTAAATGGCATCTATTAAAGTCAAAAGGTAACTATTAGAGATAAGCAAGTTTTGTATTGAATTTTTAGGAATTTGCTGAACCTGACAAATTTGAACAAAATGTTATTTGTGCAAATTGGCCAAAATGACTCTTCCTATACTCATGACCTCAGATGCAGCCACGTGGTTTTCCTCACAATGACTTCCTATAGTATAGTGCCGAAATCAGGAGGAATTATATTAGTATAGGAAAAGTAGAAACAGGAAATCCAGCAGCAATTTTGTAGTGAATCTGGATCATATCACCACTCAGAGCTTAGCCATACAGATATGGTTGCTATTCTATCACTCATGCATGTATTTTCAGGGTAAGTGGAGGTTTACTGCAACATTTATTTCCTTGTAAAATTGTGCAAACCTGGCAAAGTTTTTACTTCAAAATATTTGCTCAGCCCTAGTAACCAGGACTTTTGAGTCGGAGTCATGGAATTGAAATCGGAGTCGGTGTCCATTTTGTTGGAGTCGGAGTCGGTATAAAATGGACTGACTCTAAAAATAAATAATAAATTGTGTGCAGTAGTTCAGTGCAGGATGTGCTGTAAATGTTTTCATAAGAATTTGGGAAAGTTATGAAATGTCCTGTAAATGTCTGTTCTGTTCCTGATCTAAGGATTTCGGCTTTTAGTTTAAATAAATCTGTGCTGCACTTTATGTACATGCTCAGTAGTGGAGTAGTGCTGTGGAGTCGGAGTTGGTGTCGGAGTCAGAAGTCAGGGAAATTGAGGAGTCAGAGTCGGAGGTTTGGCTTACCGACTCCACAGCCCTGCTTGTAACCAAATTATACATAGTCGGTGTGTGTCCGATCATGTATTATGGCCACTCCTGACTATATGGCATATACATTGGGTACGGAAAGTATTCAGACCCCCTTTAAATGTTTCACTCTTTGATTCATTGCAGCCATTTGGTAAATTCAAAAAAGTTTTTCTTTTTTTTAAAATTAATGTACACTCTGCACCCCATCCTGACTGAAAAAACAAATGTAGACATTTTTGCAAATTTAATAAAAAAGAAACACTGTAATATCACATGGTCATAAGTATTCAGACCCTTTGCACAGACACTCATATGTCACATGCTGTCCATTTCCCTGTGATCCTCCTTGAGATGGTTCCACTCCTTCTTTGGAGTCCAGATGTGTTTAATTAAACTGATAGGACTTGATTTGGAAAGGCACACGCCTGTCTATATAAGACCTCACAGCTCACAGTGCATGTCAGACCAAATGAGAATAAAGAGGTCAAAGGAACTGGCCAAGGAGCTCAGACACAGAATTGTGGCAAGGCACACATCCGGCCAAGGTTACAACAGAATTTCTGCAGTACTCAAGGTTCCTAAGAGCACAGTGGCCTCCATAATCCTTAGATGGAAGAAGTTTGGGACCACCAGAAGTCTTCCTAGACCTGGCCATCCAGTCAACCTGAGCAATCATTGGAGAAGAGCCTTGGTGAGAGAGGTAAATTAAAACCCCAAGCTCAATGTGGCTGAGCTCCAGAGATGCAGTAGGGAGATGGGAGAAAGTTCCATAAAGTCAACAATCACTGCAGCCCTCCACCAGTCGGGCCTTTATGGCAGAGTGGCCCGATGGAAGCCTCTCCTGCAAGATATATGAAAGCCCTCATAGAGTTTACTAATAAACACATGAAGGACTCCCAGACTATGATAAATAAGATTCTTTGGTCTGATGAGATGAAGTTAGACCTTTTTGGTGATAATTCTAAGCGGTATGTGTGGAGAAAACCAGGCACTGCTCATCACCTGCCCAATACAATCCCAACAGTGAAACGTGGTGGCAACATCATGCTATGGGGGTGTTTTTCAGCTGCAGGGACAGGACAACTGATTGTCATTCAAGGAAACATGAATGAGACCAAGTACAGAGATATCCTGGATGAAAACCTCTTCCAGAGTGCTCTGGACCTCAGACTTAGCAGATGGTTCACTTTCCAACAAGACAATGACCCTAAGCACACAGCTAAAATAACTTAGGAATGGCTTCAGAACAACTCTGTGAACTTTCTTGACTGGCCCAGCCAGAGCCAAGACCTACACCCAATTGAGCATCTCTGGAGAGACCTGAAAATGGCTGTCTACCAACGTTCACCATCCAACCTGACGGAACTGGAGAGGATGTGCATGGAAGAATGGCAGAGGATCCCCAAATCCAGGTGTGAAAAACTTGTTGCATCATTCCCAAGAAGACTCATGGCTGTATTAGCGCAAAAGGTGCTTCTCCTCAATACTGAGCAAAGGGTCTGAATACTTATGACCATGTGATATTTCAGTTTTTCTTTTTTAATACATTTGCAAAAATTACTACATTTCTGTTTTTGTTCAGTCAAGATGGGGTGCAGAGTGAACATTATTTAATGAAAAAAAAATGAACTTTTTGAATTTACCAAATGGCTGCAATGAAACAAAGCGTGAAATATTTAAAGGGGTATGAATACTTTTCATACCCACTGTAGACTAGAGTGTCTTGAGTTGACAATCCTTTTAATAAGTTCTTTTGTTTTGGTAGTGAAAGCTTGTGATCTGTGAGCTATTTGTGTAAGCACATATTGGTGCTCTCTTCTATGTAGATACAATTGAAGCCCATATTTTGACCTTTAGGTTCATTGTTTACATCTGTTGAAGAGAGTTGTTTTCTTCAGTTACCTCTATACCTGGAGCCCGTGTACTGGCAGCGTGCAATGCATTGTGCTAACACACATTGTCAAGTGCATGTGTTTGCACAGGGCAAAAACAACTCTGCCTTGTAAGCTCAATTACAATCTGATTGTAAAAGTTCTCTGACCCGCGCCTTACTCCATTACAAACGCAGTTGTATAAATATTTGCGTCCATGTATTTTTAGTGGGAGTCCACAAGTGTACTTTTCTGGTTGCTAAGTAGTCTGGGCAGGTTGAGCCCCAGCAGTAGGTGATTCACATCAACATTAGTAAACATGAGAGATGGAGGAAGATGGATGTCACACCTACCCAGACTGGTTAGACCTGATGCTAATAGATATTTATATAACTTTCTTAAAACAGTATATATGGAATTTGATATAAAAAAGGTGGGAACATAATGGCCCTATATCAGGGGTGGACAATTAATTTTCCAGAACTTAATTCTGCTCATTATTATTCTTTTATATTCTTTTTTATCACTTAATATGAAGCAAAATTAGGTCTTCTGCTGACAATACATGTTACAATAGAGCGAATTGTAACATGCATTCTTTCCTGTAGCAAATAAAAACCATACAATTTGCTGCTTTTTAGACAGTGTATAAAAAACAGTAAATCATAGTGTTCCTGTTGTTTAGCCATTGTACCCTGTAAATAGCTCACAACACAATATGATGCCCCACTTCAGTCACCACAGAGCCCTCCACGCATTATGAAGTCCCACATAGACCCCTTACACAGTATCAAGTCCCCACATCAACCAGTAGACATAATGTCCCCACACGATTTGTCGTCCTCACACAGCCCTTATGCAGTATAATGTCCCCACACCCTGTATTATGCTACAACACAGTCATCTTGCTAAGTATGTCCCCACACAGCCCTTATGCAGTATAATGTCCCCACACAGCCCCCTACACAGTATAATGTCCCCACACCCTGTATTATGCTACAACACAGTCACCTTGCTAAGCCTAAGTATAATGTCCCCACACAGCCCTTATGCAGTATTATGTCCGCACACAGCCCCCTACACAGTATCATTTCCCCACACCCTGTATTATGCTACAACACTGTCTCCTTGCTAAGTATAATGTCCCCACACAGCCCTTATACAGTATAATGTCCCCTCACAGCCCCCTATACAGTATAATGCCCCCCACCCTGTATTATGCTACAACTCAGTCACCTTGCTAAGTATAGTCCCCACACCGCCCTTATGCAGTATACTGTCCGCACACAGCCCCCTACACAGTATAATGTCCCCACACCCTGTATTATGCTACAACACAGTCACCTTGCTAAGCCTAAGTATAATGTCCCCACACAGCCCTTATGCAGTATAATGTCCGCACACAGCCCCCTACACAGTATAATGCCCCCACACCCTGTATTATGCTACAACACAGTCACCTTGCTAAGTATAATGTCCCTACATAGCCCCTATGCAGTATAATGTCCGCACACAGCCCCCTACACAGTATAATGCCCCCACACCCCGTATTATGCTACAACACAGTCACCTTGCTAAGTATAATGTCCCCACACAGCCCCCTCGTTCTCAGCAGCTTCCGAAAATTATGCTCGGATGTACGCAGCGTCCAACCCGCAGTGTCTACTGCCCGTTTGCACCTACCCTTAAACTTTTCGTTGACAAATACATCAAGTTTATGTATAGAAACCAATATTTAGAGTACTTACCCCTATTTTCTAAGATTACTGCAATTCATCCTGCCATGCTGAACAGCAGCTTCTGGCCCAAATTCTGACTGATGGCAGAATTACCTAATCAATGTTTGAAGTTTATTACAGTTTCTGTGTTTTTACTGTTGCTTTTGAAGGAATAAAATCTTCCATTCCACATATTAGTGTTGCCAAAGACTAAGTACACATGAAATGTATGGTACCTATTAAACATGGTAAATGTAAATATCTTAACTGTTATCTCCACCCATAGTAAAACTTCCAAAAATGTTCACTGCATATACCTGTCTCTTAAAGAACATGGGTTATGCCTGAGGAATGAGTAAGTTCTACTCCAAAACAAGGTGCAATAAATTGAATGTTTTTTTTACTTACCATCAGGATTAACTTTGTCAGTGGCAGCACCCCAGATCCACCCCACTGCTCTCTCCTTTTCTTAAAGAAACATGAGAAAGTGATAATCACTATTGAGTAACATATTTACAAGGAGCTTGGCTATGTTTTCAATATTTGGGCAATCTTCAAGCATTTTGGCCCACCTGGCTCCATTGTAGTGCCATGTGGTGTTGAATGTGGTTAATGATAATTTAAAATAACAGCTCCTTTGTATGAGCAGCTTTGTGCTGCTATTTTTGCAAACTGTTGCAAATGCGCTTTCTGCTACAGTTGTCAAAGATAACAGGAAAAAGGCAACATATGGTTACATAAAAATGAGAGAAAAGGCAAAGGTTTTGCAAGTTCAACTTCTTTTGATTTACAGCACTATATGTTCCCTTTTGTTGTACAAATTTTCATATCAGTAAAAAGTTGCTTAACCCCTTAAGCCCCGAGGGTGGTTTGCACATTAATGACCGGGCCAATTTTTACAATTCTGACCACTGTCCCTTTATGAGGTTATAACTCTGGAACGCTTCAACGGATCTTGGCGATTCTGACACTGTTTTCTCAAGACATATTTTACTTCATGTTAGTGGTAAAATTTATTCGATATAACTTGCGTTTATTTGTGAAAAAAATGGAAATTTGGCGAAAATTTTTAAAATTTCGCAATTTTCCAACTTTGAACTTTTATGCCCTTAAATCACAGAGATAAGCCACGCAAAATACTTAATAAGTAACATTTTCCACATGTCTACTTTACATCAGCACAATTTTGGAACCAAATTTTTTTTTTGTTAGGGAGTTATAAGGGTTAAAAGTTGACCAGAAATTTCTCATTTTTACAACACCATTTTTTTTTTAGGGACCACATCTCATTTGAAGTCATTTTGAGGGGTCTATATGATAGAAAATACCCAAGTGTGACACCATTCTAAAAACTGCACCCATCAAGGTGCTCAAAATCACATTCAAGAAGTTTATTAACCCTTCAGGTGTTTCATAGGAATTTTTGGAATGTTTAAATAAAAATGAACATTTAACTTTTTTTCACACAAAATTTATTTCAGCTCCAATTTGTTTTATTTTACCAAGGGTAACAGGAGAAAATGGACCCTAAAAGTTGTTGTACAATTTGTCCTGAGTACGCTGATACCCCATATGTGGGGGTAAACCACTGTTTGGGCGCATGGCAGAGCTCGGAAGGAAAGGAGCGCCATTTTACTTTTCAATGCAAAATTGACTGGAATTGAGATGGGACGCCATGTTGCGTTTGGAGAGCCCCTAATGTGCCTAAACATTGAAACCCCCCACAAATGACACCATTTTGGAAAGTAGACCCCTTAAGGAACTTATCTAGATGTGTGGTGAGCACTTTGACCCAACAAGTGCTTCACAGAAGTTTATAATGCAGAGCCGTAAAAATAAAAAATCATATTTTTTCACAAAATGATCTTTTTGCCCAAATTTTTTATTTTCCCAAGGGTAAGAGAAGAAATTAGACCACAAAAGTTGTTGTGCAATTTGTCCTGAGTACGACGATACCCCATATGTGGGGGTAAACCACTGTTTGAGCGCATAGCAGAGCTTGGAAGGGAAGGAGCGCATTTTACTTTTCAATGCAAAATTGACTGGAATTAAGATGGGACGCCATGTTGCGTTTGGAGAGCCCCTGATGTGCCTAAACATTAAACCCCCCCCACAAGTGACCCCATATTGGAAACTAGACCTCCCAAGGAACTTATCTAGATGTGTTGTGAGAACTTTGAACCCCCAAGTGTTTCACTACAGTTTATAACGCAGAGCCGTGAAAATAAAAATTCTTTTTTTTTTTCACAAAAATGATTTTTTAGCCCCCAGTTTTGTATTTTCACAAGGGTAACAGGATAAATTGGACCCCAAAAATTGTTGTCCAAATTGTCCTGAGTATGCTGATACCCCATATGTGGGGGGGAACCACTGTTTGGGCGCATGGCAGAGCTCGGAAGGGAAGGAGCGCCATTTGGAATGCAGACTTAGATGGATTGGTCTGCAGGCATCACATTGCATTTGCAGAGCCCCTGATGTACCCAAACAGTACAAACCCCCCACAAGTGACCCCATATTGGAAACTAGACCTCCCAAGGAACTTATGCAGATGTGTTGTGAGAACTTTGAACCCCCAAGTGTTTCACTACACTTTATAACGCAGAGCCGTGAAAATAAAAATTCTTTTTTTTCACAAAAATGATTTTTTAGCCCCCAGTTTTGTATTTTCACAAGGGTAACAGGATAAATTGGACCCTAAAAGTTGTTGTCCAATTTGTCCTGAGTACGCTGATACCCCATATGTGGGGGGAACCACTGATTGGGCGCATGGCAGAGCTCGGAAGGGAAGGAGCACCATTTGGAATGCAGACTTAGATGGATTGGTCTGCAGGCGTCACGTTGCATTTGCAGAGCCCCTGATGTACCCAAACAGTGGAAACCCCCCACAAGTGACCCCATATTGGAAACTAGACCTCCCAAGGAACTTATCTAGATGTGTTGAGAACTTTGAACCCCCAAGTGTTTCACTACAGTTTATAACGCAGAGCAGTGAAAATAAAAAATCCTTTTTTTTTCTTCCCACAAAAATGATTTTTAGCCCCCCCAATTTTTATTTTCCCTAGGATAGCAAGAGAACTTGGACCCCAAAAGTTGTTGTCCAATTAGTCCCGAGTACGCTGATACCCCATATGTTGGGGTAAACCCCTGTTTGGGTGCACGGGAGAGCTCGGAAGGGAAGGAGCACTGTTTTACTTTTTCAACGCAGAATTGGCTGAAATTGAGATCGGACGCCATGTCGCGTTTGGAGAGCCCCTGATGTGCCTGAACAGTGGAAACTCCCCAATTCTACCTGAAACCCTAATCCAAACACACCCCTAACCCTAATCCCAATGGTAACTTTAGCCCCAACCCTAACCCTAACTTTAGCCCCAACCGTAACCCTAACTTTAGCCCCAACCCTAACCCTAACTTTAGCCCCAACCCTAACCCTAACTTTAGCTCCAACCCTAGCCCCAACCCTAACCCTAGCCCTAACCCTAGCCCTAACCCTAACCCTAGCCCTAACCCTAACCCTAGCCCTAACCCTAACCCTAGCCCTAACCCTAGCCCTAACCCTAATGGGAAAATGGAATTTTATTAATTATTAATTTTATTATTTTTCCCTAACTAAGGGGGTGATGAAGGGGGGTTTGATTTACTTTTATAGCATTTTTATATCGGATTTTTATGATTGGCAGCTGTCACACACTAAAAGACGCTTTTTATAGCAAAAAAGTTTTTGTGTCTCCACATTTTCAGAGCTATAATTTTTCCATATTTTGGTCCACAGAGTCATGCGAGGTGTTGTTTTTTGCGGGACGAGTTGATGTTTTTATTGGTAACATTATCGGACACGTGACAGTTTTTGATCGCTTTTTATTCCAATTTTTGTGAGGCAGAATGACCAAAAACCAGCTATTCATTAATTTCTTTTGGGGGAGGCGTTTATACCGTTCCACGTTTGGTAAAATTGATAAAGCAGTTTTATTCTTTGGGTCAGTATGATTACAGCGATATCTCATTTTTATAATTTTTTTTTGTTTTGGCGCTTTTATACGATAAAAGCTATTTTATAGAAAAAATTATTATTTTGGCATCGCTTTATTCTGAGGACTATAACTTTTTTATTTTTTTGCTTATGGTGCTGTATGGCAGCTCAATTTTTGCGGGACAAGATGATGTTTTTAGCGGTACCATGGTTATTTATATCCGTCTTTTTGATCGCATGTTATTCCACTTTTTGATGATAATAAAGCGTTGTTTTTTGGCTCATATTTTTTTTTTTTTCTTACGGTGTCCACTGAAGGGGTTAACTAGTGGGACAGTTTTATAGGTTGGGTCGTTACAGACGCGGCGATACTAAATATGTGTACTTTTATTGTTTTGTTTGTTTTTTTTAGATAAAGAAATGTATTTATGGGAATAATATTTTTTTTTCTTTATTTAGGAATTTTTATTTTTTTTTACACAAGTCTAAATTTTTTTTTTTACCTTTTTACTTTGTCCCAGGAGGGGATATCACAGATCGCCGATCTGACAGTTTGCACAGCACTCTGTCAGATCGGCGATCTTACTTCCAGCACTGCAGGCTTACCAGCGCCTGCTGTGTTCCCGGAAGTACTCCCTACAGGACCCGGATGCAGCCCCGTGGCCATTTTGGATCCGGGGACGCTTGGTACAAGGTGAGTACATCGCCTTGTACCGATCGTCTCAGGGAAGCACGCAGGGAGCCCCCTCCCTGCGCGATGCTTCCCTGTACCACCGGTACACTGCGATCATGTTTGATCGCAGTGTGCTGGGGGTTAATGTGCCGGGAGCGGTCCTTGACCGCTCCTGGCACATAGTGCCGGATGTCAGCTGCGATAGTCAGCTGACACCTGGCCGTGATCGGCCGCGCTCCCCCCGTGAGCGCGGCCGATCGCCTATGACGTACTATCCCGTCGGTGGGAATTAAGGCCCACCCCACCTTGACGGGATAGTACATCATATGGGATTAAGGGGTTAAAGTACGTGATCAAAACTAACAATTGATCAATAAAAACCGCAACTACCTAACTACAATCATATAACTACAGATGAGTTTTCAAGATTTCTATTAATCAGATAAAATACAGTACTCTAGAAACCAATTTGGGATTCTAGAATTGGCTTGGCTAGTTATATTTCCCCTTGATTCACTAGCTTGATCAGTGGTAGTCATCCAGACACATTATGTCTGGTTCATACACAGTTCTTGACTCCGTCAGAGGGCCAAACACTACATGTAGCTGGAGAAAAGTGTAGAAAGCTGTTACCGCGACAATGTGGAGCCAGAAGATCTCAGCGTCTGATTGCTCCTACTCCGGTGATGAGAAGAAGCACTTCTCCTTCATTTTGAATGTGTTTATTCCTTCTGGCAGAATAGGGGTTAATCAGCTATGTTGGAAATTCCTGTGCTCACAGCTGCACAGCTGTAATCTGGGCTCTGATACAAATCCTTGTCAGAGCAAGCATTTGCTGCATGGCTAGGCGGGAGAGGAGTTCATATGAGAAGGAGAGTTGGAGGAGTTATATGTGACTGTTGCTTGCTTTGTATGTGTAGTAATTCCCTATCCTTCTCTATTTTGGTTTATTCCCCTACATCCATGACACTGTGCATTCCTCTGTTATATGTGAGTGAATATTTTGTATGCCTGGAGTTTTCTGTTAACCCTTGTTTGTTAGGTAGGAGTACTATGGTGCACAGTAGTGCCCTTCATCCCTGGGTGGGGGAAGAGAACAGATGGAAGGCTAAATCGGGATACAAGGCAAGGCTGGAAGCACTGGCATCTTCACCTTCCGAAGTTTCCCAGGGATTAGGGCGAGCTAGAGCGCCCCCTAGTGTTAGGGGCAAGGAAGGAGCCCCTGGTCCCGGGTCACCCAACAACTGTGTCTTGACAAAAGCATATATTTTTCAAAAAAAGATCTTCTAAGATCTGTTATTTTTAAGAAAATACACATGAAAGAAACAAAACCTTATGTAAATACATACATGAAAGATGGCCACCAGACAAGTCATCGAGGGGAGATATGTATCATTGAGGTTGGTAGCCTTGGTGATGTATGCCCAGGAAAGCAGGCTCCAGCATGTTTAGTGCTGAGAGAGTTAATAGAGAGTTAATAGAGAGTTAATAGGGCATGTCAGAGACGGCTTTATGAGCAGTCAGAGAGATAGGTGGGAATGGCTGCTCACATACCCTTACAGTATGGGGCGTGGTACAGCAGATAAAAAGCAGACCAGTTGACTCATTCAGTGTCTCTGTGTGTGGAGGTGTGCAAAACTCCAGTATTGCTTGTGTTTGTTAAGGACTATAGAGCTGGACACTAATCCAAGCAGGGAAAACCACACTACTATATGGACTATTTACTTTGTGTTTTCATTTTGTTGTGGAAATGGCTGTTTTGTTTGATTATCCTGAGTGGTTTATGACATTTTTAGTAAACCAGCTTGGACATTTTAGTAACACTGCTTACTGTGCCCACATCAAATGCAACCGAGAGAGTAGAAATCCTACAATATACACACATTTATTTTTTTTTAAATGGGTTAGATACCACAGTGACGGGGTCACACTTGCGAGTGTGATGCAAGAAACTCGCGCAAGTCTTTCGCATCAATACCCGACACTGCCGCTGGCAATCGGGACCTGAGTGTGCGGCTGTATTGAAATACATGCAGCCGCACACTCCGGTTCCGAGTGTCGGCGGCAGTGCCTGGTATTGATGCGAAAGGCTCGCGAGAGTTTCTCGCATCAAACTCACAAGTGTGAACCCGGCCTATAACAGAGACGTAGATAAAGCAACTGTTAAATGGCAATTCATCTCCTTTAATAGCTGGACAAAGCACTCAGATTACAACATGGCGGTCCAACTCAAATAAGCCGAGGGTCAAAATTAAAAACTTGGCCAAGGTCGCAGGCCAAACTTTTCCATTTATTTAAAAAAAAGTCTACAATTGAGGAAATTTTTCGTTATCATCAAATATAATAATTAAACTTTTCATATGGAACACAAACAAAGTACATTTTAATAATATACCGTATTTGGCCCCTTCCTCAGGATAAATCCGATCCGGTGTCAGTGGTGCTGATGTTCAGTGTGGGCTGTGGGGAGTGCACCTTAGCAGGGTCCCTTCCTGCTAAGGTGGATGACGCCGCGGCCTGGTGTCTACGGGGGCTTGCTGCAGTGGTGTGGTGGCAGCAGAGGTGTGGTGATGCTGAGGTGCGGTGGGCGGTACGTCGTGCACCTGAGCAGGGTCCCTTCCTCAGGTGTGGTGATGACGTGAGCAGGCGAGCAACAGAGCCGGGTTAATCATGGGTTTCTTGGTGGCAGCGGCCATCTTCCTGAGGCCGAGCGTGTGCCGATTGAGTACTCAGCTTCCTGGGGCTTCAGGAAAATGGCAGTGCGTGCGCAGATGGAAATCGCGGCAGCCATTTTCCTGAAGCCGAATGAAGCCAAGATCTCAATCTGCTGATAAATCTGAAAACTCTCCTTATTATTTTTATACCTATCACAACTTTGTTGACAAATATAGTAAGGCTAATGTAAAAGAGTTATAGAGAAGCCAACACCCCCTGGAGACTGGCTGCAATGTTTTAACTATTGTAACTTGTATTATGTTTATTTATTAATGATAATGTTACAGGCCGGTATTCCATATATTAATTATTAATGTCAGGCTTGACTATTAATAACCCATATCCGGCTAATACCTCATCTGTTTTAACTTTTTCTGGTTGATTTGCTATGTATTATACAACTATACTGAGCGGTTATAATACTACTAAATTACCACACTAACACAGTATATAATAATAATAATAATAATAATAATAATAATAATAATACACAATACTAATATACAATCAACCCACAAGAACTTACTGTAATTATACTTTCCACCCCGTTACCTAAGAACCACACACACAGTGTTTATATCCCACCCGCCTATCACTGCACTATCCCTACAGAAATCAAGGGTTTAATTACAATGACAAGGGCTTATTAAAATCAGTGATACTTAGCCCCAGGCTCGGACTGGCCCACCGGAGAACCGGAGGATTCTCCGGTGGGCCCAGGCACTGACACCAGCTGGCATATTGGCCAGCAGCTGCTTAGGGCCCCCACTGCTCCAGGGGCCCCCCCAGCCACCCGCCTCCCACCCACCCTCCTTGAAGACGATACTCACCCTGCTCCAGCGATGCCTGGTCTCGGCGTCTGCAGCTCGTCCTGAATGAGCGGTCACGTGGTACCGCTCATTAAGGTCATGAATATGCGCATATTCATGACCTTAATGAGCGGTATCACATGACCGCTCACGCAGGAAGAAGGTGCTGCACCGGGAGTCGGGACAGAGCCAGAGGGATATCGGCACGGCCATGCAGTGTGGGACAGGTGAGTATGAGGGACGGAGGGACGGGGGGATGAAGGAGGACATAAGCCGGCGCGCCATGCAAGATGGGAGCAGGAGCGGGAGCCGGGGGGTGGAGAGATAAGCCATGCTTACAGGGGGGGATATGAGCCATGCATACAGGGGGGAATATGAGCCATGCATACAGGAGGGGGAATATGAGCCATGCATATGGGGGGGGGGGGAATATGAGCCACGCATACAGGGGGGCGATATGAGCCATGCATACAGGGGGGGAATATGAACCATGCATATGGGGGGGAATATGAGCCATGCATACAGGGGGGGAATATGAGCCATGCATACAGGGGGGGAAGATGAGCCATGCATACAGGAGGGAATATGAACCATGCATACAGGTTGGGGAATATGAGCCAAGCATACAGGGGGGAATATGAGCCATGCATACAGGGGGGGAATATGAGCCATGCATACAGGGGGGGAATATGAGCCAAGCATACAGGAGGGGGAATATGAACCATGCATACAGGGGGGAAAATGAGCCATGCATACAGGGGGGGGGGATATGAGCCATGCATACAGGGGGGGAATATGAGCCATGCATACAGGGGGAGAATATGAGCCATGCATACAGGGGAGAATATGATAAATAAACCTCAAGGCAAAATGCACAAAATAAGAAGGAGGACACATATATACATATCCGCCAATGTGCACCAATGGAAAAAGTAATGGACAAATCTGGAATTACTATAGAAGAACAACGAAAAAACCCAGACAAGAAAGTCCAAAATAAGGTGTGAAATAACAGTATTTATTTATAAAATAAGATAAACAGTGGAACGGTGGGAAGAAATACCAAAACAGCACAAAACCAGGGACATATAAATAGTACAGAAATAAGTACAATAACGTATGAAGATAAATATACGTATTAATAAACCGTTTTAAGAGACCATATAGCGGTGTAAAAATTAGATGAAATATTAATATGTTGTAAGGTGCATGTGCAAAAGTATGAACAAAGGGCTGGAACAGACCAAGTATAAATATAGATAGAAACAAAGATATATAAGATACTAATATCAGCAAATGCTGTTAGCAGACTTAGGTAAAGGCCAAAAATACCAAGAAGTCAAATAAGTATAAAGCTCCTAGTGGCAAGTGCTAAAACAGGTTAAGGTGCTGATATTGTAGGGCAGAACCAGCCGTAGGTATTACCTGCTATATGGTGAGTATGTCCCAGGGATGTCCCAGGGATGTGTGTTGGGGTTCGGCACATCCCTGGGACATACTCACCATATAGCAGGTAATACCTACGGCTGGTTCTGCCCTACAATATCAGCACCTTAACCTGTTTTAGCACTTGCCACTAGGAGCTTTATACTTATTTGACTTCTTGGTATTTTTGGCCTTTACCTAAGTCTGCTAACAGCATTTGCTGATATTAGTATCTTATATATCTTTGTTTCTATCTATATTTATACTTGGTCTGTTCCAGCCCTTTGTTCATACTTTTGCACATGCACCTTACAACATATTAATATTTCATCTAATTTTTACACCGCTATATGGTCTCTTAAAACGGTTTATTAATACGTATATTTATCTTCATACGTTATTGTACTTATTTCTGTACTATTTATATGTCCCTGGTTTTGTGCTGTTTTGGTATTTCTTCCCACCGTTCCACTGTTTATCTTATTTTATAAATAAATACTGTTATTTCACACCTTATTTTGGACTTTCTTGTCTGGGTTTTTTCGTTGTTCTTCTATACAGGGGAGAATATGAGCCATGCATACAGGGGGGAATATGAGCCATGCATACAGGGGGGAATATGAGCCATGCATACAGGAGGGGAATATGAGCCATGCATACAGGAGGGGGAATATGAGCCATGCATACAGGGGGGGAATATGAGCCATGCATACAGGGGGGAATATGAGCCATGCATACAGGGGGATATGAGCCATGCATACAGGGAGGGGAATATGAGCCATGCATACAGGGGGGGAATATGAGCCATGTATACAGTGGGGGGAATATGAGCCACGCATACAGGAAGAGGAATATGAGCCATGCATACAGGGGGGGAATATGAGCCACGCATACAGGGGGGGGAATATGAGCCATAAATACAGGGGGGAATATGAGCCTTGCATTCGGGGGGGGGGGGGAATATGAGCCACGCATACAGGGGGGGGGAATATGAGCCATGCATACAGGGGGGAATATGAGCCATGCATACAGGAAGGGGAATATGAGCCATGCATACAGGGGGGGAATATGAGCCATGCACACAGGGGGGGAATATGAGCCATGTATACAGTGGGGGGAATATGAGCCACGCATACAGGAAGAGGAATATGAGCCATGCATACAGGGGGGAATATGAGCCATGCATACAGGGGGATATGAGCCATGCATACAGGGAGGGGAATATGAGCCATGCATACAGGGGGGGAATATGAGCCATGTATACAGTGGGGGGAATATGAGCCACGCATACAGGAAGAGGAATATGAGCCATGCATACAGGGGGGGAATATGAGCCATGCATACAGGGGGATATGAGCCATGCATACAGGGGGGGATATAAGCCATGCATACAGTGGGGGAATATGAGCCATGCATACAGGGGGGAATATGAGCCATGCATTCGGGGGGGGATATGAGCCATGCATACAGGGGGGAATATGAGCCATGCATACAGGGGGGAATATGAGCCATGCATACAGGGGGGGAATATGAGCCATGCATACAGGGGGGAATATGAGCCATGCATACAGGGGGGAATATGAGCCATGCATACAGGGGGGAATATGAGCCATGCATTCGGGGGGGGGGAATATGAGCCATGCATACAGGGGGGGGGAATATGAGCCATGCATACAGGGGGGAATATGAGCCATGCATACAGGGGGGGAATATGAGCCATGCATACAGGGGGGGAATATGAGCCATGCATACAGGGGGGAATATGAGCCATGCATACAGGGGGGGAATATGAGCCATGCATACAGGAAGGGGAATATGAGCCATGCATACAGGGTGGGAATATGAGCCATGCATACAGGGGGGAATATGAGCCATGTATACAGTGGGGGGAATATGAGCCACGCATACAGGAAGAGGAATATGAGCCATGCATACAGGGGGGGAATATGAGCCATGCATACAGGGGGATATGAGCCATGCATACAGGGAGGGGAATATGAGCCATGCATACAGGGGGGGAATATGAGCCATGTATACAGTGGGGGGAATATGAGCCACGCATACAGGAAGAGGAATATGAGCCATGCATACAGGGGGGATATGAGCCATGCATACAGGGGGATATGAGCCATGCATACAGGGGGGGATATAAGCCATGCATACAGTGGGGGAATATGAGCCATGCATACAGGGGGGAATATGAGCCATGCATACAGGGGGGGAATATGAGCCATGCATACGGGGGGAATATGAGCCATGCATATGGGGGGGAATATGAGCCATGCATACAGGGGGGATATGAGCCATGCATATGGGATGGGAGGGAGATGAGCCATGCATACAGGAGGGGGGGGTCATTATACAGTATTGAGCATCATGTGGGATCATTATACAGTATGGAGAACTGTGTGTGGCCATTATACAGTATTGAGCATCATGTGTGGCCGTTATACAGTATGGAGCATCATGTGTGGCCAATGGACATTATACAGTATGGAGCATCATGTGTGGCCTTTATACAGTATGGAGCATCATTTGTGGCCATTATACAGTATTGAGCATCATGTGGGATCATTATACAGTATGGAGAACTGTGTGTGGCCGTTATACAGTATGGAGCACTATGTGTGGCCATTATACAGTATGGAGCACTGTGTGGCCATTATACATTATGGAGCATCATGTGTGGCCATTATACACTATGGAGCATCATGTGGGGCCATTATACAATATTGAGCATCATGTGTGGCTATTATACAGTATGGAGAACTGTGTGTGGCCATTATACAGTATGGAGCATCTTGTGTCGTGGCCATTATACAGTATTGAGTATCATGTGTGGCTATTATACAGTGTGGAGCACTGTGTGGCCATATTTTTTATTGTTTATAATTATTGTATATAAAACAGTGTGATCAGCAGTGCTAAATGGCTGTGGTTGGGACATGGATATGGGTGTGACTAGTTGTGAAATAGGTGTGGTCAGAGGCGTGGCCTAAAATTTGCCGTGGCGCACTACGCACACCGCAAACATTATACCTCCTTCCCTTCTTCAAAAGTTGGGAGTTATGGTACCGCATTTGCCAGATCACGGCAAGTACTGCAAATCCCATAGGAAATGAATGAGGCCGAATGCAGTGTTGCTGTAAGTGATCCGTTACGCGGCACATGCAGAAAAACTGCCCGATCTGCTGCAAAAGGCTACTTTCACATCAGCGATTCTTGCCAAAGTCACTGCCGATAGTGTCATACTCACCAAAGGGGGAGGCAGCACTAAAAGTGCCTAGGGCAGCAGAAACTCTAAATTCGGCCCTGGGGGGGGCTACATTATATTCTGTGGGGGGACTGCATTATACTCAGGGTACTACATTATATTATGGGGGGCTACATCATACTATATGAGGGGTTACAGTATACTCTATGGGGGGCTGCATTATATTCTGTGGTGGGGCTGCATTATTCTCTCAGGGGACTACATTATATTATGGGGGGCTACATCATACTATAAGAGGGGGCTACAGTATACTCTATGGGGGGGCTGCATTATATTCTGTGGTGGAACTGCATTCTCTCAGGGGACTACATTATAATCTGTGGTGGGTTGCATTATACTATATGAGGGGGGCTGCATTATACCCTATGGGGGTGCTACATTATATTCTATGGTGGGGACTGCGTCATACCTGAGGGGGTTGCATTATATTTTGTGGGGTGCTGCATTATATTCTATGAGAGGGGACCGCATTATATTTTTTGAGGGGGCTACATTATATTCTGTGAGAGGGCTACCCCAACCCTTGCTACATAATTAAGACGTGAACTACCTTATATTATACCCTGATGTTAGCGCTTTTTACCGCACAATTGGTGGTCTTGTATCTATTTCTATGTAGCTACATAGTGGGCCCCAAGAATGATTTTCTCTGGTGGGCCCAAGGTGCTCCAGTCCGACGCTGCTTAGCCCAATACTGTTTGTGAGGCTGCTGGCGTGCAGCTTGGGAGCAATGAAGAATGATGGAGAGGGGACAGAGATGTTGGGGCTATGGAAGGGACACAGATGGTTGTAGCGGGGTTGCTGAAGAGCAGAGTGAACAGTCTGAGGAGGAGGGGGCAGAGGAGGGGACACTCAGTGGGGCTGTATGTGGAGGGAGATGAGGACACTGAGGGAAGCAGAGAAGATGTTGGGACAGAGGATCTGAGAGGGAACACTGCAGAGGGCAGAGAGAGTTAGGTGGGAGAAGGAGAGAGCCGGGGACAGGGCTGAGGACACGTGGGCATGGAGAATAAGGGGACAAGAGGGGCTTCACATGTGGGGTTGCAGAAGGGAGGAACAGGGTCAGGTGGAGGCAGGCAGGGAAGAAGAGACTGTGTGAGTGAGCCACCCCGGCCGGCCCACTGCTGTAATGGTACTGGGTCACAGCGGTCCGAGTGCTGGTCGAGTCTTTGTCAATTGTGGGTTTAATAATAAAACTAATTAAAAGGTTTGTGACGCCAGTTGGGATGTTTTGGCCTGGTATGGCCGAGCACTGATGAAGGTCCCTGAGAGTTAGATGGTGATGGACAGTGCCAGATGATTGACCCCTTCCCAACTAGGGCTGGCTCCCAGGGGAGTTGGATCAGGAATGGTGCAGCACAGAATAATCAGCCTTAGACAGGGTAATGATTAGATGGTAACTTTTACTGAAGTTCTGAAAACAGTTCCAGAAGCTTACATACAATTCACATGCAGGGTTTTAGTCAGGCCTGCATGATGAAAGTTCAGTTTCTCTGCTGTGACATAGTGTAGCCTTCCTACTGCTAATTATACCTCTGGTTAATGATTTCTATGTGCTGCTGAGCTCCTGGGCAAAAGCACACTACTGATCGTTATATGAAAACTGAACAGTCTTTCAGTTTAGCTCGGACCCTGGAATTCTCTGTGCTCTAGGGACTAAGGCTATGCGCACACGTTGCGGATTTTGATGTGTTTCCGCAGCGTTTTTGGAAGCGCGGAATTGCATCAAATCCGCAGTGTAGTGCACAAGCATTGTTAGTCAATGGGAAATTGACAATTGGTGTGCACATCCTGGCGAAAAAAACATGCAGATTTGCAGAGTTTTATTTTCCGCAGCATGTCAATTCTTTTTGTGGATCTGCAGCATTTCTGCACCCATTGTCTTCAATTGATTCAGTCAAATCCGCAGCTAAACCGCAGGTTTAAAAAGATCTGCGATTTTGCTGCGGAGTTGGGTGTGAGAAACGCTGCAGATTGGGAGGAGGAAGAGTGTGTGGTGGAGTGTTGGCGGAGACTATGTGTGTGGCCAGATACTGGGTCTCTCCGGAAAAGATGTGCGTGTCTGTGTGCCGGTGTTTGTGTGTGTCTGCGGGTGTGTGCACGGCTGTGTGTGCGAGTGTGGATATCCACTTTTCAAGCCATTGTGGCTATATCCCAATTTATCCCCTGATGAGCCCCTATACTAGGAAGGGGGGAAACGCGTAGGGATGGCGATATGGGACACACTACGTCACATATTCAGATAAGTGTATTGTTGTCATGGCAGACTATGTATAGTATTAATCTATAGGGACGCTTAAACTTGTGTTTTGACAAGTATGAGGGATTGGCCTCATGTGTTTGGGCTCCTATATGTATTGGTTAACCTGATATGAGACACACTGTATGTGATACCTGACAGAGATAGATGTATCCATGTGCAATATAATGGTCACCAGTACCCAGCAATAGCTATTTATATATAATCGTTTTTTATCTATTTGAAGTCTTTAATATATGTCTGCCTTGATAACCTCTAGGTCATTATTTAATCTATAAATTACTGAGGACAGTGGCATGTTGTTATATACATAAGAGGCCTTGATTTTTTGACCTCTTAATTTTTGAGCATAGGAGAGCTTTGCTCTTTTGTACCCTTTTGGTCATTGTTCAGTAGTAAACCTGTATATCTACCTGGAGCACCCCCAGACGCAGGGCCACGGGGTACTCGGTACCGGGCCTCTCTGTCTCGGTTCTGGGGTTGTCACGGTGGCTAGACCCGGTCCGTGACCCTGCTAAGGGGCGTCCAATGAAAGGTGTGATGATGGTGTGTGGTGCAAGGTGCGATGAATAACGAGGACACAGGGTTGCAGTCTCTTTACCTTTTTACTGAAGGCTTCGGGATCTGCAATCCAGAGCACTGCTAACAGGGCTGGCTGAGACCGGCCGGTCCGAAGGCACATCCAGAGTTCCCTTTACAGGTGGAAATCAGTGTCCTTCCTACCAGCGCCTGTGTGTTGTAGTCCCTCCCTGCTGAGCACCACGGGATAGTCCCCACAACTGTCGTGTATGTTTCTGTTCTTTCTCTCCGTCCCCCAGATGATATGGAAGGGACGCACCCGTATGACGGGGTAGCCTGGAGCTATTTTATAGGGACCCTAGAGACGCCCCTCTCCCATCATTGCCTCTGTTGTCTTCATTAGGTGATTTAGGTGAGGCAACCAACCTAAAGTTAACTGCCCTGCCGTAGTTTAAAGTAATGAGTGGAGTCTCTTACTTTCTCGGCGTTCCGGCCGCCGGCTACGCGCCTCAGAAGGATGTTGCTGATCTTGAGGCATGACTCCTTCTGGTTCTATCTCCTTTGTGCTGTGATCCCGTTTCTCACTTCTCCACAATATACTTCACTTCGTGTCCTTTCTTAGGATTCTGCCACTATAAGGCACAGGCACGGCTCCGTAACCATCTGTCCTTTTCTAGGCCTCTGTCAGGATCCCACCCCTGACAGATCCTCTCTCTAGCTCTTCCCAGCTACTTTCTCCCTAACTTCCTATCCAACCCCCAGTTTTACCTAAGTGTGAGGAGTGGCCTAGTGGATACAGTCTTTTGCTCCCCCTGGCGGCCGGAGTGTGAAGTGTAATGTGTGTCTGTGATACCTGGTCAGGTGAACTCCTTTAGTGCCATCAGAGATACCATCACTCCCCTTAGCGGCGGAGCGACAGTACTGCAACCACCAGGACTCTGGGGCGCTGCATACCCCTAAGCCATAATTTATGCTACAGGTAGTACGAGTACACAATATACACATTGGCTGATATTTACATCAGATCTTTGACCTTCAGTATAGCCTATAGGGTACATATTATTGTTGTGGGAATTTTTGCAGCAATATTTTGCTGTTTGTTTTTTAGTTGTTTTTGTTTTCTGCACTGTTTTTTGCACTTTTTCACCTGTTAGTGTGACCTAGGTCCAATTGTGTGTATGATGTTGGGGTCTGGGCGTTGGTAGGTGATAGGGCCCAGTTAGGGCTAGAAGGGACAGTCCACATTGAGCGGGGGCGCCACATCGAAGTCTAGGGTGCCAACCTCCGCTGTTAGGAAGGTGTGAGCTCTAATAGGGCAACTAACAGGGACTGGTTCAGGAATAATTTTCTTTACCCTAAGAATTTCTGTGATATTTTGGCTATTTTTTTTCCTACCCCGTTCGGACCGAGGTGTTTTTGATGTTGGTAGTCATACATTTATTATTTATGAGATTTTAATATTTTTTATTAAAAGTATTTTTTAGGATATTGTGTTTTTTTTGGTTGTCAGATAGAATATATCCTTATACTATTTGGGTTGGTAGTCTGCACCATATAAGCCAACATGTTTCTGAGAAGCTTTCTCTACTTTGTCTGGGATAGCACATGCAATGTCCAACTACTCCATTTATAGACATAGAACCTCTGAAATTGCCAATGACATAAAATACCCCCAAACCAACTGACATGTCAAAGTTTTTTGAATGCAGATGACTCTACCTCATGCGGGTACAGTGTGTTCTATTCAAAAATACACCTACTTTCTACGCGGGACATACCTTGGTTTTATGTATTTATTAACTTTATGTGCAAACATTTATTTTAGCCTGTATTGTCATTTTGCTCAAATTGTCTTTTAACTATACATATATTTTTTTGCAATTCTGTGGTGGAATGAGAATACTGTTCAGCTTCAGGTGATACAAATAGGAGTACTATGTTAGTTGTGCCAGTGGACAACGTATACGTGTATGCAGTATTTACAAACTTTGCTTTACAGCCCATAGTAGATAATGACCGTTAGTATAATGTCATGGATGCATGGATCTTCTCCCCCCGTCCAATCTTGTATGTATGGCTCTGCTCCCCCTGTCCCATCTTGTATGTATGGCTCTGCTCCCCCCTCCCATCTTGTATGCATGGCTCTGCTCCCCTCGTCTCATCTTGTATGTATGGCTCTGCTCCCCCTGTCCCATCTTGTATGTATGGCTCTGCTCCCCCGTCCCATCTTGTATGCATGGCTCGACTCCCCTGTCCCATCTTGTATGCATGGCTCCCCAGTCCCATCTTGTATGCATGGCTCTCCTGTCACATCTTGCATGCATGGCTCCCCAGTCCTATCTTGTATGCATGGCTCGGCTCCCCTGTTCCATCTTGTTCTTGTATGCATGGCTCTGCTCCCCTCGTCCCATCTTGTATGTATGGCTCTGCTCCCCCTGTCCCATCTTGTATGTATGGCTCTGCTCCCCCCTCCCATCTTGTATGCATGGCTCGACTCCCCTGTCCCATCTTGTATGCATGGCTCCCCAGTCCCATCTTGTATGCATGGCTCCCCTGTCACATCTTGCATGCATGGCTCCCCAGTCCTATCTTGTATGCATGGCTCGGCTCCCCTGTTCCATCTTGTATGCATGGCTCTGCTCCCCCGTTCCATCTTGTATGCATGGCTCTGCTCCCCCCATCCCATATTGTATGTATGGCTCTGCTCCCCTGTCCAATCTTGTATGCATGGCTCTGATCCCCCCATCCCATCTTGTATGTATGGCTCTGCTCCCCTGTCCCATCTTGTATGTATGGTTCTGCTCCCCCGTCCCATCTTGTATGAGTGGTACGGCTCTTCCCCTCCCATCCTTGTATGCATGGCTCCCCTGTCCCATCTTGTATACATGGCTCCCCTGTCCCATCTTGTATGCATGGCTCCCCCAGTCCCATCTTGTATGCATGGCTGTGCTCCCCCCCTCCCATCTTGTATGCATGGCTTTGCTCCCCTGTCCCATCTTGTATGTATGGCTCTGCTCCCCCCTCCCATCTTGTATGTATGGCTCTGCTCCCCCCTCCCATCTTGCATGCATGGCTCGACTCCCCTGTCCCATCTTGTATGCATGGCTCCCCAGTCCCATCTTGTATGCATGGCTCCCTTGTCACATCTTGTATGCATGGCTCCCCAGTCCTATCTTGCATGCATGGCTCGGCTCCCCTGGTCCATCTTGTATGCATGGCTCTGCTCCCCCATCCCATCTTGTATGTATGGCTCTGCTCCCCCATCCCATCTTGTATGTATGGCTCTGTTCCCCCCATCCCATCTTGTATGTATGGCTCTGCTCCCCTGTCCCATCTTGTATGCATGGCTCTGCTCCCTTCATCCCATCTTGTATGTATGGCTCTGCTTCCCCCCTCCCCCCTCCCATCTTGTATGTATGGCTCTGCTCCCCCATCCCATCTTGTATGTATGGCTTTGCTCCACCCCTCCCATCTTGTATGTATGGCTCTGCTCCCCCCATCCCATCTTGTATGTATGGCTCTGCTCCCCCCATTCCATCTTGTATCCATTGCTTTGCTCCCTCGTCCCATTTTGTATGTATGACTCTGCTTCCCCCCTCCCATCTTGTATGCATGGCTCTGCTCCCCCCTCCCATCTTTTATGTACGGCTCTGTTCCCCCTGTCCCATTTTGTATGCATGGCTCTGCTCCCCCGTCCCATCTTGTATGTATGACTCTGCTCCCCATACCATCTTGTTTGAATGGCTTTGCTCCCCCCCTCCCATCTTGTATGTATGGCTCTGCTCCCCCTGTCCCATCTTGTATGCATGGCTTTGCTCCCCCGTCCCATCTTGTATGTATGGCTCTGCTCCTCCATCCCATCTTGTATGTATGGCTCTGCTCCCCAGGTTCCATATTGTGTGCATGGCTGTGCTCCCCCCTCCCATCTTGTATGCATGGCTCTGCTCCCCCCGTTCCATCTTGTATGCATGGCTCTGATCCCCCTGTCCCATCTTGTATGTATGGCTCTGCTCCCCTGTCCCATCTTGTATGCATGGCTCTGCTCCCTTCATCCCATCTTGTATGTATGGGTCTGCTTCCCCCCTCCCCCCTCCCATCTTGTATGTATGGCTCTGCTCCCCCGTCCCATCTTGTATGTATGGCTTTGCTCCACCCCTCCCATCTTGTATGTATAGCTCTGCTCCCCCGTCCCATCTTGTATGTATGGCTCTGCTCCCCCCCGTTCCATCTTGTATCCATGGCTCTGCTCCCCCGGCCCATTTTGTATGTATGACTCTGCTTCCCCCCTCCCATCTTGTATGTATGGCTCTGCTCCCCCCCTCCCATCTTGTATGTATGGCTCTGCTCCCCCTGTCCCATCTTGTATGCATGGCTCTGCTCCCCCGTCCCATCTTGCATGTATGACTCTGCTCCCCCATACCATCTTGATTGAATGGCTTTGCTCCCCCCCTCCCAACTCGTATGTATGGCTGTGCTCCCCCATCCCATCTTGTATGTATGGCTCTGCTCCCCAGGTTCCATCTTGTGTGCATGGCTGTACTCCCCCCTCCCATCTTGTACGCATGGCTCTGCTCCCCCCGTTCCATCTTGTATGCATGGCTCTGCTCCCCCGTCCCATCTTGTATGCATGGCTCTGCTCTCCCATCCCATCTTATATGTATGGCTCTGATCCCCCATCCCATCTTGTATGTATTGCTCTGCTCCCCCGGTTCCATCTTGTGTGCATGGCTGTGCTCCCCCCTCCCATCTTGTACGCATGGCTCTGCTCCCCCGTTCCATCTTGTATGCATGGCTCTGCTCCCCCTGTTCCATCTTGTATGCATGGCTCTGCTCCCCCCATCCCATTTTGTATGTATGGCTCTGCTTCCCCCCACCCCCCTCCCATCTTGTATGTATGGCTCTGCTCCCCCCTACCATCTTGTATGTATGGCTCTGCTCCCCCGTCCCATCTTGTATGCATGTCTCTGCTCCCCGTCCCATCTTGTATGCATGGCTCTGCTCCCCCCATCCCATCTTGTATGTATGGCTCTGATCCCCCATCCCATCTTGTATGCATGGCTCTGCTCCCTGAGTCCCAGTTTGTATGTATGGCTCTGCTTCCCCCCACCCCCCTCCCATCTTGTATGTATGGCTCTGCTCCCCCCTACCATCTTGTATGAATGGCTCTGCTCCCCCCGTCCCATCTTGTATGCATATCTCTGCTCCCCCTTCCCATCTTGTATGTATGGCTCTGCTCCCCCATCCCATCTTGCATGTATGGCTATGTTCCCCCCCTCCCAACTTGTATGTATGGCTCTGCTCCCCTGTCCCATCTTGTACGTATGGCTCTGGCCCCCCCGGTCCCATCTTGTATGCATGGCTGTGCTCCCCCCCTCCCCCCTCCCATCTTGTATGCATGGCTCTGCTCCCCCCCATTCCATCTTGTATGCATGGCTCTGCTCCCCCATCCCATCTTGTATGCATGGCTCTGCTTCCCCCGTACCATCTTGTATGTATGGCTCTGTTCCCCCCATACCATCTTGTATGCATGGCTCTGCTCCCCCATCCCATCTTGTATTCATGGCTCTGCTCCCCTGTTCAATCTTGTATGTATGGCTCTGCTTCCCCCCTCCCCCAACCATCTTGTATGTATGGCTCTGCTCCCCCCAGTCCCATCTTGTATGCATGGCTGTGGTCCCCCCTCCCATCTTGAATATATGGCTCTGCTTCCCCCCTGTCCCATCTTGTATGCATGGCTGTGCTCCCCCCATCCCATCTTGTATGCATGGCTCGGTTCCCCGTCCCATCTTGTATGCATGGCTCCCCCTTCCATCCTCCCGTCCTCCCCCCATCCTCCTCTGTCCTCCCCATCCTCCTCTGTCCTCCTCCCATCCTCCTATGTCGTCATCCTCCTCCCTCCCTTCCGTCATACTCACCTTTCTCCTCCGTGCAGAAAGTCCCTGCATCTCTTTCCCGGCGCTGCAGCTTTTTCCTGTGTGAGCGGTCACATGGTACCGCTCATTAAGGTCATGAATATGCGTTTCCCCAGACTTTACTAAAAAAAAAACAACAATTTGCTCAGGTGCCCCCGCCCCCCGCATTCTGGTGCCCTAGGCACGTGCCCTCAAGTGCCTAGTGGCAAACACGGCACTGTAGACAGGTGATAGAAATGTTACACTAGTCCTACCTGTCTGCCTCATATTAATGATCTTGTTGCTGAGAAATGTTATATTCTGTCTTTATGTTAGTCATTTCTTCCAGGTTCTGGGGTGTGCGGTGCGTGGAAGAAATCCCTTCCTCCTGTCTTCATTACAATACTTAACCCCTCTTATCAGCGTCAGTTATGGCCCCGGAATCCTGCCCCTGAACCCTGCACCCCCTCATGAATACCTTATCCTCCCTTTTATGGACACTGTACTCAGGGATCTTCTGCTCAGGCGCCGGCTACTTCTGCAACAGTGACATCCAGTATGCGCACTGATAAGGTGCTCTCCTCACTTCCTTCCTGCATAGTAATCGCCATGTACACTTGGTTCCTAGCAATGACTGTGCAGGGAGGAAGTGGGGAGAGCATATTATTGGTGCGCACACCAGAGGCCACAGTGACTCGCCGGCGCCTGCGCAGAATATCTCTGCCATGCGGCTCAGGGTGAGCTACAGTACACCCTTAGTAAGCTATGCTCCTGCACTTACTTTGAATGTTATGCCACTTGGCTAGATGTACCACAAGAATTTATGGTCCATGTAGGGGCACGCTTTACCCTGGTGTATTAAGATGCTTTTATTATGCACTATGTATCACCCTTAATGGGCTTATGCAGTACCTTTATCTGACTCTTTGTGTTTGTCTGTTTTTTATGCACGTTATCCACTTTATATTGTGTCATTTATACATATATTTATAAAAATAAAAAATATGAATCCCTTTATCCTGCTTACTCCATATTCTCTTGTATTCACACTGTTTACTAAATACAGAGCTCCTGTGTATAATGTCACTAGTGATCCCTGTATTACCTGTACACTATACACTATATACAGAGCTCCTGTGTATAATATTCTCGGTGATCACTGTATTACCTGTACACTGACACTATATATAGAGCTCCTATGTATAATGTCACCGGTGGTCACTGTATTACCTGCACACTATATACAGCGCTCTTGTGTATACTGTCACCGGTGATCAATGTGTTACCTGTAAACTGACACTATATACAGAGCTCCTGTGTATAATGTCACTGGTGATCACTGTATTCCTCATACACTAACACTATATATAACTGTATGCTATGTACAGAGCTCCTGTGTATAATTTTAGTATTGTGTTTTTATATTAATGATCAGTATTGTAGAATTCTGTCACTATGTGGTGGTAATATGTTATCTGGTCAAGGTGTGGTGGTATTTGTCTCTCGCATGTGGTATGATTCAGTCACTATGTGGTAGTAAAATGAAGTCCGGCCATGGTGTCTTGGTATTTGTCCCTTGTATGTGGTATTATTCTGTCACTATTTGGTGGTAATATGTGTGGTAATGGTGTGGCTGTATTTGTTCCTTGTTTGTGGTATTATTTGGCCACTATGTGATGGCAATATGTGGTCTGGTAATGGTGTGGTGGTATTTCTCTCTTGTATGTGGTATTATTCAGTCACTATTTTTTGGTAATATGTGATCTGGTCATGGTGTGGCTATATTTCTCTCTTGTATGTGGAATTATTAGGTCACTATATGGTGGTAAGGTAATATGTGATCTGGTCAAGGTGTGTCAGTATTTCTCCCTTATACATGGTATTATTCAGACACTATGTGGTGGTAACATGTGGTCCGGCCATAGTGTGACTGTATTTGTTCCTTGTATATGGTATTATTGTTAATTTTTTAAAAAGTATTTGACTCATTTGCTTAAAGAGAAATAAGGAAAAATATACCTAAAAAGAGTATTGGATATTTTAACAAATATGTAATATGTTAGAGTAGAGTAGGGCCTGGCCAAAAGAGTATACCTTGTCGCAGTGGTGGCTTAAAAAATCTTTTGGCCAAAGCAAAAGCTGATGGCTATGTATGTGATCTGGTTTTCGATAGGCACTGTTAATATGTGATTGGTGAGGATGTAGTGCAGAAGTGGAGTTTTTTCAAAGAGTGACTGGTGGGACTGTGGAAGGTTCGGGGGGTTGAGGAGAAGCTGGGTGGAGGCAGAACTGGGGTGGAGACTGGGTGGAGTCTCAAGGGGGCCCAAAAATGTTGCCATTATGGGGCTTGGAAATTCCTGGTGGCAGCCCTGTGTATGCCACTAATAAGCTGTAAGCCAGACACTGTGCAGTACATCTGTATGACTGGCACTTCATGCAAGCCTTATCGGTGTGTAATTCTAATACTAGATGACCCCCCTCCATGATTTGTTAGGTTGTGAGCATTTTGCACCTGTGCTGCTTCCACCTTTATCAAGGGGGTGGGAGAATGCTGCATCCTGTATGTAGTATGTAGGGCATTAATTTTCTAACCTGTGTTGGTAAATATATCTGCATTTTTTCTGCTATGTTCTTTTTGCTTTTTTTCTGTTCTTTTGCTGTGAGAAACCCACAATAAAACAGAGTTGAAGCTGTTTTATAGAGAGCAATAGGCTAAAATTCCTTCAAGCTGATGTGCAAGTCTAATCAACAATTTTTGGAAATGTTTTGATTTAGTTATTGATGCACAAGTGGGTAACACCAGAGACTGAAAGAAAATGTTCACATACTCTTGCCACTAAGCAGAGACATAACTATAATAGGTGCAAGGGTTGCCTAGGGGACCCCAAAAGTCCCTTTAGTCTGTGTTGTGAACTATACTTTTTGGCTCCCTCTTGTGGTCACTAGTGATTTGGCACTTGGATTGTCTTTTACCAGGTTGGTGCTCACCTGCTTCGTTAGGCCTGGGGTGTTGCTATTTAAACTTCCTGGATTCTCAGTCCAGTGCCTGGCATCATTGTAATCAGTTCACTTCTGTTTGCTCCTGTCTTCAGGTCCTGGTTCTTTGCAAGATAAGCTAAGTTCTGCTTTCGTACTCTTGATCATTTGCATTGTTCATATTTTTTGTCCAGCTTGTACAATATGTGATTCCTGTTATTGCTGGAAGCTCTAGGGGGGCTGATATTCTCCCCCCACACCGTCAGTCGGTTTGGGGGTTCTTGGATATTCAGCGTGGATATTTTGCAGGGTTTTTTGCTGACCATATAAGTCTTCTTACTATATTCTGCTATTAGTCAGTGGGCCTCTCTTTGCTAAATCTAGTTCATTCTTACGTTTGTCTTTTCTTCTTACCTCACCGTTATTATTTGTTGGGGGCTTGTATTACTTTGGGGTCTTTTCTCTGGAGGCAAGAGAGGTCTTATTTTCCCTGATAGGGGTAGTTAGTTCTCCGGCTGGCGCGAGACGTCTAGGACCAACGTAGGCACGTTCCCCGGCTGCTGTTAGTGTTTGCGCTAGGATCAGGTATATGGTCAGCCTAGTTACCACTTCCCTATGAGCTGGTATTTATGTTTTGCAGACTTTGCTGTAATCTTTGAGGTCCCCTGCCATTGGGATCATAACAGTATGCCAGGCCAATAAATAGTTAATGCATTGCTGAAGTGGGATTAAAAGAAAAGAAGTTCTGAGTTTGTTTTTTTTTTTCTTTTTTCTTTTCTTCCTCCCCTTTATCTCTGAGTGGCTTGAAGCTTTGCTGCAGACATGAATGTTCAGACCTTGATTACTAGTGTGGATCAGCTTGCTGCACGTGTGCAGGGCATTCAGGATTTTGTTGTTAGCAGTCCTATGTCAGAGCCTAAGATACCTATTCCTGAGCTGTTCTCTGGAGATCGATTTAAATTTAGGAATTTTAGGAATAATTGTAAATTGTTTCTATCTTTGAAACCTCGTTCGTCTGGAGATTCAGCTCAGCAAGTCAAAATTATTATCTCCTTCTTGCGTGGCGACCCTCAGGATTGGGCTTTCTCGTTAGCGCCAGGAGATCCTGCATTGGCGGATGTTGATGCGTTTTTTCTGGCGCTCGGATTGCTTTATGAGGAGCCTAATCTTGAAATTCAGGCAGAAAAAGCTCTACTGGCCATCTCTCAGGGCCAGGAGGAAGCTGAGGTGTACTGCCAAAAATTTCGGAAATGGTCCATGCTTTCTCGATGGAATGAATGTGCTCTGGCCGCAAATTTCAGAAATGGCCTTTCTGAAGCCATTAAGAATGTGATGGTGGGTTTTACAATTCCTACAAGTCTGAATGATTCTATGGCGCTGGCTATTCAGATTGATCGGCGTTTGTGGGAGCGCAAATCCGCTAAACCTCTGGCGGTGTTGTCTGAACAGACACCTGTCTCAATGCAATGCGATAGAATCCTGACTAGAACCGAACGACAAAATCATAGACGTCAGAATGGGCTGTGTTTTTACTGTGGTGATTCTACACATGTTATATCAGCATGCTCTAAACGCCTAACCAAGGTTGTCAGTCCTGTCACCATTGGTAATTTGCAGCCTAAATTTATTTTGTCTGTGACTTTAATTTGTTCATTGTCTTCCTACCCTGTTATGGCATTTGTGGATTCAGGTGCTGCCCTGAGTCTTATGGACTTGTCGTTTGCCAAGCGCTGCGGTTTTGTCCTGGAGCCTTTAAAGGTTCCGATTCCTCTCAGAGGAATTGATGCTACGCCACTGGCGGAAAATAAACCGCAGTATTGGACACAAGTGACCATGTGCATGACTCCTGAACATCGGGAGGTGATTCGTTTTCTTGTTCTGCATAAAATGAATGATTTGGTCGTTTTAGGTCTGCCATGGTTACAGACCCATAATCCTGTTTTGGATTGGAAGGCTATGTCTGTCTCAAGTTGGGGTTGTCAGGGAATTCATTGCGATTCTCCGCCGGTGTCTATTGCTACTTCTACTCCTTCAGAAGTTCCTGAGTATTTGTGTGACTATCAGGATGTATTCAGTGAGTCCAGGTCCAGTGCTCTTCCTCCTCATAGGGACTGTGACTGCGCTATAGATTTGATTCCTGGCAGTAAATTTCCTAAGGGACGATTATTTAATTTGTCTGTACCCGAGCATGCCGCGATGCGTTCTTATGTCAAGGAGTCTTTGGAGAAGGGGCATATTCGTCCATCCTCTTCCCCTCTCGTTGCGGGATTCTTTTTTGTGGCCAAGAAAGACGGGTCTTTGAGACCTTGTATAGACTATCGGCTTCTGAATAAAATCACTGTTAAGTTTCAGTATCCGTTGCCGCTATTGTCAGACTTGTTTGCTCGGATTAAGGGCGCCAAGTGGTTCACCAAGATAGATCTTCGTGGTGCGTACAACCTTGTGCGCATTAGGCAGGGAGATGAATGGAAAACTGCATTCAATATGCCCGAAGGTCATTTTGAATACTTGGTGATGCCCTTTGGGCTCTCTAATGCCCCTTCAGTGTTTCAGTCCTTTATGCATGATATCTTCCGGAAGTATCTGGATAAATTTTTGATTGTGTATCTTGATGATATTCTAGTTTTCTCGGATGATTGGGATTCTCATGTAAAGCAGGTCAGGATGGTGTTTCAGGTTTTGCGTGATAACGCTTTGTTTGTGAAGGGCTCAAAGTGTCTCTTTGGAGTGCAGAAGGTTTCCTTTTTGGGTTTTATTTTCTCCCCTTCTGCCGTGGAGATGGACCCAGTCAAGGTCCGAGCTATTCATGATTGGACTCAGCCCACGTCTGTTAAGAGTCTTCAGAAGTTCTTGGGGTTCGCTAATTTCTACCGTCGCTTTATCGCTAATTTTTCTAGCGTTGTTAAACCTTTGACGGATATGACCAAGAAAGGTTCTGATGTGGCTAATTGGGCTCCTGCAGCCGTGGAGGCCTTCCAGGAGCTGAAGCGCCGGTTTACTTCGGCGCCTGTTTTGTGCCAGCCTGATGTCTCACTTCCCTTTCAGGTTGAAGTGGATGCTTCTGAGATCGGTGCTGGGGCTGTTTTGTCGCAGAGAGGCTCTGGTTGTTCTGTGATGAGACCATGTGCCTTTTTCTCTAGGAAGTTTTCGCCTGCTGAGCGGAACTATGATGTTGGTAATCGGGAGTTGTTGGCCATGAAGTGGGCATTTGAGGAGTGGCGTCATTGGCTCGAGGGTGCTAAGCATCGTGTGGTGGTCTTGACTGATCACAAAAATCTGATGTATCTCGAGTCTGCTAAGCGCCTGAATCCTAGACAGGCTCGTTGGTCATTGTTTTTCTCTCGTTTTGACTTTGTGGTCTCATACCTGCCTGGTTCGAAGAATGTTAAGGCTGATGCTCTCTCTAGGAGCTTTGTGCCTGACTCTCCTGGAGTCTCGGAGCCAGCTGGTATTCTTAAAGAGGGAGTGATCGTGTCGGCCATATCTCCGGATTTGCGACGTGTGTTGCAGAGATTTCAGGCTGGTAGACCTGACTCGTGTCCACCCGACAGACTGTTTGTTCCTGATAAATGGACCAGCAGAGTCATTTCCGAGGTTCATTCCTCAGTGTTGGCAGGGCATCCGGGAATTTTTGGTACCCGAGATTTGGTGGCTAGGTCCTTTTGGTGGCCTTCCTTGTCACGGGATGTGCGGTCATTTGTGCAGTCCTGTGGGACTTGTGCTCGGGCTAAGCCTTGTTGTTCTCGTGCTAGCGGGTTGCTTTTGCCCTTGCCCGTCCCGAAGAGGCCTTGGACGCACATTTCCATGGATTTCATTTCTGATCTTCCGGTGTCTCGGGGAATGTCTGTCATCTGGGTGGTGTGTGTTCGTTTTTCCAAGATGGTCCATTTGGTACCCTTGCCTAAGTTGCCTTCCTCTTCCGATCTGGTTCCTTTGTTTTTTCAGAATGTGGTTCGGTTACATGGCATTCCGGAGAATATCGTGTCCGACAGAGGATCCCAGTTTGTGTCCAGATTCTGGCGATCTTTTTGTGCTAAGATGGGCATTGATTTGTCGTTTTCATCTGCCTTCCATCCTCAGACTAATGGTCAAACGGAGCGAACTAATCAGACACTGGAGGCTTATTTGAGATGTTTTGTTTCTGCGGACCAGGATGATTGGGTGACCTTCTTGCCATTGGCGGAGTTTGCCCTTAATAATCGGGCTAGTTCCGCTACTTTGGTTTCGCCATTCTTCTGCAACTCTGGTTTTCATCCTCGTTTCTCCTCGGGTCATGTTGAGTCTTCTGACTGTCCTGGGGTGGATTCCGTGGTGGATAGGTTGCAGCGGATTTGGAATCATGTGGTGGACAACTTGAAGTTGTCACAGGAGAAGGCTCAGCGTTTTGCCAACCGCCGCCGCGGTGTGGGCCCCCGACTTCGTGTTGGGGATTTGGTTTGGTTGTCTTCTCGGTATGTTCCTCTGAAGGTTTCCTCTCCTAAGTTTAAGCCTCGCTTTATTGGTCCTTATAAAATTTTGGAAGTTCTTAACCCGGTTTCTTTTCGTTTGGATCTTCCGGTGTCGTTTGCCATTCACAACGTGTTCCATAGGTCTTTGTTACGGCGGTACGTTGTGCCTGTGGTTCCTGCTGTTGAGCCTCCTGCTCCGGTGTTGGTTGAGGGCGAGTTGGAGTACGTGGTGGAGAAGATCTTGGATTCTTGTCTCTCCAGACGGAGGCTCCAGTATTTGGTCAAATGGAAGGGCTATGGTCAGGAGGATAATTTCTGGGTGGCCGCCTCTGATGTTCATGCGGCCGATTTGGTTCGTGCCTTCCACGCTGCTCATCCTGGTCGCCCTGGTGGTCTTGGTGAGGGTTCGGTGACCCCTCCTTAAAGGGGGGGTACTGTTGTGAACTATACTTTTTGGCTCCCTCTTGTGGTCACTAGTGATTTGGCACTTGGATTGTCTTTTACCAGGTTGGTGCTCACCTGCTTCGTTAGGCCTGGGGTGTTGCTATTTAAACTTCCTGGATTCTCAGTCCAGTGCCTGGCATCGTTGTAATCAGTTCACTTCTGTTTGCTCCTGTCTTCAGGTCCTGGTTCTTTGCAAGATAAGCTAAGTTCTGCTTTCGTACTCTTGATCATTTGCATTGTTCATATTTTTTGTCCAGCTTGTACAATATGTGATTCCTGTTATTGCTGGAAGCTCTAGGGGGGCTGATATTCTCCCCCCACACCGTCAGTCGGTTTGGGGGTTCTTGGATATTCAGCGTGGATATTTTGCAGGGTTTTTTGCTGACCATATAAGTCTTCTTACTATATTCTGCTGTTAGTCAGTGGGCCTCTCTTTGCTAAATCTAGTTCATTCTTACGTTTGTCTTTTCTTCTTACCTCACCGTTATTATTTGTTGGGGGCTTGTATTACTTTGGGGTCTTTTCTCTGGAGGCAAGAGAGGTCTTATTTTCCCTGATAGGGGTAGTTAGTTCTCCAGCTGGCACGAGACGTCTAGGACCAACGTAGGCACGTTCCCCGGCTGCTGTTAGTGTTTGCGCTAGGATCAGGTATATGGTCAGCCTAGTTACCACTTCCCTATGAGCTGGTATTTATGTTTTGCAGACTTTGCTGTAATCTTTGAGGTCCCCTGCCATTGAGATCATAACAAGTCTGTATGAAAAGACCACTGCTAATAAAGACTTGCAATAATTGGAGGCCCAATTAGAACTTTTACAGTACATTGGGGCCCATGCTGTTAAAGTCACTCCACTGCCACTCACACATATGATATTGGATCATTTTCCTCATCTAAAAAATGACAAAGTCTGATAATTTGATTTGGTTCTCTTCTATACTTTTTTATGTAGTTAAAAGAAAGAGGACTCCGTGGTGAAGGACTTTCACAATATGAAGAGATGAAATAAAGATGTATGCTCACCAAACAGAGTTGTGCAAGGAACCAGGCACAGCTCTGATGAGAATGTGTAACTGCTATGGACGGACAGGCTGTTGCATTCTCAGAACAAAATGAGATTCCTAGGACGATGAAAGGCCATGAAAAAGTCACGGGAGCGGCTAGAAAAAAAAGCAAGATAAAAACTGGCATTGCGAGCCATATAAAATGGGAGCAAGGGAGGTAGGAAGATTATCAATTTATTGTGGATACAAAGCTTTTCAAAATTGATCCAATTTCTTCATCAGGCAATCCTTATTTTATTTTTTAGGCGCTCTTGTGTCTATCATGGTCTTTATGTTATATGTAATATGGGAAAGGGCTGTATCAAAGAGAAGGCAGATATTATAGTAAGTATTACTGGATGCACAGTTTGCAGGAAAATTCGTAGGTTCATTAGTTGCTATGTTTTGGTCACATACTGTAGATAATTGAGGAAGTAGTCTCACAACATTAGTTTTAGTGCATTCTTAGACAATGAAAACACAATATCCAGTGAACACGTCTGCGCCCACATTTGTTAATGATGAGGAAATGATTATACTATCCAATGCAAGGCCAGACAAGCTGGCTCCATTTCTCTGTCCATCAAACTGTGTGGGTTGAAAAATTGAACAGTTAAATATCCCAAGGTCTGCTAGTTGGAGTTTACATTAGATCACACTAGTCCCTATATTGTAAGGGTTAGACACTTTGCCATATTTATCTCATAATCTAGCATTGGTACCAAACAAAACTAATTTTTAGAAGTCTTTTTTTATCTGTATTTACTGGGATGTATCCTAACCATTAAAATGTGTTAGTTAAGGTGACTTTGCGAAGACCAGCGCATATGTGATATGATCACCAAAGAAGAAGGTCCTACCGACCATAAAATCCCTTTTAAGATCCATGTTTACTTTGGTTCATCTATCCCCCACATTTGCCATCAGGAGAGAGACAGGACATCCCCATACATTGGGTAGTTAGCTAGCTTGGCTCATTTTCATATAAGATGCTTGGACATCTTAACCCTTTAGTGTCAGTGCCACATTTTTTAAATCTGACCAATGTCACTTTATGTGGTAATAACTCTGGAATTCTTCAACAAATCCCAGTGATTTTGAGATTGTTTTTTTTCATGGCACATTATACTTTATGATAATGGTAAATTTATGTCAATATGTTTTGCGTTTATTTTTAAAAAAATATAAAAAAAATTGTCAAAAATTAAAAAAATTAGCAATTTTCAAGCTTGGAATGATTATCCCTTTAAACCAGATATTTATATCACAGAAACACATTAATAAATAACATTTCCCTCATGCCTGCTTTACATCAGCACCATTTGTAAAATGTTATTTTGTTTGCCCTTTAGGAGGTTTAAAAATGTAGCAGGAATTTATTATTTTTTCAGGGAAATGTACAAAATTTATTTTTTTAGGGACCTATCCAGGTTTGAAGTGATTTTGAGGGTTCTATATATTGGAAAAAAACCAAAAGTGATACCTTTTAAAAACAGCACCCCCTGACATATTGAAAACTGCTGTCAGGCTGTTTATTAACCCATCAGGTAATTTTCAGGAATTAATATAAAGTGACATGACAGAAATGAAAAATTGTATTTTTACCACCTAAATGCTGCTAACTTCTGAACAGGCCGCTATAGCCGGCAGACTCTAAGGCCGCTATTTGGCCATGAAGTGCCATGGCAAACAAGAGGACCACACAATCATGATCTCAGGGTGCCGATGGGGATAAAGAGGAAGAAGCCACACTCTGCTAATCATTTATATGATGTAATCACTTTTGACAGCAGCATCTAAGGGGTTAAACAGATATGGAAGGTGCCAACACTGATCGTAGCTGATGGATGAAGTTGTCAGATATAGTGTACAGCCGACAGATGCTGGATTGTCACTTGTATGGGGATGCTATTCTCTTTTATCTCAGGTCAGTAAAAAGTCCATGACCAAAGGCCATTAAGGAGAGAACCTGTCAGCACGATTTTGCAATATAACGTAAAGGCATTGCCATAATGATGCTGTAAAGCAGATTAAATTAATACCATTAATGAATAAATCCACTTTGTGGTTCTTATTTAATTATCATGTGACGTTTTCTGATAATACATTTTGGTGTATGGGGCTGGGCTGTACACTGGGTCTTCTCCTCATTGTCTGTAATTGCTCATCCCTTTCATTTGCTGATTTACAGAGATTAAATTAATTGCAGTACAATGTAAGGAGGTGGACAGGAGAGAAGATGAATACAGTTGATTCTTAGCTGAGTAACTGTAAGCGAACTCCACCATCTGCTGGCCAAAGGTGAAAGTGAAAGCAAAGAAGGAATTATAATAGTAGGAACCCCAAGAGTGGAATTGCATGTTCCCAAAGAATAGATTGAAGACTCCACAGGGTCATAGTTACAAAATATAACAGGCCTGAGTTGGCCCAAAAAACCTGTAAAGTCAGGTCACGTGGCCGCGAGGTGGACTTACAGCCACCATAGCCACAGGAGGGTCCAAGAGCGGTCAGATGACAGAGAGGACATGAGCTGTGAGAAACATCTGTGACCCTCACCAGTAGAAGACCATAAGCCATGCCAGTAGAAGACCTTAACCAGCGCTAGTAGAAGACCATAATCAGCACCAGTAGAAGACTGTAAACAGCACCAGTAGAAGACCATGATCAGGTTCAAACCTGAGGGCCATTCCTTTGCGCCATTAGTTCCAGTACATGGTGAGGGCTGGGGCCGTGCTTCAGGGAATCAAGATGGCTATTGCAACAAGCACACTGTATACCCAGTGACTCATATATCTGGAACTTGTGGCCTACCGTGAAATACCGGTGACCCTTACTAAGTTCAGTGTAGTGATCAGAGGAGCTTACAGAGACTACAGTGGGTACAAGCCTAGTATTGAGAGTGAAGCCCATTAAGCTGAGACATAGAGGCATGAATAGTCACTTAACTGCTAGATAATAAGAACATTAAGAACTGTCCTAATAATTGAACGTAGATATTGTATCTAGCTGCATCACTGTATTCTGATAGTGTCATAGCATACTGTATTTAAGACAATAAACATGGAAGAGCGCAGCATGAGAAGCACTAGGTGGTTTGATTGGTATGTTTTAATGAAAGGTGGGGGGGATTAACCTATCACCTGGAAGGCTTGTGCACCCCTGCACAACTCCAGTAGCGGACATCTCCGTGCACTGTTGCTCCGGGGCTGCTCCTGTGCTTTGCTTCCTGGTCTGGTCACGTGGGCCCAAGACCTAGTCACGTGATGCCACTTCACAGGATATGATGTCACTTTAGGTCCTGTTGCCTGGAGATGAATTCTATGGCCCCATGCTGCTCCTGCCACAATCCCTCAAGGGGAATGTAAATGTTTTTTGGAAAAAATGTGGTAAATTTAAGGAGCGCTATGGCTATAGAGCACACTGCAATAGATTAGTGGTATACAAACCTACTGTATTATTGAACCACTACGTGTTTTAGCAGCGGACTGCTACCTTCCTCAGGTGGATTTACTGTATTGACCTTGCTCCTGCTACCCATAATATAGTGCTTATTTGTACTGTATATATTGTGGTCGTTCAGCTCACTCAGCGGTACATGGAGGTTGAAAACAGGAACACTGTCTCTTTAAATCTTCTGTTGGTTTATTAGACGGCATAAACCAACGTGAAGGGAAAAATAAATACAGTCCTTTGGGGAAAAACAAGAAAACAACATACTGCAACAGTCCATACAATTGTGGGGAGTGGCTCGTTCCGGAGCAACACAGGTTCAGTCTTTCCTCCTCAGGACAAAAACCACTGGAGATCCTCTCTCATCCAAGGCTGCTTTTGGAGTCCAGCTATTTAAGCCCCAAAGCACACCCTGGGGTGGAGATAAGATGGAAATCCTCCCACCTGCTCTATGGATGTCCACATAAAAGCCAGCCCATCTTACAAATTGGTTAACCCCTCACCAGTTTGTGTGCTGGAGGAAATAATTCTGGGTTTTATATCACTGACACCTTTAAGAGTAGTGAAACATATCTCCCCTCCAGCACTTTACCAGTAATTTTGTCACATATCCCCCTCTGCCCAAAGCTGGGGGTTTTGGCATCTTCATTTGCTAAGCAAGAGAATCTAGACAGGGCATCTACATTCCCATGTAACTTCCTGGGCCTGTACTCCAAATGAAAACTAAAGTCCTGGAGCACTAGAAACCACCTTGTCACCCGGGCATTCTTCCTCTTCTATAAATCGCTGATAGAATTCCTCAATTCCCAGAAATGCTCTAACTCGCTTCTTGAAGACACTTTTGAGTTGCCTCCACCTTGTCTATTTGTGGCTCTCTCTCTCGCCCCTTAAAAAAGACGTAGCCCAAGTATTTTGCCTTTTCTTTCCCAAGGTCGCACTTCTTTGGGTTTATGGTAAACCTTGCTTTCCTCAATGCATCCAGTACTGCCTGAACCATCTGCAGGTGACTTCCCCAATCTAGGCTGAAGATCACAATTTCGTCCAAATAAGTGCCGGCATACTTTTTGTGAGAGGCTAGGATCCGGTCCATGGCCCTCTGGAAAGTAGCTTGGGCTCCTTGTAGTCCAAATGGCATCCGGGTATACCGGAAGCACCGGTCAGGTGTAGAGAAGGCAGTCTTCTCCTTGACACTCTGGGACAGAGGAATTTGCCAGTACCCTTTTGTTAGGTCCATGGTGATAATATATCTGGCTGGCTTTAGCCTCTCAATGAGCTCATCGACCCGTGGCATCGGATAGGCGTGGACATCTCATTTAACTTCCTGTAGTCATTACAGAAGCGCTACCGTCCGGCCGGCTTCAGCCCAAGGACAACAGGGCTGGAACAGCCGCTCTTTGACTCCTCATTGACACCCAAGTTCAACATCGTCCTCCCCTCCTTGGATATCACCTCGTGGCAGGCTTCAGATATCCGATACGGCTTTTGGTTCACCCTCACATGCGGTTCAGTAAGGATTTTGTGTTCCACAACCTGTGTAGATCCTGGTAACTCCGTAAACAGGTTCTGGTTCCACTGAAGCAAATCACGGCACTGTTGTTTCTGGGCCGGTGATAGTGACTCTGCCACTGTGACATCCTCGACCCTGTCATCAGGATGGGCCTCTAGGCACAATGATTTCACCAGATCCCTATCTTGCCATGGTTTCAGTAGATTAATGTGGTACACCTGGTACGGCTGATCTACAAGGTCCATGGCAATCCGGTCAAATCGGACCTCTATAAGGAGTAACAGAACTAGAAGACTGTGGAAGTGTGATGCAGGAGTAGTTAACTGACATGTAGAACAGGACCAACAATAATTAACAATATACTGGTGACACCCAGGCCAGTAGAACCTTTGAAGGACCCACTTTTGAGTTTTATCTATGTCCATATAACCCCCTAAGACATACTATTGGGCCAGGTCTAATACTCTATGTGTATAGGGTCCTGAGACTAACAGCTGCTCTAATATTTCCCCTCGCTGTTTCGTGACCCATTAAATCAATTCCTCATTCACTGCAAAGTAAGGGAATCTGGTATTGGCCCCCGATGCTTGGGCAACCCCATTTATCACAGTCACATTTTCAATTGCCTCTTTCAGGGTAAGATCACACATTTGAGCAATCCCATGAATCTTCCTCTTGATTACATTCCAGAGGTTTTCAATGGGGTTCAGGTCTGGAGATTGTGCTAGCCATGACAGGGATTTGACGTGGCGGTCCTTCATCCACACCTTGATTGACCTAGCTGCGTGGCATGGCGCATTGTCCTGCTGGAAAAAATAGTCCTCAGAGTTGGGGAACATTGCCTGAGCAGAAGGAATCAACTGTTTTTCCAGGATACCCTTGTATGCAGCTTGATTCATACGTCCTTCGCAAAGAACAACCTGCCCAATTCCAGCCTTGCTGAAGCATCCCCAGATCATCACCGATCCTCCACCAAATTTCACAGTGGATGCAAGACACTGTGGCTTGTACGCTTCTCCAAGTCTCCGTCTAACCATTAGACGACCACATGTTGGGGATGCTTCAGCAAAGCTGGAATTGGGCAGGTTAATCTTTGCGACGCATGTATGAATCAAACAGCATACAAGGTTATCCTGGAAAAGCAGTTGATTCCTTCTGCTCATGCAACGTTAGCACAATCTCCAGACCTGAACCCCATTGAAAACCTCTGGAATGTAATCAAGGGGAAGATGGATAGACACAAGCCATCAAACAAAGATGAACTGCTTAAATTGTTGTACCAGGAGTGACATAAGGTCACCCAAAAGCAGTGTGAAAGATTGGTAGAAAGCATGCCAAGACGCATGAAAGCTGTGATTAAAAATCATGGTTGTTCCACAAAATATTGATTTCTGAACTCTTCCTGAGTTAAAACATTAGTATTGTTGTTCCTAAATTATTATGAACTTGTTTTTTTGGCATTATTTGAGGTCTGCAAGCAATGCATTTTTTTCTTATTTTGACCATTTCTCATTTTCAGAAAATAAATACATAATTTATTGCTTGGAACTGGGAGACATGTTATCAGTAGTTTACAGAATAAAGGAACAATTTACATTTTACTCGAAAATTTACCGTACCTATAAAGAGAAAAATCAGACAAACTGAAAATTTTGCAGTGGTCTCTTAATTTTTGCCAGAGCTGTATATACTGATAGATAGATGTTCTGGATTTTTACCTATTTTGTTACATTACAACCTGTGTTTAAATATTTTTGGTATCCAATTTGTATGTAATACATCAGCACTAAGTAGTCTAAGTTGGTGAAGTGAGTTGAGAAAAATATAGGCATAAATTAAATTTATGGGATCAAATAACTAAAAATTGCCATGTGCATATGTATTCACCCCTTTTGCTATAAAATTCCTACAAATTTCTGGTGCAAGTAATTACCTTCATAAGGCACATGCTTAGTGAAAGGAAGTCCACCTGTGCGCAATCTAAGTGGCACATGGTCTGTCAGTATATACACACTTTTTCTGAAAGGCCACGGAGGCTGCAACACTATTAAGTAAGGGACAATATAACCAAGCAACACTATGAAGACTAAGGAGATCTTCAAACAAGTCAGAGAGTTGTTGAGAAGTACAAATCAGGGTTGGGATATAAAAAAATATCCCAAACTCTGATGATCCCCCGAAGCACCATCAAATCCAATATTATCAAATGGAAAGAACATAGTACCACAACAAACCTGCCAAGAGAGGACTGTACACCAACATGCTCAGGGCAAAGAGCGATTTAATCAGAGAGGCAGCACAGAGACCAAAGGTAATCCTGAAGGAGCTGCAGAGTCCCTAAGCAGAGACTGTAGTATTTGTCCATATGACAAAAATAAGCCATACACTCCATAGATGTGGCCTTTATGGAAGAGTGTCCAGAAAAAGCCTTTACTTACACACAAAAATTGTAAGGCTCATTTTGAGTTTGCCAAAAGACATGTGCGAAACTCCCCAAATGTACTGTGGCCAGATGCGAACAAAATTGATTTTTTTGGCCACCAAGTTAAACGCTCTATCTGGTGTCAAACGAACACAGATTATTAACCCAAGAACATCATCCCCACAGTTAAACGTGGTGGCAGCATCTTGCTGTGGTGATGTTTTTTGGCAGCAGAGACAGTGAAAATGGTCTGATTCACAGAGAAGATGGATGGTGTGAAATACAGGTATATTTATGAGCAAAACCTGTTTCAGTCTGTCAGTGATTTGAGACTGGGATGGAGGTTCACCTTTCAACAAGGCAACGACCCACAGCATACTGTTAAAGCAGAACTCGAGTGGTTTAAGGGGAAACATGTAAATGTTTTGGAGTGACCTAGTCAAAGCCAAGACCTTAATCTAATTGAGAATCTGTAGTCAGACTTGAAGAATGCTGTTCATAAGAGGCAACCATCTAACTTTTAGAAGCTGGAGCAGTTTTGCCTTGTGAAATGGGAAAATAATACAGTGGCAAGATGTGGAAAGCTCACAGAGACTTATCCAAATTGACTTGCAGCTGTATTGCAGCTGTATTGCCACAAAAGGAGGTTGTAACGTGGGTGACGTGTGTGTAAGGTGTGACAGACAAGAGAAAAAGGAAACAGCCACACTCAAATGCATATTTGGCTGCAAAAAGTGTCCATTTTTATTACATGTACATTGTGTACTGTTCCAGTAGGGGCTTGTCCACTTGTGTGATTGGCATGTAGTGCGCTTCGTGCTTACTGTGGTGCGTGAGGTGTGCTACATACCAATCATACAAGTGGACAAGCACCTGCTGGGACATAATACCATTTACATTGTGTGAAAAGCCTGCCTGCTCATTCTACTTCTATTATTCTACTGTAGTAAGGTTTGAAAAAGACTCAGGCTGGGTCGAAATGTAACCTTCACTTATTCTGATTTTCTCATTTCTGTGGTGATTAACCAAATGCACATGAAATAAATATGGACACTTTTTGCAACCAAATACACATTTGAGTGTGGCTGATTCCTTTTTCTCTTGATACATTGGATTTCTCCAGCTCAGCCAGCATTTCCTGGACAACTGAGTACGCATCGTATATTCTTCCTAAGTGTGACAGTCATTCTGGATCCAGCTGTAGAAGGTCTTTGCGATTAGCTGAAGCACCTCCTTGATTTTTGCATCTCTGTTATGGAGCGATATCCTTCTCCCTCTAAGACACAACAGTTTCCTCCACCTTCTGCTGCTAATTACATACCTGTGCTGTAGGTTTAAATACATTCAATTGCTGCAGCATGGTGCTGGTGTTAGCGCTTACTTGTCTCTGTCTAGTTGGATATACTAACAGGTTAGTTCCTTCTCAGAAGACTCTTGGAGGATTGCTTGTGTGACATCTCGGTTGTCTTCTCAAGCTAAGTGTTCCCCTCATTCATCTACCCTCTCTGTATTTACTTATAGTGGGGACTGACTAGTGCACACACCATCCCCTCCCTAACCAGGGTCTATTGCTAGGGTCAGTTAAGGATTAGGTTCCTGCTATAGGTGCAGAACCTATATAGGGATGGTTAGGGCAGAGAGGGTGATTTTAAATTTGCCTAAAAGTATCCACTCCCCACTTCCCTAGTGTTTGGGCTCCCCCCTCGCTCTCCCTGTTGTTGGGAACTTAGTTATGCTTCATTTGAAAAAACTGACCGTCACATCCAAACATAGACTAAGTGTGAACAGGTGCTGAACCTAGAGTCGCCAACTCTTATATAGTCAAGCAAATAAGGCAGCACACTGCAGCGCTGAAACATGCAAACATGAAACACAAAAATTGAACTGCATTACTGCACTAGAAATATGAAAAATGAGAGCGTTTAGCGCATAAAAATGGCCAATTTTATGTGTACCTGGTAGCCACTTTACGGCATCTCTCTTATACCAGGTCCTACACTTTCCTTTCCTCGCTGAGAATAAACGTCTCCATGTGAATTGGTACCTATGAAAACCTCTTCTTAGACTAACATTCTTGGCCATCTTGGCTCTCACTGAAGAGCTGGGGGAAGGTGAGTTTAAATGCTCCTTTCATTTTGGTGCTGGTGCTGTGTGGCGGCCATTGTTGCTGTGGCTTTGTGCTGGTGGGGCGGCGCGGTCTGGAGTCATGGGGGCTCAGTCTCGCAGCATGGGTGCTGTGGGACAACAGGCCGTCCGCCCTGCTGGTGCATGGCCGCTGCGGCGGTGGTCACCACACGGCTCCGCTCCGTTAGGGCGTTAGGACCCACTACGAGGTTTGCCGTGAAGTGGCAGTGGGCTTCATACAGTCTGATCAGAATGTTAAACTGAAAACCTCATGTTCAGTATATAAATTTTTGCCTAGCGGCTTTATACCTTGTGGGAATAAAAGGACTAGAAATAGGAAAAACCTAATGTGGCTAAACAAAGAAGTAAGACAGGCAATTAACAGTAAAAAGAAAGCATTTGCACTACTAAAGCAGGATGGCACCATTGAAGCTCTAAAAAACTATAGGGAGAAAAATACTTTATCTAAAAAACTAATTAAAGCTGCCAAAAAGGAAACAGAGAAGCACATTGCTAAGGAGAGTAAAACTAATCCCAAACTGTTCTTCAACTATATCAATAGTAAAAGAATAAAAACTGAAAATGTAGGCCCCTTAAAAAATAGTGAGGAAAGAATGGTTGTAGATGACGAGGAAAAGGCTAACATATTAAACACCTTCTTCTCCACGGTATTCACGGTGGAAAATGACATGCTAGGTGAAATCCCAAGAAACAATGAAAACCCTATATTAAGGGTCACCAATCTAACCCAAGAAGAGGTGCGAAACCGGCTAAATAAGATTAAAATAGATAAATCTCCGAGTCCGGATGGCATACACCCACGAGTACTAAGAGAACTAAGTAATGTAATAGATAAACCATTATTTCTTATTTTTAGGGACTCTATAGCGACGGGGTCTGTTCCGCAGGACTGGCGCATAGCAAATGTGGTGCCAATATTAAAAAAGGGCTCTAAAAGTGAACCTGGAAATTATAGGCCAGTAAGTCTAACCTCTACTGTTGGTAAAATATTTGAAGGGTTTCTGAAGGATGTTATTCTGGATTATCTCAATGAGAATAACTGTTTAACTCCATATCAGCATGGGTTTATGAGAAATCGCTCATGTCAAACCAATCTAATCAGTTTTTATGAAGAGGTAAGCTATAGGCTGGACCACGGTGAGTCATTGGACGTGGTATATCTCGATTTTTCCAAAGCGTTTGATACCGTGCCGCACAAGAGGTTGGTACACAAAATGAGAATGCTTGGTCTGGGGGAAAATGTGTGTAAATGGGTTAGTAACTGGCTTAGTGATAGAAAGCAGAGGGTGGTTATAAATGGTATAGTCTCAAACTGGGTCGCTGTGACCAGTGGGGTACCGCAGGGGTCGGTATTGGGACCTGTTCTCTTCAACATATTCATTAATGATCTGGTAGAAGGTTTACACAGTAAAATATTGATATTTGCAGATGATACAAAACTATGTAAAGCAGTTAATACAAGAGAAGATAGTATTCTGCTACAGATGGATCTGGATAAGTTGGAAACTTGGGCTGAAAGGTGGCAGATGAGGTTTAACAATGATAAATGTAAGGTTATACACATGGGAAGAAGGAATCAATATCACCATTACACACTGAACGGGAAACCACTGGGTAAATCTGACAGGGAGAAGGACTTGGGGATCCTAGTTAATGATAAACTTACCTGGAGCAGCCAGTGCCAGGCAGCAGCTGCCAAGGCAAACAGGATCATGGGGTGCATTAAAAGAGGTCTGGATACACATGATGAGAGCATTATACTGCCTCTGTACAAATCCCTAGTTAGACCGCACATGGAGTACTGTGTCCAGTTTTGGGCACCGGTGCTCAGGAAGGATATAATGGAACTAGAGAGAGTACAAAGGAGGGCAACAAAGTTAATAAAGGGGATGGGAGAACTACAATACCCAGATAGATTAGCGAAATTAGGATTATTTAGTCTAGAAAAAAGACGACTGAGGGGCGATCTAATAACCATGTATAAGTATATAAGGGGACAATACAAATATCTCGCTGAGGATCTGTTTATACCAAGGAAGGTGATGGGCACAAGGGGGCATTCTTTGCGTCTGGAGGAGAGAAGGTTTTTCCACCAACATAGAAGAGGATTCTTTACTGTTAGGGCAGTGAGAATCTGGAATTGCTTGCCTGAGGAGGTGGTGATGGCGAACTCAGTCGAGGGGTTCAAGAGAGGCCTGGATGTCTTCCTGGAGCAGAACAATATTGTATCATACAATTATTAGGTTCTGTAGAAGGATGTAGATCTGGGGATTTATTATGATGGAATATAGGCTGAACTGGATGGACAAATGTCTTTTTTCGGCCTTACTAACTATGTTACTATGTTACTATGTTACTATGTTTTAGATCAACGTATGATTTTGGGATGTGCGGTTCATGCTCTTTTTTTTTCTTTTTGCACAAAGTATGTTTTTTTCTCTTTCTTGGACCAGCACTCTTCCCATTTGGCACAGGTGATTTTAATTAGCAGGAGACTGCAAAGTAAGGGGTCTAGCCCATCTTGGCTCTCACTGAAGAGCTGGAGGAAGGTGAGTTTAAATGCTCCTTTCATTTTGGTGCTGGTGCTGTGTGGCGGCCATTGTTGCTATGGCTTTGTGCTGGTGGGGCGGCGCTGTCTGGAGTCATGGGGGCTCAGTCTCGCAGCATGGGTGCTGTGGGACAACAGGTCGTCCGCCCTGCTGGTGCATGGCCGCTGCGGCGGTGGTCGCCGCACGGCTCCGCTCCGTTAGGGCGTTAGGACCCACTACGAGGTTTGCCGTGAAGTGGCAGTGGGCTTCATACAGTCTGATCAGAATGTTAAACTGAAAACCTCATGTTCAGTATATAAATTTTTGCCTAGCGGCTTTAGATCAACGTATGATTTTGGGATGTGCGGTTCATGCTCTTTTTTTTCTTCTTAGACTAACATTCTCTCTCTCTGTGGAGGGGTAATGGACCTGTTGCAATTAAAACACCTGTGGCTAGGAGGCGGAGTGCTCAGTCAGAAGGCTAAATAATACATTTGAAAAAACTGACCGTCACATCCAAACATAGACTAAGTGTGAACATGTGCTGAACCTAGAGTCACCAACTCTTATATAGTCAAGCAAATAAGGCAGCACACTGCAGCGCTGAAACGTGCAAACATGAAACACGAAAATTTAACTGCATTACTGCACTAGAAATATGAAAAATGAGAGCGTTTAGCGCATAAAAATGGCCAATTTTATGTGTACCTGGTAGCCACTTTACGGGTCGGACGTTTACTCTCAGCGATGAAAGGAAAGCAGAGGACCTCGTATAAGAGAGATGCCGTAAAGTGGCTACCAGGTACACATAAAAAAACCCAGAAAAACGGAGTTCATGTCCAGAAAAATACGAATTAAATTTATTAAATTACAAGACATACTAATAAATAGCAACAACATGTAATAATACACTACAATACATATCAAAAATAGTAGGAAATGGTAGGTAGCACAGATAAAAAACAGTGCAGCACTCAGGCTGATGCCATGTACAAAAAAAAATATATATCATCTGCGTTATGCATAGTAAAGTGCAGGTATTAAGCCGGGGGGTATAAGTAACACTATGTAGAGAGATATCAGGAGCCCTGTACACTGGCTCATGTCACGCCGAAAAAGGAGCATAAATCCCCACCCCGGATTCTTACCCGCACACTGGCATCAGGACTGGACCGCACCGTACGCCCCAACGCGCGTTTCGCGTCGGCTTCTTCGGGGGGCGGTGCTGCTAACTATCCGGCGCTATATTTTATGGGGTCACTGATTATGTTGATACCGCCCACCTGTGGCGGCGCATATCCACGTGCAGTCCGGCCGGGAACTGCATCACGAGCGGCATCAAAGATGGCGCTGCGGCTCAACAGTGTGGCCAGATGACCTCACTGAACCGCAAACGCCATCAAGCGGCGCCGCCCACAATGCCCCGGGACTAGGACGTCACTGGGCATGCGCACGGTGGATCAGGTACCTATAACACTACAATGAGGAACAACGGATCGCATAGTGCCTATCTCAAAAAAAGAAAGAAATACCAAAAAAACAAAGAAATGCAAAAAAACGGGGACAGGACCACAAAAGAGAATGAAAGTGAAGAATGAGAATACAATATATATAAAAAAGGTATGAAATAACTAAACCAGGACCACCACGTTATTCGAACTCAATTAAGAGAAAAGTACCAAACATATATGCAAATTTATATATACAAAATAACAGTGATATCACATATAAGAATAAGGGCACAAAATATATATTGCCAGTAAAGTGACAAATGTGAATAATCATTTAGTAGGAAAAAAAATACTAAAATAAAATGAGATGAACAAATATTGTGCTGACAAAGTCCAACTTCTTTTATGATCCCAGGATGTCTTGTGAACTGTGACGCACCAACGTGAGCAAAATATGGAATAGAAGCTCGTCATTCCTCAGCATGATCTACGGACCATCCAGACCCTCAGCAGTGGAATAACCACGACGAAAGCGCCACAACCTAACATGAGGTAACTATATAAAATCAAAAAATACAGATTAAAAATATATAAAAAAGACAGACAGCAACACATGCAAATCACAAAAAACATATAAAAATTCAGGAGAAAAAATTATTATTATAAAAAGGAGCTGAAGCTCAGGCTTTCATTCAAGCCAGCAGGGGCTAAAGTATTCAGTACCGCTATCCAGCGGCACTCCCTTTGAGCCAATTTTTGTTTTGCGTCACCTCCTCTTATGCCTACATGAATCCTCTCAATCCCCCATGCCTTTAAATCTTTGGGGTTGCACTTATGATGTTTCCGAAAATGTTTCGGGATTGGTTTCAAACTTTCTACATCCTCAACATCACGTGCCGCTATTATATCTCGTACATGCTCGCGAATGCGAGTGCGTAGCTCCCGTGATGTTAAGCCGATGTAGATAAGTTTACAAGTACACACTGCGTAGTATACGACATGCGTAGTATTGCATGTAATATATTGGTTTATACGAAATTGCCGCCTCCCATTTGATGAAGAAAAAGTAAAAGTTCTAATAAGGTTCATACAGGCCAGGCAACCACCACATGGGAAAAAGCCATTCTTTTGTTTCCCTGCCTGGAACGGATCCGGTGTTTTGGCCACATAGTGGCTATGAACAAACATGTCTTTAAAATTATTGCTCCTCCGAGCAGTCATTAGAGGTTGGTCAGACAAAAATCTGCCCAGCAAGGGATCCGTAGCAAGAACTGGCCAGTGTTTTCTTAGGATATTTCGCATTTCATCCCACTTGTGATTAAAGGTGGATATGAATCTTGGTTGTTCATCCCAAGATTTTCCCTGTGTTTTCCGCCTCTCCACCAAAAGATCACTCCTCCTTGTTTTCTTAGCCCTTAGATACCCCTTCTTTATTGTACGGCCACTGTAGCCACGCTGTCTAAACCGCTCCCCAAGGTCCACAGCCTGCCTCTCAAAAAGTGTATCCGAGGCACAGATCCTCCGAGCCCGAAGGAACTGGCCGATGGGGATGGCTCTTATCGTGGAAGGTGGATGGGACGAGGTGGAATGCAACAAGGCATTCACCGATGTTTCCTTCCTATACATATCAGTATAGATGTAACCATTAGTTTGTACCCTCAACGTTATGTCTAAGAAGGAAATCTCATTGGTATGATAGGTATAGGTGAGTCTGATGTTGGAGCCGTTGTCGTTCAATCCCACCATAAATTCCTGTAACTCCAGGACAGGGCCGTGCCATATAAACAGGACATCGTCTATATATCTGTACCACCCAAGAATTTGGGGGGCAGACTGTGCGCCCTCCTGGAACACCTCACGTTCCCAATAGCCAAGAAATAAATTTGCGTAAGATGGCGCACAGGCTGCCCCCATGGCAGTGCCCTGTCTCTGGAGAAAAAAACGATCCTTAAAAACAAAAAAATTATGTGTTAGGATGAACTCCAACAGCTCCAACACCAGCTCACGTAAATCAGGATCCAGATTGCTGGACTCAAGGTAGAATCTGGCAGCCCTCATCCCATCCACATGGCGGATGCTGGTATATAGTGACTCAACATCCGCCGTGACTAATAACATGTCCTTCTCCACGACAAGGCCATCTACCCGTCTCAGGACGTCCGTGGTGTCCCTGACATAGGAGGGCAGAGTCTCAACCTGTGGTTTAAGATAGTATTCAATGAATTTACATGTCGCATCACACAGCCCTCCCATGCCAGAGACAATCGGACGCCCTGGTGGAGAGGTCAGGTCTTTGTGGACCTTGGGGAGTAAGTAGAAAGTAGGTACCACAGGGTGCTGAACCAGTAGACCACCCAAGATTTTCTTACTAATGATCCCCCTCTCAAATGCCATCTCTAAAATATTTTGTAACTGAATTTGGAATTTTGTAAGAGGGCACTGTTGTAATGGGGTATATGTGTCCCTATTTCTTAGCTGTCGAAAAGCCTCCTTCTCGTACCTCTCCACGGGCCAGATGACGACATTTCCCCCCTTGTCCGCCGGTTTTATCACCACATCATCCCACATCTTGATTTCCTGTATAGCCTCTCTCTGTGCAATAGTGAGATTATCTCTTTTTTTAAAATTAGTAATTTTGTTGAAATCCTCTATTACCAATTTGGTGAAGATTTCCACCTGTGGGCAAAGGGACAAGGGGGGAAAAGTGGTACATCTGGCAGAAATCGGAGGTGGAGAGGCACTTACCCCTTCATCAGAGGACTCTTGCTCCAATTCTTCCAAATTTTTGAGGGCCTCTAGTTCAATCGGGTCAGTCACTGCAGCACTTCCTGAGGAGCGTAGATGGAGTCTCTTAAGAATGATTTTTCGGGCATACAGATGTAAGTCCTTTAATGCTATAAAAAAATCAAAATTATTGCAGGGAGAAAACGAAAGACCTAATTCCAACACTTGTTTTTGAGATGCAGAGAGAGCATGAGTGGACAGGTTGGTTACCTCAAGTACATTCGTTTTTGATTTCTTATCCATGGAAGGAGACGTATTTATTTTTCGTTTGTTCCTGAGGCGTCCCTCTCTCCAGTCATTGTTTCTCTCTGCATCCCTTTTTGTCCAACCTGGTCTAACATTATCCATTCTCTGTGTCCTTTCCTCAGCCGAGGAAACAGAAGAAACGGACATGGACTGACTTCTTGAGAAATTTTTATTATAGGGCCGTCTGTTATGCCACTTATATATTCTCCCTTGCTGACGATCAGCCAAATCACGTTGGTATTTTTTGGTTTTGTTCTGTACCACTTCAGTTTCCCATTTTTTTAAAACTAAATCAACTTCTTCTTTAAATTTCACTGCTGCTTCACCAATAAGACATCTGTTAATCTCCTCTTGTGTGGTATTTAGTTCAACATCTAGTTCTTTGAGTTGTCTCTCGTTATGTTTAGATAGTAATTCCATAAACCTTTTGGAGCACAGGGAAGCTGCTTCCTCCCACTGCTCTACAAATTCAGTGTCATTAACCACAAAAGAGGGGAACACTTGGACACGTAATCCCCTAGGGACCAAACCACACCCAATATATAAAATTGGCCATTTTTATGCGCTAAATGCTCTCATTTTTCAGATTTCTACTGCAGTAATGCAGTTCAATTTTCGTGTTTCATGTTTGCATGTTTCAGCGCTGCAGTGTGCTGCCTTATTTGCTTGATTAGTTATGCTTCACCCAGTGTGACAGAGGCTCTACAACTTACTGACTTTAGGGTGTTAAATAGTTATGCACAATTAAGTTTTCAGTTTTTTTTCCGTATTTGTTTGCATCACAATAAAAAGACAACAAAATGTTCACAGTTGTAGACATGTTCTTTACATGAATTGATGCAAATCCTAAAAAAAGTGAAATTCGAGGTTGTGAGGTAGCAAAACATGAAAAATACTGAGAGGGTGAATATTTTTGCAAGCCACTGTAAATAGTGTTGGTTAAGTACCTCTGTCTCCTTATTGTCTGTGCTGCCACATCAAAGTACAGTAACCTGTTTATTACAAGACAAAGGAAATTTAAAAATGTCATATACATTTCTTGTGGAAATTGGCGTGCGCTGCAGATTTTGAAATTACAATGTAGTATTAGGGGTTATATCTGCAGGGAATCTGCATGTATAACATTTAGCTGCTGATTTGCGGTGAATTAGCTCTATTGCAGAGGGATACGTTCACAAGTATTCATGGTAAATGCTGTGAATTTTATTGACCAGTTTTAATCCATAACGTACAACAGTAATAACAAATTGGGTGAAATTTTAACAAATATCATCGATTCTTTCATCAGATTTTCACCATGGATTTTAGCCTTTGCCATTCATAAAGAAAAAATGTTATTTCTGTCAACGCCTCCTGAGAAAACATGGCAGGAAAGCTCACCCATGAGGACGAAAGATGGCTCTTGGTCTTGAGTTTAATTTAAAGGGCGTGTGCTGAAACTAGGAAAAGGAATGGAGATAAGTACCAAAAAAGTGGAAAATTGTGTACAGAGAGGTCTTGTTAGATGTGTTTTTCGGGGTGAGTTGTGCTTTATGCATTTGACATATATATATTGAGACCTTTGTGATCACTGAAGCAGCCATTAGGGCTCATAGCGGGAATTTGGAGCGTCCCTAATAGGTGGTGAAAAACCTGGTTAGGGATTCCCTCACAACACGTCCATTATAATAATTGTTACGAGGTTCCCTTATCCTTTGTAGTGCCAAACAACTACGACACAAGTTTACCAACCTATACTTTTTTAGGAGTTCAAAGACATAAAACATCAAATCAACATGAATGCCACCACTGTCAAGACGGTTCCCAGCAATATCTTCCCATTTATCTCTAGTGTCCTCAGTTGGACAATCTTATAAATGCTTAGTGTACTACAATTAGGGAAAGCACTATCCCACATATAGGCATTTTAATATATGATTCTGTGCTACCACCTTAACCAGTTACATTAGTTCTACATCATAGTTTCATCATGTCCACGATACAATCAAATGACAAATGTAATGAGTCACAGCTAAGTCACCGAGGACGCTATCATCACATAATGATTCCATTGCATGGAGTAAATACCATTCATGGCAATAATTTATGACATTTTCTGAGGTATATCTCCACTCCTCTTAGCTTCCTGTTCAATGAAATCACTCACCCACCCTCTGCCAGCAGGTACTTATCAGATACCGCCTATGCTCATGATGCCACAAACATCCTTGTGTTGTCACAGAACTGTGGCAACAAATGTAATAATTAAAGACTTTTATGACAGTGTAGCAGGTGACAAGCTTTTAATAGAAGAGGTGCTTCAAACAATCAAGCAAACCAATCAGCTACTAATATTTTACACCAACCCATTATTTCAAGATCTTCCATGGTTAACATAGTCATTGTCATTCGGTCTTCACTACAGGTCTGGTATCACAACTGTGTACCATTATGTCTCTATAAACCCCAAACTGTGTGGTAAGACAAAACAACTATTTTCTACAGTACTGTATACCCCTTTCTATGGAGCAGTGATCATAATCAATGCCAATGGTGTTGGCTATGGAAGCTGCAAGTGGAACCAACCTAAAGATATTATTGTGAAACAGTATTAATGAGCAATGAGAAATGCTGTTTGTTCTTTTGTTCTATGATGTAATCTTGTTATGTTGTATAATCTTCAATAAAACAAGTTTTTTTAACCCCTTAACGACCACCAATATGCCTTTTAATGGCAGCAGTTAAGGGTACTTATTCCTTAGTGCTGCTTTATAACAGCGATGAGATATAAGGGTATAACGCCCCAGGGTCGAAAAACCTCTGGGGTTTCAGCTACTGGGGATAGCTGAGACCCTGGAGAACATGATCAGGGCTGGTTTTTGTGGTCCCCTGTTACGTGATCGCCATTATTCACTGAATAACGGCGATCAAAAAAAAGTCTTATTGGAGGCTGAGTTTACCTTAGAGGAAGTAGAGCAAGCTATCACAGATATGGCCACTGGGAAGGACCCTGGACCCGACGGATTTCCCGTTGAGTTATACAAGAAATATCGAGGCCACTTGGCAACACTTTTACTGAAGGTACTTCGGAGTATATGGGAGGGAGAACTCATGCCCAAAACATTTTACGATGCAAATATCATTGTACTTAAGAAAGAGGGAAGAGACCCTCTGGAGTGTGGATCATATCACCCCATATCACTGGTAAATGTAGATTACAAAATCTTCACCAAAATTTTAGCTACTAGGCTGAATACGATCATACTGGACCTTGTACACCCAGACCAAACCGGCTTTATGCCTGGAAAAAGCACTTCCATCAATATCAAGCGGGTCCAGTCGGTGATTCAATATAGTTCTCTAGAGTCAGATAATAATTGGGCATTAGCATCGCTAGACATGGCCAAGGCGTTCGACTCTCTTGAGTGGCCTTTCCTATCTGCATGTCTACGGAAATACGGTTTTGGGGATAAATTTATTAGAGGGATAGACACATTATATAAGAATCCCAGGACGCGTATAATTGTGAATAACTCCATCTCTGATTCTTTTGCCCTGCATAGAGGAACCCAACAAGGATGTCCTCTGTCCCCGGCCCTTTTTGCCCTTGCAATAGAGGCCTTGGCAATACACATAAGATCCTCTATGGATCTTAAGGGAATAAATATTGCGGACCGTGTGGACAATATAGGACTCTATGCCGATGATATGATAATATTTATGGATAAAATGGAAGAAACATTGCCACAAGTAATGGCGACCATAGATAAATTCAGTAAATTCTCTGGTCTTTATATAAATTGGGATAAATCTGCCCTGATGCCTCTATCTCACACTCCGATGCCCTGTCTCGAGGCTCTCTCGCCTCTGCCTATCTTTTCTAATTTCAAATATTTAGGTATCCATATGTCTCAATGTAGCCGGCTGGACCTTCAACTTAACATTTATCCATTACTGGATATGGTCAAATCTAAATTCATAACTTGGAGCAAACTACCTCTCTCTGTTGCAGGCCTCATTAATTTAATCAAAATGATATTGCTTCCCAAGCTTAATTATTGCTTTCAACATAGTGCTGTGTCAATACCCAAGTCTTTCTTTGCAAAATTAAACTCCTTAATCACATTCTTTATATGGGGGAAGACTAGGCCTAAACTTAAGTTATCTACTCTGCAGAGACCGAAAAAAGGGGGTGGGGCGGCCTTGCCAAATTTTTATTTGTACTACCTTGCCGGACAAGCTAAGGCGATAAATAAATGGATGCCCAATAACTCTCTTCCCAACTCTGAGAGTCATTTACTTCACTCTGCCCGGATTGATTGCCCACTGGGGTTCTTGGAGATAGAGAAAGTCAGTACTCCTCGTTTACTACCTTTACTCCGACTGGCGAGATTAATATGGAGACAAATTAAAAGAGTTATTAAATTTGTAGATATAGTAGCTGAAATGCCATTGTGGAATAATAGTTGTTTCCCAGAGCTACTGAATCACCCGTCTACTGATTTTTGGATCTCATATGGTGTTCTCTCTGTAGGTGACGTACATGCCCTGGGGTTTTTTGTATCCTTTGAACAACTACAAAATACTTATAACATCCCGAGATCTCAATTTTTCCGGTATTTACAGCTAAGGTCAGCTTTCCAGTCGCACATGCGAAGCGTTGGTACAGGTCGAGCGTTTTCATCTTTACCTCTGATAGGCATCCTCAAATCACAGGGCCCTCAGGGACTCATTTCCTCTTTGTATACATATCTATTATCTGTGGGAGATGGGTCCACCATCAATTCTATCAAAGGGAAGTGGGAGGGACTTCTTCCCGATGTACTGGGAGAGGAATGGGAAGAGATTCTGGAGTCTCCAACTAAAGTTTCTTCTTCAGTAAACAATAAGATGACCCAGTTATATATTATATACCAGACTTATTTGACCCCGACACGACTTTTCAAAATGGGTCGCCTCCTCTCGTCAGATTGCTTACGGTGTCGTACACATGATGCAGACTTTATTCACATGATTTGGAGGGGCCCGGTAGTTCTACATTACTGGAAAGAGGTGACGACACTACTAACATCTTTATTGTCGATTCCTGTCCCACCTGAGCCATTGACCTGCTTATTCGGGGTGTGGGATGCGGAAACTTGGGATCACTATACTGGGATCTTCCTTCGAGAGACGCTTTTCATGGCACGGAAGGTGCTGGCGTTAAGGTGGATGGGTGGTTCCCCCCCGACTATCAGGGCTTGGATAGATTTGGTGAATTCGATTATCCCGTATGAAAAAACACTATACCAAAATAGAGGATGTCCAGGTAAATTTGAAAAGATCTGGGGTAGAAGGAATGCCTCTTATCATACTCTATAGTCTACACTGACTAGATATAAGCGCAAGGAGGTGGATGGGTGGTTTTGGGGGCATCATTTGCAGAGCAGGATTCACGTATGATTTTCCTTTCGGCGACTTACTATAGATGGTTAAAGTAGTTAAAGTTATATAATAAGTATTTTATAAGGTACTAGTGATTTAACATGCACAGTGTATTACCCCTGTAAATTTTGGATAGGATATATCTCTGCAATTATTTGTATCATATGGTATAATTGACAATGATAAATGCAAATCTGTGTAATGTTTGTTTTATTCTGAAATTAATAAACGAATTAAAAAAAAAAAAAAAGTCTTATTTACAATGCATTTCTCTCTCCTCTGATATGATCTAGCATATCACAGGAAAGAGAAATGGGATCCCCCAAGCCCCCAATACCTCCACCATCCCCAGACCCTCCTGCTCAGTCTCCTTGACCCAGTGTAAACTTCTTTGTAGAAAATGGTGGGCGCATGCGCCATGCATCCGCCGAGATCTGCCAGCTGGTACCAGGCAACAAAAGGAATTTTTTCCTATTGGTTCATTTTAATTACTGTGATAGGTTCTGTCCTGGTCAAAATAAAAAAAATAGTAAATCAATCCCCCCTTTATCACATCCTTAAAAATGGTAACATAGAAAATTGTAATTTTTTCATTCTTTACAGTTAGGGTTGGGGTTAGGCCTGTGGTTAGGGTTGGGGTTAGGGCTTTGGTTAGGGTTGGGATGGGGTTACAGCTGTGTTAGGGTTAGGGTTGGGCTTAGGGCTGTGTTAGGGTTGGGTTTTAGTATTAGGGTTGGGGTTTGGGTTAGGGTTGTGTTAGGGTTAGTGTTAGGGTTGTATTGGGGATGGCGTTAGAATTGGGTTTTTTCAAAAGTAAAAAATAAAAATGACGAAATGACGGCTAGTGTTGAGCCCAAGTGTTCGCTACTCGAGTTTGCATTGGGTGCTCTGTTATGCACCGAGTATCGCAGATCCCCGCATGTTTTTTTGGGGTGTCTAACAGCTAACAGCCACGAAACATGTGGGTCACAGACTCGAGCACCTGTGATATTCGGTGCCTATCCGTTGCAAACTGTGGTAGCGAGAGCACTTTATTCTCAACACTAATGACGACATATTCAATATGAAGACCTAATGTTATCAAATTCAGTGTCATACCTGTTGGTTCAAAATGCTCACTATGCACCTGGATAAAATCCTTCAGGGGTGTGGTTTCCAAAATGGGGTCCCTTGTAGGGGGTGTGCACTGATTAGGCACATTGGGGGCTCTCCTAATGCGACACGGAAACGTTGCTCCTTCCCTTCCGAGCTCTGCAGTGAGCTTAAATAGTAGTATTCCCCCACATGTGGGGAATCAGCATACTCCGAAGTAATTGCACAACAAATTGTGTTGTCCATTTTCTCCTGTTACCCTTGTAGAAATAAAAAAGTTTGGGCCTAAAGTAACTTTTTTGTGAAAAAAGTTAAATGATAATTTGTTCCTTCCACATTGCTTCACTTCTCGTGAATCACCTTGTAGTTTTGAGCACCTTGATGGGTGCAGTTTTTAGAATGGTGTCGCATTCGGGTATTTTCTATCATATGGGCCCCTCAAAGTCACTTCAAATGTGAGATGGTCCCTAAAAAAATGGTTTTGTAAATTTTGTTTAGATTAGAATTAGAAATCACTGGTCAAGTCATATCGAAGAAATGTTACCACTATAATGAAGTATAATATGTCATGAGAAAACAATCTCAGAATCAGTGGGATCCGTTAAAGTATTCCAGTGTTATTACCACATAAAGTGACACTGGTCAGAATTGTAAAAATTGTGCATCCACATTGCTAGGGATCCCATAACATTGTTGAGGCTTCGTACTGGACATCAGAGCATTGTCACTGGCATTTGGCTCTTGGATGAATTGTTATATTCACTTTAAAGGTAAGGTACCGCGTTTGTAGATCATTAATAAATCACTGTAATGTAGCATAATGCAGCGCCCCAGAGTTCTGGTCGTTGCAGTACTGTGGATCCGCCACTATGGGGAGCCATGGTGCGTTCGATGGCACTGAAGGAGTTCATCTGACCAGGTATCACAGACACCAATATGTTTCACAGCAGGGCCTCCGGGGGGAGCTAAGGGTGCTATTCATTAGGCCACTCCCCACCATAGTGGGTAAACTGGGGGTCAGGCAGGAAGTTAGAAGAGAAAGCTGACTGGATTGAACGAAGCAACACCTTGTGGCAGAGGGTGTTGTGGAGGAAGAGACAGTAGGGTCTCTGTCAGGGGTGGGATCCTGACAGAGTCTTGGCATTAGAAAGAACGTAACGGGACCGTGCCTGCTCAGCATAGCGGCGGTGCCCAAGAAAGGACTAGAAGCGAGATAGATTGTGCTGAGTGAGAAACGAGATCAAGCAAAAAGGAGAATACCAGTAGGGGTCATGCTGTAGGACCGGAGCAACATCCTACTGAGGCGCATTACCGGTGGCCGGAACGCCGAGGGAGTGGAATAGCATACAGCTTCAAGCCATACTCCAAACAGCGGCAGGGCAGTCAGTTTAAGGCGGGCTGTCTACCACATATCACCTATGAAGTCTTGGGGGGCAATTGCGGGAGAGGGGCGTCTCTAGGGTCCCAGAAGAACTCCAGGCCTACCTGACAAACGGGTGCCGTTCCAACCTGAATAACAGGGAGGGATGGAATACGAGAAGAACATCAGTGAATTGAGTTGTGAGGGAACTTAAGAAACAGACACGACAGTTGTGGGGTACTTTCCGTGAGCACAGCAGGGAAGGACTACAACACATAGCGCTAAGAAGGAGGGCACTGATTTCCACCTGTGAGGAGAACTCTGGAAGTGCCATCGGACCGACCGGACTTGCGCAGCCTGGTGAACCGTATTCTGGACTGCGGACTGAGAGATCTCCAGTAAAGAGGTAAAGAGACTGCAACCTGGTGTCCTCGTTATTTACCGCAACCTGCACCCCACAACTGCACCGCTACACCACCGTTACTGCACCGTCATCATCACTTATTCTACCGGACGTCCCCCACTGACAGACAGGGCCACGGACCGGGTCTAGCCACCGTGACAACCCCAGGACTGAGACCCAGAGGCCCGGCTCCGGGTACCCCTAGGCCCTGCGGCGGTGTGGGGGCGCTCCAACAACATGCTGCTATAACCAAGTTTTAAATGCATGTGAAACAGATTTCGTCTGTTATATGTGTTTAAAGAAGGAACTGGGGGCTGACATCTTGGTTTTGCAGCAGTAGCAGGGCACTAACAGTGTCATTTTACAGCACCCCATGAACATAGGAGATAATAGACCGGCGCTGACCCTATCTTTAACATTGGAGAGGCGTTAGCAGTGAGCTGGGCACGCCTCTGTGGGCTGCACAACTCACTGCTGTATGTGTGACTAGCAGCCATTTTATTATAGCCCAGTGCTCTCTGCCCAGCTCCACTTACTCTCTATCACAGGAGCTCCATTCACTCCATTAAGCTGCATTCCCAGCCTGCAGAGAGAGGTGACACCTGACACCTCTCTCTGCCATACAATGTATCTCTCCCCTCCCTCCACAATGCCTGGCCATTCACTGCAGACCTGGAGCTCCTTCTTATCTTACTCAGGGATGAGTCACAGACAGCTCTGCACAGACAATGCTGCTCCATACACACCACATAAACTAACTGTGCTTCTGATGCACTAACTGCTGGTGATAGCAGATCACAGGGCAGTCACACACAAAATGGCCTGTGATGCTGCTCTTCATTCTGCCCCAGGGATACTAGACCACCCAAAAGGGGAGGGAAATGCTGATGTCAGCAGTTACTGCCCAGATTTTCCAGCTAACAGTAAAGCTGGTAAGTCTTACTATAGCTGCTTGAGGTCTAAAACAGAAAATGCTCCCCCTAGTGGTCAATATATATATATGTAAGAAAATATATAATATTTTTCATATAGAAATGTTTGCAAACAGTGCAAACATTGCATTAATACATTTTATTTACTATTTTAAGCTTAATTTCACAAAAAAACAAACTACAAGAAAACTGGTGGCACCTTCCCTTTAAGGGGCATACTTATCTGACACTTATTGTATAGCCATAAGATATTCCATAAATGTTTGTCAGATGTGAATCCCACCTCTTGGAGAATGTAGGTTCAAAATCACCTTTCTTACATGAGAGCTTCTGTCCATTGAATGTTATGGAAGCGAAGTGCTGGAAGCGATTCATACGCATTGTAGGGATAATTGTTTTTACAAGAAAAGGTAAAGTTTTGTGCTCCTAAAATAAATACTACGGTAATTTTGCATATACATTACAAGGCACCTAAGTCACATTCAGACCCTTTGGTTACCTAACTAGAAATATTTGATTTTTCAGGGTCCCAATAGTGTACTGCATATAATGGAAGGACCCAAAAACTAACCAATTAATTTTGGAATCTATCTTTATACGGAGTCACAGCTCCATTTTTCTGGAGTGACAGAAAAGTAAATTCTCCACAAAATGCAGTAAGAATGAAATTAAAATATTTTGGTTGCCTGTAGCCACCACTAGAGGGAGCTTAGGATTTTAATGTATACTGTAATACTTTGAACTCAAAATATCATTTTGTAGTATACTCCCTCTAGTGGTGGTAGGAAGTTACCTGAATTTTATTATTTCATTGGATAAACTAGAGCTTTAATAACTATAATAGATTTCTGCACGGAATTTTGACACTATTTTGATAAGAAAGCATTTCATTTCAGACTTGGAGCAAATTGAGATCATGGACAAGTCCCAATTAAAATCTAAATTTGAAGATACTTGACATTCAAACCTTTTGCACAAGTATAAACTTGGTTAAAGACCTTCTTAATTTTATTAATAAAAGATATAAACTCTACATAAAAAGCATAAAAACATAGGGCATGCTCAACTTTATACAGCAGTGCAGTCAATTGTGCATGTACAAAACAAACACGACAATTGTCCATTCGCTCTTTTACTCTTCTGTGTGTTTAGCCAACAGAAGAAGAAAAGATTTCGTGATAAACGTCCTTCCAGAAACCTGAATGCAAATGATCAGGTATCAGCATACAAAAGTCACTCAAGATTCAGAGTCTTCTATAACAGATGGACAATTACATAAAAATGTCAAAAAATGTCAAAAAACATCTCACATTCCTGGTAAAACAATGTACAAAAAAAACACAACTTATCCAAACATGAAAGACTGTAAGAGCATCCAAACAGCTACACGTTTACTGGATTAACCAAATTCAGGGTCATTTTGGATTTTATTTGTCTTGTACCCCTTTTGGAAGCATCTGGTTACTTGTGTTTTAATGCAATATTGACTGATGGTCCTTCATTATATGGTTCATTACAGATTGTCAAATTTGGTTGCACCAAGATTTCTTTAAAAAAAAGTATCAAGATTTCTTAAAAACAAGTTTTGCAGATTATGGCAGTTCAACTATTGCTGTATGGGAAAGGTTAATCCATTAAACACTTGAACTATGTCATTCACTTATGAGACTATTAAGATTATTGATGTCAACTTGAAGTGAAACCAAGGTGGATGGGTTGTCCTGGTCACAAGCGTTCAGTGGAATCGACAGATGCAAAACTGAGCAATCCTTATGTAACGCAGCTTGTAGACGTATCGGGACTTCTTGCATTTTAAAGATTTGTATAAGACTCCAACTTCTTTGTAGAATGGTTCACTGACCATTGAACTTTCTTTGGAGGTAACACAACCTTTGCACAAACAATAAGCCTCAACAATCTTCTGTGGATACCGGTTCAAATCTTTATTGATCCTAAAAATAAAAATGGAATATTGGATCAGTGGGCATTCGTGTAGATACAGCAGAAATAAAAAAAACTTCTCATTATTTTAAAGGGAATGTGTTACCCAATTCATGGCCAGGATGTATCAGGCACCGACTGCTTGACTTCAGCCATATATGTTTAACTCTAAAATGCTGCGTTGTTTCAGAGAAAAACATAATTTAATAGCCACTGGGTACCAAGCCGCACAAGAGACCAATCAAAAGCTGGGTTTCCAACATCTTCTCACCGCCCGCTGCTCTGGTGTCTCCCTATAAGCAGGGAGAAACCTGTGATTCAAGGAGAGGACAGGGAGAAGCCGCCGGTGACCCGCCTGTCCGAATAGTGTCCCGTTCGGTTCAGTCTCCGGCGGCTCTTAAACTATGTTTTCCTCTGAAGTGCCACATTATTTCAGAGGTAAGCATATATTGCTAAAATATTTCACCCAAGGCTAAACTTCCTTTGCATTCACCTTGGTATTTGGATGAACAACGCCAATATGTCATTCAACTCGATTAAAATGACTACGCTTGAGCATTTTTTCTCAGCCTATACATAAAAATGCTGTATAGGAAATGTCGAGTAACTTTGTAAATACATAGCATTACTTATCCTGGAAGGCTCTTAAGTTACGAAAAGTCTAGTTTTAGAGGTGGCAAATTGGACAATTCCCTAGAGCTCAATAAACAGCTGGATTCCAGTGGGTAGCCTAAACGTAGAACTGTCATGATCTGCTTAGCTTGTGGGATTAGGTAGTTCAGATGTTAATCTGGATGGTCTCGCTCTGGGATTCTGGGAGGCTTCTTATAGCTTCACTAGATGGTGGCCCGATTCTAACGCATCGGGTATTCTAGAATATGCATGTCCACGTAGTATATAGCACAGCCCACGTAGTATATTGGTCAGCCACGTAGTATATTGCCCAGTGACGTAGTATACTGCCCAGTGACGTAGTATACAGCACAGAGCAACGTAGTATATTGCCCAGCCACATAGCATATTGCCCAGCCACGTAGTATATAGACCAGCCATGTAGTATATAGCCCAGCCACGTAATATATTGCCCAGCTATGTAGTATATCGCCCAGTGACTTAGTATTCAGCACAGAGCCACGTAGTATATTGCCCAGCCACGTAGTATATAGCCCAGCCATGTAGTATATTGCCCAGTGACGTAGTATTCAGCACAGAGCCACGTAGTATATTGCCCAGCCATGTAGTATATTGCCCAGCCATGTAGTATATTGCCCAGTGACGTAGTATATTGCCCAGTGACGTAGTATTCAGCACAGAGCCACGTAGAATATTGGCCAGCCATGTAGTATATTGCCCAGTGACGTAGTATATTGCCCAGTGACACAGTATATTGCCCAGTGACGTAGTATTCAGCACAGAGCCACGTAGTATATTGCCCAGCCATGTAATATATTGCCCAGCCATGTAGTATATTGCCCAGTGACGTAGTATATTGCCCAGTGACGTAGTATATTGCCCAGTGACGTAGTATTCAGCACAGAGCCACGTAGTATATTGCCCAGTGACGTAGTATATTGCCCAGTGACACAGTATATTGCCCAGTGACGTAGTATTCAGCACAGAGCCACGTAGTATATTGCCCAGCCATGTAGTATATTGCCCAGCCATGTAGTATATTGCCCAGTGACGTAGTATATTGCCCAGTGACGTAGTATATTGCCCAGTGACGTAGTATTCAGCACAGAGCCACGTAGTATATTGCCCAGTGGTGTAGTATATTGCACAGAGCCACGCAGTATATTGCACAGCGATGTAGTATACAGCACAGAGCCACGTAGTATATTGCCCAGCCACATAGTATATTGCCCAGCCACGTATGTCACAGGTTAAAAAATAAAAAATAAACATACTCACCTTCCAATCCGAGGGCCCCTTGTAGTTCTAACATACTCACCATACTTGTAGTTCTGTCGCCTGTGCGAGGTACAGGCGGCAGCTTCCGGTCCCAGCCTGCTCGCGCATGCGCGTAGGGCCTGTGATGACGTCGCGGTCACATGACCGTGACATCATGGCAGGTCCTGCTCGCGCAGGCGCGCAGGGCCTGTGATGACGTCGCGGTCACATGACCGTGACGTCACGGCAGGTCCTTTCCGCGTAGGCGCGCAGGGCCTGTGATGACGTCGCAGTCACATGACCGTGACGTCATGGCAGGTCCTTCTGCCAGACCATCGGTGCCAATGGAACGTGCCGGTTGCATCGCGAGGAGCGGGAAAGGCGGCGTAGGTGAGTATATAATCATTTTTTATTTTTTAAATTATTTTTAACATTAGATGTTTTTACTATCGGCGCTGCATAGGCTGCGTCAATAGTAAAAAACTTGGTCACACAGGGTTAATAGCGGCGGTAACGGAGTGCGTTACCCGCGGCATAACGCAGTCCGTTACCACCGGCATTAACCCTGTGTGAGCGGTGAGCGGAGGGGTGTATGCGGGCGCCAGGCAGTGAGTGCGGGGAGTAAGGAGCGGCCATTTTCTTCCAGACTGTGCGCGTCGCTGATTGGTCGCGGCAGCCATGACAGGCAGCTGGCGAGACCAATCAGCGAACGAATAACCGCGACAAACAGACAGACAGAAGGACAGACAGACGGAAGTGACCCTTAGACAATTATATAGTAGATTGTGGGGTCATTCCTTGTCGCTTATACTCTGACCCTTGGCCGAGTGTGTGTGACCCTGTTGTGCCTGTGTCTGTGCTTTGGGCCTGTGCTACTTTATGTTTGTCTGGTTATGATCTGGTTCTGTCCCCGTTAAGAGTTCTGCCTGTCCCTCCTGTACTTTGCTGCTATCTCCGTGTATGACTCCTTGCCTACGTTCTGACTATTCTCTGACCCCCGTTTGTACGACCTGAGTTCCCTTATCCTCTACTCCAGGGTCCCTGTAGTATCCTGCCCTCCTGTCCAGCAGCAGGATGCTAAGCCCCGCCCTCTGTGGTCACATGATCGCAGGTCCTTCTGTTTTCTGCTATCCTCAGCATCTCCTCTCACCATGCTGCTCAGGTCCTGTCTGTTTGAGCTTTCCCTGCGGCATCTGACCCCGGGCTCTCCCGCAGTGTGGGTGAGTCACCCTGCTCAGCCGTGGCAGTTCGCCGGTGCTGACTGGATCCTGATAAGAACATGATCAACTTCCATAAAGTACCGTAAAGAGTTTACCATCTTTAACTTTAAGGGGAACATATCATATGATACCTGCTGCCCGATCCACAGCTCCCACGTTATAAGCATGTACTGTGTATTTGTAAAAAAACTGCAACATATCAGAGAATGTCATAGCTGAAACCAGAGCCAGGGACTAGGTGACTACGAAGACTAGACACGATAGCATATCCCCACAAGCTACTCCTAACCCTGTTGATTGAAAGATTTCCCCTGTATTTTTATTGAGAGAAGCCTGTCATACAAGCAAAGCAGAAAGTGGTAGGCTTATGGGGACCTATTTTTCTAGTCAACTTGTCCCTGGTGCGGTCTCAACTATGATTGTCCTTGAAATGCCATAGCGTACATGCCATACATGTTTATAATGAGGGAGTTGTTCTTAATTTGTAATGCCCATGGTTTGAACAGGATGACTCATATGACATGTTCCCTTTAACGGGAATCTTTCAGAAGGTTTTTGCTATTTAATGCGAGAGCAGCTGTCATGTCGGACGCTGTTCATACTAGGGCGTTCGACAGACAGCGGTAATTCCGCTTTTGTCCACTATGCGCTCAGTGGCGTCTGCTAGTTTTTATTTTGCTGGTCCGGGGTTAATTTAGCTGGTGCTCGGATTGGAAGCTGGGTCACGCCCACTGCCTTTAAATAGTTCTTCTGAACATTGGGCGTCGCCGATTATAGCTTCTGTCTTGTGCTTGGTTATCTCGGTCTGGAGTGGTGGTCTAGGAGAAGGAGTATCGTATCTGGTGGTGTATTTCCCTTTGTCGTATTTCCTCCTTCCTTTATTTGTATTTGTTTTGCCCTGTGCACTTATAGTGTATTCCTGAGTGACTGCGGCGTGGTGCATATTTTCTGTTATCCTTGTCTGTGCTAACTGTGGGTATTGGTGAGTGGTCTCGTCACTGGGTGGTGGGTTGAGGTTTCAGCCTAGGGTTGAAACAGGAGACAGGGTGAGGGTGGAGGCCCAGACATGCACACCATCAGTGTAAACTCTGGGAGAGGGTCAGTCAGGGTTTCCCAGAGTTGAGGGAAATCGCAGGGGCCTGGGTTATTAGCTCTTGCCTACCTAGGCTTCCCATGACAGCAGCATAATATAGGGCAAGTGAGCCTGATTCTAAGGTCACTTATTAGCATATATGCTGTAGTTTCAATACAATCAGTGTTTTATCAGCAGGAGATTATCACTGTCCGACTAGGTCTCACATGCAGATAATTCAGGCTAATCTGTTTAACCCTGTCCCGAACACTAATTAGTTGTTTAATGGCAAAGTACAATGTACACAGCAATCTGCCAATCAGTGATGTGGGCAGGGTTATACAGTGCTCAGCGTTCACAGCATTCCTAGATCTATAACAGATAAACTATTAAAACTGCACCAAGCAGTCCAGTAAGTGATACATTGTAGGAATCAGGCTATCTTGCCATATATTATGCTGCTCTCAGATTACATAGCAAAACCTGATGACAGATTCCCTTTAAGATATTTTATGGTGCTATCATGTGACCACTAAATGACATTGTATTAGAAACATATGACAGTGTTATGTTGATATACATGGCAGTACTATTTTTAGGCATTAAATGGTGGTATTATTTGGGCATTGCATCAAAAGTATTATTTTATGGTAGTAGCATTCATGAATAACCCCCTGTGAGGGGTGATGTGGTTTTACTTGATGCTCACTGTGACCTTTTCTACAGAACTAGTCCGGAGTGCAGAGTGGTATTCACAATTCCCATTTGACCGCAATCTTTTCTGGACACATTCCTATGTTACTCTGCTTATATCCAGACTAATTCTTTGGCAATAGGAAACCAGCCCATAATATAGTGCAGAAGCACAACGCTACTTGCTAATGGCAACACCATAGACACATGTGGCTCAATAGCATAGATACAAATGAGATCCATTTTAGGTGCTGAGTACTGACTGACCCGCGAACACTACTGCAGCGTCCCAGAGTCCTGGTCGTTGCAGTACTGATGCTCCGCCGCTAAGGGGGGTATTGGTACGTCTGATGGCACTGAAGGAGTTCACCTGACCAGGTATCACAGACACCAATGCACTTCACAGTCTGGCCTCCAGGGGGAGCTAAGGGTGCTATGTATTAGGCCACTCCTCACAATCTGGTAAAACTGGGGGTTAGATAGGAAGTTAGACAGAAAGCTGACTGGGTTGGAACCAGGCAACATCCTGTGGCAGAGGGTGTTGTAGGGGAAGATTCAGGGGGGTCCCTGTCAGGGGTGGGATCCTGACAGAGGCCTAGCGAACAGAAAGAACGTTACGGGACCGTGCCTGCACTTCATTGCGGCGGTACCCCAAGAAAGGACAAGAAGCGAGGTTTATTGTGAAGAGTGAGAAATGAGATCAACGCAACAAGGAGATAACACCAGTAGGAGTCGTGCTGTAAGCCGAGGCAGCATCCTACTGAGGCGCATAGCCGGTGGCCGGAAACACCGAGGAAGTATTGAGCTCCAGGCCTTAGTTCAAACCTACGGCAGGACAGTCAGTTATAGGCGGACTGTCTCACCCAAAATCACCTAAGCAGACATAGGGGGCAACAGTTGGAGAGGGGCAACTCTAGGGTCCCGGAAGACCTCCAGGCCTACCCGTCATACGGATGCGTCCTAGCCATATCATCTGGGGGACGAAGAAGAACATCAGAATCAGTTGTGAGGGAACTTCAGAAACAGACACAACAGTTGTGAGGACTATCCCGTGGTGCTAAGCAGGGAAGGACTACAACACACAAGCGCTAGAAGGTAGGCACAGATTTCCACCTGCAAAGGGAACTCTGGAGGTGCCATCGGACCGGCCGGTCTCAGACAGCCCTGTTAACCGTATTCCGGATTGAGGATCCTGAAGCCTTCAGTAAAGAGGTAAAGAGACTGCAACCTGGTGTCCTCGTTATTCATCGCGACCTGCACCACACCACAACATCGTCACTCTCCACTTTCACTGGACGCCCCTCAGCAGGGTCACGGACCGGGTCCAGCCACCGTGACAACCCCAGAACCAAGACAGAGAGGCCCGGTACCGGGTACCCCTCGGCCCTGCGACAGTGGGGGCGCTCCACTACTAATGACCAATAATCTGAGGGTGGAACCACTTTTCTTTACCACTTCCATGTTTGCAAACATTATGGCGCCCACATGTCTACTCAATGAAATGGCTATAAGGACAACCTGGCATGGGCCCACATTCTCTAGGTGTCCTGTAGCTGTCACATGAGCTATTTCTTGGAACTTTGCACACTCCGGAGATAACTCCCTATTATGACAAGGTCTTTTGTGCTATGTATAAGCCTTTTTACTCATCCATTATTTCGTGACTTTATACTTTTCTTAAAATAAATCTGCCACCTACGCAAAGTTGACGAGAAATTCTATGTAGGACATCCACCCATACCTTTCACTGTGCCCTTAAATATCACCGCATTACAGGAGCTGTGAGCTTCCTCCATACATGATCACATCTTAATCCTAGCACAGGCCTTCTGTTGTTCTCCCTATTTTCCCTCCAAACTCCTGCTGTAATGACTAACTTATTACAACCTAAATATAGAAGTGTAAGAAGCTTAGCAAGTGTGAAAGTCATTATTCTGAATGAATGCATTGGAAGTTATTTTGGGTACAATAAAGCCAGTTCTTACCTGTAGGACCATGGAGAAATACTCCTGTCTTGGATCAGCTCCGAGGATGTGTTGACACTTGTGGGGCATTTCTTCATCTTTGCTTCAGAGAGATGGTCTGACTTACTCAGAAGAAGAGAATCTGGAGATAATCGATGAAGTTTTTGCCTTAAATGTTCCTCAGAAGGATCCTTGCATCTTGTGTGTTGCCCTTGACACAGCATAAAGGATAAGAGCAGAATGAGATCGAGCATCAGCTTCTTCATCTGCATAAACAAAAGATGGATAAGGATCAAGACCTTCACTGTTGTTGTGAATAGATCACTTGATGCAATTCTTGACTAGATCTTGCATTGTGCATCCTTCAACATGTTCTGCTTCAGTGGTCGATCCATAACTTACAACATATTTAGCGTTATATTTTCATATATCAGTAATACAGTAGGACAAGCACTTATTGAGAAAGTGTCATCTCATTCACCTTCCAGCAGCCTGCAGCTCTCTGTTCTTCAGAGACCTCCTCAGTGTCTGAAATCTTTGTTCAGAAGACAAAATGTTTGGAAAACTGCTCAGCATGATATAAAATGATAAAAGGTGGTATCATCGCACCTTTCTGGTTCATGTAGCTCCTGCTCAAATGCTTGCAGGACCCCTACCAGCCAGCGTAGCTTCTAATTTAGTGATGATGTTCAGACACAAATGTGACCGCTGCAGCCAATTTTTTGCCTATGCTAGAAGTGGCATTTTGCTGGATTAAATTGTCAGGTGAGCGTAGTCATGCTCCATAGTAACCTTGTTACTCTCCAGCTCCCATTTTACCAGAGCTGCCGAAACTGGTGTGTAATCTCCAAAAGTTGGACATTTTTTAAGCAACTTCACTTTGCAACTTTTCAAACTGTTTTACACCAGTTTTCTGGCAGAAACACTTTGAAGTATTGGCCCCTATGTGCCTTGGATAACTAGTCAGAAGCAAGATTGTGCTGCTTCTAACCTCGTCACTACCCCAGACTGATAGGTGTCTCACTATATACACACATAAGAAGCAGTTGATTAATGTAGGGGGTGGGAGAAGCCAAAAGGGACTGGCCTCGAAGTGATTACTCAAGACGCGTAGTCCTTGGCTGTATAATAATAATGTGGCCAATGTCTGATTCATGCTGACTGTGTTCCAGGCAGCATAAATCAGATGACAGGATCCTTAAAGTGTCAAAAATAATTCTGTAAATAGGTAAGAAGCAGTTGGATCTCCGTTAGTGTCTGTTTGAGAATGGATGCTGTGAGGTGGGAGGAAGAGCAGCTGGAGGAGAACGGATCAGCGCACAAAGTTTAGCACTAGTGATGGGCAAGTGTGCTTGTTATTCAAGATTTCACTCTAGGGTGTTCTCCGAGTATTTGGGTGTGCGCGGAGATTTAGTTTGTTTGTGATTTGCAGCTGTTAGACAACTTGAACACATGTATTCAGGCTGTCTAGCAGCCGCAAATCATGCAGCTGCGGCGACACAAACTAAATCTCCCAAATACTCGGAGAACACCCGAGCGTGAAATCTCGAATAATGAGCACACTTGCCCATCACTACTTAGCTCCGAACATCATTCAAATAAGAGCTGTGTGGATGACATAGGACACGTTATCCACACGAAGCAAGAAGAAGGATGGCAATCGCAAGAAGAGAGGAAGCGCCGCATCAAGACCAGAGACGCCCATCGGACCGGACCGCACCATAGGTGAGTATAATATAAGCTATTTTCTGTGTTATGCAGAGCACATTGGGTACAAATATACAGCATTCTAGTATGCTGTATATGAGGACATACAGGCGCTGGCCCTACTTTATATAGGAAAAACATGGTGACAGGTTCCAATTAAGAAGATATTTATATAATTATAGCTTGCCCCTTGACACTTAGTTATTTCATACTTTTTGCTTAAATTAGACATAACATTTTTGAAAAAATGGTTATCCATTGTTTTATGTCTTTTTCTTTTTTTTTTTTTTATTTTATCTTGGTATTTTTCTTACCCTAGTCTTAAAGAATACTCAATCATTTACCTTAGTCATAACCTTAACCCCATTCATTTCCCTAGTCCTAACCTGAACCCTAACCCAAAGTCCTAACCACAACCCTAGTTAAAGTTAGAAAAAGGGTGTAAAAACTTGTGCTGCCTTTGCGCCTCAGTCGCCTCCTATGCAGAGTGCAGCAGTTGAGATGAGTTTCACATTGGCTGTACTCTCCATCCGCAGCGACCTAGATGACAAAGCTCCCCATGCAGATGTACAGCATAGGTTATGCTGCCACTATAGAGTGGCCGCCCTTAGGCTGCCGTCACACTATCAGTATTTGGTCAGTATTTTACCTCAGTATTTGTAAGCCAAGCCAGGAGTGGAACAATTAGAGGAAAAGTATAGTAGAAACACGTCACCACTTCTGGATTTATCACCCACTCCTGGTTTTGGCTTACAGATACTGAGGTAAAATACTGACCAAATACTGATAGTGTGACGGCAGCCTTATTCTGATAGAGAAAGCTGCTCTTTTTTTATTTTGACAGGGGTGGGGGGAGATTAAATTTTTGCACCCCTATAGAGTTCTGTGGCGTTTTCATGCAATGTCACTGCACGGAGGCCACAATTCAAAATAAAGCTGTCCCTCGATGTAGCCATGAGGTAATCAAGCACTTTGATATTAGCCTGTTAATCTGCTGTCTTTTGCCCTTGGCGTCAGACTACTAACTACTATGTAACTACTTTATTTAATGTAAAACTGAGAAATGGTAAATCCCTATGTCTCCCTAATTCATACTAAAAGAGAACAATTTATTATCCCATCTGGAGTAAAAATGACATTTATTACAAGACTACACACCAAGCTGTAGGGAAGCCTACTAAGCCTTTAATACTCTATTTCAAGGTTTATATTCTCCATAAAATAGGGCAAAGTTCCCAAGTGTGAAAACAAACTTACATTAATAGCCAATGAGCTGTGCTTTCCTAGTTGACATTTGGGGATAGAGCAGGGGGAGCTGAGCGGATTGATATATACGGTAGGTTTGTGTGAAAAGATTTATTATAATTTGTGTTTTCATCATTTAAATCTCTGCTCTTTCTGGGGTTTTTGGGTCAAGTGGGCAGTGACTGACAGCCTTCTGTGTATAAATGTGCATACAGCTGTCAGTCACTGGTAGGACCACAAATCAGAAAAAGAGCTGAGGTTTAAATAAATAAAAACTAGTGATGAGAGAATATACTCATTACTCAAGATTTCTTGAGCATGCTCGGGGGTCCTCCGAGTATTTTTTAGTGCTCGGAAATTTAGTTTTCAGCTGAATGATTTACATCTGTTAGCCAGCATAAGTACATGTGGGGGTTGCCTGGTTGCTAGGGAATCCCCACATGTACTTATGCTGGCTAACAGATGTAAATCATTTAGCTGCGGCAAGAAAAACTAAATCTCCGAGCGCTAAAAAATACTCGGAGGACACCCGAGCGTGCGCGGGAAATCTCGAGTAATGAGTATATTCGCTCATCACTAATAAAAACAGGATATCCTCAATCCTTTTTCACACAGCTATGTATTAATCTGCTCAGCTCCCCCTGCTCTATTACATAATGTCTGCAGATTAGACTGCCCCTCTCTATTCCTGAGATATGACCCCCTTTTCCTGAATAGAAATCTACTGGTTTTAGCCAAATGGGCGTGTTCATCAACTATTTGCTGTGGAAATCTTCTTGAGGAACACACCTAGTTGGATAAAAATACTAGATTTATATACAGGGAAGAGGGGACTATAGTTTAGTAATCGAAAAGCAGAGGAACAAAAGAAAAATAATGCCAATCAGGAGACTGCAGGATTTACAGCAAGTAAAATATTACATATTTATGGCAAGTTGCAAGTGATTTATAAATTAATTCACATATGGTAATTTTTTTTTACATATTTTTGTTAAGTAACTGGTCCTTAGTACAGGTAATATAATATTCCTACAATTCTGTAAAGTGTAGCTTTTGTAAACCTAATATGATTGTCCGGATTACTACAAGGCCAAGTAATCCGATAGGGAGGTGCGGTGTGTTTTGGTTCGCAGCGACCGTCCCTCCTGCCTGGTTTATGACACCCTATACAGGGGCAGGATAAGCAGCCGACTGTATTCTATTACCAGGGTCATGGGGATATGAACCTTGCTCCATATTATTGCTTTACTGCCATCTGTAAAGGAAGCAGTTTCCGTAACAGGTAGGTACCTTAACCAGATCGGATTTGCATCTGAGTAAGATTCTGCTTCTTCTGCAAGATATGTGGCGCCAGAAGTGTCTGGCAACTGCTTATCCTGCTATCACCAATCGGTCCAGCATGTTTGCTAATTTGATTGAGGTTTTACTCATGCGTTTATCATCTTAACGGGGTTTTCCACTTTTAGGAAAGTGGATCCTAAACTTTCTGCAATACATAAAATAACAAACAGATCAGATACTCATCCTCCCCGGGTCCAGCTCATCATTTATTGGGTCTTGGTGTTTAGGCTGCAGCATTGATGTTACTTTGACGCTCAGTGGCTCATTCCATCTACCTTGTTACAGCAGCTGACTGGTGATGTGAACTGTTGGCGTGATGTCACCGCTGCAGCCTGTCACTGAGCTCAGCGGCTCATTCCAGCTACCTTGTTACAGCAGCTGACTGGTGATGTGAACTGTTGGCGTGATGTCACCGCTGCAGCCTGTCACTGAGCTCAGCGGCTCATTCCAGCTACCTTGCTACAGCAGCTGACTGGTGATGTGAACTGTTGGCGTGATGTCACCGCTGCAGCCTGTCACTGAGCTCAGCGGCTCATTCCGTCTACCTTGTTAAAGCAGCTGAGTGGTGATGCAAACTGTTGACGTGATGTCACCGCTGCAGCCTGTCACTGAGCTCAGCTGTTTATTCCATCTACCTCATTACAGAAGCTGAATGGTGATGCAAACTGTTGACATGATGTCACCGCTGCAGCCTGTCACTGAGCTCAGCGGTTTATTCGATCTACCTCATTACAGCAGTTGAATGGTGATGCGATCTGTTAACGTGATGTCACCACTGCATCCAAAACACTGAGACCTGAGCAGCAGTGAAGAGTTGATGCTGGACCCAAGTAGGGTGAGTGATTTTAGGTATTTTTGTTATTTTATTTATTTTAGAGTATTTAGGGGTACACTTTCCTGAGAGTGGAAACCCCTTTTAAATAGTGCTGTTAATACAACTGTCACCCCTAATAATAGCCTTCAGAATCCATCTACTGTTTGTCCTACAACAATCATTTCATCTTTTGGTCTGAATCGTATGCGCTTTTTTGTGGTCGTGTTTTCACAGCTCATCCTAAACTTTCTTGTCCCTTGTAAAACTGTCAGCAATTTAGAGTTGACAAAAATCCACATTCAGTATAACCGGCTCTTCCAGATTCTCCAAATATTGTGACATTTCGTCCAAAGAAGACGAGTGATGAAAATATTTCAGTTTAAGGTAGACCTAACAATACAGCGGTGCCGAAATACAGATAGGAAAGTCCAGCATGTTACAGGTTTGCTTTCAGTGCAGCGGTCCCTTACACACGCAGTATATTAATCATATAGTGCAAAGAATATATATGAAAGTAAAATAAGATTAGGACTAGTGATGAGCGAGTATACTCGTTACTTGGGTGGTCTCCGAGTATTTATGACTGCTCGGAGATTTAGTTTTCATCACAGCAGCGGAATGATTTACAGCTACTAGCCAGCCTGAGTACATGTGGGAGCTGCCTGGTTGCTAGGGAATCCCCACATGTAATCAAGCTGGCTAGTAGCTGTAAATCATTCAGCTGAGGCGATGAAAACTAAATCTCCGAGCAGTCATAAATACTCGGGAAAACCCGAGCAACGAGTATACTTGCTCATCACTAATTAGTACCAAAGGGGTTTTCCGGGAATTGAAATCGATAATTCTGGATATTCTTTTTGGGCTCGCTCACATAAGCGGATACATCTGATGAGTGCTATCTGACGTTTTATAATTGATAATTGATCTGATTCTCTCGGAAGTTAGAATATACGCTAGTGTGACCCCTGCCTTTGAGACATCATCTGTCAAGGAGGCACTAATAACCCAAACACACAGATGTTCAGATGGTCCTACCAGAAACTGCCTCAATTCATTTATAAGGGCCTTAAGGGGTGCTGGCAGTTTATTGGCTTTTGTTTTAGCAAAAATGGTAGGAAAATCCAGTAGTACTGCCTGGGGAAAGCAAAACAGGCAAAGCCCAAGGGGCAGATAGAGGGTACAAGTATTCTTTCCACTGGCATATAGATTCACCTGGGTAGCACCAAATTATCCCTTAAGACCGAATATGCCAAGCTCCTGTGATCGGCATAGTTTGAAACAAATCCATGCTCAAGACTAACAAATATATAAAATGTACCCGTACTTGAGCACCTGTACACTAGCAGAGGTATCGAGTAGAAGGGCACCTGTATGTGGGTTCACTTATCTCAGAGATCCTTTTTATGGGTGTCTAGCAGAGCTCAATATTGGAAGGGTCATGGGTTGTTGAGGACTAAAGATCAGAGATATGGATCACCTGAGATATGGACATCCACGCTGCACAGTGCCTCAGCATGTGTTTACATTCACTGAACTTTTTACAGCAATTGCTGAGTTGTAAAACCGCCATTTACATCCCTATCCTGCATTTATGATCCTGCAGATTGAGCAAGCAAGATGCATGCTGCGATAGTCTCCAAACAACCGATATACAGAACATTAAGTGTCAGGTGGAAAGGATCATCTGCAATGTTATTTATCTCCTGGCAGTGCCTGCTGGACAGACAGACTCTGCAGAGCAGGGTGAGGAACCTTGCCAGCCATACCATGCTGCCAACTACTAAAACAGTCAATACCCTCAATAACATGTATGTTTGTCTTGGCTGAGCATACATGGTAATCTTATCGAAGTAAGGGTAGGATAAGTGGCTGCCAGGCAGCTCCAGCATTTCAGTTCTTGGGGAAAACACTAAGATTCACCAGGAAAAACCTAAAATTGAAACATGATAGCTTTCCTATATTTTTATATAGCCCCAAAATATTCCAGAGAGGTTATAAATGTCATCAATGAAATCAGTCTTACTAGAATTTGTGCATTATTATAGAGGAAATATTAGACTTACAGCTATTTTTTGTCTTGCCAGTAATTTGCCCAGTTAAACCATTAGCCCAACAACATAGATCCCCTTTTATTGTAAGACTGTGGTACACCGGTGTATGATAATAGAGCATTAAAGGATGAACCTGAAGCCTACGAGCCACAGATATGACAGCTAGGTATTCTAGGATATATAGGTAATTCAGTCTTTAGGAATATCTCACCAATCTTTACATTATACTTGGTCATCACTGGAGAGAATAGGACATAACCCCCAGTTTCAAGATCAATGGACACAAATTGATAGATAGATAGATAGATAGATAGATAGATAGATAGATAGATAGATAGATAGATAGATAGATAAATTCTGCAAATTAAATTTGTCTTAATGTAAGATTTATCCTGCAAATGTAGCAGAACAGAACATATTGACTTCTTGGTACCAGCATGATCTGTGCACACTGATAATACTCTGTAAGTTCACATGCAGTCCTATGTCAAATCAAATGCAACACAATGATATATTATGACACTTTGCACCTCTGTTCTATACAGAATTAACAACATATGCCATCCCTGCTGCCCCGCTGTTGGATCTCACCTTGGCTGTAATTTCTTAGAAGTGGCCTTTAATAGGAAAGAACCAAGTGATGTGTTTGCGAAACTGAATTCTTGGCTACCTTTATAACCTTCCGTCAATGCCGCCTACAAGTAATGATGGACAGACTGCTTGAACTTCCCCATTGTTTTTTTTCTTCACTTTGTTGCACCTGAAACTGAACTAAGAACAGGTTTCTGGATGGAGGCCAGCAGTGAATGGCTTGTAAAAAACACACCCAGATTTGTCACACCTGCCCGTGTACTTTGCACTCCCCTTAGGTGTTACAAGAAAAATGGTCTATTGCAAGGAAAGGAATGTTATGGAGAGAAAAGGCAAGTCCCGAGCTTCAAATGGCTGAGATTGCTATTCCACTGGATGTATTATGGGGACACTCTGCCCATATAACAGAGCCCTATGGTTTGCTATGTAATGGAGGCACTGCATCTGTCAGTATATATGGGGGATAGTGGTTGGTTGTATTCAGGAGCCCTGCGACCATTGTGTCAATCACTGGTCAAAAGTCAGCCGATCAGGCCCCTTATGCCTGTGAACCCTCATAAATGTGGCAAAAGCAAAGGTGTAACTAAAGGCTTGTGGGTAATGAATAAAAAGTTCAGTTTTAGCCCCCAGCTCCTGCCTTCTGATTGTCTAAGTTGTTGAAGAAAACCACCATATAATCTATGGAAGTGAACTTATCAATTGCATTGTTCCTAATGTTCTAGGGTATTGAAAGGGCAATATCCAAGGTCCCCGTTGATCCTGACTATTGAAACGATCAATATTGACATCCATGGTGATCTTCAGCATTAAAGTGAGCAAAGTAGATATCACTCATTGTCTAAAATATGAAAGGTGTCAGTAACGGCATCCCTTGTGGTCTACAGCATTAAAATGGTCAACATAAAAATATAAGGTATTCTAAACAATTGAATGTATTAAGTTTTACATAATTGACAACCTATTTTATTGCATGGGATAATGTGACCATCACTAATGGTCTAAATTATTGAGGGAGTCAACAATAACACCCCTGGTGGTCTAGGGTATTAAAAAATATTTTTCAGCAGCTATTGTTAACTATGATTTTGAAAGAGTCAATTTCAGCATCATTAGTTTTCTAGGATTCAAAAGGTTGTCAACACTTATATTTTATGGTGATCAATTTTTACATTTGTGGTGATCTAGGATATTGGAAGTCTTAATTTTTAATATCACTGATGGTTTAGGGTACTTAGGATATAGAAATACTTGACATTCATATAGGTGTATTCAAGAACTTATTTATTGAATGTAGACATTACAGAAACATCAGTCATCTAGATAGAGGAGACCTGTTTGGAAGCGTGCTGTATGAGGGTCTGCAGTGTCCACCGCTGAGACTGAAAGATAGCAGACAGCAGTTTGAGTCCCAAGATGGCGACGGCTGTTGGTCTGAAGTGGGGAGGTCCTGCCCATCATGGGAGTGCACTGTGTCTGAAGGCGCGAAAACGAAGTGCCCATCCTACCAGGATGATAACCTCAAGGTGGAGGTGTGCGGCATCTAAGGTCCAACCGAGTAAAGGTGGAGCAGCACAGAAGGGGGCGAGATCCAGGAAGAGGAGCGCCTCATCGAATAAGAAACAAAGTAAAGAGAGTGTGGATCGCCCCCCGAGGGAGTGGGGTACTCGGTACCGGGTCTTTCGGTTCACAGGGGGATGTCACGGTGGCTGACCCAGTCCATGGCCCTGGGACATCCATGTAAAAGGGAAAGGTCTTTAAAGGGATAGAGTTTATGTTCGTGATGCCACCTGTGGTATTTGGTCAGGATGACCGACGCTGCTTTAAGGGGTCCGCTGGGGTGATGTTATGGCAGCTAGATGGTATACCTTCCCACAGGTGAAGTATGTCCCTAGGGCTTCCCGGTGTGTAGATGGTGATATGATGAAAGGCGCAGAGAAGAACGAGGACACAAGGTTGCAGTCTCTTTACCTTTACTGAAGACTTCAGCATCCACAGTCCAGGGCACCAGATCACAGGGCAGGCAGAGTCTGGCCGGTTTGGAGGCAAGTCCAGAGTTCCCTTATCCAACTGGAAATCAGTAGCCTTCCTTTGCGCTGCGGTGGTGTAGTCCCTTACTGCCTATGGCTTCACATAAGGGTCTCACAGATGCGATGTTTCGCTCTCTCTGTCCCCCATATAGGATAGGACAAAACCCGTATGACTTGTGACTTGAGCCTGTTTATAGGGTCTCTTAGATAACCTGGCTCTGTAGGTGTCACCGTGCCTCCTGGGTGTAGGTGCGGACACGTAACCTGCAATTAGCTGTCCTGCTGGTCTCTGAAATAAGGCATAGAGGTCCTTACTCCTTCGGTATTCCGGCTACCGGGATGTTGCGCCTCAGAAGGAGACAGCTTGAGTTGGGCTGGTCCCCTTCTGGTATCCTCTCCTTTGCTTCGACTTCCTTCAAGCTTGCTGCATTACAATTCTGCCTTTAAATGTCTCTTTCTGGGAGCTGCAGCTCTGAGGGCATGCACAGCTCCTTTAACCTTCCATCCTCCTCAGACTCTGGTAGGGAACTCCTAACAGAACTCATGTCTGGAGTTCTGTCAGGAACTGACTCCTGTCTGGAACTGACTGACTTTCCCTACAGACTACCAGTAATATATATATATATATATGGGGAGTGACCTAATAAATAGGAGCAGAAGCTCCCCCTGGTGGTCTGGAGTGTGAAATATGTTGCATGTTTGGGATACCTGGATGCAGTTATCCTTCCTTGCCTCCAAACATAGCATCACTCTCCCCGAGAGGAAAGCAATACCACTGCGACGACCAGGACCCTGGGGCGCCGCAAGTGTCCAGAGGTTGAGTCACGGTGAATGACAGCGGAGGTGGTGGTGGTTGCGTCATTGCATCTCCAGAAGTACGGGAAGTGCACTGGAAGTGACTGGCAGGCACCATCATGCTTACAGTACTGCACCTGAGCTGACGCACGAGAAAGAGTCACAGCGATAAGTCACGTGTCCAGCAATTTTCCATTGTCAAAACGATGGATACCTCTTCCGACGAGGAGGTAATCTATCTCACTATCCCCGGGGCCACAGCGGGAGAACAGCAATCCAGTGGAGGAAATGAGGAGCCAGCGTTGCTGGTGTCCATGGTGATACAGTGACAGAAAACCCCACAGCCGCATGCGGATCGCAGCAGTAATGCCTATAATAAAAGAACATTTAGTGGATGCTCAGGCAGTGCAGAGCTGCGCATATAACAGAAAGGCCACGGTGCGCTCCTTTAAAGAAGGAGATCGGGTATTAGTCTTAGCACCCACTGCCGAAAGTAAAGTTATAGCCAAGAGGCAAGGGCCATATGAAGTCTGGGAAAAGGTTGGGGAGGTGACAGAGTATACCAACCCAGGAAAAGAAAACCCTAAACAGTTGTATCTTATCAATCTGCTAAAAGCGTGGAAGGACTGGGAATGTATGCTTATGGATGCGACTCCGGTCATATCATCTGGGGACCCTCCAATATCGGCCCGGACAGAGGCCAAGGGAGAGGTAAAAATTGTCGACATGCTCTGTAAACAGCAGCGTTGAGAGGCTTGGAAATTAGAGAATGTATTCTCTGAACTACCTGGCCATACTTCTATCATCCAACATGACATTTCACCGAGCCTCAGGTAAGGATGCGATTGAAAACGTACCATGTGTCAGAAGCCCGGAGGCAAGCTATCGCCAGTGAGGTAAGACAAATGCTCCTGCTAGGAGTAATTCATGAAAGAATCCAGGAGTGAGTGGGCCAGCCCCATTGTACTGATTCCGCAGCTGGACGGGCCGTTACAGTTCTGTTATGATTTCCGTAAATTGAATGAAGTGTCGAAATTTGACATTTATCCAATGCCTCGGGTGGACAAGCTGATTGAGCGACTGGGACAGGCCCAGTACTTTACCACACTCGATCTAACCAAGGGTTACTGGCAGGTGCCTCTTACAGAGTCGGTAAAAGAAAAGACCGCATTTATAACACCGGAGGGTCTATATCACCACGTCGTTTTGCCTTTTGGACTACATGGGGCCCCAGCCACATTCCAGAGACTGATGGACATTGTGTTAGAGCCCCATCGGAAGTATGTGTCAGTGTACTTGAATGATATAATCATCTTTAGTACTGACTGGCATACCCACTTGTCCTGGGTACAAGCGGTAGTGAATTTGCTCAGAGCCACGGGCTTGACAGCTGTTAAATATGCTTATTTCGCATATTTATTTAATCAGGACTCTTTACCAGATGTGATACTCTAAAGAAAATGTAGTGGTTTATTGGATTGTCCACCAAAAAGCATTATTGCAGCAAAACATAAAATAGGTGAAATAGTTACAAAGAGATTGTCCATTTGTCCATATCAAAGTTTGTTCCCCATCTTTCCTGAGATTCTGAATGGTAAATGGCATCTGTCTCTGTCATGGAGTAGATGTCTTCAAGAAGCACATGGCTACCAGCTGTTCATCCCTTCTCTGTGAAGTCTGTAGTCCATAGAGAGTGAAGGAGGAGGCAGGAGGAGGCCCCAAGTGACAGCCCCCAAGTTACAGCCCTCCCTTCCTAAGAGCCGTGGATATATATGACCCACAGAGCATGTGTTCTCTTTATATGGTGTTAACTTTTTACTCTGAGCTAAATATGCAGAAATAGCTTTTTTGTAATGTCAGCCAAACCTTCCACGAGGCTTAGTACAGAATTGAGTATAATAATAATTCAATAATTAATAATTAATATTTAACAACAGCGAATCTAAAAAATGTGCTATAGGTCTTGAGGAAGCTTGGTACTTAGGGTACGTCATTGGCCGTGGGGTTATCAAACCCCAAATAAATAAAATCGAGGCCATACTGAACTGGCCCCGGCCTGTTACTACTAAACAGGTAAGAGCATTCCTCGGCTTCATCGGGTATTATCGAAGGCTCATACCCAATTTCTGAAAGAACAACAACCCTGACCGATCTCTTAAAGGGAAAGAAGTCGGCCATGGTCTGGTGGAACCCTCAGGTGGAAGTAGCTTACCAATCTATGAAGTTGGCGTTGTGCGGACAGCCAGTCCTCATTAGCCCTACTTCAAGAAAGTCCTCATCATGCAAACGAATGCCTCTAACGTAAGCCTAGGAGTGGTCCTGTCACAGGAGGTGAACGGAGAAGAACATCCGGTCACATACCTGAGTAGGAAACTTACCCTGGCTGAGAAAAGTTATAGCGTAGTGGGAAGGAGTGCCTGGCTATTAAGAGGACCATGCAGTCCCTACGCTATTATTTGCTCTGGCGACAGTTTCGTTTTGTGGCAGATCATTCACCCTTGGTCTGGAAATGCCAAGGAGAAGAATTCTTGGGTCAACCGATGGTTCCTGGTACTGCAAAACTTTAATTTCACGGTGGAACATCGTGCAGGGAAGGCACAATGCTGATGCCCTGTCATGGTCACCCTCTATGGTGACAAATGTTCAACCCCACAAGTTTGAACAGAGTTGGGGGGATTGGTCAGGCTGTGAGGGGGATCATATGTGTCCCCCAGGATGCGGACGGAGTCATATTAAACTCAATGAAGCACCTTGTGTTTACAGCATGTGAATCACAAGACAAAATAAAAGGAAGTGTAGATTGGGTCCAAGTAGTTGACCCAGTCAGATTTTTAGGAAAACCCCTCAAGGGCCTTTTTATTTTTAGAGGGATTTGCAGGTTTGGTGGTGGGGCGAATCCCTCTCTCCACTCTGGGTTTTGGAAGTGGCTCTATGGCCAAACCGACCAAACCGCTGCATGACCAGCTCTATCCTCGCCTACTGTATTCCCACCCATCGCTTGTAGATTGTGAGCCTTCGCGGGCAGGGTCCTCTCTCCTCCTGTACCAGTTATGACTTGTATTGTTTAAGATTATTGTACTTGTTTTTATTATGTATATGGAGCGCCCCCACGTGTAAGGGCAATGGGGTACTCGGTACCGGGTCTATCTCTCTCGGTTCTGGGAATGTCACGGTGGTCCGAGCCAGTCCGTGGCCCTTCTGAGGGGCGTCCACTTAAAGGGGTAGTTGTACGGTGTTTGTGACGCCACCTGTGGTATTCGGTCAGGGTGACCGACGCTGCAAGGGGTCCGCTGGGGTGATGGAATGGCAGCTAGAGGGTATACATTCCCACAGGTGAAGTATGTCCCCAGGGCTTCCCAGATGTGTAAGTGGTGATGGTGGACGTCGTAAGGCGCGGTGAATAACGAGGACACAAAGGTTGCAGTCTCTTTACCTTTTACTGAAGACTTCGGAGTCCACAGTCCAGAGTACTGTTCACAGGGCAGGCTGAGTCTGGCCGGTCCGAAGGCACATCCAGAGTTCCCTTATCCAGGTGGAAATCAGTAGCCTTCCTACTAGCGCCTGTGTGTTGTAGTACCTCCCTGCTGAGCACCACGGGATAGTCCTCACAACTTTCGTGGATGTTTCTGATGTTCTCTCTCTCTCTGTCCCCCAGATGATATGGATAGGACAACCCGTATGACGGGGTAGGCCTGGAGCTATTTTATAGGGACCCTAGAGACGCCCCTCTCCCACAATTTGCCTCCGTGTCTTCATAGGTATTAAGGTGGGGCAGCCAACTTGGAATCAACTGTCCTGCCGGTCTCTGAAGTAATTCGTAGAGCCTATTACTCCCTCAGTGTTCCGGCCACCGGCTACGCACCTCAGAAGGAGGCTGCCGACTTTGAGGCAGAACTTCTGCCGGTATTATCTCCTTGTGCTGTGACTTCGTTTCTCACTCTCCATAATATTCTTTGCTTCGTGTCCTTTCTTAGGATGCTGCCGCAATGAAGTGCAGGCGCAGCTCCGTAACGTTCTATCTCGTGCTTGGCCTCTGTCAGGATCCCACCCATAACAGGGACCCTCTGTCTGCAGCTCAGATGTTCCTCCTTCTCCCCCTGTCTGCCTGACAGGTCCTCTCTGGGTCTAACTCAGGCAGCTTCTGACTCACTTCCTATCCAACCCACCAGTTTTACCCGAGTGTGAGGAGTGGCCTAGTAAATAGAACCTTTGCTCCCCCTGGTGGACTGGAGTGTGAAGTGTAGTGTGTGACTGTGATACCTGGTCAGGTGAACTCCTTTAGTACCATCAGACGTAACATCACTCCCCCTGGTGGAAGAGCGACATTACTGCAACAACCAGGACTCTGGGGCGCTGCATATACCCCTCCTTACATGTAAAGCGCCATGGAATAAATGGCGCTATAACAATAAATAATAATAATAATAATAATATGGCCACAATTCCATTTAAATCTCTCAATTTGGCCTTGGGTATGTCAGTTTTGGAGTTTGCAAGCTGCAGAGCAGGAGGCTCTGTGCTACCGAGGTCTGTGTGGAGCTAACACAGAGCCAGGGACATCAAGGCAGCTGATGCACCCAAGAAGACACAGCAACAGATTTTGAACACAGACCGTATTTGTGGAACCCTAGCTGCAATCCGGAGGATATCACTCCTCTTATGTGACTCTGAGAATAAAAACACTGTTTATGTTAAACTTTCGGTGGTCCCTGCATATCTGTCGTACTGCACCAACCCCGCTGCACTACAAGGGGTATCAGGATAAAGAAAACATAGATAAGGAGGATTTGTGGATAATTTATGCTGCTGGTATCCCTTATGATAAATCCAAATCCAGGCCAAAAGTACATGCGACTTTATTTAGTCAACACAATTCGAAGTACTACAGACTTCATCAGGAAAAGAAAAGGTTTTTTTTGTCCTTATGAAGAAGTTTGTAGTACTTCGAAACGCATTAATTAAATAAATGAAAACCGCATGTACTTTCAGTCTGGATTTGGATTTATTACATGGATACCAGCAGTGCCTATTATCCGCAAATCTATCTGTGATTTCCTGGTCTGATGACTAGTGTTGAGCGATACTTTCCGATATCGGAAAGTATCGGTATCGGAAAGTATCGGCCGATACCGTCAAAATATCGGATCCAATCCGATACCGATACCCGATCCCAATGCAAGTCAATGGGACGAAAATATCGGAATTAAAATAAACCCTTTATAAACTTGTAGGTTCATTCTACATGAAGGAAAACAACTAAGAATAATGTAGGATGTATTGGGGGACGTGGCGGAGATATTAAAGGGACAGAGGTTTAGCCCAATGTAATAGAATAGCAGGATTTTTAATTTTTTTTTATGAAGTTCGGCGTTAGAAAGAATTTGACTATGTTATTTTTTTTTTTTTTTATGTCAGATATTGATGTTTCACTACTTCCACGCCCTTCACCTTCTTTTTTACTTCTCCCACGCTTTCTTCTTAATTATCCTCATCATCAGCTTCTTTGACATCAACTTCTTCACCTTATTCATCTTCTTCTTCATCTTCTACCTATTATTTTTTGGGTTACATTGTTCATATTCTTTTTATTTTACTATTATCTTCATCATATTCAACTTCTTCATCATATTCTTATTTGTGACAGGCATTCCCGTAGTTGTTATCTATAAAAGTTTGAAGATTACACCTTCCGTTCTGCCTGTCACAAACCAGTTACATTTGTCCGCGTTCAGTTTGGCCTGCAGCATCAGGCTTTATCCAGGGGCACCACGAGGAGGAACGGACTCACCCCCATACACTGCTTAGTCTTCTTCTGCTTATAATTTACATAATATTTTTTTGCTCTGATATTTTGTGTTATGCTTAATGTCCTTCTGCTCTTTGTTCTGCAGCCTCTTGTTCTTCTGCTTCTCGGTCTTCCAGGTCGTCGTCGTCTCCAGGGTCGTCGTCTCCGGGGTCGTCGTCATCGGGGTGGTCTCCGGGGTCGTCGTCATCGGGGTGGTCTTCAGGGTCATCGTCTCCAGGGTCGTCGTCATCACGGTGGTTGTCGTCTCTGGTGTCGTCGTCATCTTAGGGGTGTTCTTCCGGGTCATCGTGTTTAGTCTCTTGAACTTGGAAATGTAGCAGAAGGTACAAGAAGGCTGAGAAAATGCCGAGAACCAGCTGATGGAACTGGAACTCGGATGGCTACCCGAAGGTCCAAGAGCCAATGGAACTACCGAGGACCAGCTGACGTTACTGGAACCCGGTTACTAAGCAGGAGGTACCCGTGCCTGAAAGCACTACCAAGGACCACCTGACGTTGGTGGAACTCGGATACCCAGAGGGAGGCACCTAAGCCAAAGGCTCTGCCCGGAACCAGCTGACGGTACTGGAACCAGGATGGGGAGCAGAAGGTACAAGAGCAAAAGACACTGCCGAGAACCAGCTGACGGTGCTGGAACCCGGATGGGTAGCCGAAGGTCCAAGAGCCAATGGAACTACCGAGGACCAGCTGACGTTACTGGAACCCGGTTACTAAGCAGGAGGTACCCGTGCCTGAAAGCACTACCAAGGACCACCTGACGTTGGTGGAACTCGGATACCCAGAGGGAGGCACCTAAGCCAAAGGCTCTGCCCGGAACCAGCTGACGGTACTGGAACCAGGATGTGGAGCAGAAGGTACAAGAGCAAGTGTCTGCGTGGCTTTTGCAGGACACGTTGCCGGCTGCACAGCAGGGGAACAGCTGGCGGTGCTGGACCCCACTGACACATTGGCTGGTGTTTTTCTCTGTGCAGCTAGCACATCTGGGCAAAAACTGGCGGTGTGTTAGAGCCCAGGGACAGCAGGAGGAGGAGCAGGAGGAGGAGGAGCAGGGGGAGGGGAGTGTAGGCCGAAGCCTGCACAGGCGGCAGCTTTGGGTGTGTTGTGTCTGCGTGGCTTTTGCAGGACACGTTGCCGGCTACACAGCAGGGGAACAGCTGGCGGTGCTGGACCCCACTGACACATTGGCGAGGTGTTTGGCTCTGTGCAGCCAGCACTTCCGGACAGCAACTAGCGTTGTTGGAGCCCGGGCTCTGCAGGTGGAGCAGAGTGTAGGCCGAAGCCTAATTGAACCGATTTCAAAAGTCACCTTTAACCCCCCGAACCGATTTCAAAAGTCACCTTTAACCCCCCCTCAGGGGTTACAAAGTAGAAGAGCCACAGCTTATGCAGCAGCAGTGCTGCGCAAGTCAAAGGTTGCTCTTGTAATTTTTCTCCTTGCACACGCTGAATGGAACACGTATAACATTTAGCCCTTTATACAGTCAAACTGTGTAATGGAGGCGAGAGTTCCCTTTGTAATGAGACGCAGCACAGGTGTCAAGAATCCCACCTTGGTGCTGGGTGCAGCCTCCCGAGCGTTGTTATTTGCTGTACAGGAGTCTGCGCTGTCGTGTTATCCCCTGGCCTAGCGCCGTTAGCGCTGCCCATCTTCTGGCATCATGTAATGTCGGCCGGTGCGGTTCGCGATGCCCATGAATCCCAGCCCCGCAGTGTCTTAACATTGTTAAAACACTGCGGGGCTGGGATTCAGGGCCTGGCGCAGCACATATGTTCGCCTCTCACACTCGGGTCCTTACACCCGCTTCAGACTGTGCGGCGTCATCTGATCCCTTATCGCATGCCACGGCCATGAAGCCGCACAGTCCGAAGAAGGCGGAAGGAGAGGAGGGACAGGCGAACTGATGCACTGATCCTGCCCATCAATCACACCCTCGCAGTCCCAATAAATAAGACACCGAGGGGCGTTGTGTGGGTCAGGGCGGCCGCAGAGGCGCAGGCAGCCAAACAATGATGCCAGAAGACGGGCAGCGCTACCAAGGGGGTTGCAGCGTGTCATTACAAAGGAAAGTCACACCACCGGGACGGTTAAATGGTCACACAGAGGACACATTGCAGACGTGTTTTCAGTTCCACATGTGCGAGGAGAATACGTTTCTGATCCACCTTGCACACATGCAGCATTACCGCTGTACAAGGTGGCTGGATAACGTAAAAACGCCTGGGGGAGGGGGGACAGGTTCCCTTCAATTTCAGTTCTTGTGTCTGCGTGGCTTTTGCAGGACACGTTGCCGGCTGCACAGCAGGGGAACAGCTGGCGGTGCTGGACCCCACTGACACATTGGCTGGTGTTTTTCTCTGTGCAGCTAGCACATCTGGGCAAAAACTGGCGGTGTGTTAGAGCCCAGGGACAGCAGGAGGAGGAGCAGGAGGAGGAGGAGCAGGGGGAGGGGAGTGTAGGCCGAAGCCTGCACAGGCGGCAGCTTTGGGTGTGTTGTGTCTGCGTGGCTTTTGCAGGACACGTTGCCGGCTACATAGCAGGGGAACAGCTGGCGGTGCTGGACCCCACTGACACATTGGCGAGGTGTTTGGCTCTGTGCAGCCAGCACTTCCGGACAGCAACTAGCGTTGTTGGAGCCCGGGCTCTGCAGGTGGAGCAGAGTGTAGGCCGAAGCCTAATTGAACCGATTTCAAAAGTCACCTTTAACCCCCCCTCAGGGGTTACAAAGTAGAAGAGCCACAGCTTATGCAGCAGCAGTGCTGCGCAAGTCAAAGGTTGCTCTTGTAATTTTTCTCCTTGCACACGCTGAATGGAACACGTATAACATTTAGCCCTTTATACAGTCAAACTGTGTAATGGAGGCGAGAGTTCCCTTTGTAATGAGACGCAGCACAGGTGTCAAGAATCCCACCTTGGTGCTGGGTGCAGCCTCCCGAGCGTTGTTATTTGCTGTACAGGAGTCTGCGCTGTCGTGTTATCCCCTGGCCTAGCGCCGTTAGCGCTGCCCATCTTCTGGCATCATGTAATGTCGGCCGGTGCGGTTCGCGATGCCCATGAATCCCAGCCCCGCAGTGTCTTAACATTGTTAAAACACTGCGGGGCTGGGATTCAGGGCCTGGCGCAGCACATATGTTCGCCTCTCACACTCGGGTCCTTACACCCGCTTCAGACTGTGCGGCGTCATCTGATCCCTTATCGCATGCCACGGCCATGAAGCCGCACAGTCCGAAGAAGGCGGAAGGAGAGGAGGGACAGGCGAACTGATGCACTGATCCTGCCCATCAATCACACCCTCGCAGTCCCAATAAATAAGACACCGAGGGGCGTTGTGTGGGTCAGGGCGGCCGCAGAGGCGCAGGCAGCCAAACAATGATGCCAGAAGACGGGCAGCGCTACCAAGGGGGTTGCAGCGTGTCATTACAAAGGAAAGTCACACCACCGGGACGGTTAAATGGTCACACAGAGGACACATTGCAGACGTGTTTTCAGTTCCACATGTGCGAGGAGAATACGTTTCTGAGCCACCTTGCACACATGCAGCATTACCGCTGTACAAGGTGGCTGGATAACGTAAAAACGCCTGGGGGAGGGGGGACAGGTTCCCTTCAATTTCAGTTCTTGTGTCTGCGTGGCTTTTGCAGGACACGTTGCCGGCTGCACAGCAGGGGAACAGCTGGCGGTGCTGGACCCCACTGACACATTGGCTGGTGTTTTTCTCTGTGCAGCTAGCACATCTGGGCAAAAACTGGCGGTGTGTTAGAGCCCAGGGACAGCAGGAGGAGGAGCAGGAGGAGGAGGAGCAGGGGGAGGGGAGTGTAGGCCGAAGCCTGCACAGGCGGCAGCTTTGGGTGTGTTGTGTCTGCGTGGCTTTTGCAGGACACGTTGCCGGCTACACAGCAGGGGAACAGCTGGCGGTGCTGGACCCCACTGACACATTGGCGAGGTGTTTGGCTCTGTGCAGCCAGCACTTCCGGACAGCAACTAGCATTGTTGGAGCCCGGGCTCTGCAGGTGGAGCAGAGTGTAGGCCGAAGCCTAATTGAACCGATTTCAAAAGTCACCTTTAACCCCCCCTCAGGGGTTACAAAGTAGAAGAGCCACAGCTTATGCAGCAGCAGTGCTGCGCAAGTCAAAGGTTGCTCTTGTAATTTTTCTCCTTGCACACGCTGAATGGAACACGTATAACATTTAGCCCTTTATACAGTCAAACTGTGTAATGGAGGCGAGAGTTCCCTTTGTAATGAGACGCAGCACAGGTGTCAAGAATCCCACCTTGGTGCTGGGTGCAGCCTCCCGAGCGTTGTTATTTGCTGTACAGGAGTCTGCGCTGTCGTGTTATCCCCTGGCCTAGCGCCGTTAGCGCTGCCCATCTTCTGGCATCATGTAATGTCGGCCGGTGCGGTTCGCGATGCCCATGAATCCCAGCCCCGCAGTGTCTTAACATTGTTAAAACACTGCGGGGCTGGGATTCAGGGCCTGGCGCAGCACATATGTTCGCCTCTCACACTCGGGTCCTTACACCCGCTTCAGTTCAGACTGTGCGGCGTCATCTGATCCCTTATCGCATGCCACGGCCATGAAGCCGCACAGTCCGAAGAAGGCGGAAGGAGAGGAGGGACAGGCGAACTGATGCACTGATCCTGCCCATCAATCACACCCTCGCAGTCCCATTAAATAAGACAACGAGGGCTGTTGTGTGGGTCAGGGCGGCCGCAGAAGCGCAGCCAGCCAAACAATGATGCCAGAAGACGGGCAGCGTTACCAAGGAGCTTGTTGCGTGTGTCAATACAAAGTCAAATCACACCTGAGGGACGTTTTAATGGTCACAGAGGACACATTTTAGACGTGTTCACTTCAACATGGGCAAGGAGAATAAGTTTCTGAGCCACCTTGAACACATGCAGCATTACTGCTGTTCAAGGTAGCTGTAAAACATAGAAACACCTGGGGGAGGGGGGACAGGTTCCCTTCAATTTCAGTTCTTGTGTCTGCGTGGCGGTCGCAGGACACGTTGCCGGCTACACAGCAGGGGAACAGCTGGCGGTGCTGGACCCCACTGACACATTGGCTGGTGTTTTTCTCTGTGCAGCTAGCACATCTGGGCAAAAACTGGCGGTGTTAGAGCCCAGGGTCAGCAGGAGGAGCAGGGGGAGCGGAGTGTAGGCCGAAGCCTGCACTCGAGCAAGTTGAAAGGAAACCTTTAACCCCCCCCCCCCAGGCGTTTGTAGCTGAAAGAGCCATTGTGTACAGCACTAATGCTGGAAAAGGTAAACTTAGCTCTTTTAATTATGGTCCTTGTACATGCGGAACCTAACATTTATGAAATGTGTCCCCACACAGCGTTAAACCGTCCGGTAGGTGGAACTTTCCTTTGTCGTGTGACGCAGCACAGCCATCATTTTTACCCCCTTGTCGCTGTTCGCCCCCTCCTCAGCGTTGTTTGAATCTGTCCCGGAGCCTGCGCTGTTAGGTTAGCCCATGGCCATGCACACATGTTGCGCTGGCCGTCTTCTGACCTCATTTGGTGTCAGGCTGGCTGCGCCTGTGCGGGTGCGCTGGCCGAGATCCCGCCTCGCAGTGTCGTCTAATGTAATCCCACCGCAGGCCTGTGATCCGTGCCCGTGCGCAGTGCATATCCTCTCCTCTCACTCCCCTCCCTACGGCTTTTTCAGACTGTGCGGTGTCACGGCCGTGGCATGCTATTAGGGACCAGCTGACATCGCACAGTCTGAAGAAGCCGTAGGGAGGGGAGTGAGAGGAGAGGATATGCACTGCGCACGGGCACGGATCACAGGCCCGCGGTGGGATTACATTAGACGACACTGCGAGGCGGGATCTCGGCCAGCGCACCCGCACAGGCGCAGCCAGCCTGACACCAAATGAGGTCAGAAGACGGGCAGCGCAACATGTGTGCATGGCCAAGGGCTAACCTAACAGCGCAGGCACCGGGACAGATTCAAACAACGCTGAGGAGGGGGCGCACGGCGCCAAGGGGGTAAAAATGATGGCTGTGCTGCGTCACACGACAAAGGAAAGTTCCACCTACCGGACGGTTTAACGCTGTGTGGGGACACATTTCATAAGTGTTTGGTTCAGCATGTGCAAGGAGCATCACGAAAAGAGGCACTTTTTCCCTTTGCATCATTACTGCTGCACAAGGTGGCTCCTTCAGTAACAAACGCCTGGGGGGGGGGGGGTCAGGTTCCCTTACATTTAACTTGTTGTGCCTGCGTGGCGGTCGCAGTACACGTTGCCGTATACACAGCAGGGGAACAGCTGACGTTACTGAACCCCAATAACAGAGGAGGGACTGTTGACTGTGCGTACAGCACTTCTGGACGGCAACTGGCGGTGTTGGAGCCCAGGGACAGGTGGAGGAGGAGGAGGTTGGAGGAGGTAGGAGGGATTGCCACACACACAGCAGGGGAACAGCTGACGTTACTGAACCCCAATAACAGAGGAGGGACTGTTGACTGTGCGTACAGCACTTCTGGACGGCAACTGGCGGTGTTGGAGCCCAGGGACGGGTGGAGGAGGAGGAGGTTGGAGGAGGTAGGAGGAGGTAGGAGGGATTGTCACACACACAGCAGGGGAACAGCTGACGTTACTGAACCCCAATAACAGAGGAGGGACTGTTGACTGTGCGTACAGCACTTCTGGACGGCAACTGGCGGTGTTGGAGCCCAGGGACGGGTGGAGGAGGAGGAGGTTGGAGGAGGTAGGAGGAGGTAGGAGGGATTGCCACACACACAGCTGGGGAACAGCTGACGTTACTGAACCCCAATAACAGAGGAGGGACTGTTGACTGTGCGTACAGCACTTCTGGATGGCAACTGGCGGTGTTGGAGCCCAGGGACGGGTGGAGGAGGAGGAGGTTGGAGGAGGTTGGAGGAGGTAGGAGGGATTGCCACACACACAGCAGGGGAACAGCTGACGTTACTGAACCCCAATAACAGAGGAGGGACTGTTGACTGTGCGTACAGCACTTCTGGACGGCAACTGGCGGTGTTGGAGCCCAGGGACGGGTGGAGGAGGAGGAGGTTGGAGGAGGTAGGAGGAGGTAGGAGGGATTGCCACACACACAGCAGGGGAACAGCTGACGTTACTGAACCCCAATAACAGAGGAGGGACTGTTGACTGTGCGTACAGCACTTCTGGACGGCAACTGGCGGTGTTGGAGCCCAGGGACAGGTGGAGGAGGAGGAGGTTGGAGGAGGTAGGAGGGATTGCCACACACACAGCAGGGGAACAGCTGACGTTACTGAACCCAAATAACAGAGGAGGGACTGTTGACTGTGCGTACAGCACTTCTGGACGGCAACTGGCGGTGTTGGAGCCCAGGGACGGGTGGAGGAGGAGGAGGTTGGAGGAGGTTGGAGGAGGTAGGAGGGATTGCCACACACACAGCAGGGGAACAGCTGACGTTACTGAACCCCAATAACAGAGGAGGGACTGTTGACTGTGCGTACAGCACTTCTGGACGGCAACTGGCGGTGTTGGAGCCCAGGGACGGGTGGAGGAGGAGGAGGTTGGAGGAGGTTGGAGGAGGTAGGAGGGATTGCCACACACACAGCAGGGGAACAGCTGACGTTACTGAACCCCAATAACAGAGGAGGGACTGTTGACTGTGCGTACAGCACTTCTGGACGGCAACTGGCGGTGTTGGAGCCCAGGGACAGGTGGAGGAGGAGGAGGTTGGAGGAGGTAGGAGGAGGTAGGAGGGATTGCCACACACACAGCAGGGGAACAGCTGACGTTACTGAACCCCAATAACAGAGGAGGGACTGTTGACTGTGCGTACAGCACTTCTGGACGGCAACTGGCGGTGTTGGAGCCCAGGGACAGGTGGAGGAGGAGGAGGTTGGAGGAGGTAGGAGGGATTGCCACACACACAGCAGGGGAACAGCTGACGTTACTGAACCCCAATAACAGAGGAGGGACTGTTGACTGTGCGTACAGCACTTCTGGACGGGAACTGGCGGTGTTGGAGCCCAGGGACGGGTGGAGGAGGAGGAGGTTGGAGGAGGTAGGAGGAGGTAGGAGGGATTGCCACACACACAGCTGGGGAACAGCTGACGTTACTGAACCCCAATAACAGAGGAGGGACTGTTGACTGTGCGTACAGCACTTCTGGACGGCAACTGGCGGTGTTGGAGCCCAGGGACAGGTGGAAAAGCAGAGGAACACAATGTAGGCCGAAGCCTGAGAAAGTCGAAAGGGAACCTTTAACCCCCCCCCCAAGGCGTTTGTAGCTGAAAGAGCCAGCTTGTGCAGCACAAAAGATGCAAAAGGAAAAGGTGGCTCTTTTCATCATGCTCCTTGCAAACACAGAACTAAACACTTATAAAATGTGTCCCCTGCAACCGTAAAACCGTCCCGGAGGTGGGACTTTCCTTCGTAATGTGACGCAGCCCAGCCGTCATTCCTACCCCCCCGGCGCCGCGCACCGGCTCCTCAGCGTTGTTTTATTCCGTCCAGGAGCCTGCGCTGTTATGTTATCCCGTGGCCAGGCACACTTAGCGCTGCCCGTCTTCTGGCATCATTTGGTGTCTGGATGGCTGCGCCTGTGCGGCCGCGCTGGCAGAGAGCCCGCCTCGCAGTGTCTTCTGATTTAATCCCACTGGGGGCCTGGGATCCATGGACATGCGCAGTGCATATCTGAACCTCCACCTCTCACTCATCTCCCTATGGCTTCTTCAGACTGTGCGGTGTCACGGCCGTGGCATGCTGTTAGGGACCAGCTGACACCGAACAGTCTGAAGAAGCCATAGGGAAATGAGTGAGAGGTGGAGGTTCAGATATGCACTGCGCATGTCCATGGATCCCAGGCCCCCAGTGGGATTAAATCAGAAGACACTGCGAGGCGGGCTCTCTGCCAGCGCGGCCGCACAGGCGCAGCCATCCAGACACCAAATGATGCCAGAAGACGGGCAGCGCTAAGTGTGCCTGGCCACGGGATAACATAACAGCGCAGGCTCCTGGACGGAATAAAACAACGCTGAGGAGCCGGTGCGCGGCGCCGGGGGGGTAGGAATGACGGCTGGGCTGCGTCACATTACGAAGGAAAGTCCCACCTCCAGGACGGTTTTACGGTATCAGTGGACACATTTTATAAGTGTTAAGTTCTGCGTGTGCAAGGAGCTAAACAAAAATAGCTACCTTTTCCTTGGGCAGCATTACTGCTGCACAAGGTGGCTCTTTCAGTAACAAACGCCTTAGGGGGGGGGGGACAGATTCCCTTACATTTCAGTTGTTGTGTCAGCGTGGCGGTCGCATGACACATTGCCGGCTACACAGCTGGGGATCAGCTGACGTTACTGAAACCCAATAACACTGGGTCGTATGTTTTGACTGTGCAGACGGCACGTCTGAGCCTCAACTGGCGGTGTTGGAGCCCAGGAATTTAAGTTCAGGTGGTAGAAAGATGAACACAACAGGAGACCTGGATAACGTATACAGTGACCTAATTATTCAATCAGGAGGAGGAGTGGCAAATTCCGGCGAGATCCAGGCCTTGTTCATTTTCAGGAAAGTAAGCCGGTCAACGTTATCGGAGGATAGTCGCATGCGACGGTCAGTTAGTACACCACCTGCAGCACTAAAGACACGTTCCGATAATACACTGGCCGCAGGGCAAGACAGCACCTCCAATGCATACTGGCTTAGCTCTGGCCATGTATCCAGCTTTGAGACCCAAAACTTGAAAGGGGAAGAGCCGTCTGGGAGTACAGCAAGAGGGCAAGACATGTAGTCTGTCACCATCTGACGGAACCGTTGCCTCCTGCTGACTGGAGCCGTCTGTGATGGTGTAGACTTTTGTGGCGGGCACAGAAAACTGTGCCACAGTTCGGCCATACTGGTCTTGCCTTGGGCAGAGGCACTGCTTCTGCTCCCTCTTTGTGCAGAGCCTCCACCACGGCCTGGACGCACTGAGCTGCTTTGGAATGCACTAGCAGCACTTCTCTCAGTTGGAATGGAGAAGATGATGGAATTGACCAGTGTGTCTTGGTACTCCCGCATTTTTCGCTCCCGGTTCAACGGTGTGATGAGGCTTTCTACGTTGTCCCGGTAGCGAGGATCGAGGAGGGTGAACACCCAATAATCAGACATGTTGAGAATGTGGGCGATGCGGCGGTCGTTTCTCAGGCACTGCAGCATGTAATCCACCATGTGCTGCAGACTGCCAACTGCCCAAGAAAAGCTGTCCCCTGCTGGAGGCGTGATCTCTGCCCGCTCGTCATCACCCCACCCTCGCTGTACACACTGAGTACTGGACAATTGTGTAACTCCCTCCTCTGGACGGATGTCTTCCTCCTCCATTGACTCCTCCTCATCCTCCTCACAAACGGTCCCCTGCCTACGCGTTTGTGAGGAACCACGTGGCGCTGACTGTCCAGAAGATGATGGAAATGGTGAATCCTCATCCTCCACCTCTTCCACAACATCATCCCTTAGCGCTTGCAGTGATTTTTCAAGCAGGCAGATAAGGGGGACAGTCATGCTGACTAGTGCATCATCTGCACTCGCCATCCGCGTGGAATAATCAAAGGGACGCAAAACCTGGCAGACGTCATTCATAGTGGCCCACTCTGTGGTTGTGAAGTCTGTACGGCGCTGACTGCGACTTTTTTGCGCCTGAAGCAGCTGGTACTCCATTACAGCTTGCTGCTGCTCACACAACCGCTCCAACATATGTAACGTGGAATTCCACCTGGTAGGTAGGTCACATATGATGCGATGTTCCGGCAGGCGGTGTCGGCGCTGCAGAGCCGCAATGCGCGCTTTTGCCGTGCTGGAACGCCGCAAGTGAGCACACTCTAGGCGGACCTTGTGCAGCAGTGCATCAAGATCCGGATAGTCCCTCAAAAAGCTCTGCACGACCAAATTGAGCACATGTGCCAGACATGGGATGTGAGTGAGGTTGCCGAGGCCCAGAGCTGCCACCAGATTTCGGCCATTATCACACACTACCATGCCTGGCTGGAGATTCGCTGGCACAAACCACACATCGCTCTCCTGCTTGATGGCATTCCAGAGCTCCTGCGCTGTGTGGCTACGATTCCCCAAGAAAATTAATTTCAAGACGGCCTGTTGAAGTTTGGCCACGGCTGTGCTCATGTCGGTCGTAACAGGTACACGTTCATCACGGGTCCATGTGGAGGTGGACTGTGACGGCTCCTGCAGCGATGATTCTGAGGAACTGGTGTAAGAGGAGGAGTCAATGCGTACAGAATGGATTCCTGCAATCCTTGGAGTGGGCAGGACACGTCCTGCGCCACTCGCACGGTCTGTACCCGGCTCAACGACATTAACCCAATGGGCAGTGAGGGAAAGGTATCGCCCCTGTCCATGTTGACTGGTCCACGCATCGGTGGTGAGGTGGACCTTGCTACTGACGGCGTTCAGTAGCGCGTGTTTTATGTGTCCCTCCACATGCTTCTGCAGGGCAGGGACGGCTTGCCTGCTGAAGTAAAAGCGGCTGGGCACATTGTACTGTGGGACTGCCAATGACATCAAGTCACGGAAGCTGTCAGTCTCCACCAGCCTGAATGACAGCATTTCCAGTGACAGCAGTTTGGCAATGCCTGCAGTCAGAGCCTGTGCTCGTGGGTGGTTTGACGAGAAAGGCCGCCTTTTCTCCCATGCCTGTACTACCGATGGCTGTAGACTGGGCTGGGAGTGTGTGGATGACTGGGAAAGTGGCGCTGCGGGTGGAATTACAGCGGGTCTCTGGACAACAGGGGCAGAGGTTCTTCCACGGCGATCCTGGGAGGACGCCGAACCAGCTGCGTGTGAGGTAGAGGAAGAGGCAACACGAGCTGAAGAGGTGGTAGCTGCCGCTGTTGGTTGGCCTACCTCTTCAGTGTGTTTTTCTAACTCCGCCGGGTGCCTGTTGCGCACATGTTTCCACATGTTGGAGGTATTGAGGTTGCTGACATTTTTCCCTCTTTTGACTTTTTGATGACACACGTTGCATCTGACATAGCAAATGTCATCTGCAACTGTGTCAAAAAAGGACCAGGCACTGCAAGTCTTGGGAGCGCCCTTTTTGGCTTTTGGAAGAGACATGCTCCTAACGGGTGCCAAAGCGGAGGCTGCAGGATCCGCAGTCTTCCCCCTCCCTCTCCCTCTTTGGGCCGTACGGGGAATCTCTTCCTCAGAGCTGCTCCCACCACCTTCCTGTCCCTCACGCCAAGATGGGTCGAGGACCTCATCATCTACACTACCCTCTGCCCCCAACTGCTCCTCCTGGGTAGTCTCAGCAGCAGAGCACGCACCAGTAAGTGGCACCTGAGTGTCATCATCAGCTGATGCGGCCTGCGATGTGGTGACCGGAGCCACTGGCCCACCCGCCTCTTCAGAGGAAGACAGAAAAAGCTGTTGGGCATCACTGCACCCTGCCTCTTCTTCCATTTCTCCAATGCTGCTTGGCTGGCCCCCTGTTTCCAAGCCAAGAGATTCAGAGAACAGAAGTAGAGACGGCTCCTGTCCTGGGCTCTCTGTCTGCCTGGGCAATTTGGCAGGTGGTGAAGAGACAGATGGCTGCTCTCCAGTGCTCTGTGTCTGAGAGGATGTGGCACTAATGGAAGTTGATGCATTAGCTGCCATCCATCCGACAACAGCTTCAATTTGTTCTTCACGCAGCAGCGGTGTACGGCGCTCGGACACAAAGCTTCGCATGAACGACTGTTGCCTGGTGAAAGTGGGTGCTGATGAGTCACCGGTGCCCGCAGCAGGCACAGAATCCCCACGTCCCCTCCCTGCTCCGCGACGGCTCCCACGCCCCCGTGCCTTACTCACTGCCTTCTTCATCTTGGTTGACTGATAAAGATAAGCAGAAAAGTACTAACGGATTTGTGTGCTTATTCCTGAGCAACTCCTCCTAACAGGTATAAGAAGCACTAATTATCTAAAGTGTGGACTAGACTTTAATATGAGCTAATGTGGCCTACAGAAATGTAAAGTGGTGTAACTGGTGTGTTTGGTGAACTTTATTATTTATTTATTTTTTGGGGGCTGAACTGACAACAGATAGAGCTGCAGTCACACGGAGACCGTGCAGACAGACGTAAACGGCGCTACAAGGCCCAAAAACCCTCCTCTACTTTATCCTATGTAGTGTTTTTCCACAAATTAGCTGGAGACGGGTGGAAAGACACTAATAGGATTTTTTTGAATAAATTAGCAGCAGACTACACTATTTGGAAAAAAAAGAAAATTGATTTGGCGGTATGACGCAGTGAAAAACCCTGAGCTGGAGACAACCAGGCTATAGCTGCTCACAGATTACAGGGCGAGCTGCAGTCACACGGAGACCGTGCAGACAGCTGTAAACGGCGCTGCAAGGCCCAAAAACCCTCCTCTACTTTATCCTATGTAGTGTTTTTCCACAAATTAGCTGGAGACGGGTGGAAAGACACTAATAGGATGTTTTTAAATTAATTAGCAGCAGACTACACTACTTTGAAAAAAAAGAAAATTGATTTGGCAGTATGACGCAGTGAAAAACCCTGAGCTGGAGACAACCAGGCTATAGCTGCTCACAGATTACAGGGCGAGCTGCAGTCACACGGAGACCGTGCAGACAGCCGTAAACGGCGCTGCAAGGCCCAAAAACCCTCCTCTACTTTATCCTATGTAGTGTTTTTCCACAAATTAGCTGGAGACGGGTGGAAAGACACTAATAGGATTTTTTTAAATTAATTAGCAGCAGACTACACTACTTTGAAAAAAAAGAAAATTGATTTGGCGGTATGACGCAGTGAAAAACCCTGAGCTGGAGACAACCAGGCTACAGCTGCTCACAGATTACAGGGCGAGCTGCAGTCACACGGAGACCGTGCAGACAGCCGTAAACGGCGCTGCAAGGCCCAAAAACCCTCCTCTACTTTATCCTATGTAGTGTTTTTCCACAAATTAGCTGGAGACGGGTGGAAAGACACTAATAGGATTTTTTTAAATTAATTAGCAGCAGACTACACTACTTTGAAAAAAAAGAAAATTGATTTGGCGGTATGACGCAGTGAAAAACCCTGAGCTGGAGACAACCAGGCTACAGCTGCTCACAGATTACAGGGCGAGCTGCAGTCACACGGAGACCGTGCAGACAGCCGTAAACGGCGCTGCAAGGCCCAAAAACCCTCCTCTACTTTATCCTATGTAGTGTTTTTCCACAAATTAGCTGGAGACGGGTGGAAAGACACTAATAGGATTTTTTAAAATAAATTAGCAGCAGACTACACTACTTTGAAAAAAAAGAAAATTGATTTGGCGGTATGACGCAGTGAAAAACCCTGAGCTGGAGACAACCAGGCTATAGCTGCTCACAGATTACAGGGCGAGCTGCAGTCACACGGAGACCGTGCAGACAGCCGTAAACGGCGCTGCAAGGCCCAAAAACCCTCCTCTACTTTATCCTATGTAGTGTTTTTCCACAAATTAGCTGGAGACGGGTGGAAAGACACTAATAGGATTTTTTTGAATAAATTAGCAGCAGACTACACTACTTGGGAAAAAAAAAAAAAAAAGGAACAGTATGAGGCAATGAACCACCCTCCCTGAACTGAATACAACCAACTATGGATGGCCTATGTGGCTGCACTCAGACTGGAGACTGGGCTGCACTCACACACACACACACACAGACCCTGCAGATCGCTGTGAAAACAGCGCTACAAGGCAAAAGCAAGGTGAATAGTAGGTGAACACAGCGGTTGCTAAATTAGCCTTTGGAAAGCACAAAGAAGCAAATCGCTATCTCTAAACTGTCCCTCAGTCAGCAAACAGCGTCCTGTCACTAACTGAATTCACAGCAGAGTGAGCGCAAAATGGCGCCAGCGACTTTTAAACTGCATCATGACATCATTACACCAGCCAATCACAGCCTTGCCAGTAGTTTCATGCCCTCCATGCTAAACAGGATGTGCCCACACTTGGAATCAATCTCATTGGCTGAATTTCTGCTTTTTGAATCTTAGAACTTCCGATTCCGGTATCCGATACGCGGCAAGTATCGGAATCCCGGTATCGGAATTCCGATACCGCAAGTATCGGCCGATACCCGATACTTGCGGTATCGGAATGCTCAACACTACTGATGACCCGTTGGACCGGCAGCAGCTGGCTGTATAAGTGATTGAAATGTTGTGTGTACACAACTAAATCAGTTTAGCATAACCTTATTTTAAACACCTTTATCGCTCTTGGATAAAACCCTATTGTGCTGTCTTTTTCCTCTTAGTTTTATAGGGTAAAGAAAAGTCACAATCACAGCACCGGCCCTGGCCCCCCTTTCAACCCAGCTGGGAGCTGGGGTTGGGAGCCAGGCCTGGAAGGTTGAGATGGTGCTGGAAGCTGGGGCTGGGAGCTGGAGCTGACGCTGGGGGTTGGAGCTGGGGATGGAATGTGGGGCAGGGAGCTTGGGCTGGAAGCTGGAGATGAGGCTTGGAGCTGGGAATGGGAGCTACGGCTGGGGGCTGGGAGTTGGAGATGAGGCTGGGGGTTGGAACTGGGGATTGGAGCTGGGGATGGGTGCTGGGGTTTGGGGCTGGGAGCTGGAGATGAGGCTGGGAATTGGAACTGGGGCTTGGAACTGAGGCCTTGGAGCTAGGGTTGGGGATGGGAGCTGGAGCTGGGGCTTGGAGCTGACTGAAAGTAACCTTCAGTGGGCTTTCAATTATAGCCCAAGCAGTTGAGTCCTGTGTAGGGATGAGCGAGTATACTTGTTACTCAAGATTCCCTGAGCATGCTCGGGTGATCTCTGAGTATTTGGATGTGCTCGGAGATTTAAATGTGGGGATTTCCTAACAAACAGGCAATCCCCACATGTTCTCAGGCTGGCTAGCAGCCGTAAATCATGCATCTACAGCGACAGAAACTAAATCTCCAAGCACATCCAAATACTCAGAGATCACCTGAGCATGCTTGGGAAATCTCGAGTAACAAGTATACTTGCTCATCACTAGTCCTGTGCAAACAATAAGCTCCTTGATTGCCGTGTACAGTGGGACTAGGTAGTTTGATGCCATACTATGAAGTTCCATGTAGTTTTTTTGCATCTATATTTCCTATTTTTCCAAGAGTCATAACTTTTATATTGTTCTATATCTGTATTAGGGCTTGATTTTTGTAATGCGAGATTTAATTTTGAATGACACAATTCACTTCAATATTTTAAAACTATATTTTATTTTTTACTTCCCCTTAGGGGACATGGACCTACAATTTTCTGATCATTTATATAGCTTACTAGCTGTACTACCCGGCTTCGCCCGGGTTAATGACTGCTGTTAGCAAAATAGAATGTGTTAACAAAAATTTATTCTGCACACAAAAACCACAAAACAAATAGATAGAAATGTAATTATTAAAAGGCAAAAACTAAGCAAATAGAAGCATTTCACAACATATATTAGCTTTGTTATACTGAGAATGTCTTTGTTGCCTATATTAACCAATCAGAGCTCAGGTTAATTAACTGTAGCAAAATAGAAGCTGAGCTGTGATTGGTTGCTATTGGCAGCCTGATAAATCCCCAGCCAACAGGAAGCCCTCCCCCCTGGCAGTATATATTAGCTCACACATACACATAATAGACAGGTCATGTGACTGACAGCTGCCGTATTTCCTATATGGTACATTTGTTGCTCTTGTAGTTTGCTTATTAATCAGATTTTTATTTTTGAAGGACAATACCAGACTTGTGTGTGTTTTAGGGCGAGTTTTATGTGTCAAGTTGTGTGTGTTGAGTTGCGTGTGGCGACATGCATGTAGCGACTTTTGTGAGATGAGTTTTGTGTGGCGACATGCGTGTAGCAACATTTTGTGTGTTGAGTTGCATGTGACAGGTTAGTGTAGCAAGTTGTGTGCAGCAAGATTTGTGCATGGCGAGTTTTGCGCGTGGCGAGTTTTATGTGTGGTGCATTTTGAGTATGTGCAAGTTTTGTGTGAGGCAACTTTTGCATGTGGTGCAACTTTTGTACATGTGGCAATTTTTCTGTGTGTGCAAGTTTTGCATGAGGTGAGTTTTCCATGAGGTGAGTTTTGCACGTGTGGCGAGTTTTGCGTGAGCCTAGTTTTGCATATGGCGAGTTTTGCATGTAGCGAGTTTTGAGTGGTGACTTTTGTGTTTCGACTTTTATGTGGCGAGGTTGGTGTGTGTGTGTGGTGAAATGTGTGCTGAGGGTGGTATATGTGTTCAAGCACGTGGTAGTGTGTGGCGCATTTTGTGTTTGTGTTCATATCCCCGTGTGTGGTGAGTATCCCATGTCGGGGCCCCACCTTAGCAACTGTATGGTATATACTCTTTGTCGCCATCGCTCTCATTCTTTAAGTCCTCATTGTTCACATCTGGCAGCTGTCAATTTTCCTCCAACACTTTTCCCTTCACTTTTTCCCCATTATGTAGATAGGAGCAAAATTGTTTGGTGAATTGGAACGCGCGGGGTTAAAATTTCACCTCACAACATAGCCTATGACGCTCTCGGGGTCCAGACGTGTGACTGTGCAAAATTTTGTGGCTGTAGCTGCGACGGTACAGATGCCAATCCCGGACATACACACATACATACATACACACATTCAGCTTTATATATTAGATATACCTGTATGTAATCTCCTGTATATAGTATATACCTGTGTGTCATCTCACCTATATATAGTATATATCTGTGTGTCATCTCCTGTATATAGTATATACCTGTATGTCATCTCCTCCTATACATAGCATATACCTGTGTCATCTCCTCCTGTATATACTATATACCTGTAGGTAATCTGCTCCTGTATATAGTATATACCTGTGTGTCATCTCCTCCTGTATATAGTATATACCTGTATGTCATCTCCTCCTGTATGTAGTATGTACCTGTATGTCATCTCCTCCTCTATATAGTATATACTTGTGTGTCATCTCTCCTGTATATAGTATATATCTGTGTGTCATCTCCTCCTGTATATAGTATATACCTGTGTGTCATCTCCCCTGTAAATAGTATATACCTGTGTGTCATCTCCTGTATATAGTATATAGCTGTATGCCATCTCCTCCTGTATTAGCCCTCGTTCACACGTTATTTGGTCAGTATTTTTACCTCAGTATTTGTAAGCTAAAATGGCAGCCTGATAAATCCCCAGCCAACAGTAAGCCCACCCCCTGGCAGTATATATTAGCTCACACATACACATAATAGACTGGTCATGTGACTGACAGCTGCCGGATTCCTATATGGTACATTTGTTGCTCTTGTAGTTTGTCTGCTTATTAATCAGATTTTTATTTTTGAAGGATACCAGACTTGTGTGTGTTTTAGGGCGAGTTTCGTGTGTCAAGTTGTGTGTGTTGAGTTGCGTGTGGCGACATGCATGTAGGGACTTTTGTGAGATGAGTTTTGTGTGGCGACATGCGTGTAGCAACTTTTTGTGTGTCGAGTTGCATGTGACAGGTTAGTGTAGCAAGTTGTGTGCAGCAAGTTTTGCGCATGGCGAGTTTTGCGCGTGGCGAGTTTTATGTGTGGTGCCTTTTGAGTATGTGCAAGTTTTGTGTGAGGCAACTTTTGCATGTGTTGCAACTTTTGTGCATGTGGCAATTTTTCTGCGTGTGGCAATTTTTCTGCGTGTGCAAGTTTTGCGTGTGGCGAGTTTTGCACGTGTGGCGAGTTTTGCATGTGGAGAGTTTTGCGCGTGGCGAGTTTTGAGCGGCGACTTTTGTGTTTCTACTTTTATGTGGCGAGGTTGGTGTATGTGTGGTGAAATGTGCACTGAGGGTGGTATATGTGTTCGAGCACGTGGTAGTGTGTGGCGCATTTTGTGTGTGTGTTCATATCCCCGTGGTGGTGTGATTATCCCATGTTGGGGCCCCACCTTAGCAACTGTACAGTATATACTCTTTGGTGCCATCGCTGTCATTCTTTAAGTCCCCCTTGTTCACATCTGGCAGCTGTTAATTTGCCTCCAACACTTTTCCTTTCATTTTTTCCCCATTATGTAGATAGGGGCAAAATTGTTTGGTGACTTGGAAAGCGCGGGGTTAAAATTTCACCTCACAATATAGCTTTGACGCTCTCAGGGTCCAGACGTGTGACTGTGCAAAATTTTGTGCCTGTAGCTGCGACGCCTCCAACACTTTTCCTTTCACTTTTTCCCCATTATGTAGATAGGGGCAAAATTGTTTGGTGAATTGGAAAGCGCGGGGTTAAAATTTCACCTCACAACATAGCCTATGACGCTCTCGGGGTCCAGACGTGTGACTGTGCAAAATTTTGTGGCTGTAGCTGCTACGGTTCAGATGCCAATCCCGGACATACATACATACATACATACATACACACACACACACATTCAGCTTTATATATTAGATAGCGCATTCTGGTTCAATCACTCGGCGGGTACGCTGATGTCTAAAAGACGTGGTGTGCACACACCCTAAAGTGGTTCTGTTCCACTTTAGACAGTTTTTGCCCAGCAGTTTTTACCTACTGTCTTATACAGGTGCGTCTCACAAAATTAGAATATCATCAAAAAGTTAATTTATTTCAGTTCTTTAATACAAAAAGTGAAATTCATATATTATATAGAGTAATTACAAGCAGAGTGATCTCTTTCAAGTGTTTATTTTTGTTAATGTTGATGATTATGGCTTACAGCCAATGAAACCCAAAAGTCATTATCTCAGTAAATTAGAATAATTAACAAAAAACACCTGCAAAGGCTTCTTAAGCATTTAAAAAGGTCCTGTAGTCTGTTTCAATAGGCTCCACAACCATGGGGAAGACTGCTGACTTGACAGATGTCCAGAAGGCAGTCATTGACAAATTCCTCAAGGAGGATAAGCCACAAAAGGTCATTGCTAAAGAAGCTGTCTGTTAACAAAGTGCTGCATCCAAGCATATTAATGGAAAGTTGAGTGGAAGGAAAAAGTGTGATAGAAAAAGGTGCACAAGCAACCGGGATAACCACAGCCTTGAAAAGATTGTTAACAAAATGCCATTCAAAAATTTTGGGGTTATTTACAAGGAGTGGACTGCTGCTGGAGTCATTGCTTCAAGAACCACCACACACAGATGTATCCAGGACATTGGCTACAAGTGTCGCATTCCTTGTGTCAAGCCACTCATGACCAATAGACAACCCCAGAAGCGTCTTACCTGGGCCAAGGAGAAAAAGAACTGGACTGTTGCTCAGTGGTCCAAGGTGTTGTTTTCAGATGAAAGTATATATTATGTAATGAGTCTATATAATATATGAGTTTCACTTTTTGTATTGAAGGACTGAAATAAATTAACTTTTTGATGATATTCTAATTTTATGAGAAGCAGCTGTAAATACAAGGACGGTTGCCACCTGAGCCTACACTGTTACGTGCTGAACTTTTCAGAACTGATTGCTCAGGGTTTGCCTTGTTGTAATGGACATACCATCTGATCACCTAAGTTGCCATAGACTTGTGCAAATGTCATAATGATAATATGTGCTGTCCTGTAAGGAGATGAATCATGCCATCCATGTGCTAAATTTGTATGCTCTGACAAATGTGCCACAGAATTAATGAATCATCGTAAAGTGTGATGCAAGAGATTGGCAGGCAAGTCACCTTACCCGGTTTTACAGGGAGTCACCCTGTTTTCACTCTCCCTCAGCCTGTCACTTGTGAGATACAGCTATCATCCCTTTTTTGGGGAGGGGGCACATGATACACATTTAATAATAATAATAATTATTATTTTTATTATTATTATTATTATTATTATTAATAATAATAATTATAATAAACGGGTGAGAGCAGTTAGCTCACAGTATAGGGCAGAATCTTCACAGCTGCTGAAGTGCTCTGGCCAGGAGAGCAGACAATAAGTTACTGACCCAAAATAAATGGATATGATTCCCTTCACTTTGTATTGCACTCTACTAGACAATTGCTATTTTAGATGACTATGGATACAATGGATGAAGTGAGAGCCGGGAGCATAGATGCAAGTATGTCTGGTATCGGAATTAAGTTTGGACTTTTTTTTTAAATTTGCCACACCCTTCAAAAAATCTGCTCTTATTTTTGCCATGACGTACTGCTCTTGTATCAAATTGTAAAGACTCACATCTCTGAACTCGGGATGTGTCAGCCAATAAATTGGAAGAAAAATGCTTCTTACTGACTGTAACATTGCGTTCACGTGTTATAATTTGGAACTCCAAGTTTTGCCCCGATGGGAAGAAACTATTTGTGCACATCTATAGGGCTGCATTACAGTGCATTCCCGTAGTCGCACCCCAACCTCTACTAGGTTGTGCTCTCTTGTTACAGTCGCATTGTCTTTTTTTCCAGCAATCACAGCAAAAGAGAAGAAACGCGGTCACAACGTGTGAATGCAGCCTAAAAGAGGTGGTGTGTGGTTTTACATACTGTATGTGTGCATTTTGCAGCCCTGTAAGTGTCCAAAAATATTACTTCCAATTTGGCCACATTTCAAGTCCCAAATTTTAGAAGAACATTGTGAATTACGTGCTATTTTTAAATCTTTTACAACATCATCCAATTCACAGGGTAAAGGACCATGTGAGAAATTAGCTGCTGAACATCCTGCTTTCATTGGAAGATAATTGGCAGGCATGTTGACCTGGATTTATGGATGTTGCAATTTGGGACTACAATCTTAATCGTACCGTACACAGCTTAGTGGAATACACTCCATACATCTGCACTATGGTCCTTCATGCCTTCTGGAATGACTGCTAATGGACCTGCCTGAGGAGACTGAGAGGAACAGCTCTCAGAAGTGGAATGGAAAACACAGGTGCAGTGGGCCAGGAAAGAAATACAGAGGGCAGCAGATAAAAACCCATAGGTACCACCAGTGGTGATAGACAAAAGACTTCTTTACCTAGGAGACAGGATGCTAATTTGGAATAGAAGAGGTCGCCAGCTTCCCAAGCTGGAATCCTGAAGTGATTAAACCTCCATGTGGAAGTGGGAAGAATGATCACTCAACTTCCAGTATATGATAAAAATAAATATTTTCCACCATAATTTGAAAAATAAATCTTGCCAAATCAGACAAGGTGATGTTCTGGATTTGTTTTCTCAATTTTGACTCTCATAGTTGTGGTCTACCTATGATGTCAATTACAGGCCTCTCTCATCTTTTTAAGTGGGATAACTTGCACAATTGGTGGCTGACTAAATACTTTCTTTCCCCACTGTATGTGTATATATATCTATGCACATTTCAACCCAGAACACTTCTCCCCTATGCCTCAAACTAATTGGAACAACACGTCCATGTTGAACTTCTGCTGCTGCTCCCTCCTTGACAGCTTACAATCTGGCTTCCGACTGCATCATTCCACTGAGACTGCCTTGAGTAAAGTCACCAATGACCTACTAACTGCCAAATCCAAGCAATACTACTCTGTCCTCCTTCTCCTGGACCTTTCCCCTTCTTTTGACACAGTCTACCATTCCCTCTTACTACAGATTGTCTCATCTCTTGGCATCACAGACTTGGCCATATCTTGCATCTCTTAATACCTAACAGACCAGATATTCACTGAAACAACACCTCCTCATCTTGCCTCCTATCTGTCATTGCCAACGAGGTTCAGTTATAGGACCCCTGCTCTTCTACATCTACATCTTTTGGAGTAGGACAGCTCATGCAGTCTCATGGCTTTCAGTATCATCTCTATTCTGATGACACACCGATCTACCTCTCTGGACCCAATATTACCTCCTTACTAACCAGAATCCCACAATGTCTGTCTGCTATTTCATCCTTCTTCTCAACTAGATTTTTAAAACTTGACATGGGCAAAACAGAATTCATCCCACTGACTCCCCCAACAGACCTATCCATCAAAGTAAATGGCTGCTCATTCTCCCCAGTCCCGCAAGTTCGCTGCATTGGCGTAACCTTGGACTCTGATCTATCCTGCAAACCACATATCCAAGCCCTTTCCGATTCCTGATGACTCCAACTCAAAAATATTTCCCAGATCCGTACATTCCTTTATCAAGAATCTGCAAAAACTCTAGTCTGGCTTCCCATTACCCAGAGACTTCAGTTCAAAACTTTATCCATGACACACAAAGCTGTCAACAACTTGTATCTTCCATACGTCTGTGACCTAGTCTCCAGGTACTTACTTGCACGCAACCTCCGATCCTTACAAAATCTCATTCTCTACTCCCCTCTTATCTCCTCTTCCCACAATCGCATACTAAATTTTTCCCTCTGGAATTCTTTACCCCGACATATTAGACTCTTGCCTACTGTGGAAACCTTCAAAAGGAACCTGAAGGCCATCCTCTTCTGACAAGCCTACAACCTACAGTATCCATCGTTCCACCATACCACTGCACAGACAGCTCTACGCTCGCCTACTGTATCCTCACCCATCCCTTGTAGATTGTGAGCCCTCATGGGCAGAGTCCTCTCTCCTTCTCTACCAGTCATGAATTGTATTGTTTCAGATAATTGTACTTCTTTTTATTATGTATACCTCTTTCACATGTAAAGTGCCATGGAATAAATGGCGCTATAATAATAATTAATAATAATAAATAATAGTAATATATATTAAACTACATGATAGAGATTCCTGCTAAGCTAATAAATTAAGATTAAGATCTGCAAAGCAACAGAAGAATATTTATATGTTTTCTCTAGAAATAAAATGTTGACAATGAACTTAGAGTTAAGCCCCATTATAGTGCCTAACATAAACAATAAGACAAACACATTAAGCTGTTGTTCGTCTGACTACGTTCATTTTTGCATGTACGGTCATGCTCGCCTCATAGACTGCCAAACTTATCAGCGTTAAAGAAGGTGTTTTTCAGACCTGCCTTGATTTTATATAATAGCATTGAATTAAATAATTAATAGATACACAGAATTATAGAGTTCAATGACCTTAGTTACCACAGTTGCTGTTTTGCAAGGTACCGCTAGATGGCAGTGTTTCTTATATTGACGGAACAGGCAGCCTACTTATACACTATGCAGACAAAAGTGTTGGGATTATTCTCTGTTTTTTCTCTTTACCTTATACCATCAGTTTTAATTTGGTATCTCTTTTAATCATTATTTTTAGTGTGCTTATACTTACAACCATATCCATATGACTTCTGACGCTGGGGACGTTTAGGTGGAATAATCTACAAGATTGAAGAATCCTTAAATCTGTGATGAAAGAACAATAAGGATTTGAAATGGACAATCTTAGGAAATATGATACACACCATGCATTATTATAGTAATAAGATGGATATTTGCCTGATATGCCTGACGGATTATATGGCTTGTTTGTTTATGGGATCATAAATATTTGATATCGGCAAGTAGCGGTGTGTATATACTTCACAGTTTCTATATGTCCCTAATGTCAATATACCCATTGTTTATGGTGTTCGTATATTTTATTTTCCTTGATATTCATTCTTTTTGCGAATTTTTTGTGCCTATTTGTTGTTCATGTGAAATAAAAGTAACTAATTTTATATAGGGGATATGATAGTGTTTATCCGGTATTCAATGTATGTATTACTTAACGTTGTATTTGTTATGTTATATAGAACAATGTTTATTTTTCTATATTATTTCTAACTGGTATTTATTCAGCACTATTCACTTGCAGCCTGCCATTTTGTAAGACTGCTATTATGGCACAATAATTATTATTACCACTATCACTTTTTATTAGGGGTGTGTCCAGCATTAGCATTGAGGATATTATGCTGGCTGATTGATGGGGACAGAGTAGTGAGATACAGAGAGGAATCCCCTTTGTATTGATTGTGCACCATTGTATTTTTCGCAATTTAATTTATATGGTTGCTTTACCTGTTACACTCACGCACTTTATAGGCACCGTCACTTTGTAATAATGTACGCTGGTATGTAGAACCGGCTGCGCTTCGCCTTCTCCTTGGCAGCGGTCCCGGGTCACGTGATGTGGGCGTGGCGCCAGCCCGCTCACGTGACTGGGACCTGTCTGGGATTGAGGCTTTGAGCGCAGCGTGGGGACGGACCGGCGTTTCACGCATGCGCACTTGGTTTTCATTATCTTATCACATGATCGGATGTAAACACTATTTAAGCCGGATTGAGATCCTTATTAAACCACGCCCCCTGAGGAAGCGGTAATTGAACGCGAAACGCGCGTTGGGGTACGTGACCCAGGACTCAGACAGGACTTTTTCACACACATGGGTAATTCACTTGTTTGTCCCATTCTATATGCTACTATTGGTATATTTATGGCATGTGGTGAATTTTAGAATACCGCTAATGTGAGCATACCACTTGGTTTAATCACCACATACCTCAATTAGCAGACCTCATGTGTGGGTAGCATTTACTTTTGTACGTATGATTTAAAACATTGTTCATTATACTTACTTTTGTCCTGTCTTGTGTACCTGGATCATTTGATGTATTCATGGATGCAGTTGCTATATGTTTTTTATTAACTATTTATTACTGTATGGTACACTGATGTTAATGTGACCGAACTTTTGCAATAAATATAACTTTTTGTGAACCCCTTTTTGGCCAGTTTTGACTGTCGGTTCTCCTCTTATATTATTATCTTAATATCTGTGGCATTGTTTAATTTCACCTCTGGAGTGGTATCACAGTCACATTCCACTGGGTTTTTTATTGCAGGGCTGGAGTGGTGGAATGGTGCCACTAATCTAATTTTCATGGCCCTAATCTTACACACAAGCTCTTAGTGTAAGCAAGTCTACTAGAGCCTCGTTCTGGCCTTGTTCTGGCGCTCATAGACTTACATTGTGTGGTGACTTCTGGATCACTCAGCAAACACTGGAGCAATACGGCAGTTCAGAAAGTGCTGGAAACTGACCGAAGAAGCTGGGAGAACAGATGAAGATGGCAGCTGGTAGCTATGAGACAAAGTGCAGGGAACTTAGATTAGTAGTGTAGGATGCTAGCATGTGCGTAGGATGCAGTGACACACAGGAGGCAGAGCAAGGGTTAACAGGTTCTTCATATAGGAACAGTAATGGTACAAGCAGGGGGGTAAAGGATGTGATTGGAAGATGGGGGAAAGTCAAATGCAATAAAATATAACAGATTAACTTATCAGTCTCTGTGCATTTGAGGAAGGTGGCTGGAAGATCCCTCGACAGCGCGAGATATCGCCAATCCGGTCCCGCTGATGAGCGATGCACTTTCTCCTTGAGACGACGAATCCTCCAGGTTCTTCGGCACGTGATCTCCTGATGTGTGCACACGGTGGAGTAGAGATGATGGTCGGCGGCACAGAAGAAGAAGCAGAAAGTTCAATAGGCAAGGCTGCAGTAGAAGCACACAGTCCAGTGGACACAGCCACAGGCAAGGGCCGGTACTTAGCAAACACCGCAAGGATGAGACTCAGTGGTGCCTCCGTGGTGGTGAGCGAAGCCAAGGTACGTACTCTATCCTGGTCACTACCCGGTGAGGATGTCTCTTTGTAAGGAGAGTAGGAAGTGTCGGCAGTCTGGCTAGCTGGGGGTATAGGCACAGCTAACGGGTGTGGTTCCATGGAGAGGGAGCTAACCGTCTCGCTACTCACAAGCTCATTCCCCGCCAATTGTCCTGTCTTCCTGCTCAAACTGCTATTTATTTTGGACCCACCCCAGCAGTCAGGTGTCTTGAACTGCTCTAGTCAGCAATCTCTTCCCCCTGAAACACCGGTGACAGCCCCGACGGTTCCAGCCCAGACACGCAGGAGAGACCATTAGCTTGGCTCTCCTCCAGAGGTATATCTAGCCTTTCCTGCACCCGGGGCAAAGGATCAGTTTGCCCCCCCCCCCAAACCTCCCCCATTTCAACCTTAACTCTATTGAAACTGTATGACCAAGCCAAGATACATTCCTGAATCCCCATAATGTTAAATTAGATACCAATAAAAATAAAATTAATTGAGACATCAGTAGGTTAAGTGTTTTTGAATATCCATATTGAATCAGGAGCCCCATATAATCCTGCATAAAGGTTAATAATGGCCCCATAAGATGCTCCATAGACATTTGTCCAATATAGTGCTGCAGAAACGTTGATTATGGCCCCATAACATGCTCCATAAAGATATTTGCGCCATATAGTGCTGCAGAAACGTTGATTATGGCCCCATAAGATGCTCCATAGAGACATTTGCCCCATATAGTGCTGCAGAAACATTGATTATGGCCCCATAAGATGCTCCATAAAGATATTTGCCCCATATAGTGCTGCACAAACGTTAATTATGGCCCCATAAGATGCTCCATATAGACATTTGCCCCATATAGTGCTGCACTATTGTTAATTATGGCCCCATAAGATGCTCCATAGATACATTTGCCCCATATAATGCTGCACAAACGTTATGGCCCCATAAGATACTCCATACAGACACTTGCCCCATATAGTGCTGCACAAACGTTGATTATGGCCCCATACAGACACTTGCCCCATATAGTGCTGCACAAACGTTATGGCCCCATAAGATGCTCTATACAGACACTTGCCACGTTATAGTGCTGCACAAATGTTATGGCCCCATAAGATGCTCGATACAGACACTTGCCCCATATAGTGCTGCACAAACGTTATTGCCCCATAAGATGCTCCATACAGACACTTGCCCCATATAGTGCTGCACAAACGTTATGGCCCCATAAGATGCTCTATACAGACACTTGCCCCGTTATAGTGCTGCACAAATGTTATGGCCCCATAAGATGCTCTATACAGGCACTTGCCTTGTTATAGTGCTGCAAAAACGTTATGGCCCCATAAGATGCTCCATACAGATGGAGCGCCCCCACTGCCGCAGGGCCGAGGGGCACCCGGTACCGGGCCTCTGTGTCTCGGTTCTGGGGTTGTCACGGTGGCTAGGCCCGGTCCGTGACCCTGCTGAGGGGCGTCCAATGAAAGTTGAGAATGTGATGATGTTGTGGTGCGGTGCAGGTCGCGGTGAATAACGAGGACACCAGGTTGCAGTCTCTTTACCTCTTTACTGAAGGTCTCGAGGTGTCCAATCCAGGGCACTGTTAACCGGGCTGTCTGAGACCGGCCGGTCCGAAGGCACATCAGGAGTCCCCTTAACAGGTGGGAATCAGCGTCTACCTTCTAGCGCCTGTGTGTTGTAGTCCTTCCCTGCTGAGCACCCCGGGATAGTCCTCACAACTGATTCTGTCTGTCTCTGATGCTCGTTCTCTCCGTCCCCCAGATGATATGGTTAGGACACACCCGTATGACGGGGTAGGCCTAGAGTTCTTCCGGGACCCTAGAGTCGCCCCTCTCCCACAGCTGCCTCCGTTGTCTGCTTAGGTGTTTTGGGTGAGACAGCCAACCTATAATTGGCTATCCTGCCATGGTTTGCAGTAATGATTGGAGTCTCTTACTTGCTCGGCGTTCCGGCCACCGACTGTTTGCGCCTCAGAAGGATGTTGCCTCGATCTTACAGCATGACTCCTTCTGGTCCTATCGCCTCTTTGCTGTATTCCAGTTTTTTCACTTTTTGTCCTTTCTTAGGAATCTGTCAGGATCCCATCCCTGACAGGTCCTCTCTCTAGCTCTTCCCAGCTACTTCTCTCTGTCTTCCTGTCCAACCCCCAGTTTTACCAGAGTGTGAGGAGTGGCCTACTAGATAGAACCACTCCCCCTGGTGGCCGGAGTGTGAAATGTAGTGTGTGTGTTACCTGGTCAGGTGAACTCCTTTAGTGCAATCAGACGTAACATCACTCCCCTTAGTGGCAGAGTGACGTTACTGCAACGACCAGGACTCTGGGGCGCTGCACTCCCCCCTGGTTAAATCCAGTACTCCCGGACTGGGAAAACAAGAGCAACAATACATGTTAACAGAAAACACACAAAATTTTGAAACATTATAAACAATTAAACATAACAGTGCTTCCCTTTTATGGGAGGTGAGGACTCTTGAACGTTGCGAAAGTTAGGTCATGCACAGTTTATGACTCTCAGTTCAGTGGTTAAAACAGCGGGGACCCTGGGTAAACAAAGGGGTCCCCTTTTAGAAGTTTTTGGAGCAATTCACTGTCCATTACTCCGTTGTCCATTTTAAAACCTGTAACAAAAGATATGCACACAAACATTTTTAACTAAATAGCAGCCCTCACTAATACCTCCAAGTTTTGTAGCGGAGGGGAGTTTGATTCTTGGTGCTGCGTGTAGACCTTCGCAGCGCAGGGGTTGCTACTGGCCTAACAGGGCCCGCTATGCTTGCTACCGCTGGTGTAGTGCACTGTCTTCTAGCTACGCTTCTAGTGAGTCTGGATAGCACTGGCAGGCTGGAGCTCTCAGGGCTGCTGCTACCAACAGTGGGTACGGCAGATTCGCCGATAGCAGAGGGAGGATTTGCCGGTTCAACGGTTGGCATGGCATCTTCAGGTAAGGCTTGCTGAGATTGCGGGCCGGGATGATCTGGCACCACAATTAGTTCTGGTGGGTTCGGCTGGCGGAACGTTAGAACAGGTACCACGATGGCCTGATTTATCTGAGTCCAGGACTGGGGAAAATCACCAAGAACAGTGTGTATCATCTTCTCCTTTTCTACAGGTGGGGAGGTTCCTGGATCCGTTTCCCTCTCTCTCAACTTATCAGGGCAGACTTTCAGGTGGTCCCTGGATATCGCCGTCGAGGTCTCCCCTCCATCCTTGCTGATGAGACAAACCTTCGTGTTGTCAAAATCGGATGGCAGGACGGTATACGGTTCCGCTTCCCATTGGTCGTCGAGTTTGTGTAGCCTCCTCTTTCATTTGAGTACGTGCTCACCGGGTGACAAGGGAATCGCAGGAGCATGCTGGTTGTAGTCTCTTTCTTGTTTTTGTCTAGCCTGGGCGAGACTTCTTTCCACGCATTCCTGTACTTTGCGGTACTTTTGCTGCCTTTCTGCATCCCAATCTGCATCCGGCGAGGTATCTTCGGGGACTAGGACCCCATGTCCAGGTCAATGGGTAACTTGCTAGATCTTCCTCGCATCAGGTACGCTGGAGTGCAGTTGGTGGAATTTACTGGGATATGATTGTATATGTCCACCAAGTCAGGCAACTTTGTCGGCCACAGGTTCCGCTCCTCTACGGGCAAGGTCTTCAGTAAGTCGATCACCACTTGGGTCATCTTTTCACACATCCCGTTGGTTTGGGGATGGTACGGTGTGGTTCTGATCTTCTTACACCCGTACAGATGGCAGAACTCTTGGAACACCTCTGCTTCGAATGCTGGTCCCTGATCGGTCAGTACCTTCTCCGGGTACCCATGGGGCCTATAAAAGTACTGCTGGAAGGCCTTGGCAGCCGTCCTGGCCGTTGGATCCTTGACAGGTACAACCACCAAAAACCTGGAGTAGTGATCTACGATGGTAAGAGCGTAGATATAGCCTGACCGGCTAGGTGTCAGTTTCACATGATCCAGCGCGACCAGTTCGAGCGGCCGTTTGGTGATGATGGGCTGCAAGGGAGCCCGTTGGCTGTCACGGTCCTTCCTGCGTAGGCTACATGGACCGCACTCCCGACACCACTTCTCAATGGCTCTCTTCATGCCAATCCAATAGAACCTCCCTCGGAGTAGCCTCTCCAGCTTCTTCCATCCGAAGTGTCCGGCTCCATCGTGGCAGGCTCCCAGAACCATGGGCGCATCTCGCCTCGGCACCACTATCTGCCATACCAATTCATGAGTTCGCGGGTCGATACTCCTTCAGCACAGCTTGCCATCATGGATAAACAGTTTGCTTCTCCCCTTCCACAGCTGTCGGGTCTCCTGTGGATCATCTGGGCCGGGATGCAACCCTGCCTGCGTCAGGAGCTCTTTCACCCGACGGACCGTGGGGTCACCATCCTGGGTCTCCGCCCATCCGTGATGGGGCAGGGGATTCCGTGTGGCATTCTGTTGGTTTTTGTACTGGTTCTTCACATGATGGGAGTACTGAGCGGCTTTGGGGCGATGGAACACAGGGAACTCTACCTCTTCAAGTGCCTCCGGGTCCTCCCCCGTTTCTGGCAAATTGGGCATCCGGGACAAGGCATCGGCGTTCGCATTCTTGCGTCCTGCCCGGTACTTGATGGTGAAGTCGTAGTTGGACAGCCGGGCCATCCACCGCTGTTCCAAGGCCCCGAGTTTGGCTGTATCCAAGTGCGTCAGCGGATTATTATCCGTGAAGACGGTGAATTTCGCCGAGGCCAGGTAGTGTTTGAACCTCTCTGTCACTGTCCAGACGATGGCAAGGAACTCCAGTTTAAAGGAACTGTAGTTGTCAGGGTTCCTTTCCGTGGGACGGAGCTTCCTGCTGGCGTAAGCGATCACCCTCTCTTTGCCTTTCTGGACCTGGGACAGCACGGCTCCTAATCCCACATTGCTGGCATCTGTGTACAGCACAAACGGTTGGTCGTATTCGGGGTAGGCCAGTACCTCTTCTCCCGTCAGTGCCGACTTCAAACAAGTGAAGGATCTTTCCAGCCCCTCGTTCCAGTCAAATGGGGCGTTCTTCCCCTTGGTCTTCTTTGATTGGCCCACCAACAGGTCTTGCAAGGGTGCGGCCTTCTTGGTGAAGTCCTTGATGAACCTTCGGTAATAGCCTACCAGCCCAAGGAACTGCCGGACTTCGTGGAGGTTGCTGGGCTTCGGCCAGTCTTGGATCACCGTGACCTTGTCGGGGTCTGGGGCTACTCCGTCAGCGCTCACCACATGGCCCAGGTACTGCACTTTGGGTTTCAGCAGATGACATTTGGATGGTTTCACCTTTAAGCCAAAGTTGGACAGGGCTTCAAACACCTCAGCCAGGTGCTTCAGATGGTCTTCGTAGGTCTTAGAGAAGACAATGACGTCATCCAAATACAGCAGTACGGTTTCAAAGTTCTTGTGCCCCAGACAGCACTCCATCATCCTCTGGACTGTCCCCGGGGCATTGCACAATCCGAAGGGCATGTAGTTGAACTCACAGAGACCCATCGGTGTCGTGAAGGCCGTCTTTTCTTTGTCCGCCTCCGCCACGGGAACCTGACAGTACCCACTGGTGAGATCTAAGGTAGAGAAATAGTTAGCAGACTTTAGGGCAGCCAGAGACTCCTCTATCCTGGGCAGTGGGTATGCATCCTTATGTGTAATGCGATTCAACTGCCTGTAATCAACGCACATCCTCATTGTGCCATCTTTCTTTTTAAGGACTAACGGAGCTGCCCAGGGGCTACAACTGTCTCTCACCACCCCAGCCTCCTTCATTTCTCGCAACATGTCCTTAGTGCACTGGTAATGAGCTGGGGGTACAGGGCGGTATCTCTCTTTTATGGGCCGGTGATCTCCCGTGGGGATATGATGTTGGATCCCTTTCACCTGTCCAAAATCTAAGGGGTGTTTGCTAAATACCCGCTCGTACTCGTGAACCACCCTGTAGGCCCCCTGTTTCTGATGGGATGGGGTGGAGTCAGTGCCCACATGCAATTCCCGACACCAATCTTTCGAGGGCCCTGCAGAACCGTTGTCCCCCGCCAGGTTAGACGGGGCCAAGGGTCCAGGTGTCTGTATCACACTATTATTGACGGCGAACAGTTTGGCGAGCGTGGCATACTTGGTGAGATGGACCTCTTCCTCCCCGCAATTAAGGACACATACTGGCACCCTCCCCTGGCGGACGTCGACCACCCCCCTGGCTGTTAGGAGCGTAGGCCTATTGTCTGAATAGACGGGTTCTACCAGGGCCTGGTAGTCCTTTCCCCTGAGGCCTATGGCTGCCCGACACCATATTAACATCTCACTCCTGGGGGGTATCGCGATAGGGTGTGAATCACTCACAGTGACACGACCAATTTCACCACCAGTCAGCTCTACCTGCTGTCTCTGCATCAGAGCTCTGATTTCTTTTTGCAGGGTGCGTTGTTCACTGTAGCCAGCGGTTTCTGCTACCTGTTGTAACAAGACGATAACTTCTGCAAGACAATTTTCTATAACATTGGTACCGATAGTCATCATGGGATTACATTCACGGCGGTCAATATCAACAATTACAATCCCTTGGGCTTTCAATTCCATCCGCCCCACCTTGATGGTGACCTCTTTATACCCCACTTGTGGCAACGGCTGACCATTACTGGCTATGATGGTGAAATCGTCATCAGGGCCACGAGTAATATCGGTGTCCTCCCAATACCGTTTGTAAAGCACGTAAGGTATAGTCATCACCTGAGAACCGGTGTCCAGCAGAGCATTCATGGGGATACCGTCGATCACAACGGGAAGAACGGGTCGCCCTCCAACGTATTTGGCTCTCCAAAGCTGCGGGCCTGATCGTCCTACTCCTGGGGGTTGGCCCTTTGCCCCAGGGGTTGCTCATTTAAAGGACAGTACCTTGCAAGGTGGCCCACCTGGTGACAGCGGCGGCAGATGGGTCGTCCGTCCCGATGGAAGCGATCGTCGTCCCGGCCTCTGGTCGGCGGAGTCCTCCTCTGTCGCATCCAGGGGACATCTTCTGGTCTGGAGGCCAGCTGGATCTTCTCCTTGGGGGCCTCCTGTAGGGACTGCACCATCCGGGCTAGGGCAGCAACGCTCTTGGTCAGCTCCTGCATCTGGAGGCGGAGTCCTGCAGGGGAGTCGTCCTCTAGGCTCTCGGCCTCGGCGGCGACTGGGGCATCCGGCGCCACCTCCTGGTGGTATGTGAGAGCAGGACGCCTGGGTGGTATTGCACGGCTGGGCTGTCGCTCCTGTAGCGCCTGGATAGCTTTATCCTTGAATTGCGCAAAAGTCAGGTCTGGATTCTGCATGGCCAAGAAGTGTAATTGGCCCCTTTGGTGACTGCACAGGAGCCCCTCAATGAACCACTCTTTCAAGAGTTTATCCTCATCTTGCATGCTGCCGGGGTCACTCTGCTTAATGGCCCACAGCGCCTCCTGGAGATTAAGGGCATAGTCCCGTAAGCTATCCTGCAGTCTCTGTTTGCATCCATAGAAAGTCAATTTAATTTCTGTAGCAGTACGGGTATCGAAGGTGGCTTTAAGCTTTGCAAAAACCTGCTGTGCAGTTCCCTTATCTGCGGCGGGCCAGGACTTCACTTCTCTCAAAGCCGATTATCATATGAACCTTCTGAGGCTCTGTCGGGGGATAGAACTCAAGCAGGCTGCAGATCCCTTCTTTAAAGTCAGTGAACGTATGCGACCCCCCGGAGTATCGTGGGAGCCAGGCCGCTCCGGGCAGGTACGGCATTATGGCCTTTGTGGTAGCGGCAGTGTCTGACTGGCTGATGGGGGCAGCAGGTTCTGCGGCACTTGGTGGTGGTATTAGGGCCGCGGCTATGTCCGCTGCGGGGACCGGAGCTGCCCCCGTGTCCACGGCTGCGACCGCCGCCTCCGCTCCTCCCGACTCGGACATGGCTGTCCCTTCCTCCCACTAACCTGCTGGAAGTCGGGGTTCCTCTTCCGGGGTTGGCGCTTTGCCGCGCTTTCTCGTTCCGCGCTTCTTTTGACCAGTTCCGCCCATGAAGCTAAGGCTCCTCCCTCCGTGCGCGGCGATGGCGAATTGTGGCGGGAACTCTTGGCGGCAATAGTAATGCACAGTCTTTGCAATAAGTCACAATCCAAGCACAATAAATCACAGTTCCAAGGCACACATGACCTGATTCTTCAGGCTTAAGTAGATCCTGTTCATGACGCCAAGTTGGAGCGCCCCCACTGCCGCAGGGCCGAGGGGCACCCGGTACCGGGCCTCTGTTTCTCGGTTCTGGGGTTGTCACGGTGGCTAGGCCCGGTCCGTGACCCTGCTGAGGGGCATCCAGTGAAAGTTGAGAATGTGATGATGTTGTGGTGCGGTGCAGGTCGCGGTGAATAACGAGGACACCAGGTTGCAGTCTCTTTACCTCTTTACTGAAGGTCTCGAGGTGTCCAATCCAGGGCACTGTTAACCGGGCTGTCTGAGACCGGTCGGTCCGAAGGCACATCAGGAGTCCCCTTAACAGGTGGGAATCAGCGTCTACCTTCTAGCGCCTGTGTGTTGTAGTCCTTCCCTGCTGAGCACCCCGGGATAGTCCTCACAACTGATTCTGTCTGTCTCTGATGCTCGTTCTCTCCGTCCCCCAGATGATATGGTTAGGACGCACCCGTATGACGGGGTAGGCCTGGAGTTCTTCCGGGACCCTAGAGTCGCCCCTCTCCCACAGCTGCCTCCATTGTCTGCTTAGGTGTTTTGGGTGAGACAGCCAACCTATAATTGGCTATCCTGCCATGGTTTGCAGTAATGCTTGGAGTCTCTTACTTGCTCGGCGTTCCGGCCACCGACTGTTTGCGCCTCAGAAGGATGTTGCCTCAATCTTACAGCATGACTCCTTCTGGTCCTATCGCCTTTTTGCTGTATTCCCGTTTTCTCACTTTTTGTCCTTTCTTAGGAATCTGTCAGGATCCCATCCCTGACAGGTCCTCTCTCTAGCTCTTCCCAGCTGCTTCTCTCTGTCTTCCTGTCCAACCCCCAGTTTTACCAGAGTGTGATGAGTGGCCTACTAGATAGAACCACTCCCCCTGGTGGCCGGAGTTTGAAATGTAGTGTGTGTGTTACCTGGTCAGGTGAACTCCTTTAGTGCAATCAGACGTACCATCACTCCCCTTAGTGGCAGAGTGACGTTACTGCAACGACCAGGACTCTGGGGCGCTGCACAGACACTTGCCCTGTTATAGTGCTGCACAAACGTTATGGCCCCATAAGATGCTCTATACAGACACTTGCCCCATATAGTGCTGCACAAATGTTATGGCCCCATAAGATGCTCCATACAGACACTTGCGCCATATAATGCTGCACAAACGTTATGGCCCCATAAGATGCCCCATACAGACACTTGCGCCATATAGTGCTGCACAAACGTTATGACCCCATAAGATGCCCTATACAGACACTTGTCCAATTTGCTGTTGCTGCGATAAAAAAAAAATCACATAATCACCTCTCCGTCGCTCAGGCCCCCGGCACTTTCAATATTCACCTGTTTCTCGTTCCAGCCGTCGCTCCATCTTCAGCGTCTTCTGCACTGACGTTCAGGCAGGGGGCGCGCACTAACTACGTCACTGCGCCCTCTGACCTCAGCATCACTGCGGAAGATGCTGAAAATGGAGCGGCGGCTGGAACGAGGAGCAGGTGAATATCGCGCAGCGCAGCGCTCCCCTCCCCGTTATACTCACCTGCTCCTGGCTCGGGCAGTCCCTGCTTCCCCGGTGCCGGCAGCTTCTCCCTGTACTGAGCTGTCACCGTTACCGCTCATTACAGTAATGAATATGCGGCTCCACCCCTATGGGAGGTGGAGCCGCATATTCATCACTGTTATGAGCGGTACCATGTGACCGCTCAGTACAGGAAGAAGCTGGGGCGCCGGGGAGCCAGGGACCTGCAGGGACCGCGCCAGGAGCAGGTGAGTAAAATTATACAACCCCCGCTCCCCCTCCCCTGCCGACCCCTGGGTATGACTCGACAAGGAGCCTCCTTGGACTGCCGCATCATCAGGCGGCCCACTGGAGCCCTCCTGTCGGCTGCGCCCAGGGCACATGCCCCGGTTGCCCCCCCCTGGATACACCACTGCTCTCCTCCCTACAGTAGCACCACTCCAGTGCTGCAATAAAAAGAAAACTTATTGCATTATCTGACCCCACAGGCAAATTATTTTCATACATAGATATAAAGTGTATTTAGCATTGTTTTGCAATGTACTCATATTCTACAGGAAAAAAAGGAAGATTTTTTTCTTCTTATAAAATTGCTAAAAAATAATGAAAAACAATTACAATAATTATATTTTTAATGCACTTAAATAAACATCACAAATCAGCAAATAACAGACATAATTAGTGTACCCTGTAATAGTAACAATGGTGTGATTGATTTTTTTCTCCATTATTAACTTAATAAAAAATGCAATAAGAAATAACGCTGAAGCCGTGTTCACACATAGCGTAAATGTTGCGTTTTTTGTTCCAGCATTTTTTTATTTTTTTTTACACTTACTGCAGGTGTCCGCACTACATAACACAATAACAATCTTCTCTGATTGTGTGTTTGCTGCATTTTATACATTTCCCCCCGTATTTAATATGTTTTTAATGCAGATTTAAAGCTGGATGTTTAATCCTTTTTAATAGTATAGAAAAGTTGTGATTTTGCACTTAAAAATGCAACAGCGTTTTTTTACATGCATTTTTTTGTTACCTCAAAAATTAACACCGCTCACTATTAATTCACTGCCTAATGCACAAGAGGAATTAGGAAGGAGTTGGTTACCTCCAGAAATAGATAAACCAATGAGATAGTTTGTGCCTGGGATGTCTGCAAGGCCTGATTTTTAGATAAGGAAGTAACTAGCATCTAAGGATCTAAGGACCTTCCCATCCCCAGAGGATGTTTGCTGGTGTTGGTTGGTTATGAAAATATGAGGACCCACAAAAAAACGAGTAAATAAATAGCCTTACACATCTCAGGGGTCACCAAGTTCATTTCAACAAACAGAAGTTTACTGGACAGTTCAATTTCATCAGGTTGTAGCATGCAGGATAGGGCACAACACTGGGGATGAGCGAATATGCTGGGTGATGCACTCAAGTATCTGGGTTCTTGGATGTGCTCAGCAGTCGATGAACATTGTCTGGTGCTCGAATGTAATGCTTGAATCACGTACCGCATGTTTGAAGTCTGTTACACAGCCACTAAACAAGTGGGGATTGCCTGCCAGTCACTGTAATGCCGTAGCCGCCTTGGTAGTGGCATTACTGTGATTGGCTGACCGTATTACCACATCAGAGGTTATAAAAGGACCGGTTGTGCCACGCTTGGCACCCTGATGCTATTACACAGCTCAGGGACAGTTCTGATTATATGGAGAGAGTAGTTGTCTTAGTCTGTGTGCACAGTTTCAGCAGTCAGAGTCCTCTAGTGGTGATACTGTTGCTGAGCCACCATACTAAAAGTCCTTCTAAGGGCTAATCTTGTATTTTGCTGATTCTATGCGACACATCCTGCATTTAGCTTAGGGACAGCTGCTGGAGCTGGGAGAGTGTTGTGAATTCTGCTTTTGGGCTCCCACCGGTGGTTGTAGGTGGTAATGCAGTTGCCCCTGAGTTGCAGTCCTGGTCAGGTGTATCTGCTGATTGCAGTTCTGACTGGGGTATTTAGGCGTGCAGGATTCATTAGTCCTTGCCAGTTGTCCATGGTTGTTGGGAGGTTTTGGTCCTGGTTTGGTTCCTTCTGCCTTCTGCCAAATCAACAAAGATAAGTGTCTGGTTTTGTTTCTGTGGCACACATGCTGTGTGCTTAATAATTCTGTGCTATTCAGTGTTTTTTTTGTCCAGCTTAGATTGTGTCAGTATTTTCTCAGTCTTGTTGGATTCTCTGGAGTGGCAGATATACATTCCATGTCTTTAGTTAGATTGTGGAACTTTTTGTATTATCTGCTGTGGATATTTTTGGAAGGGTTTTAATACTGACCGCTTAGTATTCTGTCCTATCTTTCCCTATTTAGCTAGAGTGGCCTCTTTTGCTGAATCCTGTTTTCTGCCTGTGTGTGTCTTTCCTCTCCTACTCACAGTCAATATTCGTGGGGGGCTGCCTATCCTTTGGGGTTCTGCTCTGAGGCAAGATAGTATTCCTATTTCCATCTATAGGGGTATTTAGTCCTCCGGCTGTGTCGAGGTGTCTAGGGTTTGTTAGGCACACCCCACGGCTACTTCTAGTTGCGGTGTTAGTTCAGGTTTTGTGGTCAGTACAGTTTCCACCTACTCCAGAGAAAGTTCATGCGGCTCCAAAGTCACCGGATCATAACAGGAGAGTGGCTGAATACAGCCTCTAGGCAGGGCTTAGGGTTTTGCAGTCCTTTGCTGCATGTGACCACATTTTTTTTGGAAGGGGGGGGGTTGAATAAATTGACCTTATTGTCATCCATTTAGTTTATCCTGCTTTGTGTTAAATTACGGTGCTTTAAAGCTAAGGAAAACACTTTGTCTGCCGTAGGTGACCAAATATTTTTTGGGTGAAAAAATTAACTGTATTTTCATCCATACAGTTTAACGTGCTTTGTGTTCAATTACAGTGGTTTTAAACTAAAAAAATAAAGCTTTGTCTGCTGCAGGTGATCAATTTTTGTTTGTGTGAAAAAATTGACTGTTTTGTCATCCATACACTTTAACCTGCTTTGTGCTAAATTACTGTGGGTTTAAAGTAAAAAAAAGGCTTTGCCTGCTAGAGGTGACCAGATTTGTTTATGAAAAAATTGACTGGATTGTCATCCATTCAGTTTAACCTGCTTTGTGTTAAATTACGGTGGTTTTAAACTAAAAAAAAATGCTCTGTCTGCTGGAGGTGACCAACATTTTTTTGTGAAAAAATTGACTGGATTGTCATCCATACAGATTAACCTGCTTTGTGTTCAATTACAGTGATTTTAAACGAAAAAAAAAAAAACTATTTGCATACTGCAGGTAACCAAATGTATATATTTTTATTAAAAACATGTATTTTCAATTAATCAAGGAAACTCTATTTCCAGAGACCTAGCAATTAGAAAAGGCATAAGGCATGTGGTAAGGCACTGGGAAGTGAAAATGCTGATGATGGTGCACGCAGAAGCCAAGGAAGTAGGGCAGATACAACTGCGTCTCTTGCTAGAGCACAAGAAATACACCCCCATCCACAACACATCGCTACCTTTCCAACATTGCAGGGAGACATGCAACATCACTTCAGAAGCCATACCAATGCGAACAGGTGGTCGGTTGGATAGCAGGTAATGCTTCCAGCATGCTTTTCAGCACCAACCAGTCTTCCACACAGTCAAATTTCACCAGCCTAAAGTCTGGATCTCTTAATCTTCACCCTGATCCTCCTTCCTCCCACCATGTCAAGTTCGAGTCCCAGGAGAACAGTGATCCCACACTAGGACATTCCGAGGAGATCTTTACTTCATAATTTCTTGATTGTGGCCTCTCGCCCTGCATGTGCAGCGCCCCAGGGCCCTGGTTGTTGCAGTAATATCATTCTCCCCTAGGGGGGAGTGGTGTTACGTTTGGAGGCAATGAAAGACAACTGAATCCAGGTATCACAAACATACAACACATTTCGCACTCCAGGCCACCAGGGGGAGCTATGCTCCTATTTATTAGGGCACTCTTCACACTTAGGTAAAACTGGTTGCCTGGGGAGGAAGTTAGGGAGTTGCTGGCTGGCTGTCAGGTAGTTGGTCCCTGACAGGGGTGGGATCCTGTCAGAGGCCGAGACAGAAGGACACAAAGCTGCGCCTGCCCTGAGTGCGGCAGATTCCAGAAAGAGACACTAAAAGAGAACTGTATTGTAGAGAGGGTGAAGAAGTCGTAGCAAAGGAGTGGATATCAGAGGAGTTCTGCCCTACACAGGCTGCCTCCTTCTGAGGCGCAGGATCCCGGTAGCCGGAACACCGAGGGAGCAACAGTCCTTTATGCCTTGCTCCAGAGACTGTCAGGACAGCTAATTTCACGTTACCTGCCCACCCTATACCCAGGAGGCAAGGTGGCACCCAGGAGAGGCCAGGGCATGATAGAGTCCCTGTAAAAAGCCTCAAGCCACCGGTCATATGGGTTTGTCCTATCCATCTGGGGGACAGAGAGAGAGACATAACATCTGTAACATCTTCAACAGTTGTGAGGACCTTATGAGAAGCTTAGCAGTAAGGTACTACAACACATGGCACTAGAGGAAGGCTACTGATTTCTACTTGGATAAGGGGACTCTGGATTTGCCTCCAAACCGGCCGGACTCTACCTGCCCTGTGGTTTGGTACACTGGACTGTGGATGCTGAAGCTTTCAGTAAAAGGTAAAGAGACTGCAACCTTGTGTCCTTGTTCTTCACTGCGCCTCTCACCATCCACCATCTACACACTGGGAAGCCCTGGGGACACACTTCACCTGTGGGAAGGTATACCATCTAGCTGCCATAACATCACCCCAGCAGACCCCTTAAAGCAGCGTCGGTCACCCTGACCGAATACCACAGGTGGCGTCATGAACATTCCCTTTAAAGACCTTTCCCCTTTTACATGGACGTCCCGAGGGCCACAGACCGGGTCAGCCACCGTGACATCCCCCCTGAGAACCGAAGGACCCGGTACCGAGTACCCCGCTTCCCTAGGGGGCGATCCATATGTTCCAAGAGGGACAAGAGGACATGCTATTTAGTGATGCACAAAACTTAGAGCAGCCATGGTCACAAGAAGATGATGGTGAGGAACAGTAAATTCTGTCTAAGGAGGTAGATGATGATGAGACACAGTTGACGATAAGTCATGTTATTGTTAAGTCACCAAGTCAGGAGGACCAGGGTGCAGCAGTGGAAGGTGAGGTGGTGAATGACGAAGTTACTGACCCAACCTGAGAAGCTGGCATGCAGAGTGAGTACAGCAGCGCAGAGGGGAAATATCGGCAGCACCAAAACAGGCAGAAAGAGGCAGTGGGTTGACCAGAGGGAGAAGGCGGGCAACTGTTTTACGGAGCACCACCACTCGTGAATTTCTCTGTCAAATAGTTAGGTGTTCCCCATTCAGGGCTTTTTTTAAAGAGAGTTCTGAGACAAAGTTTAGTTCACTTAACAATTGACACGTGGACAAGCACTTGTGGACAGGGATGCTACATTTCACTGATGGCACACAGGGTGAACCTTGTGGAGAATGGGGTCGAGTCTGACCCTGGCACAGCACATGTGCTACTGACGCTGAGTATTACTGGCTCTTCTTCTATCAGGTTGTACTCCACCTCCTACACCAGTTTCTGCACCCCCTCCTGCTCCTCCTCATCCTCCATCTCCAATTTGTCATCTCAGAGCATGTCATCCACATCAGCTGGAAGCTCTGCAGCTTGCCTCAGTGAAGCGGAAACAGGCTCTGCTGAAGGTAATTTGTCTAGGAAACCGCCAAAGAGCTGCTGAAAGGAATAGCTGGCCAGACAGATCTGTGGCTCTTGCTGCTGAACCTACAACCAGGCCTGGTTGTGTTTGATAATGCCCATAACCTAGTGGCTCTGTGAAGCTTGGCAAGCTCACACACGTACCATGCTTGACCTACGAGCTCAACTTAGTAGTTCAGCGGTTTCTGAAAACTTACCCACATTTGCCAGAGTTTCTTGTCAAGGTACGCTGCGTGAGCACATTTCCTCTTGTCAGCTACAGCTGCTGCCGTTCTGGCAGTATTGCAGCAGCGCATGGGAGTGCTAGCTCATTGATTGGTGTGCGACTTGACTACGCACTGGAACTCTACACTGCACATGCTGGCAAGGCTTTGTGAGCAGAAGAGGCCAGTTGTTAAATACCAGCTACAACACGCCCATCGGTATTCTGGTCAGCCTCCACACATAACAACTAAAGAGTGGGCATGGATGTCTGACATTTGTGCAGTTCTCCAAGACTTTGAGGACTCTCAAAGATGGTGATCAGCAATGAAGCCATAATCAGTGCAACAATCCTGCTTCTGTGCCTACTTTAATAGTCGCTGTTAACAATTAAAGATGAAGCTTTGCATGCGGACCAGGTGGAGAAAGAGGAAAAAATGAGACAGGGAGATACTGACCAGCCTCCTCTCCTCTGCTAATCGCGGATTGAGTAACAATGAAGAGGCGGAAAGAACATCAGAGGCTAGTACCCACACAAGCTTTGTTCTGTTTCTCCTATGTGGATAGGCCGAGGAGGGAAATGAGGAGGAAAAAAGGGAGGAGGAGATGGAGAGTCGTCATCATAGTGGAGACAGGGAAATGTTTGCTCTAGTGAGCTTGGCACATACAGTATAGCTGACTTTACGTACAGCTGCCTTTCCAATAACCCTCGCGTTATATACATTTTGGTCAAAAAAGAGTACACCCTGCTAGGCCCATGCTACAAGGAGAAACTTGCATCTCTCCTTCCTGAGGCTGAGAGGTCTACTAAAATATTGCTATACCAGAAGGCCATTGTAGAAAATATGTTGAAAAAATTCTCATCAGACAGCGCTAGCTTGGCCAACCAAGCAGGAGAGGCCAGGGAGACACACACCAGGTACAGCAATGGCAGGGGTACTCTGTCAAAGGCCTGGGAAAATTTCATGACATCCTCCAAGCATCCAGGCCCTGCTGACCTGGTATTTTTGACAAGGAGGGAAAAGTGTCCCTCTATGCCTTGGAAGTGTTGTGCGGCCCTGCCCCTAGCGTTTTGTCTGAGCGAGTTTTCAGGCCGCCTGGTGGGGCCATAACAGACAGGCGCTTTTGCCTGTAAACAAAAAGTGCTGACAGGCTCACTCTGATAAAAAAAGAACAAAGCCTGGATTAGCCCCCATCTTTCCACAGCACCAGATGACAGCAGCACATAAAGTGTTTTTAATCTTCAATATTTGAATGAGGCCTTCCAGTTGTGCCTTCAAGGGTCTACAGTATGTAATTTTTGTCTGGCTTTGCACTGTGTGCAGAGCCTTTATGAGTGTAGGAGTACCACAACTAAACGTTCTTTTCAATATTTGAATGAGGCGCTACTGTTTTTGCCTTCATGACTGTATTGATGACCCTGCATGTAATTTTTAGTGTGCTTTGCACTGTGTGCACTAGGAGTCGGAGATGCTTCCAGTGGTCTTTCTCATGCTGTTATCTTTCTATTCAGCACTTCTTCCATCCATTTTAACATTTTCATTTCCCCCCCAGACCTCTTTGTAGGATCTGCTCTAAAAATAGATTTCCCATTAACTTCCATTATACTCATTATTTGAAAGGAGAATCCGAGCATTAGGAATTGCTTGGTTCAAGTAATGAGCATTCTAGCATTTTAAGTGCTCAATCATCACTACACAACACTTCTTCAACCCTACCATCTGCTCCTCCTGGACTATTCCTAAGCCCACTAGCCCCATCAGCCCCAGGTATTTCCTGTCCAGCCTCCCAGAGCACCCAGGATCTGCTACCTTCCCTTCACATGGTTCCGCGTCTATCATCCCCTATGTGCCAGAGGACACGATGCGCCCTTTAACCCCCGTGCTGGGCCTTGAGCTCCTGACGTTGCCGAATGTCCACACTGAATTCTATTACGGCTATCCACTGCCTTGAACAATACGTATATGCTGGCCCTAGCAGACCACTGCACTTGAACTTAATCTTTTTGCTGTAATTCCCTATCTGACTAACCATCAGGAAGTGAGTCCCTTTTCTAACCTTACTAACCTCCTCCCACTGTGGGCTAGTCCCATATGTTAACTGTATGTTATACCTGTACCTTAAGCTAACTAGAGTTACGATCATATAACAGTACTAGCTGTTTCCAGCCAGCTAACGCTCGGCATGCTCATTGCTATCTAATTAACGCTGCTAGTGATTAAACTAAAGTAAATAATGACAACATTCAATAGCGCTTATGCAGGTGTAAACTAACTTAAAATGAAGTTAATAACAATAATAATCATTAAAAATCAGAATAATACTAATACATTTTACTCACAGTGTAAAATCAAAAGCAAACTGGATTTGTGTGGTAATGTGTGGGGACAGAGCCTCGTGTGGTAATGTGGGGACGCAGCCTCGTGTGGTAATGTGTGAGGACGGAGCCTCGTGTGGTAATGTGTGGGGACAGAGCCTCCTGTGGTAATGTGGAGGGACGGAGCCTCGTGTGGTAATGTGTGGGGATGCAGCCTCATATGGTAATGTGTGAGGATGGAGCCTCGTGTGATAATGTGTGGGGACGGAGCCTCCTGTGGTAATGTGGAGGGATGGAGCCTCATGTGGTAATGTGTGGGGACAGAGCCTCGTGTGGTAATGTGTGGGGACGGAGCCTCGTGTGGTAATGTGTGAGGACGGAGCCTCATGTGGTAATGTGTGGGGACGGAGCCTCCTGTGGTAATGTGGAGGGACGGAGCATCGTGTGGTAATGTGTGGGGACAGAGCCTCGTGTGGTAATGTGTGGGGACGGAGCCTCGTGTGGTAATGTGTGAGGACGGAGCCTCGTATGGTAATGTGTGGGTACGGAGCCTCATGTGGTAATGTGTGGGGATGGAGCCTCGTGGTAATGTGGGGGGGCGGGATTGTGTGTGGTAATGTGGTGGGGGGGCGGGATTGTGTGTGGTAATGTGGTGGGGGGCGGGATTGTGTGTGGTAATGTGGTGGGGGGCGGGATTGTGTGTGGTAATGTGGTGGGGGCGGGATTATGTGTGGTAATGTGGGGGGGCAGGATTGTGTGTGGTAATGTGGTGGGGGTGGGATTGTGTGTGGTAATGTGGTGGGGGGGCGGGATTGTGTGTGGTAATATGGTGGGGGGTGGGATTGTGTGTGCTAATGTGGTGGGGGGCAGGATTATGTGTGGTAATGTGGTGGGGGGGCGGGATCATGTGTGGTAATGTGGTGGGGGGGCGGTATTATGTGTGGTAATGTGGTGGGGGGGGCGGGATTGTGTATGGTAATGTGGTGGGGGGCGGGATTATGTGTGGTAATGTGGTGGGGGGCGGGATTATGTGTGGTAATGTGGCGGGGGATGGGATTGTGTGTGGTAATGTGGTGGGGGGTGGGATTATGTGTGGTAATGTGGTGGGGGGCGGGATTATGTGTGGTAATGTGCTGGGGGGCGGGATTATGTGTGGTAATGTGGCGGGGGGCGGGATTGTGTGTGGTGATGTGTAGGGGGCGGAGTTACTGTGCAGGGGGCGGGATTAGCGAGTAATCACGATGCCTCATATATATAGATATATTAAGCCTATTCTTATCTAATGTCCTAGCTTATCTCTTTTGCACTGAAACCACAGTACATAGTTCACATTTCATATGACATATATACTGTATATGAAATGCATGACAATACAGTTGTGCTCAAAAGTTTACATATCCCGACAGAATTTTTGCTTTCTTGGCCTTTTTTCAGAGAATATGAATGATAACAACAAACCCCTTTCTCCACTCATGGATAGTGGTTGGGTGAAGCAATTTATTGTCAAACTACTGTGTTTTCTCTTTTTCAATCATAATGATAACCCAAAACATTAAAATGACCCTCATCAAAAGTTCACATACCCCATTTCTTAATACCGTGTATTGCCCCCCTCTAACATCAACGACATCTTGAAGTCTTTTGTGGTAGTTGTGGATGAGGTTCTTAATTTTCTCAGAAGGTAAAGCTGCCAAATCTTCTTGGCAAAAAGCCCTCAGTTCTTGTAAATTCCTGGGCTGTCTAGCATGAACTGCATCCTAGAGCTCTCCCTAGAGTGGCTCAATGATATTGAGGTCAGGAAACTGAGATGACCACTCCAGAACCTTCACTTTGATCTGCTGTAGCAAATGACAGGTCAACTTGGTTTTGTGTTTTGGATCGTTGTCATGTTGGAACGTCCAAGTACATCCCATGCGCAGCTTCCGAACTTATGAATGCAAATTTGCCTCCAGTATTTGCTGATAAAGTGCTGCATTCATTTTTCCTTCAACTTTGACCAAGTTACCTATGCCTTTATAGCTCACACATCCCCAAAACATCAGCGATCCACCGCTGTGCTTTACAGTAGGAATGGTGTTCCTTTCATCATAGGCCTTATTGACCTCTCTCTAAATGTAACGTTTGTGGTTGTGGCCAAAAAGTTCAATTTTGGCCTCATTACTCCAAATTACCTTGTTCCAGAAGTTTTGAGGCTTGTCTCTGTGCTGTTTTGCATATTGTAGGCGAGATACTTTGTGACGTTTGCGCAGTAATGACTTTTTTCTGGCGACTCGACCATGCAGCCCATTTTTCTTCAAGCGTCTCTGTTGTGAATTTGCTTTTTGCTCCCTCTAGTGGTTACTAGTTTTTTGACTCTGGTTTTTCTGTCATTCCTTTTATCCGCACCTGGGTCGTTAGTTAGGGGTATTGCTATATAAGCTCCCTGGACCTTCAGTTCAATGCCTGGCAACGTAGTTATCAGAGCTAGTCTGCTGTGCTCTTGTCTACTGATCCTGGTTCCAGTTATATCAGCTAAGTCTGCCTTTTGCTTTTTGCTATTTGTTTGGGTTTTGTATTTTTGTCCAGCTTGTTCCAAATCTGTATCCTGACCTTTGCTGGAAGCTCTAGGGGGCTGGTGTTCTCCCCCCGGACCGTTAGACGGTTCGGGGGTTCTTGAATTTCCAGTGTGGATTTTGATAGGGTTTTTGTTGACCATATAAGTTACCTTTCTTTATTCTGCTATCAGTAAGCGGGCCTCTCTGTGCTAAACCTGGTTCATTTCTGTGTTTGTCATTTCCTCTTACCTCACCGTCATTATTTGTGGGGGGCTTCTATCCAGCTTTGGGGTCCCCTTCTCTGGAGGCAAGAAAGGTCTTTGTTTTCCTCTACTAGGGGTAGCTAGATTCTCCGGCTGGCGCGTGTCATCTAGAATCAACGTAGGTATGATCCCCGGCTACTTCTAGTGTTGGCGTTAGGAGTAGATATATGGTCAACCCAGTTACCACTGCCCTATGAGCTGGATTTTTGTATTCTGCAGACTTCCACGTTCCTCTGAGACCCTCGCCATTGGGGTCATAACAGTTTGCCAGGCCGATATTAAATGTTTAATGCATTGCAGAAGAGGGATTATAAGAAAGAAGATTCTGAGTTTTTTTTTTCTTCTTCCCCTTTACCTCAGAGTGGCTATGCTTGCTGCAGACATGAATGTCCAGAACTTGATTACAAGTGTGGACCAGCTGGCTACTCGTGTGCAGGGCATACAAGACTATGTTATCAGAAATCCTAGGTCAGAACCTAAAATACCGATTCCTGAACTGTTTTCCGGAGACAGGTTTAAGTTTAGGAATTTCGTGAATAATTGTAAATTGTTTTTGTCCCTGAGACCCTGTTCATCTGGAGATTCTGCTCAGCAAGTAAAAATTGTGATTTCGTTCTTACGGGGCGACCCTCAGGATTGGGCTTTTTCGCTGGCGCCAGGAGATCCGGCATTGGCTGATCTTGATGCGTTTTTTCTGGCGCTCGGTTTACTTTATGAGGAACCCAATCTTGAGATTCAGGCAGAAAAGGCCTTGCTGGCTATGTCTCAGGGGCAGGACGAGGCTGAAGTGTATTGCCAAAAATTTCGGAAATGGTCCGTGCTGACACATTGGAACGAGTGTGCACTGGCCGCTAATTTTAGAAATGGCCTTTCTGAAGCCATTAAGAATGTTATGGTGGGTTTTCCCATTCCCACAGGTCTGAATGATACTATGGCACTGGCTATTCAAATTGACCGGCGGTTGCGGGAGCGCAAAACCGCAAATTCCCTCATGTTGTTGTCTGAACAGACACCTGATTTAATGCAATGTGATAGAATCCTGACTAGAAATGAGCGGAAAATTCATAGACGCCGGAATGGCTTGTGCTACTACTGTGGTGATTCTACACATGTTATCTCAGCATGCTCTAAACGTATAGCTAAGGTTGTTAGTCCTGTCACCGTTGGTAATTTGCAACCTAAATTTATTCTGTCTGTAACTTTGATTTGCTCACTGTCATCTTATCCTGTCATGGCGTTTGTAGATTCAGGTGCTGCCCTGAGTCTCATGGATCTCTCATTTGCTAAGCGCTGTGGTTTTACTCTTGAACCATTAGAAAATCCTATTCCTCTTAGGGGTATTGATGCTACACCATTGGCAGCAAATAAACCGCAGTATTGGACACAGGTTACCATGTGCATGACTCCTGAACACCGCGAGGTGATACGTTTCCTGGTTTTACATAAAATGCATGATTTGGTTGTTTTAGGGCTGCCATGGTTACAGACCCATAATCCAGTCCTGGACTGGAAGGCTATGTCAGTCTCAAGTTGGGGCTGTCGTGGTATTCATGGGGATTCCCTGCCTGTGTCTATTGCTTCTTCTACGCCTTCGGAAGTTCCGGAGTATTTGTCTGATTATCAGGATGTCTTCAGTGAGTCTGAGTCCAGTGCACTGCCTCCTCATAGGGACTGTGACTGTGCTATAGATTTGATCCCGGGCAGTAAGTTTCCTAAGGGAAGACTGTTTAATCTGTCGGTACCTGAACATACCGCTATGCGTTCATATATCAAGGAGTCTCTGGAGAAAGGACATATTCGTCCGTCTTCTTCCCCTCTTGGTGCGGGATTCTTTTTTGTGGCAAAAAAGGACGGATCTTTGAGACCTTGTATTGATTATCGGCTTTTAAATAAGATCACTGTCAAATTTCAGTATCCTTTACCGCTGTTGTCTGACTTGTTTGCCCGGATTAAGGGTGCCAAGTGGTTCACCAAGATAGACCTTCGTGGTGCGTACAACCTTGTGTGCATTAAGCAAGGTGATGAATGGAAAACCGCATTCAATACGCCCGAAGGTCATTTTGAGTACTTGGTGATGCCTTTTGGGCTCTCCAATGCGCCTTCAGTTTTTCAGTCCTTTATGCATGACATTTTCCGGAAGTATCTGGATAAATTTTTGATTGTTTATCTGGATGTTATTTTGGTTTTTTCTGATAATTGGGATTCGCATGTGGAGCAGGTCAGGTTGGTCTTTAAAATTTTGCGTGAAAATTCTTTGTTTGTCAAGGGCTCAAAGTGTCTCTTTGGTGTACAGAAGGTTCCCTTTCTGGGGTTCATTTTTTCCCCTTCTGCTGTGGAGATGGACCCAGTCAAGGTCCGAGCTATTCTTGATTGGACTCAGCCCTCGTCAGTTAAGAGTCTTCAGAAGTTCTTGGGCTTCGCTAACTTCTACCGTCGTTTTATCGCTAATTTTTCTAGCATTGTGAAACCTTTGACGGATATGACCAAGAAGGGCTCCGATGTAGCTAACTGGGCTCCTGCTGCCGTGGAGGCTTTCCAGGAGTTGAAACGCCGGTTTACTTCGGCGCCTGTTTTGTGCCAGCCTGACGTCTCACTTCCCTTTCAGGTTGAGGTGGATGCTTCGGAGATTGGGGCAGGGGCCGTTTTGTCGCAGAGAGGCCCTGGTTGCTCTGTTATGAAACCTTGTGCCTTTTTCTCTAGGAAGTTTTCGCCTGCCGAGCGAAATTATGATGTGGGCAATCGGGAGTTGTTGGCCATGAAATGGGCATTTGAGGAGTGGCGTCATTGGCTCGAGGGTGCTAAGCATCGTGTGGTGGTCTTGACTGATCACAAAAATCTGATGTATCTCGAGTCTGCTAAACGCCTTAATCCGAGACAGGCCCGCTGGTCATTGTTTTTCTCCCGCTTTGATTTTGTTGTCTCGTATTTACCAGGTTCAAAGAATGTGAAGGCCGATGCTCTTTCTAGGAGCTTTGTGCCTGATGCTCCTGGAGTCGCTGATCCTGTTGGTATTCTTAAAGATGGAGTTATCTTGTCAGCTATTTCTCCGGATCTGCGACGTGTGTTGCAGAGATTTCAGGCTGATAGGCCTGAGTCTTGTCCACCTGACAGACTGTTTGTCCCGGATAAGTGGACCAGCAGAGTCATTTCCGAGGTTCATTCCTCGGTGTTGGCAGGTCACCCGGGAATTTTTGGCACCAGAGATCTGGTGGCCAGGTCCTTTTGGTGGCCTTCCTTGTCAAGGGATGTGCGGTCATTTGTGCAGTCCTGTGGGACTTGTGCTCGAGCTAAGCCTTGCTGTTCTCGTGCCAGCGGTTTGCTCTTGCCCTTGCCTGTCCCGAAGAGACCTTGGACACATATCTCCATGGATTTCATTTCTGATCTTCCGCTATCTCGGGGCATGTCCGTTATCTGGGTGATATGTGATCGCTTCTCCAAGATGGTCCATTTGGTTCCTTTGCCTAAGCTGCCTTCCTCTTCCGATCTGGTTCCTGTGTTTTTCCAGAACGTGGTTCGCTTGCACGGCATCCCTGAGAATATTGTGTCAGACAGAGGATCCCAGTTCGTTTCCAGGTTCTGGCGATCCTTTTGTAGTAGGATGGGCATTGATTTGTCGTTTTCGTCTGCTTTCCATCCTCAGACTAATGGACAGACGGAGCGAACCAATCAGACTTTGGAGGCTTATTTGAGGTGTTTTGTCTCTGCTGATCAGGACGATTGGGTGACATTCTTGCCGTTGGCTGAGTTTGCCCTTAATAATCGGGCTAGTTCCGCCACCTTGGTTTCGCCTTTTTTCTGCAACTCTGGTTTCCATCCTCGCTTTTCTTCGGGTCATGTGGAGCCTTCTGACTGTCCTGGGGTGGATTCTGTGGTGGATAGGTTGCAGCAGATCTGGAATCATGTGGTGGACAACTTGAAGTTGTCACAGGAGAAGGCTCAGCGCTTTGCCAACCGCCGCCGCGGTGTGGGTCCCCGACTTCGCGTTGGGGATTTGGTATGGCTTTCTTCCCGCTTTGTTCCTATGAAGGTCTCCTCTCCCAAATTTAAACCTCGTTTTATTGGGCCTTACAAGATATTGGAAATCCTTAATCCTGTATCTTTCCGTCTGGATCTTCCTGTGTCGTTTGCTATTCACAATGTATTTCATAGGTCCTTGTTGCGGCGGTACATTGTGCCTGTAGTTCCTTCTGCTGAGCCTCCTGCTCCGGTGTTGGTTGAGGGCGAGTTGGAGTACGTGGTGGAGAAGATCTTGGATTCTCGCCTCTCCAGGCGGAGGCTTCAGTACCTGGTCAAGTGGAAGGGCTATGGTCAGGAGGATAATTCCTGGGTGGTCGCCTCTGATGTTCATGCGGCCGATTTGGTTCGTGCCTTTCATGCCGCTCATCCTGATCGCCCTGGTGGTCGTGGTGAGGGTTCGGTGACCCCTCACTAAGGGGGGGGTACTGTTGTGAATTTGCTTTTTGCTCCCTCTAGTGGTTACTAGTTTTTTGACTCTGGTTTTTCTGTCATTCCTTTTATCCGCACCTGGGTCGTTAGTTAGGGGTGTTGCTATATAAGCTCCCTGGACCTTCAGTTCAATGCCTGGCAACGTAGTTATCAGAGCTAGTCTGCTGTGCTCTTGTCTACTGATCCTGGTTCCAGTTATATCAGCTAAGTCTGCCTTTTGCTTTTTGCTATTTGTTTGGGTTTTGTATTTTTGTCCAGCTTGTTCCAAATCTGTATCCTGACCTTTGCTGGAAGCTCTAGGGGGCTGGTGTTCTCCCCCCGGACCGTTAGACGGTTCGGGGGTTCTTGAATTTCCAGTGTGGATTTTGATAGGGTTTTTGTTGACCATATAAGTTACCTTTCTTTATTCTGCTATCAGTAAGCGGGCCTCTCTGTGCTAAACCTGGTTCATTTCTGTGTTTGTCATTTCCTCTTACCTCACCGTCATTATTTGTGGGGGGCTTCTATCCAGCTTTGGGGTCCCCTTCTCTGGAGGCAAGAAAGGTCTTTGTTTTCCTCTACTAGGGGTAGCTAGATTCTCCGGCTGGCGCGTGTCATCTAGAATCAACGTAGGTATGATCCCCGGCTACTTCTAGTGTTGGCGTTAGGAGTAGATATATGGTCAACCCAGTTACCACTGCCCTATGAGCTGGATTTTTGTATTCTGCAGACTTCCACGTTCCTCTGAGACCCTCGCCATTGGGGTCATAACACGTCTCCTTATTGTGCATCTTGAAACAGCCACACCGGCAGTTTTCAGAGAGTCCAGTATTTCAGCTGATGTTATTTGTGGGTTTTTCTTTGCATCCCGAACAATTTTCTGGCAGTTGTGGACAAAATTTGTGTTGGTCTACCTGACCATGGTTTTGTTTTTACAGAGCCCCTTATTTTCCATTTGTTGCAGAGTTTGAACACTGATGACTGGCATTAGCAATTGCTTTGATATCTTTTTGTATCCCTTTCCTGTTTTAAACAGTTCAACTACCTTTTCCCACAGATCCACTGACAATTCTTTTGCTTTCCCCATGACTCATAACCAAGAAACATAAGTGGCTGAATAAAAGATGCAAGAGTCTGTCTGGTTCCCAGAAACTCACTCAGCTATTATGCACACACACTGATTACAAGCAAACAGGTCACAGATGAGGATGTTACCTTTTAGTAGCCATTCAAACCCATTGGTGACAACTTCTTTACATGTTATCAGGCCAAAATCACCAGGGTATGTACACTTTTGATCAGGGTCATTTGGATGTTTTGGCTTGTCATTATGATTTAAAAAGAGAAAACACAGTAGTTTGACAATAAATGGCTTCACCCAACCACTAACCATGAGTGGAGAAAAAGATTTGGTGTTATCATTCATATTCTCTGAAAAAAGGAAAAGAAAGCAAAAATTCTGCTGGGGTATGTAAACATTTGAGCAAAACTGTATCTACATTACGTGATTGTTGTCTTCAAGGACAGGAACAGGGCAATACGGTACACACACTTACATTTGCATAGTTAAAGAGGAGAGCAGAGTGGGAAAAAAAGAACTGCTTTGTTGCGTGTCATCAGTGGAAGCAGCAGAGTTGCCAGCATGTCAGTGACCACTCTGTGCCAGCAGAGATTGGCACTGGACTCAACGGGTAGGTAGTTTACAACTACCTGCCTGTTAGTTCTTAGAAAAATATTTAGAATTGAGAGTCTTCAGTGGTTGATACCTTTTAATGGCTAACTGAAAAGATGGTAACAAATTGCTAGTTCGTAGGCACCTTGTAAAAATAAAAAATAGTAGGGATGTTGAAAGCAGGTGAGTGGATGCAGTAGCGGTCGGAGGCAGAGCAAGGGTTGACAGAGAAATTTAATCTAACAGTGTTACTCCACACAGGGAGGGGATAAATGGAAGATAGGGCCGTAAAACTGTATATGGCTAACTTAGGGGCAACAGGTAAATGAATAGACAAAGAATAGTTGAAAAGCATCAAACTTATCAATCCGGCGTTGATGAGGAGTAGTCTCGGAGATGATCGCGGTGGCGTCCTGGCCTGAACACTTGAAGAATCCTGTGTCGTCCTGGTATGGAAAGGGCCTTAAATTCTGGTGTCATCGGTGGTCCTGGAATGTCCGATTGCAGGTTCTGGGTCCAAGGGGAAGATTCACTGAAGGAGGAACAGTCCTTTCTCTTAAATACCGACACAGTTCGGGAGTGTACGGGAGCAGGTATATCAGGTAGCCGCACTCTGCGTCCTGGTGGTCCCATCTGGGGGTACGCCCTCTACGGTCTGGCTGCAGGGAGCAACCACTCATGGTCGGTAACACTACAGTGTGCTGGAAGGCTCTCATTCTGTTCCCGCACACTCGCTTCCTGCCCAAACTGCCCTGGTTCCCATGTATTTTTGCCATATTATGTCTTCCACACCCCCAGGTCTTAAGTTCAAAAGTCTGTCCGGGGAACTAGACTCTCTCCCCTGCAACACGGGTGAACGCACTGATGGTTCTGGACTCGTTCCGGAAAAGGCGCGCCGCGGCCGTCCCTCCTCCTTACATTCCTCCCTTCTTTGTGCTCGCTGTTCCATGGGTGAGATTTCTTGCAGCAGGCGTTTCTATTTTCTTATTCCTTCCATAATTTGTCACCAGACGAAATGTTCCTGAGCAAATTGGTTAGGGGTATTCTTGCGGTTGAGCGTTCAGAGTGAAGTAAACTGGGAGTCTCTATCGAGTCCTGAGAAGTGGTTGGATTTGGTTGGACCGACAGGGCTGGGGACATGCCCGATTCAGGTAGAACAGTCATTTCTGGAATTACAGGAGTCTCAGGAGCCTGTTCTTCTTTCTCTCCTACTGGCAATCGTTCCGCATCTTCCTCTTCCTCAACCAGAATTAAAGGAGGGCTTCCAACAGGAGAAACCTCTTCTTCTTTTACATTTGGATCGTGAGATACACACGGCCGGGGCATGTTTCGATGTACCACTCGGGAAGGGGCAGCTTCTTCTTCTTCTTCTGGTCGAATCTCGTAGACTGGCCCTCCATGGCGGACCTGACGTATAACCCGGGGTGGTGTTTTTTCCCACCGATAGCTGAGCTTGCCTCACAGATGCTTGTTTCTCACCAGCACCTGTCCCTCACAGTGAGGCCACTGCAACATGTTCCAACTCTTGAAACCTAGTTTGTACCAAGAGATGCAGGGTTTGCAATCGATGCTGATGTTCTTGCACCCAGTTGGACACCCCCATCCATAGTCCTCCTCTGGGTACAGTTCCAGTTCAGTAATCTCCTTGCCGGACCTGCCGAAAAGAAGGGAGTAAGATGTGTGTCCCGTAGTGTTATGGACTCTGTTGTTATACACCGTGTTCCAAATTATTATGCAAATTGGATTTAAGTGTCATAAAGATTTAATTGTTTTGTTTTTCAAATAAACTCATGGATGATATTGTGTCTCAGGGCTCAATGGGTCACTGAAATCAATCTTAAACACATGTGATAATTAGTTTTCCAGGTGCTTGTAATTAAAGGAAAACTACTTAAAAATGATGTTCCACATTATTAAGCAGGCCACAGGTTTCAAGCAATATGGAAAAAAAAAAGGATATCTCTGCTGCTGAAAAGTGTTAAATAGAGAAATGCCTTGGACAAGGTATGAAAACATTAGATATTTCACGAAAACTTAAGAGTGATTATCATACTTTGAAGAGATTTGTGACTGAAACAGAGCACAGACAGAGTTCACGCAGATAAAGGCATAATGAAGAAGGTTTCTGCCAAATTCATTGGATTAAGAGAGAAGATGCCAAAATACCATTACAAAGCAGCAATCAGTTATTTGAAGCTGCTGGTGCCTCTGGAGTCCCTCGAACCTCAAGGTGTATGATCCTTAAAAGACTTGCTGTGGTGCATAAACCTACTATTCGGTCACCCCTAAACAATGTTCACAAGCAGAAACGGTTGCAGTGGGCCCAGACATGCATGAAGACTATTTTCCAAACAGTCTTGTTTACTGATGAGTGTCGAGCAACCCTGGATGGTCCAGATGGATGGAGTAGTGGATGGTTGGTGGATGGCCACCATGTCCCAACAAGGCTGCGACGTCAGCAAGGAGGTGGAGGAGTCATGTTTTGGGCCGGAATCATGGGGAAACTGTTGTGAATTCCGCTCTTGGGCTCCCTCCGGTGGTTGTAAGTGGCACTTTTGTGAGTTCTGCTCTTGGGCTCCCTTCGGTGGATTTAAGTGGAACTGCTGCTCCTTGGATTTAGCAGTCAGCAGCTGCTTCCACTGATCGTTTATTCTGGCTTGGCTATTTATCCTGGCTCTATCCTTCAGCCAGGGCCAGTTGTCAATGGTTCCTGGTTGGATTCACATCTCTGCTTGGATTTCCCTGATATTCTGACCAGTTCAGCAAAGATAAGTCCTTGCTTTGTTCTTTTGCAGTCCACTTGTTGTGGACTTAATCTTTCTGCACTTTCTATGTTTTTTCTAGTCCAGCTTGTCACTATGGATTTATTCAGTTAAGCTGGAAGCTCTGGGAAGCAGATTTACCCTCCACACCTTTAGTCAGGTGTGGAGATTTTTGTAAATTCTGTGGTGGATTTTTCTAGTTTTTAATACTGACCGCACAGTATTCTGTCCTGTTCTATCTATCTAGCTAGACTGGCCTCCTTTGCTACACCCTGTTTTCATTCTGCGTATGTCATTTCCCTCTCCACTCACAGTCAATATTTGTGGGGGGCTGTCTGTTGTGAATTTGGATTCTGGGCTCCCCCGGTGGCTACTGGTGGAATTGAACTGGTGTCTTCATCTTCTCTGTTCACCTGTTCCCATCAAGATGTGGGAGTCGCTATATAACCTTGCTGCTCTGTTAGTTTCTTGCCGGTCAACAATGTTATCAGAAGCCTCTCTGTGCTTGTTCCTGCTCCTAGACAACTACTAGATAAGTTGGACTCTTGTCCATGTTTGTTTTTGCATTTTTGTTCCAGTTCACAGCTGTAGTTTCGTTACTGTGTCTGGAAAGCTCTTGTGAACAGGAATTGCCACTCTGGTGTTATGAGTTAATGCCAGAGTTTTAAAGTAATTTCTGGATGGTGTTTTTGATAGGGTTTTCAGCTGACCATGAAAGTGTCCTTTCTGTCTTCTGCTATGTAGTAAGTGGACCTCAAATTTGCTAAACCTATTTTCATACTACGTTTGTTATTTCATCTCACTCACCGCCAATACATGTGGGGGGCCTCTGTCTCCTTTCGGGGTATTTCTCTAGAGGTGAGCTAGGACTAATATTTTCCTCTGCTAGTTTTATTTAGTCCTCCGGCTGGTGCTGGGCATCTAGAATCAACGTAGGCATGCTACCCGGCCACTGCTAGTTGTGCGTTAGGTTTAGTTCATGGTCAGCTCAGTTTCCATCTTCCAAGAGCTAGTTCCTATATATGCTTATGCTATGTTCTCTTGCCATTGAGATCATGATAGTTTGACCGGCCTTCAAAGTGTTAATTGTTTGGGCTGAAGCAGGAGAAAAAGAAGTGTTGAAGGGAAATTTTTTTTTTTTTTTTTCCCCTCAGAGTTTTGCTGCCTAGCCCTTAATTGCTGTCTAGCTGCTTCTTACCTCCTCTTAACCCTTGAATGGCTCTGTGTCCACCTGTTTGTAATGGATCTTCAGAGTGTAACTGCAGGTTTGAATAATCTCGCCACGAAGGTACAAAATTTGCAAGATTTTGTTTGTCATGCACCTGTATCTGAGCCGAGAATTCCTTTGCCGGAATTTTTCTCGGGGAATAGATCCGGGTTTCAGAATTTTCGAAATAATTGCAAATTATTTTTGTCCCTGAAATCTCGCTCTGCCGGAGACCCTGCACAGCAGGTCAGGATTGTGATTTCCTTGCTCCGGGGCGACCCTCAAGACTGGGCTTTTTCATTGACACCAGGGGATCCTGCGTTGCTCAATGTGGATGCGTTTTTTCTGGCCTTGGGGTTGCTTTATGACGAACCTCATTTGGAGCTTCAGGCAGAAAAAACTTTGATGTCCCTATCTCAGGGGCAAGATGAAGCGGAAATTTACTGCCAAAGATTCCGTAAATGGTCTGTGCTTACTCAGTGGAATGAGTGCGCCCTGGCGGCGACTTTCAGAGAGGGTCTCTCTGATGCCATTAAGGATGTTATGGTGGGGTTCCCTGTGCCTGCGGGTCTGAATGAGTCCATGACAATGGCTATTCAGATCGATAGGCGTTTGCGGGAGCGCAAACCAGTGCACCATCTGGCGGTGTCCACTGAGAAGTCGCCAGAGAGTATGCAGTGTGATAGAATTCTGTCCCGAAGCGAGCGGCAGAATTTTAGACGGAAAAATGGGTTGTGTTTCTATTGTGGTGATTCTACTCATGTTATATCAGCATGCTCTAAGCGCACTAAAAAGCTTGGTAAATCTGTTTCCATTTGCACCTTACCGTCTAAATTTATTCTATCTGTGACCCTGATTTGCTCTTTGTCATCTATTACCACGGACGCCTATGTCGACTCTGGCGCCGCTTTGAGTCTTATGGATTGGTCCTTTGCCAAACGCTGTGGGTATGATTTAGAGCCTTTGGAGACTCCTATTCCTCTGAAGGGGATTGACTCCACCCCATTGGCTAATAATAATCCACAATACTGGACACAAGTAACTATGCGTATTAATCCGGATCACCAGGAGATTATTCGCTTTCTGGTGCTGTATAATCTACATGATGATTTGGTGCTAGGATTGCCTTGGCTGCAATCTCACAACCCAGTCCTCGACTGGAGAGCTATGTCTGTGTTGAGCTGGGGATGTAAGGGGGCTCATGGGGATGTACCTGTGGTTTCCATCTCATCATCCATTCCCTCTGAAATTCCTGAGTTCCTGTCTGACTATCGTGACGTCTTTGAAGAATCCAAGCTTGGTTCGTTACCTCCGCACCGAGAGTGCGATTGTGCCATAGATTTAATCCCGGGTAGTAAATACCCAAAGGGTCGTTTATTTAATCTGTCTGTGCCTGAACATGCTGCTATGCGAGAATATATAAAGGAGTCTTTGGAAAAGGGACATATTCGTCCATCGTCATCTCCCTTAGGAGCCGGTTTTTTCTTTGTGTCAAAAAAAGACGGCTCTTTGAGACCATGTATTGATTATCGGCTTTTGAATAAAATCACTGTTAAATATCAATACCCATTGCCGTTGCTGACTGATTTGTTTGCTCGCATAAAGGGGGCCAAGTGGTTCTCTAAGATTGACCTTCGTGGGGCGTATAATTTGGTGCGAATCAGGCAGGGGGATGAGTGGAAAACCGCATTTAATACGCCCGAGGGCCACTTTGAGTATTTAGTGATGCCTTTTGGTCTTTCTAATGCTCCGTCAGTTTTCCAGTCCTTTATGCATGATATTTTTCGCGATTATTTGGATAAATTTATGATTGTGTATCTGGATGATATTCTGATTTTTTCGGATGACTGGGACTCTCATGTCCAGCAAGTCAGGAGGGTTTTTCAGGTTTTGCGGTCTAATTCTTTGTGTGTGAAGGGTTCTAAGTGTGTTTTTGGGGTACAGAGGATTTCCTTTTTGGGATATATTTTTTCTCCCTCTTCCATTGAAATGGATCCTGTCAAGGTTCAGGCTATTTGTGATTGGACGCAGCCCTCTTCTCTTAAGAGTCTTCAGAAATTTTTGGGCTTTGCTAACTTTTATCGTCGATTTATTGCTGGTTTTTCGGATATTGCTAAACCATTGACCGATTTGACTAAGAAGGGTGCTGATGTTGCTGATTGGTCCCCTGATGCTGTGGAGGCCTTTCGGGAGCTTAAGCGCCGTTTTTCCTCTGCCCCTGTGTTGCGTCAGCCTGATGTTGCTCTACCTTTTCAGGTTGAGGTCGACGCTTCTGAGATCGGAGCTGGGGCAGTGTTGTCGCAGAAAAGTTCTGACTGCTCCGTGATGAGGCCTTGTGCCTTCTTTTCCCGTAAATTTTCGCCCGCTGAGCGGAATTATGATGTTGGGAATCGGGAGCTTTTGGCCATGAAGTGGGCTTTTGAGGAGTGGCGCCATTGGCTTGAGGGGGCCAGACATCAGGTGGTGGTATTGACTGACCACAAAAATTTGATTTATCTTGAGACCGCCAGGCGCCTGAATCCTAGACAGGCGCGCTGGTCATTATTTTTCTCTCGGTTTAATTTTGTGGTGTCATACCTACCGGGTTCTAAGAATGTTAAGGCGGATGCCCTTTCTAGGAGTTTTGAGCCTGACTCGCCTGGTAACTCTGAGCCCACAGGTATCCTTAAGGATGGAGTGGTATTGTCAGCCGTTTCTCCAGACCTGCGGCGGGCCTTGCAGGAGTTTCAGGCGGATAGACCTGATCGTTGCCCACCTGATAAACTGTTTGTTCCTGATGATTGGACCAGTAGAGTCATCTCTGAGGTTCATTCTTCTGCGTTGGCAGGTCATCCTGGCATTTTTGGTACCAGGGATTTGGTGGCAAGGTCCTTCTGGTGGCCTTCCCTGTCACGAGATGTGCGAGGCTTTGTGCAGTCTTGTGACGTTTGTGCTCGGGCCAAGCCTTGTTGTTCTCGGGCTAGCGGATTGTTGTTGCCCTTGCCTATTCCTAAGAGGCCTTGGATGCACATCTCGATGGATTTTATTTCAGATCTGCCTGTTTCTCAGAAGATGTCTGTCATCTGGGTGGTGTGTGACCGTTTTTCTAAGATGGTCCATTTGGTTCCTCTGCCCAAGTTACCTTCTTCTTCCGAGTTGGTTCCTCTGTTTTTTCAAAATGTTGTTCGTTTGCATGGTATTCCTGAGAATATCGTTTCTGACAGAGGGACCCAATTCGTGTCTAGATTTTGGCGGGCATTCTGTGCTAGGATGGGCATAGATTTATCTTTTTCGTCCGCTTTCCATCCTCAGACGAATGGCCAGACCGAGCGGATTAATCAGACCCTGGAGACATATCTGAGGTGTTTTGTGTCTGCTGACCAGGATGATTGGGTTGCTTTTTTGCCATTGGCGGAGTTCGCTCTCAATAATCGGGCCAGCTCTGCCACTTTGGTGTCCCCGTTTTTCTGTAATTCGGGGTTTCATCCTCGATTTTCCTCTGGTCAGGTGGAATCTTCGGATTGTCCTGGAGTGGATGCTGTGGTGGAGAGATTGCATCAGATCTGGGGGCAGGTGGTGGACAATTTGAGGTTGTCCCAGGAGAAGACTCAGCTTTTTGCCAACCGCCACCGTCGTGTTGGTCCTCGGCTTTCTGTTGGGGATTTGGTGTGGTTGTCTTCTCGTTTTGTCCCTATGAGGGTCTCTTCTCCTAAGTTTAAGCCTCGGTTTATCGGCCCGTATAAGATATTGGAGATTCTTAACCCTGTTTCCTTCCGTTTGGACCTCCCTGCATCCTTTTCTATTCATAACGTTTTTCATCGGTCATTATTGCGCAGGTATGAGGTACCGGTTGTGCCTTCCGTTGAGCCTCCTGCTCCGGTGTTGGTTGAGGGCGAGTTGGAGTACATTGTGGAGAAAATCTTAGACTCTCGTGTTTCCAGACGGAGACTCCAGTATCTGGTCAAGTGGAAGGGATATGGCCAGGAGGATAATTCTTGGGTGAATGCATCTGATGTTCATGCCTCCGATCTGGTTCGTGCCTTTCATAGGGCCCATCCTGATCGCCCTGGTGGTTCTGGTGAGGGTTCGGTGCCCCCTCCTTGAGGGGGGGGTACTGTTGTGAATTTGGATTCTGGGCTCCCCCGGTGGCTACTGGTGGAATTGAACTGGTGTCTTCATCTTCTCTGTTCACCTGTTCCCATCAAGATGTGGGAGTCGCTATATAACCTTGCTGCTCTGTTAGTTTCTTGCCGGTCAACAATGTTATCAGAAGCCTCTCTGTGCTTGTTCCTGCTCCTAGACAACTACTAGATAAGTTGGACTCTTGTCCATGTTTGTTTTTGCATTTTTGTTCCAGTTCACAGCTGTAGTTTCGTTACTGTGTCTGGAAAGCTCTTGTGAACAGGAATTGCCACTCTGGTGTTATGAGTTAATGCCAGAGTTTTAAAGTAATTTCTGGATGGTGTTTTTGATAGGGTTTTCAGCTGACCATGAAAGTGTCCTTTCTGTCTTCTGCTATGTAGTAAGTGGACCTCAAATTTGCTAAACCTATTTTCATACTACGTTTGTTATTTCATCTCACTCACCGCCAATACATGTGGGGGGCCTCTGTCTCCTTTCGGGGTATTTCTCTAGAGGTGAGCTAGGACTAATATTTTCCTCTGCTAGTTTTATTTAGTCCTCCGGCTGGTGCTGGGCATCTAGAATCAACGTAGGCATGCTACCCGGCCACTGCTAGTTGTGCGTTAGGTTTAGTTCATGGTCAGCTCAGTTCCCATCTTCCAAGAGCTAGTTCCTATATATGCTTATGCTATGTTCTCTTGCCATTGAGATCATGACAGCTGTCCTATCCTTTGGGGATTTTCTCTGAGGCAAGATAGCTTTCCTGTTTCTATCTTTAGGGGCAGTTAGTCCTCCGGCTGTGACGAGATGTCTAGGGAGTGACAGGAACATCCCACGGCTACTTCTAGTGTTGTGTTAAGCTCAGGAACTGCGGTCAGTACAGGTACCACCTCCTCCAGAGCACGTCCCATGTTGCTCCTAAACCATCAGTTCATAACAGTACAACTGGCCAAAAATGAATTAAATGCATCTCAAAAGAAGGAAAAAAAGGAAAATTTTGAGCCATTTTTTTTTCTGCAGTCTGTTTTGTCTTTTTTTTCCTCTTAATCTTTGGGTGGTTCAGGATTTTGGCGCTGGCATGGATGTTCAGGGTTTGTTTTCTCATGTGGATCAACTTGCTGCAAGAGTACAGAGTATCCAAAATTATGTTGTCCAGACTCCGGCTTTAGAGCCTAAAATTCCTACTCCTGATTTGTTTTTTGGGGACAGATCCAAGTTTCTGAACTTTAAAAATAACTGCAAATTGTTTTTTGCTTTGAAACCCCAATCCTCTGGTGATCCCATTCAGCAGGTTAAAATCTTCATCTCTCAGCTGCATGGTGACCCTCAGGACTGGGCATTCTCCCTTGAATCAGGGGATCCGGCATTGCTTAATGTAGACGCATTTTTTCAAGCGCTCGGATTATTGTATGACGAACCTAATTCTGTGGATCATGCAGAAAAAACCTTGTTGGCCCTATGTCAGGGTCAGGAAGCGGCAGAATTATACTGCCAGAAATTTAGAAAATGGTCTGTGCTCACTAAATGAAATGAGGATGCTCTGGCTGCAATTTTCAGAAAGGGTCTTTCTGAAGCCCTGAAAGATGTTATGGTGGGGTTCCCCTTGCCTGCTGGTTTGAGCGAATCTATGTCTCTAGCCATTCAGATTGATCGGCGCCTGCGTGAGCGCAAAGTTGTGCACCATATGGCAGTGTCCTCTGAGCGGAGTCCTGAGCCTATGCAATGTGATAGGATTTTGACTAGAGCAGAACGGCAGGGATTCAGACGTCAGAATGGGCTGTGTTTTTACTGTGGTGATTCTGCTCATGTTATTTCTGATTGCCCTAAGCGTACTAAGAGGGTCGCTAGGTCTGTTACCATCAGTACCGTACAGCCTAAATTTCTCTTATCTGTGACCCTGATTTGCTCATTATCGTCCTTTTCTGTCATGGCATTTGTGGATTCAGGCGCTGCCCTGAACTTAATGGACTTGGAATTCGCCAGGCGCTGTGGTTTTTCCTTGCAGCCTTTGCAGAGCCCTATTCCTTTGAGGGGGATTGATGCTACACTGTTGGCCAAGAATAAACCTCAGTATTGGACTCAGCTGACCATGTGCATGGCTCCAGCACATCAGGAAGATTGCCGTTTTCTGGTGTTGCATAACTTGCATGATGTTGTTGTACTGGGTTTTCCATGGTTACAGGAACATAATCCGGTGCTGGATTGGAAATCTATGTCTGTGACTAGTTGAGGTTGTCAAGGGGTACATTGTGACGTTCCTTTGATGTCAATTTCCTCTTCCCCCTCTTCTGAAGTCCCTGAGTTTTTGTCGGATTTCCAGGATGTATTTGATGAGCCCAAGTCCAGTTCCCTTCCTCCACATAGGGACTGTGATTGTGCTATTAACTTGATTCATGGCTGTAAGTTCCCTAAGGGCCGACTTTTCAATCTGTCTGTGCCAAAGCATGCCGCCATGCGGAGTTATGTCAAGGAGTCTTTGGAGAAGGGGCATATTCGGCCGTCTTCGTCACCATTGGGAGCGGCATTCTTTTTTGTTGCCAAGAAGGATGGCTCCTTGAGACCCTGTATTGATTATCGCCTTCTTAATAAGATCACGGTCAAATTCCAATACCCTTTACCTTTGCTTTCTGATTTGTTTGCTCGGAATAAGGGGGCTAGTTGGTTTACTAAGATTGACCTTCGAGGGGCATATAATCTTGTTTGTATTAAACAGGGTGACGAATGGAAAACTGCATTTAATATGCCTGAAGGCCATTTTGAATACCTTGTGATGCCTTTCGGGCTTTCTAATGCTCCTTCTGTATTTCAGGCCTTCATGCATGATATTTTCCGCAATTATCTTGGTAAATTCATGATTGTGTATTTGGATGATATTTTGATTTTTTCCGATGATTGGGAGTCTTATGTGAAGCAGGTCAGGATGGTATTCCAGATCCTTCGTGATAATGCTTTATTTGTGAAGGGGTCTAAGTGCCTATTTGGAGTTCAGAAGGTCTCTTTTTTGGGTTTTATTTTTTCTCCCTTGTCTATAGAAATGGATCCTGTTAAGGTCCAAGCCATTCATGACTGGATTCAACCCACATCGGTGAAGACTCAGAGCCTTCAGAAATTTTTGGGCTTTGCTAATTTTTATCGCCGTTTCATTGCCAACTTTTCCAGTGTGGTTAAGCCCCTGACCGATTTGACGAAGAAAGGCGCTGATGTGACGAATTGGTCCTCTGTGGCTGTTGAGGCCTTTCAGGAGCTTAAACACCGATTTTCTTCTGCCCCTGTGTTGCGTCAGCCGGATGTTTCTCTTCCTTTTCAGGTTGAGGTTGACGCTTCTGAGATTGGGGCAGGGGCCGTTTTGTCTCAGAGGAATTCTGATGGTTCTTTGATGAAACCGTGTGCTTTTTTTTCCAGAAAGTTTTCGCCTGCGGAGCGCAATTATGACGTTGGTAATCGGGAGTTGTTGGCTATGAAGTGGGCATTTGAGGAGTGGCGACATTGGCTTGAGGGAGCCAAGCACCGCGTTGTGGTCTTGACCGATCATAAGAATCTGATTTACCTCGAGTCGGCCAAGCGGCTGAACCCTAGACAGGCTCGATGGTCCCTGTTTTTCTCCCGTTTTGATTTTGTGGTCTCGTATCTTCCGGGATCTAAGAATGTTAAGGCTGATGCCCTCTCTAGGAGTTTTTTGCCTGATTCTCCTGGAGTCCTTGAGCCGGTTGGCATTCTTAAAGAAGGGGTAATTCTTTCTGCCATCTCCCCTGATTTGCGGCGGGTGCTTCAGGAATTTCAGGCTGATAAACCTGACCGCTGTCCTGTAGGGAAGCTGTTTGTTCCTGATAGATGGACTAGTAAGGTAATTTCTGAGGTTCATTGTTCAGTGTTGGCTGGTCATCCTGGGATTTTTGGTACCAGAGATTTGGTTGCTAGGTCCTTTTGGTGGCCTTCCTTGTCGCGGGATGTGCGTTCTTTTGTGCAGTCCTGTGGGACTTGTGCCCGGGCCAAGCCTTGCTGTTCCCGCGCTAGTGGGTTGCTTTTGCCTTTGCCGGTCCCTGAGAGGCCCTGGACGCATATTTCCATGGATTTTATTTCGGATCTTCCTGTTTCCCAGAAGATGTCTGTTATCTGGGTGGTTTGTGACCGGTTCTCTAAAATGGTCCATTTGGTACCTTTGCCTAAATTGCCTTCCTCCTCTGATTTGGTTCCATTGTTTTTTCAGCATGTGGTTCGTTTGCATGGCATTCCGGAGAATATTGTGTCTGACAGAGGTTCCCAGTTTGTTTCTAGGTTTTGGCGGGCCTTTTGTGCTAGGATGGGCATTGATTTGTCTTTTTCTTCGGCGTTCCATCCTCAGACAAATGGCCAAACTGAGCGAACTAATCAGACCTTGGAAACCTATTTGAGATGCTTTGTGTCTGTTGATCAGGATGATTGGGTGGCTTTCTTGCCGCTGGCCGAGTTTGCCCTTAATAATCGGGCTAGTTCGGCTACTTTGGTTTCGCCTTTTGTTTTGTAATTTTGGTTTTCATCCTCGTTTTTCTTCGGGCAGGTTGAGCCTTCTGATTGTCCTGGTGTGGATTCTGTGGTGGACAGGTTACAGCAGATTTGGACTCATGTGGTAGACAATTTGACGTTGTCTCAGGAAAAGGCTCAACGTTTTGCTAACCGCCGTCGGTGTGTTGGTCCCCGGCTTCGGGTGGGGGATTTAGTCTGGGATTCACTGTCACATCTACACATGTGACAATTTGAATTTTTCATTTTTTTAGAGATCTTCTTCAACTGCGGCACAAACTGGGCAGGAGCAGCGGACTCAAGGTCGGGTGGAAAGATGGCAGCGGGTACGTATACAAGGCTGACTGTTTACTGTATCCTCAGTGTAATATTCTTGAATCTTCTTTTCTTTCCATTCCTATTTCTTAACTTTTTTCTTCTGGAATCCTTTTGTATGTTGACTTTCCTATTCATGCCATTTCTCAGCATCTTTTTTCTTTTTTTACCTTATGTTAATTCACTAAACTTTAATGACTTTATTTAATTTTTAGGTTCCACAACGGGAGGATGACCTAATTGAAAATTACCTCCTCATCTCCCTGGTCCAGGAGCGAGTCCCGTTGTGGGACACCCGGGATCCACTGCACTCAAACAACGTCACGATCTGGCGCCTATGGAATGAGGTGGCCAAAGAGATGTGGGATGGCTGGGACAACGCCCCGACTCGGGTCCGAAATGCATTTGGTAAGTATTGCACTGCAGTGTGAAGCAGCAGAGACCTTGGCCGTGCTCACACAACTGTGTGTGATGAAAGAAACTCTCAGGAGTTTCTCTCATCACACACAGTTGTGTGAGCACGGCCAAAAGTCCATTTTCTGACCTTTTTTTTTTTTTACCAGTGGCCAAAGTCAAAACACGTTGGCGTTCGATGAAGGACCGCTTCAACAAGGACCTGCGTCAAGAGAGCCGTGTTCCCAGTGGTTCAGGAGCAAGGATCAGAAAATACAAATACCATCGCGTTCTGGCATTTTTAAGACCGGTCCTTGCCCAGAGAACGTAAGTATTTTTCCCTTGCATTAGGTTGTATTGTATTGCCATAATCTGTATATTTCTATTCCACAGGATTTTGCGTCTCGTTAATTTTTGGTATTAATTTTCTTTTTCCTTTTTTCACAGCACATGGAGCACAACTATTGGCCCAGGTTCTGGAGCGGTCCTTCATCCGACAGCCACGGACCCGTCCCAGCCATCCAGCAGCGCTGCAGCAAGTGGGACTTCCACACTAACTGGAGACCAGGGAGCTGGTCCATCAGGTCTTCCCCTTTCGCAGTCCTCTTCCACTGCCCCTTTTTTTGGGGCTTCTCCCGGCAGCGGCAGAGGGCATCGGATAGATCACTCAGGCCCGAGTTTTTGCACTTGAGCTCGGTTTTACATGACGCAATCAAGGCTTTGAGTGACCGAATGGATATTTCACATAACCTCTTGAATGCACGTATCCAGGAGGTCACCAAAAGCCTTGACCAAGTGAAAGCCGACCTCCAGAGGCCAGCACATCATTTTTTAACCAAATTGAGCAGGGCATGTTGGAACACCTTACTCCTGATCTCCAGCTGAGTGTCATGCAGGCCTGCAATGCTGCTTACGTGCAGGCTATGCAGCAGAGTCGGTATTTCCAGCAGACAGTGTCGGCATATCCACCTGTGCCTTCACTGTCATGATTAACCTCAATGCCGACCTCTGCTGCATACCGGTGCACGGCCACCTCAATTCCTAGCACTGCCGGACACTACTACAGCACCACCACCATGCCGAGTGCAGTTGGACATCCCACCGCCACCACCATGACAACCGCTGCTCCTGCTTGGACCTCCTCCACTGACACCACGATGCAGCAGGACCCTGGCATGGGCTTCCGTACCGCCACCACCGCGATGCAGCAGTACCCTGGCATGGCCTTCCGTACCGCCACCACCATGATGCAGCAGGACCCTGGCATGGCCTTCCGTACCGCCACCACCACGATGCAGCAGGACCCTGGCATGGCCTTGCGTACCGCCACCACCACGATGCAGCAGGACCCTGGCATGGCCTTGCGTACCGCCACCACCACGATGCAGCAGGACCCTGGCATGGCCTTACGCTCTACAAGCGCTATGGACTCTGGCATGGCTGCAAGTTCTACGAGCACTATGGACTCTGGCATGGCCTTATGCTCTACGAGCACTATGGACTCTGGCATGGCCTTACGCTCTATGAGCACTATGGACTCTGGCATGGCCTTACGCTCTACGAGCACTATGGACTCTGGCATGGCTGCACGCTCTTCGAGCACTATGGACTCTGGCATGGCTGCACGCTCTACGAGCACTATGGACTCTGGCATGGCTGCATGCTCTATGAGCACTATGGACTCTGGCATGGTGCAGCCGGACCCTGACAGGTCACCCACTACTACGCCACGCCATATGAGCCCACCAAGACTTCCCAGAACCCGGCAAACCCCCCCCCCCCAAAAAAAAAAAACAGGACTCTTAGTATTCCTCCCCCTTCACCTCCCAATGTGTCTGTAATGTCAGGTTTGTCTCACCCTTCCAGTGCGTCTCAAGCCTCTCATGTGTCAAGCCCCATCCCCGAACTTCCAGACCCTACTAGTTTCATTGCCCCTTCTGCCACCTCTGCATCGTCCACGGTTAGCCAGGCCTCAGTGCTTCACACCCCCCGTTTACATCACTCTACCCCAAGCCGGCGCAGTTAAATAAATATTTTGGTTGTTAAAAAATAAATACAAAGTTTTTTTGCCCTAATTATGTTTGGTTTATTGTGTCTTTCGCCGCCCGCAAAACACACCGTGCGCCAAATAAGAAACTTCGCCACACTTTATTTTTTGGCAACATCATATCTCAAGTAGTTTTTTTTAAAAAAAAGACTGCAGTTTTGTGTGTCTTTAGTATAGAGATATGAGGTGGGCCAAAAAATGTATACTTGTATTATCTCCATAATCAATTCTTTCTACTTTGTCTGTGACTAGTGTTGCAGTCAAAAGAGAAAATAGCCAGAAAGGCTACGCAGACAGCTGCGGGCTGATATTCATAGCCTAGAGAGGGGCCATGGATATTGCCCCCCCCCCCCGGCTACAAATACCAGTCCGCAGCCGCCCCGGAAATGGCGCATCTGTGAGATGCACCAATTCTGGCATTAGCCCCTCTCTTCCCACTCCCGTGTAGCGGTGGGATATGGGGTAATAAGGGGTTAATGTCACCTTGCTATCGTAAGGTGACATTAAGCAGGGTTAATAACGGAGAGGCGTCAATAAGACGCCTGTCCGTTATTAATCCAATAGTAAGAAAAGGGTTAATAAAACACACACACATTAGGAAAAAGTATTTTAATATTCTTCATTTCACCATACTTACCATACTTCAGCGCCTGTAAAAAACTTAAAATAATAAACCGTATACTACCTGTCCGCCATAGTCCAATTAATAACGAGTGTCCCACGACGATCTCCCCTATAGAACAGTGACATCTGGTGATGTCACTGCTCTATAGGACCTTCAGTGACACACTGACAGGAGACAATGGCTCCTGCAGTGCATCACTGAGGTTACCTGAGTTCAAAGTGTCACTTTATGGCAATTGCTGCATGGGAAAATGTCTCATACAGCAATGCCATAAAGTGAGACTAGGGACTTTTTTTTTACAGTGGCGGAGGAATACAGTGGCGGAAGGATACCTTCCTGCCGTCATTGTGTTCCTGGGGCCCCTGGAGAGCGGTTGCAACAGCTGTTGCTGCTTCTCTCCACGGGAGATCATCGTGGGACACTCGTGGATTTCTGCGGACAGGGAGTATATTGGTTGTTTGTTTTTTTCATATTTTTTACAGATGACACTGGCTTCGGGGATCAAAGTGACAAGTAATGGTGAGTATGTAATCTATGTTTAATGTACTGTATGTCTGTATGTATGTACTGTATGTATGTATGTATACAGTATGTATGCATGTAGTATGTATGTAGCATGTATGTAGTATGTATGGATGTATGTATGCAGTATGTATGTAGCATGCATGTAGCATGTATGTAGTATGTAGCATGTATGTAGCATGTAGTATGTATGTAGCATGTATGTATGTAGCATGTATGTAGTATGTATGTATGTAGCATGTATGTAGTATGTATGTAGTATGTATGTGGTATGTATGTATGTAGCATGTATGTATGTATATAGTATGTATGTAGCACGTATGTAGCATGTATGTAGCATGTATGTATGTATGTAGAATGTATGTATGTAGCATGTATGTATTTAGTATGTAGCATGTATGTAGCATGTATGTATGTAGCATGTATGTATGTAGCATGTATGTAGCATGTATGTATGTATGTAGCATGTATGTAGCATGTATGTATGTAGCATATATGTAGCATGTATGTAGCATGTATGTATGTATGTAGCATGTATGTAGCATGTATGTATGTATGTAGCATGTATGTAGCATGTATGTAGCATGTATGTAGTATGTTTTATGTATGTTTTATGTATGTAGTATGTATGTATGTAGCATGTATGTAGCATGTATGTATGTATGTATGTATGTAGCATGTATGTATGTAGCATGCATGTATGTAGCATGTATGTAGCATGTATGTAGCATGTATGTATGTATGTAGCATGTATGGAGTATTTTTTTTTTTTACATTCAACACATTAGCCGGATGATGGGACTACTACTGTCCCATCATTGGCTAATGTGTCAATCACTGTCAGTGTAGCAGGCATCGTCCGATGGGACTTGTAGTCCCATCGGACGATGCCTGCACAGACACAAAGACCCCCGGCAGTCCGCACAGACCCCCCGGCAGGCCGTACAGACCCCGGAGAGGCCGCACAGACCCCCCGGCAGGCCGTACAGACCCCAGAGAAGCCGCACAGACCCCCCGGCAGGCCGTACAGACCCCGGAGAGGCCGCACAGACCCCCCGGCAGGCCGTACAGACCCCAGAGAAGCCGCACAGACCCCCCGGAAGGTCGTACAGACCCCGGAGAGGCCACACAGACCCCCCCGGCAGGCACACACACTCGCACAGACCCTGCCCGCACAGAGACACGCAGTCTCCGCCCACGCACCGCCCACACTCCATTATAGTGCATTTTTGCACTGTGGGGACCTCCGATTCCGATATCGCAGAAATATCGGAACTCGGTATCGGAATTCCGATACAGCGAATATCGGCCGATACCCGTTATTTGCAGTATCGGAATGCTCAACACTATTGGGGAGAGGTTGTGGCGGGGGAAAATTTTAATTTTTGCCATACACACGGCGGCCCATATCCGAGTTCTTGAAAGTCTGGGAATCGTTGCCACGGCCAAAAGCTCCAATGTCCATGGCGATGAAGCAACAGTTCGCATCAGCTATTGCCATGAGCACAACAGAAAAATATTTTTTATAGTTGAAATACTCTGATCCTGTTCTGGCAGGTTTGATAATGCGGATGTGCTTTCCATCCACAGCTCCTAAACAGTTGGGGAAATCACACACACTCCAGAATTTTTCCAAAATTTCAAGCCACATGTCGACAGTGGGTAGGGGTATAAACTCATCCCGGAGTACATTCCACAAAGCCCGACAGGTGTCCGCAACTATTCCAGACAGGGTGGATATTCCAAGCCGGTATTGGAAGTGGAGGGATGATAAACTCTCTCCGGTTGCCAGAAATCTGTAAGAAAAAGAAACCCCCCAAAAATTACAAACTATTCTATTTATGGTGTGGTTACGCTAAAGAAAGAAAGGAAAATACCCAAAACATACATGTCATAAAACACAAAATTTGGACTGTCATTGTTTTAGATTTGGAACGTACCTTAATGTAACCAGCAGACGTTCCTCCGGTGGAATCGCTCTACGAAGCTGGGTGTCCTGTCTCCGTATGGCTCCTTGAACATGAGCAAGCAAATCCCAGAACGAGTCTTGCGACATCCTTGTATATTCATGGAATTTCTCCGGGTTGGCATTAAGCTCGCCATACAGCGTGTGATAGGCTCCACGGCTCTCACGTAGTTCGATAATGGGGTGTCTGTTATGATCCGGTGACCTTGGAGCCGCATGAAAACTTTCTCTGGAGTCGGTGGAACCTGTACTGACCGCAAATCCTGAACTAACACCGCAACTAGAAGTAGCCGTGGGGTGTGCCTAACAAACCCTAGACACCTCGACACAGCCGGAGGACTAAATACCCCTATAGATGGAAATAGGAATGCTATCTTGCCTCAGAGCAGACCCCCAAAGGATAGGCAGCCCCCCACGAATAATGACTGTGAGTAGGAGAAGAATAGACACACGCAGGTAGAAAACAGGATTTAGCAAAAGAGGCCACTCTAGCTAAATAGGAAAGGATAGGACAGATTACTAGGCGGTCAGTATTAAAACCCTTCCAAAAATATCCACAACAGATAATACAAAAAGTTCCACAATCTAACTAAAGACATGGAATGTATATCTGCCACTCCAGAGAATCCAGCAAGACTGAGAAAATACTGACACAATCTAAGCTGGACAAGAAAACACAAAGAATAGCACTGAATTGTGAAGCACACAGCATGTGTGCCACAGGAAAAAAAAACCAGACACTTATCTTTGCTGATTTGGCTGAAAGACAGGAGGAACCAGGCAGAGGTCCACACCTCCCAACAACAATTGACAAATGGCAAGGACTAATGAATGCTGCACACCTAAATACCCCAGTCAGAACTGCAATCAGCAGACACACCTGACCAGGACTGCAACCCAGGGACAACTGCATTACCACCTACTACTACCGGAGGGAACCCAAAAGCAGAATTCACAACAGGTGCCTCCAAAAATGCCTACGTGGTCTCCTTCTCCATCTTTCGCGATTTATGTCTTGCTCCCAAGCTAAAGCACAGGCAAGAAACAGCTTGATGCTTAAATCCAGGTTGAAATAAAAGCTCTCCATGCGAAGATCCATCATGACACAGGATACAGGAGCAAAATCTGAAGATTCCAGCTGTTCAGGGGTCTATATAAAGAAATCCCATAATACACGCCCTCTGTAGTGCCATTGGCGGTGTCTGGTTATCTTGATTTTTCTCTTGTGAAAGTTCTCATCATGCGCACCAAAACCGCAAACGCATGAAAAAACGCATATAAACGCGTACAAGCGCGGCATTTTTTTTAACCGCATGCGGTAACGCATGCGTCTAAAAAACGCCGCGTTTGTACTCGTTAATATGCGTTTTTTCCACCACTTGCGTATGCGGATTAAACGCTGCTGATTTAAACGCTAATGTGAAACTAGCCTAACACATTCATGTACTGATTCACTGTCTCCCCCTCTCTTTGCATCCGAATAAACAGACATGACCTCAACTCTCCTACATCTGTGGGGTCCCCATGTGTCTCTTCCAGTATATGTAGGACCTTGTCAAACGTGTCACGCTGTCAGGGGGTTTCAACATCACTGAATCTTTGGCCTCTTCCTCTAGGGCCATTATGGCGATTTCCGCCTGAAGTGCAGGCACCATAGGGTGCATTTTCATCATGCCCCTAATACATTCAGTCCAGCTCCACAACATGTTAATGTTCCCATTAAACTTTAGCAAGTTAGTTAGCACAGCCCCCAGGGAGATATTGGACCTGGGGAGTGCTCCAGATGCCTGGTCTGCCCCTTCCGAACTTGAAGACTGCATCCTGCCAACTACGCCAAGTGAAAGCAGGTGAGCGGATGCAGTAACGGTCAGAGGCAGAGCAAGTGTTAACAGAGGGATTAAATCTAACAGCGTTACTCCACACAAGGAGGGGATAAATGGAAGATAGGGTAGTAAAACTGTATACGGCTAACTTAGGGGCAACAGGTATATGAATAGACAAAGAAAAGTTCAAAAGCATCAAACTTATCAATCCGGTGTTGATGAGGAGTAGTCTCTGAGATGATCGCGGTGGCGTTCTGGCCTGAACGCTTGAAGAATCCAATGTCGTCCTGGTATGGAAAGGGCCTTGAATTCTGGTGTCATCAGTGGTCCTGGAATGTCCGGTCGCAGTTTCTGGGTCCAAGGGGAGGTTTCACTGAAGGAGGAACAGTCCTTTCTCTTAAGTACTGACACAGTATGGGAGTGTACGGGAGCGGGTATGTTAGTTAGCCACACTCTGTCTGCAGCCTGGTGGTCCCATCTGGGGGTGTGCCCTCTATGGTCTGGCTGCAGGGAGGAACCACTCACGGTCAGTAACGCTACGGGAGTCAGCATGGTTAGAGGTTTCTGGAAGTGTCTGCGCCTGTGGCGTAGGCATACTTCGACCTGACCGTGCTGTGCAGGAAGGCTCGCACTCTGTTCATGCACATTATCGCTTCCCGCCCAAACTGCCCTGGTTCCCGCATATTGTCGCCCTTTTATGTCTTCCACGCCCCCTGGTCTTAAGTTCAAAAGTCTGTCTGGGGAACTAAACTCTCCCCCCTGCAACAAAAATTTTGTTTGAATGCAGATTGCACATTTTCTGTTAGTACAATAAACCTAATTTCAAGGCAGAAACATTACTGTGTCCAACAGTTATTAGATATATGAAACTGAAATAGCTGTTGCCAAAAAAACAATTTTTATAAAACATTAAGCTTAAGATTAATAGGGGTGCCCAAACTTTTTCATATAACTGTATTTAAGCACTAAAAAGGTTCACATGGCAGCACATTCATTAATGTAAGTGCTGGAAGGGAAATCCACTCCTCAAAAAAGAACTGCGTACACCAAACAAGAAATATAGGGGATCATTAACAAATGTATTCAACATAATATTTTTCCAAAATGTATTAATACATATCAGAACAGTACAGCACACAAATAAAACCTATGTACAGAGTAAAGGTGCCAACTAATAGAGTGGGCCCACAATCCCCTACTTACCCAATAATGTAGCAGAATGACCAGTGTAATAGTAAAATATTAGGCAAATAAACAGGTAAGTACAGTTGAAAGAAAAAGACTTGTGTGGGGGATTTAGATCTGTGACTCAGAACAAAAATTGACATATATTAGTAATTAATTTGTAGTGCAGATGCACGGTCCTTAAATAAAGACAGACATGTTAACAACCCAATAGAGTACAATGGATGTGTTCTATATGTGAAAAACATTGATAGAGTACGTATGTGAAAATAGAAGTCTGAATGAGGTCTTAAGTTGAGAACCAAAGAAAACCCTCGTGTATCACCATCCCTGCTTCCTCAGGAGTAGTGAGTCTACTTAAAGTTTTGCCCTAAATAATAGATATGGACATGGAAATCATGTAAACAATTAATAAATCTTATAAATTATAACCCACTGTGATTCTCACCCTGTATACCTTGGTCTCATGGTGACCTTCACATGGAATCAGCATTTACAAGCAGGCACAGCGCAAGATCTAGATTTCCATCTCATATAGAGTTTCAAATAATTACAGTGTAATATGGAAAGTCCACTTTGCGCCAATTCCTTGTGATGATTTTCACTGTGGATTTAACCTATTCCAAAGGGTAAAATGCACAGCAAAATATGCATGTAATAAGTGCGTTATTGGCAACATGGATCAAAGTAGGATATGCTTTCATAGAAAAAAAAAAAGATGATAATGCATATTCACTTTAATGGGTCCATGATCTATCTGCAAGAATGATGGCTAGCACACTTACCTAAAAACCTGATGTGTGAAAGAGCCCTTTTTGATGGAGGTGTGGAATGAAATGGGGCCATTTACCATTTATGGCTTTATTTATGTACAAAGAGAACTTTCTATAACTTTCCACCATTTCAGACTTTTCATGAAAAATGTTGCTTCTATATCACAAAAGGTCATAACTGATTGAGGGCCTGTAGCTCTACCCACACAGCTGTCAGTACAATTCATGCATAGTTGTCAGTGAGAGAAAGAAACAGCGAGAGAAAGAAAGAGAGAGAAAGAGAGGAGCTCATTCAGTAAAGGATAATATGAGTGTTGTGGGATGGGGGTCCCCAGTCACCCATAACTGATTGAGGGCTCCATCCCCCACTACCCATGTCACACCCTTTTGAATGAGGGCTCCACTCACTCTCACTGATAGCTACACACAAAGGCCTCTCTGACCTTTCCCCGCACCTGCGCACTGCAGTACTTTGCTCTGTTCTCAACAGGGAAGACAAAGTACGCCTGCGCCGGAGCCGCGGCAAGAAGACAAGAAGAGGACGTCATCGTAAGAAGATAGAAGGCGCCGGACCGGACCGCAGCGGGACCGCCCCTGGGTGAGTATAATCTAACCTCTTTTTCTCATCTTTCAGGATACATTGGGGGCTTATCTACAGTATTCCAGAATGCTGTAGATAAGCCCCTGATGCCGGTGGGCTTAGCTCACCTTCAATTTTGGGGGTAACAGGTTCCCTTTAAATTATGCTCCAGAGTTCAGCCAAAATATCTCTGCTTTAAACATACAGAAGCAAGTGGGAGGGCCCGCCGGAGGACGCTCTGGTGCTCTGCTGGGCCAGTCCCACAATAGGTAGAAAACATACTCCTTTATTGTCCCCTGAATGAGGTCTGGTTCATGGTCATGATGTGCCCAAATAATCTGAGGAACACATTCCTTAATTCATGTAGCGATATACAGTATATATCTATGCAATACATTCATTCCTGAATGTGTAAAAAGTAAATATAAAGCTGTACTCTATATTGTTTAGAATGGTACATCTAGAAAATTGTGTTACTGCCATAGAACATTGGTTAAGTGCTTTATTATGTACATGTGAAATTTTGAAAAATTGGAAATGCAGTATTGCTATAGGAAATGTGATATGTGACATGTCCACTCCCACGCCCAATTCCATCAGATTCAGGTGCTTTTATCTAGCTGGTCCCTTCCTGCCCCACATATTGCAGGCTTTAGGCCATGTTCACACTTTGCGGGTTTTACCGCCGATCCGCGGCGATTTTGATGCTGCGGGTCCGCAGCAGTTTCCATAGCATTTACATTTACATGTAAACCCTATGGAAACAGCAATCCGCTGTGCACATGCTTCGGGAAAAACCGCACAGAAACGCAGCGGTTTACATTCCGTATCATGTCACTTCTTTGTGCAGAATCGCTGCGATTCTGCACACATAGGAATGCATTGATCCGCTTACTTCCCGCATGGGGCTGTGCCCACGATGCGGGAAATAAGCGGATAATGTGCAGATGGTACCCGGGGTGGAGGAGAGGAGACTCTCCTCCAGGCCCTGGGAACCATATTTGTGTAAAAAAAAAAAAGAATTAAAATAAAAAATAATGATATACTCACCTCTCAGCGATGCACGCGGCCGTCCGGTCTCAGGGTTGCTGTGCGAGCAGGACCTGCGGTGACGTCGCGGTCACATGACCGTGACGTCGCGGTCACATGACCGTGACGTCACAAAGGTCCTTCTCGCACAGCATCTTTGGAACCGGACCGCCGCGTGCAGCGCCGAGGAGATCGGGACGTCAGAGGGTGAGTATTTAACCATGTTTTATTATTTTTAACATTACTATTGATGCTGCATATTGCTGCATATGCAGCATCAATAGTATAGGAGTAAACCCACAGCGGAAACCGCAAAACAAACCGCGATAAATCTGCAGGGATAACCGCAGCGGTTTTGCCCTGCAGATTTATCAAATCCGCTGCGGGAGAACCCACAGAGGACGCCGCAAAGTGTGCACATAGCCTTATACACTGTGTTCCAAATTATTATGCAAATTGGATTTCAGTGTCGTAAAGATTTAATTGTTTTGTTTTTCAAATAAACTCGTGGATGGTATTGTGTCTCAGGGCTCAATGGATCACTGAAATCAATCTGAAACACATATGATAATTAGTTTTCCAGGTGATTCTAATTAAAGGAAAACTACTTAAAAATGATGTTCCACATTATTAAGCAGGTCACAGGTTTCAAGCAATATCGGAAATAAAAAGGATCTCTCTCTTCCTGAAAAGTGTTGTGAATTTGGATTCTGGGCTCCCCCGGTGGCCGCTTGTGGAATTGGACTTGTCATCCTCTTTCCTGTTTCACCTGGTTCCATCAGTAGTGGGTGTCGCTATTTAAGCTCATTTCTCTGGTGGTTTCTTGCCGGTCAACAATGTTATCTGATGCCTCTCAGTGCTTGTTCCTGCTTCTAGACAACTACTAGATAAGTTGGACTTTTGTCCATGTTTTGTTTTGCCTATTTGTTCCAGTTCACAGCTGAAGTTTTGTTACTGTGTCTGGAAAGCTCTCGTTGATCAGGGATTGCTACTCTGGCGTTATGAGTTAATGCCAGAGTTTAAGGTAATCTCTGGATGGTGTTTTGTTAGTGTTTTTCTGCTGACCATGAAAGTATACTATCTGTCTTCTGCTATCTAGTAAGCGGACCTCAAATTTGCTAAGACTATTTTCCTTCTGCGTTTGTTGTTTCATCTGAACTCACCGTCATTATATGTGGGGGGCTACTGTCTTCTTTGGAATATTTCTCTAGAGGTGAGCCAGGTCTTATATTTCCCTCTGCTAGCTATTTAGGTCTTAGGCCAGAGCTGGGCATCTAGCGATAAATAGGAAATGCTACCTGGCTATTTCTAGTTGCGCGGCAGGCTTAGTTCATGGTCAGTATAGTTCCATCTTCCGAGAGCTTGTCCCTCTATAGGCTTGCTATGATCTCTGCCTGCAGAGATCATGACAGTTTGACCGGCCCATAAAGTGTTAAAGACCCAGGTTGAGAAAGGAGAGTTATAAGAAGTCTGCTGGAATTTTTTTTTTTTTTTCCCCCAGTCTGCCTTGCTGCAGTCTTTTTTCTCTCTCTCCTCCTAATCTCTGTATGCTCTGTGTGCACCTGACAATAATGGATCTCCAGAGTGTAACTGCGGGTTTGAATAATCTCATCACGAAAGTACAAAATTTACAAGATTTTGTGGTACATGCTCCGGTATCTGAGCCGAGAATTCCTTTGCCGGAGTTCTTCACAGGGAATAGAGCTAGCTTCCAGAATTTCCGAAATAATTGTAAGCTTTATTTGTCCCTGAAGTCTCGTTCAGCTGGAGACCCTGCTCAGCAGGTTAGGATTGTGATTTCCTTGCTCAGGGGTGACCCTCAAGATTGGGCCTTCTCATTGCCAGCAGGGGATCCTGCGTTACGCGATGTGGATGCGTTTTTTCTGGCCTTGGGCTTGCTTTATGAGGAACCTCATTTGGAACTTCAGGCAGAAAAAACTTTGATGGCACTATCTCAGGGGCAAGACGAAGCTGAAGTTTTCTGCCAAAAATTCCGTAAATGGTCTGTGCTTACTCAGTGGAATGAGTGCGCCTTGGCGGCAACTTTCAGAGAAGGTCTCTCTGATGCCGTTAAGGATGTTATGGTGGGGTTCCCTTTGCCTGCAGGTCTGAATGAGTCCATGACAATGGCTATTCAGATTGATAGGCGTCTGCGGGAGCGCAAACCGGTGCACCATCTGGCGGTGTCTATGGAAAAGACGCCAGAAAGTATGCAGTGTGATAGAATTCTGTCCAGGAGCGAGCGACAGAATTTTAGACGGAAGAATGGATTGTGTTTCTATTGTGGGGATTCTACTCATGTTATATCAGCATGCTCTAGGCGTACAAAGAAGCTTGATAAGTCTGTTTCCATTAGCACCATTCAGTCTAAGTTTATTTTGTCTGTGACCCTGATTTGCTCTTTGTCATCCATTGCCACGGACGCCTATGTTGACTCTGGCGCCGCTCTGAGTCTTATGGATTGGTCCTTTGCCAATCGTTGTGGTTTTGATTTAGAGCCTTTGGAGACTCTTATTCCTCTGAAGGGGATTGACTCCACCCCATTGGCTAATAATAAACCACAATACTGGACACAAGTAACCATGCGTATCAATCCGGATCACCAGGAGATTATTCGTTTCCTGGTGCTGTATAATTTACATGACGATTTGGTACTGGGATTGCCATGGTTGCAGTCTCACAACCCAGTCTTGGACTGGAGAGCAATGTCTGTGTTGAGCTGGGGATGTAAGGGTATTCATGGGGACGTACCTTTGGTTTCTATTTCGTCGTCCATTCCCTCTGAAGTCCCTGAGTTCCTCTCTGATTATCAAGACGTCTTTGACGAACCCAAGCTTGGGTCGTTACCTCCGCACCGTGAGTGCGATTGTGCCATAGATTTGATATCGGGTTGTAAATATCCAAAGGGTCGTTTGTTTAATTTGTCTGTGCCGGAACATGCTGCTATGCGGGAATATATAAAGGAGTCTTTGGAAAAGGGACATATTCGTCCATCTTCTTCTCCCTTGGGAGCTGGGTTTTTCTTTGTCTCAAAAAAAGACGGCTCTTTGAGACCATGTATTGATTATCGGCTTCTGAATAAGATCACTGTTAAGTATCAATACCCATTGCCATTGCTTACTGATTTGTTTGCTCGTATAGAGGGTGCTAAGTGGTTCTCTAAAATTGATCTTCGTGGGGCGTATAATTTGGTGCGGATCAGGCAGGGGGATGAGTGGAAGACCGCATTTAATACGCCCGAGGGCCACTTTGAGTATTTGGTCATGCCTTTTGGTCTTTCTAATGCCCCTTCAGTTTTCCAGTCTTTTATGCATGATATTTTCCGCGATTTTCTGGATAAATTTATGATAATATATCTGGATGATATTCTGATTTTTTCTGATGACTGGGACTCTCATGTCCAGCAGGTCAGGAGAGTTTTTCAGGTTCTGCGGTCTAATTCTTTATGTGTGAAGGGGTCTAAGTGCGTTTTTGGGGTCCAGAAAATTTCCTTTTTGGGGTATATTTTTTCTCCCTCTTCCATTGAGATGGATCCCGTCAAGGTGCAAGCTATTTGTGACTGGACTCAGCCCTCCTCTCTTAAGGGTCTTCAGAGATTTTTGGGCTTTGCCAACTTTTACCGCCGATTTATTGCTGGTTTTTCGGATGTCGTTAAACCACTGACTGATTTGACCAGACAAGGCGCTGATGTTGCTAATTGGTCCCCTCATGCTGTTGAGGCCTTTCAGGAGCTTAAGCGCCGTTTTGCCTCTGCCCCTGTGTTGCGTCAGCCTGATGTGAATCTGCCTTTTCAGGTTGAGGTTGACGCTTCGGAGATCGGAGCTGGGGCAGTGTTGTCGCAGAAAGGTTCCGACTGCTCCGTCATTAGGCCTTGTGCCTTCTTTTCTCGCAAATTTTCGCCCGCAGAGCGGAATTATGATGTTGGGAATCGGGAGCTTTTGGCCATGAAGTGGGCGTTTGAGGAGTGGCGCCATTGGCTCGAGGGGGCTAGGCATCAGGTGGTGGTATTGACTGACCACAAAAATTTGATTTATCTTGAGACTGCCAGACGCCTGAATCCTAGACAGGCGCGCTGGTCTTTATTTTTTTCTCGCTTTAATTTTGTGGTGTCATACCTACCGGGTTCTAAGAATGTTAAGGCAGATGCCCTTTCTAGGAGTTTTGACCCGGACTCTCCTGGTAATTCTGAACCCACAGGTATCCTTAGGGAGGGAGTAATTTTGTCGGCCGTTTCTCCTGATCTGCGGCGGTCCTTGCAAGAGTTTCAGGCGGATAGACCGGATCGTTGTCCGCCTGATAGACTGTTTGTTCCGGATGATTGGACCAGCAGAGTCATCTCTGAGGTACATTCTTCTGCATTGGCAGGTCATCCCGGAATTTTTGGTACCAGGGATTTGGTGGCAAGATCCTTCTGGTGGCCTTCCCTGTCGCGAGATGTGCGAGTCTTTGTGCAGTCATGTGACGTTTGTGCTCGGGCCAAGTCTTGTAGTTCTCGGGCTAGCGGACTGCTGTTGCCCTTGCCTATTCCTAAGAGGCCTTGGACACACATCTCGATGGATTTTATTTCAGATCTGCCTGTTTCCCAGAAGATGTCTGTCATCTGGGTGGTCTGTGACCGTTTCTCTAAAATGGTCCATTTGGTTCCTCTGCCCAAGTTGCCTTCTTCTTCTGAGTTGGTTCCTCTGTTTTTTCAGAATGTTGTCCGATTGCACGGTATTCCTGAGAATATTGTTTCTGACAGAGGTACCCAATTTGTGTCTAGATTTTGGCGGGCATTCTGTGCTAGGATGGGCATAGATTTGTCTTTTTCATCTGCTTTTCACCCTCAGACTAATGGCCAGACCGAGCGGACTAATCAGACCCTTGAGACTTATCTGAGGTGTTTTGTCTCTGCTGACCAGGATGATTGGGTTGCTTTTTTGCCATTGGCAGAGTTCGCCCTCAATAATCGGGCCAGTTCTTCCACCTTGGTGTCCCCGTTTTTCTGTAATTCGGGGTTTCACCCTCGATTTTCCTCCGGTCAGGTGGAATCCTCGGATTGTCCTGGAGTGGATGCGGTGGTGGAGAGATTGCATCACATCTGGGGGCAGGTTATGGACAATTTGAAGTTGTCCCAGGAGAAGACTCAGCGTTTTGCCAACCGTCATCGTCGTGTTGGTTCTCGGCTTTGTGTTGGAGATTTAGTGTGGTTGTCTTCTCGTTTTGTCCCTATGAGGGTCTCTTCTCCTAAGTTTAAACCTCGGTTCATCGGCCCTTATAGAATATTGGAGATTCTTAATCCTGTTTCTTTCCGTTTGGACCTCCCTGCGTCCTTTTCCATTCATAACGTTTTTCATCGGTCGTTATTGCGCAGGTATGAGGTACCTGTTGTACCTTCAGTTGAGCCTCCTGCTCCGGTGTTGGTTGAGGGTGAGTTGGAGTACGTTGTGGAGAAAATTTTGGACTCTCGTGTTTCCAGACGGAAACTCCAGTATCTGGTCAACTGGAAGGGTTACGGCCAGGAGGATAATTCTTGGGTCAATGCATCTGATGTTCATGCTTCTGATCTTGTTCGTGCCTTCCATAGGGCTCATCCTGGTCGCCCTGGTGGATCTGGTGAGGGTTCGGTGCCCCCTCCTTGAGGGGGGGGTACTGTTGTGAATTTGGATTCTGGGCTCCCCCGGTGGCCGCTTGTGGAATTGGACTTGTCATCCTCTTTCCTGTTTCACCTGGTTCCATCAGTAGTGGGTGTCGCTATTTAAGCTCATTTCTCTGGTGGTTTCTTGCCGGTCAACAATGTTATCTGATGCCTCTCAGTGCTTGTTCCTGCTTCTAGACAACTACTAGATAAGTTGGACTTTTGTCCATGTTTTGTTTTGCCTATTTGTTCCAGTTCACAGCTGAAGTTTTGTTACTGTGTCTGGAAAGCTCTCGTTGATCAGGGATTGCTACTCTGGCGTTATGAGTTAATGCCAGAGTTTAAGGTAATCTCTGGATGGTGTTTTGTTAGTGTTTTTCTGCTGACCATGAAAGTATACTATCTGTCTTCTGCTATCTAGTAAGCGGACCTCAAATTTGCTAAGACTATTTTCCTTCTGCGTTTGTTGTTTCATCTGAACTCACCGTCATTATATGTGGGGGGCTACTGTCTTCTTTGGAATATTTCTCTAGAGGTGAGCCAGGTCTTATATTTCCCTCTGCTAGCTATTTAGGTCTTAGGCCAGAGCTGGGCATCTAGCGATAAATAGGAAATGCTACCTGGCTATTTCTAGTTGCGCGGCAGGCTTAGTTCATGGTCAGTATAGTTCCATCTTCCGAGAGCTTGTCCCTCTATAGGCTTGCTATGATCTCTGCCTGCAGAGATCATGACAGAAAAGCATCAAATAGTGCAATGGTCAAGGGATGAAAACAATAGATATTTCCCGAAAACTTAAGCGTGATCATCATACTGTGAAGAGATTTGTGGCTGAATCTGAGCACAGACGTGTTCGTGCTGATAAAGGCAGAATGAGGAAGGTTTTTGCCAGTCAAGTTAATCGGATTAAGAGAGCAGCTGTTAAAAAGCCATTACAAACCAGCAAACAGATATTTGATGCTGCTGGTGCCTCTGGAGTCCCTCGAACTTCAAGGTGTAGGATCCTTTAAAGGCTTGCTGTGGTGCATAAACCTACTATTCGGCCACCGCTAAACAGTTTTCACAAGCAGAAACGGTTGTAGTGGGCCCAGACATACATGAAGACTAATTTTCCAACAGTCTTGTTTACTGATGAGTGTCGAGCCACTGTGGATGGTCCAGATGGATGGAGTAGTGGATGGCCACCATGTCCCAACAAGGCTGCGATGTCAGCAAGGAGTGGAGGAGTCATGTTTTGGGCCGGAATCATGGGGAAACAGCTGGTAGGGCCCTTTAAGGTTCCTAAAGATGTGAAATTGACCTCTGCAAAGTACATCAAGTTTCTGACTGACAACTTTCTTCCATGGTATAAAAAGGAGAAACGTGCCTTCAGGAGCAAAATCTTCTTCATGCATGACAACGCACCATCTGAAGCTGCAAAGAAAACCTCTGAGTAGTGTTGAGAATTCCGATACCGAGATCCGATACTTTTGTTGTATCGGGAATCGGTATCGGGATTAATATCAATGTGTAAAAGAAAGAATTAAAATAAAAAATAGGGATATACTCACCTCTCCGGCGCAGCCTGGACTTTACCGCCGTAACCGGGAGCCGTTGTACCTAAGAATGCGCGCTTGAAGGGCCTTAGATGAGGTCACTGCGCTCTGATTGGTCCGTAGCGTTCGCGTGACCGCTACGCGGCCAATCACAAAGCCATGACGTCACCTAAGGTTTTCAAGCGCTTGAAAGACCTTAGGTGACGTCACTGCTTTGTGATTGGTCGCGTAGCGGTCACGCGACCGCTACGCGACCAATCAGAAGCTGCGGATGTCTTCTAAGGTATTTCAAGCGCTTGAAAGACCTTAGGTGACGTCACGGCTTTGTGATTGGTCGCGTAGCGGTCACGCGACCGCTACGGACCAATCAGAGAGCAGTGACCTCATCTAAGGCCCTTCAAGCGCGCATTCTTAGGTACAACGGCTCCCGGTTACGGCGGTAAAGTCCAGGCTGCGCCGGAGAGGTGAGTATATCCCTATTTTTTATTTTAATTCTTTCTTTTACACTTTGATATGGATCCCAGGGCCTGAAGGAGAGTTTCCTCTCCTTCAGACCCTGGGAACCATACAGGATACCGTCCGATACTTGGTGTCCCATTGACTTGTATTGGTATTGGGTATCGGTATCGGATTAGATCCGATACTTTGCCGGTATCGGCCGATACTTTCCGATACCGATACTTTTAAGTATCGGACGGTATCGCTCAACACTACCTCTGAGTCATTGGCTGCTATGGGCATAAAAGGAGATAAACAACAAAAGATCTATGAGGGTGGGAGGCAGTTCACACCAAAACAGCAGGTCTGGGAGGCAATTCTGACTTCATGCAAAGAAATACAAGCAGAAACTGTCCAAAAACTCACAAGTTTAATGGATCCAAGAATTGTGAAGGTGATATCAAAGAAGGGTTCCTATGTTAACATGTAACTTGGCCTGTTAGGATGTTTTGGAGTTAAATAGCTTTTTTGTTCAGTGAATGTGACCTCCTAATGCTGCAAATTCCACAATTGAGCATTTTCAGTTCTTTAAAACATATCAAATGTTTAGAAATTCTACTGTGCATAATAATTTGGAACAGTGCATTTTGAGTTTTTATTCATTTTGGAGATTATACTGTTATCATTGGGAGGTTTCTCAATAAAATTCAATGTATAATCTAACGCGTGATGACTTTTATTAGACTGACTGTCATTTGCCCCGACCTTTTAGGAAAATCTGAGAAAAATGTACCGTATTTTCCGGCGTATAAGACGACTGGGCGTATAAGACGACCCCCCAACTTTACCAGTTAAAATATAAAATCTTCTTAAAAGTCGGGGGTCTTCTTATACACCCTATGTCGTCTTATAGGGCCGGTGAATATGTGCCTTTTGGGGGGGGGGGGAGTGATCCTGATGACGAGGGGCGTCTCACAGGAAAGTGAGTATCCCCCATTACCTTATCGTAGCGGTGCAGCGTGGGGGTCTCAGTGCTGGGAGCGGCGGCGGCTGCTGTGCTCTGGTGCGGCGGCTGCTGTGCTCTGGTGCGGCGGCTCCTCTTCTGTGTGGGGCCTCTGTGCTGTGAGGTGGCGGTGGCGGCGGCATATCTTTATCCAGTTGGGGCTCCTCCGGCATCTCCTTAGCCCTGGAGGCCCCGCCGCAACTCCATCGGTGCAATGCAGCGGCCATTTTCCCGGAGGCAGCTCAATAGGTGCGATGCGGTGGCCTCCGGGAAAATGGCCGCTGCTCAGATTCAGATCTCGTCCCGAAATCTCGGGACACGAGATCTGAATCTGAGCAGCGGCCATTTTCCCGGAGGCCACCGCATCGCACCGATGGAGTTGCGGCGAGGCCTCCAGGGCTAAGGAGATGCCGGAGGAGCCCCAACTGGATAAAGATACGCCGCTGCCGCCGCCACCTCACAGCACAGAGGCCCCACACAGAAGAGGAGCCGCCGCACCAGAACACAGCAGCCGCCGCCGCTCCCAGCACTGACACCCCCACGCTGCACCGCTAGGATAAGGTAATGGGGATTACTCACTTTCCTGTGAGACGCCCCCTCGTCATCAGGATCACTCCCCCTCCCCACCCACCATATACACCCGGCGTACAAGGCGATTCCCGGCGTACAAGACGACCCCCGACTTTTAAGAAGATTTTCAGGGGTTAAAAAGTCGTCTTGTACGCCGGAAAATACGGTAATTTGCATCATAATTTGGAACATAGTGTAGTCCAATAGAGGTATCTTATCCGGACAGGGCCCCAACTATAAGGCACGCATTGATGGTGCAGTTGGGCTCATATACATAGGCCAATCTATGTGCTAAGTATCTTCTTTTTACTGTAAATTTTCCTATAGCAATATTGCATTTCCAATTTTCCAAAACTCCATATGTACATAATATAGCACTTAACCAATGTTCTATGGCAGTAATGCAGTTCCAATTTTCTAGATTTACCATTCTAAACAATCCAGAGTGCAGCTTTCAATTTTCTTAGAATTATTATGTTAGCTGGTACCTGTTCACACTAGTTGGGATGTGCTGGTCAGCTTTTCATCATAAGTAACCCTGGATCAGATCTCAACCAGGGGACTGTAAAACGTTCACACTCCTTATCTATGAACTACTCCAATATTTACCGCCACAACTGTTTTCTCCACTTCCCATATTAACCCCTTCCCGACATGCGCCGTACTAGTACTGCGCTGCCGGCACTGCATTAGTGCCAGCAGCAGTACTAGTACGGCGCCCCGATCAACGCGGTCTCACGCTGAGCGCCGCGGTGATCGGGTGCGGGTGTCAGCTGTATATGACAGCTGACACCCCGCAGCAATGCCCACGATCGGCGCTATCGCCGATCGCGGGCATTTAACCCCTCTGATGCCGCTGTCAATAGTGACAGCGGCATAGAGGGGGATCGCGCAGGGACGGGGGCTCCCTGCACTCTCCCACCGGAGCAGCGCGATGAGATCACGCTGCTCTGGTGACCTGAAAGGAGTTCCCAGATCCAAGATGGCCGCGGGACTCCTTCCGGGTCATGAGATCACCCTGCTTGCCGGCGTCTGCTGAGAATTCCTCATAGCAGGCGCCGGCAAGCCTCTGCAATGTGCCTGTCAGATCGGTGATCTGACAGAGTGCTGTGCACACTGTCAGATCACCGATCTGTGATGTCCCCCCCTGGGACAAAGTAAAAGAGTAAAAAAAAAAAATTCCACATGTGTAAAAAATAAAGAAAAAAAAATTCCTAAATAAAGAAAAAAAAAAAAAATTCCCATAAATACATTTCTTTATCTAAATAAAAAAAAAATCACACAGTAAAAGTACACATATTTGGTATCGCCGCGTCCGTAACGACCCCACCTATAAAACTATATCACTAGTTAACCCCTTCAGTGAACACCGTAAAAAAATAAAAAAAAAAAAACGAGGCAAAAAACAACGCTTTATTCTCATACCGCCAATCAAAAAGTGGAATAACACGCGATCAAAAAGACGGATATAAATAACCATGGTACCGCTGAAAACGTCATCTTGTCCCGCAAAAAAAAAGCCGCCATACAGCATCATCAGCAGAAAAATAAAAAAGTTATAGCTCTCAGAATAAAGCAATGCAAAAACAATTATTTTTTTTATATAAAATAGTTTTTATTGTGTAAAAGCGCCAAAACATAAAAAAATTACATAAATGAGGTATCGCTGTAATCGTACTGACCCGAAGAATAAAACTGCTTTATCCTTTTTACCAAACGTGGAACGGTATAAACGCCCCCCCTAAAAGAATTTCAGGAATTGCTGGTTTTTGTTCATTCCACCTCCCAAAAATCGGAATAAAAAGCGATCAAAAAATGTCATGTGCCCGAAAATGGAACCAATAAAAACGTCAACTCGTCCCGCAAAAAACAAGATCTCACATGACTCTGTGGACCAAAATATGGAAAAATTATAGCTCTCAAAATGTGGTGATGCAAAAACTATTTTTTGCAATAAAAAGCGTCTTTTAGTGTGTGACGGCTGCCAACCATAAAAATCCGCTAAAAAACGCTATAAAAGTAAATCAAATCCCCCTTCATCACCCCCTTAGTTAGGGAAAAATAATAAAATCTTAAAAAATATATTTATTTCCATTTTCCTACTTTCACACTAGCGTCGGTACGGGGCCGTCGCGCTGCGTCGGCCCGACATACCGACGCATACTGTGCAAGCGCCGCACAACGGGGGCAGCGGATGCTGTTTTTCCACGCATCCGCTGCCCCATTGTGAAGTGCGGGGAGGTGGGGGCAGAGTTCCAGCCGCGCATGCGCGGTCGGAAATGGTGGACCGTCGGCACAAAAAAAGTTACATGTAACGTTTTTTGCTGCTGGCGGTCCACCACAACACGACGCAACCGTCGCACGACGGTTGCGACGTGTGTCAATACGTCGCAATGAATCGCTAATGTTAGTCTATGGGGAAAAAACGCATCCTGCAGATGATTTTGCAGGATGCGTTTTTTCGCCAAAACAACGCATTGCGTCGTATGCAAAAAAACGCTAGTGTGAAAGTAGCGCTAGGGTTAGGACTAGGGTTAGGGCTAGGGTTGGGGTTAGGGCTAGGGTTAGGGCTGGGGTTAGGGTTGGGGTTAGGGTTTCAGTTAGAATTGGGGAGTTTTCACTGTTTAGGCACATCAGGGGCTCTCCAAACGCGACATGGCGTCCGATCTCAATTCCAGCCAATTCTGCTTTGAAAAACTAAAACAGTGCTCCTTCCCTTCCGAGTTCTCCTGTGCGCCCAAACAGTGGTTCCCCCCAACATATGGGGTATCAGCGTTCTCAGGACAAGTTGGACAACAACTTTTGGGGTCCAATTTGTCCTGTTTCCCTTGGGAAAATAAAAACGTGGGGGCTAAAATATCATTTTCGTGGAAAAAAAAAAATTATTTTCGCGGCTCTGCGAGATAAACTGTAGTGAAACACTTGTTGGTTCAAAGTTCTCACAACACATCTAGATAAGTTCCCTGGGGGGTCTAGTTTCCAATATGGGGTCACTTGTGGGGGGTTTCTACTGTTTGGGTACATCAGGGGCTTTGCAAATGCAACATGACACCTGCAGACCAATCCATCTAAGTCTGCAATTCAAACGGCGCTCCTTCCCTTCCGAGCTCTGCCGTGCGCCCAAACAGTGGTTCCCCCCCATATATGGGGTATCAGCGTGCTCAGGACAAATTGGACAACAACTTTTGTTATCCAATTTCTCCTGTTACCCTTGGGAAAATAAAAACGTGGGGGCTAAAATATCATTTTCGTGGAAAAAAAAATATTTTTTATTTTCGCGGCTCTGCGTGATAAACTGTAGTGAAACACTAGTTGGTTCAAAGTTCGCACACCACATCTAGATAAGTTCCTCGGGGGGTCTAGTTTCCAATATGGGGTCACTTGTGGGGGGTTTCTACTGTTTAGGTACATCAGGGGCTCTGCAAATGCAACATGACACCTGCAGGCCAATCCATCTAAGTCTGCATTTCAAACGGCGCTCCTTCCCTTCCGAGCTCTGCCGTGCGCCCAAACAGTGGTTCCCCCCAATGTATGGGGTATTAGCGTACTCAGGACAAATTGGACAATAACTTTTTTTGTCCAATTTCTCCTGTTACCCTTGGGAAAATAAAAACGTGGGGGCTAAAATATCATTTTCGTGGAAAAAAAAATATTTTTTATTTTCGCGGCTCTGCATGATAAACTGTAGTGAAACACTAGTTGGTTCAAAGTTCTCACAACACGTCTAAATAAGTTCCTCGGGGGGTCTAGTTTCCAATATGGGGTCACTTGTGGGGGGTTTCTACTGTTTAGGTACATCAGGGGCTCTGCAAATGCAACATGACACCTGCAGGCCAATCCATCTAAGTCTGCATTTCAAACGGCGCTCCTTCCCTTCCGAGCTCTGCCGTGCGCCCAAACAGTGGTTCCCCCCAATGTATGGGGTATCAGCGTACTCAGGACAAATTGGACAATAACTTTTGTTGTCCAATTTCTCCTGTTACCCTTGGGAAAATAAAAACGTGGAGGCTAAAATATCATTTTTGTGGAAAAAAAAATATTTTTTATTTTCGCGGCTCTGCGTGATAAACTGTAGTGAAACACTAGTTGGTTCAAAGTTCTCACAACACATCTAGATAAGTTCCTCGGGGGGTCTAGTTTCCAATATGGGGTCACTTGTGGGGGGTTTCTACTGTTTAGGTACATCAGGGGCTCTGCAAATGCAACATGACACCTGCAGACCAATCCATCTAAGTCTGCATTTCAAATGGCGCTCCTTCCCTTCCGAGCTCTGCCGTGCGCCCAAACAGTGGTTCCCCCAATGTATGGGGTATCAGCGTACTCAGGACAAATTGGACAATAACTTTTGTGGTCCAATTTCTCCTGTTACCCTTGGGAAAAAAAATTGCAGGCTAAAACATCATTTTGTGGAAAGAAAAAATGATTTTGTAATTTTCACAGCGCTACATTCTAAACTTTAGTGAAACAATTGGGGGTTAAAAGTGCTCACAACACATCTAGATAAGTTCCTTAGGGGGTCTTCTTTCCAAAATGGTGTCACTTGTGGGGGTTTCCACTGTTTAGGCACGTCAGGGGCTCTCCAAACACGACATGGGTTCCGATCTCAATTCCAGCCAATTTTGCATTGAAAAGTCAAATGGCGCTCCTTCCCTTCTGAGCTCTGCCATGCGCCCAAACAGTGGTTTATCCCCATATATGAAGTATCTGCGTACTCAGGACAAATTGCACAACAACTTTTGGGGTCCAATTTATCCTGTTACCCTTGGGAAAATAAAAAATTTGGGGCAAAAAGATCATTTTTTGTGAAAATTAATATGAATTTTTTTTTACGGCTCTACATTATAAACTTCTGTGAAGCACTTGGAGGTTCAAAGTGCTCACCACACATCTAGATTAGTTCCTTAGAGGGTCTACTTTCCAAAATGGTGTCACTTGTGGGGGTTTCCACTGTTTAGGCTCATCAGGGGCTCTCCAATTGCGACATGGGTTCCGATCTCAATTCCAGCAAATCTTGCATTGAAAAGTCAAATGGCGCTCCTTCCCTTCCGAGCTCTGCCATGTGCCCAATCAATGGTTTACCCCAACATGTGGGGTATCGGCCTACTCAGAACAAATTGTACAACGACTTTTTTGGTCCAATTTCTCCTGTTACCCTTGGTAAAATAAAACAAATTGGATCTGAAGTAAAAATTTTGTGAAAAAAAAGTTGAATGTTCAATTTTTTTTAAACATTCCAAAAATTCCTGTGAAGCACCTGAAGGGTTAATAAACTTTTTGAATAGGTTTTGAGTACCTTGAGGGGTGCAGTTTTTAGAATGGTGTCACTTTTGGGCATTTTCTGTCATATAGACCCCTCAAAGTCACTTCAAGTGTGAGGTGGTCAATAAAAAAAATGGTTTTGCAAATTTTGTTGCAAAAATGAGAAATCACTGGTCAACTTTTAACCCTTATAACTCCCTAACAAAAAAAAATTATGTTTCCAAAATTGTGCTGATGTAAAGCAGACATGTGGGAAATGTTGTTTATTAACTATATTATGAGATATAACTCTCTAATTTAAGGGCATAAAAACTAAAAGTTTGAAAATTGCTAAATTTTCATAATTTTCGACAAATTTTTGTTTTTTTCACAAATAAATGCAAGTCATATCGAAGAAGTTTTAGCACTATCATGAAGTACAATATGTCACGAGAAAACAATGTCAGAATCACCAGGATCCGTTGAAGCGTTTTAGAGTTATAACCTCATAAAGTGACAGTGGTCAGAATTCTAAAAATTGGCCGTGTCACTTAGGTGAAAACAGGCTTTGGGGTGAAGGGGTTAATACTTCTGCTTCACATAATTTTTCTTATTTACTGCACTGTCAGCAGCGATATGTCCTCCCTTGGTGTGTCACCCTAACGAGATCAATTTTTTACTGTCTAATGGGTCGAAGAAGCTTGAAATTCTTTACTTTTTACATGAGTAAAATGACTGCCACACATAAAAATAATGTTTAATTTTCTCACATGCAAAAAAATAAACTGGACATCTGAATGAGACCTTATTATAGAGCTAGCGAGGCAATGTTTATTCTAGTTCTGTCAATTTATTCATGAGCTAGGAGTGGTTTGTTGTAAAAGACAATATTTTATTCACCCCTCTTGGGTCCAGCACGGAGTTTGCACCGCTGCTTCTGAAGTCTTTTATTGTCTGCAGCATCATGTTGACAGTGCTGCAGCCAATCACTGAGCTCAGCGGCTCTTTCTGTGTAGATAGCATGACCTGCTGAGTTCAGTGACTGTCTGCAGCTTTGTCTATGACATCAGTGCTCTTGACAATAACTGACAACAAGAGCAGCTGCAGAGACTCTGCGCTGGACCCAGGGAGGGTGAGTAAAGAATAGTTTATTTTTGCAATAAACTGCACCTGTGGACACAACTTCTTGCAATTGGAAAACCTGTTTAAGCCAATTAACCAATGTTAAGGAGATGCCTAGACTTGTTACCAGTCATCATCAGACTGCGGACCATACAGGAACCACAGTACTGATGAGACGTAGCCACTATCGGATATCTTCTCTGATTGGAGTTGTTCTCATTCATTTCTTCTACATCATGTCCAAGATGATTTTTCACACCCACACCCCATCTCTGGAGACTTTCCCGCTTCTTCATTTTTCCGCAGCACATCTCCACCTGGTGCCCCCAAAATAAAAGTGTCAATAAAATGCTCCCTGTATTAAAATATCTGCTGTGCCTCTGAAATGAATAATTATTTGCCCTTCACTATGCTTCAAATATGTCCCTGTCCTCTCTTATAAAATATTTCTCTATACTGTCTTCCCTTATGAACATCTGAACTCTAGGATATTCCCTCATGAATATTGAAAAATTGAAAATAGAGGGAAGGGCGCTCCCTAGTGTAATATTGCAAGTGATAAGAATAAAATAAATGTAGAGAATGTCCTCTCACCTATTGCAGTTGCACTGTGGCTACAACTTTATTATAGATCGGTTTCAAGTAGAGATCTCTTCATCCACTTGTCACTTCCTGAGTTTGGAATCGGGATCCAAGAAGTATCGTTTCTCCTTGCGGAGAGTGACATGATAAGCATGTCGAGGTGAGGAGACTTAAAGCTGCAATGCTCCTCTGGGAAATATGCAAATTGTCTCTTCAGAGAGGAAGAAGACTAGAACTCTAGTGCCACCTATTGGAAGTAGCAATCCTAACAGTCAATGTCGACCCTTTAACGAGCCTTGTCACATGACTTAGGATAATAGCCAAACCAGAATCTCAATTTGCAGACACTCATTGCAGTTTTATCCTAATAAAGCATTAAGTTGTACTGTAAATACTCACCCTGCTCATGATGGTTTAATTCTCTGAACGAACTCCGCACTCATATGTCTTATGAATGTGGCTTCCACAGTGACCTCACTTTTTACTGTCCCACATGTTATCTCCTCTCCATTCTGTCCTAATCCTTTTTGCTTTCCTCACTATCTCCTCCAACCCCGCACCCTCTCCACAGTGTCCTCACAATGCTGTCCTCATGCTATGGCCGGTTTCACATTAGCGTTTGCAGGAGCTGCAGAGGGCTGCGGACTTCCTCCATGAAGCCCCGCCCTCGGCCGCTAGCTCTGCCTATTTCTGCATGCGGCCGGCATGCGGCCTGTGTACCCATCTTTAACATTAGGTATGCAGGTCGTGCCGCAGTATGCGGATGCTTCCGCATGCGTCGTTTTGACGATGCGGCGACCAGCGTAGGACGCAGCTTGTAGCAATTTCTTTTTTTTTCCGCATCGTCAAAACGACGCATGCGGAAGTATCCGCATACTGTGGCACGACCTGCGTACCTAATGTTAAAGATAGGTACACAGGCCGCATGCCGGCCGCATGCAGAAATAGGCGGAGCTAGCGGTGGAGGTGCTGCTGAGGGCGGGGCTTCACGGAGGAAGTCCGCAGCCCTCCGCAGCTGCTACAAACGCTAGTGTGAAAGTAGCCTATACTGTCCCCACAATACTCCTTTGTTCAATCTGCCCCCTCTCTACTAGTGATCGGCAAACACAAGCGGTGAAGTTTAGGTTCTGTACCAAACACCAAGTGTTCGTGTACGGACCCCAAACACAGGCTTCTCCCAGAAGTCCATGTTACTGTTCGAGTTCGGCACTCTGAACATCACGTTTTCCATGCAGTCTTCTGTGTGACAGCACAAGATACACCGGCTCTAATTGGCAGTAAAATTGATACCACCTGTCAGAGCGCTGCAGTTCTCATGCTGTCATACAGAGGACAGCGTGTGAGCCAGCAATTCTAGTGTCATACAGCAGGGGATCTGTCCTCAGACGTGCTATCCCGTCCGGGGTCAGAAAGGGGTTAAAATAGTTTGTAGCATCTAGTGTGTTATAGAGGCATGATTCAGAGGCCACAAACAATTATTCTGTTCCTAGTATCATACAGTAGGAGACCTGACTTTCAAATAGTTGCAGCATTTAGTGTGTTATAGAGGCCTTAACCAGAGGCCACCAAAAAAATCTTGTGTTCCTAACGTCATACAGTTGGGGACAGATGACTGTCATATTGTTTGTAGCATATCTTCTTTGTCATACGGGCCTCATTCACACTCAAACAATTTTTCTTCTGTGACTAACATGATACAGCACGCCATATTTCACCTTGGAATTTACTATTGATGAAATGCATCTGTTTGCAGAGGTGGTACAGAGTTTAAAGTCTAATTTCTTCTACTAATACTGTACTCCTACCACACTATCTGAGCAACATGACTGGGAAAAAGCGGGGCCGTGGTAGAAGGGGAATTAGGCTTGGTGTTCAAGGTGTGCGTGGGGTAGGTGGTAATGTTTGTGAAAGCACTGGTGAACCAACATCACATCCTATGCAAAGACAACTGACAACTTATGTTACTGGATGGGCTACTCCACTGCCTTTCTTTGGCAGACGCATGGCGGTACAACTTATTGATGATGCCCAGAAAGAGCATGTGCTCAAGTGGATGGCAAGCGCAGCTTCAAGTGGCCTCTCCTCCTCTTCCTCCACAACAGCATCACACCCAGTACAGTCCACAGAGGTGGCACCCAAATTCCCCCTGCTTTCCTCCTTGTCCCAACTCTACAACCGTACAGCTGACTGTATTGAACCACAGATAGGTGACTTCTAAGAGCTGTTCCTACATTCTATGCCTTGGTCATCAGAAGTGTGCTAAAAAGCTTCACAGAGTCAAGAGGAGGAAATCTGCACCGATGCCCAAATTTATTTTAGCTTGGATCCAACATTCCTGGTTGGGTGTCCATCTACTGGATTGGGTGTAGTGGAAGACCTGTCGGTCCCTATTATACTATCTATACTGTGGTGAAATTGATGCCACTTTTGTGGTATCTGCCAGTAATTTTTGGAAATGTGAACATTCCTGGTTGGGTGTCCATCTGCTAGATTGGGCATAGTGGAAGACCTATTGGTCCCTATTATACTATTTCAACTGTGGTGAAATTGATGCCATTTCTGTGGTGTAAGGCCCTCATTTGTTTAAACATGAACATTCCTTGTTGGGTGTCCATCTGTTGGATAGGGTGTAGTGGAAGACCTGTCGGTCCCTATTATACTATCTATACTGTGGTGAAATTGATGCCACTTTGGTATTGTCTGCCAATAATTTTTGGAAATGTGAACACTCCTGGTTGGGTCTCCTTCATGCGTGTTGCCTTTAGCAGAAGGCCTCCAAGACCGTCAGGCCTCCACTTCCTTGGACTCAACTATCTGTGTTACTATCCTTAAATTTTTCTGACAATGGTAGTCTACAAACTTGATATTTGTGCCATATGAGTGTGGCTCAGCATGAAAGCAGGTAGAGGTGTTGGTATCACAGCTACCAGCAAAGGAGGCCTACACCGATCCCTCACCCACCTCGTCTTGCTGTGACGTTCAACTGAGAGCTGTAAATGCTGTCCCAGACTCCAATACCTCATGCCTGGCTGATTACTGCAGTAAAATGCTACAATTTGTACTGTGGGTGAATTGAGGCCACTTTCCTGGTGTATGTCCCTCATTTGATGTGTTTTGGCAGCATTTGTGGGTGGTTTAAGGTGTTGTGCATGCGTTTGTTTTTGCCTCCCATTGATTGTAATGGCATTCGGTTATGTTTGGCGAATATTCGACAAATTGACGAATATTGCAAATTCAGCGATCGTAATCCGAACAGAACTTTGAAATATTCGCTCATCTCTCGTTGGGACCCCTCTATTTTTGATCACCAGACAAATTTGCAAAGGCATTGGCTGGTGAATACTGCCATCATTCTACACCTGTTCTCACTGCTATCATTGAGACTAGGTGTTGGATGATGAGAGTAGTTCTCTCATCAGCCGACGCTTGTGACCAGTGGTAACCGCCGGTCACAGCTGCTGGCTCACACGCTGTCATCTGTATGAACTTACCGCTGATGAGAGCTAAAGTTATCTGTATGACAGAGCAGGAAACACCCAACGTTTGGCCCTCCATTCATTTGAATGAGGTCTGGGTTCAGATTCGAGTTTGGGTACCGTTCCGGTACATGAACCGAACTTTAAAATGTTCAGCCTAACCCACCAGTCCCAAAAATCCACGGGTCCGCCCATCTCTACATAAAAAAATAAACAGCAATAAAAAAGAACTATCTTTTGCTCTAATAAGAAGTGTTCGCTTTTATTACTGTCATCAATGTTTTTGTTCTCTAGGTCCCTGCATTGTGACGGGGTATACGACAGAGCAGAAAGAGACACCAGGCCGATAGACAATCCAACAAGATTTATTGGAACAGGGGACTGGGATAACACAAATGAAAGTAGTTCTGCAGCGTCTGTAAGTAGTCCTCAATGAGTCCACAATGTGTCCACACAAAGGGAGCAGATCCGGGGGCGCCACCCGGCAATCCGACGCCAGGGAAATAGAAATAGTCCTTTAGTGAATTCAATGGCTCCAGCAGATTAGGGACACAACACAGTCCAATATGGCAGCTTTTAGCCCTCCACACATGGGCACCAGGATCTCGCCTCAGCATAAGATCCCAGCCCTTCTTAAGTCACCTCACAACTGAACCAGCCAACACATGAGTCTATTGTTCTGTGTCCTGGGATCCACCCTTCCATGGAGGAGGGCTCCCCCCACTGGTTGTTGACTCAAGCCTGATTACATGGCAGTTCAGAGACAAAGGCCGGCGGAGGGACATGCTGTTACAACCCATTCCCCTCTCAGATTGTGCACAGACTAGACTAGTGACCTCAACAGGTCACTTGTCAAGTACACTAGACATGGCCAACATGACTCATGACTCCTCCTGCCTGGACAATCCATCAGCATTTTGGTGTTGACTTCCTCTTCTGTATTGTATGGTGAAATTGTAGGCTTAAAGGCGGGCTCCATTTTACATTCTCTTTGACTTAAACTCTGATTCCGGCACCCACAAATCGACATTGTAGCTCTCCCACATCATTTCCTAAGACAATATCTGCAGTCAGGCCCCTCATCACCCAACCACGCATTGCTTGACCCCAAAGCCAAAGTCCAGTTCTACACTTGCTTTTGGGATATTCTTCCATTGGCCTCCAGCTAATTCAATGGTAATCCCAGGTCCATGCTGTATTGCCTCTGGCCGAACCACTCTGGGATCAGCTATGGTGAGAAATGCCCCAGAGTCACAAAAGCCAAGAACTCTCCGACCATCCAACATGACCTCCTGTAAGTGCTTTCTTTGCGGATTAAAGGAACTTGTGGCTGTGGCCCGCACCCCATAAACCCCTAATGGTCAAACATGGGTTTCTGCGCTATTAAGCAAATCAATTTGTAGGGGTGGCACCTCTTCTTCCATTGTGTTTGGTTGTAAATAATTGATAGGCCGATTTGGTGCAGGGTCAATCCTCAATCGACTGTGAGGGCAGGTGTCTTGCAGATGCCCAGTCTGCCCACATCAGTAACAGCTGCGCTGTATCGCACTCCTTCCCATATGTACTCTGGGGACGGAGGTAAGGGAACCTGGAGGCTGATATCTATGTGACGGTGCATGAGGTGGTTGTTGGGGTTGAGACCGATTTCTCCACTGTATAGCTGGGCATGTAGCCTGCAGATGCCCGGGATGCCCACATCCATAACACCTGCGCTCTACTAATTTCTCTCCTTGTCGCATTTCAGAGGAAGGGGCAGGACTAGCTGGAAGGTGAGTCACATGGGTATCAACATGAGGTGGTTGTTTAGTGGGACAGCAAACTTTGGGGACTGAAGGACAAGAGACTACTGGTGGTGGCGTGTTGGTAGTTTGTACTCCATCCACCAGTAAATTTTTCCACTGAGGCTTGATGGTGAGAACCTCATCAGCTAAAGTAGCAGCTTGCTCCACTGTCATTGGTTTCCTCTCTCGCACCCATTCCCGGATCTCAGCGGGGCATTGGACATAGAACTGTTCTTTTAGGATGACCTGGAGGAAGGCCTCCCAAGTTAAGGCCCCCTCTCCCTCCAGCCAGCGGTGACACACTTGTTTGAGCCTTTGGGCATATATCTTGAAAGAAACTTCCCCCTCACAGGCTAAGGAGCGGAACTGCGCTCTATAAGTGTCTGGAGTTACAGCATAATGTTCAAGAATGGCCTCTTTTACCTCCTCATACTCACTGCTCTACCGGGGTCCATAGCTCTGTAGGCTTCGGCAGCTCCACCATCTAAGAGCCCCACCTGATGTCTGACTCGCTCCCTTTCCGGGACTTCCATTAATCAGATAAAGAAGTATGTCGGGAGCACAACAAATGTATGAATGTATCTACTAGGGTGCTACACAATGCATGGAAAATGCAATTACTGAACAAGAAAAGAAGAGACACTGCATAAATGTGTGCACACCTATGTATCAAAAAATGAATAACAACTTTATTATAAGACAAAAAAATGTACAAAATGTAAAACATTAAAAACCATATCCCATAAGGATCAAACAACGAACACACCATTCTACTAAATGTATAACAAGAGAGCCACAGCCTGAGATGATGGAAAATACTAGTACAATCCTATGCGTGAATGCATGGATGAATATAAATGCAAACATATAAATATATTAAGGCCGAGCGCTTGTAACTTGTACAACTATAGCACCACAGATCCCGATAACAAATGGGCGTCCCCAGAGTTATCACACCGTGAGCCAAACCCCAAACATGTGAAATAATCACTATATAAATTGAACCCTGTGACTAAGATAGACCATACATCACAAGGGAAAATAAGGGAAAAAGAAGTATATTGGCTACATCAGCAATGGGGCACATCAAAGCAAGCCACTATGGATGTGTACAATAATCACAGCTACAAAAATGAAGATGCTGCAAGTATGGCTGGACGGTGATACAGCCAGAGACACAACCAACGACAACACCTTCTGCCACACCTTCTCCTTGACTGCCCGCAGATCTGTCAGCACTGGGGTCTTCTCTATGACAGCCGTAAGACATGTAACTATTTCGGCTCCTCCTTCTTTGTTGTGAGCCGGTCTGTTGTCGTTGGTTGTGTCTCTGGCTGTATCACCGTCCAGCCATACTTGCAGCATCTTCATTTTTGTAGCTGTGATTTTTGTACACATCCATAGTGGCTTGCTTTGATGTGCCCTGTTATGACCCCAATGGCAGAGGGTCTCAAAAATACATACCAAGTCTGCAAACACAAAAAAACAGCTCATAGGGCAGTGGTAACTGGGCTGACCATATATCTAATCCTAGCACCACAAATAGCAGCAGCCGGGAACGTGCCTACGTTGGTTCTAGACGTCTCGCGCCAGCCGGAGAACTAACTAACCCTAGAAGGGAAAAGATAGACCTTTCTTGCCTCCAGAGAAAAGACCCCAAAAGTTGGATACAAGCCCCCAACAAATAATAACGGTGAGGTAAGGAGAAAAGACAAACGTAAGAATGAACTAGATATTTAGCAAAGAGAGGCCCACTGACTAATAGCAGAATATAGTAAGATGACTTATACGGTCAGCAAAAACCCTATCAAAATTTCCACGCTGGATATTCAAGAACCCCCGAACCGTCTAACGGCCCGGGGGGAGAACACCAGCCCCCTAGAGCTTCCAGCAGAATCAGGAATCACATTTAGTACAAGCTGGACAAAAATAATAGCAATGCAAATAACCAAAAACAAGGAAGCAAGACTAACTTAATTTTGCAAGATCCAGGACCAGCAGACAGGAGCAAACAGAAAGGAACTGATTACAATGATGCCAGGCACTGGACTGAGGATCCAGGAAGTTTATATAACAACACCCCTGGACTAACGACCCAGGTGGGTGCCAAACTGAGGAAAGACAATCCCAGAGTCATATCACTAGTGACCACAAGAGGGAGCCAAAAAAAGTCTAATTCACAACAGTACCCCCCCTTTAAGGAGGGGTCACCGAACCCTCACCAAGACCACCAGGGCGATCAGGATGAGCAGCGTGAAAGGCACGAACTAAATCGGCCGCATGCACATCAGAGGCAACCACCCAGGAATTATCCTCCTGACCATAGCCCTTCCACTTGACCAGATACTGAAGCCTCCGCCTGGAGAGACGAGAATCCAAGATCTTCTCCACCACGTACTCCAACTCGCCCTCAACCAACACCGGAGCAGGAGGCTCAACAGAAGGAACCACAGGTACAGCGTACCGCCGCAACAAAGACCTATGGAACACGTTGTGAATGGCAAACGACACCGGAAGATCCAAGCGAAAGGACACAGGATTAAGGATTTCCAATATCTTGTAAGGACTGATGAAGCGAGGCTTAAATTTAGGAGAGGAGACCTTCATAGGAACAAATCGAGAAGACAGCCATACCAAATCCCCAACACGAAGTCGGGGACCCACACCGCGGCGGCGGTTGGCAAAACGCTGAGCCTTCTCCTGTGACAACTTCAAGTTGTCCACCACATGATTCCAGATCTGCTGCAACCTATCCACCACGGAATCTACCCCAGGACAGTCAGAAGGCTCCACATGTCCCGAGTAAAAACGAGGATGGAAACCAGAGTTGCAAAAAAAAGGCGAAACCAAGGTAGCGGAACTAGCCCGATTATTAAGGGCAAACTCAGCCAACGGCAAGAAGGTCACCCAATCATCCTGATCTGCAGAAACAAAACACCTCAAATAAGCCTCCAGAGTCTGATTAGTTCGCTCCGTTTGTCCATTAGTTTGAGGATGAAAGGCAGACGAAAACGACAAATCAATGCCCATCTTAGCACAAAAGGATCGCCAGAACCTGGAAACAAACTGGGATCCTCTGTCAGACACAATATTCTCAGGAATGCCGTGTAAACAAACCACATTCTGAAAGAACAAGGGAACCAGATCGGAAGAGGAAGGCAGTTTAGGCAAAGATACCAAATGGACCATCTTGGAAAAGCGATCACATACCACCCAGATGACAGATATACCTTGAGACACCGGAAGATCTGAAATGAAATCCATGGAAATGTGTTTCCAAGGCCTCTTCGGGACAGGCAAGGGCAAGAGCAAGCCGCTGGCACGAGAACAGCAAGGCTTAGCCCGAGCACAAGTCCCACAGGACTGCACAAATGACCGCACATCCCGTGACAAGGAAGGCCACCAAAAGGACCTAGCCACCAGATCTCTGGTGCCAAAAATTCCCGGATGCCCTGCCAACACTGAGGAATGAACCTCGGAAATGACTCTGCTGGTCCACTTATCAGGAACAAACAGTCTGTCAGGTGGACAAGAGTCAGGTCTACCAGCCTGAAATCTCTGCAACACACGTCGCAAATCCGGAGAAATGGCTGACAAGATTAATCCCTCTTTAAGAATACCAACTGGTTCTGTGACTCCAGGAGAGTCAGGCACAAAGCTCCTTGAAAGAGCATCAGCCTTCACATTCTTTGAACCTGGTAAATACGAGACCACAAAGTCAAAACGGGAGAAAAACAATGACCAACGGGCCTGTCTAGGATTCAGGCGTTTAGCAGACTCTCGAGATACATCAGATTCTTGTGATCAGTCAAGACCACCACACGATGCTTAGCACCCTCGAGCCAATGACGCCACTCCTCAAATGCCCACTTCATGGCCAGCAATTCCCGATTGCCAACATCATAATTCCGCTCAGCAGGCGAAAACTTCCTAGAGAAGAAAGCACATGGTCTCATTACAGAGCAACCAGGGCCTCTCTGCGACAAAACGGCCCCTGCCCCAATCTCAGAAGCATCCACTTCAACCTGAAAGGGAAGTGAGACATCAGGCTGGCACAAAACAGGCGCTGAAGTAAACCGGCGCTTCAACTCTTGAAAAGCTTCCACGGCTGCAGGAGCCCAGTTAGCAACATCAGAACCTTTCTTGGTCATATCCGTCAAAGGTTTAACAATGCTAGAAAAATTAGCGATAAAACGACGGTAGAAGTTAGCAAAACCCAAGAACTTCTGAAGACTCTTAACTGACGTGGGTTGAGTCCAATCATGAATAGCTCGGACCTTGACTGGGTCCATCTCCACCGCAGAAGGGGAAAAAATAAAACCCAAAAAGGGAACCTTCTGTACTCCAAAGAGACACTTTGAGCCCTTAACAAACAAAGCATTCTCACGCAAAACCTGAAACACCATCCTGACCTGCTCTACATGCGAGTCCCAATCATCAGAAAAAAACAGAATATCATCCAGATAAACAATCATAAATTTATCCAGATACTTCCGGAAAATATCATGCATAAAGGACTGAAACACTGAAGGAGCATTAGAGAGCCCGAAAGGCATCACCAAGTACTCAAAATGACCTTCGGGCGTATTAAATGCAGTTTTCCATTCATCTCCTTGCTTAATGCGCACAAGGTTGTACGCACCACGAAGATCTATCTTGGTGAACCACTTGGCACCTTTAATCCGGGCAAACAAGTCCGACAACAGAGGCAAAGGATACTGAAATTTAACAGTGATTTTATTCAGAAGCCGATAGTCAATACAAGGTCTCAAAGATCCGTCCTTCTTGGCCACAAAAAAGAATCCCGCACCAAGAGGGGAAGAGGATGGACGGATATGCCCCTTCTCCAGAGATTCCTTGATATACGAACGCATTGCTGTATGCTCAGGTACAGACAGATTAAATAATCTTCCCTTAGGAAATTTACTACCTGGAATCAAATCTATAGCACAGTCACAGTCCCTATGAGGAGGAAGAGCACTGGAGCTGGACTCGCTGAATACATCCTGGTAATCAGACAAATACTCAGGAACTTCCGAAGGAGTAGAGGAAGCAATAGACACCGGCGTGGAGTCACCATGAATTCCCTGACAGCCCCAACTTGACACAGACATTGCCTTCCAATCCAAGACTGGATTATGGGTCTGTAACCATGGCAGACCCAAAACGACCAAATCATGCATTTTATGCAGAACAAGAAAACGAATCACCTCCCGATGTTCAGGAGTCATGCACATGGTTACCTGTGTCCAAAACTGCGGTTTATTTTCCGCCAATGGCGTAGCATCAATACCTCTAAGAGGGATAGGATTTACCAATGGCTCAAGGACAAAACCACAACGCTTGGCAAACGACAGATCCATAAGACTCAGGGCAGCACCTGAATCCACAAACGCCATAACAGGGTAGGAGGACAATGAGCAAATTAAAGTCACAGACAAAATAAATTTAGGTTGCAAATTACCAATGGCGACAGGACTAACAACCCTAGTTAGGCGTTTAGAGCATGCTGATATAACATGTGTAGAATCACCACAGTAAAAACACAACCCATTCTGACGTCTATGATTTTTCCGTTCATTTCTAGTCTGAATTCTACCACATTGCATTAAATCAGGTGTTTCTTCAGACAACACCACCAGAGGATTCGCGGCTTTGCGCTCCCGCAAACGCCGGTCAATTTGAATAGCCAGCGCCATGGAATCATTCAGACCTGTAGGAATGGAGAAACCCACCATCACATTCTTAATGGCTTCAGAAAGGCCATTTCTGAAATTTGCGGCCAGAGCACACTCATTCCACTGAGTAAGCACGGACCATTTCTGAAATTTTTGGCAATACACTTCAGCTTCATCCTGCCCCTGAGAAATAGCCAACAAGGCTTTTTCTGCCTGAATTTCAAGATTGGGTTCCTCGTAAAGCAATCCGAGCGCCAGAAAAAACGCATCAACATTTGCCAATGCCGGATCTCCTGGCGCTAGCGAGAAGGCCCAATCCTGAGGGTCGCCCCGTAAGAAAGAGATAACAATTTTTACTTGCTGAGCTGAATCCCCAGATGAACGGGGTCTCAGAGATAGAAGCAATTTACAATTATTCCTGAAATTCCTAAACTTAAATCGGTCTCCAGAGAACAGCTCAGGAATAGGTATTTTAGGTTCAGACATTGGACTACTGGTAACAAAATCTTGTATACCCTGCACACGAGCAGCAAGCTGATCCACACTTGTAATCAAAGTCTGGACATTCATGTCTGCAGCAAGCACAAGCCACTCAGAGGTAAAGGGGAGGAAAAAAGAGAGGAAAGGAAAAAAAAACAAAACTCAGACTTTCCTTTCTTGTAATCCACTTCTGCAATGCATTAAACATTCAACCTTGGCCTGGCATACTGTTATGACCCCAATGGCAGAGGGTCTCAAAAATACATACCAAGTCTGCAAACACAAAAAACCAGCTCATAGGGCAGTGGTAACTGGGCTGACCATATATCTAATCCTAGCACCACAAATAGCAGCAGCCGGGAACGTGCCTACGTTGGTTCTAGACGTCTCGCGCCAGCCGGAGAACTAACTAACCCTAGAAGGGAAAAGATAGACCTTTCTTGCCTCCAGAGAAAAGACCCCAAAAGTTGGATACAAGCCCCCAACAAATAATAACGGTGAGGTAAGGAGAAAAGACAAACGTAAGAATGAACTAGATATTTAGCAAAGAGAGGCCCACTGACTAATAGCAGAATATAGTAAGATGACTTATACGGTCAGCAAAAACCCTATCAAAATTTCCACGCTGGATATTCAAGAACCCCCGAACCGTCTAACGGCCCGGGGGGAGAACACCAGCTCCCTAGAGCTTGCAGCAGAATCAGGAATCACATTTAGTACAAGCTGGACAAAAATAATAGCAATGCAAATAACCAAAAAACAAGGAAGCAAGACTTAGCTTAATTTTGCAAGATCCAGGACCAGCAGACAGGAGCAAACAGAAAGGAACTGATTACAACGATGCCAGGCACTGGACTGAGGATCCAGGAAGTTTATATAACAACACCCCTGGACTAACGACCCAGGTGGGTGCCAAATTGAGGAAAGACAATCCCAGAGTCATATCACTAGTGACCACAAGAGGGAGCCAAAAAAAGTCTAATTCACAACAGTGCCCCATTGCTGATGTAGCCAATATACTTCTTTTTCCCTTATTTTCCCTTGTGATGTATGGTCTATCTTAGTCACAGGGTTCCATTTATATAGTGATTATTTCACGTTTGGGGCTTGGCTTACGGTGTGATAACTCTGGGGACGCCCATTTGTTATCGGGATCTGTGGTGCTATAGTTGTACAAGTTACAAGCGCTCGGCCTTAATATATTTATATGTTTGCATTTATATTCATCCATGCATTCACGCATAGGATTGTACTAGTATTTTCCATCATCTCATCTCAGGCTGTGGCTCTCTTGTTATACATTCAGTAGAATGGTGTGTTCGTTGTTTGATCCTTATGGGATATGGTTTTAATGTTTTTACATTTTGAACGTTTTTTTGTCTTATAATAAAGTTGTTATTCATTTTTTGATACACAGGTGTGCACACATTTATGCAGTGTCTCTTCTTTTCTTGTTCAGGACTTCCATTAATCGACATTGCTGTTCGAAGTCCTGGAAGAATCCCTCAATGTCCCCTGCAGCCTTGTTAAATGGCGGGAGTTATGGTGGAGGTTTGCTTGTGGGCTCTAGCTGCTTCCTCAGAGAGCTGCCTTTCATGAGCTCTCCGAATAGCCTCCCGTTTATCTTCTATGGTGGCTTCTTCTCCCAGCAAGGCCATCTCCTCCTCATACCACACAACCCACTGACTTTTCAGAGTATTTACCTCCAGGTGCTGGCTTTCCTCCAATTGCTGTGGGAGTCCCTCTCCAGTGCCATCTTGAAGGCCAGCTCCTTCCAAAGCCTCAATCAGCTGATCCTTGTACAGTCCTTTGTAACTGACCCCTAATTCACGGGCTTTGTCTGTAGGTTCATCACAGTCCAGTTCCTGTATCCTGAGGTTCTGGTTTCATTTGTTGCTGGGCCACTGATCTCCATTCCCTCTGCTCTGATCCCGCTGCTTGCCACCAGTTTGTGACGGGGTATACGACAGAGCAGAAAGAGACACCAGGCCGATAGACAATCCAACAAGATTTTTTGGAACAGGGGACTGAGATAACACAAATGAAAGTAGTTCTGCAGCGTCCGTAAGTAGTCCACAATGAGTCCACACAAAGGGAGCAGATCCGGGGGCGCCACCCGGCAATCCGACGCCAGGGAAATAGAAATAGTCCTTCAGTGAATTCAGTGGCTCCAGCAGATTAGGGACACAACACAGTCCAATATGGCAGCTTTTAGCCCTCCACACATGGGCACCAGGATCTCGCCTCAGCATAAGATCCCAGCCCTTCCCAAGTCACCTCACAACTGAACCAGCCAACACATGAGTCTATTGTTCTGTGTCCTGGGATCCACCCTTCCAAGGGAGAGGGCTCCCCCCACTGGTTGTTGACTCAAGCCTGATTACATGGCAGTTCAGAGACAAAGGCCGGGGGAGGGACACGCTGTTACATGCATCACTCCTCTGATGTATATACAGCTGCCATTCTGCAGTACATCACTTATTTCAAACCCTGTAGAATCTCTATAATCTAGATACAGTCCCATCCCACAGAACATTACTTGCTCCTCTATATACAGCCACATCCTGCAGAACATCACTTCTCTCATGTATACACAAATCCTGTAGAATATTAACTCTTTTCAGCCCCCTATGTACAGCAACATGTGCAAAATGTCACTCCTTTTCGGTCCCTATACACAGACCCATCCTGCAGAACATCACTCTTTTCATCCTCCTAGTCATAGCTAATCCTGCAGAACATCACTCCTTTCAACCCCTGTACACAGCCTTATCTTACAGAACATAACTCCTTTTAGCCTCCTATACACAGCTCCATTCTGCAAAACATCACTCCTGTCAACCCCCTATACACAGCCCCATCCTGCAAAACATCACTTTTTTAGTTCCTTATACATAGTACATTGAGAATATGAACAATGAAGATAATTTCTTTATGGTCAATCAAAATGACTTCAAAGTGAGAAATTGATTTTCCTCAATGAAAACTACAGAGGTCATGCCACGATTATAACTTATCATATGAAAATTAAGGTCTTATGTTGCCTGCTTGAATGGAGTGATGGAAGTGCATATTTGTTAACTTTCAATGTATTGTTTATGAGACTGAAGGAAATGGACTAATGGAAAATGAATCCACCATGCAAACAGGGGAGGTCCTAGCAATGTGATCTTAGCGATCAAACAATAATCACCTTTCCCAAGAATATGTGATACATTGGAATTGTAGAACATCCCCGTTAAAGTATTCTAGGATATTTGAAATATCTTATAGTCCAAGTAAATATTATGTTATAGCCCCGATTAATCAAGATCAGCGTTGTTTATACTAGTCATACTGAGGAAGGCTTGTTTTGGTGAAAGACATCAATTAATAATCCAACAAAAAACATGTGCTGAACAAATATGTCACAAATAGTGTTGAGCATTCCGATACCGCAAGGATCGGGTATCGGCCGATATTTGCTGTATCGGAATTCCGATACCGAGATCCGATACTTTTGTGGTATCGGGTATCGGTATCGAAACAACATTAATGTGTAAAATAAAGAATTAAAATAAAAAATATTGCTATACTCACCTCTCCGACGCAGCCTGCACCTTACCGAGGGAACCGGCAGCGTTGTTTGCTTAAAATTCGTGCTTTAACTTCCTTACTTGAAGTCCCGGCTTGTGATTGGTCGCGCGCCGCCCATGTGACCGCGACGCGACCAATCACAGCAAGCCGTGACGTAATTTTAGGTCCTTCAGGATTTTAAAATTACGTTCCGGCGTTGTGATTGGTTGCGTCGCGGTCACATGGGCGACGCGACCAATCACAAGCCGTGACGTCACGGGAGGCAGGAGACGCGCGCATTTTAAAATGCGCGCGTGTCCTGCCTCCCGTGACCTCACGGCTTGTGATTGGTCGCGTCGCCCATGTGACCGCGACGCGACCAATCACAGCAAGCCGTGACATAATTTTAGGTCCTTCAGGATTTTAAAATTACGTTCCGGCGTTGTGATTGGTTGCGTCTCCTGCCTCCCGTGACGTCCCGGGTTGTGATTGGTCGCGTCGCCCATGTGACCGCGACGCAACCAATCACAACGCCGGAACGTAATTTTAAAATCCTGAAGGACCTAAAATTACGTCACGGCTTGCTGTGATTGGTCGCGTCGCGGTCACATGGGCGGCACGCGACCAATCACAAGCCGGGACTTCAAGTAAGGAAGTTAAAGCGCGAATTTTAAGCAAACAACGCTGCCGGTTCCCTCGCTGAAGTCCAGGCTGCGTCGGAGAGGTGAGTATAGCAATATTTTTTATTTTAATTCTTTATTTTACACATTAATATGGTTCCCAGGGCCTGAAGGAGAGTTTCCTCTCCTTCAGACCCTGGGAACCATCAGGAATACCGTCCCGATACATGAGTCCCATTGACTTGTATTGGTATCGGGTATCGGATTGGATCCGATACTTTGCCGGTATCGGCCGATACTTTCCGATACCGATACTTTCAAGTATCGGACGGTATCGCTCAACACTAGTCACAAATCAATCCATATCACTATATTCCCTCAGCCTAGGGGAAGTGAACAGAAAAAGCACATTTCACCGAATATAGATTAAAAATATTAGTTTTATTACAAATTTCTTAAAATTAGTACAACAATTAAAATACGAATCAAGACCTCAGATGTGAGAGACACCTGGCTAATGAATCCTTTAACCACAATTATGAAAATCTTCTATTGCAATCTGTAATCAGAATTGATTCTATTAGAGGAGATTACCACACAATACCGATCTCTATGTATAATAATACAGGCATATGGATTGTCCTAGGTTAAATGGCTAACACCGGAGCCACATGTGAAAGCACTGGAGCCAAATAGCCATCTGTTATAATCCTAGTGGCAAGGATCGCAAGTAGGACTAGCTAAGTAACTAAACCGACTACAAACTCTGGGGAAGTGGTAACTGAATTGACCGCAACCTGATCCTATCCGCAAACAACTATAGGCAGCCGTGGAACGTTACCTGAAAATCCTAGACGTCTCTTCACGGCCTGAGAAACTGACTATTCCTAGAGGGAACGAAAGTCCTCACTTGCCTCAGTGAAATGACCCCAAAGATATAGAATAGCCCCCCACAAATATTATCGGTGAGTTAAGGGGAAAGCACAAACGCAGAGATGAAATTAGATTTAGCAAATGAGGCCCGCTAACACTAGAAAGCAGAAAATAGAAAAGGAACTGTGCGGTCAATTAAAAACCCTATTCAAAATATCCACGCAGAGATCGCTCGAGCCCCCGCACCAACTAACGGTGCGGGGGAAGCAACTCTGTACCCCAGAGCAAACCAGCAGAAGAAATCACATATTAGCAAGCTGGACTAAACTCATCATACACAGAAATCATATTGCAGACTGATGAGAAAAAAATAATTAAACAGAACTTAGCTTCTCCTGAAGAGACTGAAACCGAAGATAATCAGGAGTAATCAGAATAGCACTGAGTACATTGACAGCCGGCAACAAGTGGAAGTGAAACAGAGCTAAATAGGAAACTCCCAAGTGAATAACGAGGCAGCTGATCAGCCACAGACCCGCAGGATAACAAACAAAGCCACCAGGGGGAGCCCAAAACAAAAGTCACACAATACCACCTGTGACCACAAGAGGGAGCCTGAAAACAGAGTTCACAACAGCCATCCTGGCCTACTATAGTGCACCGTGTGTCACTGCCATTAATCACTTATGGTGACTACGTGATAAGCTGCCAATGCCTGTAAGGGCTAAAGCTATCTCTGTATAAATACTTACTGAATGTGTAGATTTGATGCCGTGTCTCTCCACCCCGATGCGCGTTTCATCTGCACTTCTTCATTGGGCGTTGTTTTGGTCAAAGGCAATGGATCCTAATGAATCAGGCATGACTGAAAAGTAGGGATGCACCTCACCACAAATCTTACTACCGACACTGGAGTTAATTTTGTACCATAAGGCACACCACAGTTTGTTAAGAATAAGGCAAGTTGGCAGCGCCACTCCATTATGTTAACCCCTTCCCGACCTGTGACACAGCGTATGCGTCATGAAAGTCGGTGCCAATCCGACCTGTGACGCATATGCTGTGTCACAGAATGATCGCGTCCCTGCAGATCGGGTGAAAGGGTTAACTCCCATTTTACCCGATCTGCAGAGACAGGGGGAGTGGTACTTCAGCCCAGGGGGGGTGGCTTCACCCCCCCGTGGCTACGATCGCTCTGATTGGCTGTTGAAAGTGAAACTGCCAATCAGAGCGATTTGTAATATTTCACCTATGAAAATGGTGAAATATTACAATCCAGCCATGGCCGATGCTGCAATAGCATCTGCCATGGCTGGAGACCCCGATCTGCCCCCACCCCACCCCACCGATCACCTCCCCAGTCGTCCTTTTTGCCCCGATCTCCGTTCCGCTCCCCTCCTCCCTCCTGTCGGCTCCCCCGGTCCTCCTGTCCGCTCCCCAGGTCCTCCGATCCCCCCCCCCGTGTTCCAATCCCACCCCCCCATACTTACCTAGCTCCGATGTCCCTCCCGGTGTCCGGCCGTCTTCTTCATGGACGCCGCCATCTTGGAAAATGGCGGGCGCATGCGCAGTGCGCCCGCCGAATCTGCCAGCCGGCAGATTCGTTCCTGCACATTTTGGTCGCTGTGATAAGTTCTATCACAGCGATCAAAATAAAAAAAATAGTAAATAAATCCCCCCCCCCTTTATCACCCCCATAATAAAATATAGAAAATATAATTATTTTTATTGTTTTTCCATTAGGGTTAGGGGTAGGGTTAGGGGTAGGGTTGCACTTAAGGTTGCACTTAGGGTTGCACTTAGGGTTAGAGTTGCACTTAGGGTTGCACTTAGGGTTGCACTTAGGGTTGCACTTAGGGCTAGGGTTGCACTTAGGGTTGCACTTAGGGTTGCACTTAGGGTTGCACTTAGGGTTGCACTTAGGGCTAGGGTTGCACTTAGGGTTGCACTTAGGGTTGCACTTAGGGCTAGGGTTGCACTTAGGGTTGCACTTAGGGCTAGGGTTGCACTTAGGGTTGCACTTAGGGTTGCACTTATGGTTGCACTTAGGGCTAGGGTTGCACTTAGGGTTGCACTTAGGGTTGCACTTAGGGTTGCACTTAGGGCTAGGGTTGCACTTAGGGTTGCACTTAGGGTTGCACTTAGGGCTAGGGTTGCACTTAGGGTTGCACTTAGGGTTGCACTTAGGGTTGCACTTAGGGCTAGGGTTGCACTTAGGGTTGCACTTAGGGTTGCACTTATGGTTGCACTTAGGGCTAGGGTTGCACTTAGGGTTGCACTTAGGGTTGCACTTAGGGTTGCACTTAGGGCTAGGGTTGCACTTAGAGTTGCACTTAGGGCTAGGGTTGCACTTAGGGTTGCACTTAGGGTTGCACTTAGGGCTAGGGTTGCACTTAGGGTTGCACTTAGGGCTAGGGTTGCACTTAGGGCTAGGGATGCACTTAGGGCTAGGGTTGCACTTAGGGTTGCACTTAGGGTTGCACTTAGGGTTGCACTTAGGGCTAGGGTTGCACTTAGGGTTGCACTTAGGGTTGCACTTATGGTTGCACTTAGGGCTAGGGTTGCACTTAGGGTTGCACTTAGGGTTGCACTTAGGGTTGCACTTATGGTTGCACTTAGGGCTAGGGTTGCACTTAGGGTTGCACTTAGGGCTAGGGTTGCACTTAGGGTTGCACTTAGGGTTGCACTTAGGGCTAGGGTTGCACTTAGGGTTGCACTTAGGGTTGCACTTAGGGTTGCACTTATGGTTGCACTTAGGGCTAGGGTTGCACTTAGGGCTAGGGATGCACTTAGGGCTAGGGTTGCACTTAGGGCTAGGGTTGCACTTAGGGCTAGAGTTGCACTTAGGGCTAGGGTTGCACTTAGGGCTAGGGTTGCACTTAGGGCTAGGGTTAGAATTAGGGTTAGAATTAGGGTTAGAATTAGGGTTAGGGTTGGAATTAGGGTTAGAATTAGGCTATGTGCACACGGTGCGGATTTGGCTGCGGATCCGCAGCGGATTGGTCGCTGCGGATTCGTATCAGTTTTCCATCACGTTTACAGTACCACGTAAACCTATGGAAAACCAAATCCGCTGTGCCCATGGTGCGGAAAATACAGCGCGGAAACGCTGCGTTGTATTTTCCGCAGCATGTCAATTCTTTGTGCAATTCCGCAGCGTTTTACACCTGCTCCATAATAGGAATCCGCAGGTGAAATCCACACAAAAAACACTGGAAATCCGCGGTAAATCAGCAGGTAAAGCGCAGTGCGATTTTTCAAAAACTGCGGAAAAATCCATACAAATCCGCAACGTGAGCACATAGCCTTAGGGTTAGGGTTGGAATTAGGGGTAAGACTAGGGTTAGGGGTGTGTTGGGGTTAGGGTTGTGGTTAGGGTTGGGATTAGAGTTAGGGGTGTGTTGGGGTTAGTGTTGGAGTTAGAATTGAGGGGTTTCCACTTTTTAGGCACATCAGGGGGTCTCCAAACGCAACACGGCGCCACCATTGATTCCAGCCAATCTTGCGTTGAAAAAGTAAAATGGTGCTCTCTCCCTTCCGAGCCCCGACGTGTGCCCAAACAGTGGTTTACCCCCACATATGGGGTACCAGCGTACTCAGGAGAAACTGATCAACAACTTTTGGGGTCCAATTTCTCCTGTAACCCTTGGGAAAATAAAAAATTGCGGGCTAAAAAATTATTTTTGAGGAAAGAAAAATGATTTTTTATTTTCACGGCTCTGCGTTATAAACTTCTGTGAAGCACTTGGGGGTTCAAAGTGCTCACCACACATCTAGATAAGTTCCCTTGGGGGTTTAGTTTCCAAAATGGGGTCACTTGTGGGGGGTTTCTACTGTTTAGGCACATCAGGGGCTCTGCAAACGCAACGTGACGCCCGCAGAGCATTCCATCAAAGTCTGCATTTCAAAACATCACTACTTCACTTACGAACCCCGACGTGTGCCCAAACAGTGGTTTACCCCCACATATGGGGTATCAGCGTACTCAGGAGAAACTGGACAACAACTCTTGGGGTAAAATTTCTCCTGTTACCCTTGGGAAAATAAAAAAAATCAGGACTAAAAAAGTTTTTTTTGAGGAAAGAATACGTATTTATTATTTTCACGGCTCTGCGTTATAAACTTCTGTGAAGCACTTAGGGGTTCAAAGTGCTCACCACACATCTAGATAAGTTCCTTTGGGGGTCTAGTTTCCAAAATGGGGTCACTTGTGGGGGGTTTCTACTGTTTAGGCACATCAGGGGCTCTGCAAATGCAACGTGACGCCCGCAGAGCATTCCATCAAAGTCTGCATTTCAAAACGTCACTACTTCCCTTCCGAACCCTGACGTGTGCCCAAACAGTGGTTTACCCCCACATATGGGGTATCAGCGTACTCAGGAGAAACTGGACAACAACTCTTGGGGTCAAATTTCTCCTGTTACTCTTGGGAAAATAAAAAAATCAGGACTAAAAAAATTTTTTTTGAGGAAAGAAAACGTATTTATTATTTTCACGGCTCTGCGTTATAAACTTCTGTGAAGCAATTAGGGGTTCAAAGTGCTCACCACACATCTAGATAAGTTCCTTTGGGGGTCTAGTTTCCAAAATGGGGTCACTTGTGGGGGGTTTCTACTGTTTAGGCACATCAGGGGCTCTGCAAACGCAACGTGACGCCGGCAGAGCATTCCATCAAAGTCTGCATTTCAAAACGTCACTACTTCCCTTCCGAACCCCGACGTGTGCCCAAACAGTGGTTTACCCCCACATATGGGGTATCAGCGTACTCAGGAGAAACTGGACAACAACTATTGGGGTCAAATTTCTCCTGTTACCCTTTGGAAAATAAAAAATTCAGGGCTAAAAAAAATTTTTTGAGAAAATAATTTTTTTATTTTATTTTCATGGCTCTGCGTTATAAACTTCTGCGAAGCACTTGGGGGTTCAAAGTGCTCACCACACATCTAGATTAGTTCCTTGGGCACTTATGGGGAAGCTCCAATGTTTAGGCACACAGGGGCTCTCCAAACGCGACATGGTGTCCGCTAATGATTGGAGCTAATTTTCCATTCAAAAAGCCAAATGGCGTGCCTTCCCTTCCAAGCCCTGCCGTGCACCCAAACAGTGGTTTACCCCCACATATGGGGTATCATCGCACTCAGGACAAACTGCACAACAACATTTGGGGTCCAATGTCTCCTGTTACCCTTGGGAAAATAAAAAATTCTGGGCTAAAAATCATTTTTGAGGAAAGAAAAATTATTTTTTATTTTCACGGCTCTGCGTTATAAACTTCTGTGAAGCACTTGTTGGTTTAAAGTGCTCACTATGCATCTAGATAAGTTCCTTGGGGGGTCTAGTTTCCAAAATGGGGTCACTTGTGGGGGAGCTCCAATGTTTAGGCACACAGGGGCTCTCCAAACGCGACATGGTGTCCGCTAACGATTGGAGCTAATTTTCCATTCAAAAAGTCAAATGGCGCGCCTTCCCTTCCGAGCCTTGCCATGCGCCCAAACAGTGGTTTACCCCCACATATGAGGTATCGGCGTACTCAGGAGAAATTGCCCAACAAATTTTAGGATCCATTTTATCCTGTCGCCCATGTGAAAATAAAAAAATTGAGGCTAAAAGATTTTTTTTGTGAAAAAAAAGTACTTTTTCATTTTTACGGATCAATTTGTGAAGCACCTGAGGGTTCAAAGTGCTCACTATGCATCTAGATAAGATCCTTGGGGGGTCTCCTTTCCAAAATGGGGTCACTTGTGGGGAAGCTCCAATGTTTAGGCACACAGGGGCTCTCCAAACGCGACATGGTGTCCGCTAACGATGGAGATAATTTTTCATTCAAAAAGTCAAATGGCGCTCCTTCCCTTCCGAGCCTTACCTTGTGCCCAAACAGTGGTTTACCCCCACATGTGAGGTATCAGTGTACTCAGGAGAAATTGCCCAACAAATTTTAGGATCCATTTTATCCTGTTGCCCATGTGAAAATTAAAAAATTGAGGCTAAAATAATTTTTTTGTGAAAAAAAAGTACTTTTTCATTTTTACGGATCAATTTGTGAAGCACCTGGGGGTTTAAAGTGCTCACTATGCATCTAGATAAGTTCCTTGGGGCGTCTAGTTTCCAAAATGGTGTCACTTGTGGGGGAGCTCCAATGTTTAGGCACACGGGGGCTCTCCAAACGCGACATGGTGTCCGCTAAAGATTGGAGCCAATTTTTCATTCAAAAAGTCAAATGGCGCTCCTTCCCTTCCGAGTCCTGCCGTGCGCCCAAACAGTGGTTTACCCCCACATATGAGGTATCAGCGTACTCAGAACAAATTGGACAACAACTTTCGTGGTCCAGTTTCTCCTTTTACCCTTGGGAAAATAAAAAAATTGTTGCTAAAAGATCATTTTTGTGACTAAAAAGTTAAATGTTCATTTTTTCCTTCCATGTTGCTTCTGCTGCTGTGAAACACCTGAAGGGTTAATAAACTTCTTGAATGTGGTTTTGAGCACCTTGAGGGGTGCAGTTTTTAGAATGGTGTCACTTTTGGGTATTTTCAGCCATATAGAACCCTCAAATTGACTTCAAATGTGAGGTGGTCCCTAAAAAAAATGGTTTTGTAAATTTTGTTGTAAAAATGAGAAATCACTGGTCAAATTTTAACCCTTATAACTTCCTAGCAAAAAAAATGTTGTTTCCAAAATTGTGCTGATGTAAAGTAGACATGTGGGAAATGTTATTTATTAACTATTTTGTGTCACATAACTCTCTGGTTTAACAGAATAAAAATTCAAAATGTGAAAATTGCAAAATTTTCAAAATTTTCGCCAAATTTCCATTTTTTTCACAAATAAACGCAGAAATTATCGACCTAAATTTACCACTAACATGAAGCCCAATATGTCACGAAAAAACAATCTCAGAATTGCTAGGATCCGTTGAAGCGTTCCCGAGTTATTACATCATAAAGGGACACTGGTCAGAATTGCAAAAAACGGCAAGGTCATTAAGGCCAAAATAGGCTGGGTCATGAAGGGGTTAAAGTTGGCATTTTTTTGTGCAGCTTAACTTTGAGCAAAGATTTTTTGACTTTTTAAAGCAATTTTCCCCAGAATTTTGGCACCTTTGCTTTTATGAATCGGGGCCTATACTGTATATCTTTGTGCGAATGGTTTAAATCTCATAATGAACGGGCTAGAGCTCAGAGGTATGTAAATTTAGACTCTCAAAGCGCAAATATGCAGCCTCATAATAACAAGTCATCAATAACGAGATTTGGGATCTGGTAATTGCTTACACTAAACCCTTTTAACTGTATTAAGTGGCATTTTGCCCTATATTGTTTTTCCTACACAGCAGCGTATTCTTCACCATGCATTTACCTAATATCTGGTGCTTTGGGCACATTTACTACCGGAAATGTAGAATACTGTCTCAAACTTTTTGTTGAAAAAGTGTCTCAAAATGAACCAGATTTATCAACCAGCAGGAGCCTCTGTGATAAGTTCATTGTATCGTAAGACTGTCTAGGCTCAATTATTCCTGTAAAAAATGATTAGTAAATGTGTGGAGAACTAGTAAGGCCTCATTCAGGTATGTATGATAACAAGACTAGGCAGCATGTTAACTGGGAGATTTAAAGCACTAGATAGCACCGCAAAAACCCAAAGCCCCAAGGGCAAATTAGCTCCATAAGAACCATAAAGAAAAAGGAGTATACCAGAGCAAAAGAATAATATAAATATATTTTATTAATTTAACAGACAGTGCATAAATACATGTTAGTAATACAAAAGAAACGGATGGTAAAAACTAGAGTGAGTCACCACTGGCAAACAGCACCGCTCTAACAAAGTGTTCAGCATACAGAAAAGTAATGAGGAAACAGCCAGAAAGTGCGCACTACGTTAACCCTGGGAGGGGCCAATAACCCTCCACATAGTGAATACCGGTAACTGTGCAGCGCTTACCAGAGGGTATGCAGACGGCGGTGTGTGCCAGGTGGGATTCAGTCCACGGAAACCCCGACGCGCGTTTCGCTGACGCGAATGTTGTTGCTTTTTCAAGGGGAGGTGCCCCAGATACAAAACCGGACCCCTTTAATAGTACAGACAAAGATACATGTGATGAATCACATGTGGGATTTCGGCCAATAGCGGCCATGATTGCGGCGCATGCGCGTATCCAGCGCCCCGTCCCGCGTCAGAGATGACGTCAGGCGTCGGTCAGACGCGGCGGGGAAACCTCCACCGCGCCTGCGCGAGGCTGAAAGACACCACTCGGACCGGGAGCTGGGGCAGTCAGAAGCCGCGCATGCGCACCCTGGCCGGCCGAACCTAATAAATGGGAAAGGAACCCCTGTCATAAATACCGTGCCCCATGTAACAAAATATAATAATAGAAAAAAGTATTTATACATATTATAGCGCAAACATCATCAAAGTGCTAGTTGCCATAGATAAAATACAATTTATGTTACATTGGAATACACAGGACAAATAATAGTAGATAGGATGGTTCTGTGATGTGGCCACGTCTGTCCATATGGGGAGTCCTAGAGATCGGAGCAGGATAGATGTCAGAATAAAAACTAGAAAATAATAGAACAAAAAAATCATGAATAAAAACACAATAAAAGAGAACAAAGAATCCCATCGCAGAGACCCACGCATTAAAGGGACCCGGGTGAGGGCATAAAGTAGGGATAACCTCTAGTGTACAGGAGCAATCTGAGAGAGAACAAAGGGCAAAACAATCAATGTTTTAACCCAAGAAAGAGGAAAAACTGAGGGACTCATTCAGACCCTTTGGGGCAAGAGTATTAAGACGCACAATCCAGGCGGTCTCACGTTGCGCTAACACTTTCTTATAATTGCCACCTCTTGCTCCCAAGTGTACACATTCAATGCCCCTGACCCGAAGAGTCCCCGCGTCGCAATTGTGAAATTGCCTAAAGTGACGGGGGAGTGTCTTCAGGTCAGAGTCATCAGTGGCCGTGCGTGCAGCGTGAATGTCCCTAACATGTTCCCGGACACGCACCCGAAGCTCCCTGGATGTGAGCCCTACGTAGATCAGGGAACAACCACACGTGGCGTAATATATGACATTAGACGTACCACATGTGATGTGTTGTCTAATGTCATATGATTTGGATCCGTCTGAAGATTTAAAAGACGTAATCCGTATCATGTTAGTGCAGGCTAGGCAGTGGCCGCATTTGAATGAGCCTAATAACGGGCCCCTGGTGCTAAAGGGGTTGGAGATGGGAGGGACGTAGTGACTCCTAACTAGCAAATTACCCAGGTTGGGGGATCTCCTAGCCGTCATTGATGGAAATTCTCCTAGGACAGAAGCAAGTGCAGGTTCCGACAACAGAACCGGCCAGTATTTGTTCAATATCCCCCGCATGTGTGACCACTCATGGTTGTACGTGGTTATGAACCGAATCCTATCTCCCTCTTTTTGCATAGTCCGTTTATTAGTCTTGGAGTACAGTAGGTCTCTCCGTGATGTCCTTCTGGCTCTTTCGAACCCCTGCCTAATGGTCCTACGGCTATATCCGCGAGCCTCAAAACGTCCCTTAAGATCTTCTGCCTGTGCCATGAACTTAGCGTCAGTGGAGCAGATCCGCCTCATCCTCAGGAATTGCCCGACCGGGATGGCCCTAATGGTGTTATAATTGTGTGCTGAGCCGGCATGCAACAGAGCGTTAACAGATGTCGACTTCCTGTAGACGTCCGTCTGAATGCGACGGGCATCATCGATTTCGAAAGTGACATCCAGGAAGTCGACATGTTGATGGTGATACTGATATGTCAGTCTTATATTAAGCTCGTTGTCATTAAGCCGGCTCATAAATTCATCAAGTTGCTGCGCCGTTCCCCCCCACAAAAATAGGACATCATCTATATAGCGCATCCAGCACAGCACATGGTCTGCGGACTGCGCGCCCCCGTCGCCAAAAATTAATCTCTCCCAAGAGCCCAGGAAGAGATTGGCGTACGAGGGCGCACAGGCCGCGCCCATGGCTGTGCCGCGCTTCTGTAGATAATAACAGTCCTTAAAAATAAAAAAATTGTGGGTGAGAACAAAGCGCAGCAAGCCGAGAATGAGTTCACACATAGGGCCCCCCAGGTCGGACGCCCCGAGGAAGAGGCGGACCGCCGCCAGACCATGCTCATGGCCAATACACGTGTAAAGAGTTTGGACATCGGCAGTCACCAAAAGGACGCCGGGATCGACAAGGACGCCGTCAACACGTGACAGGACGTCCGTTGTGTCTCTAATGTACGACGGCAAGACCTCAACAAGAGGTTTCAGGTAAAAATCAATAAACTTACATACTGGATCACATAGGCCGTCAATACCTGACACAATCGGACGCCCTGGTGGGTTGACGGCGTCCTTGTGGATTTTCGGTAGTAGATAAAAAGTTGGCGTCCTAGGTGACCTGACCGTAAGTCCCTCTAATACTTTTTTAGTAATGAGACCCTCGTCTAACGCCTTCCCAAGAATGGTCTGTAACTTGGAGGAAAAGGATGCCATTGGGTTAAATGATAATTTAGTGTAAGTCAGGGGATCCTGTCATGATCTCCATGGCCAGAGAACTAGCATAAGCCTCAATAGGAACAAGCTCTTGGAAGATGTAACTGTACTGACCATGAACTAAACCTACCGCATCATCTAGAAGTAGCCAGGTAGCATGTCCTACTTTTTATCCCTATATGCCCAGCGCCGGCCGGAGAACTAAATAATGCTAGCAGAGGGAAATATAAGACCTGACTCACCTCTAGAGAAATGCCCAAAAAGGAGACAGAAGCCCCCCACATATATTGGCGGTGATATGAGATGAAACAACAAACGCAGCAGGAAAATAGTTTTAGCAAATTTGAGGTCCGCTTTCTAGATAGCAGAAGACAGAAAGCATACTTTCAAGGTCAGTAGAAAACCCTAACAAAACACATCCAGAAATTACTTTAGGACTCTGGCATTAACTCATAATACCAGAGTGGCAATTCCTGATCAACAAGAGCTTTCCAGACACAGTAACGAAACTGCAGCTGTGAACTGGAACCAAAATACAAAAACAAAACATGGACGAATGTCCAACTTATCTAGTAGATGTCTGGGAGCAGGAACAAGCACAGAGAGGCTTCTGATAACATTGTTGACCGGCAAGCATCTAACAGAGAAGCCAGGTTATATAGCGACACCCAGATCTAATCAGAACAGGTGAACAGGGAAGATGATGTCACAAGTTCAATTCCACCAGTAGCCACCGGGGGAGCCCAGAATCCAAATTCACAACAGTACCCCCCCCTCAAGGAGGGGGCACCGAACCCTCACCAGAACCACCAGGGCGATCAGGATGGGCCCTATGAAAGGCACGAACCAGATCAGAGGCATGAACATCAGATGCAGTGACCCAAGAATTATCCTCCTGGCCGTATCCCTTCCACTTGACCAGATACTGGAGTCTCCGTCTGGAAACACGGGAGTCTAGGATTTTTTCCACAACGTACTCCAACTCACCCTCAACCAACACCGGAGCAGGAGGCTCAACGGAAGGCACAACCGGTGCCTCATACCTGCGCAATAACGACCGATGAAAAACGTTATGAATAGAAAAGGATGCAGGGAGGTCCAAACGGAAGGAAACAGGGTTAAGAATCTCCAATATTTTATACGGACCGATGAACCGAGGCTTAAACTTAGGAGATGAGACCCTCATAGGGACAAAACGAGAAGACAACCACACCAAATCTCCAACACAAAGCCGAGGACCAACACGACGGTGACGGTTGGCAAAAAGCTGAGTCTTCTCCTGGGACAACTTTAAATTGTCCATCACCTGCCCCCAGATATGATGCAATCTCTCCACCACCGCATCCACTCCAGGACAATCCGAGGATTCCATCTGACCGGAGGAAAATCGAGGGTGGAACCCCGAATTACAGAAAAACGGGGACACCAAAGTGGCAGAGCTGGCCCGATTATTGAGGGCGAACTCCGCCAATGGCAAAAAAGC